>NC_141695.1:1653280888-1654549385 GCF_964263255.1 Lissotriton vulgaris | reverse complement strand
GTTGGAGGTCAATGGTGACTTTATTTTGTAGAAGGGTTGTGTGTCGTTGGCATTTATGTGATATTTGACCCCTCATTGGTTCAAAGTAGCAGTGAGGGGTTCCATGAAGAGATTAAAAAGGGTTGGGGAGAGGATTGAGCCTTGAGGGATGCCTTGTGTAACTGGTGAAGGTTGGAGTGACAGCTGTGATTTTTTTTGTTGACAGCGATGTTGCAAATATAACATGAACGATCTGAGGACTGTGCCATTGATAAAAATGCGGCTTTTGAGAGTCTCAAGTGCAGATGGATGATTTACTGTCTTGAAAGCCACAGATAAGTCATGAAGGATTAGGATCCAGGCGTCGTCTTCATCTAAAGATCTGTGAATGTCATCGGAATATTTAGCCTAGCAGTTTCAGTGATACAGCCTTTCCTGAATCCTGATTGGAAAGTGTTGTGGAAGTGGAAATCCTCTATGAGTCGGTTGAGTTGAAGCAAGACAACACTTCACCAACGTTTTGGCTAGGAAGGGAAGGTTGGTTATATGTCTGCGGTTGTTGAAGTGTGTGTGACTTGGCCTATTTGGAGGGATTCAGGAGCCTGAGGAAAGAGAGGTGTTGATGATTTTGGTCCAAAACAGAGAGATTATATGGATGAGGTTCTGTACTAGGATAGAGGGCAGGGGTTTGGAAGTGTGGGATGTGTGCTTCAAGTATGCAATTAGTTTGCGCCTTCTCTTTCATTCATAGGTTCGAAGTCTGTCCACTTATGGGGTGTGTCCAAACAACATGTCTGACAGGACGTGAGCCTCTCCAGCTCCCGGCCCCGTCTGCCCATAATTTCAACATATGTCCTGCAGCATCATCCTTAGTTCAGCAGTAAACGAGTGTCGCTGAACCCCACTGACACCCTGCTGACGACGAGGAATGCGGTAGGGAAGGACGGTGACAGGGTCTCCCCGACTCGCTTTGAGTCCAGAAAGCAATTGTCTGAGTGCTATCTAATGATTGATGCTTCTTGGAATAATTTGAGTCCTGATTAAATTTTAAAAAATACGAAGTTTCTGATTTTAAATATTTGCGCCGCATTTATTTTAATTGTGTGCAAAGCCTGTTTGAATCTTGCACATCTAACATTGGGGTGTCATTGTGGTAATCGTGGGTTCATACTCACCTGGGGAAGCCTGTGCTCGATCTTACAGCCTGCCCGCCCCGGTCCGACTCGGTAACCAGTACCGTTGAGCCGAGGGCGGGACAGGAAGAGCCAGGGACTTCACACCACACGAGCGGTTAGCGCTCTAGTTCTCCAACAGGAAGTGCTATTTAGGCGGCGAGGAGCTGCGGGCCCAGCGCGGTAGGGAGGACGGTGGCAGAGTCTTTCCGACCCGCTTTGAGTCCAGTTTCTGATTTTAAATATTTGCGCCGCATTTCTTTTAATTGTGTGCAAAGCCTGTTTAAATCTTGGACATCTAACATTGGGGTGTCATTGTGGTAATCGGGGGTTCAATGAAGCCTTCCATCAACAAACGCTATCTGGGGTAACTTGTAATGTGCAAATGGGATGGAGAAATGTGCTGTGTAATATTAGATCATTGCCCAAACATTATATTGAGGTCTGGGACCTCATATCAACCTACCAACCTGATCTCTGTTTTCTTACAGAGACCTGGCTGAAACCTCACTCGGTTCCCGCCATTACCCTTGGGATCCCGGAGGGATACAAAAAAGTCAGACTAGATCGCCCCACTAAGGTGGGAGGTGGTATAACTATAGTCCACAAAAGTAGCATAGCTATTTCCATTATTGATCAGTGCTGCACTACTCTAGAATTGATGATCTTTAAAATTGGTATTTCAGCTAAGAATAGTTGGAAAGGGGCACTAGTGTATCGTCCCCCAGGCCCTTGTGCAAAATTCCCGTGCTCTCTGGTGGAAGCACTGGCCCCACATGTCAACATGGGCAGAGACTTTCTATTGTTAGGGGACTTTAACATCCATAGTGAGTTGAAGGACAACGCGGATACTCAGTCCTTTCTGACAGATCTCTCACTATTAGGTCTAATACAGCATAACATCGGGCCCACCCATCAGGCGGGACATACTTTGGACCTAGTTCTCTCCAACTCACCTGCGATTGTGTGTCACCCGCCGAAACAGGTTAATTGGACAGATCACTTTATCCTGGAATTTACCATGCCTAATCTGGGTAAACCCCTTAGTCATCCAGTGCCGTTACCAGTGAAGCGGAGATAATGGCACAAAATATCTCAGAAGGTCTTTAAGGCGACTTTTGTAGCACCCAACCTTTCGCCCACTGAAAATATTGAGGTGGCCATATCCAAATACGAGAGGGCCATCCACACAGCTGTGGAACTAATTGCCCCTATCAAATCGTTTAGATCTCGGCCAGCTATAAAACAGGAAGTTTGGTTTTCAGAGGATCTGCGGTCTCTTAAACGAGGCGCTAGGAAACTCGAGAAGGCCTGGAGATCGTCGCATCTGGAGGCGGATGGAACTCGCTACCAGACGGCGCTGAGCTTCTATCATAAAGCTATTAGAGCAGCCCGCAAGAATCATATCGCCTTGCAACTTACGGCTGCAGGCGATGCTCCTAAAGCATTATATCAGATCCTACAGACTTTTATAAAACCAGTTGTCTGTGAGAGCACGGACATATCGTCTCAACAATTATGCGACAATATCTGATGATTTTTTACTGAGAAAATTGATAAGATCTATGAAAAAATTATGGCTTCCAAATTGCCTATAGGTGTGTTCATAGCACCTTCCCAGGCAATGGAAGGAGCAAGCACTGGAACGCTTTTTAAGTTTCCTGACATCTCTCTGAAGGAGGTGGAGGACCTGGTTAGCCAGATTAAAAGTGGCTGTCTGTCGGACCAGATTCCAGCCAGAATCATGCCGGTGGTGGGCAAGGTGCTCAGTCCTGGGATCCAGGGCCATGTCAACCTCTCGCTTGCAAAGGGTTGTGTCCCATGTGAATTGAAAAAGGCACTGGTGAGACCTATCCGGAAAAATACCTCTGTCCCATGGACGGATCTTTCCAATCTTAGACCTATTTCCTTGCTCCCCTTTTTGGACAAACTCACCGAAAAGCATGTGAATAAACATCTTTCGAACTTCATTGAACAATCTGGGAGCCTTGACTATTCTCAGTCCGGTTTTAGGCCAAACTATAGTACTGAATCGGCCCTGCTGTCGGTAACGGATGATCTCCGCATGTACCAGGACAAGGGTGTTTCTGTAGTCTTGGTACTGTTGGATTTATCGGCAGCGTTCGATACTATATCACATAACATCTTGATCGGACGCTTAGCAGAGATTGGGCTGAAGAATATGGCACTGGCATGGCTGAGGAGCTTTCTTTCTGAACGCACACAATGTGTAAACATGGGGGCGTATTGATCAGCAGAGGTTAAGATCACCAAGGGGATACCACAGGGCTCATGTCTGAGCCCTACCCTTTTTAACATCTATGTGGCCCCCTTGGCAAGGATCATGAGAGCTTTCGGTTTCAGTCCAGTGTCATATGCTGACGATACCCTGCTTCTTTTTCCGTTCAAATCTCTTACTTCGGAGGTTAAACAATCTTTCTCCGAAGGTATGAAGGCGGTCTCCCAGTGGATGTCCTCTAATTTTCTTCAATGTAATGTTGGTAAGACAGAGGTCTTGCTTTTTGGGGAGGCAAAGATGTTATGGGCACCAGATTGGTGGCCGTCAGATCTAGGTCCGGTTCCCGAACCAAAACAAGTGGTGAAGAATCTTGGGGTTCGCCTAGATCAGGAATTATCTTTAAAACAGCATGGAAATGTTATAGTAGGATCCTGTTTCCATGTGATAGGGCTCCTCCGCAAGGTATTCCCACTACTCCCTGACTCCACCAGAAAAACATTGGTGCAGGGCTTGGTGCTTAGTCGGCTTGACTATTGCAATGGACTATTGGCATCAGCCAATGAAGAAGTATTGGACAAACTTCAAGTGGTGCAGAACACCGCTGCTAGATTGGTCCTCAATGCACCGCCCAGATCCCCCTCCAAACCCCTTTTGGAGAAACTCCATTGGCTGTCGGTCCGCCAAAGAGTGAAGTTCAAGATCGGTTGTGTGGTCCATAAGGCTCTACATGGACTCGGACCCTCTTATCTGGCAGATAGATTGGTCCCGTATGTTCCTGCCCGTACCCTTAGGTCAAGTAACCAGCTGCTGCTCAATGTGCCCACGATCAGAAAGGTTAGGCAGGGTGGTAAAGCCCTGTCAGAGGTTGGCCCTTCACTATGGAATAAGCTCCCTCTTCTGCTGAGGCAGTGTTTAGATCATCTGACCTTCAGAAAAAGGTTGAAAACCTTCTTATTCCAGGTGTAGCCCTGTTCTGAATTTTTTTGATTAGGATCTCTTTATTGGATTGGCAGCTTTCCCCCATTGCTACTGGTGTCTTTCTGGGCGCAGAGATACTCCTTCGGGAGGGGATTCAAGCGCGTTATAAACCCGCAAATAAATAAAATAAATAAATAAATAAGGCGATCTCTGATGACGCAACGTTAGCCGCATTGAGCTGCATCAGCTCCTGCCCGAGGGAGCGCGGCTCAGGGGGATGTATGACATTACAACGCATGCTTTTACCACGCATGCCTTTACAACGCGGTTTTTACAACGAAAACCTTTACAACGCATAGTGCTTTGGGGTGCTGGATAGTGAATAGTTTAATTTACTATTCCAACTCCAGTCCCCGTGGACACTAGGGAAGGTGTTGGATAGTAAATTAAACGTATTCCCTATCCTAGAGCGCCCCCCCCAGCGCAATGCGTTGTAATGGTTTGAGTTGTAAAAGTTGCGTGGTAAAGGCACTGCGTGGTAAAAGTTGCGTTGTAAAGGATATTTCCCGGCTCAGGGCGGTTGTCTTCGCTGCATCAGCCGGAGGAGTAGGTGCAGCTGCTACTGCTGCATCGTGGATCAGCAGGGAGTGGAGCCTTCTTCCCCTCTCACGTAGAGCAATTGCAGGCTGCTGCGGCTGCCGAACCACGGGCTGCAGGGATTCACACCAGACCGGAGACGCACAGCCTGCAAGCAGCTACCATCAGACCACGGCAGAGGTAAGTGGGGTGCCATGCAGATTGCCTCCGCATTCCACCTTGTGAGGGCAACAGCACAGGTGAGGGTTATAAAAAAAAAATGTATCAGACAGCACATATAATTAGATCTCTGCTCCATTACTGGATGAGGCGTGGGTGATTAACAGGCCACAATTTGTGCGCATTTTCTTAGATAGGTGGATTCACGTCCAGGGCATTGTGGTGGAGCTGAATCATTGCCCCTTCCACGGCTGGAAGGAGCTGGGTACTCAGGGCAGGTGGAACTGCAAGAGCCCAGTGCACTGGGGTGCTAAAACAAATCGAACTGGAACGGCACCCTAAGAACGTGAGTGTGAAGTAATAGAAGAATCGCTAGAGATGGCCATTGAGGTCAGGTGGCTGAACATCAGATGACCTTAATCTAGGACCTGAGATATATTGAACCAACAGCTGTCTCCTGACCGCAAGAGGGCGCACGCGCTAGACCGCTACAGTCAGCATGAGCAAGGACAAGGCGGCACAGGCAGCAGTTTCCAATACAATAACCCAGTATACAACTAGGGTGACCAACCGTCCGTAAATTTCACGGACAGTCCGTAATTTTGGCTGTCTGTCCGTTGTCCGTGAAGGATTCTTTAACGGACGCCTTTTGTCCGTAATTTTAACCGGGCACAGCTTACCCCCACCTCCCTTCTTGACTCCGATGCTGTATGAAAGCTCAGACCCCCAGCAGCACGTAGAGGCACAGCGGGATGGCAACCCTCACACCTCCAGCCCTTGATGAGCTGTTAAGAGGTGCTTGAAGGTGACAGAGGGAGGGGCTGCAGGTTCAGGAGCAGGGGGCATCCATTCACATGCAAACAGCCATGAATGCGTCTTGTATCTGCTATTTAGAGGGGGGCTCACACATTCCATTTCTACCCAGGGCCCCAAACATCCTAGACTCGGCCAGATCAGTGGCGTAACAAAACATGAGGGGGCCCCCCTGCAAACTACATGGAGGGGGCCCCCCTGCAAACTACATGGAGGGGGCCCCCCTCCCATTCTCCGTGCCAGTCTAGAGCTCTCAGGCCAGCGACCCGCCATACTGCAGGGGATGCGGGCGATTGTTATGCCACTGTCACCAATACAGCCGTTATAAGTAACACTTACCTTGCATCCTTCTCCTCTCTGCCTTGCACCCTTCTCCCCCTCCACCTTGCACCCTTCTCCCCTGCCGCCTTGCACCCTTCTCTACCCTGCATCCTTCTCCCCTCTGTCTTGCACCCTTTTCCCCTCTGCCTTGCACCCTTCTCCTCTCTGCCTTGCACCCTTCTCACCTCTGCCTTGCACCCTTCTCCCCTGCCGCCTTGCACCCTTCTCTACCCTGCATCCTTCTCACCTCTGCCTTGCACAATTTTCTCCTCTGCCTTGCACCCTTCTCCCCCTCCGCCTTGCACCCGTCTCTACCTTGCACCCTTCTCCTCTCTGCCTTGCACACTTCTCCCCTCTGCCTTGCACCCTTCTCCCCTCTGCCTTGCACCCTTCTCCCCTCTGCCTTGCACCCTTCTCCCCTCTGCCTTGCACCCCTCTCCCCTCTGCCTTGCACCGTTCTCCCCTCTGCCTTGCACCCTTCTCCCCTCCGCCTTGCACCCTTCCCCCCTCTGCCTTGCACCCTTCTCCCCTCTGCCTTGCACCCTTCTCCCCTCCGCCCTGCACCCTTCTCCACTCTGCCTTGCACCCTTCTCCTCTTTGCCTTGCACCCTTCTCCTCTTTGCCTTGCACCCTTCTCTTCTCTGCCTTGCACACTTCTCCCCTCTGCCTTGCACCCTTCTCCCCTCTGCCTTTCACCCTTCTCCCCTCTGCCTTTCACCCTTATCCCAACTGCCATGCACCCTTTTCCCCCTCTGCCTTGCACCCTTCTCTACCTTGCACCCTTCTCCTCTCTCCCTTGCACCCTTCTCCCCTCTGCCTTGCACCCTTCTCCCCTCTGCCTTGCACCCTTCTCCCCTCTGCCTTGCACCCTTCTCCCCTTCACCGTGCACCCTTCTCCCCTCCGCCTTGCACCCTTCTCCCCTCCGCCTTGCACCCTTCTCCTATCTGCCTTGCACCCTTCTTCCCTCCGCCTTGCACCCTTCTCCCCTCCGCCTTGCACCTTCTCCTCTCTACCTTGCACCCTTCTCTACCTTGCACCCTTCTCCTCTCTTCCTTGCACCCTTCTCCTCTTTGCCTTGCACCCTTCTCCTCTTTGCCTTGCACCCTTCTCTTCTCTGCCTTGCACCCTTCTCCTCTTTGCCTTGCACCCTTCTCCTCTTTGCCTTGCACCCTTCTCTGCCTTGCACCCTTCTCCTCTTTGCCTTGCACCCTTCTCCTATCTGCCTTGCACCCTTCTCCCCTCCGCCTTGCACCCTTCTCCTATCTGCCTTGCACCCTTCTCCCCTCCGCCTTGCACCCTTCTCTACCCTGCATCCTTCTCCCCTCTGCCTTGCACCCTTTTCCCCTCTGCCTTGCATCCATCTCCCCTTTGCCTTGTACCCTTCTCCCCTTTGCCTTGCACCCTTCTCCTCTCTGCCTTGCACCCTTCTCCCCTCTGCCTTGCACCCTTCTCCCATCTGCCATGCACCCTTCTCCCCCTCCGCCTTGCACCCTTCTCTACCTTGCACCCTCCTCCTCTCTGCCTTGCACACTTCTCCCCTCTGCCTTGCACCCTTCTCCCCTCTGCCTTGCACCCTTCTCCCCTCTGCCTTGCACCCTTCTCCCCTCCGCCTTGCACCCTTCTCCCCTCCACCTTGCACCCTTCTCCCCTCTGCCTTGCACCCTTCTCCCCTCTGCCTTGCACCCTTCTCCCCTCCGCCTTGCACCCTTCTCCCCTCCGCCTTGCACCCTTCTCCCCTCCACCTTGCACCCTTCTCCCCTCTGCCTTGCACCCTTCTCCCCTCTGCCTTGCACCCTTCTCCCCTCCGCCCTGCACCCTTCTCCACTCTGCCTTGCACCCTTCTCCCCTCTACCTTGCACCCTTCTCCCCCTCCGCCTTGCACCCCCCTCTACCTTCCACCCTTCTCCTCTCTTCCTTGCACCCTTCTCCTCTTTGCCTTGCACCCTTCTCCTCTTTGCCTTGCACCCTTCTCCCCTCTGCCTTGCACCCTTCTCCCCTCTGCCTTGCACCCTTCTCCCCTCTGCCTTTCACCCTTCTCCCCTCTGCCTTTCACCCTTATCCCATCTGCCATGCACCCTTTTCCCCCTCTGCCTTGCACCCTTCTCTACCTTGCACCCTTCTCCTCTCTCCCTTGCACCCTTCTCCCCTCTGCCTTGCACCCTTCTCCCCTCTGCCTTGCACCCTTCTCCCCTCTGCCTTACACCCTTCTCCCCTTCACCTTGCACCCTTCTCCCCTCCGCCTTGCACCCTTCTCCCCTCCGCCTTGCACCCTTCTCCTATCTGCCTTGCACCCTTCTCCCCTCCGCCTTGCACCTTCTCCTCTCTACCTTGCACCCTTCTCTACCTTGCACCCTTCTCCTCTCTTCCTTGCACCCTTCTCCTCTTTGCCTTGCACCCTTCTCCTCTTTGCCTTGCACCCTTCTCTTCTCTGCCTTGCACCCTTCTCCTCTTTGCCTTGCACCCTTCTCCTCTTTGCCTTGCACCCTTCTCTGCCTTGCACCCTTCTCCTGTTTGCCTTGCACCCTTCTCCTATCTGCCTTGCACCCTTCTCCCCTCCGCCTTGCACCCTTCTCCCCTCCGCCTTGCACCCCTCTCCTCTCTGCCTAGCACCCTTCTCCCCCTCCGCCTTGCACCCTTCTCCTCTCTACCTAGCACCCTTCTCCCCCTCCGCCTTGCACCCTTCTCTACCTTGCACCCTTCTCCTCTCTTCCTTGCATCCTTCTCTTCTTTGCCTTGCACCCTTCTCCTCTTTGCCTTGCACCCTTCTCTTCTCTGCCTTGCACCCTTCTCCTCTTTGCCTTGCACCCTTCTCCTCTCTGCCTTGCACCCTTCTCCCCTCTGCCTTGCACCCTTCTCCTCTCTGCCTTGCACCCTTCTCCCCTTTGCCTTGCACCCTTCTCCTCTTTGCCTTGCACCCTTCTCTTCTCTGCCTTGCACTCTTCTCCTCTTTGCCTTGCACCCTTCTCCTCTTTGCCTTGCACCCTTCTCCTATCTGCCTTGCACCCTTCTCCCCTCCGCCTTGCACCCTTCTCCCCTCCGCCTTGCACCCTTCTCCTCTCTGCCTAGCCCCCTTCTCCCCCTCCGCCTTGCACCCTTCTCCTCTCTACCTAGCACCCTTCTCCCCCTCCGCCTTGCACCCTTCTCTACCTTGCACCCTTCTCCTCTCTTCCTTGCATCCTTCTCTTCTTTGCCTTGCACCCTTCTCCTCTTTGCCTTGCACCCTTCTCTTCTCTGCCTTGCACCCTTCTCCTCTTTGCCTTGCACCCTTCTCCTCTCTGCCTTGCACCCTTCTCCCCTCTGCCTTGCACCCTTCTCCTCTCTGCCTTGCACCCTTCTCCCCTTTGCCTTGCACCCTTCTCCTCTTTGCCTTGCACCCTTCTCTTCTCTGCCTTGCACCCTTCTCCTCTTTGCCTTGCACCCTTCTCCTCTTTGCCTTGCACCCTTCTCCTATCTGCCTTGCACCCTTCTCCCCTCCGCCTTGCACCCTTCTCCCCTCCGCCTTGCACCCTTCTCCTCTCTGCCTAGCACCCTTCTCCCCCTCCGCCTTGCACCCTTCTCCTCTCTACCTAGCACCCTTCTCCCCCTCCGCCTTGCACCCTTCTCTACCTTGCACCCTTCTCCTCTCTTCCTTGCATCCTTCTCTTCTTTGCCTTGCACCCTTCTCCTCTTTGCCTTGCACCCTTCTCTTCTCTGCCTTGCACCCTTCTCCTCTTTGCCTTGCACCCTTCTCCTCTCTGCCTTGCACCCTTCTCCCCTCTGCCTTGCACCCTTCTCCTCTCTGCCTTGCACCCTTCTCCCCTCTGCCTTGCACCCTTCTCCCCTCTGCCTTGCACCCTTCTCTACCATGCATCCTTCTCCCCCTCTGCCTTGCACCCTTCTCCCCTCTGCCTTGCACCCTTCTCTACCATGCATCCTTCTCCCCCTCTGCCATGCACCCTTCTCCCCCTCTGCCTTGCTTGCACCCTTCTCAGCCCCCCATTTCCCTCTCCCTGCGGACGCCCATGGTGTGTTCTAACAAGAGGGCTTACCTGAGGGCACCATTTTGCAGCCTCATCCCTTCTCATGTGAGCTTTGCCCTGGAGAATACTCTGTCTGGGGGCCCCCACTCCCACCCTGGTCAGGGTCCCGAGCACTGCTCTGTGCTGTCTCTTGCTCTTGCTCTCTGAGGCCCCCACCCCATCCTTGTCCCTGTCTCTTCTCTTCTCTTGTGGGGTGGGCCCCCCACCCTCTCTTCTCTTCTATTGTGGGGTGGGCCCCCCACCCCATCCTTGTCCCTGTCTCTTCTGTTCTCTTGTGGGTGGGCCCCCCCACCCCATCCTTGTCCACCCCATCCTTGTCCCTGTCTCTTCTCGGATGGGGGCCTGTCCCTGTCTCTTCTCTTCTCTTGTGGGGTGGGCCCCCACCCCTTCCTTGTCCCTGTCTCTTCTCTACTATTGTGGGGTGGGGCCCCCTTGTCCCTGTCTCTTCTCTTCTCCTGTGGGGTGAGCCCCCCACCCCATCCTTGTCCCTGTCTCTTCTCTTCTCTTGTGGGGTGGGGCCCCCTTGTCCCTGTCTCTTCTCTTCTCTTCTCCTGTGGGGTGGGCCCCCCACCCCCCCCCCCCACCCCATCCTTGTCCCTGTCTCTTCTCTTTTCTTGTGGGGTGCGCTTTGTTTAGAGTGGGGGCCGGGCTCTGTGCTGCCTCAGAGGAGCAGTGGAGACTGCTGTCTCTGGTGCCCCCATCCTCTTTCCGGGACTGCCTCTGGCTCTGACTGAAGTGAAACGATGTATATTGATACTTTGTTTCTCTTCAGTCAGAGGGAGGGGGCGAGGGGCTCGGCTGCACCTGCTTCAGATGCAGAGGGAGAGAGGCTTGCTTCAGCGCAGACCTCTCTCACAGCTCTCAGAAGAGCTGAGGGGACCGAGGCCCCCTGGGGGCCCCTTCATTAACTGTAGAGAGTGAGGCCCCCCTGCAGTGCGGGGCTGCAGGGGCGTTTGTTACGCCCCTGGGCCAGATTACACCCCTGATTACACCGAGCAGCACCTGCTTCTCTTCACAGAGCTTAATTACTGTCACTAATTTGTAAGCAAACCTCGGTTCTTCAAACATGCAGTCTTTAATGTAAGAAATGGCACAATCGCACCCACACTGATTAACAAAGTATGGAGGACAATCAGTTCTCTTAGAGTATCTCCTGTAAGTACTGTATATCACAGTGGGGGGTGGCATTTTGGACAGAGAGCCTGTCTTCTCGTTGTCTTGTGCAGGAGGGGCGAGAAGCCCAAGATACTGCATGCCCACCCCTGTGCCCACCCTGGTGGATCACGTTCCCTCTCCTGTGATGACTCCTGCTCCTGTCCCCCCATGTGGTGGCTCCAGTCCACCCCCCCCCCCCCCCCCCCCCCCGCCTGTGATGGCTCCTGTTCCCCATGTTGTGGCTGCAGTCCACCCCCGCCTGTGGTGGCTCTTGTCCCCCCCTGTGGTGGATCCTGTCTCCGCCCTGGGTGGCTTCTGTCCCAGTCCGGGAATGGCCCCTGCAGCGAGCGTGAAGTTCTTGATGCGCCTCTTCTCAAAAGGGCTCAGCTCAAAATTAATATGGAAAGGTGGGCGAGTAAGTAAGTGAAGGGATGTGTGAATGGCTGGATGAATTAGTGAAAGGGTGAATGGATGAATGAAAGATTGAATAAATGGATAATGAGAGAAGATAGATGGATTGATGAGTGAGGGGAAGGATGGATGGAGAGAAAATGTAAATAGCTGGATGTATGGGTGGAAGGGTAGCTGGATGATGGATGAGGGGAAAGATGGATGGGGGAGGATGATGGATGGAGAGGAAGGATGGAAGGGTGGATGGATGAGTGAAAGGATGGATGATGAAAGAGTGGGTGGATGGATGAGGGGAAGGATAAATGGATGAGGGGAAGGATAAATGGATGGATGGAGGGGAAGGATGGATTGATGAGGGGCAGGATGAATGGATGGGATGGATGGATGGGTGAGGGGAAGGATGGATGAAAGGAAGGTTGGATGAGGGGAAGGATGATGGATGGAGGGGATGGATGAGGGGCAGGATAAATGGATGAGGGGAAGGATAAATGGATGGATGGAGGGGAAGGATGGATTGATGAGGGGCAGGATAAATGGATGGGATGGATGGATGGGTGAGGGGAAGAATGGATGAAAGGTAGGATGGATGAGGGGAAGGATGATGGATGGAGGGGATGGATGGATGAGGGGCAGGATAAATGGATGAGGGGAAGGATAAATAGATGGATGGAGGGGAAGGATGGATTGATGAGGGGCAGGATAAATGGATGGGATGGATGGATGGGTGAGGGGAAGGATGGATGAAAGGAAGGATGGATGAGGGGAAGGATGATGGATGGAGGGGATGGATGGATGGATGAGGGGCAGGATACATGGATGGGATGGATGGATGGGTGAGGGGAAGGATGATGGATGATGAGAAGGATGGATGGATGGATGGATGGATGGAGGGGAAGGATGGATGGATGAGGGGCAGGATAAATGGATGGGATGGATGGGTGAGGTGAAGGATGAATGGAAGGATGGATGAGGGGAAGGATGATGGATGGAGGAGAAGGATGGATGGATGAGGGGCAGGATAAATGGATGGGATGGATGGATGGGTGAGGGGAAGGATGGATGGATGGAGGGGAAGGATGGATGGATGAGGGGCAGGATAAATGGATGGGATGGATGGATGAGGTGAAGGATGGATGGAAGGATGGATGAGGGGAAGGATGATGGATGGAGGGGAAGGATGGATGGATGAGGGGCAGGATAAATGTATGGGATGGATGGATGGGTGAGGTGAAGGATGGATGGAAGGATGGATGAGGGGAAGGATGATGGATGGAGGGAGGGGAAGGATGGATGGATGAGGGGCAGGATAAATGGATGGGATGGATTGATGGTGAGGGGAAGGATGATGGATGAGGAGAAGGATGGATGGATGGAGGGGAAGGATGGATGGATGAGGGGCAGGATAAATGGATGGGATGGATGGGTGAGATGAAGGATGGATGAGGGGAAGGATGATGGATGGAGGGGAAGGATGGATGGATGGAGGGGAAGGATGGATGGATGAGGGGAAGGATGGATGGATGAGGGGCAGGATAAATGGATGGGATGGATGGATGAGGTGAAGGATGGATGGAAGGATGGATGAGGGGAAGGATGATGGATGGAGGGGAAGGATGGATGGATGAGGGGCAGGATAAATGGATGGGATGGATGGATGGGTGAGGGGAAGGATGATGGATGAGGAGAAGGATGGATGGATGTATGGATGGATGGAGGGGAAGGATGGATGGATGAGGGGCAGGATAAATGGATGGGATGGATGGGTGAGGTGAAGGATGGATGGAAGGATGGATGAGGGGAAGGATGATGGATGGAGGGGAAGGATGGATGGATGGGTGAGGGGAAGGATGGATGGAAGGAAGGATGGATGAGGGGAAGGATGATGGATGGAGGGGAAGGATGGATGGATGAGGGGCAGGATAAATGGATGGGATGGATGGATGGATGGGTGAGGGGAAGGATGGATGAAAGGAAGGATGGATGAGGGGAAGGATGGATGGATGACGGGAAAGGATGGATGATGAGGGGAAGGATGGATGATGATGAGGGGAAGGATGGATGGATGGATGGATGATGAGGGGGTGGGTGAAAGGATGGATGATGAGGGGAAGGGTGGATGGATGGATGATGAGGGGGTGGGTGAAAGGATAGATGATGAGGGGAAGGGTGGATGGATGGATGATGAGGGGGTGGGTGAAAGGATGGATGGATGGATGGATGATGAGGGAATGAATGGATGGATGATGGGGGGGTGAAAGGATGGATGGATGATGAGGGGAAGGATGGATGGATGATGAGGGGAAGGATGGATGAATGATGAGGGGAAGGATGGATGGGGTGATGAGGGAAAAGGATGGATGGATGATGAGGGGGAAGGATGGATGGATTATGAGGGGAAGGACAGATGGATGGATGGATGGATGGAGGGATGGATGAATGGATGATGAGGGAAAGGGATGGATGGATGATGAGGGGAAGGATTGATGGATGATGAGGGAAAAGGATGGATGGATGATGAGGGGAAGGATGGATGGATGATGAGGGGATGGGTGGATGATGAGGGGAAGGACAGATGGATGGATGGATGGATGATGGGTGGGTGAAAGGATGAATGGATGGAGAGTGGGTGAAAGGATGGATGGATAAGTGGGTGGGTGAAAGGATGGATGAGTGGGTGGGTGAAAGGATGGATGGATGGATGGATGATGAGTGGGTGGGTGAAAGGATGGATGGATGAGTGGGTGGGTGGATGGTGGGTGGGTGAAAGGATGGATCAGTGGATTGGATGGTGGGTGAAAGGATGGATAAGTGGGTGGGTGGATGATGGGGGGTAGGTGGATGAGTGAAATGATGGATGGATTGATGGATTGATAAGTGCAAGGGTGAATGAATGGAGATATGAGTGAAAGGGTGGGTGTAAGGATGGATGAGTGAGTGAAAGGGAGGGTATATGGACAAAAGGATGAATAGATGTGTGAAGGAGTGAAATGATAGATGGATGAGTGATAGGGGCAATGGATGGATTCATGAGTGGATGAGTAGATGGATGGATGGGTGGGTGGATGGATGGATGGAAGGAAGGCTAAGTGAAAGGGTCAATGGAGAGAGAAAGGGAGGATGGATGGATGAGTAAAAGAGTGGATGGGTGGAAGGATTAGTAAGTGAAAGGATGGCTGGATTGGTGAAAGGGTAAATGGCTGAATGGATGAGTGAATGGATGGATGGGATGAAGAGTGGATGGATAAGTGTACAGATGGATAGGGTGAAAGGGTGGCTGGATGGATGGATAATGGAGGATGAGTGAAAGGATGGATGAGGGGATGGATGAAGGGATGGATGAGTGAAATGATAGATGGAAGGATACATGATGGATAGGTTTGCAAATGGTTGAATATGTTTGGAAATGACTGGGCTTACTTATATACTATTGCGCGACCTCTGATGTGTCTGTAAAACGTACCTATTGTCCTGAAGGTTTGTCCTGAATTTTGACCTCCTGTCCTCAATTTGTGTCCTGAATTTTGACCCTTTGTCCTGAATTTTTACACTCACCGTCCTGAATTTGCACCAATGCCAGTTGGTCACCCTATATACAACACAAATACCCCCCTCCCCCCCCAGAGAATGACTAGACAAACTGAGGGAGCAAGGGTGGAAGAGGAAGTAGACGAAACCCCGAATGAACCTATGCGGAACTCCTGGCCACCATACAGGAATCCAGGAAGGCCTTGGAAGATCGCATTGAGACTGTCTCGATAGATGTAATTTTGCTACGGGTGGACGTGCGAAGGTGGCAGACAAGGTCACAAACGTGGAGGCAGACATTGTGGAGCTGCGGGCGACGTGACAACACTTAAGTAGCAAGTAGCCCAAATGATGATGGCTACAAGGGCACTGGAGCGGTGGGCGAAGGACGCAGAGGGGAGAGCCAGGCGTAGTAACATTTGCGTACTGGGAATCCCGGAAAACGCAGAACAAGGGTCGGCGAGCAATTCCTGGAACACTGGATACAAACACAACTTCCCACTAAGGGCCTATCTGCGTTATTCACGATTGAGAGGGCCCACAGGGCCTTAGTGCCGCCCTCTCCTCCGGGCATGCAGCCCTGTGCCATAATAGCAAAAGTGCTAAACTACCGGGATAGAGACTGCATCCTGCATCCAGGGAGCATCAGGATCTGCAATACAAAAATAATAAAGTCAGTATATACTCGGACTATACAAGGCAGGTGCAGGAGCTCCGGAAATCCTACCTAGGGGTCAAGCGTAAGCTACGTGAACTGCAGCTTCAATGTATGGTCCTATACCCAGCCAAGTTGAAGGTCCTGGCAAGGGGTAGGGCACATTTCTTTGAGTCCCCAGAGGAAGTCTGGGAGTGGCTTGAAATCTGAGGTGATGGCCTTCCGCCGCTGGAGCCATGGGGCAGAAGGGCAGAAGCGGAGATGGGATTAACAGCAGGGCAGAGGCCCTCAAAAGCGATCTGGTCAGATGGAAACACAGGTCCCTGCCACCCAAACGGAACACAGGATCAAGGTGCGAGAAGATGGATCATTGCAGCTGAATGCTACTATAGTTACCGGAATGCCAGATCCTCTACCTGCGGATGCCTCTGCTGAACTGGAGCTGGGGGGGGTGGTCAGGATTTGGGCCTGACAATTGAGACTGTGCCTGCAACATTGATGGACAAGGCTCCTGATCTTGGTGGGGGCGGTTCTTGCATGAAGGACACAAGTCGTGACTGATCCGAAGCTGTTGGGCCGTTCATTTTTAGGTGAAGTTAAAAAGATGGTTTTGTCAGTTGAAGCAGCAATGCTTTCTTGGGAAGAATGGGTGAATAAGTGGGTAGTAGACCGTCCGCATGCGTGCTTGGATGGGGTGGTGGTTTGGGGGGACATACTGCGGATGTCTGAATAGAGTGTGTGCTGTTACGCGGCACCCCAGAATTGAAGTGCAACTGCTGATCGATATTGGGGAGGGAGGGATGGGGACATGATGTTACGTTATTGCCCCTCTTGGGCCAGTTGGGATGCTGTGCACTTCCAGGCACGAGCACGAGGTAGGCAGTATCGACTGTGAAGTTATGCGGATATTGTTCCGGGGGTGTAGGGAGGGGTGTTTTAATTTCTTGTTTATTAATTGTTACAAATTGTATGAATGTGCGGTGGGTGAGACAGGTTAGCGGCAACTGTTGCAGCATAAGCAGGGCGAGACATGTAAGGGAACACCATGGCACAGGAGTTAAAGTTTCTTAGCTGGACTGTCAAGGGGCTAGGCACCTGTACTGAATGACACAGGGTCCTCTCCTTCCTGTAAAGACATCACATATTATTTGCATGTCTACAGGAAACACACTTAGATGATAACGGGCTGCCAAACTAGCGAAAAACTGGCGAGGCCAGGTATTTCATTCCTCCTATTCCACTTACGCCTGGGGCGCACTGATTTGGGTGGCCCCAGGTACTCAATTCACACTCCAGTAAATGGAGGCTGATGTGGGGGGATGTTATGTACTATTGAGAGGTTAACTGGATGGTAGAGCTATTGTTATCCTAAACACTTATGCCCCAAATAAATGAGCCAGCCTTTTGCTCAGTGTTACAGGAACTAATAATGGCAGACCTGGAGGTACTGCTCATATGGCTGGGGGATTTTAATTGCATTATCAACCCACACTGGACCGTCACCCTCCCAGAGCAGGCACTAAATCGCGCATGACAAAACAATTGCAGATTATGATGAGGTAGTTGGGGCTACAGGATGTCAGGCAACTGCGACACCCGACAAAGAGGCTCTACACATGCTATTTGCCCACACATAATACACATAGTAGGCTGGTTAGGATTTTGGTGACTAAGCCGCCCACCCACCTGGCTGCAAAAATAACTCACTTGGCTAGATTCTTGTCGGACCACGCTCCGGTGTGCTGCATAGTGCAGTGGAATGCTGAAGAGTAGGGGCCCGTTGTTGGCGAATGCCCCCTGAGCTCCTAGATGATCAGGAGGGTAGTTCATTGCTTTCTAGGTCACTCCCAGAGTATCTAGCTCTTAACTGGAACACTATGGACAGTAGAGCAACGGAAAGGGAAGCCGTGAAGGCAGTAGTGCGTGGGGCAGGAATGGGACTAACCTGCGGAGTACGCCAACAATTGCAGCGAGAGTTGTGAGACAGTGAAGACGCACTAGCAGAACTTCAGTTAGATGCGCAACGGCCAACCTGGTACCCATGGTCAAGAATGCATGCTGCGTGAGAATGGGACAGGCTGGACAAATACACACTTACGCACTATTGTCAGCTTTAACATGCTGAAGGTGACAGGGGAGGACACCTGCTGGCCTGGAGTTTGCATAGGGAGCTGCCCCCCCTGTTGATTACATGCTTATGTAACTCAGCAGGAGACATGATGTATTCCAGAGCGGGAATGCTGGTAGAGTTCCAACAGCACCTATATAAGGTATATTCTGCAGACCCAGCAGCACGGGCGAAATTCTATGTCCTGTTCCAGGAGGGGATCCAACTGAGGAGACTCTCCTTGGAGGCCCAGAGGGAGTTGAAAAGCAGCTATTGGCAGAGGAGGTACTTGAGGCGTTACCTAAAGCCAAAGCACCAGGGGAGATGTGTTCCCAGTCAAGTTTTATCAGGCTTTTCCGGAAAAACTATTCCAGTCTCTGCTGCAGACATTCAATGAAGCGTTTGAGAAGGGTGTATTGCTCAGGGCACCTCTAGCCTTGGATGAATAGTTAGTGCTGTGCACATATCCGCGCCATCGGCGATGAAGTCTGTCAGCCTCCAGGCTCGTCAGGTGGTCTCCTGTAGGAAAGCAATCCCCGTGGACCTGCGCCGTAAGTAGGCGTATATGGACTACCTGCGCGCAGGGGTATGGATGCCCCTGATGTTCCAGGGAATTATATTAATGCTTGTCATGAGTCTAGTGTAGGTCTGTAGAACCGAGCCTGTGCAGCAGCTGTGGCATGTAGGTGTGGTTAGAGAGGCCTAACGTCAGTATGTATGGCAACGTAAGGGCTGGGAGAAACAATAATACTCAAACCTATGTTGAAAAACATCCTAGGAGCGAACCCCAATCCGGGATTGACCCAAACAGGTGTGCCTAACCATGGCAATTAATACATAGTCAGATGTTGACTGTGAAGGGGTGTGCGCAAGGAAGGGATAGCTCCTATTGACCAATCCCCCGGTTACATAACGCTAAGAACTGGCATCCTAAGGCGTTTCTGGGTATGTATAACATGACATTAGAGTGTGGCGTCGGGTGTCAAAGTGAGAGCTTGAGAAACAATTACATGACTCTACAAAGCCGCAGTCCATAACTATGGTGATAGCTGATATAGTCTGTTTCATTAAACGATATTGTCTGACGTTTCAGGCGTGATGACTGGAGGGCAAGGAGAATCCGGGTCTGCGGACCAAGCCTGCAAGGAATCAGCATCCCCTTTGGAACTGGAAGGTGATGAAGCGGACACAGATGACAGTCTATTGGATTGAAGGGTTGATGCAATATATAGTGCGTCCTGGCGTTCCAATAGGATCTGTTCTGGGTCCGGGTCGTTGATAGGTGAGATCCGTTGCTGCGATCTTCAGCCCCTGCCCCTCTGACGTCCGCGCCTATACCTTTTCTGTGTTGAGGGCTCTTCCTGAAGCGTAGATACCGTTGCTAGTCCATTTTCTTCCAGCCAGACCCAAGCTTCGGAGGAGAAGTCAAAGAATCGCACAGTGCCACTGTGAACAGACTGGGAATAGCAGCGAGTATCGTATGTCTTGAGCTCTCAATTGAAGTTTCACTGCTCTGAAGTTGGCGCGTCTCCTCTGTACCTGAGCAGTGTAGTCTGGGAAGAGGGAGACCAAGACGTTTTGTACCTTGGGGCCTGGGGGATCTCCCAACTTCTCTCAGTATCGCATCCCGGTCGAGAACGTTTAACAAGTGGATCATAAAAGGACGTGGGTTAGCACCGGGAGGTGGGTTATGAGCAGGGACCCTGTGCGCCCGTTCAACAACAAACTGCTGGGAGAGTGCCCCTGGGGAGAGCAACTCTTTCAACCAGGACTCTTCATACCCCACCATGTCCTGTCTCTCTGTTTCCTCTGGCAGGCATATTACTCGCACGTTGTTTTGACGCGAGCGACCCTCTGCATCTTCTAGTTTCTCTTCGAGGGCACAGACCCAGTTGAGTAAATTCTGTAGGGTTGCAGTGTGATTGCAGGTTTCGGGTTGCAGGTCCACTAGCCTAAACTCTGCCCCTTGCACGCGCTCAGACAGTTTTTGGTGGTCTGGTGATATTGTCTATCTGCATTCAAGAGAGGTCCGGGTTTGATCAAATACTGTGCCTATCCGTTCCACCGCAGTCAGCACCGAGTCCAGTTTTGCCGAGGGGTCTGCACCGTTTGGTTCTGAGGACTTCCCCACTCCTCCGGACACCCCCCTGACCGTACCCTGAGGAGGGCCATCCTGGAGGAAGGCAGAGCGAAGACGGCCCATAGCTAGCTGCATCACACTAGGCATAGAAATCTGCTGGTACAGTGGTCCTATCGACCACAGCCGTGAGAGGAGGGCAGTTCGCTAACGATGCTCTTAAGTACCCTGAAGACTAAGGAAGGTGCCCTGGATGACTGCACTTTAGGCCCAGCAGAAATGCTCTGAAGCCAAATATCCACTGGTTACAGGGTGATAGGCCAGCTGTGCAGCTCTGGGGACACCCAGCATCTTCAAGTCACAAGACATAATATGGATGTGTAATAGAGGTCTACAGGTAAGTCCTGGGTATTGTCCTTTCTGATCACGTTGTGATCAGATGGAGGGTCCAGATTAATACAGTGAGACTGGACGAGTGTTCCCAGGCTCTGACCCTATACACTGAGCCACAGGCCTGTAAGCACAGCTTCTCCAGGAGGGCCAGCCAAGGAAGTGCACCAGGGCAGCGAACGGGTGGTCAGGCACCACCCGGATCACCGTCCACGTAGGTCTCTTTACGTGAGGGGAGAGGAGTAGCCTGGTCCTGATGTGATCCCTGGGCCGGATCTGCACAGTCAGCAGCACATGTCGACCACTCCCACAGTCTCCGCGTCCCCCACTGCCAGTCGTCACCAGGAAGGCCCAGACCCAATCAGTCCCTACGGTTCAGTGAACCCAGAGGTTACCGCAGGTAAGAGGATGGACAGCCTAGGTCCGACTTGACCTCGTGCTGCCAGTCAGGGTACTATGGAAGTTGTATGCCTCACCCCTATAACATGCCTTCTTGGGGGGCATAGGCCCGACTGACCTCTGTGCCCCCCTCCCAGGATGGGCTCCATCAGCACGCTGTGTAGGCCTACCTTCCCCTGGTGCAGCAGCAGTCAGCGGAGGCTTGTGATGCCGCTAGGGAGGCCAGCCATCACTGCACCATTTTCTGCGACTGCTTGTTTGGACCACCCCACTCAGCAGCTCTTCACCTGTTCCAGAACATTCTTCCCGCAGGCCCCTCCATTCCATGCACACACTGTGTTTCGGCTGCGAGGTTCCCCTGGATGCAGCCTCGGCTCAGGCCCGCGCCCTATGCCGGGCGGACACCTCACCCTGGCAGTAGGGGGGAGGAGGGCCTCTGCTTCAGCCTGAGCCACCAGGTAGGGCTGGGACACGGCGGCGAGGTCAGGCAGCATCATCGGTGGCTAGCTTGTGATCGCTCAGGGTCTGAGGGCCACTCAGGCATGTGGCGACTGCCCTGGTCTGGCAGCAGAGGGCCGAGGGACCGGTTCTGAGCCCTCAGCAAGGGCGATAGTCAAGGAGGGCGCGGGCCGGGGTCAGGCTCCTGTGGGGAAGCAGGTAGAATCAGGGCTCGAGTCGGGGTACCACGCGGGTGGACGGCATCCCCCCTGCCAAACAGCTGGACTTGAACTCTTTGGCCTGTCTTGGACGAGGAGCTCGGCACCTTTTGTGACGTCACTTCCTGTTGTGACGTCACTTCTGGTGACAGCGTCTCCCCACTTCTATTTTTCAGGACTTGTAACCTGGGTAGAATCCTCCGGGGCATTGCTTCCGTCCACCATAGAGGCTCAGGGAGACCTACGCTGGGTACAGCAGACCCTCGAACACAAACCATCCGCGACAAGTAGAGCCAGCTGCGAGGATGGCCAGGATAAACATGGGATAGGTTGTGGAGCTCAATCAGAACACGTCCGCCACCTTCGGTCTTGGCCACGCCCCGCTAAACTCCTACAGTTATTAGATGAATTTCCAGAGTACTCTGGTTTGCACTGTAACATACATAAGTCCTTGATTTTTCCATTGGCAGGGCTGGCTGCGCGAACATCCAAAGACCTACCGATGCTTGGCTTGCGCTGGGAAACAGGTCACTTCCGAGATCTAGGTATACAAGTGGCACATGGGGATACACAAATATTACACATGAATGTGCTAGATTGCTTGAATCCCTGAAGCATTCAGTGGCCTTTTGGAACCCCTTGCCACTGTCCCTTATGGGCAGAGTTGATGCGGCCAAAGTGGTTGTCCTGCCCCGTTACCTAACGTACTTCAAAACTCGCTATGTAACATACCCATTTTTTTTTTATTTTTTGTAAAACAATTTTTATTGCAGAGTTCAATGGAAGTAGAACAAGATACTTGCATTATTTGTTGCGGGACCCACGGTCCGTCGGTTCCATCCGGTAATCAAGCACACAGCCGTACAACCCACACGGTAGCTTGTAAATCCCATTGATTAGTGCCGTCATCACCAACGGTCTACCGCTCTCTGCTTTTAATTTTTCTCCCCCCCCCCCCAAACAATCATGTGGTGCTTCTTTTGTCCTCTATTATTGCCGTGACGCTATGTAACATACCCATGGCGCTTTTTAGACAGGTAAACTCATTCCTGGGGTCCTTATACTGGGTGGGTAAGCGCAGTAGGGTAGCATTGCAGGTATTAATGAGGCAACATGAGGAGGTGGGCTTGGAAGCACCCAGACTAGACCTATACTATTTTGAGGCGCAGCTCCAACATGCAGCCTGGTGGCTGGATAAGGGTGACAACTGGGAGAAGCATCTGCTCAGAGAGCGAATTCAGCTGGACAATCTACGGGCAATTTATAGGAGGGGGTGGGTGCCTTCATGTACTTGCCATATGTGATTAGGCAAACAACATTCCTCTGGCAAAAGTTTGTGGAGCGAATACTCAAGCAAGCTCCATTTCACTGGGAATTAGATGTCTGGATCCTAGCTCCAGTATGTAAAATGATGGAAAATATGATATTTCAGGCATGGAGAGAGGGTGGCTGCCAGGTATTAGCGGATCTGTACTCTTATCACATATGAACGGGCTTGTGAGGGGTTTGGTTTGGGGCAGGGGCAGTATCTGCAGTGTGCGGGCCTCACTGGCCTGGTCAGAGCAACCTGGCCTTCATATCCGAATGCCCCTTGAACAACTGAAACACTTGAAGTTTTACTCAACTGTAGGAGTGGGCTCCAATTTGTCTCCCTGTTGTACAAGGCCATGAGGGTGGACTCACAGGCTCCTTCTCTCAGGGCACAAGCCGCCTGGGATGGAAATTTGCAGGCACACATGAGAGTAAAATATGGAAAGCAGCATGCACTCTGACACGTACAGTATCTTGTGATGCTAGCCTAAAGTTAATACACTATAACTTTCTGAATCGGGTGCATCCCATGAGATTGGCTCGATTTGATCCCTATCGCTCACATGCATGTCCTAGATGTAATAGGGAAGAAGCAGATTTTCTGCATTTGGCATGGGGATGTGTGGAGGTACACCAATACTGGCTACGAGTGGTTAAGCACGTTTAGGGTGGGAACTGGGCTTCGAGTAGAGGCTACCCCCATGCATTGCCAGCTGGGACAAGTACAGAGACCCAAGAAATGTAAGAGGGCATATACAGTGTTGCAATTAACTCTGGTATTAGCAAGACGGAGGATAGCCATAGTATGGATGAGCAAACGCCCCTCCTTAGTAGACAATTTGGTAGAAGGATGTGCGAGAATGGTCACTTGGGTAGGAGATTCACATGAAGAAATGCAGGAAAGACGATAAATTGGAAAAGTATATTACCACATGGAGAGAGTGTTATGTAGAGAGGTACTAAATGCAGATGTGTATACAAATGATCAAAATGAGTATAATGCTAGCGAGAGAGGGCCACACAGTGAGGGGGGGATTCAAAATACTACTATGTACAGGCCTCCTGACAGTCATATGTATTTGTAAATGTATGATCATGAATATTGGTTATCCTGATGTTTAAATCTCAGGTGTCATTTGAACCTATGGTGTATTGAACATACGCTGATATGAAATTGCTGTTCACACGTCTACCCACTGTGCTGTTATCACAAAATTAAGTTTATTAAAAAAAAGTCAGTCCATTTAGCATTGTTTTTCAGTAGTAGTGATCATGATTGTTTTCAGTTTTTTGGGGATCATTTTGGTCTTTAGTTAAGCCTTGGCAAGGGTTTCCGTGGTGACCAGAGGGTCAAAGACACAAGTGGGCAGGGATGTCAGACTGGTATCATGAATAAGAGATTGTTCCATGTTTGCAACTTTGTCAGTGAGGAAGGACCAAGCCTGCAAGGAATCAGCATCCCCTTTGGAACTGGAAGGTGATGAAGCGGACACAGATGACAGTCTATTGGATTGAAGGGTTGATGCAATATATAGCGCGTCCTGGCGTTCCGATAGGATCTGTTCTGGGTCCGGGTCGTTGATAGGTGAGATCCGTTGCTGCGATCTCCAGCCCCTGCCCCTCTGATGTCCGCGCCTATACCTTTTCTGTGTTGAGGGCTCTTCCTGAAGCGTAGATACCGTTGCTAGCCCATTTTCTTCCAGCCAGACCCAAGCTTCGGAGGAGAAGTCGAAGAACCGCACAGTGCCACTGTGAACAGACTGGGAATAGCAGCGAGTATCGTATGTCTTGAGCTCTCAATTGAAGTTTCACTGCTCTGAAGTTGGCGCGTCTCCTCTGTACCTGAGCAGTGTAGTCTGGGAAGAGGGAGACCAAGACGTTTTGTACCTTGGGGCCTGGGGGATCTCCCAACTTCTCTCAGTATCGCATCCCGGTCGAGAACGTTTAACAAGTGGATCATAAAAGGACGTGGGTTAGCACCGGGAGGTGGGTTATGAGCAGGGACCCTGTGCGCCCGTTCAACAACAAACTGCTGGGAGAGTGCCCCTGGGGAGAGCAACTCTTTCAACCAGGACTCTTCATACCCCACCATGTCCTGTCTCTCTGTTTCCTCTGGCAGGCATATTACTCGCACGTTGTTTTGACGCGAGCGACCCTCTGCATCTTCTAGTTTCTCTTCGAGGGCACAGACCCAGTTGAGTAAATTCTGTAGGGTTGCAGTGTGATTGCAGGTTTCGGGTTGCAGGTCCACTAGCCTAAACTCTGCCCCTTGCACGCGCTCAGACAGTTTTTGGTGGTCTGGTGATATTGTCTATCTGCATTCAAGAGAGGTCCGGGTTTGATCAAATACTGTGCCTATCCGTTCCACCGCAGTCAGCACCGAGTCCAGGGAATTAGATGTCTGGATCCTAGCTCCAGTATGTAAAATGATGGAAAATATGATATTTCAGGCATGGAGAGAGGGTGGCTGCCAGGTATTAGCGGATCTGTACTCTTATCACATATGAACAGGCTTGTGAGGGGTTTGGTTTGGGGCAGGGGCAGTATCTGCAGTGTGCGGGCCTCACTGGCCTGGTCAGAGCAACCTGGCCTTCATATCCGAATGCCCCTCGAACAACTGAAACACTTGAAGTTTTACTCAACTGTAGGAGTGGGCTCCAATTTGTCTCCCTGTTGTACAAGGCCATGAGGGTGGACTCACAGGCTCCTTCTCTCAGGGCACAAGCCGCCTGGGATGGAAATTTGCAGGCACACATGAGAGTAAAATATGGAAAGCAGCATGCACTCTGACACGTACAGTATCTTGTGATGCTCGCCTAAAGTTAATACACTATAACTTTCTGAATCGGGTGCATCCCATGAGATTGGCTCGATTTGATCCCTATCGCTCACATGCATGTCCTAGATTTAATAGGGAAGAAGCAGATTTTCTGCATTTGGCATGGGGATGTGTGGAGGTACACCAATACTGGCTACGAGTGGTTAAGCACGTTTAGGGTGGGAACTGGGCTTCGAGTAGAGGCTACCCCCATGCATTGCCAGCTGGGACAAGTACAGAGACCCAAGAAATGTAAGAGGGCATATACAGTGTTGCAATTAACTCTGGTATTAGCAAGACGGAGGATAGCCATAGTATGGATGAGCAAACGCCCCTCCTTAGTAGACAATTTGGTAGAAGGATGTGCGAGAATGGTCACTTGGGTAGGAGATTCACATGAAGAAATGCAGGAAAGACGATAAATTGGAAAAGTATATTACCACATGGAGAGAGTGTTATGTAGAGAGGTACTAAATGCAGATGTGTATACAAATGATCAAAATGAGTATAATGCTAGCGAGAGAGGGCCACACAGTGAGGGGGGGATTCAAAATACTACTATGTACAGGCCTCCTGACAGTCATATGTATTTGTAAATGTATGATCATGAATATTGGTTATCCTGATGTTTAAATCTCAGGTGTCATTTGAACCTATGGTGTATTGAACATACGCTGATATGAAATTGCTGTTCACACGTCTACCCACTGTGCTGTTATCACAAAATTAAGTTTATTAAAAAAAAGTCAGTCCATTTAGCATTGTTTTTCAGTAGTAGTGATCATGATTGTTTTCAGTTTTTTGGGGATCATTTTGGTCTTTAGTTAAGCCTTGGCAAGGGTTTCCGTGGTGACCAGAGGGTCAAAGACACAAGTGGGCAGGGATGTCAGACTGGTATCATGAATAAGAGATTGTTCCATGTTTGCAACTTTGTCAGTGAGGAAGGACCAAGCCTGCAAGGAATCAGCATCCCCTTTGGAACTGGAAGGTGATGAAGCGGACACAGATGACAGTCTATTGGATTGAAGGGTTGATGCAATATATAGCGCGTCCTGGCGTTCCGATAGGATCTGTTCTGGGTCCGGGTCGTTGATAGGTGAGATCCGTTGCTGCGATCTCCAGCCCCTGCCCCTCTGATGTCCGCGCCTATACCTTTTCTGTGTTGAGGGCTCTTCCTGAAGCGTAGATACCGTTGCTAGTCCATTTTCTTCCAGCCAGACCCAAGCTTCGGAGGAGAAGTCGAAGAACCGCACAGTGCCACTGTGAACAGACTGGGAATAGCAGCGAGTATCGTATGTCTTGAGCTCTCAATTGAAGTTTCACTGCTCTGAAGTTGGCGCGTCTCCTCTGTACCTGAGCAGTGTAGTCTGGGAAGAGGGAGACCAAGACGTTTTGTACCTTGGGGCCTGGGGGATCTCCCAACTTCTCTCAGTATCGCATCCCGGTCGAGAACGTTTAACAAGTGGATCATAAAAGGACGTGGGTTAGCACCGGGAGGTGGGTTATGAGCAGGGACCCTGTGCGCCCGTTCAACAACAAACTGCTGGGAGAGTGCCCCTGGGGAGAGCAACTCTTTCAACCAGGACTCTTCATACCCCACCATGTCCTGTCTCTCTGTTTCCTCTGGCAGGCATATTACTCGCACGTTGTTTTGACGCGAGCGACCCTCTGCATCTTCTAGTTTCTCTTCGAGGGCACAGACCCAGTTGAGTAAATTCTGTAGGGTTGCAGTGTGATTGCAGGTTTCGGGTTGCAGGTCCACTAGCCTAAACTCTGCCCCTTGCACGCGCTCAGACAGTTTTTGGTGGTCTGGTGATATTGTCTATCTGCATTCAAGAGAGGTCCGGGTTTGATCAAATACTGTGCCTATCCGTTCCACCGCAGTCAGCACCGAGTCCAGGGAATTAGATGTCTGGATCCTAGCTCCAGTATGTAAAATGATGGAAAATATGATATTTCAGGCATGGAGAGAGGGTGGCTGCCAGGTATTAGCGGATCTGTACTCTTATCACATATGAACAGGCTTGTGAGGGGTTTGGTTTGGGGCAGGGGCAGTATCTGCAGTGTGCGGGCCTCACTGGCCTGGTCAGAGCAACCTGGCCTTCATATCCGAATGCCCCTCGAACAACTGAAACACTTGAAGTTTTACTCAACTGTAGGAGTGGGCTCCAATTTGTCTCCCTGTTGTACAAGGCCATGAGGGTGGACTCACAGGCTCCTTCTCTCAGGGCACAAGCCGCCTGGGATGGAAATTTGCAGGCACACATGAGAGTAAAATATGGAAAGCAGCATGCACTCTGACACGTACAGTATCTTGTGATGCTCGCCTAAAGTTAATACACTATAACTTTCTGAATCGGGTGCATCCCATGAGATTGGCTCGATTTGATCCCTATCGCTCACATGCATGTCCTAGATTTAATAGGGAAGAAGCAGATTTTCTGCATTTTGCATGGGGATGTGTGGAGGTACACCAATACTGGCTACGAGTGGTTAAGCACGTTTAGGGTGGGAACTGGGCTTCGAGTAGAGGCTACCCCCATGCATTGCCAGCTGGGACAAGTACAGAGACCCAAGAAATGTAAGAGGGCATATACAGTGTTGCAATTAACTCTGGTATTAGCAAGACGGAGGATAGCCATAGTATGGATGAGCAAACGCCCCTCCTTAGTAGACAATTTGGTAGAAGGATGTGCGAGAATGGTCACTTGGGTAGGAGATTCACATGAAGAAATGCAGGAAAGACGATAAATTGGAAAAGTATATTACCACATGGAGAGAGTGTTATGTAGAGAGGTACTAAATGCAGATGTGTATACAAATGATCAAAATGAGTATAATGCTAGCGAGAGAGGGCCACACAGTGAGGGGGGGGATTCAAAATACTGCTATGTACAGGCCTCCTGACAGTCATATGTATTTGTAAATGTATGATCATGAATATTGGTTATCCTGATGTTTAAATCTCAGGTGTCATTTGTACCTATGGTGTATTGAACATACGCTGATATGAAATTGCCGTTCACACGTCTACCCACTGTGCTGTTATCACAAAATTAAGTTTATTAAAAAAAAGTCAGTCCATTTAGCATTGTTTTTCAGTAGTAGTGATCATGATTGTTTTCAGTTTTTTGGGGATCATTTTGGTCTTTAGTTAAGCCTTGGCAAGGGTTTCCGTGGTGACCAGAGGGTCAAAGACACAAGTGGGCAGGGATGTCAGACTGGTATCATGAATAAGAGATTGTTCCATGTTTGCAACTTTGTCAGTGAGGAAGTTAGCTATTGCTTCGCAGTGTTCATTGGTGACTGTTGTTTCATGTTGGGAGGTAGTAGTAGTTTGATGTTTAATTATGTTAAAGGGCTCCCTTGCTCGGTTCTTTGCACGTTCCAGTTGATTGCGAAATACTTTTTCTCCAAAGATGTATTTCCTATAGGAGAGCCGTTTGGATCCTAGGCGTGTGAGGTGTGTCAGTGAGGGGGTTTGCCTCCAAAAGCTTTCAGTTTGTCTTAGTTGTCTCCTCTCAAGGTTGAGGTCAGAGTTGATTACGTCTGAACAATAATGCATTAGCCTGCAGTCTAATTTATTCTATGCTTCTTGAATTTTTTAATGCAATTATTCAGATGTGTGCTCTCTTGTTACAGGACCTGCTCGCGTCCCTGTGATCAATAACCTCATAAGGTGTACATACAATGTACACGCCACACAAAGAGCACTACACATTGAACTCTAGGGTTTTAATAAACATGCATGATTCTCAACAAAGTAAATACAATTAAAGAACTGTATGTGATTATGAATTCACTTTTATCATTCAATCTTAATGTTTTCTCGATATATTAGCTAGGTCAACATATACTAATTCATCATTATCCATAGAGCTTAAACGAATGTTAATAATGGTACATGGCAAACAATGTTACATCACATTGCTTTGTCATCAATATCCATGTTTTAACTAATAAAAAGCTTATTTTGCATTGCTTATGTTTCCCAATGCATTTGGGTTCCCATAACCCTTCATCAGGGAAAACTAAAAAACAGATCTGAAATATCCAGGATCGGTTTTTCAATACGAGCATCACCATTAAAAGTAAGCCTCCAGACACTGCAACAGCTGTATCTATATTTATTGTACCACACATAGTGAATTCCTGGGGTTTGTTTTAAAAGGTTTATGTGCGAGACTTCGGTGTGCTGATGAATTAGTATATGTTGATCTAACTAATATATCGAAGAAACATTAAGATTGAATGGTAAGAGAGAATACATAATAACATACTGTTGTTTAATTGTATTTACTTTGTTGAGAATCATGCATTTTTGTTAGAACCCTAGAAGTCAATGAGTAGTGTGCTTTGTGTTGCGTGTACATTGTATGTACACCTTATGAGGTCTGAGTCGAACCAGGATCTGGATTGTATTTTCCTAGATCACTTAAGTTTATGTGGTGCATCTTGGTCGAGAATATCAGTCATAGGTGAGCTATAGTGGACTGTAAGGTCATCAACGGTGTGAAGGAGAGGTTGGGAGTGTAGTTGGGTGCTAATCCCCGACTCCAGTTCTTCTAGCGGGATGTGTTTTTTTTGTTTCTTGCCTAGCTTGTGGGTTGATGGCATGGGCAGGGTGGAGTATGTAATGGGCACTGAGATTGAGCAGTAAAGGATGGTAGTCAGACCAGTCAATGGCCTTGAAGTAACAAAGGGAGGCAAGCTAATTTCTGGAAATTATAGCATCAAGAGTAGAGCCTTTGTTGTGTGTCTGACAATTGCAGAGTTGTTTGAGGTCGTTGATATCAAGAATGTTGGTTAAGTTACAGACTATAGCGTCTTCAGTTTCGTTCAAGTGCAGGTGGAAGTTGCCAAGAAAAATTACATTGGTGTCAGATAGGGAGTGCCATGTAATAAGGTCGGTTAGTTCTTCAGTGAAGAGTGTGCGATTACCAGGGGGTATTAGATGGTGTGGAGTTTGATGGGAGTGGTGGCTTTTCTTTTGAGTACGACTCCAAGGTATTCAAGAGTGAAAATATTCATAGACTTTCATGTGTTAATCTGAATTTCTTCTTCGTATGAGCAAGTCAAGAATCGGGGTTGAGTGTTCAATCAAGCTCTCTTTATTTCAGTAAAAGAAAACCGAAAAGATACGACCATTCAAGACATGCTTGATACATTGTAGCTTAAAAATCGACATTAAAATGAATATTAAAAGAAGATACAATTGAGAAATTGACTGGAGTTGGCATGGCAATACCAACATGCGTAAGGTGCGTAGGCGAAACAATGATCAAATAGTTCATAGTTTTGGTGCAGCAAACCAGTTCAAGACAGTAAGATTAACACCCTTGTCTAAAGTGCAAATGCATTCAAATAATTTTGTGGGAGTCAGACCCTGAATTTGCATTCCAAAGCATAACACTACAAGATTCATAAAAACCTATTAAAAACGCCATAATTCATAATCAAACAACGAGGGCAGAGTTAAAAATGCATTAATTATTTGTACAAAAACAGCTATTTACAATATGAAAATAGTGACAACTATGGCAATTAATCTTATGTAAACGGGTTGTCACATTTTTGGCTCTATGGGGTAGGCAAGGGGGTTAACAACGCCCTCCTTCTAATTGCCCAGGAGTGGCCCAGGAATTTCGCAGTTGCGCAAGCGATAAAGGTCTTAGATCAGATTTCAGTAAGTGCATGGCCACTTTGGAATCTCGAGTCCCAAGTTGTCTGCACACTGGGGCTAGCCATTTGCTGCTGGGTTTCGCATAGGCTGTCAAAGCTAAAAGAACATGGCCTATCGATTCATGTGAGCAGGGGCAACAAGGGCAGCCCTTAGGTTGAGATTTGTTAATCAGTGAAGAGGTTGTAAAAGCATTAAGTGACAAACTGCCGTGCCTGAATTGAATATAAAGCATCCTATTAGCTGGCACTTTGATGGTATCGAGATAGCTTTCTAAGGAACGGCTGGCTTTCAAATCTCCAAATTCTTCTGTTAGTCTGCCCTGTTTGCTTTTGTAAAATGTATTCTGCTCATCCCATGACCAATATAGTAATTTAACCTGGCATCTGGTATGGGTTGGTAGACAGCCAGTGCCATGCCTCGCCAGACCAATGCTGGAAAAAAGGCTAATTACGTGTGTGATCCAGCCAATCTTTTTTTGTGGTATTCAGAGTGTAAACTTCATTGAAAGTTGCAGCATAAGGTGCCAATTCTGGAGTGGTGACCATTCAGTGCCAAAACACCAGTGGGCAGAGCCTTGCAATATCATTGATAGGCTTGATACCCAAATCAAGTTTTAGTGGAGAGAGAGGGGGCTTTGTGGAGGGATACCACATTTCTAAGTAACTTTTTCTCCACTTCTGTAAGGTCACGTGCACTTTTACTATGTCGCACAACTGTGCCCCATATAGGGCACTGCTCACAGCCTTACAGCTATATAGTTTGAGAGCAGGTGCTATTGGCTTGGTGTATGAGAGAAAATGCTCCTTCCTTAGAGCCCCGGTTACCTGGGAACATTTGAGGAAGGCCTTCTTAAGATGAAACTTCCAGGCCATACCCTCTGACAGCTTGATTCCCAGGTAGTCGAAGGAGCTGACTCTCTCAAGCGGAGCATTGCCCAAGAACAGATTTCCCTTGAAGGACTTGTGGAAGTTCAGCAGCATTCGCCTAGTTTTGGAGGTGTTTCAGTTTCATCAACTTTTATTCGATTATAAAATTGTATAATCATAAAAAGTACAGTTTTATAAAGATCATGAGTTAGTACAATAAAAAAGAGATCATTTACGTAGGACACTTATAATGTTAAGAAACGATTTTACGACGGGTTGTTACTACTGATTTTAAAAAGGTCACTATTAATTTTGCTTCGTGTGGGTTTTTCGGTGTCTGGAGATAAGCGAGTGCTGAATATGTATGTCTGAGTCCACTTAAACGGAGGAGGGGCAGAATCCATTTTTTTCTTGCTGGTCTATAGTATTTACAAAACAAGATGACATGGACCGTTGATTGTTTAGAAAGTCCGTCACAGGGGCAGCATGCCAAGTTTCGGGACCAGTTATTCAGTTCAGGAAATGAGACTGTGCGGAAAAAAAGGTCGAACCGTAGTCTTGTCAATAGGAATTTTTCGTAGTTCGAGAGAAAAAACGTCAAGTAGGGCTGTATCAGTTTCTCTGGCTGCAATATGCGGATTTTTTCATTTTGTATTTTAACAATCTCGGCTTGGTTGCGAAGCTCTCTTAAGTGGCCCATGCAAAGTTCTTTCAGCTGTTTCTTTGAAATGTCTTCTATTGAGGGTGGTTCGAGGAAGTATTGCTCACGATCTAGGTCTTGAAGGAATTTGTGGATGTAGTTAAGCCACGGTATTTTTCTCCAGTGTGCTAGGCCAAGGCATTCAGTAATAAGGGAACGTGTTATGTGGCTTTCAGGGTTACACCATATGCGGTGCCAGAGTATGAGGGGCTGGCATCGTATGGTGGCTGTTATATATTCCATGCCCAGCTCCCGATGTGCTGATAAAATCGGGGAGCTTTGAGGAAGAGCTAGGATATATTTGATAAAAGCGTTCTCCGTTACCTGGAGTTGATCGAGGCGACCGTGGCCCCAGATGCCTGCTCCATACGTGGCCACACTATGGCATTTTGCATAGTAAATCGTTAGCAATTCCGCTGCAGCTGGTTTACCAAGTTTCCTGGAAAAAGCACTTAGTGCTGATACTGTTCGGCGGAAATTGAGGTTCCTGGCTTCGATTGCTTTGTGCCAGGTCGTTGTATCTTCCACAAGTATACCTAGGTAGGGGTATACCGATGTTTTTTCCAGCCTGTTATTATTAATGAATATGGGTTTTGAGGCTCCCCGTTTTGGTCCGATGGTCATTGTGAAAGTTTTTTTGATGTTTACTTTTAGACCCAGGGAGTCCATGAATGCCACATATTTATTCAGCTGACGTTGGAGTTGGTTAGGTGTCCGAGCCAGGATGACCGAGTCATCGGCATACAGGAGGATGGGTATCGGGCGGCGTGCTATCTGTGGAAGATCCTGGCTCCCTTCCAGCATGGCCTGTTCAATCCCGTTGGTATATAGATTGAACAGGAAGGGAGCCAGTACACACCCTTGCCGTACTCCTCGTGATATTTTGAAGGGGCGTGATAGTTCGCCGCCGGTGCCAAAGCGAACTCGGCCTTCCGCGTTGGTGTATAATTCCCTAAGGAAGGCTAGTAATGATGGATCCACTCCAAGGCTAGTCATGGTCTGCCACAGCTTTGCATGCTGAACGCAGTCGAAAGCCGCACTCAGATCTACGTAGACCAAATAGATGTTGCCTCCTTTCGCGCATGTGTATTTTCCGGCCAGGAGGATCAGGTTTAGGGCCTGTTCCACCGTCCCCAGCCCCTTCTGGAAACCATATTGCAGGTCTGTAATGGTGTTGTTTTCCTGGGCCCAGGATTGTAATCGGTCCAGGAGTAGTCGACCTGCAATCTTGCCCGTGGAGTCCAGAAGGGAGATTGGTCGGTAGCACGCGGGGTCATTACGGTCCCCTTTCTTAAATATTGGCAAAAGGGTAGATGTTGACCATGATGGGAGAAGTCCGATTTCAGTGACTGCAGACATTACCCGGGTGATTATTAGTGACCAGTAATCGCTATTGTGTAAAAACAAATCCATGGGTACCCCGTCTGGGCCGGGAGCCTTGCCGGTTTTTGAGGCTTTAATGGCCTTTCTAACCTCAGTAACTGTGAAACGTAGGTTAATGGGGTGAAAGTTATTCTTTACTAGTTCCTGAACTTCTGATTGGGGGTGGTCCGCTGTTGACCCAAAGATTTTTGTAAGATGATGGACCCAGTCATTCTCGGTTATTGCCACATCTAAGTGATGGGGGTCAGTGATGTTATCCAGAAAAGGTGATCTTATTGTCTGCCAGAATGTGATACTGTCTTTTTTTAGTGCACTCTCATGTAATTGGCACCATAGGTCTTGCTTTATCTGTCGCTTACGATTTTTTCTGGCGTTATTGTACTTTTTCCGCCGGTATGAAATGAGTTGGGCATCTCTGGGTTTTTGTCGAAGAGCTTCTTTAAGAGACGTAAGGGCCTTTCGGCAGTCAGAGTCAAACCATCTCGTCGTGGGAGGTTTTGATTTATTTGCTGTGTTCTTGAATAGCTCTTCCCTTATTGCTCCTTGAATGTTGTTAAAGGAGGTGATAATTAATTCGGGGGGTGCCTCTGCGGACAGACAGTCCATTAGCCATGTCTGCGTTTTCGCGAGTATCTTTTGCGTTGTCTCTTCTGGATCGATCTTTGACCATTTGATGGTGTAGCCATTCTTCTTCTTTATGGCCAGTGATTGTTGGTCAAGAGAGCTGGCTTTTGTTAGAGATTAACCCACTTTTCCCATAAGGAGTTCCACACTCAGGGGGTAGTGGTCACTGATTGGACTGGATCCTACTTTATAGTTTTTTAGTAAGCCTTTACAGGTGTTTGAGGCTAGGATAAAATCGATAGTTGTCATGCAGCCTCGCCCGTGGAAGGTGGGTAAAAATTCCTGCACTGGGTTAACTAGTTCGTTGGCGAAGTCTAGGTCCAAAGTGAAGAGGATTTCATTAAGCTTATTTCCGCCCGGGGTGTGAACAAAATGGCGGATGGGATTTCCAGATTCATTCTGTAGTCCACAAATCCCACTTTTATGGTTTGGACATAATGTTTGATTAAAATCGCCTCCCCATATATAGTTGAGTGTTATGTTGAGATTTGCGCTTTGTAGTGAAGATATTAGTGCCACCATTTCGTCTAGATGGGAGCAGCATTCTAGGGTGCCTGCATTATTATAATAATTTATAAGTATGAATAAATTTTTCGTTGCTGCCGTCTGTTGAGTAATTTGGATGATTTGGAAAGTGGATGTTTCCTTCAATGATTTCACTGTAAGTGGAACGGTGTTAGAGAAGTAGATTGTAAGTCCACCTTTTGGCCTTCCCATGGCACTAGGCGTTGCTTTGGTGAAGAAGGTCTTGTAGCCCGCTAGATGGAGAGGGGTTGTACGCCAGGTCTCTTGGAGGCACAGGATTTGGTAAGTCCTTGCAGTATTCAGCCATAAAGGGCATGTTATTTTTGCGGTTAGGCCTGCGATGTTCCAATAGGCTATACCTACGCTCATGACCTCTTTCTCTTTCACGTTAGTGGATATTGTCAAGTTGTTAATGTTGACTTCACTAGCTGTGTCTAGCTCGTTGTTTGATCTTTGGTTGGTATCTGCTTCTGCTGAGGGAGTACTAATCCGGCGGTTGTTTAGGTGGGACGATGGTATCTCAGGTGTAAGGGGCAACTCTGGTCGTGCTGTATGTTGTTTATCAGGCACAGAGTGTTGTATGGTGTCAGCTTTCTGGTGACTAACTTTATCCAGAAATGGTCAGTCGACCATTTCGAGGCAATCGAAACGATTATGGGTTGGGAAGCCCTGCCATCCTTCATAAGCTTGATAGGGTCTATCCTGCCAGTATGGGATTTGACGTTCTATGTACCTTTCTCTTGGTCCACCCCTAGCTGTATAATCGTGCGGGTATTCTGTCTGGTTCCATGGTACTTGGTGCCATGGGTCCTGATTTCGTGGATCTTTGGGGTGTTGGTGCCATACCCACGGTGGAGGGTTGCGATGTTGTTTCGCTGGGGGGTAGAAGAAGGAAAGGTGACGGGCATCTATTCCCCCTTTCTTATCGAGTTGAGGCCAGGCGCAGATGTGGTCTACAGTTGCGGGGTCTCTACAGGTTACGATGATACAGTCACCGCGTATTGTTTTTTTCGTTTTGCCTATCCAGGCTACCCTTCGGGCTGCGGTTATCCCTCCCGAAAGGTGGGATTCAAGGGGTCTGTTGATACTGAGCCACTGCATGGCCTTATTTTTAAGTGACCATGCAGTTTCTGGTGTATCATCTGTTAACTCGGGTACTCCTGTTAGAACTATTGTATAGGGAGTAGCTTCCGGGGGCATATGGGCAGGGCGTCTAACTGTAGAAGGTTTTTTTGGTGTATTTTTGAATGTTTTTTGGGGTGGCGGGGGCTTCGGTGTGTGGAGTTCGGACTTTTCTGGACAGATTCTGCTGGAATCTATGTTTGCTGCTGGACATGGAGTGCCTACCGTAGTTATATCTGTAGGTACTGTTTGCTGTGCTATTTTAGGAGGGGGTTTCTCCTTCTGGGGATGAGGAGTGTTCACATTAAGTTTTGGTATTGTGGTAGTTTGTTTTGGATTCTTCTGCGCTATTGATGTTGGGTTTGAGTGGATGGCTGTTTTCTGCATGTGCGGTTGATTTTGCTTTTTGGGTGGGTGCAAGGTGTTACGCTGCCCCTTTATGTCTATCCGGGTATTTGAATCTAGAAGGGTGGCCGAGATCATCGTTAATTGGGCTTCGAGGTTTCTGATACTTAGCTGAATTGGCTTTAAGTATTGATATAGTAGGTCTTTGGTTGTAGTGAGGACTTGCGAAGTGATTCTACAGGTCTTACATTGGTTAGAGATGTTATCCTTTGAGATTGCCTTGTGTGGGAGGGTTGTTTCGGAGATATGAAGTATGCTATTGGAAGCTGAGGAGTTTGAATGAGTCGTTGCATGTTCCTGACACTCTAGGCGGTGCGTTTCTCCACTGTTTGTTGGTCGAGTTTTCGGTATTGCTCCTACTCTCTCACCTTGCTGGGGTGGATTGTCGGTGGGTTGGGTATCTCCCTGAGTTTGGCAACCAGCTAGATCGGGAGTTGCTTCCAGGTCGTCCGATGTTATGGAGCGATCCGACTCGGAATGCGTGACCGACAGGTCAACTACCGATGGTACAGTGTTTAGGTCTGGAGCTGTTAGAGTCACAGGAAGGGAGCTATTTTGGGTGTTGATGTTAATTGGAGAGGTGGCGTTTGCTATGGCACCTAATGAAGATCGCTTTGCGTTTGCGCTCATGAGGTCTAATGATACTCTCTTCTCCATTAGAGCTATGCTTTGATTTATAGTCTCGTTGACCCGTGATATAAATAGGTCAATGGGGCCTGTTACTTGTGCTACCTCCTGCGCGTGTTTAGATTTGGGTTTGGAGGCACTTCTTGTTTTGGGCGGCATGTTTCTTTACTGCTGGGTCGTTGTTGAAAGAGGGATGGCCCGGTCCGGTCTCTATCGGGCACTAACGGGCAACAACGGGCCCGCCCTTGGCCCGGGCTTCGCCCCGGGCTGCGTCCCGCGCAGCGGGTGCCGCGAGAAGTTGTAGCGCTTCGCTGGGGGCGGGGCACTGGAGGGGGCGCGGCTCTCACAGGAAGAGGACCAGCTGGAGATGGTGAATGCTGGTCCTCGCAGTCCTGGGGCCGGCGCCTCGTCCTCCTCTGCGGCCTCGCGCTCCCGGTCGCTCAGCGGGTCTTTAGCTGGAAGGCTGGGCTACTCCTGTAGCGGGGATCAGCGGCAGGAACAGAGCGAGAGTCTTTTAGCGGTGAGTCTTTCTCCACGAGTGGCACCCGCGCAGCGGGTGCCGCGAGAAGTTGTAGCGCTTCGCTGGGGGCGGGGCACTGGAAGGGGGCGCGGCTCTCACAGGAAGAGGACCAGCTGGAGATGGTGAATGCTGGTCCTCGCAGTCCTGGGGCCGGCGCCTCGTCCTCCTCTGCGGCCTCGCGCTCCCGGTCGCTCAGCGGGTCTTTAGCTGGAAGGCTGGGCTACTCCTGTAGCGGGTATCAGCGGCAGGAACAGAGCGAGAGTCTTTTAGCGGTGAGTCTTTCTCCACGAGTGGCACCCGCGCAGCGGGTGCCGCGAGAAGTTGTAGCGCTTCGCTGGGGGCGGGGCACTGGAAGGGGGCGCGGCTCTCACAGGAAGAGGACCAGCTGGAGATGGTGAATGCTGGTCCTCGCAGTCCTGGGGCCGACGCCTCGTCCTCCTCTGCGGCCTCGCGCTCTCGGTCGCTCAGCGGGTCTTTAGCTGGAAGGCTGGGCTACTCCTGTAGCGGGGATCAGCGGCAGGAACAGAGCGAGAGTCTTTTAGCGGTGAGTCTTTCTCCACGAGTGGCACCCGCGCAGCGGGTGCCGCGAGAAGTTGTAGCGCTTCGCTGGGGGCGGGGCACTGGAAGGGGGCGCGGCTCTCACAGGAAGAGGACCAGCTGGAGATGGTGAATGCTGGTCCTCGCAGTCCTGGGGCCGGCGCCTCGTCCTCCTCTGCGGCCTCACGCTCCCGGTCGCTCAGCGGGTCTTTAGCTGGAAGGCTGGGCTACTCCTGTAGCGGGGATCAGCGGCAGGAACAGAGCGAGAGTCTTTTAGCGGTGAGTCTTTCTCCACGAGTGGCACCCGCGCAGCGGGTGCCGCGAGAAGTTGTAGCGCTTCGCTGGGGGCGGGGCACTGGAAGGGGGCGCGGCTCTCACAGGAAGAGGACCAGCTGGAGATGGTGAATGCTGGTCCTCGCAGTCCTGGGGCCGGTGCCTCGTCCTCCTCTGCGGCCTCGCGCTCCCGGTCGCTCAGCGGGTCTTTAGCTGGAAGGCTGGGCTACTCCTGTAGCGGGGATCAGCGGCAGGAACAGAGCGAGAGTCTTTTAGCGGTGAGTCTTTCTCCACGAGTTTGGAGGTGTTAATTTCCAAACCCCTCCCATCGTAAAAGACCTTGAATTGGTTCAGTAGTTTTTGCAGACCCATGGGACTTTTGAAACAAATAGGGCACAATTGATCAAGCTAATCGGCTGATAGTTGGAGGGGTGAGGCCTGTTACCTTTCTCAAAAATGGGGATCATTTCTGCCCCTTTCCATGATTCATTCCCCCGCCAGCAATATTACTGGAGAGTGTCATTAGATAAGTTGCCCAGTTTTTCCTATCTGAGCGAAAATGGTCACCTGGGATGCCAACCAGACCCAGGGCTTTTGCTGGTGAATTGCTTCCAGGGAGGGCGAAATTTCCTCTCTAGTGAACGAGAGACCTCATGTTGGTTGACATATGTCAAGCAACATCGGAACTCTGTCTTGGGTGCAAGTAATGGAATACAGAGCGCTATAATGTTTTTACCAAACCTTTGCAGGGATGTTGTCGGCCAGAGGGAGAAACCTTTCAAAATTGTCCTTAGAAAGGAGCGACCAAATCTTCCTAGTGTCTGGATGCAAAATGGCCTCCACAAGTACTTCCCATCTCCTTTCATCCCGCTCTCTCTTAGCTTTGGTTGGTGCCAGTTTATAGTGCCTCCTTATTTCGCGGATATGGGGAATGTCCCTGTTTCTAAGGGCTGCAGACAAACTCCTTCTTAGTACCCTGCACTCCTTGTTGAACCACAGATTTGTTCCCAGTGGTCTCTCCTGTTTTGGCCTGACCCTGTGTGATTGAACATGAAAGTTTCTGGCCAGATGTTTAGAAAACTCCGTATGTAGGGCACTACAACTAGCCTGTGCAGTCAGTTCGTCAGGCACAAGCAGCAATGCCCGCAAATGTGTTTCTAAATAGCTTTTTTATCGAGTTGAGCTTTAGGTCATCTGCCATAATTGCGTGCAATTTGAGGCCGCATTTGTCGTTAGAAGGGATCACCTCCTTAGTGCTAAGTGTAACAGGCGTTCTTCAAAAGAGGGAAGGGCAGTGTTATCGAGGTGGGCGGAAAGCAGGGTTTGTTTGGGCTGGGTGGGTTCTATATTGGGAGTCAAGGTCGTGTTCGATGTGGGGCTCAGTGATGTATGGAGTGAAAGTTAGGCTGGCCCTATCGGGACCGTAAGCACACCAAGGGCTGTCAATCAGTGTGATTGTATGTAAGGGTTCTGTTCTCACCAGTGCTTCCATGCTTGGACTATTCTAAAATGTTATGCCCTGACCTTTGACTCTACCTGCTTTACAGATTGCAGTGAGTCCATATTGCAGTATCAAAATACTCTTGTAATTTAAAACAAGAATAAGGATCATATTAGAGAAATTCTTCTTTTAGTACCTACCAGTCACATGCCATTATCACCTTAACGCACATTGCATCAATCACAGAGGAGTACAGATATATGGCCCTAAATCTCCAGACTCCATACTTGTAAGACCTCACTTCGATCATACCTTGCAGTCAGCAACTCTCCATCTTTCATCATGGATAAAAACACTTAGGGTAAAATGCATTCTCTATGTGCACAACTTGGCTAAGGAACACAGCAGAGATGTCTGCTCCTTAACCAGGCACCTGGACGCTCTACAAGGTCTCCAACCTGTGTTTTACATTCTGCACAGCCATTAACACCTCAGATTTTCAGATTTGTGGTCTGGTGGTCTCAGCTCAGCACATCCTTCCACTAGTGAGTAGACTCAGTGGCAGAATGTAATCTGTAAGAAAAAATATGGATAGACCCATTATTATTTACCCACACAGGCAGACTTATTCCAGGCACAACCCACATTTCTTACCGTGCTTGTATAACTCAGCTAGAAATACACACATCCCATTTCATCCTCAGGCATCTGTCCAAGCACTCATGACCTTTGCACCAGAAGCCCACATGAGTTTATAAATGGTGTAGGGTACACCATGTGCTCATATCCTCACTGAAAAGAGCACTACTTAGTATTTCGACTTCATCCTGTCTTCTCTGCATCCACTATAGCACCGAATACATAGTGACTGGCAAAATGATACTCTCAATAGAAAATCTACTCTACCCTATTTCTAATCCTGCATGGCCTCAACCCTTCGAAATCAAGCAGACAAAAACACAGCATGCCACAACAGTACTATGGCCACCAAAGGGCACCATGACATTCTAAATACCAAACATTATATCTCACAGACCTTGCCATTTCTTTTACATTTCTTCAGTTCTACCCCTAACTAAGTAAAAATGGGCAGAATGGCCTTGTGTATCCTCACATGCAACATCAAGCACAGTATGTCTTGCCTGCTAACCTAACTATAACCCTTTCTCCAAAGTTATTCCTCTAATGCACCTGGACCATGCCACTAAGCACAATTTAATTAACACCATCGCTGCTAGCGATATTTTGCTGCTGTGCTGTAATTTTCAAAAGTCCATTGTTCATGACGAGCTGGGCTCGTCATCAGTGTTTGAGGAGGCTACACCATGACGAGCCCAGCTCGTCATGAGCCTGGAAGGGGTTAAGCAGATCCTACAGCTGCACTGAACCTCGACATCCTAGAACGAGTATGGCTACGTTATCCAAACAGCCCACAACGTGTAAGAGAAGACATACATCAAAAACCAAAAACGTATAAGTAAAATGACACTTTTTGGAAAGATGGGAAACCCTTCCAAGGACAAGTATAGGAGTATTGTAGCTTTTAGAGGTGAACGATGCAGAAGTTGTTAAAAGAGACGTCTGGTGAATGGTGTCACAATACATTTAACAACCCTTCATGTACTTTTCATTTAAAGTATTCCTGTTTGAATTATATATGTTAGTTTATTTAGGTGTATGTTTAAACACAAGTGCACAAATACAAATGTTGTAAGAGTATTTGTTCTATTGGAATGTGATAATTCAGCTTGCCTCAATTTAGTCATGTTTTATTTTAGTATAGATTACATTGTTTTCTTTTTATTGTTTTTACATTATGAGCAAGGTTTCATAGAAATTGATATCTTGATTTATCAGTTATTGTTTTTAAACAAAAGCAGTGTTTCATAGAATATAAGTATGTGAAAAGTTAAAGGGGGTTTCATTGTCTATTGTTTATTCTGAAGATGCAGATACACAGCTACAGGATCAGTAGCAGCTATGCCTTAATTGAACCATCTAGTAAACTCAAATAGGCCCCTTTGTTTGTACATTCAGCTTAGTTAGGGAAGGAAGACATTGGGGACTGCAGGAGAACCCAACAATACTGCCATAATGTTACAGTACTTTCTGTTGTTCTGTCTGCTAAAAAAATATTGTTGCTTCTCTCGTGTTTATTTTTTATAGTAACTACCATTCATATTGTGTGCGGCGAGATAGAATTTTGATTTTAATAAATCTTGAAAATATATGCCTGCTTCCAAGTGTTCTTGAATATGCCTATTCATGAGGAAAGAGGGCCAGTGTGCAACCAACTATTAATGTGAGGGTCTCAGTACGGTGTTGCAATCCACTGGGTTCTCTGTTTCCTCTGTTTTGAGAGAAATCCAGAAAAAATATTGCCGCCCAGCTCAGTGCTCATCGTGACACACCCAAGATTGACTGTTTTTAGTAATAGCAGAGACATCTGTTGTAATATTGGTCTCCTCCTTCAGTTCAGAAAGATGTATCCTCTCCCCAGTGGCTTTGTCAGGAAATTGAGTTTAAAAAAAGTTACTTTCCCATTTTGATTTCAACTTTTAGTCTCATGTTTTGAATCTGTTTTAAAATGGAACAGTAACCTATTTCGATGAGTGTATATTTAGGGCATCTCTAACACACGTCTTTGCTAGGCATGTTCCTAATCCAGGGTAGGATAACTTCTGTTCTCTCTTAGAGGATCTCCACTGATATTCATAAGCACGGAATAGTCCTACCACGTGGGGATCCCGCAGTACTTTATTCATATTATGTCTGCTTGAGTGTAGATGTTCGCCTTTCTTCAGGAGGGCCTGTAGAAAAACGTAACAAGAACATTGTGCAGCCTACAAATAAGGCTATAATTCCCAAAATCTTCAGATTGTACTTAAAAAGGGTCAAGAAAACCCATGTTATACATACATTTAAAGCCAAATACTTTACTAGAATGCTTAAATCTCTTTTACAAGCCATTTTTTGTACACGTAGAAAGATGATGGATAGAAGGACAGTGCAGCTCTATACACTGCCAATATGTGAGTGTAAAAATAGCGTATTTGCCTTTAAGTGCCCAGAGACCATGAGTATCCCAGTATGTCCAGCCAGTGGCAGTTGCTTCAGTTCTTTTCTCCGGCTCCTGGTGACAGGATCTTGAAGCACTGAGATCGGTTTTCGGGTTTTTTTTTCATTAAAAATCTCACATAGATTTTTGTGCCAACTGTTTAACTTGACGGTTTTCAACTGTCCCTTCCTTCTGTCTTTTTCTGACAGTAGGTTTTGGCATTTATTCAAAATACCATCTTTATTTGACAAGTGCCCTGCCTGTCAGAGAAAGAATGCCAAGTCACACCCTCATTATGTCTGCATCACCTGCCTTCCTGAGAGCCATGTTCCTGACAAATGTCAACAAGAGAAAGGGATACAATTCGCTTTCATTGCACAGAGGTGCGACACAGGCAGCAGGCACACTCAGAAGGTGGGACATCCAGAAAGCAAGGATAGGGTCAGTCCTCAACCAGGGCTGTTACACCTTCCTCTGAGAACCCCAGATGTGGAATGTCCAAAAATAGAAGTACAGCCCCAAAATGGCCTCATTCCAGATCAACGGCAAGACAAGGCACCATTCCAGCTTGTTTTCTATCTGGGGGTGGGTCGACGTCGAAGAAGAGACGAGGGTCGACGTCAAAATGGGGACAGGTTGACGTCAAAGGTGATTTCACCGTCAAGGCACAGAAGGAGTTCGACATCGAGACGTAGGGGAAAGTCGATGTTGAGGAGTATGTCTACGTCAAGACCATCTATGAATGCGGAAAAATCAATAAAATCATGGCAGAGATGCATTTCATCATCCCCAGACTTTGAATACTCCAAGGTGTACTCTCTGTTGTCTCCTTTAGCGCTCCCAGACTCTCCTAATCCTCCATCCCCTCTTTCACCACCACCTCTTCCACCTCCACCCCCTCTTCCTCCGACGCCTCCTCCACCAGCACCAATTCCTCAACCATAGCCTGTGGAAATCCCTCCTCCGAGGCCTCAAAATTCCCATTGACAATCGCATTCCAGATCTCACCATCCTTTGCGTCACTCCAAACATCGCCACACGTCCCGTAGTTCTTCATATAGGTCACCCTCCAGACGCTCTCATCTTCATCATGCGTCCAGGTCCCGTACAAGGTCAAGATACAGTTTGACCTACTATACCACGTCTTCTCCCAGTCCGGATAGATACTCTCTAACAATATTGGATTCTCCCCAGCCACAGATTTGTCCAATTGATGATGGCAACACATTTCATGAGGTCCTGGTTAGAGATGCTGCCAAATTAGACATTCCAATGTTGGCTCCCACACCATCCACGTCCGTCTTCTTTGAGGATCTTCACTACAGATTAGCACCAGGCCTCTCCTGCCTTTGGTTCCGGGTCTGTTGGAACCAGCAATGGACTTGTTCCTCTAGCCTCATGGCAAAACCACTCCAGCTAGGCTGCAAAATAAATACAGAGCATAAGAGTAGGACCCACTTTTACTCCGCTCTGACACACCTCCGGATTCTGTTGACATCCTTGTGGCACAAAAGCACCATTCTACAACTCCTTCGTTGTGCTGTATTACCAGACAAGGAAAGTAAAAAGCTGAATTCAGTGGGGTGAAAGGTATGTTGTAGAGCAGCCACCACCACTAAGGCATCAAGTGCATGGGTTCTTCTGGGCAGGTACGACAGGGCCTTGTGGGAGTCTTTGCAGACATTTGCAGATGACCTCCCTGGAGAAAAGAGGGAGGATTCTCTTGAAGTGGTCAACAAGGGTATGATGGTCTCCAACCAGATCATCATCAGTCCTGCAGCTGATTCATCCATGCTAGCAGCCCACGAGTATCATCATGTGATGGCCTTGCAAACACATTCATGGCTTGGTTACATTGCCCTGAAACATGAATCCCAGCAACCGATCCTTAACCTTACATTATCAGGTTCCATACTATTTGTCAGTCATTTGGCAGCTATACGGATGATGAGAAGGCCCGGACAAGGTCCAAAATGGAGACGCTAAACGCAGGAGGACTCAAAAAACAGAAGGAACCACGAAGGCCCTACAAGCACTACCAACAGAGTTTTTTCCCACAGAGGGTACAAACCCCTCACTGGTACCAAGGTCACCAGCAACCCCAAAAGCAGAGACCTTACCAGCAACAACAACGTTGGCAGCCTAGAGGAGCGCCACTCAACAGCCTGCTTAGAGGGAAAGCCTGCAGCAGGCTCTAAGCCATGAATATCTGCTTCCCCTTTTTCCATTACCTATTCTGATAGGGGGAAGTATAATTCATTTTCTGAATATTGTTCTGAATGAGTATTGTCTCCGGATCACCAATCCTTGTATGAATATTCTACCTAATCCATCCAATCACCATCTACAGATGCTGCACTCAGAACCAGACATCCTTCTGCAGAAGCATGCAGTAGAGACTGTTCCTCCAAAACAACAGGGATTTATTCCCTCTATTTTCTGGTGAAAAAGAAATGTCCCAGGAACTAGCTCAGACCCATTCTCAATTTGAAACTGGCCAACAAGCGGATTTGATGAGAAAAGGTTTGAATGCTGGCACTGCATCAGGTCTATCCTCAGTTACACCAGGAAGACTGACTCTGTTCTACAGAGCTCCAAGATGCGTCCTTTTATACACCAATAGCCAAAAAGCATTGCAAATTCTTGAGGTTCATCGTGGGTCACAATCACGTCTAGTACACAGAGCTTCCGTTTGGCCTCAAGTCAGTCCTCAGAACTCAAAGTGTATGGAAGTGGTAACTGCCCACTTCAGAAAGCACTGAGTTATCGTCTACCCCTAGCTAGACGACTGACTCATCAAGGCTCCACTGCCTCAAGAAGGCCAACTGAATCACCAGTTGGCAAGAAATCTTCCCCAAAGATTAGTGCTTCATTTCAATCACAGCAAATCTTCATCTACTCCAGTCCAAACACTGCATTACCTATGAGCCTTCATCAACATCATTCAAGCAAGACTATATCCTTCGGAGGAGATACTGTTATCAATCTGTCGGAAGTGTCACTCTCTCATGAAAGTCTCTCACCCCACAGTGAGAACAGTGTCATCTCACCTGAGCTTGATGGTTTTGTGTATCTTTCTAACTCCGAATGCCCGTCTCCACATGCATTCCCTTCAGGAATGTCTTGAGGATCAGTGAAACAATCCAGGGGCAATTGAGAGGACAAGATCACACTTCCCCCCTATGCAGAACAGTCTCTGAAATGTTGATGGTCTCTGATAAATCTGCTTCAAGGGATGCCATTTCATCAGGATGTCCCTTTCCAGACCACATTAACAGATGCCTTGTTGCTAGGATGGGAAGCACACAAGGATCAGCTCCAAATCCAGGGGACATGGTCTCCAAGGGATATGACCTACCACATCAATCTCCTCAAACTATGTGCAGTTCACCTGGCGTGGATGGCATTTCTCCCGTCCTTCAAAACTCACTCCCTGCTTGTTCAGACAGACAATAAGACATCCACCTATTACCTCACAAGCGGGGGGAATGAGGTGCAGACCTTTATCTCATATGGCTCAGACAGTATGGAAGTGGCTGACAGCTAGATACCTGCGGATCACTACACCTCATCTCTCAGGTGTTCAAAATGTTCAAGTAGACTCCCTAAGCAGAGTCCTGCAAGAAAACCATGAATGGGTCCTTCACAATGACCTCGCACAAATATCCTCAGACTGTAGAGCTCTCTGCTCATCGACTTATTCGCCACCGCAGAAAACAAAAGATGCCCAGGCTTCGCCTCGAGACTCTTCCAACCAGGGACACTAGGAATTCCCTATGGATCGCCTGGTCCGGCAAAATTCTCTACACCTTTTCTCGGCTCCTCCCCTGATACCGTCAGTTCTCATCAAACTGTCTTATTCGAGAGCCAGAATAATCTTGATTGCTCCAGAGTGGGCACATCAATGGTGGTTTACCAACCTTCTTCACCTGTCTTAGCATCCACATCTCAAGCTGCTGTGCAGACCAGATCTTCTCACGAAATTCAGAGGCCAGATGGTTCACCCCAATTTCTCTTCCTTAAATCTGATCGCATGGCTCCCGGGATAGTTCAGTATGGACACATGAACCTTCCACAAGAATGCATGAACATTCTAAGGAGACTAAATGACTGTCATCTCGTTCAGCCTATTCATTCAAATGGAAGAGATTTTGCATTTGGTGATTTAACAAAAGCATGTACCCAACAAGCCAAGAAGATGTCATTGTTCCATACTTACTTCATTTGGCAAACTCTGGCTTACAACTCTCTTCCATAAAAGTTAATTTGGCAGCTCCTACTGCCTACAGAAAATGTCCTTCACAAACTTCTTTTTTCAAAATTACAGTTATCAAGGATTTTTTAGAAGGGTTGAAAAAGGTTTTCCCTCACATTAGGCATCCTTCCCCTCCCTGGGAGCTCAATAAAGTACTCTGACGCCTCATGCATTACTCTTTTGAGCCCATTAACAAATCTTCCTTTCAACATCTCTCTTGGAAAATGGTGTACCTCGTAGCGATCACACTCGCACTTAGGGTTAGAAAAATCCAGGTATTGTGTTCTCACATTCCATACACTGTTTTTCATTCCAATAAGGTAGTGATGAGGACTCACTTAAAATTCCTTCCTAAAGTCATTTAGGATTTTCCCTTAAAATAGACGATTTCCTTACGTACCTTCTTTCAGCATCCTTCCACACCTGCTTAAAGGACTCTTCATTCCTTAGACGTCCATTACCTAGACGTTAGGCAAGTCTTAAAGTTTAATCTGGACAAAACAAGAGACATACGTATGTCAGACCAATTGTTTGTAAATTATAGCCCGGTGCATACAGGTCTAGCCCTGTCCGAACAGTCTATCTACCGATGGATAGTATTTTGCATCCTATTATGCTACCAGAAAACAAATAAGGTTTTGTCCGGTAGACCTAAAGCTCACTCTGCTAGGGAGAAAGAGGCGAGTGTCCTATAACTGAAATCTGTAAAGCGGCTACTTGGAGGTCTGTTCACACGTTTACCAAACATTATTGTTTGGACTCAGATGCTAAAACAGATGCTCAAGTAGGAAAGGCCTTCCTGAGAAATGTATTTGGTTGTTTTTCTGTCTTTTGCACCGCTCTCGGTGAGGATGGGCTTGCTACTCTATTCAGTGCTTATGACTATCAATGGAGATCCCCTGAGAGAGAAGGAATGATTTCTTACCTGTAATCCCAGTTCTCTCTCAAGGGAATCTAAATTGAAGTCCTAAGCAACCATCTCGCCTCCCTGGTAGAGATAACAGAGGCGATTATTGGACCAATCTGATACTGCCCCATCTCGCCCAAAAGAACTGAAGCAACTTCCACCTGCTGGGCATGATGGGACAGGTAGGGCTTTTATTTACCGGGGTCCAGTGCATGCGCCCTAGTTGTACAGTATCAAAAGAAAGAATGCACAGTTCCCCTAGGCCCAAAACCTTGGATGAGACAGTTGAAAAATAAGAGTGAAGGCACGCAGGAGGGGGATCCTCCTTTTCTGAACCAAAGACCTCACACACCCAGCAAGCTAGGTGTCATGCTTCATCATATGGCCTTGCCCCTCGTCGGGTCGGCAGTGCAATACCCGACGGGCACCCATAAAGGGGCTCTTTGACGGGGATCTTTAATTCCTGCCGTATGGTGCTGTGGGTGTGAGGGCCCTAGAGGGTGGAAGTGAATGGTGTGGATGTGTTTAAGGTGCTATTAAAAAAGGTTTAGTAGTCCAGAAAAAGAATTTTAATGAAATGGTAACCCACCTTGTTAAAAACAAATAGAGTGGTTGCTTTGTCAGGCTCAAAGGTCCGTGAAAGCAAAAACCTACTCAGCAAAAGTGGTCAACGTGTTTCATGCTATTATAGTTCAAAGTGATACTCAGCATTTCCATCTTTGTTTTTAACAAGGTGGGTTACCACTTCATTAAAATTATTTTTGTGGACTACTCAAACTTTTTTCACCTTGTTAAAAACAAAGATGGAATAATCTCTGTTTTGGCTCCATTCAGTTTGAGCCGAGAGCTGGTCATCCAGGAGTGTATTCCCGAGAGGCAGGCAAATAGATTTTCCGAGCACCTCTCTTGTTGGGATAGCGAGACGACTAGTTGGGTGTCGTCCGCATAGGTAACTATTTTAATCCCAAAAGGAGTAACCACATCCTCCAGTGGGGCCATATATACGTTGAAAAGAGTAGGGCTCAATGAGGAGCCCTGAGGGACTCCACACTGGAGGGGGGTAGATCTGGAATGTGCACTGCCTTCCCAGATCTGAAAGGTTCGGTTGCTCAAAAAAGATGTGAGCCATTCCAAGGCCATGCCCGATACTCCCAGTCTAGCAAGGCGCTGAATTAAGATTCCATGGTCCACAGTATCAAAAGCTGCACTTAGATCCAGGAGGATCGCAACAGCAGATGCTCCTGAATCCAAGATGCACCTTGCCTCTTCAGCCACCGCTATCAGGGCAGAGTCGGTGCCCTAGCCAGGGCGGAAGCCTGTTTGGGAGTTACACAGCAGCTTATTTGTTTCCAAAAAAGAGGAGAGCTGCTGGTTGACCATTTTCTCCGCAATTTCGCTGAGGCCTGGTAATAGCGATATTGGACGGAAGTTGGCCAGGTCAGATGGATCCAGCCCTGGTTTTTTTAGGAGGGCCTTCACCATGGCCTGCTTCCAGCTAGGGGGAACAACACCACGGGTGAGGGAGGCATTTACAAGTTCAGTTGCTAAGGGGGCAATGGTATCTGAAATCCGCTTAAGAATATACATAGGCGCGGGATCAGACGGGGAGCCACTTTTCATGGAGGACAAAACTTTACAAAAATCTTCTCTGGATATAAAGGTAAAAGAATCCAGAAAAGGGCCAGAGGTAGGGGCAAAATGGTCGTCCGAATCAGGAATTGGCACACTATATGGTAGACTTTCTAGAATATTTAGAATTTTAGTAGCAAAAAAGTCCGCTAATTGGTTACATCTAGCTTCTGAGCCCTCCTGCATAATAGGGGGGGGGGGTGCCTTTAAGGAGTTCTTTTACTATTTTAAAAGTTTCCCTGGACGAGTTGGACGACGTTTTAATTTTCTCTTCGAAAAAGGCCGCCTGGGCTTTTTTCAGGGAGACTCTATAAAGCCTCATAGCAGATCGATATGCCGTTTTATTGTTAGAGGCCCAATCTTTTCGCCACATGCGTTCCAGCTTTTTGCATGTTTTTCTAAGATCTCGGAGTTCTAACGTGTACCATGGTGATTTAAAGACCCTACTCTTCTTTTTTAAATTTTTTCTGGGTAGTACCACATCCAGGGAACTATTCAGCCAGCTTCTAAAATTTATATCCGCTACTAGTGGATCAGGCTCCGGCAGGGGAGCTGTTTGTTCAAGTGTCAGGGTCAAGCTCTCCAGGGATAGCTTAGACCAAGCCCTCTCTAAGGTGCAAGGTACTGTCACTCGTGGTGTGTCCGTGCAAATTTTCCATGCAAACGGGACCAGGAAATGATCAGACCATGGGAGAGGGAGCGGGGGACTAGAATCCAGCTGAGTAGTATTAGAAAATATCGGATCCAGAAGGTGTCCTTTGGAGTGAGTGGCCTCTTTATTTATAAGATTCAGCTCAAAAGATTTAAGGTCGAGCATGAGATCAGCTGCCACCTTATCGTCAGGGTCATCAAAATGTAAATTTAGATCTCCTAATATAATAAAATTAGGTGATGACGCAGCTGCCGCTATGGTAGTGTCTAAAAGAGAATCTATAAACTGTCTTACGCCGCCCGGAGGGCGATAAATAAAGAGACCTGACAGGGAATTATTAGGGATAATTTGAATGATGAAATGCATACTTCCTGAATCAGATATACAACTATCTTTAATCCTACAAGTAAACCTATCTTTATAGACTATGGCAAGCTCACCTCCCGTCCCATGCGACCTGTGTTGGCATTGAATAAGGAATCCCTCAGGAAGGGCGCTAGCGATATCAAACTCTGAGTTGGGAGATAACCATGTCTCTGTTAAAAACAATATATCGAGATTACAATCCTGGATCCTTAGGTTGATCTCTAAAGCGTGCTTAGGTAGCTACCTGCAATTGAGAAGTGCCATGCTAAGTTGGCTCAAAGCATGTTCACCAGTTTTATTTACCAGGGCGATTTTGGGACACAACTTACATTGCCTAAATTGGCTATCAGATCTCTCAAGCTGGCCACATAACGGACCTACCTTATGTCTTAGCTGAGTGAGCTCATTCCTCGAGTATATCCTGCGGTGTTTTAGGGCGACGGATGGAATTTCTGGCCCTAAGCCCGGTCTTGCCTCTGGCGCGCCCGCTGCGCGTACGGGAAGTGGCGTTCATTTTGTAGTGTCTGGGCCGCCAATCACCCGCAACACTAGTGCGCTAACCTCTAACTCTCCTAAGATGGCGCCCGAGGTCTGCGCCCGTGGGATAGCTGCCTGAAACCTAGCAGAGCCCTAAATCGGCCCCCGGTTACCACAGGAGCACTGAGGAGGTACCCACAAGGATCGCAATAATAACAATCTGAGCAAAGTACGTAATTTTAAAAATAAACAATAAGCACCAAAATGCGTGGATTAAAAGTAAAAGCAGCCTAGGAGCCGAAGAAAGCTGAGTATGAGTGTGTGTGCCCCGACTCCTGGCTTTTCGCCTCAGGAGCCCTAAGTTCTAATGAAGTTCACATGGCCTTCCTAGTCCAATTTGTAGTGTCTGGGCCGCCAATCGCCCGCAACACTAGTGCGCTAACCTCTAACTCTCCTAAGATGGCGCCCGAGGTCTGCGCCCGTGGGATAGCTGCCTGAAACCTAGCAGAGCCCTAAATCGGCCCCCGGTTACCACAGGAGCACTGAGGAGGTACCCACAAGGATCGCAATAATAACAATCTGAGCAAAGTACGTAATTAAAATAATTAACAATAAGCACCAAAATGCGTGGATTAAAAGTAAAAGCAGCCTAGGAGCTGAAGAAAGCTGAGTATGAGTGTGTGTGCCCTGACTCCCGGCTTTTTGCCTCAGGAGCCCTAAGTTCTAATCTTTGCCTTTGCCACTTCCTTGGCAGTATACCATGTATCACCTCCTCAATTCTTCCCCATGAATAAATCTCCTTTTTTAGGCAGAGGCTGGGGCAGAGGAAGAGGGCGAAAAAGAGGATCACAGAAAGGGGTGCACAGGGAAGACCAGACTCCGCAGCAAGTGGAGACCAGGAGCTCGAGAAGGGGAAGGAGGACTTAGTTGTCAACCTCTCCAAAAGGCCTCTGAGTGCTGTGGAACATTCAGTACTGTCCAAAGGGTTGGGATTTGTCCCTACCCCGACTCCAGACAAGTTCACCGAAATGTGTGAACTAAAACAATTTTTCAGGAAAGTACGCCTGAAGGCGTTCTTCAATGATGAGGTTCTGTGTGAACAATCCGGCACGGGACTCCATAATCCTTCACTTTTACTCCTGGCACCCACATGGTTGCTCCAGAGATACTGACATTTGAGAACGCAGTATTGAAGGATCTGAGCAACATTCCTAGAAATGACCAATACCAGAACCTGACTAAGGCAGAAAAGGCTGCGGCGAGGGACCTCGCCAATGACTCTAGCATTACCATCAAACAGGCGGACAAGGGGAGTTTGATTGTGATTCAGTCCACTGAGGACTACGATAAAGAGTGTAGACGCCAACTGGCAAACACTGCTCACTATACCCCCCTAGCTGTTGACCCCACACCGAGATTTGCTGCTGAGATAGCAACTATTGTTTTTGAAGCAGAGACTAATGAGTGAATTAGTAAAAAAGAGGCAAGTTTCCTCCTGACCAAAGACCCAAAGATCCAATTTTTCTATACCCTACCAAAGATACACAAGGGTACCACCCCAGTGCCTGGGAGACCGATTGTGTCTGGGATCGGGTCTCTACTAGAACCTCTCTCCAAATTTTGCGACTGTTTTTTGAAACCCCTGGTGAAACAAATACCCTCCTACATCCAAGACACCACGGACGTCTTGCGTCTGATTGACAACATAGAAGGGAGGGAAGGGATGGATCTATTGGTCACCTTGGTCGTGGTAGCGCTTTATACCAATATCCCCCAGCGTTCCACCCTAGAGGCTATGGAGTCTAGCCTCCTGACTGAGGTGTGGGTCTCTCCAACTCCCATCTCGTTCATCATGAATTGCATCACTCTAGCACTCAGAAAATTTCTTTGAGTATAATACCCTCCTCTTCAAGCAAACTCAAGGCACATCTATGGGGAGCACCTTTGCCCCAAGTGTGGCGTGTTTATACATGGCCACTTTCGAGAGAGACGTCATCATAAACCCCAACAATCCATACAGGGGCAACCTCACCATGTGGAAACGCTTTATAGACGATATCCTCCTACTATGGAAAGGTGATGTGGATACCTGTACAGCCTTCTGTGAGTGGATTAATGCACAAAATCCATTCCTCAAATTCACAAGTACAATATCCCACACCGATATCCCCTTCTTGGATTTGCGGATCTGGCTGACTGAGGCGGGTCTACACACTAGCCTATACAAAAAGAAAACAGACAGGAACAGTCTCCTTTTATACCAGAGTCACCATCCTAAATCCCTAGTGGATAACCTCTCGTTTTGTCACTTCCTCCGCATCAGGAGGAACTGTACCTCCCTGGACGACTATAAGACTGAAGGTCGAATCCTACAAAAAAACTTACTGGACAGGGGGTACCCAGCCCGTAACACTAAACAATCGTACAAACGGGCCATGAATAACCCTAGGGAGGCATTGCTACACGGTAGAGTGAGGGACACCACTGATATCATCACCTGCGTAACCTCCTTTACCTGTAATTCCAACTTCATCAGAAACAATCAACAGACACTGGGGGATAGTGAACACCGGTGCATTGAGTATCCCAAAGCCTAGATTTGCGTTCAAGCGCACTTCAAATTTGAACGATACCCTGGTCCACACCAGACCGAGGACTAAAGAAGTGAATGTCCAGAGAACTCTCTGGGATTTAACTCCAGTGGTCGGCCACTACCCATGTGGTGGTTGCTCAGTATGTGCTCAGACTAGCACATACAAGGAGATCCAGCTAACGGACTCCTTTAGATGGCAACTCAAAAGGCACACAAATTGTAACACCACTAAGTGCGTCTACCTCCTCTTATGTCTATGTGATCTGATTTATGTTGACATGACTATGAGACAGGTGAAACGGAGAATTACTGAACATAAGAGCAACGTCAGGTTCTTGGAGACCACGACTAAACTGTACACACATTGCTGGGAATTCAGACATAAAGCTGACAGCCTCAGATGGTTGATACTTGAGGAATGTATGTCGTTACAACGCATACTTTTACAACGCATACCTTTACAATGCATTTTTTACACCACAACATCCATTACAACGCATTCCATTACAACGCATGCCATTACAACAAATTCTTTAATACTACCTTTACAACGCATTCCACTACAACGCATACTACATTTACAATGCATACCATTACAACGCATACCATTACATTGAATGTATGGTAAGTATTGGATAGTGTAGGGGTAAAAATTACTATTCTAACTCCAGGGGGGTGCAACAGTAGGTTAAGTTTATGATAGTGTAGGGGTAAAAATTAGTATTCTAACTTCAGGGGTGCAACAGTAGGGTAAGTATTGGATAGTGTAGGGGTAAAAATTACTATTCTAACTCCAGGGGGTGCAACAGTAGGGTAAGTGTTGGATAGTGTAGGTATGCGTTGTAATGGTATGCGTTGTAATGACTGCGTTGTAATGACATGCGTTGTAGTGGTATGCGTTGTAGTGACATGCGTTGTAATGGTTGCATTGTATTGGCATGCGTTGTAATGGATGTTGCGGTGTAAAAGTTTTGTTGTAAAGGTAGTGCGTTGTAAAAGTTGCGTTGTAAGTGTTGTTTCCCATACTTGAGGCACACCTGAATATTACACAGAACGCACTGTTCAGGATTGAACAGCGCTGGGTCCATCGATTCAACACAGACAGTATCTGCCTTAACGACAGCATTCCCTGGGCTGCACTCAGTTACCATTAGGGCCCTCACCCTATAAGGACACATATGTGAGCAACCACCTTGATAGCCAGTTGTGATGAGGACCTGACATTAGCCCTCCTGGAGCGCCTGAGCGAACGAAACAACTTGTGACCTTGTTTAACACTGACTTTTTGTCCCTACACGTAGGGATGTCTGCCACATACCCTCCCCCTACACTCCATGGCCTCAATTCCACTAGGTGGGTTGTCCTATGAGCAATTTTGGGCCCTCCTTGTATGTAACTATGGCCTCCGAGACAGGTTTGCACTAGCTTCAATACAATATTGATACCTTGACAATAGCCACTGTCCCCTGGTGTGATGACTATAACGGCACCCCGTGACATTAGGTTATCCTACACTGGTACTTCACTGCATGAGTACGAATATAACTCATCATTGACCCCCTCAACTTCGAACCCGATACTAATTGTGTCGGCTTACTTGGGTTCCCCCTAGGCCTTTTCACCACTGCAAAATGGCCGACGCTCTCACCGCCACCAATGGCTGTCCCCCTGGTGGCTTTACCATAACGATACTCCCGAGACATTAGTTTATCCTACATTAGGGCAATGAACTTCACTGCATCAGTACGAGTTTACACACCATTGGCCCTTTAACTTCGATTTTGATACCAATAGCACCATTCTACTTGGGTTCCCCCTACCCTTTTCGTACCACTGCAATATGGCCGACGCTCTAACCATTAGCAATGACGTGCGTTTCACTCCACGGCCCTCGCCGTGCCGACCAACACATCATGGAACCACGTGACGACGCTTCACCCAGTTACGCCACGCCTGAGTTAAAATGGTGACAGCTGACATTGGATGCTGTACCGGTTCCTCAGTGGGAGCATTTTCTAGGAGGTTGGCGCGGCTCTGTATACGGAGAGGTAAGGGGTACGGCAGGGGTCGTTAGCTTGATCCGACGCTCTTTTTACTGAGGGCCAGCCACTTCCGACACAAGTGCTACTTGCACATACTGACACGGGCAGACATCGACGGCGTCCCACTGGGACCGGGGGTTATGCTTGTTCCCCACTGTGATGCCCGGAGGAATGGTATATGTTGATCGGGAGCGGGGGTGCCCGGGGACCGGCTCTGGCCTCTGAGTCGTGGTACGAGTGTGCAGTCATTGCTTTGACTACACCGCCCACGCTTGGGATTCTGCCGGTTGCCCGGGTGCCCAGGCTACACGGTCCTGCATCCCCTGGCTATAATGACGCTAGCATTCCATCACCGATGTGGCCCGCATTGATTAGCACTGGTTACATCGCATTATACCTACATTAATGCCATAGCGCACATGACCGCACATCTAACTTGTACAATTTTCACTCAACACCTGAGGGGTACTTGTCTTCCAAACTCTCTACCCATCTGCAGGACATCAACTACGTGGTGTCTTAGCGTCAGGGGAAACCGTGACAGCACTCGCTCCATGAATGGCGGGTGAGTTATCTGTCCACTTTCTAACAATTTTTCAGCTGTTTTAACTGTTCTCTAAGCCTGATACCAGTCGTCATGACTTTTTAAAGTATTTTAATACTAACCTTTCATTCTGGGATGGTAATTCCATTCCTTTTATTTTCCCTATAGACAGTTGATCCTAATAAGTGAGCACGTTGTGGATGACACATATATTTTCCTTCTTGTCATCCTCTCCAGGTTTCTACATGGCAGAACCAGGCACACAGTAGACTAGATCAACATCATGAAAATCTAGTAGTGTAGATAGTTTCCCTTATTTTGGTCCTGAGGAAATGCTGAGTATCACTTTGAACTATAATAGCATGAAACATGTCGACCACTTTTGCTGAGTAGGTTTTTGCTTTCACGGACCTTTGAGCCTGAAAAAGCAACCACTCTCTTTGTTTTTAACAAGGTGGGTTACCACTTCATTAAAATTCTTTTTGTGGACTACTCAACCTTTTTTAGTAGCACCTTAACACATCTACACCATTCACTTCCACCCTCTAGGGCCCTCACACCCACAGCACTATACGACAGGAATAAAAGATACCCGCCAAAGAGCTCCTTTATGGGTGCCCGTCGGGTATTGCACTGCCGACCCGACGAGGGGCAAGGCCATATGATGAAGTATGACACCTAGCTTGCTGGGTATGTGAGGTCTTTAGTTCCGAAAAGGAGGATCCCCCTCCTGCGTGCCTTCACTCACTTTTATTTTTCAACTGTCTCATCCAAGGTTTTGGATCTAGGGGAACTGTGCATTCTTTCTTTTTATGCTGTTTTTACACTCACATAATGGCAGCGTATAGGACTAAACATTCCCTTCTATCCTTCATCTTTCTTCTTTTGTTAAAAAGGGTTTAGGAAAGAGATTTCGGCTTTCTACTAAAGTATTTGGCTTTAAATATTTATACACATGGATTTTTTTTAACCCTTTTTTAAGTACAATCTAAAGACTTTGGCCTGTATAGACTTACTTAAAGGCTGCACACTGCTCTTGTCTTTAGTGTTTCTTTAGGCTTTCCTGAAGAAAGGAGAACATCTAAACATAAGAAGACGTAGTATGAAAAAGTGCAGCGGGATCCCCGCACGTGGGCAGGACTTTTCAGGGTTTATGACTTCAATGGATTTTCCCCGGAGAAAGAACTGGGATTACAGGTAAGAAACAATTCCTTGTAGATGCACATAATGCACACCCTTTTGAGATATTTTATTGCGATGGATTTTCATGCAGTAGATCTCAATATGGGAAATACATTTCCATACACACAGAACTGCTGCAATATCTGCTAAATATGAACCACATCACAACTTAGAAGTCCTGTTAGGATATCAAGAACGTCTGCATGTTTGGTTGAATAGCTACCGTATGTAGTTCATGATGTTAGAACGGGCACCTTTAGCAATGAAGAGACTATGTCGTATGTATTAGCCATGTATACACCACATCCTGACGCAATGAACTTGCAAGCTCCAGATTTGAGTAAATCAGCCAGTAGCCATTCATAGCTGCTGTTGAGAATTTTGTTTACAATTGACTGCTACAGGGCCATTTGTTCATTTCCAGTCCTACATAACAAGTGAATCCCATAGTGCAGGAAATTAGGCCAAGAAAGTGAGACGAGATTCCATTCTGGATTGCTCATAAAACGAACCAATTAGAGGCTGTCTATCCTCATCCAAAACCCCAGGAAAAGCATTGGATGCTGATTGTGTGTGTTCAATTTGTTTTTTTACCCAGGGCCGGACTGGGAACACAAACCAGCCCTGTCAATTCTGCCAGCCAGGCCGGGAGGATGGGTGAGGGGGGTTGGTGCTAGCGAGAAGCAGCACTGCTGTTGCTTTAGCACTGCTAGTGCTTTTGTTACAGCGGGCTGATAAGGCACTGCCGCAAATACGGCCCCCAGTAACAAAACCGGCCTCCAACACTCAAAAAACGACCCACACCCTGCCAGCCCACCTGGAAAACACCCGGTGCCCACTACAGTCAGTCCGGCCCTGAAGCTACCACAGTAGAAGAGTGTACTACTTTGGAAATGTTCTTTGCCGGCAAATATACTACTATGCATGGCACAACCACATTGTTGGCATCACTGAAGTGTTAAAGCAGGGAGGAATTAAATTAAAAGGTCATTTTGAACAGTTCCCTCAAAAGTTCTGCGTAACATTCGTGGAGAAGCTGTAGTTCGAGCAGTATGCCAGTGGTACATTTTCCTGATTGCGAATAGGAGCTTTCTAAAGTTTTTGCAGAAGTTAATACCTCTGTAGGCTGAGATACTTTGGGTTCTCAATCTGCAAAACCACACCGCAAAGTAAATAAGCATTGGCATAGCCACTAAGTCTCGCCTTGGGGCATTATAAGTGTTTAGACAGAGCTATTGGCTTTGTTAACATTTTTAATATGTGTTGTAGAGCATTGTGAATATTGTGCAGCATGTTGAAAATGTATAAATTATAATAAAAAACGTGTTATAACTGTCACCTTATATCTAAAAGAAAGAACATTATATACAACTGAAGTATAGTACTAAAAACTAAAATTAATAAAAAAAATGTGTTCTAGTTTATTTGTTTATGCAATGCAGTAAATGTTTCCTTGCTTGTTGGAATTAATTTTTGTTATAGTTTTTGTTGTTAGGTGTGGGATATAAACAACGGGAGGGTGGATGTTGTGAAATAGTATTTTAATTCGATAAGAGTAGTGTAGAGTTATTTGGGGAGAATTAATAGATGCCAAATTTTTATGCCAAACTGAAGTGGTGTGGGGTGATGCTGAGGTGGTTGTGAGTAGTTGCGGAGGTGATGCCCAGGTGATCCGGAATGATATTGAGGTGATGCGGAAGTAGTGGCGCACTGGTTCCAAGGTGATGCTTAATGATACATAGGTGGTACTGAGGTGGTGCTGAATGGTGTTGTGGTGATGAGTTATGCCGATGTTGTGAAGCTGAACTGGTTCTTATGTGGTGCCAAGTGATGTTGTTTTTGTTCTGTGTTGCTGTATTGATGCTGAAGTGGTGCTGTGTTGGTTCTGAATTGCTGCTGGTGTGGGGCTGTGCAGGTGCTGAGCTGGTGTTGCACTGGTGGTGGTGCACTGATGTGAATGTGGTGCTGTGCTAATGCTGAGATGGTGCTGTTTTGATAATGAGGTGTTGCTGCAGTGCATCTGAGGTAGTGCTGTGCTGATGGTGACTTGTTGCTGCACTGGTGGTGGTGGTGCACTGATGAGGAGGTGTTACTGTGTTGATGCTAATATTGTTATGTGGTGATACAGTGCTTAGGTGGTGCTGTGCTGGTGCTAAGGTGGTTTTCGGTGATGCAGAGGTGCTGCTTAGTGATGCTGTGGAGGTAGTGAATGATACTTAGGTGGTGCTGAGTGATGTTGAGGTGGTATTGAGTGATGCTGTGCAATGTGCAAAAAGGTGAAAGGAAGCACACACCACAGCTGTGCACTGGGGTGAAAGGAGGCACACACCACATATCTGCACTGTACTGTGTTGTGAAAGGAAGAACGCGCCATTTTGTGCAGTGGGGTGAAAGGAAGCACACGCCACAGCTGTGTACTGTGCAATGGGGGGAAAGGAAGCACACACAACAGCTGTGCACTGTGCAGAGATGTCAAAGGTAGCACGCACCACAGCTGCGCAGAGGTGGGAAAGGAAGCGCGCACCACAGTGATGAAAAAATGCTACTGTTACAAGGTGCAGTACATTTTTAAGACGGTACCGAAAAATAGGCGACTATAGAGGCCAACTACAGAGTACAGCAAATGTCTTGACAGAACATACTAAAGAAAAGATTACTGTGCAGGAAGAGAGTGCTGACATAGATGAAATGCGAGTGCTGGAAATGGAAGCTGCACTCTTGTGGTGGTGGGGTCTGTCCCTTGACGGGGGTGGAGGGGACGTGCCTTGTTAGTATCTTAATGTCATGATTGCGAGTACTGGAAAAGAAGCGCTCACTCTTGTGGTGGTGGGGTCTGTCCCTTGGCTGGGGTGGAGGGGACGCGCCTTGTAAGGAAAGATGCAAGGTCTTGAAATGAAACATGACCCGCAACAGATGGCACGCTGCGCACCGCTGCTCGTTCGATCGCTAAACGCTGTGGGAGTAAACATTTTCAGAAAAGGTGGTACATGCACCCGCCTTTGGCCAATAGGGTGGCACTGGGGAAGCTGCAATGCAACCAATATAGCAATGGCATTTCCCTGATGGACCTACGGGTTTACTATTGGGCTGCTCACTTGATAATAATCAATGAATGGGCTTTTGGCGAGAGGGATCATCCTGCATATGCGCTTGAGCATACACAGTTCCTCTACAGGCCGTACTCACACTACCTTTACGGAGGCAAGTGTGTTGCAAAATTGCTACCGGTCACACGCTCATCCTTGCCCATTGGCCCATCCTACAACTAGAACCAGACTTTCGGGACATTTTTCACACTCCCCACTGTTTGCCCATACCCGTGGAAAGAAAATCAAAGAAATACTTTCCACTCAAACTCCCACGAGTCAAAATTACAAAGGAACCCAACCATGCTTAAACTGTAGCAACTGTAATTGCATCATCAAAGGCAATCACATCAAACACCCCATGAAAGGCCACTCCATCAAATTACAAGTAAACGCCACATGCGACTCTATGAATCTCATTTATGCTTTGAAATGCCCTTGCGGAAAAATGTACGTCGGCAAAACTGAAAGAAAAATCAAAGTTCGCATAAACGAACATAAATCGAACATTCGCACCAAGCAAGAGAAGTCTAATGTTGCCATGCACTTTCATGAATTTCACCATACCATAGCACAACTCCAATTTACAGTATTGGAAACCATCACCCGCACCGAAGGCATAGACAATCGGAAATTCTTACTTAAAAAAGAACTAGAATGGATATACTGCTTGCAGACACTCAAACCACATGGATTGAATGATCGTATTGAATACAGTTGTTATCTCTAATAATCTGTTGTTATATGTTATTGCATTGCTCTTTATTCCTTAATCTCTTTACTTCTTGTACTCTTCGTTCTTTACTCCTTTTGTTTACTTCATACCTTATGTTTTCACTCATTCAAAGATGGCCCCCATTCTTTCCTAGTTCCTCAACCCATTCCAAGATGGCCCCCGCGCTCACTTTCATTCAGTCCGTCTTTCACCTTCTTGATCTATACTCACCCACGCCGACCCCACACATTGACACTCGGACCGTCACAGTGGAGATCTACACGGCTTTCAGCCATGAAGGAAGTCTAGCTAATGCATGCAGCTTCCCATTCGGGAACCGCGATTCCTTAACCTGTTTACCGGTCCCGATACCACGCCATCACCCCATTCTAGTTAGTCCACCAGCCTCCCATATGACACGATTGGTTATTAGTGCTTGTTTGATTTACCACCCGTGTACATGTCTTTATCTTTTGACCCCGCATGCCGTATTTTAACCCTCCAACCACGACTCATCCATTTTTTTACCTCGGAACACATCCTTATCACCTTATTGATCGGCACTTTTAATAACATTACTGGCCATCAGCGTCCACGCATACCTTCTTCCTTTCCCTGACATGGGCTTATTTCATCTTCTTTTTTTAGTTCTCCTTGATAAAGGGCGAGTAGCCCGAAATGCATTGGAGCACGCGTATATGCTGTACCGTCAATGTAACACGATGATATGATGACAATATCGTTTGAAACATTAATCCAATGATTTAAAATTGATGAATAAATCTACACTGTATCGTTAAACTTTGGAGTCATTTCGATGAACACTTAAGGAGTGCCTCAAACAGGGGATGTATCTGCAAACCTTTGCATACACTCACTAGTCTCATATTTCCAGGCGCTGGACGGAACCACCTCCCTGGAGAGCACCCATCCCTGCTTTAAATTATAAACTTAAACCACTACCTACCGTGTTGTGCACCTCCCAATCTCTCCTTTTTTGTCAATCCCTTTTGTCCGCCAACGGGCAGGTAGCACGCCATCAAACATGCAATTCGAAGAAATTAACAAGAGCACCGAAGCCAGGGCTCATACCCTTGCATACAACGAAGATGAACGTCAACGAATCTACGCACTGATTGAAGAAGATATCAGCCCCACCACACCTTCACGTAATAAAGAGCAATGCCTTAAACAACTTTTGTACCTTTCCAAACGCCACATCAACCAAAAACTCCATGCGAGTACATTATTGAGATACCAATGAGCCCTCAGGATCCCACGCGGTTTACGGATAGCCCTTAAACCGTCCCTCTGCAAAAATTCTAAAACTTTTAAGGGAAAGTGGAACGGTATACTAAATAAGTGCAGTCTGGACTTGATCCTTTTAATCGTTGAAGAACTCGCTGGCATTCTTAAAGATTTGGAACAAGAAATCAAGGAAATCGATAGTGAACTCAAACATTTACTAACACCGGAAGAACTTACCAAGACCCTCGACGATGTTAAGACCATCCTCGACAAACATCAAAGGGAAATCAACGAACGTAAAGTCCGGAAATATCGAAGAGATACGCTTGACTACAAGCTAGACGAAGTGTACACGTGGGCTGATGTGTATGCCCAACGTCGACGTAACAGACCCTACAATACACAAACTGACACCTCATCCTCCGGAAGCGACTCTTCTTATCGACCCTCACAAAAAACAACCACGACAACTCCCTCCAGTCAAGCATCCACCAGCAACCAAGCAACTTCATCTACAGCCGGACAAGACCAATCAACATCGGCTCATTTTTTAGGATCAGGCCCAGAAACAATCGAAGACCCCGGAGGAGCAAGAAGAAAAGAACAGGAAAAAAGCCCTCCGAACACATGGAGCACCGTTACCAAGAAGGACCTCAAAACCAAAAAAACAACTTAGTAATCAACATCTCTGATACCAACATTTCCAAATATCAAATGAATCTCCTCGAAAAAGGCACATCATTTGTCCCAGTGACTCAAACCAATCTCCTGGAACTTGAAGTGAGTACATTTAAGTTTACTCGAAAACTTAGACTTCGACATTTTTTCGATAACATCCTACCTCCGAATACCAATATCAAAAGTGACCAACTCAAGGGTCTACGACCACCCAGCACCTATCAGGCTCCAAACAGCCATAAATGTATTGACCTTTTTGAAAACCTGGTACGCAATGACTTGTCTAAATTAAACCTTAAAAGTCCCAGTAAACATCGAAACATGACACAAAAAGATCGAGACACCCTCAAAAGTTTGGCCAACAACCCCAACATCAAATGTGTTAAGGCCGATAAAGGAGGTGCTTTAGTTATTATCAACAGTACCATGTACACCCAACGTCTACGTGAACACATACAAGACACCAACATCTATATGGAACTTGATAACAATCCCACTAAGGAGTTCCAAAGCATCTTGCTAAACCTAGTCACCAAAGCACACGAGTCGGGTGTCATTGAAGACCGCACGAAAAACTACTTACTCAAGGAACATCCTAGAAGCCCCAGAATCCAAATGAGCCCTAAGATACACAAAAACCTCCTCGATCCACCCTTCCGACCCATTGTGTCAACCAGAGGATCAATACATGAACCCACGGGTAAATACATAGACAAATACCTTCAACCTTTGGTAACTCAATCCACCAGTTACTTAAAGGACACCACCGAATTCCTTACCAAATTGGCTCAGATCCAAATCAACTCCAATGAAACATTGATATTATGCACAGCCGACGTCAGCTCGCTGTATACCTCCATACCCCACCAGGGAGGTATTGAAGCGGTTGAACAAGCCCTGCTTGAAAGCAACATTGATCCCCTCATGCAGACCTTTATCATGGAACTTATGATGTATACGCTATACCATAGCTATTTTCAGGAAAATGACAAATGGTACCTTCAGCTGTCTGGAATGGCGATGGGGAATTGCGCGGCTCCCACGTATGCCAACATCTATATGGAAAACTTTGAAAAATCTCACATATACGCCAATAAAACCTTTGTTGACAAAATAAAAATGTACGTACGGTACATAGACGATCTATTCATTATGTGGACCGATTCACAAGAATCACTTCACAATGCACTAACAGAACTTAACACCAAAGACGAACGCATCAGTCTCTCATGGCAAAGTAGCAATACAGAAATCGCTTTTCTTGATGTTCTCATTAAGATCACTGAAAAAGGTATCATCACCGACCTACACCGGAAAAGCACTGATCGCAATAATACATTGCATTTCACCAGTTTCCACCAGGGATCTCTCAAGAAACATTTGCCTTTCTCGCAAATGCTATGCATAAAACGGATTGTATCAGACGAACAAATCTATAACACCCGAGTAAAGGAAATGCATCAACGTTTTCTAGACAGAGGTTACCCTGAAAACGTTCTCAACGAAGCACAAACACAAGTTGCCAACATCACCGACAACAAAGCCTTTCTAAGAGGGCAAAACAGTCTCAAGAACGCATGGTCCTCGTATCCAAATTCTCCACAGCCAGCCACAAATTCAAGAAAATCATCCTTGCCCATTGGCCCATCCTACAACTAGAACCAGACTTTCGGGACATTTTTCACACTCCCCCACTGTTTGCCCATACCCGTGGAAAGAATATCAAAGAAATACTTTCCACTCAAACTCCCACGAGTCAAAATTACAAAGGAACCCAACCATGCTTAAACTGTAGCAACTGTAATTGCATCATCAAAGGCAATCACATCAAACACCCCATGAAAGGCCACTCCATCAAATTACAAGTAAACACCACATGCGACTCTATGAATCTCATTTATGCTTTGAAATGCCCTTGCGGAAAAATGTACGTCGGCAAAACTGAAAGAAAAATCAAAGTTCGCATAAACGAACATAAATCGAACATTCGCACCAAGCAAGAGAAATCTAATGTTGCCATGCACTTTCATGAATTTCATCACAACTCCAATTTACAGTATTGGAAACCATCACCCGCACCGAAGGCATAGACAATCGGAAATTCTTACTTAAAAAAGGACTAGAATGGATATACCGCTTGCAGACACTCAAACCACATGGATTGAATGATCGTATTGAATACAGTTGTTATCTCTAATAATCTGCTGTTATATGTTATTGCATTGCTCTTTATTCCTAAATCTCTTTACTTCTTGTACTCTTCGTTCTTTACTCCTTTTGTTTACTTCATACCTTATGTTTTCACTCATTCAAAGATGGCCCCATTCTTTCCTAGTTCCTCAACCCATTCCAAGATGGCCCCCGCGCTCACTTTCATTCAGTCCCTCTTTCACCTTCTTGATCTATACTCACCCACGCCAACCGCACACATTGACACTCGGACCGTCACACTGGAGATCTACACGGCTTTCAGCCATGAAGTAAGTCTAGCTAATGCATGCAGCTTCCCATTCGGGAACCGCGATTCCTTAACCTGTTTACCGGTCCCGATACCACGCCATCACCCCATTATAGTTAGTCCACCAGCCTCCCATATGACACGATTGGTTATTAGTGCTTGTTTGATTTACCACCCGTGCACATGTCTTTATCTTTTGACCCCGCATGCCGTATTTTAACCCTCCAACCACGACTCATCCATTTTTTTAGCTCGCAACACATCCTTATCACCTTATTGATCGGCACTTTTAATAACATTACCGGCCATCAGCGTCCACGCATACCTTCTTCCTTTCCCTGACATGGGCTTATTTTTTCTTTTTTTAGTTCTCCTTGACAAAGGGCGAGTAGCCCGAAATGTATTGGAGCACGCGTATATGCTGTACCGTCAATGTAACACGATGATATGATGACAATATCGTTTGAAACATTAATCCAATGATTTAAATGTTTTTTTTTTTTTGCAGAGGCATAAAACATACAAGAACAAAGCAGCATCTGATCAGCAACCATCATTCACATAATTTCTAGTGCATTATAGGCATAAAGAAATATCATTGCAGTAAACAGTAATTATTAGGTTTAAATCCAATTTTCAATAGGGGACCATAAATTCCTAGCGAAGATCTTCTTTTTCTGTCCCTTCAGTTATAAACTGCTTTGTCCATTCTATAAATATTTAGCAACTTTTCCAGCCATTGTTCAAATGTAGGCGGATCTATATCCAGCCATCTAGAAGTAATGCAGAAACGATATACAGCCATTCCAATAAACAGAAAATATTCCTGATCAGCAGATAGGTTTTCAGAAGGAAAATAAATACCAAAAATTATCAAAGAAGGGCATAGCTTAATATTGACATTGAGCAAGTTAGTCAAAAAATTTTCAATCTTATCTATATATAACGCCAATTTGAGACAACTGTAAAACATAGGCATGAGTCCGTTGCTAGGATTCCACAACGGCTACAATTAATACCCTTCTGGCCTTCCATTTGGCTAGTTTCGCGGGTGTGTAGTAGAGGTCCAGGGTAGACATATAGTGTTGACTTTTAAGAGAACTATTAATTAGTACTTTATTACTCATCTCAAAGGCCCTTGCCAAGTCTATATCTTCTATGCTCAATTTTCTTTGCCATTTCTGGGCCTGCTGATCTAGATCATCATGCAACCTATTAACCATTAGTTGATAAATCGTACCAATACGGCTGTTCTTCCTGCAACTCTCTAGAATATCAATAGTCTCCATAGCATCATTATATAACAGATTTTTTTTTCCAAAAAGCTACGGATCTGTAAATATTTAAAGAATTCATTCCTAGAAAGGCCAAATGTTTCTTGGAGTTCAGAAAAGGACACAAAAATCCCATTTTGATACAGTTGCCCCAGTAGATGGATCTGTCTCATTTGCCACCGATATATTGCCGTATCTTGAAAAATCCCCGATAATGACGTATTACCAGAAATAGGTGTATAAAAATTGAACTTTGAGATTATCCGCAGGGTTTTATTGATTTGTCTCCAAACTAAAAAAGCAGACAAAAACACCTTGAATTTTGTTCTCTTATAGTAGCTTGGTTCCGTGAACTTCAGTAGACATTGACGCACTTCAGCGCCCATTAGCATTTCAAAAATAGAGGGTGCCATAGAAGTTTCGGTAACATGGTCATGGAATAATAGCACCCTGATTACTTTAAGAGTAATAGCCCAATGATACAGTCTAAAGTTCGGAAATCCCAACCCAGCACGTTCTTGCGGAAGAGTACACCACTTTAAAGATCTTCTTGAGCGGCGGTACCCCCACAAAAATCTGGACAGCATCCTGTCAATCTTGTTAAAAAGAGACATCGAAAAAAATAAGGGAATAGTTCGGAAAAAATAAAGAAATTTTGGGAAATCATCATCTTGATGACATTAGTACGTCCGTGTAAAGATAAGTGTAAATTATTTACCCTTTCTAAAGTTCTGTTAGTTGATATAAGCAAAGGATCCAGATTTAATCCAACAATGTCATCAATTTTAGGAGAAATAGTTACGCCAAGATATGTGCCAGTAGAGTTTAATGGGATATCAGTAGGTGTACCAGTCTCAGAGTGTATAATCTGGGTTTTTGAAATATTAAGTTTGTAACCGGAAAATTTGCCATATTCTCGAGCTACTTCAATTATTTTAGGTAGCGCAGTGGTAGCATCAGAAGTTACAATGGCCACATCATCTGCGTACGCGAGAACTTTATGATCTACCTCGTGGAGTTGAACTGGTGGAATATCAGGTTCCATAATTAGTGTGTCCAAATAGGGTTCTAAGTAAAGAGCAAATAAAAGCGGGGAGCAGGGGCAGCCCTGTCTGGTCCCCCTAGTAATTGAAAAGGGTCTAGAGGTATCAGTGCCTAATCCTATTACACCCTTGGGATTAGAATAGAGTGCTTGTATAGCTCTAATAAATTGTAGCGGAAAGCCCTTCCATTATAGCACCGTCCAAAGGAACCCCCAGTCGACCCTATCAAATGCTTTTTCAGCATCAAGTAGAATCACCCCGACTGGGGATTCCTTTGCTTGAGCCCAATCCAATAATGTGATAACACGTTTAACGTGATCTGTGGTATCCCTATGTCTAATGAAGCCGTGTTGAATATGGGAAACTAAATCTGCCATTACATCATTTAATCTGTTTGCAAGAATTTTAGAGTAAATCTTGAACTCTGCGGTGATAAGGGAGATAGGGTGATAGGACCCTAATTCTTTTGAGTCCTTATTCTTTTTTACAAAGACAACTATAGTGGCCGTAGACCAAGAATCAGGAGATTTACCTTGAGACGCTAAATTAAAGATTTTTAACAGCTCTGGTTTAAGCATATGTCTGAATGTCCGATAGAATTCAAGAGGTATCTGGTCTGGCCCCATCGCTTTACCTGCCGCAAGACTCATAATGGCTTTCTCAATCTCGTCCCAGCTTAATGGCCTTATAAATGAATCTGCCTCCTCTGGACACAGTGAAAGCTGGTTAGCACATCTAAGATAATCTACAGGATCAAGAGTCTTGTCAACTTCGTTACTGAGATCATTATACAATGTCTTATAGAAATCATGGAATGCCTCTAATATTTCTTCCCTACGTTCATGAAAAACACCATTCATGTCTTTAACACACTGTATTTCATTAGCTGAGGCGTTTTGTCGCAGGCGTTGAGCTAAGACTTTTCCGGTGCGTTCGCTGTATTCATAGCGTTCAGTTTCATATTGCTTAAATTTCGCCGCTACTTCGTCAGCAATGTGGGTTCACAGACCAGAGCGTTCAGTGACTAGACGTAATTGTGCGTCCTCTATTCCTACGTTGTTTTTGCAAGCAGTAGCTAGATTCATCTCGGCTATCCTAATCTTATTTAGCCTCTCCTTAAAATCCGTTTGGATTTTCTTCCTCTTATAGTTTGCAAAGCTGATTGTCTCTCCCCGTACAATGGATTTAAATGAGTCCCACACTACTTGTGGAGAGGCAGTATCATTATTTATTAAGAAATAATCTTTAATAATTATAGCCATGGATTGAAGATATTCTTCATCTAGTAGCAGATTTCTCTGAAATGACCACAGTCTAATTGGATTTGGACAATCAGTGGGAAACTGAATCTCAGCGATCATAGGATTATGGTCTGAGATAACTTGAGGTAGTATTTCAATATGGATTTTCTCCAAAAACATAGAGGATACAAAAAAATAATCTAAACGGATGAATTTCCGATGAGGAATGGAGAAAAAAGTATATCCTGGATCTTTAAAATAAAATTTTTTCCATACATCAGTTAGCCCATTATTTAACACCAAATCTCTAAGTGCTCTGTAAGTTCTGATCTTGCGGCCCGTGTATCTCATCCCTGATTTAATATTCCAATCAGCTGCCAAATGGATATTTAAGTCCGCACATACTATTATTGGCTGTGTCCACGTAGCTAGCTCTGCATTCATAGTGTTAAACACTTCAGAGTCATCTAGATTAGGACCATAAATACAGCATATAGTGAATTTGCAGCTTCCAATAATTAATTCAGCGAGCCCCCATCTACCCCATTTATCAGCTAATGTTTTCGAGAACTTCCCAACTCCCTTTCGCATACATATTGCTATGCCTCTTTTTATACCCATTTGTTTTGACGTGACCAAGACTTCTAATCCCAAATTATTCAGAAGAGAACGCTTGTCCCATGAAATATGCGTTTCCTGAATACATAGTAAATCAATATATAAAGTCTGAAGCATTGTTCGAAGCATACCAATCTTTTTTAAATCATTAAGACCATTAATATTGATTGTACATATTTTCACCCTTTTATCCATATTGAAATAATAAAAAGATATTAGCTATTATCATCACTGAATGCTCTTCAGTATTATCGTTTGAGTGCCTTATATTCATCCTTGTATTGAACACCTCTGCCTTACACCCCCACCACCAACCCTCACCCTTACCCACCACCACCCCTTTTCCCAGAGCCCCTCCCCCCACCCTCCCCACTGTAAGAGGCACAGGAACAGTCAGTTCCTGAAACGTATGGATGCCGTGTCCCTGGCCCATAGCATCCTGACGGAGAGAAAAGAGAAAAGAGAAGAAAAGAAGAAAGAAAAAAAGGAAGAGAAAAGCAGTCCTGCATAATTAAACACCTATTAAACCATACGATTCTAAGCTTTCAATCTAGTATTCCCAAACTACACATTGGTTCTTTCAAAAGGAGAAGAGAAATGTTCTTCAACTGACATAATTTGTTCATAAAGAATCCAAATATTCCTTGGCTTTGATAGTAGATATAAAGTACTTTACTTGGCCTTTAAATATAGTCTTCAATTTTGCTGGACCTTGCAGAAACACTGACACTTCTTTCTTTTGGAAATCAGGAATCAGTTGCCTTAGCTGCCACCGTTGAGTCACAGTGGCCTGACAATAATCTGGTCGCACAAAAAACTGACAACCCAATCCATCCGCTTTCTTATCAGGTCTTGCATTTAAGTAAATAGCTTCACGAGCAAGAAAGTTGTTGAAAGACACCAAAATGGCCCTAGGATAGTTTTCTTGGCCTTGACGCGGTTTCCTCACTGTAAAGGGGAATCTATGTGCACGCTGTATTTCCCGTGACCAGTCCCATTCTGTTAGCTCAGGAAAAGCGTCATTTAATAGATTAATGACGAACCGCCTCGGGTCAGACCCTTCTTTATTTTCAGGGACCCCCAGAAAGTGCAGGTTACTTCTGCGGGCCTGATTCTCCAAGCTTGCTAGCTTATCAGATAAATCCTCCTTTTGAGCTTTAAAGTCACCCACTTCTTGTCTTTGGGCCATAGATTCTTCCTCCAAGACGGATATCCTAGCTTCTGCCTCAGTCAGCGGTCTCTGAACATAACTTAATCGCACGTCGCACTGCATTTTTGACTTTTGCACAAGTCATCTGTGTACGTTGATTTTCAGCCTTGCTTTCGGCCCGGTGATTCATCATGGTGTCAAAAATTGTTTTCAAGGTGATCTCTTCATTATTTTCTTGTGGCGGAGCCAGGTCAGTTACAGAGTTATGGCTGGATCCAGGAGTAGCAGTAGTAGCGGTAAATACTTGGGAAGGAGATGAGGGGTTCACTCCAATTATAGGTAAATTAGAAGCGGTCTCTTTACTCGCCGCACGCAAAGATCTTTTCTTCCTCAGCTTCTTCTTAACAATAGTGGCCGCATTAGCACTGTCAGGGCTCATACTAATCTCATCATCAGAGGATATACTCTCGCGGCTGTAATCTACCCAGTCTTTATTCAAACCGGTTTCTTCATCAGACGAGAGTTCTGACAGAGAATATAAATTTTCAAGGAGCTCTTGATTATGCGGCTGTAGAATAGTTTTTGCCCCACTCTGTAAATCAATCGTTGATGGTAATAATAGTGAGGGAAGAGAAGACGCTCGGTTGGTTATAGTGCCGCCTGAAACTACATCTCCCACAATGCCCCTCCTCAGATGTTCAGTTGCCTCAAGAGCTATGGGATTATTCTGGTTATCAGCACTTTTAGACGGTTGATTAGGCGATTGATTAATAGCCAGATCAATATTTTGGTTATCATTGTCAGTTATTTTTTTCTTAGCTGCATGTTTCACAAACAACTCTGGCAATGTTTGTAATGTTGTACTCTTCATGCTTGAAACTTCAGTAGCTTTCAATACAGCCCCCTTATGAGGATTCTTACCCTGTTTTGTGGCAGCTTTACCAGGGGTCGATGGAGCTACCTCCTCCATCTCGTTCTCCTCGTTGTCATCCTCGTTGTCTGGCTCCACTCCTCCCAAGTCGCCCACAGCACCGTTTCGCTTGTTTCTACGAGTACCGATGGAGGGTGGTAGCGGCGTCCTCTTCTTCCTCCGAGAGCCTCCTCTGCCAGGAAAGACGTTACTCTGCGACCAAAGCAGGCAGAGTGTAGCGCGCCACAGCGGGGCTCGCCGATTGAACTTGAAAAGATTCAGCAACATTCGTGAAATCCGTCACGAAAATAGATAGTATCCAATTATCACCACAGTGCAACACTGTAGCGCAGTTAGCTCCGCTCCGCTCCGCTGATGTCAATTTCGAATCACCTTCTTCGACTCCTGACCCGAAGTGGCCAACACCTCCGTGCACCTCCGTGCACCGCCTCCGTGCCTCACGCTCTCAACAGCCCAATGCGGAACAGAAACAAGCGGAGTCCAGCCACACCCACAGGCGGCCACAGGCGGCCGGACCGGATCCAGTCGAATGATCCGTGTTCAAGCGGTCAAGTAAATGAAATTGTCCGACGTGTCTAAAATATAATCGTATTTGGTGAAAAGAAGCAGCAAATGTATTGAATGGTCACGCGGTCGGCTCCTGAATTGATTATAATGGCAAAAAACCGGAGTTTTCTCCTCCTTCTCTCCCGGACGCCAGGAACCAGGGAGCTAGCTGCTTACACAGCCTCCCTCACGGCAGCCATCTTGCCTCTCCTGCAATGATTTAAAATTGATGAATAAATCTACACTGTATCGTTAAACTTTGGAGTCATTTCGATGAACACCTAAGGAGTGCCTCATACAGGGGATGTATCTGCAAACCTTTGCATACACTCACTAGTCTCACATTTCCAGGCGCTGGACGGAACCGCCTCCCTGGAGAGAACCATCCCTGCTTTAAATTATAAACTTAAACCACTACCTACCGTGTTGTGCACCTCCCAATCTCTCCTTTTTTACCAATATAGCAGTGGCATTTCCCTGATGGACCTACGGGTTTACTATTGGGCTGCTCACTTGATAATAATCAATGAATGGGCTTTTGGCGAGAGGGATCATCCTGCATATGCGCTTGAGGATACACAGTTCCTCTACAGGCCGTACTCACACTACCTTTACGGAGGCAAGTGTGTTGCAAAATTGCTACCGGTCTCACAGATCGCAATACTGGCATGGAAAAAGGTGGAGAGGCACATGAAGTGGGAAGACTGGGTGACGAAGGAAACCCTGCTTTGGGTGGAAACACGACTTAAGGAATGTGTCAAGTTGAAAGACTTTCAGAAGTGGGATCTGGTGGGTATCTCTCAGCTCAAGGATATAATATATCGTAAAGAGTTGGTGACGTTCGCATACCTCCAACTAGAATATGACATGAATAAGACGCAATACTTTAAGTATCTGCAACTGAGGCATGCCTGGCGGGCGCAACATATTTATCTGGAAGGACTCCCAGAATATGTCCCTTTAGAGGGGCGACTCTTGATGGGTGTCATTGGAGGGAAAGCAGTGTTGTGGACCTATAGGACAATCATGAACAACACACCCGACCCACTGCGAAAATGGAGACCACCCGACCCACTGCGAAAATGGAGACTACACAGGGAGGCGGAACTGGAGGACATGGAAGATTTAGACTGGGAAATGGCCCTGCTACACCCTAGAGAGGTAGCCATTAGATCTAGGCTGTGATTGATTCAATTTAAGTATCTACACAGAATGTATTATGACACAGCCCGACTGTATAAGATGGGTAGAGCGGAGTCCCCCAATTGCCTGAAACCAAAAACCATGGAAGGGACCTTCTTTCACACTGTTTGGGGATGCACACATGCAGAACTATACCGGGGCACACTTCTGAAGGAATTGGAGCTTATATTGAATGAACCAATACCCCCAGACCCTATATTCATTTTGTTGGGTATTCCGACGGAGATTGATCTCCCCAAAGTAAAGCTGATGTTGCTCCAGCTGGGTCTGGTAGTAGCCAAAAGAGACATGGCACAGGCTTGTGGAGCGGCAATTACTCCAACACTGGAGGAATGGCGGAGAGGGAAGGACATGTATATGTTGGGAGAGAAAACAACATATAAAGCAAGGGGATGTCCGAAAAAAAATTGGTGAATATGGAAGCCATGGCTAACTTACTATGGTCTGACACTCACGGATTCACAGTAGTTCAGGGGAATATGTGGGGGAGGGGGAGAGGAGATGAGGGATTCCGTTGACAGACAATATCCGCTGTTGTTGATTATTTACATGCTAATATTGTATGACCTCACACTACCTGTAATGAAAACAGAAAGAAGATGCTTTGTATAGATGATGTGGTTTTGCAATGTGAATAAGAAAATGCAAATAAATAAATACCCCCCCCCCCCAAAAAAATAGAAAGAGCAGGATCAATATCTGTATCCTGATATCTGTTCTTCTCATACTTGGCACGGCTCTGGTGATGGTAAAAGGACAGAAAGGAATGGATGTACTGAGTATGAGCACGTGTAACAGAAAAGTGAACCAGCAAGTGAGTTTGAAGGTAGTGTTAAGACAGAAGAGAAAGGTTTGGATTCAACTCATTTTAAGAAAAAAAAGTAGCTTGTTTAGCAAAACTGCATGCCATAGAAATAAAGATACTTCTGCAGGAAGAGACTTGGGGAGTAGTGCTTCTGGGCAGTGCCGCAGAAGTGACAATAGTTCTCCAAACTCTCAAAGAGCATCTGGTGGTGACCCCAACTAAAGAATACATAGAGGTTGAGACACTGGATGGACATGTAAACCCTTCAGACAGGATTTATAAGGTAGAAATTCACATTGAGGATGTTATATTGCGCATATCGAAGATATATTCTTCTATCATTTATTGGATACTTCTAATATCATCCTTGCAGAGGAGAACTGGCCTCTGGTTTCAATAAGGAATGCGCCTAGAGGTGAGGAGGCTGCCCCGTACGTCACTTTTTCTCATATTAAAAGTGAAGCACGGGTGGGGCAAGGGGCTTGTAAATAATATAGACTTTAGTTAAAATTGACTAGATTGGGTGCTAGTCTTATCTATTTAGAGAACGTGCTCCTTAGTTTAGCCCATGCCACTTTTGCCTCCCTTTTCCTAACCTTTCGCAGCTGCCAATGCCGGCTGGAGGGTTTCGGAATGGTGCAAGAGTGTAGTTGGGTTGCCCATGCGACAGCAACCAGACAGTGGGAGCTCGGGAGGAGGCATGATGAGCTGAATGGTCTGGGGGTAAAGGCAGAATTAAAGTTCCCTGCACATTTGAGGGTGATGTGGAACAACCACATGCACCTGATTAAAACAGGGGAAGAAGCGGATAAACTAATTTTGAAGATTAGGAAAGAACAGGGTTCAAAAGGTAGTGAATAGGTGGGGACCAGGCGTATAGGATCCCCTCCATTATCTGTAACTTGCCGCTCGGTTGATAAATATATGTTAAGATGTTAAAATGTTACAATATTGAGATTAAGATTGTTCAATGATAGAGCATCCATAGAAAAATTTGGAAATAGAAACTGCATCCAGGCAATGGGGCCTAGCCAAATAGGCTTAGCCTATTGGAAGGGTGGGTTCCTCAGGGGGGGGTAGGGCACAGGGGGAGATGGTTAGGGGTGGGGCCACAGGGGGAGCACCTGGGTGGGGAGCATAGGGATAAAAATCAAAAAAATACTCATCTCACTAGAGTCAAGGAATCAAGCCTGTTAGGGAACTGGATGAACAATGGGTAATCAAAGTTCAGGGAATAACCAGACCATTTTCACCACCTGGAATGTGAATGGTTTGCTGTGTCCTCGTAGGCAGAGGCTTATCCTCAAAAATTTGGAGATGTCAAGTGCCCAGATCTGTCTACTACAGGAGACCCATTTGAGTTTTGATGAGTCGATCTGTTTTTTCTAAAACCAAATGGATAAAAGAGTTTGAGGTATCCCAGCAGACAACGCACAATAGAGGAGTGGCCATACTAGTGATACAGGGTGTTCCCGCAACAATTAGGGGGGCTCAAACGGACCCATCTGGAAGGTGGATAGTCGTGAAAATGGTGCTGAATAATATCGACATAGTATGTGCCTCTTTCTAAGGACCAAATGTGGATGATGCTTCCTATCTTTTGAAGTTGCAATCTATATTGATGTTAGAGGCACCACCCTATATCCTGGGAGGGGATTTCAATGTACTATTAGACCCCATCAAAGATAGGAGTAATGTGAGTAAATATGTAGGCGCACCAAAGATACGACGTGCATTGCGGAATATGATGCATGATCTGGACTTGGAAGATGTATGGAGAGCTAAACAGGGTCCAGTTCAGGGGTATACTTTTTATAACAAGAATTCAAAACATGCCTCTAGGATTGACTATATTTTCACGGATAGACACTCAATTAAGGATATCAAGAAAATAGAAGTGAAGCCCAGCCTCCTTTCAGATCATGCTTCCCTGCAGTTGGTATACGTGAATAGTGTCATACAGACGCAGTCCAGATGGACGTTAAAGAGGGCTATCCTTTCCAGTCTGGAGACAATACAATCTATCCGGGCCTTTACCACAGATTTTTCTTATTAAATATGGGGTCTACCACCATAGACTATATTTGGGATGATTATAAGGCAGGGCTAAGAGGAAAGCATCATGCAATCAGTTGTACTAAGAACAGAATAGAGGCAGGAGAATTAAAGGAAATTGAGAATAGAATATGGCAGTAGGAGCAAGATAGGATTAATGTGTCCAGTAGGGAGCATGAAAGACTTCACCAGATTGAGCATGAGCTAGAGGTGGCAAAACAATCATACAGAGGGCATCTAGATGCTAAATGTAAAGCTCAATGGGACTGAAGTAGGATGGATAATTTCGAGTACGGTGAAAAGGCAGGAGCTTTATTAGCATGGAAGTCTAGAACTGATCGGGCCAGGAATGATATCGAGGAGTTAATAATTAACAACAATGGGGAAACATCAAGGAAAATAGAGGATATGCAAAGCTGTCTCCTCTCCTTATTCCCTGATCTATATAGAGAAGATGTAAATCCACCTACTGAAGCCCTACGTACATGGCTAAGTAATAGAAATCTGCCAAAATTAACCGAGGAGGGAAGAGATAGTCTTGATGCCCCCATAACAAAAGAAGAGATAGTAGCACAGATTAAAAAATTAAAAAATTAAAAAGCTGCTGGCACTGATGCATTGCCTAGTGAGGTATATAAACACCTCATAGATGAGCTATGTCCCTTTCTAGAAATTATCTTTAACTCCATCTATTCATCTACAGGTAGGATGCCAAACTCCCGGAGGGAAGCTATAATTGTGCTGATTTTAAAGCCCGGGAAGGACCCCCAAAAAGCGGTCTCATACAGACCAATCTCCCTGCTAAATGCAGACTATAAAATCTTTGTGGGTATTTTGACAGGGAGATTGGCCAAATTAATACCTAAACTGATCCATGAGGACCAGAAGGGTTTCATGGCGGGTAGACACATTGAAGACCAAACACACCTGTTGTTGGGGAATATCGACCTAGCGGTGGAAAAATCAGAACCCTTGGCCGTGGTAGCTTTGGACGTGGCCAAGGCATTCGATAAAGTCTGTTGGAAATATCTGTGGGAAGTCCTGGAAATAATGGGTTTTGGGCAAGTATTTATTTACACTCTAAAGAACTGCTATAAGGGTGCCTCTGCCAGGATTCTTTTAAACGGATCATAAACATCAGTATTTAATATTCAGCAGGGAACCAGACAGGGATGCCCCATTCCCCCGTTATTGTTCAACCTGTACATTGAACCCCTGGCCTAGGCAATCCGGCTTGATACTATCTTAACACCTTTCCAGTCCGGACAGTATAGTTCTAAGTTAGCCCTATATGCAGACGATCTGATCCTGTATATGAGAGACCCAGCTATAGCTATCCCCAGGATTGAGGAATTAACAGCAGAGTTCGGGGCACTATCAGGTTATAAGGTAAATAGATCTAAGACCGAGGTCATGTGCTGGAATATAGATCACTGGGTAGGGACAGAGAGTTTGGAGTTTAGATACCTGGGGACTTACGTTGTGCATGAACTGGATCGGATCCCTAAGATAAATTTAGATAGAACAATTAAAGAAATAGATCGCTTGTTTAATAAATGGAAGAACCTCCCTTTAACTATTTATGGGAGAGTGAATTTGGTAAAAATGGTTATTCTCCCCAAGCTTTCATATTTATTTTCAACTATCCCCCTATCATTTCCGAAGAAAGAGATAAGAAAGATACAGGGCAAAATTGGGGGCTTTGTGTGGGGGGACAAAGGGGTCCGCCTGACCTGGAAGAAACTTAGAAGGAGGCTACTAAAAGGTGGGCTAGCCCTCCCAGATATTAGCCTCTACGCAGTGGCATTTCAGTTTAAGAGCCTACGTATGTTACTCGCTAGACCTGATGATTCACCTTGGGGCAGATTGTTGCAAGAAATTGTGAGAGTAGAGGGGGGAAATGATGAATTTATGTATAAATTTGGATCTCCAAGATTTTTTAAGAGGGTGCGGCTGAAGATTTTAAAAACAGCCCTAGAGATCTGGTACAGGGTAAGGATAGGTAGTGGGATTGGGTACTACTCGGAAACATCTCCAATTTGGGATTCGCCCGGTACTCCGGACTGTCTGAAAGATGCCCTGGCAATGCCTATTAGAAGAGCCGGAATCTTGAAATGGAAAGAGTTAATGGATGAGGAAGGGATACACCCATGGGAGTATTTAAAGGTGAAGGTAGGGAATCATCTTTCAAGGTTTAAGTATCTTCAATTGGTGTCTTGGCACATAGCGGAACGGGGGGAGATGCGGAGCAACGAGGTAGCAGAAAGACTCAGTCGATCATCCACACCTATTGTAAAGGAAATTTCGGTATGGTACCAACAGCTTTTAAAGGGTAAAGATATGGAGACACCACTGGCTGAGGGGGTATGGAACAATTCTACACTGGCATCACAGGCAGAGGGCATGTTTGAAACATCTTTGAAGATCGTATATAAATATGTTAAGCCTGCCTGCCTGAAAAAGAACCATTTCTTTGTAATTAATAGGCTCTACTTTACCCCCTACAAAATAGGGAAATTCACCCCTGTACCTCCACCACAATGCCCGAGGTGCCATGAAGTGATGGCGGATGACATTCATATGTTTGTAGACTGTAAAGAGCTGGAGAAATATTTGAAAGAGATAGGTCAGGTATTGTCAGCTCTTTTCAGCACTCTGATTAATGTAAACTCCTCTTTGATCATATTTGGGGATGATCTATCAGACAGTTACTTTGAAAGATAGAGGGCTCCTTCTCTACTTGATCCTACTAGCAAGGAGGGAAATTTGTAGGAGGTGGAAGGATCGCCTCCCCCCGAGTAGCGAGAATTGGCTAAATGCATCATTTAATATGGCCCGGTTGGAATATGAGAGGGCAGAGGAGAAGCCATCTAACATCTGGCACCCTCTAATAAGGTGGGGAAGGAACTTAAGATTGATCCGGACACTCCAATGATTACACCATGTCCCCGGTACTAATGGGGAGGAGGTCTGGTGACCCGAGTTAAAGCCTGGTGGCCCATAGAGAGATAATAAGGCTGTAAATGTTCCACAAAGACTTGACACGGTGAGATGAGGAGTAAAAATAAAAAAAAGAGTGTATTTGGGTTGAAGGACATAAAAAAGATCAGATACCTCAGAACAGCTCCTACGCTTGAGCTGCAGTAATGACATAATTATCTGACAAAGTTTTTAGTCCGGAAGAATTGTACAAGTTATCCCATGGATAATAAAACCTTCAGTCGCCTCCATAAAAATGGCCTCTCATCTGGAGGCAGAAAATGAATCTGCATTAACACATGTGAGTAACCTTGAGCAACCAACTCTAAATATGTTCTTACATTACATGTGTTTAAAAGTAACCAAAGAGATTTTTTTTTTTTTACCTCTCGTCCTCTCAGTTGCTACTTTTTGTAGGTTATTTGCCAGATGAGAAGGTGTAAGCCCAACGGGGAGTAAATATTTTCTGAGTAGTTTAGTGACAATAGTGTTTGGGGTCAATAATGTTCCCTCTGCCATTTTTGTGGCAACCCACAAATGTCCACATTATTTTTGCATACCACGGTAGGGGCCGGACTCTCCATAAAAACACAGTAAACACCCAATAGGTATCGCCAGATCATTTGTTTATTTGTACAAACTCTAGAACAATTATTTTCCGTTTCATGATGTTTTTCTGATTTTAACCACCTTCTTTTAAATCTTTTGTATTCTTTACTTCTTAACTGTACTGTTGGTTGGCCAAGTATTGCACATTTATAGTTCATCCATTTTGTTCCAAGCTACTAAGTGTGAGCCAGAGATTCCTAAGGGAAACCACTTTACTTTTGTGGGTCTGATTGTTTGGCCTTATAAAAGTCAGTCACAGCTGACTCCAAAAGTATAGCTCCATGTCCTGATTGCCTAACTCTCCGATACCCGAAAACCAGCGTTTAACTTGTAAAAGAATGAGTGCTGGTGCCCAAAGCTGGCTCATAAGCCTCGGCCAGTGCAATTAAATATTAGCGTTACTGAATACCTAGGCTGCGTAGTCTTGAATGCACCTCAGTCTTCTTTAATCCTCTTGCAAACACTACCTGCCGCTTTAGCTCACTCTTGCCGGCCCCTGCTTTCCCCCTTTGTGGAGGATTTCCCTTCTTTCTCTTCCACCCTTTTTCCCTTTTTTGTGCTTTTTTTGTGCTTATCTCTCTCTTTTGCTCTCGTCAATATCTGATGAGGAAAAAAAAGTGCCAGTCCCCAACAATAAGTGCCAGTTGGCCCCAAAAGCAACAGCCAGCTCAAATTAAGCACTGCATACAGCAAGGGATGCCTGTTATGAATTTAAAAAAGCTCAGTTTATGTAGGGCCCAAATCACAAAGGTAAACTGAGACGAAAGTCTAACTTTACGACTTTCAGTAGTCACAAAGGACATTTATGAGTAGTAAAGTTAGACTTTTGTCTCTGTTTGGGTCTCAGTTGAACTTAAGACCAAAACTTAAGTTTATCTGAAACAAAAGTCTAACTTTAATACATCCCCTTTGTGAATAACGAAAGTCGTAAAGTTAGACTTTCGTCTCAGTTTACCTTTGTGAATTGGGCCCATATTGTTTAAGTTTGATTCCAAGGGGCGTATACACAAATGTTATATTTTCACATGCAAATTTACTCAAGTTTAAATCTAATAAAATTACTCCTAGGTACGACTTTACATGTATCCACACACTAGTGAAGCTTCCTACAACAGGATCTGCAAGTTAAAAAAACAGTCCGTATATAGCAGAGGAAAATGAATTAAAGTTTGTTGAACTTAAAAAAAATTATTTAAAAAGTAAGATAAAATATTAATGTAAAATAATTGTATACATTGAAGGTAAATACAGATTTAATTGTTACATCACATTAAACTAAAGGTTTAATTTTTATTTTGTACTAATATTTATTAAAAGTTATGTATAGAATTAATTTTAAATACTAATTATTTAACAAAAGTGATTAAGCTTATTTTTATTTTAATATTAGAACAGCTTTATTAATACATTTTAAATACTTTAATAATGATTAATAGTTTAAAAAACTTTTAATTTAAACACATTTTTCTATATTTATTCTAAAAGTCAAAATAATTTTCTTTATTTCAATATTATTTCCTATGTGGTGTTATTTTAGGTCCCTGCAAAAAAAAAATCTCTGGGATTGGGTTGTAGTACTTGTGAGTGGCCATGTGTGGTGCTAGGCTAACTCCAAGGCAGCGTTCAAATTAACTACTTATGAAGTGCAGTTTGTGAATAGCAATGGTCTAACTCTTGTGTGGGTGGGAGTTTTGTATTTCCATGTCCTGCTAATCCCCTCCCATTTAGACATAAGTACGTTTTTGACTACATTCACAACTAAAATGCACACTTAGGGGGTCATTTCGATGTCAGGCAAAATCACTTCCGTCCGACACTGACTCGGTCATGGGACTGATGGACACCTGGTCGGCAATCCTGACCGCCCCATTAGGATGCGACTGAACACTGTTTGGTCGCATTCTTATATTTCATTATGGGAGCATGCATTAGGGCTTTAAACCGGTCCTAATGCATGCTTCCATAGTGAAATGGAAGGTGCAGTTCATCCCTGCACCCTGTGGCAGGCACCTCAAGGTGCTTGCCACAAGGTGCAGGGATCAACAGGGGTCACGATAGGTGCCCCCTCTGCCTCCAACTGGAGGCCGTCCACTAAAGGGGGCCCTGCTGCGGGCCCCCTTAAATGCTTTCCGACATGGTTTCCATGTTGGACAGACCGGCATGGAAACCTTGTCCGAAACCATCATCATAATCTCAAAGGCGGAAAGGCCCGCCCTTGAGATTACTTGCTGCCCTTTGCCTGACGGACGGGCTCTCCGAGCCTGTCTGCAACCAGCCGCAATGACTGGTCGGTCTCCTTTCCGACCGCCTCCATCGTAGAAGTTGAAGTTAAAACATTTATAAAGCGCTCGTATACCGAACGGTTTCTTGGCGCTGAGGACGGACATACCGGAAAAGACAGAAAGGGAGGCCGCCTATTGTGAGAAAGCGCATGAAAAAAGCTGGGTCTTGAGAGCCCTGCGAAAGATCAAGTAGGAAGCAGCATCGTAATGAGGGGGTTGGAAAGGACACCAAGTGGGCCATTTCAATGCGGCTCGTAAAACGCGCCGCATTGTAATCGGCCCCTTAGTGGACATCTCCACATATTAAAGTTTGGAAAAGCAGAGGCAGAGCTCTCTGGCCATAGGTTAGTTAATAGTCTTTATGTAGTACCCGAGTAGTGTAGTACTACTTCACATACTGCAAAGAGCAGTTTGTGAATAGGCTCATATACTTCGGAATAGATGGGCTTACTGGTGTCTCTCACACACTTACATCTACATCATCCCGCCCACTTACAAAGGCGGTATAACAGTGTAAGGGCAATAACGGAGCTTACGACTGCACATCGTGTTGTAGAAGGCAGAAAAATAGGCATAATATGTAGGGTTTTCTACTAGAATATTTCTTACTATTACCTAATTTAATGCTACTTGCTTTATCAATATCAGGATGATGAAAAGCAGAGTTTGCACTGTCGAAATTCAAGCGTCTGACCTAGAAGACAACAACTGATGACATTGGCGAAAGTTTCAAGAACTCAAAAAGTACTGCAGAGACTTATGGGGTTTTAAATCCAGGAAGATTTAGGATAATTACAATGTTTGGAAGATATGTCATAGGAAATCTAAGGCTGGAGTTAACATGAATGACTTTTTATGGACTGAGGGATAGGTACTTCTTTGACTGTCTATTCCCTTTTACATTTGCTCTTTATATTGAGGCAGGCCTTGGAATAAAGTGTTTGGGCTGTGGCTAGTGTGGTTGATTGTATGTCTAATGGCATCAATAGAGAGTTTACACTTGTTCAATGGAGCACATATTTGATGAGGTCTAGATTTCTACCAAAATGTGGTTCTGAAATAACTCCTTCAGCATGGGTTTTTGGAAAAGAGACAACCTTGAAGGCAAAGTGGATAATAAACCCAGAAGCCCAACAAACCTGTGATTGATTTCTTCACATTATGTTGCAGGACCTTTTTGGATAGGTCGCTGGCCATGGTATATGGGATGATCCCAAATTCAAGAGGATCATTTGAGTATTGTAGAGTATATTGATTTTGAGCACCCCATGGGTGCAAGTTGGCACTACTAATTATTTTAATGATAGGGGAGTGTTATATTAATCTGTTTTGGCTTTTGGGAACCAATGAAGAACAGCAAGTGTAGAGCACAGTTTAAGTGCACAGCATACATTTCTGAATGCATGAGTACACTCACCATGCCCACACTATAAGCAATGGGCCTTTTGGTGCGAGTCTTACAACTTATCTAAAATATGGTAATATGAGAAGCAAGAGATTGGTGTGGATTTTTTTGGAGTGCCTACCCACAAAGGGCACCAGTAGCTGTCCTGTATTCTGTGAGATATGAGCTGGTGGTAGAAGAAGAGATATAGCGTACAGGTCTACTTCAACCACGACGGAAGAACACAGAGAGTCCGCCTACCACCGTACAAGTCAGAGGCCTCCGAAGTCATCTGCGGCGTCCCTCAAGGGTCATCTCTGAGCCCCACCCTCTTCAACGTCTACATGAGCCCCCTCGCGGCCATCATACGCAAACACAACCTCAGCATAATCTCCTACGCCGACGACACCCAGCTGATCCTCTCCCTGACCAACGACCCCGCCTCCGCCAGAGCCAACCTGCACGAAGGGATGAAAGAGGTAGCCGAGTGGATGACGACCAGCCGCCTGAAACTGAACTCTGACAAGACGGAAGTCCTCATCCTGGGCTCTTCACCCTCCGCCTGGGACGACTCCTGGTGGCCTCCCGCCCTGGGCACCGCACCCAAACCGACAGACCATGCACGCAACCTGGGCTTCATCCTGGACTCCTCCCTCTCCATGACCAGGCAAGTCAACAACGTCTCCTCGGCGTGCTTCAACATCCTACGCATGCTACGGAAGATCTTCTGGTGGATCCCCACCGAGACCAGGAAGACCGTCACCCAGGCCCTCGTCACCAGCCGACTGGACTACGGCAACGCCCTCTACGCCGGTACCACCGCCAAGCTCCAGAAGAGACTCCAGCGGATCCAGAACACCTCAGCCAGACTCATCCTCGACATCCCACGAACCAGCCACATCACCGGACATCTGAGAGACCTTCACTGGCTCCCCGTCAACAAAAGAATCACCTTCCGCCTCCTCACCCACGCACACAAAGCCCTACACGACCAAGGCCCGAGCTACCTCAACAGCCGAATCAACTTCTACGCTCCCAAACGCCACCTCCGATCAGCCAACCACGCCCTCGCCGCCGTCCCCCGCATCCGAAGAGCGACTACGGGAGGAAGGTCCTTCTCCTACCTGGCCGCCAGGACCTGGAACTCCCTCCCGACCGACCTGCGCCTGACCCAAGACCACCTCTCCTTCAGGAAGAAGCTGAAGACCTGGCTGTTCGAGCAGTAGCGGCACCCCCCCCACCCCCCAGCGCCTTGAGACCCTACGGGTATGTAGCGCGCTATATAAGTGTCACTGATTGATTGATTGAACCATGCCTCTTATAGGTTCACCTTTTGGAAGTCTGGAGATAGGCTGTTCATATTTGATGGGAATTCTTGCTGCAAAGAAATGTAAAGAACTGGTCACACCGCTATCTGGACCTGGTTCACAGTGACACAGGCACATCTAGAGTCTACAATCTAGAGGACTGCTCGTATTGCCTGAGGGAAGAACATGACCCTTGGAGAAGTCAGAAGAGCTGTGGTCCAGAGTATCCTTGGAACATGCTGACCTTCATAAGTTGTTTTTGAAAATGTGACTCATTATTGTTGATATTACTTTGCTCCTAGAGATTGTACTTTCTTTTGATTTAACTGTTGAGTGACTTTAATGTGACTTGTTGCACACATCATTCATTTTCTGTGGGAACTGCTCTGGCACTCACCCTTGCTACCAAAGGTGAACAAATATATCCTGAGTGAAATATGTTCACCCATGGGGATTTCCCATTTCAGCAGCGAAGGAGCTCAGTCAGAACTCTCATCAGACTGTGACTTTTCACCAATGGAGCCTGACTGGGGCAATTTTCTGGGTATAACAAGTCAGACAGAACTGCTCTTTCACCCAATGCAAATATCATTCATTCACTGCCACTTGGTTGCGCAAATTACTTTCTTCCAGGGTCCTTGAACATGGCTGCATTCATCTTTCCTAATTTGGTCTGAAGGTTGCTAAGGAACACAGCTAGAAAATGAAAGCCTGCTTCCTTATTTGGCAATCTCCTTCCAAGGAGAGGGTTTTTTCCCACTACGGAACATTATTCAGCCATGGGTTAATAACTTACAGGATACATCCTGCAATGAAAAGCTGATTGAGAGCATGGTGCTCAGTAAGTGGAGTTGCCCATTAATTGTAAGGTTATGGTATGTGTATCTGTAAAGTGCACTATCACTGGCGAAGATATCCTGGTTCTGAGCAGGTGTATGTGCCTAGCCTGCTTATGGTAGGTTGCTTAATTGAAATGCTAGGTCTTCGGCTTCTTGCTAAATTAAACAAGTTTGGCAGAGACTCTGATGTGGAGTGGGAGGCTGTTCCACACTATAGGAGCGATGTAAGAGAACACTTGTTTTCCTGATCTGGTTCTGTTTATGCTTGGGATGTGTGCAAGCAGGAGTTCTGTGGAGCGAGGTGGCTGGGTGGTTGGTGGAGGGACTCAAATTTTCAGGTAAGTGGGACCTAAGTAGTGTTGCGCCTTGAATGTTTGTTTGAGAAGTTTGAAATGAGCGTGTTTGTTTTTCGGTAGCCAGTGGAGCTCTGTGAGGTGTGCTGTAATGTGTGTTCTGTGTGGGAGTTGACGATGAGTTTGGCTGCTGCGTTTTGGATCGTTTGTAATCTTCTAGTGAGTTGCTTGATGATCCTGGTATATACGTTGTTCCCGCAGTTCAGCTTGCTGGTGACTAGGGCATGAGTGAGGGTTTTTCAAGTGTTGCTTGAGAACTATTTGAAGATTTCCTTAGCATCTTCAGGGTCTGGAAACAGGATGCAGTGATGGCGCTAACTTGTGCGATCATGTCCAGTTTGCTGCTAAAGATTATTTCCAGCTTCCTGGCATGGGTGCTGGGTGAGGGTCCAAGATTAGCCAGCCACCAGTTGGAGTCCTATGTTGAGGAGTTCTTTTCGAAGATCACTACTTCTGTTGTGTCGATGTTGAGCTTGAGACGGTGACTTTTATCCAGTTAGCGGCTTCAGTCATTCAGGCAGTAAAATTGTTGCATTGTGTTGCTATTGGTTCTGCTTGCTGAGAGCCCCTTCCACACTACTGCATGTGGAAATGTAATGAGAGAAGGGTACATCTTACTGACTAACTAACCCCAGGTATGCTAGAGGAGACACACATGCCATTAATACTCAGCTGTGATCCGTGCAGGTAACAGCGGTCTGGGGGTGGGGCCACGTGGGGAGGGGGATTTTGAAGGACAATGCAGAGGGAAAATTAAATAATTAATTTTCCCTCTGCATCGACCCTTGAAATCCCCCCCACGTGGCCCCTCCGCCCTATCGCTGTTACCTGCACGGACGGCGGATGTTAATACTTTCCTCCCATGAAAGGGAGTGTGTGCAGTAATAATCAAGGTTTGGCAACAGAACAGGGACACAATTTTTTCATTTAGCCAGATTAAAATCTTCTCCGTAGCCCATGCTAATGGAAATCAAACTTCCCCCAATTTTATTCGATACATCTGCCACTTAGCTCTTCCTTAATGTTGGCATTCAGTCAAGGTCGTCTTAAGGATTTTGGGGGCCCAGGGCCAAAAGTATTTTGGGGGACCCTTTCCCTTATGATCCAGTTTCGGATCTTTCATGCCCTCTTTGACTAGGTCACTGACTGTATAGGCACACTGGTCCACATTCAAAACTGTGTTTGCATCTAATATTCAGGAACAGTGACTTGTGTTTTCAGTATTGTAACACAGTAGCAGCTCATTAATATTACTTGCAAAAGATCTCTGACATCCTCCCATGTCTAATATCTGAGGTTGTGGTTTGTTCAGAAGGAAGCTTTTTGATGGATGTTGCATGAAATATAAACACATTTGTATGCAAAATGTCTGTAATCGACCCTCACACATCACCCACATTAGAACCAAATTAAAGGAAAGCGCTATTTACAACAATCTGTTTAAGAATTATTCAAGGTCATCAAAGCAGGACTCTCTGCAGGGCAGAACTGGCTCTATCAGGGCCCCCTCCCGAAAGCCTGGGGCCTTGGGCCAGAGCCCACTTAGCCTATGCCTTAAAACGTATCTGCATGCAGTGGACGGCAGACAGCTCAGTGCGTTCTGGATTTACCTGATTGCAAAAGCAAAGGACTACCCTGCACTGGCTTAGGTAAGTGCCTCTGCACCTCCACCCCCAGATTTAGCACTTCCGGTCCCCGAAGGGGCGGGATGTTATAATGAAAAGCAATATATTAGGAGCTCAAGAGTGCCTTAAGACCCTCATGGGTGAGTAGCAGCGCTTAACAAACGCCTGATTGATTGATTGATTGAGGGCCTTAAGGGAGGCAGGACCCAGGAAATATGATACCCAATCAACACAAACAGACATCTGGACCAGTTAATGCAAATGATAATAAAGTAACATATGCATATTATCTTCCATCATTTGGGATTTACTTTGAAATTACAGTACAAATAATTAGGAATATAGCATCATAATAAAATCAGAAAACTCAGAAAACAATGTTCCAAAATGGACAAAAGGCAAAGTCACAAGTATAAAATGCATGCAGCCTGCCACAGCAGTGCCACCCAGCTGTACAATGACTTTGCCCTGTCCCTCTGTTCTAGAGGGCATGCACCGCCCTCACGGTGAAGGTTTCACCCTTGCACGCTTCTTCTGCAGATTCAGGATGTGCCGGACTAGGAAGATCTTACCTTGCCGTGGCCAGGTGTGAAATGCAACGATGACGTCACAACTCAGCATGAACAGACGCACCACATCAATGTGGAACATTTTCTGAGAATTTAGTGGAAAGATTATATAACACAGTTTAGTCATGGCCTGCTGCCAGTCTAAACAGTACAAGCCGTTGAACCCTAGCATAGGGTGACCAGACGTCTCAGATTTCGCTGGAGTTTTCCACTCATACATGTCCCGGCCTTCAAGAGAGGGGTGGGTTAGTTTGTACATTAATTCAGTGTTTGTGCAGAGCCCCCATTGCCCTGAATGGCAATTATAAAGGCAAAGATGGAAAATACAAATTTCCACCGGGCCTCCTATCGCACACATTTTGTACTCACCTACTGTGCTGCATTGTCTCATTCATGCAGCACAGCAATTTTTTATGAGGGGTGTAAACACAGTCCTGCCATTTCACACTGTGCTACCCTGTGTCACACCATATTGGCTTCCTTCACACTTTCGCCAGGCAGTGGCAGCTACAAGGGAACAGTGGTGGGGGCGGGAGGGGTAGCGGTTAGAAAAAAAGGTTACGAAAGAATAGATGACCTACCTACTGGTTGGTGGTCGCCGCCTCTCCTCCCTCGTCCCACTGTTCCTGGCTCCCTTCAGCACCCAGGCTCCCAGACTCCCCAAAGCCAATCATGATGCTGCTGTCACCAGCATGACAGCAGCAACGTGATTGGTCTGAGCTGTCTGTTTGGCTGGTCAGGCCGTGCCTGAGAGCATGGGACAGTTCCCCACCCGGCTGTGCAAGACAGCCAGGTGGAGAAATCCTAAGTGCGCATGACAGTTCGGCCGGCCCAAGATAGCCGGACAACCCGTCATGGGCAGTTATGGCGCACCAGCAACTCCCCCTCCCTCTGACGAGAGCCCAGCCCTGCCCCACCCTAACCTGGCTCCATACTAAAAAAGAAAATGATAATAGCGTTGTGTTATTATAATTTGATTTTTCCTTTGCACTGCTCAGAGAGCAGTGGTGTGACGCTCCTCTGCCTTAGCGAAGGAGTTGCCGCTGTCACAGGTGATGAGTTGATTTCACACTGTGGCAGGGAAAAAGAGCTACAAACCACTGCAAAGAGTGGATTTCCAGCTCATCTCTTGAGGCTTTTGAAAAGGCGATGTGAATTAAGCAGGTGACAAAATACCCAGGAAATCGGCACTAGCCTCAGCAAGCAATCTTGGGGGGAGGGGGAGGGGGGGGGGTGGTTTGGTGGGGGAAGGAGGCAGAAATGCCTTTTGGGTAGTTCTGGGCACAGGTCCCCCTCCAAGGTCAAGCACCTTCCTTACTTGGCAATCTTTTGGTGATTTTTTTTAAGATGACAGGTTTGTAAATGTTGGAGGAGCAGGTCAGCCAAGTACCAGATCCAGCAAACTGTCCCTGGGACTCATTAAAACACAGAGAAGGAATATTTTCACGGAGTGTTCTTCAGCTATCAGAGGTCAGCATGCTTTCATATGTCATGTCAGAAAAACAATTAGTTTTCTCGGGTGGAAAGCAAATAATTCCCACTCTGGGACAATGTCTACCTCTCCATCACCATGCGATGCGCTCCCCTTCCTAGAAATACAACCTAAAGCTCATCTAATCCTTGTGGTCTTGTTTTACCAGTCTAAATAAAGGAATATAAGTCCCATAACGCAAAGAAAACTGAACTCATGGAACTGCTAATGTGTGACATAAAGTAACTTAAGTTCTCCGTTCTCTTTTTGTGGAAGTTCAAAAACTTGTTTAATTAAAGTGCACATACGCTGGTCTTTTTGTCATCCTTATTTGTTTACTCTGTTACAGGGATGTGGCGGTATAGTCCTTCTTTGGTGGTGGGTGCAGTACTGTAGTCCATTATCAACCATGGCTAGTGCCAACATTTAGTCCTTCTTCCATGTCTCTGGTTGGTTCTGAAAACCTGATCACTCTCCTGTAGCAGGCAAATGTAATTGCGCTGAGGCTTGCAAGATAGAGGGTTGAAGGTTTCTTCCTGCGATTTGCAGTCGCCGGAGAACATAGAAGAAGCCTTGCACACCTACAAGGTGCGCGCTTTGTACAATGCAGCCCAGTACAGGTCACAAAGATCACGTGCTCTTGAAATCCTATAAAGATCACTCAGCTTGTCCAGGTGAGACTGAGCCAGAAGATTCTTGGTCAAATGGCACTTAAGATGCCAACTAATGACAGCCAAAATCCAAGAGTTATAGCCAGCATATCTGTTAGAGCCAGCTTCCTCAAAGGAAGTGGTATACTGTGGTTTTACTTTCTTCTTGTCACTGTGAAAAGGTTATTTAGGTGAGTCTACCGTATGACTGTTTCCGGGAGTCCCACCTTGATCTGATGGTTCTGAAACCAGAGGCTGGCATCTTGCTATGAGTGGGCTTCTTTCCTAGTGCAGGTCCTGCCAGTGCTCAGCGTCGCAGGCATTGAAATAAGTCTCTACCTTTGCAACCCTAGCGGCTCCACTATGGCTGCCGGGCTAAGACTACATTGCCTACTGGCTACGACAGAAGTTTCATACATGTGAGCTTTGCCTCCTCACTTTAGTCTTCTTGGAGTCAGTGGTGTAGCCAGTGTGCCATGGGCCTAAGGGCAAGAAAGGAAATTGCCCCCTCCCCAACCAGGCTGCTCTTCAAATTGTGAAATATAAAGCAATATTCAGAGTTCAGTGGGCCCTTCAGGCCTCTGGGCCATGGTGCCACTGCACCTGGAGCACCAATACAAGCTACACCCCGACTGGGAGCGCACTGGCCACTGTGAGAGCTCTCAGACACTTGCTACTGGGGCACTGCTTAGCTATCACCCCCACATCTCTAGTTATCTAAATAGCACACAAGGGTAAGTCTAAATGAGAGCTAGGACAGGCATTAAATGAACATTTAGGGAGATTCTTGCATGTGAATTTGAGAGCGCAAAATGTATTTGAAATTATGTTTTATAATGAAGAATAAAAATAATGTTGTTTCTATGCATATATATCCAAGAAAGAAGTGACTCACCATAGAACAAAAATATATTTCTACTACAATGTTTCAGCGTCCGCCTTCCTCAGGTAGTGCAAGGAAGATGGAAGCCGAACTGTTGTAGTGGAACTATATGTTTGTTCTTTTGTGAGTCACTTCCTTCTTGGACATTTCATTTCTTTGTGACTTATTGTATCCTTTGGGATCCAGATTTTTGCCCAGGCGGACTGCTGTCCTTCATCTTCTAGTATGTGTGTGTGTATATATATATATATAATCACACTGCTGTTCTCCTCTTTCATACACAGCAAACCGTGGACTCCACTCGTTTGAAAAAGCGGATTTTATTTCTACTCTTGACAACAACTCTACACGTTTCAGGGCTGGCGCCCCTTGTTCACGAGTAACTCATGTTGCGTTTGAGAAGTGATTTAAATAAATCTGCACGTGACATAAAGTGCTAAACATAATGAACAGACTTTGATGTTCGTTACAAGTTAATAACACACTAAACATAAATTGTGTAGTATACATATTCACAATTAATATAGTAATTCAACAAAAGTTTTTCAGGCGAGTGTGAAAGAATGATAATTACACTGGGACCTGAATAACCGCAGAGTCGGAACGTGGCTCGTGCGCTGGTGCTGTGCATACCATAAAGTTTTGAAGAAACTTTACTTCTGCTGCTATGGTGACCCCTGTCATTTAAACATGAACAGTCTGCAAATGTCAGACATACAATACATTAGTAACCCACGCTATGCATTTAGTCTCAATATTTGTGTGTCTAATGTTCCGACAATCCTCAGTGGGTTATATCTCACAATTATATGAAATCAGCATTTGTGTTCAAAAACTGGCTAAAAAGCCGGTATTTAATAAACAGTTACAGACTAGAAGACCTGTGTAGAAACGACGAGTGGAAGGCATGGGAGCTACAAATATCTATCAACCCCAAGGAGGGGGCTTGAGTAGTTGATTATGCTCACTGGGGCTAGATTGACCTTCTTTGCGCGATAAAACACTTTCTTTTCCCAGGCTGGCTAGCCTGAAATATTCTATGCGCAGGGAGTGCTCATTAGGCAGGTGCTGCTATGGATTGGCTGCGATAATTGCTTAGCCCACTGCGGCTGTATACTGTACCTGGTGAAACCCGGGTCTTGGATATGTGATTTCTGGCCCAGCAGGATTGATTATTTACCCACTGCGAGCATACGCAACCACTTGCAATGAGAAACCTGACCTCCCCGCGTTGCGAATCTCGCCAGGAGGTTTATTTTCCACGCTCGCGATCGGCAACTTGATGTTGCTGATCGCAAATGGGGAAAAAGACTCGAGGGGATGTCATTTTGCTCGCTCGCAGTCGCCAACTTGACGTTGAGGACTGCGAGCAAGAAAAAAATGACCGTTGCACTACGCTACACATGTTTGCACTGTGCTACGTGCAATTTGCGTAGTGCAAAGTAGCGCAAACTTCACAAACTACACAAGCGTAACGTAGTACTTCGACCAGGATTAATAACTGTGAGATATATCCCACTAAGGATTGTCGGAACATTAGACACACAACTATTGAGACTAAATGCATAGCGTGGGTCACAAATGTATTGTATGACTAACATTTGCAGACTGTTCATGTTTAAATTTCCAAACGCAACATGAGTTACTCGTGAACAAGGGGCGCCAGCCCTGAAACACGTAGAGTTGAAGTCCGAGGAGAAATTAAAATCCGCTTTTGCAAACGAGTGGAGTCCATGGCTTGCTGTGTATGAAAGAGGAGAACAGCAGTGTGATTATATTTAGGGATTTGCCTCCCCGCCCACGCCGCCCACATCTTACTGAACTTCTGGGTATGCAGTATGTGTGAGGGAATATGAATAGTCGGCCTCCTCTTCAGAAACTTAGATCACTTTTTCCAAAGTGGCATTCTTGTACAGCACTTGGGTGTGAACTGCTTCAAATCTAGACACCTGTGTATTGTAAGGTTTAGTGCAGGATACAAAGTAGCAGAAGCTGCAGGGAGGGCTTCCATAGCCATCAATGTACTTCTGCAGTGTAAAGATGCAACTCAGGCTTTCTGCCAGTCATTTTCTGGCCTCTGTGCAGAGACCCTCATTGAAAGTGCCTAGGGCTACCTGCTGCCCCCGTTGTCTGGGCCCCTTGTGGCCTAGAATCTGCTGCCTGTTCCTTACTGGGCCATAGGTGAACTCGAGCCGGCTTCCTGCCCCTCACTGGTGCCTGTCTGGGCAGGAGTCTGCAGCCTGCCCATTATGGGTTCTGCTTGGAACTTGTGTGTAAAATCTCCTTTATTATTCCTTTGTAACATGCAATTGGGGCTCTGTTTTCTGCAATATTCCTTCAGGACTAGTTATGCAACTCTTAAATATTTTTGTAGAACTTTCTTATTGTATTTGTTGATTTAAGTTTACACTTCAAAGGGGAAATAATACCATCTGTTGCTGATTTTCTCCATTGTTTTTACTGGCCTCGGTATACAATACTTTTAGGGTTATTGCTCATCTGGTTGGACTATATGAATTTATCAAGTACTGGGTTCAAGTTTTCATGTTTTATGCCATGCCTTATTACATTGGCCGCTCCTTCTGGAAATTATTCTTAGTTATGAATTTTTATACAAACTGGTTTTAGAAAAAAAACTCCCACTTAAAGCATTGCTTTTCTTCCAGTCAGAAGCTCCACAAAATCTTTGATGACTCTGTATAGTAAGAATTTGGAGCAAACACGCAGATGTCTCATAAGGTTTAGTTCTAGCAGTGAGAGCAGGGTGGGGGTGTTCCGCTCCTTTTAGAAAACACACTTGTAGAAGTAAAGAAGATTCAGCTCAGATCTGGGTTGTAAAGACGCAAGAGTGGGTGCTAGTGTTGGCCCCTGTCTGGCCCTTATTGTGCCAGAAAGGGCAAAACAAAGGCTTACACACACTCAAGTCACTGCAGAGCCAGAAAATACAGGTTAAGGTCTGCTTTTTATGTTTCAGGGAGTCCTGAAGCATAAAATAATCTCGAGATATTTCGACCATTTTTACGTTCTATGGGACACCAAACCTTGTGTATCTATGTAAGACCCCCACTCTTTCCTTATGGACAAATAACAAAAGGGGTACCCGGTGAGTTGGTTTATATCAAAGCCACTCCATCTCATTTCGTATGTTTGGCACAATTTATTTTTGATTTAATCGTTAAAACACCAGACCTATTGCCAGACCCTCAACAGAATGTACTGCCCCTCGGCCAAATATCTTAGTTGATTTACTCAAACAGCATGGTAACTGGTGTCAAAAGTGGAACAAGCAGTTACCACTTACATGCTAGGTCTGCTTAGCATAGAGACATTCCTTCAGCAAACAATAACACTTGGAATAAATAAATCTCACCTCACAGGCTGTAAGTCAGCGTTGTGTAATGTAGGAATGCCCTGGGGCGGTAGGGGAGCGGGGTTGGGAGAGGGAGAGGGGTTGGGTGGGGGGCATCCATGCATGATTTTTAGGAGGTCCACGTAAGAAACATGTACCTAAGTTAATCCAAACTGAACACATTTATAGTGATGGTCCTGAAATTCTGGCATGAATCCAGGCCTCAGGAACCAATTCTAGATACCCATACTTTTAGTGGTATTAGGACCGTCCATTTTACATCTTGTGGTCACGGCAAACAAGATGATTGGCCAACACGACAGTGGGGGGAAGATTTCACACACCAGAATACGTAAAATGGCCATTTAAAAAAAATTCAGTTCACACTTCTGTTCAGTTTCAAAGCATATAGGCGGGCCTTGTGCTCATCACATTTAAAGTGCTTTGTTTTCTGGAAGTATGTTTGGAAAACTAAGCCTTTCTATCCGTACGTGTTACTCTCCCTGATTAATGTGGGCACAAACGTTGATGAATCACTATTTAAGAATGATTCATAGATGTGACACTAAAGAAGTCAAAATTAATTAACCTATGGTAAATTAGATAAAAGCATGGATGGGTGTATTCTCCTTCACATTATCTGCAGAAGAGGAAAGGGTTTATTTGATGCACCCTTCAAAAAGAAATTAACCTCCATACATGTGCCAGGGTGTCAATTTCAATTGGTAATCAATTTACATACCACAGAATGATGAAATTCAGCGAGGGCCTGTTGGGATTCAACATAGTGATATTAGATGTACAGAGTTGGTAGGGAACCATTTGGATTCCATGTTAATTGCAGTATAGCCCACTTCGAAGGGCTCCACCAGCTTTTAATGTCCCTCAAATTGAGTTGAGGCCTAAGTCTAGGTGAAGCCCAATAACAAGGGACAGGGTCCAAGGTAGAAGGGCGATCATGCTATAACACCATTCCACCTGCTATAGCTATATTTGTCTAACTTAAACAGGCAGAACAGAATGACAAGCATTGGAATGTTGGAGTAAACTGTCTATTACAGCCAATATGGGCCATATGACTCTCTATCGTTTTCAATGAAGCTCCCAACATTCCAGAGTTCAAAGTATAGTTTTCATTGCACAACCTTCCTCTAGGTCAGTTTGTAATAGCTGTTTTTGTCCTTAAGGTGCTTTTAAAAAAGCAGGTTCGAGCTGGAAAGTTTCCAGGAGAAGCCTCCAACAAATCGCAATAGACCAACTGCAAGACTGAATTAGTCAGTTCTCAATCTCTATCACAAGCCTGTCGTCGTCGCTGCTCGTATCGGTGTATTCCACTTGGGTTTGCTTCCTCGTCATTTCCAGGCTCCTTTTCTTTGTTGATCTCTGGGCTATGTCAGAGGTTTTCCCGAGATGCAGAGAAGCTATGAGAGACGGAGAGGCTTCAGACAGTTTATTCTCATTTACTTGATAAGTCACAGTACCTTCCCTCCAACCATCAACGGTATCACCCTCATCCTGACAGACAGTGGATATACCTACTGCGGCGTCTGCGGCTTCCTCTGAATTACAAAATATTCCGCAATATCCTGTGATGGTGGGTACAGCTGTGTCCATCAACTCGGATGGCAGAGAGCAGGTGGTACAAACACCAAGCAAGACATCTTTCTCTGTTGATGGACAAGAGATCTCTCTGGTTTCCACTTTCGTTCTTCCCATTCTAACATGCGTCTCTCTCAATGGTGCACCCAATCCTTGCCTTGCCAACGCCCATCCATCAGTTTCCTTTATTGAATTGTTATTTTTGACCTCTGAACCCCCAAACCCTGCCACCAAGGCATCCACATCAAAGAGATGTTGCAGGAAGGCCCCATTGTCCTCAGGGGTGAAATGCCAACATGAGGAAGTGTCTGGGCCTGAGAGGGTGCTTTCGGTACCCTCTAGTAGGTCTGGGTTCTGGAGCACTGGGGAGGGAGGTGTGGAGATGAAGCTATCGAAGTTGGCAGGCGGTGGTCCCGAATAAGACAGGTCGTTGCTGTTTGTTGTGGGTGATGGCGCCAAAAGAACAGGCAGGTCACTTGCAGTGTTTTGGCATTCAGGGATGGCCCTTGAAATATCCTAGGAAGAAAAAAGACAATTAAATTTACAGGACAGAGAGCTGAAAGATGTGAAATGTAAATTTACTTTGTAATTAGTAAATACTTAAGACATAAGCAAACACATTTCCTGCGTTTTTTTTCTCAAAAAATGATTGCACCTATAAGCAAAGGTAATTAGTATTGTTGCACGATAGGAAACGTCTTTAAAATACGTGTGGAGTACCCAATCCTACAGGAAAGGAGAATGACTTCATGCTTAATGTCACAAAGAGACCCATCACACCATATTTGGCTAGTGGTTACAATGAGGTGGTTTTAATGGTTTGGAGAGCTATTGATGAAGGGCTACATAGAGCTTGCGGGGTGTGTGAATTGTGACATCGGTGTTAAACAAAGGGTTACCAAAATTAGAATTGATATATCAGGCTTCTGAAGATCAGATTCTGAACTAATTTAAGATGCCTAGATGTGTGCAGTTAAAAACTATGAATATAGAACCATGGTGATATTAGCATTGTACATGCGGAGGTTACATACGTATATGAAATATGAGGTAAGAGCATGCTTTGTGTATTCTACTTCCATATTGTTTGCTAAAATTTATATTATTGTCATAGGTACATCTACAACATATGTGGTTTTATAGATGTAGCATTTTATTATTATGTAATAATCCATACTAATATAATAAAGAGAGAGCCCAAACCTTTGAGGCGGGTAATCTCAGAAACCACAGCACCAATCACAACACCCAATACCAGCGACGGCTCGTGGAGGGAGTTACGGTGGGGCAGGAGGGTGGGGAGGGGGAGGGGCAGGGTGGAGGTTGCTAAAAACCGGCATATGGATAATTGCAGGTAAGTAAACAATTTAATTAATAAAACGAATTTCGTAGTGCGCCTTGCATCGCAAAATGCAATGCAGTGCGAGCTACGAAATTCGTTTTATTAATTAAATTGTTTACTTACCTGCAATTATCCATATGCCGGTTTTTAGCAACCTCCACCCTGCCCCTCCCCCTCCCCACCCTCCTGCCCCACCGTAACTCCCTCCACGAGCCGTCGCTGCCCAATACAGCGTTGGAAAGGGCAGTTGCAGCAGAGGGACATAGGCTATGCAGACGCCCACCATATACATTTAAAAGGTAAAAGAACCATGTCAGCAAAGTAGTCCCTTGTGGGCGTGTCTGCGTTGTGCTGTGGGCGTGTGCTGGGGGCGTGACAAATGCTGGGGGCGTGTGGTACGTTCCACCCTTCATGCCATGTCTCATATCGTGTGCTAATCCCACCCTGCTCCCTTTAAATACCCCTGCACCCCATAATCATAACCCACCCTTACTCCTTAAAATACCCCAACACCCTTAAACACTAACCCATCTTAACCCTATAAATATACCCTCTACCCCAAAACCCAAACCTATCCCTAAACCCTAAAAATACCCCTGTACCCCAAAACCCAAACCTAGCCCTGAACCCTATAAATACCCCTGTACCTCAAAACCCAAACCTAGCCCTGAACCCTAAAAATTCCCCTGTACCCCAAAACCCAAACCTACCCTTGAACCCTAAAATACCCCTGTACCCCAAAATCCAAACCTAGCCATGAACCCTTAAAATACCCCTGTACCCCAAAACCCAAACCTAGCCCTGAACCCTAAAAATACCCCTGTACCCCAAAACCCAAATATACCCTTGAACCCAAAAAATACCCCTGTACCCCAAAACCCAAAACTAGCCCTGAACCCTAAAAATACCCCTGTACCCCAAAACCCAAACCTAGCCCTGAACCCTTAAAATACCCCTGTACCCAAAAACCCAAACCTACCCCTGAACCCTAAATATACCCTATACCCCAAAACCCAAACCTAGCCCTGAACCCTAAAAATACCCCTGTACCCCAAAACCCATACCTATCCCTGAACCCTTAAAATACCCAAACAACCCAAAACATATACCTCAGTACCCCAAAACATATACCGCTATACCCATACTTACCTTCCCCAAACATTAAAAAAACATGCTTTTACCATTCATACATTTACAACGAATTCCGTTGTAAATGTATGTGTGGTAAAAGCATATAAAATGTAATGCCATGTGTTATAATGGTATTGCGGAGTCATGGTACTTTCGTAATGAAAGTATGCGGAGTGATGATATGCGGAAAGAAAGTTGCGGAATAATGGGAGTTTACCCTCCCCCGATAAGTACATTGGTGGCACGGCGGCCCACATCTCCAGCAACATACTCATATTTTTCACCACCCATTTGAAAAATGCACAGGTCTCTCTCATTGATGGCTAGCTCCGACATACACTTTTAGACACACCTCCCGCCACAAGTTCTAGAATTGCGAACTTTAGAGCTGGGGATCTACGTTCGAATCTCAGCATCAGCTAAACATCCTTTTATTCCAGGCAAATCGCTTTGTCTCCCCGTGCCTACCACAAATGAATGTGTTCTTCTGTAATGTAAATTGTGCTCATGCCATGTTGTCGAGTTCACGCTATATAATATTGCAAGGAAAAATAAAGTAGGGAAACTCGAGTTCACACACTACTGAACGCGCACTCTTAAGTGCATCAGCAGTGCACTGTGAATCCGAGCGTTTCACAGGCCTGTCACAGACAAGAAATGCTATCAAAACGAAATCCTACAAAACAATATACTACTGGCCTGCAGCAATTCATACCCGAACAACGTTGGGACGGGCTGCTAGTATGTTATATTTTGGGTTCATGCCCATCAGGATGGGAGATAAACTGCATGGAAATTGTCTAGAAGTTAAACAAAACCTCAGAAACCGGAATTATATTTTTACTATATCGACTAGACCCTGTTGAAAGTATGTAAATCTGAAATTCGTACTATGGAATGTAACCAGAGAGACATATGCTCAGATTAACAAAACCTTCACCCAGCAGCTGCATTGTGTGAGAGGGAGAGAGCAGGAAAGCACCCTATCTAAAAAAATACAGCCTATACAGCTCTCTTCCTAGCGCTGGTGCACAATTAAAATAAAAGCATTTCTCCTTTTTAACGCCAGCTTTCATGTGGCGCTACTTTGAGGCGCAAACCCCTATATAATGTTGTTTGTAGACTGGGTTTTGCGTCAAAAACCATTAAATGCCCCCATGACACAGAGTATGGCAAAGCAGCGCTTTTCTCTTGTTTGTGTTACTTTCAGGCAATGCACACATTGAATTTCGAGTTGCAAATATCAAAGTACCATAATATCGAGTTGCAAATACCGTGATTCAAGAATGTCGACTGCAAAAATATTGAGGTACAGAATATCGACAGTAAGGTAAGAAATATTGTATTTTTTAATATCGAAGTCAGTAATATCGTTAGTAAAAATATTGTTGTTTTGTAATATATATTTTTTTATTAGTGTGATGTATTTTAGTATGTTTTTTAAAAGTATGTGGTCTAATTTTTTTGTAGAAGTATTGTTTTTTTAATGTATATGTGAATAGTTTGTATGCTAATTAAATTTTGCATTTTAGTTCTGCAGCGAGTTGTGAGCTTATAAGGGAACTGGGTGGGAAGTAATTTAATTATATTAGTTAATTAATGATTTTAATTAATTTATATTTATGTATTTAATATTTTATATTGTTAATTGTAGTAATTAATTTATTATTAATAATGTATTATTTGGTTGCTACTTATTAATAATTAATTGGTAATTATGTTAATTGTGTCATTTATTTAGGAGGGTGTTTTGGGTTGATAGGGGGTAGGGTCGGAAGTAATTTCATTATAATTATTAATCATTTTAATTCATTAATATTTATGTATTTATTATTTAATATTGTTAACTGTGGTAATGAATTTGTTATTAATTAATTATTAATTTGTTAATTATTATTAATTAATTGGTAATTATGTTAATTGTGTCATTTATTTAGGAGCAGGTTGTGGGTTGATAGGGGAATAGGGTAGGAAGTAATTTAATTATAAAAAATAATTATTATTTTTGATTGAATAATATTTATGTACTTAATATTGTTTATTGTTAATTGTGGTACTTAATGTAATATTAATTATTTGTTAATTGGTTGTTAATTGTTATTCATTAATTAATAATTATGTAAATTGTGTAATTGTTTGAACACGTGGGTTGAGGGTTTATAGGGGAATGGTGTGGGAAGTCATTTAATTTGAATAAAGTAATTAATAATTTTAATTTATTAGTATTAATTTTAGATTGTAATTTTATAGTGTTGTTTGTGGGAATTTAATTATTATTAATTATTAGTTTGTTAATTATAATTAATTAATTGTTAAATATGTTAATTATGTCAATTATGTAGGAGTTGTTTGTGCATTTATTGGGGAATATGGTGTGAAGTAATTTATTTAACAATCATTCATAATCATTTTTTTATTATAATTAATGTATATTAAATATAGTTGTTTGTAAAATGTTTTTTCAACTTGTATAAATTAATATTTGTAGTTAGTTCTTTGTACTTTTTAACATTAAAATATTTTTCTGTTTCGTAATTTATTATATTTTTCTATGTTTTTTATTTTTGTGTTTTTAACAGTTTTTGTATTGTTGGTATTTTGATTCTTTTTAATTTTTATTTAAATTATTGAGAAATATTAATTTTAACTCTTTGCTATCCAACACTTTCCCTACTGTTGCACTCTCTGGAGGTGGAATAGTAATTTTTACACCTACGCTAGCCAACACTTTCTCTACTGTTGCACTCACTGGAGTGGGAATAGTCATGTTTACCCCTTCGCTATCCAATACTTTCCCTACTGTTGCACTCACTAGAGTGGGAATAGTCATTTTTATCCCTCAGTTATCCAATACTTTCCCTACTGTTGTACTCATTGGAGTGGAAATAGTCATTTTTATCCCTCCGCTGTTCACCACTTTCCCAACTGTTGCACTCTCTGGATTGGGAATATTAAATGTTACCCTTTGCTATCCAACACTTTCCCTACTGTTGCACTCACTGGAGTGGGAATAGTAATTTTTCCTCTTCGCTATCCAACACTTTTCTTACTGTTGCACTCACTGGAGAGGGAATATTAATTGTTACCCCTACGCTATCCAACACATTTTCCCTACTGTTGCACTCACTGGAGTGAGAATAATAATGTTTATACCTATTGTAAGACCTGGCAGCATTGGCCTCCCTTCCATTTTTGCTGTTGCCTTATGTATTTTTGCTGGTGTTAGATGCTTTGGGGACAGTGCCACTGCTATTCAGTGCCACAGTGCAAGTGCTCCCTATTGTAAATTGATGCATTAATCAGTGGTTCCATGTTTGGATATTTGGTTTACTTGTCAGACCCTAGTCTAGTGCACTGAGTGTGCCCATGGCGTGTAAATCCAAATGCTGCAGGAGGGCCTGCAGCACTGGTTGTGCCACCCACAGAAGCAGAGTGGTAAAATGTGTCTAAGGTCTGCCATTGCAGAGCCTGCGTGCAGTCTGGTACTGTCATGCTGACTAGTCAAGTGTACCCACTTGCCATTCCCTAAACCTTCTCTTTTCTTCATATCAGTCAACCCTATGGTAGGCCCAAGGGCAGGGTGCATTGTAAGTATACGGTAGGACCTGTCCTTATGTGTGCGAACAAGCAGGTATACATGGCCCCGCCTTTAAGTGGATAAAGTTCTACCTCACAGGCAGAACCCTAGCAGTACGCCTCAGTGCCTTCACTGCCCCCAATCTTCTCCACTTCCTGTGGGGTCCCGCAGGGCTCGTCCCTTTCCCCACTGTTGTTCAATCTTTATATCAGACCCTGATTCACTCCCTCAAAGCCAGGAGAATAACTGTCTTTAACTATGCTGACGACCTCCAGCTTGTTTTTCCTCTGGATTCCCCCAATGCCGCCGCTGAATTTCAATCCACGATGCTTCACATCCAGCGTTCGATGGGTCTTAATTAGCTGAAACTCAACCCATGCAAGACGGAACTGGTGTTGCCTGCGAAGAGCTCTACTTGCTGGGGACCTCACTTCTGGCCAAGTGAATTAGGCTCCCCCCCCACACCTTCTCTATCAGTGAAAAGTCTAGGGGTGACTATAGACACCAATCTCTCATTTAGAGGACACGTGGGGTCTGTGGTTTCTACCAGTCTCTTCCAATTACGTAAAATTAGGAAATTGCTCATCTGCTGTCCCACTCAGCCCTGGTCCAGGGGATGTATGACGTTACCATGCATACCATTACCACGCATACCATTACAACGCGGTATTTACAACGAACACCGTTACAACGCATAGCGCTTTGAGGTGCTGGATAGTGGTAAGTATAATTTTATATTCCAACTCCAGTCCCCGTGGATACTAGGGAAGATGTTGGATATAAAATTAAACTTATTCCCTATCCTAGAGCGCCCCCCAGCGCAATGCGTTGTAATGGTATGCGTGGTAATGCCTGCGTTGTAAGTGTAGTGAGTGGTAAAAAATGCGTGGTAACAGTTGTACACCGGTCCAGGTGGTAATAGCACTGGTGCTCTCACGCCTAGATTTCTCTAACTCTCTTTACACGGGTCTTCCCCAGGGTCTGCTCAACCGCGTTCAAATGATTCAGAATCAGGCGTCGAGACTTATTTACAAACAGCCGAGATGGCAATCAGCTAGGCCCCTACTGTCAAAACTTCATTGGCTGCCCATAGCGCAACGTCGTGTTTTCAAGACGGGCTGCCTTGTTTTCAAAGCGTTGCACTGTAACAGCCCTAAATTTCTCAAAAACCTGATTACTAAGCACGTTCCCAGGCACAATCTTGGATCAGCCCACCTACATTTACTCACCACTCCCACCATCAAACTGAAAAGGCAGAGTGGATGCAGGTTCTCTTACCTGGCATCTAGGCTACGGAATTCCTTTCCACTCTCAACCAGGAGCTGTGACAACCTACTGGGCTTCAGAAGGGCCTTGAAAACTTGGCTGTTCGAGCAATGATGCTATACTGGTCTCCCGCAATAACATTACATACGATTAGCGCCATGAAACCTTTTGTGACCGTGCTCTTTACAAACTCCTATTAACATAGCATAGTGAATTACAGCCATTTTCTTTTTTCACTATTGCAAGGCTACCTGTTCTCCATAGGCCAGAATGGGCTGTTAGATTATTACATGTTTATTATCCTAACTGACTCAGAGAACATGGTCGAAATTCGAGTTTAGTATGCCTGAAGTCAGAATGATAAAATACATATTTTAGTGATGTTGGTTTTAACATTCTGTGTTTGCAAATACCACTTTTAGAAAGTAGGTATTTGCTTGTCTAACCATTCAAACCTGCCTCTGCTAGGTTGTGTATTCCTTTGTCTGGTGTTGTGAGTGACAGGGCTGGGGGATTCCAAGAGACAGGCTGAGTCACCCAGTGGTGAATAGAGAGATCTGCATCTGGATGGGAGGGAGGAGTTGCTCCTGAACCTTGAATAGGGCTGTGCCTGCCTTCCACAATTCTGGCTCCACCCCCTGGGGAGCAACTGATGTCTCTGCCCTGCACACTGAATGAAGAGAAGGAGTCCTGTAAACAAAGTGCTCCAGGACTGTACTTGCCTTCCACAATGCTGGCTCTACCTCCTGTGGGGCGTCTTATGTGCCTGCCCTGCACTGTGAAAGGAAAGGAGAAGTCTGGTAAACAGAGTGCTTCAGAACTGGTTTGGACTGGGCAAAGGCCCCTCTCCCCTCATAGAACAAAGGATTTTGGGGTATAAATATCGGGACCCTGAACCCATGAAATTAGATCACTTTTGGACTACAAGAAGAAACCTTTACTGAGGAGAGGAACCTGATGAAACTGAGGAGAGACTATTCCCAAGCTGAAGTGCTGCTTGGGGGATTGGCCTGCAGTGGCTGCCTTACTGCCAAAGGAAAGAGAAAGGAACTTTGTGTACTTTACTTTCAACTTGTGTAGGATCTCCAAGGGCTTGGAAAAGAGCTTGCCTCCTGCTGAAGTCTCAGGGACAACAGACTTCACCCCCCAGCTCCCCAGAGTTCTTTAGAAGTGCCTGCTGCTGTTTTGGGCCTTCTGAGGGACTGCGTGTCGCAAGGAGCTGGAAGCGCGACTCAACGAGAAGAAGCGGGTTGCCGTCGCTGTGCCTGCCGTCACAACTCCGAAGGAGGGTGTCGCCGCTGGAACTGTCGCACTGCACCGCATCGGAGAGAAGCGCGCCGCAATATAGAGGAAGCGACTCGCCGTCGCTGCTGCTGCAGTCGCAACTCCGAAGGAGGGTGTCGCCGCTGTAGCTGTCGCATTGCACCGCATCGAGAGAAGAGTCTTGCAACGAGGTTGGAGCGTTTCACCGTCACTGTGCCTGCCGTCGCAACTCCAAGGGAGGGTGTCGCCGCTGGAACTGTCGCACTGCACCGCATCGAAGAAGAGCACCTCGCATTCCCGAGAAGTGCGACACCGTCGGAGCTGCTGCCGTCGCTTCGTAGATGCCGCCGCTGTAGTTGTCGCATCGAGCGGAAGCTTCACGCATCATGGGAGAAGAGTGTCACCGCTGGAGCTGCTGCCGTCGCATCGTCAGGGTGCCGCCGCTGCAGTCCATGCATCGAACGAGAACTTCTCGCCTTTATTTCTTTGCACCTGAACTTGGCCGCATTTCCCTCGCTGCGACATTGCTTGCCGTGGAAGCGCAACATAAGGTACATTGATGCAAAGTGTTGCATCTAAATACTGAACTGAACTAAGCTTAATCTACCATCTTAAAGTAATAGTATTGTGTATTTTTGTCGTTTATGGTCTTGTGGTTACTCTATATAAAGTCTACTTATTTTTTATATAAAACCTGTGTGGTGTCCATTTGTAGTGTTGTCACTGGGTTACTGTATGTGGTCACAAATGCTTAACACAACGCCTCTGAGATAAAGCCTGTCTGCTCGTGCCAAGCTACCAAGGGGGTGAGCAGGGGTTATTTTAGAAGTGTAATCCCCTATCCTGACTAGAGGCGAGGGTCCCTATTTGCCACAAGTACCTACCTGTGCCAACTAGAGATCCCCAAATCTAACACGTTCAAGTTCAAGTTCAGTAATTTGTATAGCGCACTACTCACCCAGAGGGTCTCAAGGCGCTTGAGTGAGGGTGGGTGCATTATTTATCGAATAGCCAGGTTTTTAGCTGCTTTCTGAAGGAGAGGTGGTTCTGTGTGAGGCGGTGGTGAGTGGGGAGAGAATTCCAGGTTTTGGCCGCTAAGTAGGAGAACGATCTTCCTCCCATGGTGGATCTATTGATGTGCGGGATTGTGGCGAGGGCTTGATTGGATGAACGTAGTTGGCGGGTGGGTGTGTAGAAGGATAGTCGTTTGTTGAGGCATTCAGGTCCTAGGTCGTAGAGGGCCTTGTGTGCGTGGGTGAGGAGACGGAACGTTATTCTCTTGTTGACGGGAAGCCAGTGGAGATCTTTCAGATGACCGGAAATGTGAGCTTGACAGGGGATGTCCAGTATGAGTCTGGCTGAGGCGTTTTGGATGCGTTGGAGTTTTTTCTGTAGTTTGGCTGTGGTTCCGGCGTAGAGGGTGTTTCCATAATCTAGTCGGCTAGTGACTAGTGCGTGGGTGAATGTCTTTCTTGTTTCGGTGGGGATCCAGCGGAAGATTTTTTTGAGCATGCGTAGGATGTGGAAGCATGATGATGAGACGGCGTTGACTTGTCTGGTCATCGATAGGGAGGAGTCTAGGATGAAGCCCAGGTTACGTGCGTGATCTGTAGGTATGGGTGCTGTGCCCAGAGCCGGTGGCCACCATGAGTCGTCCCATGCAGAGGGGGATGATCATAAGATGAGGACTTCCGTTTTGTCCGAGTTTAGTTTTAAACGACTGTTCTTCATCCATTCGGCTACTTCTTTCATTCCTTCGTGTAGATTGGTTTTGGCGGAGTTAGGGTCTTTGGTGAGGGAGAGGAACAGCTGGGTGTCGTCAGCGTAGGAGATGATGTTGAGGTTGTGTTGTCGCGCGATGGATGCGAGGGGACTCATGTACACGTTGAAGAGGGTGGGACTGAGTGATGATCCTTGTGGTACGCCGCAGATGACTTCGGTTGCCTCTGATTTGAATGGGGGGAGGCGGACTCTCTGGGTTCTTCCGGCGAGGAACGAGATCATCCAGTCCAACGCTTTTCCTTGTATTCCGATGTTGCTGAGGCGTTGTATGAGGGTGTTATGACAGACTGTGTTGAAGGCCAGTAGCGTTCGGATGTCGTCTGTAGCAGCGATGAGGGCAGTTTCGGTGCTGTGTTTGGCTCGGAAGCCGGACTGTGAGGGGCCGAGTGAATTGTTGGATTCAAGGAAGGCACCTATGCTATCCAACACTTTCTCCATACTGGAGTGGGAATAGTAATTTTTCCCCTCCGCTATCCAACACTTTCCCTACTGTTGCACTCTCTGGAGTGAGAATAGTTATTTTTACCCCTCCGCTACCCTTCGCTTTCTAACACTTTCCCTACTGTTGCACTCACTGGAGTGGGAATAGTAATTTTTACCCCTACACTATTCAACAATTGTCCTACTGTTGCACTCAATAGAGTGCAAAATGTAAGTTTAAAAATGTATAAATATTTTAGTATTTTATTTTATAATATGATGTTTTTATTATTATATTTTATGCTATAGGTGTATATATATATATATATATTATAGTTCATTTTTATATATTTATAATGCTTTCAAATGAATGAAAGTTATTAGTTTATTAATTTTTTTAACCCCTTGGGCGTGGCCGCGATTCTGCGCCTGTGTGGCACATTCCGATCGCGGGTGCGATCATGACGGCCGGGAGCCGTCATCAGCACACGAGCACTGTGTGCCATGACGGCTCCCGGCCGTCATCAGCATGGAAGGGGTTACAGTAAATATACATTTATATATAGCATTTTATATATCTATGTTTAATTTTTTGAAATTACATTTGTTTATTATATTTGTTTAATGTATATTATATCTAAGTAATTTTTTGGGTTAATTCTATAATATAATTGTTTTAACATTCAGTTTTATATATTAAAAAAACGATATTTTGGACATCGATATTTTTTACATCTTTATTTTTTTCGATATTTTTGTCATTTACATTTTAAAGACAGGATGTCAATATTTTGACTATCTATATTTTTTGATTGATATTTTTATATTCTATATTTTTGTCTTGGATATTATGTCAATGATTCCTTTCAGGCGCCTTTCCATCGTAAAACCAGTTTTGCACTGGAAATTATATTAAAAAACACATTATTCCCAGGTTTCTGTCACTTTTGTCCCACAAACTAGTGCAAAATGTTTATTCTGGGCCATCATTTTTCCTCTGTTTGGTTACAAGATGGATATGCTTACTGTGCATCTACAACAGAGACGTCCGAAGATAAGTGAAGCCATCTTCAATTCAAAGATTATGAAAATGATCAACCCCGACCGCCAGTTCTCTTGTGGCAGCTGTGATGCTGAAGTGGATTAGAGACGGTAGCACTAATCAGGAGTGACCACTTAATTTCGATGAGGCAGGTTACAGCAGTTAACGCACCATCGGAATGAAGAGATCTGGGGAAAGACTGCAGATCTGTTTACATTGACTGGGAGATTTTAGCTGAACAGAACGTTTTCAGCACTGTCAAGCATTTTACTGCACTTTGTAATATTTAAATCTTCCAGAAAAAGCTTTTGAAATAGGGGTTGGAGAAACTAAGCTTGAAACACTTTTTAGTTTTTGCCTACTAGATAATGCATGCAAGATAGATTGTGAATCGTACAGTGGTTTGGACTCTGCCCATTGCTTACCATCAGTTGACTTTCTTATCCCTCTCCTTTGCCTGTTTCTTATTTGTGAATCTTGTGTTGTCCCACAGCTTACTTTTTAAGCATTACCTTTTGTTTTCAGAGAGCATTTCATGAGGTTGCATGTTTATACAGCTGTCTCCCTCATGTGCTTCTCTCACCCTGAACTCTGCATTACTCTTTGTCATCTGTGTGCATCACCCTGCCAACTCCATGTTGCACTTTCCTGTTTGTCATTTGTGTGCTTCTCTACTGCCTGGTCCACATTGATCTTGCCCGTTGATTCTCTTCCCTGCCCTCCCCTCTCACCCGTTCTTTCTCTTCCCTGTCCTGTCCTCCCCCATCCCTTGCTTGCCTTGTATTATATTGTATTGTATTGTAATATTTATATAGCTCATACTAACCCTGTGTGGGGTGCTGAAGCGCTCGCCTTCATGGATAGCATGGGTGTGTGGCTGGAAGTGTGGAGACTTTATTTCAAACCTGTGTGGAAGATGTTTCCATGTCGTATGTGAGGAACACGAGGTGTGGTTATCGTGTAATGGAAGACAGCACTTAGCAGTGTAATGGATTAAGAAGTGTGAGAGAAAGACATGCAATTTATGGTTTGCAGTAATCTGTCAGCTTTGAGCACTTCTGCAGATCCCTCAATGGTATTTCTTATGCTCATAGTCCACTTAGCTGGTTACTGCACAGGGTTGTCAATTTTGACAAACCCCATTGCAGTACACATGACAGAATCTGCTGCTCAGAATAAACACTGCATGTTTAAATGTTATGGCAGTGATCAAGTACCTAGGAATCCATGCGGGTAACTGGGAATTGACCCCACGTAGAAGAGAGGCAATGTGGATTTAACACCTGCGAAGTGTAGGGATAGGCCTGAATACAGACCATGAAGTTCAGTATTTTCTAGGATAATGATGTAATGCAACTGAATATATGGCTAAAATGACGTATCTATGAATGCCCTTGGATACAAATGTATTTTAACCTGTGCTATGAATATATTGGGGACTCTAATGTAAATGAGGTGAGCTCAATGATAATTATAACTAGAGGTGAAAAAATGTGAAGGAAGAGTCACAAGTTCCTAGATTTACCCTTTAAAAAAATGTTTTAACTAATGTTGTTCTTTGATTGTGTATCAACTGTGTATAATACTATTAGATTGACACTCTATCGATGTTTCATGATCCATCTTAAATCGGGACCAGTCTTTATGGCCCTTTTTCTGTAGTGTTCTGTGGCGTTGTGCTCGTGGTGCATCCTCTGTTACCATAGTTCCAGGTGATGCACCACATCCACGCTCCAGAATGTTAGGTTACTGACTGTTGGTGAAGGAGACCTGACTGGAAAGGACTGTCCTGCTTGTTCTCTATTAAACTTGTATGTTTAATACTTAATTTGGATTCATCGTTCATTACAATATGGCGACAGAAGATGGGATCTACTCTTGATTGACAAGCAGGGAGATTGAGAACCTACGCGATAATTTCTTTTTAAAAAAAAGACATTCTTCATCTCTTACTCCTTTCCTGGACTTTATACTTCAGAAAAGTTTCTGAATTCGGAGCTCAAGATCTCCGATGAACATTTGCGCAACGTGAGTAATTTTGTCATAATTTTATGACATTTAAAATTGACTCTTTACCTTCCTACGACTAAAAGAACCTTCTAGCAGTTTTAATTCTCCCGAATGTTTACAGGAGCACTGTTCAATTTTTCACGTTATTATTCTTAATTGGGTTTTTGTTGTCATTTCACCAAATTGTTAAATTCATCGTAATTCCAAGCAACAAACCCACTTAAATAACGGTCCGTACCTGTGCATCCTTTGAACGTATTAAACGTTCTAGAGCGGGAGACGAGTGACATTGCTGACTGCACTACCTCATCTGCATTCTTCGTCTGCGTGGGCTATGACGTCTCCTAACCGGATGCCGTGAACCACGTCCTTCGTCATTACGTCAGGGTCATGCAACGTGCCTCCATTTTGTTGCAAGTTCAACGCTTCAGCTGATTCACCGCGTTTGAAGCACTTGTCGCTTCGGCAGATTCACCGCGTTTGAAGCACTTCTCTCTTCGGCAGTTTCACCGCGTTTGAAGGACTTGAAGGTGTTTGTTGCAGTTCAAGCATTTTCCACTCGTTTTTTTTTTGTTTTAAAAAAACATTCAAGGTACTCGAACTCTTTTAAAAAGATACAATTTCGTTTTTTGACATTTTTCAATTGACGATTTGTTCAAGTATTATTTTGTTCCCTCATCAAACATATTACAATTTCTTGTGTTTTACTACAACGGTGACATGCACACCATTTTCGCATGTTTCTTGAAGATTTCGGTGACATGCACACCTTAAGAGTTTGTTTATTATTTTAATTGTACCTTATTGTATATTCTTCATATTCCTACGTTACACTAACATTTTTTTTCAGGTTATTTCTGACTGATAATTCTCCAATGGCATCACAGGGTGGGCTAAATACTCCTATTCCATTTTTATCGCGACCAGGTGAACCTTCTATTAAGTGGTCAGATTGGAAAGTATATTTCTTAAACTATATAGAAGCCCTTGAAGAAGAACAAGATGATGTTTTTTCTCAAAAGAGAAAAAAGAAAATGCTCCTACATAGTTTGGGACCAGAAGGTAATAGGATCTTTAACCAGATGGAGAAAAAAGTTAGGGCTGATGAGGATAATGTATTTTCTGACGCTCTTGATGATTTAGATGTACATTACCACCCTCCAGTTTGTGTAGAGATAAGTAGGTACAAGTTTTTTAAAAGGAAGCAAGGAAAGTCAGAATCTGTTGATGATTATGTTTCCTCCCTTAAAAAATTAGCCATTAATTGTGAGTTCGGTACTCTCCATGATAGTTTTGTTAGAGACCAATTGGTCATGCATTCCAACAATACATCTATTCAGGAGAAACTCTGGACCAGTGGAGACTCTCCACTTAATGAAATCTTTGCTATGGTTAGAAAGGCAGAAATGTCCAAGAGGTGTGCTAAAGTTGCCCTCAAGGATAATGATGAAGATGATAGCGCAACTGTAAGTAGAGTAACTAGTAATTACAAAAAAAAGAACAGTTATAAATCCTCCTTCACAAATAAAAATAATACTAACCCAGGTCCATCTCATAAGAAAGAAGGCATTCCAAATTGTTTTAGGTGTGGTTTTAATGGTCATTATGCGAATGACCCAAAGTGCCCCGCTCTAAAATCCAAGTGTAATTTTTGTAACAAAATTGGGCATTTCTCCAAAGTGTGTAAGTTCAAGTCTGGCAAGGACAAGAAAGTTATAAAGTGTGTTGATGACTCTTTGGAACCAAATATAGAAAATGATGATGCATCTAGTGATGATAGCATTTTTTGTATTCTTGATTTTTTGGAAGATGACAATGCTGTTTTAAACGTTAAAGGTAAACTTAAGAAACCTACTTGTAACATCTTGATTGGAGGTGTTTTAATTAGCATTGTACCTGACTCAGGCTCTCCTTATACAATTGTCAAACGTGACATCTGGAAAAAGTCATTTGCTCAGGTTTTAAAAAAGGATTTACTTCCACCTGACATCAGACCAGTCACATTTACTGGCGAAAAAATTCCTATGGTTGGGTTCGTAGAAGAGATTTTTGAATTCCAAGGGCGGAAGTGTTTAGGCAAATTATATGTTGCTGAAGTGGGTCCTTCTGTTCTTGGCTGGATCGATCAAGGTGCCCTTGGCATCATCCTAAATGCCAGTAATGATGTTCAAGTCCTGGTCCTTGACGAAGATAACAAGGAGTTTTTAGACAAATTCACTTTGCAATTTCCAAAAGTTTTTTCAGGGGATATTGGTAAATTAATTGGCTTTACTCATAAGATTGTTTTGAAAGATGATGCCAAACCTGTGTGCCACAAAGCAAGGAACATTCCTTTAAGTATCAGGAGTGATGTCATGAAAGATTTAGATATATTAGAACAGAAAGGAGTCATTGAACCAATAGAAAGCTCTGAATGGTTGGCTCCATTGGTCGTCGCGAGGAAACCTGACGGCCGTCTCCGCTTATGCATAGATTTAAGAGACCTAAATAAGAACATTGTAATCAATAAATTTCGTCTTCCCAGGATTGATGAACTTTTAGCACAAAGCGGCGGCGTCAAGTGGTTCTCGTCTATAGACTTGGTATCAGCGTATCACCAAATTCCCTTACATGAGTCTAGCAAAAAACTTACGGCATTCATAACTCCATTTGGATGTTATCAATTCATACGAATGCCATTTGGCCTAGCTTCAGCAGCGGCCGTTTTTCAACGAATTATGCATAAGTTATTCAAAAGAATGGAACATGTGACCTACTTCCAAGATGACATACTTGTAATGGGCAAATCTAGAGGCGACCATGATAATAGACTGTTTTCTGTTTTAAAAACACTTGAATGTAATGGTCTAACAGCCAAGCCAAAAAAATGCAAATTTGGGATGAACTCGTTGACCTATTTAGGACATGAAGTGGGTGAAAATAGTATTTTTCCAAAAAAGAAGCTGGTTGAAGCAATTGAAAATGCCCCTGTTCCCTGTTGTAAGGATGACCTTAGGTCATTCCTGGGCATGGTTGAATTTTATTCAAAATTTGTTAAAAATTTCGCTGACAAAACATTTAATCTTAGGCAATTACTTAAATTGAGATCAGAATTTGTTTGGAACGATACTCTGCAAAATGACTTTCACAACATAAGAAAAGAGATTGTTAATGCATTTCCTCTTCAAGCATTTGATCATACTCATGGCCTTGAAGTCACAATCGCTTTCCCATCTAGGTCCATCACCACTCTAGAAGGGAAATTCTCAGTCATTGAGAAGGAGATGCTTGCTGTTGTGTGGGGTATTGGACAGTTCAGACAATTTATTTGGGGCACCAGATTCACATTACGTACTGATCATAAACCCCTTTTGAAAATCCTTACCTCTGAAGGAATGTTAAAAGCCACTCCAAGACTTGCACGAATGAGCCTTAAGCTTTTGGGGTACGTGTATGATGTTGAGTATATTCCTGGTAAAAAGAACACGGTTGCTGATTATTTGAGTCGTTCTCCCTTACCAAGTTGTGATGATCCTTATGATTCCTTTGAGTCTAATGAAGTTGCTGTCATCCATGAGGATTTTGACCAACGGTTAGTGGCTATTTCTAAAAATGACTGGGAATTGTGCTGTGATAGTGATGAGATTTTGAACTCTGTTCGCAATTTTGTTGTCAATGGATGGCCACGCAAATCAAACTTGAGGGAAGAATTGAGACCCTTTTGGGAAATCAGAGATGAGCTTTGTATTGATGATGCCAATCACTTATGTAGAGGTGAGAGAGTCATTTTCCTTGTTCCCTAAGGAATAAGATCCTGTCCATCAATCATGAAGGTCATCTTGGAATCATGAAGTTAAAATCAAGAGTAAAATTATCGTACTGGTGGCCTGGGCTGGATAGAGAGGTTGAAAGATTTATCCAAAACTGTGAAACTTGTGCCAATTCTGATAAATCCTTGCGTGTATTTAAACCTACCCTCGGATTTAGACATATTCCTATGTACCCATGGGAAGACTTGAGCATGGACTGGCTGGGTCCTGTTGAAAATTGTGAAGGCTACATTAAACATATTCTGGTTGTAATTGACAATTACTCTAAATGGCCCGAAATTGAAATATCTGAAAAATTTGACACCAAGGTTGTTGTAACCTTTCTACGTAAATTGTTTTTACAAGAAGGTATCCCTAGAAACATTTTAACCGATAACGGTCCACAATTTAGGTCGGAATTTTTCCTGAAATTCTTGGAAAGGAATGGTATAACTCCCAAAAAGACTCCTGTTTACCATCCGGCTGGCAACGGCATTGTTGAGAGGTTTAACAGGGTGATCATGGGAAGCATCCAAGCCTCTATTCATGCCGGTAAGGACTGGGAAAGAGAATTGTTAGAAACTATTTGGGCCTATAGAATCACCCCCACCTGCACCAATTATAGCCCTTTCAGGATCCTTAGGGGTAGGGAGCCTTTCACTAAGGACAATATTACATGGAATTCCAAGAAAATTTGTGGGAAGTGGTCTCCTGCTTCAGTCCGTTCTAAACTGAGGAAAATACAGGATTCACATATTAGTGATTATGGTAAGAAGTATACCACCTGTGAGGCCGATCTCAATGTAGGTGATTGGGTTAGGATTAAACTTGACACCAAGGTCAAGAAGGGTCAGAGCAAATTTTCTGATCCATTGCAGGTTGTGGAATTGTTCTCCAAGTCTGCCAAATTGAGTGATAATCAAATCTGGCACCATAACAGGTTAGCAAAGTGTAAAGGCAACTTTTCTCGCATGAAGTCTGACTCTGATCTTAATTCCTCTTTTGAATGGTTGTGGGATGATGTCTTGCAGGATTGCAGTACTGGGAATGGAATTGTTAGGGCCTCTACTGGTAATACTTCAGTACCTTCTAGTAGTAATTTACCAGCTCCTTCTCCACCGTTGTCCGATTCTTCTCAACTGCCATCTCCTAGTTTACCCACATTAACGCATTCTTCACCTGTTCATAATCAGAACACCGCACGTACTGGTAGGCAAGTTAAGATTCCTGCCCGTTTCAGGAGCTATGTAATGTAACCATTGTAATTTTTGCTTTGTTTTTAGAAGAAGGAGTGTGGGTTACATTGTTTATTCTTACCTTTTAGATTTACTTATTCTTACCTTTTAGATTTACTTTACTGCAATGTTACTCTTACCTTTAGTTTTACTTCACTGCAATGTTGCTTCACTTATTTATTAAATGTAGCACTAATGTTCTTTTGTTCTGTTATTGTAAAGAAGGAAGATGTGGCGTTGTGCTCGTGGTGCATCCTCTGTTACCATAGTTCCAGGTGATGCACCACATCCACGCTCCAGAATGTTAGGTTACTGACTGTTGGTGAAGGAGACCTGACTGGAAAGGACTGTCCTGCTTGTTCTCTATTAAACTTGTATGTTTAATACTTAATTTGGATTCATCGTTCATTACATGTTCCTATAGTCTGGACTTAATAGTCCCATCCGTAGATACGAACTGTTGGACCATATTTTCTCGACTAACCAAATGAAGTGATGAATCTCACTTCTTAGACTGTAGTGACAGCATACATGACCTGGGCATTACAGAGGGCTAATAGAATGTGCCACAATGATTTTATATGGTAATAAGATTAATTTAGATAGGCTCTACAATGAGGTGTCTCATATCATGGATTGTACAACACTACAACGATTGATGACAACTTTTGTTATATTGTAATGAAATGTTCTGAATTCTAGGGGGTTTATAGGGTCCCCGCTGTATGATAGGTGCATAGCTCATTGACTTGCAGCACGATGAAAACAGACAAAGACATTACGCTTCACATACTTGTTCTTCTAATGGAGTGCAGTTTGATATGATTATGATAGGTTTATCTTGGACAAGTTGAATAGATGCTACCTTGTCATCACTGATCATTTCAGATCTGTTACACATATTATCAGCAGTAATTTTGTGATATTTACCAGTTTAAGATGGCACGTTTAGATTATGCCGGCAGATGGTGTTTGGACGTTTTGGTCCATCGTGAGTGTCTGTTAACACTAGGGAGCTTATGGCGCGCACACTGAATGTGACTGCCAGAGTTTACTTGCTCTTCGTTTATGGAGAATAGACATAATTTACTGCCCAATAAGTGTGTTTTGCATTTCACTGTTATATGGCCATTGCAGGATTATCACCGTCGACAACCAGACTAATTGTAATTTAAAATTTTGCATCTTTTGCCTTAGGATATGAGACACTGATCGAAATACCACTTACACTGTGGCATAGAAAACTTACCGTATTGATTTTGAGAAATCCTCATATTACGGGGGCATTGATCTTAAGGATACTTCTCAGAGTGACCGGGACTGAAGTATAACTGGATCCAAGGTATGTTCACAGACGGATTAAGATAGATTTCTATATGATATGCTATGTTATATTCTTAAGGAGATATTAATGTTCGTCAGGCTCCTTCCCCTTTTCTTTCCTTGGTCCTTAATTCAGATAAGAAGAACTGGGAGAAATTGACAGGTACAGATTGTTATACACTTGGGGAGACCTTATGGACTTTTGATACATCTTGCACTTTTAACTCGACTTTTATTAATTGGTCTTATTACATAGAATATGAGACTCATGGACACATAATGGATATTTTATATTATATATTCATGGTGGTACATTTTCTTCGAGGTGTTGAAAAGATTAGATTTGACTTGGGTCGCATTCTGGCATGCACACAATACCAAAAATATACCATGTTTGAGCTTTAGTGGCACTTGGAAGTGCAACTAATGTAAACTGTCCCTTAGTTTCCACGTATAAGTCACTAATTGGATAGTAACTGGAAAGTGTTCCCTGTGTGACTAAAAGAACCTTCTAGCAGTTTTAATTCTCCCGAATGTTTACAGGAGCACTGTTCAATTTTTCACGTTATTATTCTTAATTGGGTTTTTGTTGTCATTTCACCAAATTGTTAAATTCATCGTAATTCCAAGCAACAAACCCACTTAAATAACGGTCCGTACCTGTGCATCCTTTGAACGTATTAAACGTTCTAGAGCGGGAGACGAGTGACATTGCTGACTGCACTACCTCATCTGCATTCTTCGTCTGCGTGGGCTATGACGTCTCCTAACCGGATGCCGTGAACCACGTCCTTCGTCATTACGTCAGGGTCACGCAACGTGCCTCCATTTTGTTGCAAGTTCAACGCTTCAGCTGATTCACCGCGTTTGAAGCACTTGTCGCTTCGGCAGATTCACCGCGTTCGAAGCACTTCTCTCTTCGGCAGTTTCACCGCGTTTGAAGGACTTGAAGGTGTTTGTTGCAGTTCAAGCATTTTCCACTCGTTTTTTTTTGTTTGAAAAAAACCTTCAAGGTACTCGAACTCTTTTAAAAAGATACAATTTCGTTTTTTGACATTTTTCAATTGACGATTTGTTCAAGTATTATTTTGTTCCCTCATCGAACATATTACAATTTCTTGTGTTTTACTACAACGGTGACATGCACACCATTTTCGCATGTTTCTTGAAGATTTCGGTGACATGCACACCTTAAGAGTTTGTTTATTATTTTAATTGTACCTTATTGTATATTCTTCATATTCCTACGTTACACTAACATTTTTTTTTCAGGTTATTTCTGACTGATAATTCTCCAATGGCATCACAGGGTGGGCTAAATACTCCTATTCCATTTTTATCGCGACCAGGTGAACCTTCTATTAAGTGGTCAGATTGGAAAGTATATTTCTTAAACTATATAGAAGCCCTTGAAGAAGAACAAGATGATGTTTTTTCTCAAAAGAGAAAAAAGAAAATGCTCCTACATAGTTTGGGACCAGAAGGTAATAGGATCTTTAACCAGATGGAGAAAAAAGTTAGGGCTGATGAGGATAATGTATTTTCTGACGCTCTTGATGATTTAGATGTACATTACCACCCTCCAGTTTGTGTAGGGATAAGTAGGTACGAGTTTTTTAAAAGGAAGCAAGGAAAGTCAGAATCTGTTGATGATTATGTTTCCTCCCTTAAAAAATTAGCCATTAATTGTGAGTTCGGTACTCTCCATGATAGTTTTGTTAGAGACCAATTGGGATTCCAACAATACATCTATTCAGGAGAAACTCTGGACCAGTGGAGACTCTCCACTTAATGAAATCTTCGCTATGGTTAGAAAGGCAGAAATGTCCAAGAGGTGTGCTAAAGTTGCCCTCAAGGATAATGATAAAGATGATAGCGCAACTGTAAGTAGAGTAACTAGTAATTACAAAAAAAAGAACAGTTATAAATCCTCCTTCACAAATAAAAATAATACTAACCCAGGTCCATCTCATAAGAAAGAAGGCATTCCAAATTGTTTTAGGTGTGGTTTTAATGGTCATTATGCGAATGACCCAAAGTGCCCAGCTCTAAAATCCAAGTGTAATTTTTGTAACAAAATTGGGCATTTCTCCAAAGTGTGTAAGTTCAAGTCTGGCAAGGACAAGAAAGTTATAAAGTGTGTTGATGACTCTTTGGAACCAAATATAGAAAATGATGATGCATCTAGTGATGATAGCATTTTTTGTATTCTTGATTTTTTGGAAGATGACAATGCTGTTTTAAACGTTAAAGGTAAACTTAAGAAACCTACTTGTAACATCTTGATTGGAGGTGTTTTAATTAGCATTGTACCTGACTCAGGCTCTCCTTATACAATTGTCAAACGTGACATCTGGAAAAAGTCATTTGCTCAGGTTTTAAAAAAGGATTTACTTCCACCTGACATCAGACCAGTCACATTTACTGGCGAAAAAATTCCTATGGCTGGGTTCGTAGAAGAGATTTTTGAATTCCAAGGGCGGAAGTGTTTAGGCAAATTATATGTTGCTGAAGTGGGTCCCTCTGTTCTTGGCTGGATCGATCAAGGTGCCCTTGGCATCATCCTAAATGCCAGTAATGATGTTCAAGTCCTGGTCCTTGACGAAGATAACAAGGAGTTTTTAGACAAATTAACTTTGCAATTTCCAAAAGTTTTTTCAGGGGATATTGGTAAATTAATTGGCTTTACTCATAAGATTGTTTTGAAAGATGATGCCAAACCTGTGTGCCACAAAGCAAGGAACATTCCTTTAAGTATCAGGAGTGATGTCATGAAAGATTTAGATATATTAGAACAGAAAGGAGTCATTGAACCAATAGAAAGCTCTGAATGGTTGGCTCCATTGGTCGTCGCGAGGAAACCTGACGGCCGTCTCCGCTTATGCATAGATTTAAGAGACCTAAATAAGAACATTGTAATCGATAAATTTCCTCTTCCCAGGATTGATGAACTTTTAGCACAAAGCTGCGGCGTCAAGTGGTTCTCGTCTATAGACTTGGTATCAGCGTACCACCAAATTCCCTTACATGAGTCTAGCAAAAAACTTACGGCATTCATAACTCCCTTTGGATGTTATCAATTCATACGAATACCATTTGGCCTAGCTTCAGCAGCGGCGTTTTTCAACGAATTATGCATAAGTTATTCAAAAGAATGGAACATGTGACCTACTTCCAAGATGACATACTTCTAATGGGCAAATCTAGAGGCGACCATGATAATAGACTGTTTTCTGTTTTAAAAACACTTGAATGTAATGGTCTAACAGCCGAGCCAAAAAAATGCAAATTTGGGATGAACTCGTTGACCTATTTAGGACATGAAGTGGGTGAAAATGGTATTTTTCCAAAAAAGAAGCTGGTTGAAGCAATTGAAAATGCCCCTGTTCCCTGTTGTAAGGATGACCTTAGGTCATTCCTGGGCATGGTTGAATTTTATTCAAAATTTGTTAAAAATTTCGCTGACAAAACATTTAATCTTAGGCAATTACTTAAATTGAGATCAGAATTTGTTTGGAACGATACTCTGCAAAATGACTTTCACAACATAAGAAAAGAGATTGTTAATGCATTTCCTCTTCAAGCATTTGATCATACTCTACACAACATCATTACTACCAACGCTAGTGGTAAAGGGTTGGGGGCTGTCTTTTCACAGTCTAACGAGAATGGCCTTGAAGTCACAATCGCTTTCGCATCTAGGTCCATCACCACTCTAGAAGGGAAATTCTCAGTCATTGAGAAGGAGATGCTTGCTGTTGTGTGGGGTATTGGACAGTTCAGACAATTTATTTGGGGCACCAGATTCACATTACGTACTGATCATAAACCCCTTTTGAAAATCCTTACCTCTGAAGGAATGTTAAAAGCCACTCCAAGACTTGCACGAATGAGCCTTAAGCTTTTGGGGTACGTGTATGATGTTGAGTATATTCCTAGTAAAAAGAACACGGTTGCTGATTATTTGAGTCTTTCTCCCTTACCAAGTTGTGATGATCCTTATGATTCCTTTGAGTCTAATGAAGTTGCTGTCATCCATGAGGATTTTGACCAACGGTTAGTGGCTATTTCTAAAAATGACTGGGAATTGTGCTGTGATAGTGATGAGATTTTGAACTCTGTTCGCAATTTTGTTGTCAATGGATGGCCACGCAAATCAAACTTGAGGGAAGAATTGAGACCCTTTTGGGAAATCAGAGATGAGCTTTGTATTGATGATGCCAATCACTTATGTAGAGGTGAGAGAGTCATTTTCCTTGTTCCCTAAGGAATAAGATCCTGTCCATCAATCATGAAGGTCATCTTGGAATCATGAAGTTAAAATCAAGAGTAAAATTATCGTACTGGTGGCCTGGGCTGGATAGAGAGGTTGAAAGATTTATCCAAAACTGTGAAACTTGTGCCAATTCTGATAAATCCTTGCGTGTATTTAAACCTACCCTCGGATTTAGACATATTCCTATGTACCCATGGGAAGACTTGAGCATGGACTGGCTGGGTCCTGTTGAAAATTGTGAAGGCTACATTAAACATATTCTGGTTGTAATTGACAATTACTCTAAATGGCCCGAAATTGAAATATCTGAAAAATTTGACACCAAGGTTGTTGTAACCTTTCTACGTAAATTGTTTTTACAAGAAGGTATCCCTAGAAACATTTTAACCGATAACGGTCCACAATTTAGGTCTGAATGTTTCCTGAAATTCTTGGAAAGGAATGGTATAACTCCCAAAAAGACTCCTGTTTACCATCCGGCTGGCAACGGCATTGTTGAGAGGTTTAACAGGGTGATCATGGGAAGCATCCAAGCCTCTATTCATGCCAGTAAGGACTGGGAAAGAGAATTGTTAGAAACTATTTGGGCCTATAGAATCACCCCCACCTGCACCAATTATAGCCCTTTCAGGATCCTTAGGGGTAGGGAGCCTTTCACTAAGGACAATATTACATGGAATTCCAAGAAAATTTGTGGGAAGTGGTCTCCTGCTTTAGTCCGTTCTAAACTGAGGAAAATACAGGATTCACATATTAGTGATTATGGTAAGAAGTATACCACCTGTGAGGCCGATCTCAATGTAGGTGATTGGGTTAGGATTAAACTTGACACCAAGGTCAAGAAGGGTCAGAGCAAATTTTCTGATCCATTGCAGGTTGTGGAATTGTTCTCCAAGTCTGCCAAATTGAGTGATAATCAAATCTGGCACCATAACAGGTTAGCAAAGTGTAAAGGCAACTTTTCTCGCATGAAGTCTGACTCTGATCTTAATTCCTCTTTTGAATGGTTGTGGGATGATGTCTTGCAGGATTGCAGTACTGGGAATGGAATTGTTAGGGCCTCTACTGGTAATACTTCAGTACCTTCTAGTAGTAATTTACCAGCTCCTTCTCCACCGTTGTCCGATTCTTCTCAACTGCCATCTCCTAGTTTACCCACATTAACGCATTCTTCACCTGTTCATAATCAAAACACCACACGTACTGGTAGGCAAGTTAAGATTCCTGCCCGTTTCAGGAGCTATGTAATGTAACCATTGTAATTTTTGCTTTGTTTTTAGAAGAAGGAGTGTGGGTTACATTGTTTATTCTTACCTTTTAGATTTACTTATTCTTCCCTTTTAGATTTACTTTACTGCAATGTTACTCTTACCTTTAGTTTTACTTCACTGCAATGTTGCTTCACTTATTTATTAAATGTAGCACTAATGTTCTTTTGTTCTGTTATTGTAAAGAAGGAAGATGTGGCGTTGTGCTCGTGGTGCATCCTCTGTTACCATAGTTCCAGGTGATGCACCACATCCACGCTCCAGAATGTTAGGTTACTGACTGTTGGTGAAGGAGACCTGACTGGAAAGGACTGTCCTGCTTGTTCTCTATTAAACTTGTATGTTTAATACTTAATTTGGATTCATCGTTCATTACATGTTCCTATAGTCTGGACTTAATAGTCCCATCCGTAGATACGAACTGTTGGACCATATTTTCTCGACTAACACAATGAAGTGATGAATCTCACTTCATAGACTGTAGTGACAGCATACATGACCAGGGCATTACAGAGGGCTTATAGAATGTGCCACAATGATTTTATATGGTAATAAGATTAATTTAGATAGGCTCTACAATGAGGTGTCTCATATCATGGATTGTACAACACTACAACGATTGATGACAACTTTTGTTATATTGTAATGAAATGTTCTGAATTCTAGGGGGTTTATAGGGTCCCCGCTGTATGATAGGTGCATAGCTCATTGACTTGCAGCACGATGAAAACAGACAAAGATATTACGCTTCACATACTTGTTCTTCTAATGGAGTGCAGTTTGATATCTTTGGTAACCTCTCTAGAGTACAATCCTCTACACCGATCCCGGTTCCTTGGTCCGGTCATTTTGTCATTCCTTTTGCCATTCAGTCTTCCGAGGATGTCTCTAAGAAAGACTCTGAGCAGCGTTACCCACGGCGTAAATGGAAATCCTTCTCTCAGGCTACCTTCAATGAACATCTCACAATAGGTGGTCCGTTAGGAGGGACAGACTGTGAAACTGCATACAGTCACCTACAATCCCGCATTTTAGGCGCCCTTGATAAAACCGCCCCCATCCGTAATGGCAGTAATCCTAAAAATATGAGGAAAACCTCTTCGTGGTATACTCCTGAACTCCAAACGCTCAAATCTGCCTGTAAAAAGCTGGAGCGTGCATGGCGTGTTAACTTTTGCCCAATGACTAAAACAAAATATTAAAAAATGCAGAGGGAATACTATAGAGAAGTTCGCATCTCTAAAGCCGCCCACTATAAAAATCGGATTGATGCAGCAGAGAACTCCTCGAAGGAGCTCTTTAAAATCTTTAAGGAGATTTCTGTACTTTCGACTGATAATAGGTCCTCCAGTGACTCAGTAGACACCTGCAATCGGATCGCGAGATACTTCTCGGGAAAGATCTCGGATATCTATGCAAGCTTCTCTGGAAACATAACTGCCACCTATGATCTCTTAGAAAACAGTGAGGCTAGCCCCACGGAGTCTTGTCTCCACAGCTTCCTGGTCCCTCCACCTGATATACTGGTAAATGTTTGCCAAAGTGTCAAATCGGGCTCTCCTCGAGATCCTGCCCCTCCTAAAGTTCTGACTGCTAGTTTGGAAGTACTCGAGCCCCATTTTAGGCACATCATTCAACTCTCGTTCTCTTCGGCCTCTCTCCCGAGAGACTGGAAGAAGGCTATAGTACTGCCTATAAAAAAGAAACCGAATGTTAGTCAGGACACACTAGAGAACCTAAGACCTATTTCCCTCCTGCCCTTCCTTGCTAAAGTGACCGAAAAACTAGCTAATATACAGCTCATGGATCACCTAGAGGCTAAAAAGGCACTTCACAGCTCCCAATCGGGCTTTCGGAAGAACTATTCGACCGAGACGGCCCTCTTGCGAGCGACCGAAACACTGCGGATTGGTGCAGATGAAGGGCACACTATGGCTCTCATTATGCTGGACCTCAGCGCTGCGTTTGACACTGTGGCTCATCCCATCTTGCTACAGTGTCTGAGCAGTGCTGGGGTCACCAAGGCGGCATTGGGCTGGCTCAAGGCCTTCCTCTCTGACCGCAGTTTTCAGGTCCAGAGAGGCTTGTTCCTCTCTGACAGCATAGCCTTAGAACAGGGGGTGCCCCAGGGCTCTACCCTGAGCCCCACCCTGTTCAACCTTTACATGGCTCCATTAGCAGAGGTGGTCCAATCATACGGCATAGAATTAGTATCCTATGCCGATGATACTCAACTGCTCATTTCCCTATCACAGGCACCCACTTTAGCAGCGGTCAACTTCAAAACCTGCATGCAGGCGCTTGCTGGCTGGATGAACCAACACTGCCTGAAGCTCAATGGCTCTAAAACTGAGGTCCTAGTGATCGGGGGAAAGGATACCAGCTGGACTCAGGATTGGAGGCCTCCTTGCCTTGGCCCTACACCTATCCCTGGCAGGGAGGCAAAAAACCTGGGAGTCTGGGTGGATCCGAAACTGTCTTTTGAAAGCCATGTCAACAAAGTAGCAGGGAAGTGCTTTGGAATAATGAAGACCCTAAACCGTACCTTGGACCTTCTGCCCCTGGAGGCCAGAAAGACCATGACCCAAGCTTTAGTTACCTCCCGCATAGATTATGCGAATGTACTGCTACTGGGGACTACTGAGAAAAACATGAGGCAGCTCCAGGTGTTACAAAATACTGCAGCCCGGCTAGTTCTCAGACTCCCCAAAAGAACGGCATCAAAACCCACTCTGTCTGCCCTTCACTGGCTTCCTATAAAAAAAAGGATCCTATTCAAGGCACTCTTAATCTGCTATAGGATTACCGCTTCAAAAGCCCCTGAATATCTGAAGGACTTAGCTATCCCCTACCAACCCAACAGAGCACTTCGCTCCATGGGCATGGGCCTTCTGAAAGTACCCCGCATTAAGAAGGCCAGAATGGGTGGTCGCTCCTTCCGAGTGTTGGCAGCCAACCAGTGGAACATTCTTCCCTATGAAATTAGGCAGGCCAAGACCGAAACGGTATTTAGGAAGTTACTAAAAACACACTTGTTCATCCAGTAGCCTCGGATACTGCCGCTCCGTCACTCTCTCCACAGCGCGGGGACACGCCGGGATGGCGTCACCATTGCGCTTCATAAGCCCCTTTATTATTATTATTATTATTATTATATGATTATGATAGGTTTATCTTGGACAAGTTGCATAGATGCTACCTTGTCATCACTGATCATTTCAGATCTGTTACACATATTATCAGCAGTAATTTTGTGATATTTACCAGTTTAAGATGGCACGTTTAGATTATGCCGGCAGATGGTGTTTGGACGTTTTGGTCCATCGTGAGTGTCTGTTAACACTAGGGAGCTTATGGCGCCCACACTGAATGTGACTGCCAGAGTTTACTTGCTCTTCGTTTATGGAGAATAGACATAATTTACTGCCCAATAAGTGTGTTTTGCATTTCACTGTTATATGGCCATTGCAGGATTATCACCGTCGACAACCAGACTAATTGTAATTTAAAATTTTGCATCTTTTGCCTTAGGATATGAGACACTGATCGAAATACCACTTACACTGTGGCATAGAAAACTTACCGTATTGATTTTGAGAAATCCTCATATTACGGGGGCATTGATCTTAAGGATACTTCTCAGAGTGACCGGGACTGAAGTATAACTGGATCCAAGGTATGTTCACAGACGGATTAAGATAGATTTCTATATGATATGCTATGTTAATATTCTTAAGGATATATTAATGTTCGTCAGGCTCCTTCCCCTTTTCTTTCCTTGGTCCTTAATTCAGATAAGAAGAACTGGGAGAAATTGACAGGTACAGATTGTTATACACTTGGGGAGACCTTATGGACTTTTGATACATCTTGCACTTTTAACTCGACTTTTATTAATTGGTCTTATTACATAGAATATGAGACTCATGGACACATAATGGATATTTTATATTATATATTCATGGTGGTACATTTTCTTCGAGGTGTTGAAAAGATTAGATTTGACTTAGGTCGCATTCTGGCATGCACACAATACCAAAAATATACCATGTTTGAGCTTTAGTGGCACTTGGAAGTGCAACTAATGTAAACTGTCCCTTAGTTTCCACGTATAAGTCACTAATTGGATAGTAACTGGAAAGTGTTCCCTGTGTGACACTGATGTCACCAATTGAAAGTTTTATTTTTACTATTGTCACAATGGAATGTGATATCACATTAGGGCTCATCTTCTGTATTTCTTAAGCCCTGACAAAGTCGCGGGTGTACTCCGAACAGCGGCAAAACACATGTTGGCTTGGTGGCTAAGTATAAAGAACTGGAATTCAAACAAGCGAATGAACAAGTCATCTGTGAATTGTCTCTGAAAGCCAACATTGTATTAGCTACATTTACTGCTTATTAGTGTGTGTTTAGGACGAGAGATCTTTGCAAGACACATAGGGCATATTTTTGAGAGCCTTACATCACATTGGCACCATGCAAAGTGGTACATGGCATGCATGAAGCACGGCTCTGGGTCAGAATTATGAAGCCACGCAAAGCAACATTGTGTGGCTTTGAGTGGCCTCATAACTCTTGAGTAAGGCAACGCAGCGCATATCGCAAGGACTTGTAAACCTGGAAAAGTGTCAAAATCTTACGCCTCCCCAAGGCAAAAGTACTGAAGAGGTGCGCCAAAACCGAAAACCAGGTACCGAGTCCAGGTTCCGAGGCATAGTAATGGGACTCTGAGGCTGTGCTCTGGATGTCTGTGTCAACGCTTGCTCCTAAAGTCAGTAGGCTAGCAGTTAAGATGTTGAGGCCCCATACATCTTTGGGTGGTGCGCTTTACGTTCTGGAGTGACCTCACAAAAAGACTAAGGGGCTGATTCCGATCTTGGTCGGAAGAGCTCCGATTCGGGTTCGGGATTAGCGGGTCAGATTCGGAGGCTGAATTTCCGTCCGGTTCATACACGGGTCCAGACGTCGAAGTACGATGCGAACAAGCGCGAAATCTCCGGCCGAATACTTTCCGCATCCGAAACACTCCGTACGTCTCGGCCGTAAGCTAACCGTGGCGCGCAATGGAGGCGAATTACGACGAGCCAGTATGATGCGCGATTCGGACAGCCGGATCGTGTCGGAGCTGGACTTTGGGGGTCCGCATTAGACCCGCTGTTTACCGCTGCCTTACGGCTTGGACACAGGGGGAGACACATGGGTCTCCCCAATCCAGGCATGTCCGGTGCGGGTTTGGCACTGACGCGTACACACTGTAGGGGGCGCACTTGTCCGGAACATACCCATTCAGTCAATAGGAGCCCATGTACGCGTTGTACGACCCGCTCCCATTGACTTCAATGGGAGTCCGACCGAAACAAGTCCGACAGCATACGGCCGCATCGTACTCGCTAGGTCGGACTGCAGGAGTCCGGATCGGTCGGAAAACACCCGGATCCGGCTCGGTCGGAGTGATTTCCGACCCAGATCGGAATCGGCCTCTAAATGAGGTGTGTGCCTCAAGATGTTAACACAGCAGAGTTGTGTGCCTCACGACATTTCCACTTTTTATGTTTCAAGATGACAGATCTACCTGCACACTAGGAGCAGCTTCCCTTCTCTGCTTCTTACTGTGGAGGAGCCCTCTCTTTAATGACTGGGATGTGATCTTCCTCTCAGCTCCCACATGTACAGTCCATAAGTCTGTTTCAACAATGGGAGCAGAGAAAGAGTCAATAAATAGGCCTACCTTGTCATGACTAGGAATCCTTGTTGCAAGTCTCTGTGCCCTAGGTGCTACACTCAGCAGTAAAGAGACTAGGTCGACCTCTTGATGCAACAGTGCCTTGAGACTGCTAGGTCCAGAACAACAGCTGGGCTTGACTCTACTGAATTTCCTCCGCTCTTTGCCACTTCCCTTGAGCGTGACAATATTGCCTGGCTCCAACAAGCTGCCTGTTACCAAGTGAAAAGAATTTTGCAGATTGATACTTTCACCCTCACTGGAGTTTCTTGCATTACTTTTGTAGGGCTAGAGAAGGTGAGGAAGAGAGGAATCCCTGGGTTGCAAATCCTTGCTACTTCACCAGCTGGAAGGGTGCTCGTTTCCACACCTAGGGGCCGATTCACAGAACTAATCTATACTACTATTATAAAGAGAGAACACAAACCTTTTGGCAAGGTAAACTCGGGAACCACAGACCAATCCACACACCCAATACATTGTTGTAATCTTCAGGGTGTGCAGATGGACATAGGCTATAGAAAATTAAAAAAAACGTACATTTAAAAATATAACTTAAAAGAAAAAGTAGTGCCCTGAAAGTAGCGCCGGCCGCGACGCTGACGGCCACGACGTAGCGCTGGCTGCAACGTACGGGATGACGAGGAGGAGCGGCGGTGAAGTGAGGAGCTCGGGGAGGAGCGGCGGCTCAGGTAAGGCTCTGGGACACGGGAGGGAACTGGTGCGGGAGGTTGGCCGGGAACAACTGCTGTAAGGCTCAGGGTCTGGGGGAAACATTTCAGGCTTGCGTGCACTCCCGCCCCGGCCCCCGCCCGCCACGACATTGTCCGGGACACAGACAATGTCGTGGCCGGGGGGGGGAGGGGGGGGGTGGGGGGGGGGGGAGTGCACGCAAGCCTGAAATGCTGCCCCAGCCCCCTTCTGCCCCAGGCAACGCTGGGGCGGGCTGCTAGTCTGAGATAAAATCCTAAACCTACTACTTTTGGTATTCACAGAAGGCATTTAGTAGTAGTAAAGTTAGGACTCCTAACTTTACTACTACTAAATGCCTTTGGCGAATACCAAAAGTTGTAAAGTTAGGATTTTATCTCAGTTTAGGAGTAGTAAAGTTAGGAGTCCTAACTTTACTACTACTAAATGCCTTCTGTGAATACCAAAAGTAGTATGTTTAGGATTTTATCTCAGATTGGTTCTGTGAATCGGCCCACTAGTGGTCAAGTCCTCGTATTTACTTCCTGACTCCTCTTTCTGATGATAAAATACAACGTCTCTATAGGGCTCAGGATACACTTACTCTACATACATGCTAGGCAATTCTGGAGGGTGCTTATGAAGTTTGTAACAGACATAGCAGGCATAAAATAGATGACTTCCCCAAGCACAAGACAGAGGTCAGCTGTAGGAAACAGCTGATGGCAAGCAAGAGAGTAGTCAGGAAAAAAAAGTACCCCCCACTGGAAATATGCCACCTGTCGCACTGAGCACGCAAACTGAGAATATACGGCCATCCTTATCAGAATTCCTTTAATCTTCCTTCCATGATCCATCTATCCATCCCCAGCTCATCTAATTCACCTTTCCATCCACCCATCCTCAACATCTACCCCTCAAACCATCTATGCGTCCATACTTTTTTTACCCACCCACCTATTCATATTAATTAATGCATCCATCCTTTAACCCATCCATCTGTTGATCTTTCTTCATCTGTCCATTCACCCTTTCTTCTGTCAAATATTTCAATTGTTTATCCAACCTTTCTCCAGTTCATCTATCCCATCCCTTTACCCTTCATCCATTCATTCTTCCCCTCCACTCTAACTTTCCCATTTTTTCTTCTTTCCTTTCATGTTCTCTTCCTTCCTGTCACCCTCCCTCATCCCTTTCTGTGACTTTTCTATCTACCCTTTTTTTTTCTCTCATCCTTCCTTTTTCTTTCTTGCCTTTCTCTTTCATGCTAACCTATTCTGTTCATCCCCCTCTCTCTGTTTTTCCACTATTTTACTTATTTTTATTTCGGTTTCCTTCTCTGTGCATGCCACCCATGGCCTAAAATACAATTTGATGTATTGCATGACAATGATTTTTGTACGCATTCTGAAGCTTATTCACAAGCCACTTGCGCCACCGGTACATCTCTTTTTGTGATGCACTGGTGGCGCAACCTGCTGCCCCACATATACAAGAACACGTAAAGCCACCCTGCGTGGCTTTTTGCGTCCTTGTAAATATGGCCCCTTTACAGGCAACACTTTGCATGAAAGGGTTGTGCCATGGGTGTTGGTATGGGGGTTCCCACACAATCCTTAACCTGGAAATGCGTCAGAATGCTATGCCTCCTCAGGGAAGGCAATGGGAGGCGCAACGAGGAGAAATGTTTTCAGTTCTTGTTTTTTTTCTCTTTCTATGCATGCTGCATTCTGGCATTGACATTCACGAATGTGAAGGGCTTATGTGTCTTCTCTTGTAGGTCCCATGCTAGAGACCTGATGAGCTTGTGAGAGCTACCTGATCCACGAGCTCCATCCCAGATACCCAGGGAGGACCTTTGTAGGGTTGTATAGTACACATTAGCATGACCAGCTCTTAACTAAACCTAATGCTAATTAACAAGGCACTGCTCTGATCTAGACAGCTCCGACTGCAGGAAAGGCTGTGCAGAGACGAGCCTGGTACACTCAGCTGATTGGTAAGAAGCAGGTGGATTTTGAGCTCCACTGCCAGGCACCAAGCTTCAGCCTTGAGGTTCATAGCCCTCTGTCTTTTACAATACGCCGCCCATCTGACCTTTGCCCAGACTAAGAGAGGTACAGAGCATGTGAGCATGTAAAATGGTGGCTCCCATGTACTAGAAATGGATAATGACTGCATTAAGCTGCTACACTGAAGTGTTTGCACTCTGATTGGACAATGCTAATTCCTGCCCAGAACTCGGCAGCGAAATTCAACCTCCCATGCAGATCACATCATACCACACCTAAGGGAGCTACACTCCTCACGCACACATTGAAGGAAATGCACAACTCAGGCCCCACTAACTTGAGCTGTCTCTTTTCTTTCCATTAGCCATCCGGACACTTCCGCTCCGTATGGCTCCTACTCACATACAGTCAACATATAACCAGAACAAGAGCCGGAGGGCAGGTGTTATGTTAGATCCCTTCTAAAGGATGGAACGACCTCCCACTCCACACCAGAACCTCCTCCTCGTATCTTGAAGTTTGCAAGAAGCAGATGTCCTAACCTTTTCAGAGCAAGGTGCACACACCGGCTCTGCGCTAGGATACTCTCGCGTGTGATAGTGTGCCTTACAAATTCACATAACCTAGAATTTGTGTACTGCTGTATAAATATGGTGCTCTATGGCCCTTGAGTGACAAGCCTGGACAGCGTCTTGTGTGACACTGAGATGATAAGAAATAATATCTGTTTCACCGTTTTTCTTGTTTGTCTCCAGTCTTTGCAGCCGGTGCAGAGCAGGTTTTGTTCTTTGCTGCATTCCAGCCACCAAGAATGACCCTATCAGTGGGCAATGGATTACATCAGTTAACTCAACATCTTGGGGCCTGAATCATTATTGACTGTAGGAAGCAGACAGCTCTCCTGGTGCTACTGGAGTGGGACTACAGCTCAACCGAAGGATATGGATAGCCGAGCTCCCATCACCTGGCACCTTTTTTAGGTGCTGCTTCTATTTGGTTGACCTAATACTCCAGGAAATCACTATTAAAGATGGCTACAAATAGACCCAAGCAGACTGACAGCAACTTCTATTAAAGAATTGTTGACATTAAGGGGTCGATTCCGATTCGGGAAACAAATCCGTACGACGATTCGAATTTGTAGCCGTTTCCGTACGAATCGTACAAATCCGTCCGAATCACGTAGTACGATCCGTAGTAAAAAAAATACGTCTGAATCGTTGTGAACCGTACGAAAAGCAAGGGAAAATCCATACGATACAGACCCTGAAAGTGAACAATATGAATCGTAAACTTGCCGTACGACCCGACAAGTACGATCCGGACCGGGGAATGAGTACCCGATTCGTAGGGTAAACGTCGTGAATGAGCAATTCGTACGGAGAGCCACACAATCACATAGGGTACGGTTCGTACACCCCATGATCGTAGGGGTACGGTTCGTACACCTACGATCATGGGGTGTACGAACCGTACCCCATGATCGTAGGCATACGAACCGTACCCCTACGATCATGGGGTGTACGAACCGTACCCCATGATCATAGGTGTACGAACCGTACCCCTAAGATCATGTGGTGTACGAACCGTACCAGGGGTCCGTTTTGCACGCATTTCGAGTCGAATTCTGCTTTTCCGGACGTTTTGAGCTCTCGTAAAAAAAAAAGTCGTACGGAATGTTGACTGGACGAATCGTACTTGCTGGGTCGGAAAATGATGCTTCGATCCGTACAGACATCGAGTACTGCGCGTTCCGAATGCGATTCATACGGATTATTGAGTAGTACGGGCTTTGGTACAATTCGGACGGAGAACTGCTTTGGGTACGCATCGTACTACATCGTACGTACGGGGACGTTCGAGGATGCGATTCGTATGGGAAAAATGCTCCGTACGGCTATTCGTACCGGATTTTACCGAATTGGAATCGGCCACTAAGTATCAGTCATTTGATCATTCAAACTGAAATCTTCTTCTTCTTGAAAGTCAAAGCTGCCGGAACACTGCAGGCTGCCACTGACAACTCACATACAGCTGATGGCCAACAGGGCCACTCCTTGTCTGACATTCCTTTGAGTTTGCTCTCGGTAGTGAGGCAATTTGATTCCCAATTGGCCTGAATTATGGGACAGCAAAAAAGGGGTGTGCCTTACTCGCTGACTGACCCCTGACACTATGGGAGTCATTAGGATGGCGGGCGTACTTTGCCTGCCCGCCATCCATCCTCCCGGGTATTGGGACCACCCTCCATAAGGGCGGGGGTCCCGTGGGGGGAATTAGGATGCGCCCGCCACAGTGGCGGGCGCCTTCCGCATTTTTAAAATTGCGGCGGGCGGTGCTGAAAGCACCGCCCGCTGCCATGTTAAAAATGAATGGCATGCATTTGCATACACAACGCGACAGGCACCACGCGGTGCCTGCCGCATTGTGCATGCAAACGCAGGGGGGTACCACAGGTACCCCCCATGTGCACCCCCCCACCTCGCCTGCCTTTCCGTGGCGGCATTGCTGCTACGGAAAGGCATCTCCCACAGCCCATCGTAATATGGCTGGCGGTGTCTGATAGACACCGCCACCATATAAACCCTTTTCCGCCCCGGCCACAAGGCAACCACGGCGGAAAAGCGGTGGATGGTGTTTCCGTCCCCCGCTGTCCCCCCTTCCATATTATTTTGGCGGGGGAAATCGGTGGGCAAGGATGTCGGCCGGATCGCCTCCGCCCGCATGGCGGTGGTGATCCGCCCGACATCCTAATGGGCCCCTATGTGTTGTAAGGGGGATGATGAAGTTGGCAATGGGAGGGACAGATTCCAGTTGTTTTATCTGTTACTCTAATTGGTGAAGATTGTTCACCTCCAAATCTAGAGAATGGAGCTGTTGCTGCCCTCAGATGACAATGTTGTGGCTTCCTGAACGAGATGAAAATGAAGCACTGGACAAACTGGGAGGGCATTGATACAGCGGGGCAGTCCAAGTATTGCCCCTCATGGACTTAATGCACATGGAGGTAAGCAATGCTTGCAGTTGGGGGGGGTCGACAGGCGCCTCGGGCATTGGGCGGAGAGGTCGTTCTATACCCGCTGCATACTCTGAGAGGTGTATAAGGCAGCGGTCTGGGGTCAGCTAATAGCACAAATGGCGGTAATGAACAGGGAGAGATCTTGTAAGGTGCTGGAGAGGGAACTGTTGGATGGGGAGGCTGAGCATGTTGAGCGGCCAGACCCGGAGCATGCTCGGTCATTGGCCCAGCTGTGGGAGGGAAGTGGGGAGCTGATTCACCAGGAGGCGAGGACGCTTTATGGGGCGCAGCAGATCAGGCTCTATGAATTGGGTAACAAGGTGGACAAGATGCTAGCCTGTAAGGAGGAGGGCCAATGGTACATCCCAACAGTTTGCACGCCGAGGGGGTAGCGGGCAGAAATGCCTGTGGTGATAGTTCAGGTCTTTGCTGGTTATCTTCGTACGCTTTATACTTTCTGCCTCTCATTGAAGGCAGCGGGCATGCAGGGGTTCATTCAGGATCTCCTGGTACCAAGTTTGGGCAGGTATGGCTTGAGGTTGCCATTACGGAGAGGGAAATTAGGGAAGCTCTCGCCCACCTTAAAATCGGAAAGTCCCATTTGCTTCCCTTCAGAATATTTTAAGTGTGTGAAGAGCAAGGTACTTAAGTCTTTACATGCTCTGTTCTGTGAGGCTCAGTCAAGGGGACAGCATCCCTGGGATCTTCAGCAGGCGCAGGTTGTATCAATCCATAAACCCCGAGAAGCCCTTGGAGGGCTGAGCCTCATATCGTCTAATTTCTTTGTTGAATATTGAGACTAAGCTACTCGCTAAGGTCTTGGTGAATCCCCTCTCACAGGTGATAGAGAGTGTGGTGACTCCGGATCAGTTGGGGTTTAATGCTGCATAGGTCTTCACGCCACAATCTCTGGAGGCTCTTTGGGTGCCTGGCACAGCGCTTAGTGTCAGAAAATTGGCCCTTCTTTTGCTGTTGGACACAGAGAAAGCAATTGACTCCTGGGGAGGCCTTACCTGTGGGTCCTTCTCAAGCGAATGGCCTTCGGCCCAGGGTTCCGGGCTTGGTGTGGCTCTTATACTATAGAACGACAGCAAGGGTGTGCAATGCACAAGCTGGGCTGGGCTGGACTTTTGGCCTGGAGATACTGTTATGGGGCTCTGGGGCTTTGGCTGAGCTCCGTAGGGTGTCAGGCCACAAATGCTTGGATTTGATAGGCCTCCCCAAGGTGAGAAACTTGTGAGGAGGTTAAGACTGGCTGACATTTGCAGACCTGAAGCTCCAATATGAGATGCTGGGACGGGGGCAGTTTCTGAGATACCTGCAGATAAGGGCTATCTTGAAATGCAGGATCACCTGTCTCAAGGACTTAGAAGACAAGAGCCCACTGGAGTACCGGGCACTGGCTGCCCTGCTTCACCTGCATGCTCCCTCGTAGCTGCATTCTACACTACTTAGTAAAACTTGGGTCGCTTGGATGATGACGAGTTGGGGGCTGCCTGTAGGTATCCCTGGGATATGGCTATTCGAAAGGTTGTTTCGGCTCATACAGCTGAAGCTATTGCAGAGGGCTGACTACTCAGGCACTTGGATCCGGATGATGGGATGGGGTGATTCGAACAGCTACCTGTGGGGATTTTGGCAAACGGGGTACGATCATACACACCCTTGGGAATGCCTGTGGGTGCGGCCCTTCTGGGATTGGGCCCTAGGTAGGCTTTTGGGGACGGTGGGCGAGGCCCTATTGCTCACTCCACAGTTGATCTGCCTGCGCATAAGCGGTGAGGTGATGCTGATAGGTATACTCTCCTGCTTTGCAATGTGGCACTGGCAGTGGCCAGGAGGGACACGGTGCGGTTCTGGGGTTGTGCAGTGCTTCTGACTGTGAATGACTGGGAGGCCAATAAGGAATGGTGCAGGCAGGCAGAGGAACTGATTTAGAAGGTGTTGGGTTACCCCCTGACATTTGTAAAGATATGGGATAGGTGGCTTGAGGAGGAAGGGGAGCGAAAGGGGAGGACTCGGGTGAAGCGGAGGGTACTGGTAACGTTTGGGAGCTGTGTGCCTGCTGTTGGCCCCTTGGACCTTACAAACTGAGTAGGCAGGGGCAGTTCCTCTGCTAAGGCAGAGGAGCGTCACCCCACTGCTCTTTGAGCAAGAAAAATAAAATGATAAAAACATAGTTATTATCATTTTATTTTTCGCAGGTTTGGGGCAGGGTTGTTGGGGGTGGGGCTTTAATGCACAGGGGAAGGAGTGGTTTGTACACTCCAAGTGCGCATGTCTGCTTGGCCGGCTGTCTTGGTCCATCCAAACAGTCATGCACACTTTGAATGTTCCCCAAAGGATGCATTACACAGTCACATGCCCAGGCCCCCCAGTCAGGATCTAAGCGCTGATCCACGGCACTCAGACCAATAACAACGCTGAATCGCAGCATTGTGATTGGCTTAGAGGAGCCAATCACAATGCTGCATTACAGCGTTGTGATTGGCTATGGGGAGCCTGGTTGCTTCCTGGTTTCAGGACTCGCCGGAGAAGTGGAAGAGGTAAGTGATATTTTTTCTTTATTTTGTCCCCCACATCCACCTCCCCCTCACTCCTGCCATGCCACCCTCATCCCCTGCCAGCCGCTTCAGTGAGTGGGTTCTTTTGTTTTTGCTTGATGTTTGCAGTCTGGATCAGGTTGCAACTACCATATGCAGTTCATATGTATAGTTGAGATGCAGCCGACCGGGTGGTTTTGGTTGGGTTATGCATCGTTTTTTTTGTTGTTGTTTGTAAGAAACTTCAATAAAAAGATAGACAAAAAAGTATCCCATCTAGGAATACTGCTCCGTCTGACTGGTAATCAGGCTCCCTGTGTTGTAGCTTCAAAGCAGATGTAATTTTCCAGTCTCTAGTGGTTGTTTTTATTTTCGTATGAGGAATAAAAATTGGTAGTATTATGGATTCAGCTTTCAACTTGGTTGCCTTCCCCAAGGCTTAGGTAAATTGTTAACCCTCAGAAGAATGAAACAATGACTGCCTTGGCTGTGTAGTTTATAAGTCCGTCCTAAAATCAGTAACAGCGAGAAGGCATCTAGAGGTGGTAAATTCATTGACAGCTCATTAATGCCTTTTGACACCATCCTCCACCCCCCTTTGGAACAGTTGTATCCGGTGAAGGCTACATGAGTCACGCTTCACATTTTATGTGAGAAGTCCTGCAAGTGTTATGTTCCTGTGGCTCTATTTAAAAATGTTGGCTGCTGTTCTCGCCTTTGTCATTTCCCATTCATCTGGCATTATGTTATGAGTTTCAATAATCAACATAAAGGTCACTGAGTAGCTACTCCAAAGAGAGATGAGCTGTGGGGTTTGGACAGCGGCCTGGAATTCTCACCAGAATTAAACAAAACGCCGAGCTGGGACAGACTATTCAACTGATATTCGACCAGCAGCGTGTACCGACGGACGCTGACACAATACTCCCAATCCCCCCTCTTATCTTCATGTTGGCCGATTGAAGGGGCCTGTGGAAGCTGTAATGGGACCTGATTAATTCCCCATGAATATTGAGGAAGCAGAGAATTAATTGCCTGCAGGATTGGACCTAATTCACCACCCAGACTCACTTTGTGAATAAGGCAGAAACTCCCTACTCTTGGGTGTGAGATTGAATTATACAACCCCTCCCTTCCAGCCACACCGATTAGGGCCTTGCTACTCCCCTGGCTGCCCACACTATTAGTCCTGATGAAGACTCGCTGGCCAAGGTTTAACTCTCCATAAGGCCTCAAAGACGAGTCGAAACGTCGACGCCATAGTATCATTGTCCTGGATGTTGTTAGACTCTCTCGTGCGCAATTTAAAGTTGGAAGCATTATCTCCATAAGAAACTATCTTTGAAAATATCACACGCCAGGCCATTTGCAAACTGTTCACTGTGTAAATTTATTGCTTGTGTATTTGAATTTAAAAATTTTCTTTAGTCTATGCTCTTTTTATACTTTTCTATCTTAACACACTATATTCTGTTTCTTGCACATAATCTAGTTTGGGCAACCAAATTTCTCCTGCTGTACACGGAGATAGCCATGATTGCAATGAATTAAAATTGCCCTTTATTTATAATTAGTGCTGTTGCTGTTTCTGATTTGATGGTATTATCATTGAATGTACTTGGGCTGATCTATTGGACATGCCCCATGACTAAGTGAAGGTAATCACTAGTTGATTAGAAATAATTGTCTGAGACCATTGTCTTTGAATTGTAAAGAAGGTGAAGCCCATTTCGTCACAGGATTGTCACTAAAAATGACGCTCCCATGGCGATAGGAGCTTGTAAATATGCCCCCTAATCTGTACCAGATATAGGGTCCTCTTGACCCTTAAGTGTAGAGCAAATACATACAGCAGTATAGGGAGGCTGGGGTCTGCAAGGGCTATACAGCTCTAGATTATTAAAGCAGGAGACCATCCAAACATAGGGAGAAATCCTGGAGAGGTGAAAGCTCGAGGTAGTGGCCTTTTATAAAAAAAATAAGTAAAAAATGTGTGTAATTTTAAGTCTGTCATTTAGCGGATTCCAAGTTCTAGCCCATGAAAGTCAAGCTGTTTAAAGGTTGGAATGTCTCTCCTCCAAGGCAGGCGCTGCATTGTGCATGCTTCAGCAGGAGTGGCAGGCCGTTCTCGCCCCATCCATAGACTGCTGGTGTCGATAAGAGACACATTTGCCTAGCAACTCATTCATAATCTTTGACTGGCGCCTTGCTTGATAACTGCTTTCATATGTTGGCTCCTCCCAGTGTCTGCTATAAGTGATTGGAATTCTTGTGGTGGGAAACGGTGGTATGTGAAGTTGCCAGCGCTTTTTTTTCCAACTTTGATAACGTTCTATGAAAAACATCTGATGACATTTGCAACGTTTTACGCTTTCCTGCGTTTGTGTGAAAATTTTGACTTTGCGAGAATTTATGCCGCAAAAGTTAAACTTGCAAAAAAAGTCAAGCCAGGGCCAAAAATTGGCGTGCACGCCAAAAATGTCCCACGTTCGCTAATCATGTTTCAAGACTTTTTGAGAAACACTGTTATGTTAATTAGGGGGTTCTTTTTTGGGAAAAGTCATGGCAAGTGTTGCACTTTGGAGCATATTTGGCCAGGACCAGTCGGAAAAACCAAATAGGTTTTACATAGGCTGTGAAAATGAAATACTTAAAGAATTTTGGGGTACATTAATTTCAACAAGTGCAATTTAAGCGTACTTACTTTATAAAAAGCTAAGTGCCAGGGCCCTTCTCAAGAGGCCCGCCCATTGCCCTTACCATGCTGCCAATAGTAATTATACAACTACTAATCATCACACTCCTACAAGTGTGACAATTGGGAATTAAGCACTGAATTTAAGTTACATCAATGAGGTCACCCAACCCAGGGTCATAGAGACAGGGGTGTGTGCGTGCGTGCATGTCACTTTCCTTTTATGCTGCTCACCTCTGTGTGGCTTCTCTGCCACTGGCCCAGACAGATACTCACATACTGACCTCTCAGTGTCAAGTGGAAAACTACTGACATCAAAGCTCCCAAGCTTCCCAAGAGTAAGCATGAGAAGCTTCCCTGGCACCTTTTTCTCCTTTGCATTCTGGGACCTCTATTCATAATTTTATAATTGGATCGAAAAGACCGTGTATCCCAGAGTGCAAAGATAAAACCTGGAGTAGGTGAGCTACTCTCCTTGGGAACTAGGACATTTGGAATTAGCCATCCATGGCCAACAGAAACATCCCATATTAGTTCAGAAACACGAGCCCCCAAATGTGTTTAACCCCCCTCTTTTGGAGGTTCCCTGTTGCCAGAAAGGACAGTAGACAACTTTTAGCATGGGGCACCCTAATGCCTTGCTGTTATGTTAATATTTTAATGAGCCCTAAAGCAACCTCCATACTGCTCGAGAGCTAAATGAAAGCAACAGATGCAATAAATATTTTTACACGCAGGATGCTGAAAGGAACCCCTCAAGGTAATTTTCACCTACTGTGAATCAACGCATACTTCAATCTGAAAACATTTTAAAACAAGCAAGAAGTTCAAATTAGCTCGCTTGGAATATGTAAAAAGTGCTCTTTTTAGTTACAGTCAGTAAACAGAACTTGCTGCTTGTATATTTTTTAACGAGGCAATTGTGCTGTAGAGCTGTCTGGAGCTGTTAATCACATTCTCATAAATGTTTTTTATGATAGTCTTTTGCCCATGCTAATCGCCCCAGGTAACTCCTGTTCTTTCAGAACCAGGCACCCCAGCAATAGGGCATCCCTCCCTTAGGAAGAAACTGGAACGTGTCCTAAACAATGGTTTGAAATCATCCATGAATAAGCTGATGAACCTCCCTCAAAGTCAAGTCAATCTCAGACTCAAGATGCATTTAACTCGCAAAGGTTTCACAGCATCAGAAACGAGGGAGACGTTCCATAGTTCCTGAAAATGGGGCGATCAACATCTTCAGGAAAAATCACTCTGGGGTCTGGAATTATTTCCCCCATCACAGCAAACACAATCCAGAAAGTTATAAAAGTCAGTAATCTATTATAGCCCTCAGCTGAGTAATCCTCAAATTCGGCCCTGTCACAAAATCAAATACTATTTTTGACCAGCATTCGCTTCCCTAGACAAGGTTATTACAGATGTGAAAAAAGCAAACGACTCCACCTTCAAAGAAGCTTCTTCTGTTCAGTTTTCATATGGGACACATCACTGCAACCACTCCCTTTTGGATTGTGGATCCAACCTGCATCATCTTTTGATGAAGTCAGTTCGTACCTTGAAAACTTTTTTCCATACTGAGGAATGTCCCTGATAAAGTATGAACACCAGTGGAAGCATCGAGAGACACTGAGAAAGCCTTTGACCAGACTGTGTGAGTTCATTCAGGCAACTTTGAAACATGAAATTTGAGCATCAGTTTTTGAGACGTATAGGGGAGCTACCATTTCTGACGGCAGCTAGGGTGAATACTAGGAGAAAGATCTCAAACAGCTGGACAGTCCAGAGGGGTAACCATTAGGGCTGCTGATAGTCACTATCAATGTTTGCACTAACAATGGAGGCCCCCACTTGGAGGATACAGAGAAATCATCTAGGCTACAGGGTAACAACAAAATACTAAGACTGTAACGGAAAGTGGCAAATGATGGCCTCCAAGTTCAAATATTGGAAAAGATGTGACGCAACGGTCATAGCTTCTGACTTTGGAACAGGGGAATCAGGTTCGAGTCTCGGCTCAACATCCTGTGATTGTGGGCACATCACTTACTCTCCCAGTGCCTGCCAAATAATGAATGTGTCCTTGTGTAAAGTAACTGGTGTTCAAGTAAGACGCTCCAATACCTTTAGGTTAAGTTTGCGTTATTTAAGACTGCAACAAAAAAAAGAATATATGTATATATATATATATATATATATATATATATATATATATATATATATATATATATATATATATATATATATATATATATATATATATATATATATATATATATATATATATATATATATATATATATATTTTGCCACGGACCACTTCACTTCAAGAGATCAGAAGCCACCACAGGGAACTTGTTGGAGAAGTCTTTATTAGAACCCCCAAGTCCCTCCCTTTTGTTCTTCCATGGTCCTCCCTCTGCAGGAAAGTCAGCTGACCCCACCAAGTCATGGGTTGTTGTAGTCCGAGTGTTGACGGCTACAACTCCCAGCATGCATCTGGATTGGTGCAGTGGCAGAGTTCTTGCTAGGTGCACGCTGTATTGCCTTGCAAAAAGGAGGGGATAATGTCTTTCTTGGCGGCTCCCTTCTTTGTTCCTAGATTCTCCTCAGGTCCCTGACGTTCCACCTTCCAGCATCCATGTTCGGTAGGGCCGAAGGTGTGGGTTTTAGTGACCCCACCCCCATCTTCAATGACGAGCTGCTCACTGCAGAAGCTTCTGACCCGAACTGTTGCCAAAGGTTGTCCTGCGGTATCCGAATCCTCGGTAAGTTTTTTCTTCGTGTTGCGACGGGTGTCAGCAAAACCGCAGGACACGTTGGGAGCGGGGCCTCTTAACGCGCTGCTGAGAGGCGCGTATGTATTCTGCCACGGACCACTTCACTTCAAGAGATCGGAAGCCACCACAGGGAACTTGTTGGAGAAGTCTTTATTAGAACTATACGCCAGCGTAATGCATTTCGGCATCTCTGCCTTTTTCAGACGCTGTGGCAATTTGAAGAACCCCCAAGCCCCTCCCTTTTGTTCTTCCATGGTCCTCCCTCTGCAGGAAAGTCAGCTGACCCCACCAAGTCATGGGTTGTTGTAGTCCGAGTGTTGACGACTACAACTCCCAGCATGCATCTGGATTGGTGCAGTGGCAGAGTTCTTGCTAGGTGCACGCTGTATTGCCTTGCAAAAAGGAGGGGATAATGTCTTTCTTGGCGGCTCCCTTCTTTGTTCCTAGATTCTCCTCAGGTCCCTGACGCTCCACCTTCCAGCATCCATGTTCGGTAGGGCCGAAGGTGTGGGTTTTAGTGACCCCACCCCCATCTTCAATGACGAGCTGCTCACTGCAGAAGCCTCTGACCCGAACTGTTGCCAAAGGTTGTCCTGCGGTATCCGAATCCTCGGTAAGTTTTTTCTTCGTGTTGCCACGGGTGTCAGCAAAACCACAGGACACGTTGGGAGCGGGGCCTCTTAACGCGCTGCTGAGAGGCGCGTATGTATTCTGCCACGGACCACTTCACTTCAAGAGATCAGAAGCCACCACAGGGAACTTGTTGGAGAAGTCTTTATTAGAACTATACGCCAGCGTAATGCATTTCGGCATCTCTGCCTTCTTCAGACGCTGTGGCAATTTGAAGAACCCCCAAGCCCCTCCCTTTTGTTCTTCCATGGTCCTCCCTCTGCAGGAAAGTCAGCTGACCCCACCAAGTCATGGGTTGTTGTAGTCCGAGTGTTGACGACTACAACTCCCAGCATGCATCTGGATTGGTGCAGTGGCAGAGTTCTTGCTAGGTGCACGCTGTATTGCCATACCAAACTTGCCATCAAAGAAGGCGCTGACTCCGTGTATCTCAATTCAAACGTTTTATTTTTCAATCAGTTGCTGCTCAGACGCGTTTCGGCGGCTTGCTCCCGCCTTGCTCACTAACATCTGTCCAAAAGATTGTGCGCTATTTATACATATACATCATGTCATGGGTTTCAATTAACATCACTAATTGGCATTCCTCGTTGTCAAGGTAACGCGTTTACACCCTCGTGGTGACGTGAACAGTTCCATGACCCAGCACATTACATTCATGGCAGTCTGTTTTCACTTTAATTCACGTTAATTCCACATTATTTTAAACATTAACCTCATGTCTAAAAATAACATTTGTAACAGCGTTCTGCTCCTTGTAATCGCACTGGTTGTCACAACACATTTCACATAATTGAATCGTTATATACGGTAATGTCTGTTTACATATCCCCGTTTGCTCTTTGTTCTATTTCTCATGTGTGATCTCTCCTAAGCTGTGATTCGCTACTTGCCTGGGGGAGAGGAGGTACCACGTATGTGATTGGGTGCTGCCTATTACTGGAATATAACCACGGCTCCAAAATACAGGCGATCGGTTTGTCAGCCTGTTTGTTGAGTCAAGACATGCCTCGCTGGTTGGGTCAGATCTCTAGCCCCCGTTTAATGGCATAGTGCAGGTAAGTATTGATCTTTGTTACTGATCTCCCCAATTCGGTAACGCAAACGCTATGGTTCGTAAGCGCTGCTAAGTGCTGGGGTGTATTTGGGTACTAAAGAAAATCCACCGCTTACTCTAATAACGGGTAGAGCGGGGAATTAGGCCCCCTAATGGATCGAGGTATTCCGGAGTCTATATTAGAGATAGGGGAGTGAGAAGGTCTGCTACGGTGAAAATGTTTGTGTGAACCTCAGGCGTGTATAAACCCAACGTGACAAAATGTTACATAATTATAGTGAAAAAGCGCGCATGGTGGATGTTTAAAAGGTTACTCAGGGTAGAGAGGCTGGCAACAGTATTGTTGATTTAGATATGGACACTTAGGGCTTCGTCTGCATTTAGATCTTAGAATTTAGGGGAATAATGTATCTCGATTCCAGGCGGCGTAATGCCAGCTTGCGATTACCGCCCCTAAAATTCTTGGGGATACTGTCAATGACGATGTATGTTAGACCATTTGAGTCACCGCCATGGGCATCATGGATGTGACGTGCTACTGGGTAAGTTTGATCCCTGTTAGAAATGGCTCGCAGGTGTTGCAGGATTCTCACATGCACTGGGTGGATAGTGGACCCTACATATTGTTTGCCGCATTCACACGTGAGTACGTATACGGCATACACTGTCTTACATGTGAAGTGGTCTATATATGTGTGTGTGTGTTCCAACAATTGAGCCCTTGAGCTCTGACAGGGCCGTGGAGAGGAGAACCAGTTTAGCCTTCGACTGGAAGTGAAGTTGAAGACTAGATAGGCTTCTGAAGGGAAACGCTTTCCTTTCGTTGAAGCACGCTCTGCCAAGGTGAGCAACAGCACACAAACCTGACTTTCTTTCCTACTCAAGGATAATTGAAGCTGCAACCAACAGGGGGACTGGACTGAGCCTACTCAATGTTATTTTTGCACTCACCTCTTCTGGACCGTAATTACCAACTTGCTGCTGGTTTTCTTGAAATGTGCCTCGCCCACTGTGGGCGGTCTTTCCTTCAATAAAGGGTCGGAAGGTAAACAACGGTGAGTTTTTATTTCCCTCTGTGCAGATTCCATGAATAAGGGGCGGAATAGCCTTGAAACGTGTCGGACATGGTGGATACTGAATGAAAGTCAGGAATGCGAGCGTCAGCAAGGCATTACAACCGGATGGTGGGGGAGAGCGTTGTGTGCCCTGTCAGAGCTCAAGGGCTCAATTGTTGGAACATATATACATATATATATATATCTCCCAAACACCACTGCATTCAGCGATCCTCAGCCTCGCAATGCTGGTGCCGTGGGTGGCCGCAGTCGCCACACTATATTTCACTCGCAGGTCCCCAATCACCTCCACATTCGGTTTTCAAGGAAAAACGGCACACCAGGTAGGTCCAGGCACAATTAATATTTAAAGTGCACTCTCCAAACAAAGACTAATTAATTGTGCCTGGACCTACCTGGTGTGCCGTTTTTCCTTGAAAACCGAATATGGAGGTGATTGGGGAACTGCGAGTGAAAAAAAAAAAAAAAAAAAAAAATATATATATATATATATATATATATATATATATATATATATATATATATATATATATATATATATATATTATGTTAAACATTTCATCCTAGGGGAGAATTGAGCATAGAATATGTATATGCAAATGTTATTATTTAGGTCAAGAAGCCCCAAAGAAAAATATATAAACTTAAAAGCACTGTCAGGTCTTTACTCGGCACTACCATTAGTATCTTCACATTTTTATTTAATTTTGCAGCGCTAGTCTGCTTTTTATGTTCATGCACTGAAATGTCACATGTTTGTTTAAAACCCTATCGTGAACACAATACTGTCACTCGTGAACAAGGGAGGTGAGCTCCTGAAACGCGTAGAGTTTATTGCCAGAAACCTGCATTAAAGCGTTTCTTCAAAAGAAAAAGGTGTTTGTGTGTTTTTTGACGGAGAGGAAGTGTCAAAAAATTCGACTTTATATATATATATATATATGTATATATATATATATATATATATATATATATATATATATATATATATGTGTGTGTAATTTGAAAGTCAAGGTATATAGGAAGATAGACGATGTGGTGGGCGGTAACCATGAGAAGGCATTATGAGTTCTACGTGGAATGGCACTGTTTTGTAAACAAATCTCAATCGCGGCAACAGGAAAGGTAGTTTGGATTAAAATGACTGCCCTATTAGTCTTTTCTACTAATTTGTAATTATCCCAGTGAGACAACCTCAACATTTTTTGATTGTATTAAATACACTATTTGAGGAAACATTGTGGAGGAACAAGAGAAAAAGAGTAGTCTTCACAAAATTGATGTAGTCCATGGCAGGAGATGGCCTTGTAGTACCAGACATGGAACACTATTATATGGCAGCACATTGGCAACAGATTGCACAATGGAGGGTGATGCCAAAAGCAGTGGAGATTGTACATTAATATGACATTGCACTGCTATCAGCAACCCCTGCTTTGTTTGTTGTGCGCACCTACGTCAATACAAAGGGTAGGGGGCAGGGAAGGACTCGGTGGAGGGAAAGGACAAGTGAGAGGTGATGGGGAGCACATGGACAACATAGGGGCATTAGAGCCTAGTGACAAGTAGTCAACGAAGGGTGGGCAAAAGTGGCTGGGGGAAGCAGGCGGACAATGGAGGATGGACGGAAGCGGATGGGTGCATGCACAGAGACAACAACGACAGATGGAAGGAGCTGGGAGCAATGCATCTGATTGCTTCATTCATGTCAGGGCAATTTCCAAGGGGCACTTTTTTCATGTTTTTTTCGTCATACTGAATGTTGCAGTTAGAGGAATTAAAATTTGATGGATTAAAAGACTAGCGGTGGCTACCTCCAGCCTGGCGGGGGCAATCTGCCCGACATCGTAATGGGCCCCTATGTCTTCCACTCACCCCTCCCTGCCTGCTGCTCCCTCCATTGCGCTTGCACTTTTTTTGGTTTACTCCCTGCCTCCACATTTCTTCTCCCCCTCCCACCTGCACCCGTCTCTATTTATTTTCCCCCTTGCAACTGAAGAGTTGACTGCTTCATAGCTCATTGACTTTTTATTATGTGGGCGGGTTGTCCTGAGCGATTTACTGACAATAGTTGATGATGTTTATTGCTGCCACTGCGATTGAGAGTGCGACGATATAGCTGTAAAGAGGCTTTGCAATGTAAAAGCATCTTGTACAGTCCCTCTGCTTTTAGTCAGCAATCACACTCGAGGCTGTACAGCTGAGTAAAGCCATCTCTGTGGATGCTGAGATGCAAAAGAAACAATTCAATACTTCAAAATACGACATATAGCAGCAGCAGCCTCTGAAGAGCGCATAGGTCACATACTGTTGAGTACATGACGGGTCGCTATAGCTTTGTGATGTAAGATGAGCATAATGTTTTAATCCAGTTTCAGGCAGCGTCAGCCTTATTTAACAATGTATGCCCTGAGCTTCAGTAAATGCTGACCTTCCTCCATGTCATCCACAAGCACAGCAGCTTGCAGAGGTGCCATCCCTCACAGTATTTTGATGTAATCGAAGATAAGGAGTCTTTGAAGCCATAAGAGTAGTTAAGGTACTTTAATAGAAGTACAGAGTAAAAGCTGGTGTTCCCATTGAAGGCTCAGGAGCAACTGACAGTAAGAGAACACAAGAGCACTAAGTTGCATGGTGACATCAGCAAATATAGAATGTTAAATTTAAAGGGAAGATATAAAATAAGAGAATACAACATATCCTCCATCCTTCCAGTCAAAAGTAAAAGAAACAAACAAAAGAAAGGAACAAAAAAAACAAAAACACAGGACATATGCCCACACTTTCCATTCCTGCACTTAATGGCACACAAAATCCTGAAGATAACTGGGTTGCCTCCTGATCCTTTGAGGCAAAATACAGGCGTCACCACCAGTGGTGTCTCCATCTTCATTCGTTCGCCCAGGAATTGGGTGAGACTGTAGACCATCAGAATTGTCACCTTTTGCCTTCTTGTAGAGAGCAACCCGCCTCAAATTCCAGTGTTCGCCATTGTAAAGTGTCACAAACTTGTCATGGACTGACTTAATTTTGAAAGGACCTCTGAACTTGGTAAGACCCAGACCTACACGACCAGGTTTAACTTTTACCCAGTCATTTACTGCTAGCTTTTTCTCATTCAACCCATCACAAACCTTAGATGAACCACCACCCAAATCCGCCAAACCAATGCACTCTATCATCCAAGCTGGAACAAGTTTGGTACCAGCCAACCGTCCCCTCATCATGTCGAACGGAACTCTACTGGTAACACCGTTCTCCGTTGTCCTATACGCCCAAACTAAGTCATTAACCATGTCTCTTACACACCCACCAGAACTCACAGCCATCTGGATGGCGCCCTTCACCATTCTGTTAGCCCTCTCAACGATACCATTCCCTTGTGGATTGTACAGAGAGGTCCTGGTGTGAACAATACCACAAGCATCCAGAAATGTAACCATATCCTCAGAAACCAATTGGGTTCCATTGTCAGTAATGAGTCTAACAGGGTAAGCCTCCTCCCTGAAAACTTCAGATAACAAGTAGATTGTGGATTTTGTCGTTATCTCTTTAGTGAATTTCACCACCAACCACTTGGAAGTTACATCAATACCACAAGCATCCAGAAATGTAACCATATCCTCAGAAACCAATTGGGTTCCATTGTCAGTAATGAGTCTAACAGGGTAACCCTCCTCCCTGAAAACTTCAGATAACAAGTAGATTGTGGATTTTGTCGTTATCTCTTTAGTGAATTTCACCACCAACCACTTGGAAGTTACATCAATCATAACAAATCCCGAATCTCATGTCTTGACTCAAAGAGTAAATTGGACCAATAAAGTCAAGGCAAACAGTATGCCAGGGCAAATTCGGATTATCAATTTTCCCAACATCACCCTGACATCCCACTCTCAATCTTTTCTCACTCTCGAAACACTCCGCGCACCTCTCAACCCACTCAGAGACCTGCTGGTCCATACCTGGCAACCAGAAGAACTCTCTAATTCTCCTCTTCGTAAGTGATTGCCCAAGGTCTCCCTCATGTGCCAACTTAAACAAGATGAACCTTAATTCCTGAGGAGGAATGAACTTGTCATCCTTCATGATGACATTTCCCTCAACATCTAGAATGGATAGATCCTCTAAAATCTTCAGATAGGGACGTACACCCAAAGGTAGGGTACTCTCTCTCCTAGAACCTTTCACAATTAAATCCTTCACACACCTCATCATTGGCCATACAAGCATTCCATTAACGCTTGTTAATAGCACCAGTGCAAATATCCACCAATACATCAATAGCTGCTACAGATCCCTCTGATTGCATAGCTTCAACACCCAATTTGTCTACAACCTCCCAAGTTAAGGGAAGCCTAGACAAGCCGTCTGCCTGAGAATTCTTCCACCCAGGAATATATTCCACCCTATACAAGAACTCTTGAAGCCTAGCAGCTAATCGAGCCAACCTCGCGGACCCTTTTTCTGCACCACCCGGGGAAAGCAATTTGAGTAAGGGTTTATGGTCTGTCAACATCCTAAACTCAAATCCCCACAAGTACATCCTGAAGTACTCACAACCCCATGCGGCTGCCAACGCCTCTCGTTCAATAATAGAATAATTCCTTTCTGAACTGGTAAGTGTCCTTGATGCAAAAGCTACTGTCTTCAAACCCGAATCATGTTCCTGAGCTAACACTGCACCAATACCAACGGCGCTGGCATCAACAGTCAACACCGACTTCAGCTTAGTATCAAATGGGGTTAGGATTTTGGCCTCACATATCGCCTTGTTAAGGTTAACAAAACATCCATCCTGCTCATCAGCCCACAGAAACTTACAATATAAGTGAGTATAACATGAGAAGCGCAATGAATTGTTTTCACACAAAGATGAGTTTCCTACCTCACGCTAGCTCGTCCGACTCGTCCGGTTGCTAAGTAAGGAATATTGCATCCAAAATGGCCGCACGTACGTTTTTTACGTGGGCAACACGTCTCCGACGTTGTACACGCTTAGCTTTGGTGCGCATGCATGTTAGAACCACAAGGGAGGAACAATGGACGCATGCTACAAGACGCTGAGACAGCCGGAGCTCGTGAGTAGGTTTACTTTTAAAAATACACGTTGACTCTCGTCGAGTTGGTGAATGAAGATCAAGTATTCATTTTTAAACACGAATTTCACGCTGACTTCGTACTAACATTGGTTGTAATAAAAAAAATGACAGTCACAATACAAATCAATAAAAATGCTCACCGGAAGATAATTGTTGGAAAGCTCTTGTCCTTTTTAAGGATTGAACTTCTCTTTGAAGGTCTTGTTACTAGTTAAAGATCATTTTTTCGTTTTCCTGAACAACTGCTACTAAATCCTTTTCTTTGATAAGAGGATGCTTCCTTTTCCACGCGTTTTTCTTGGTTCTTTTCTCACCAGTCGAGTTTTCTGTATATAACTCACTCTGTACTTCACTTGCCCCATAAGCCAATTGTCGCCATCTGATGTAATCGAAGATAAGGAGTCTTTGAAGCCATAAGAGTAGTTAAGGTACTTTAATAGAAGTACAGAGTAAAAGCTGGTGTTCCCATTGAAGGCTCAGGAGCAACTGACAGTAAGAGAACCCAAGAGCACTAAGTTGCATGGTGACATCAGCAAATATAGAATGTTCTATTTAAAGGGAAGATGTCAAATAAGAGAATACAACATATTTCCTTCTGAAACCAAACTGGCCAGAGGTAAGCTCAGATTCAAAGAATCCTCCATACCTCGCCAACACTGATGCAGCGTGCCTTTACAAGTTCAAACTACCCCTATTGGCCAACGAGGGTCACTTTACATTTGTTCTAATATCAGAATAAATGTAGTCAATTCGGCACAGCAGACCTTAAAACATGCCAAATCACAATGTCCTGTCACCCTTGCCCCCGTGGCATTGTGGGCACCACACCTGATATGAGGCCTGAACATATCCAGCATACAATCCCAACAACGTGGAAGCGCCTGCTCTCGAGGACTGTTAAAGGAGTATTGTAAGGTGCTTTTAAGAACAAGTATGTTATGAGGTAAAGCAATGGAATAGATTAGGAATATCTATGCTTTGACACCGTATGGGGGGAATAGTAGAATGTAGGATGGAATTTCGAAGGTAGGATGTTGTTGTCATCAGAGAAGTTTACATGGCTGTAATTGCAGCTCCTCACACTGCTAGGGAAAATTGACAATAAACTATACTTCATTACAACCTGGTTTGGCATATTTACTACAGAAAGTGGCGAAGAGCGCCCCAGCACAAGAACCTACGGGCCAAATTTACCGCTGATGATCGGCTATGCATTGCGCTCCTGAACTAACCTTTACAGAACTACAGCAACTTCAGCATAGACGTTAAACATCAATGCTTTGCCAACGGAGCACAAGTGAGTGGTGCTGACATTTTTCTTTTACAATTTGCGGCTTCATCGCAGCACCATAAAAACTGTGCCTCCAACTATCAAGCCTCTCACTCGGTCAGGAATCCTACAGGGAACGCCTTGAAGACAAGCAGTATCCAGAAGTATAGGCAGAACAAGGAATTGGAGGAACTATACACAAAAGTAAAATGTTTTAGATGTGGGTTTACAGGGCATTTTGCTAATGATAAGCAGTGTCCAGCTCGCAACTAAAGGTGTTTAGATTGTGGTATTCTAGTGATTAGGAAGAAAAATAAAAGGAAGACTAAAAATATTGGAGGAAGAGTCCGTCTCAGAATCGCTAGACTCCGAGGAGATGGGCAAAAATGTTTCTTTAACATAGGAAACTCCTTAGAGGAGTGTGATAAGAATAACCAGAGAAAGAAACCTAAGTGTGAAATATCAATCGGTGTTGTGATCCTCACCGTCACAGCTGATTCAGGATCTCCTTACACAATTGTTATTGAGTCCGTATGGAATAAGAAATTCAAACCAATGCTGGGGGAAAATATGGAAACCCCAGATATATCCCCTAAAAGTTTCACGGGAGAACCAATTGTTTTTTTGGGGTTAAGGACGTTAAGCTTCATGTTCAAGGACAGGGAGGCAGAATGTAAGTTGTATGTCTCCAAGTCTGGTCCTTCAGTGCTTGGTTTTTGGGATTAGAGTGAATTAGGTAAAATCCCTGATCCTAACAGCCCTGCGTCTGTCTCCATGGTCTAAGAAGGGGTCCATGATGGTAAGATTTATGAAGCTAACATCCTAAGTGCATATCCAAGAGTGTTTTCGGATATCATCGGGCAATTAAAGGGGTTACAACATAGATTGTATTGAAGGAAAATACGATGCATAGTGTCCACAAGGCCTAGAATATCCCAATGGGAATTAGGGATGAAGTAGCAAGTGAATCAGAGAAACTACAGTTTGCAGGCAATATAGAAGGAATAAAGTGGTCTGACTGGGTCGCTCTATTGGTGGTTGCGAGAGGGAGTTGAAGGAGTTAAAACATGAAATTGTATTAATGAAAAATGCGATGCCTTGTTTCCACAAGTCCAGGAATATCCGTATGGGAATTAGAGATGAGATAGCAAGTAACTTAGAAAAACTACAGTGAGTAGGTATTACAGAAGCAATAGAGTCCTCTGACTGGGTTGCACCATTGGTGGTTGTGAGACCTGCAGATGTTAAGCTGGAGTTGTGCGTGGATTTCAGGGATTTAAAAATGATCATGGTGAATCAATTTCACTTGCCAAAAATGTAGGAAATGTTTCATTAACCAAGGGGATGGAGTAGGTCACCACCATTGACTTAACCTCAGTGTACCATCAGGTGGCTTTGCCTCTAGATAGTCACAGACTGACCGCCTTCGTTACATCTTTCGGATGCTACCAACTTGTAAGATGCCCTTCTCTTCCAGGGGATACTCATCAATAGTCATAAGAACTGAATAGTCCCGCCCTCGTGCGGGACCCCGGAGCAATAGCCAATAATATGCATATATCTACATATATATATATATATACATACATATAAATACACATATACTAACTATATATATATAGATAATATGCATTATACATATGCAGCCTAAAATAACCATACTAGGCTCAAAAGACTGCCCCCAAATGCCTGAAACAAATCTTTACATTTGTTAAATAAAGACATATAAATGACATTATATGAAAATGCAAAGAAGAAAGCACTGCCTTTGTTGTCTTTGAAACACACCACCTTTATTTTCAAAGGTAAAACAGGCAGGACCATAGAGGCAGCTTTAGCCTAGATAGGCTGCATTGTAACAATAGGAAAAAAACTGGCGCCGTGCCTTTAAGACCTCTGTGAGCCTCCAGGCTCCCATCATGCACCACAGGTGACAGTTAGGTCAGTTCTTTTTTCCGGCTCCTTCTGTGAGGATCCTGGAGCATTGAGCTCGCCAGTTGGTGATTTTATTTCACTTTTTTCTGGTAGTTCTTTCAATTTTTTGTCATTACTCGACATCTTTAGTCTTTACCTGACTAATTCAACAATTTTTGTGGTTTTTTGACCTTTTTTTCCAGTCACAATGCCTGCCTTATTTAGTAAGTGCCCGGCCTGTGGAAAAAAAATGTCTAAAACAGACCCTCATTCGGTCTGTGTGGCTTGTCTTCCATCTACACACAAGCCAGAACTTTGCTACCATTGCAGCAAGTTATCAAACAGAACTTTAAGAGAGAGGGAGAAGAGCAGGCTTCAGTTCCTGCATGACAGAGGTGAAACCGTGAGTGGAAGAGAAGAACTTCACTCCAGGAAACCTTCTCCTCAGCGGAAAGAACATAAGGAAAGAGGGGAGAAGAGAAAACATCGTTCCCCGTCGACTTCGAGGGACAGATCTTCTTGTAAAGTTCCGGTATGTTCGAAATCGTCGAAATCAGCGTCACGTCTTCCGTCGACGTCGAAGTCGCCGTCGAAGAAGGATTCGCCGTCGATGAGAGGTGAGAGACTCCTTGAGCGTAGGCGATCCAAGTCTGGCTCCCCTACGACTACGAGAGGACGGGACTCGACGTCGTCTCATCGATGTCGACGTTCGCCGTCGAGAGGCTCAAAAAGTCAGTCAAGGCCGCCGTCAAGAGGCGCTATGACACCGACGTCGAACCGGGAATTGGAGGCTTCGACGTCGAAGAGCCCTGACCAGTTGGCGTCGAGGCACACGACGCCTAGAAAAGCTTCGTCGTCGAAGCGCTTGACTCCATCACCTAAGAGACCCTCAACGTCGAGGAGGTCGCCGTCGAGAAAGTCGACGCCGAGGAGTTCGCCGCCGAGGAGGACGCCGCCGAGGAGGACGCCGCCGAGGAGGTCGACGCCGAAGAGGTCGACGCCGAAGAGGTCGACGTCGAGAAGATCACCTCTGGAAAGATCGACGTCGAAGAGGCCACGCTCCACGTCGCCTGCAGCTAAACGACCTAGAACGGTTTCGTAAGACCGATCTCAGGTTTCTGTGGCTGTTTCTGGGAGTTCATCTTCATCCCCTGAGCTGAATATAGTTCAGATCTCTCCAGAGCCTTCAAGAGCGCCATCGCCTACAGGAGCAAACATCTCCCCACGATGGTTGGGAGAACTTAGAGACTGGAAGATAAGGAGAATCAATCTTCCAAAGTCTAGGTCCAGGTCGCCGGTGTCGAAAAGACCCGTGTCAAGATCAAGGTCACCTCTTCTTCGAGTGACCCAGTCTCCTGGAAGGCGGCAACGTACTCCGCAGAGGAAGTCTCCATCCGTGAGAAGGCGGACTACACCTTCTCCGAGGTCTTCACATCACCGATCATCCAAGAGACGTGATACGAGATCCTCGACAAGATCTACGAATTCGAAGAGATATTACTCGCCGACGTTATCTTCGACTCCTCCAAGCAGGATATCGCCGATTGATGACGTAATCACTTTTAATGAGGTTCTTTGCCGGGGAGCAGCGAAACTTAATATTGAGATGCCTGTCTCTACTGCGAAGACTACAGTTATCTTCGAAACTTTACATCAGAGATTATCATCGAGACCTTTACTTCCTCTGGTTCCAGGTCTCTTGGAGCCTGCCGAACATAAGTTCTTGACACCGGCTTCTTTGGGAGCGGTCCCCTCACGGATCGCAAAGAAGTACAGGGCTCCGGACATTGACCCGTTATTTTTAAGAGCAGAGCCGCAACCTGATTCGGTCATCGTCTCAGCGGCACGTAAAAATCAGAATGGATCGACGTCCTCGTCTGTTCCCCCAGACAAGGATAGCAAGACTTTGGATTCGGTAGGAAAGAAAATGTGTGCCACTTCTGCTTCCTACATGAAGGTTGCCAGCGCCTCTGCTTTGTTGGGTCGCTATGACCGTTCTCTTTGGGATTCCTTATCCCGGTTCGCTGAAAAACTTCCCAAAGAAGACAAGAATGACTTCCTGGAAATACTTCATGAAGGTGGGCTAGTGTCTAATCAGGTGATTAGCGCAGCTGCGGATGCTTCCGATCTATCCACGCATGGCTATGCTCATGGTCTTTGCGCGAGACGTTCAGCTTGGCTAAGACTTACGGGACTTAAACCTGAAGCCCAGCACCGCATCTTAAACCTGCCTTTTAATGGGAAAACGCTCTTTGGGTCTCATGCTGACGACGAAATGTCAAAAATGAAGACAGAGCTGGATACTGTGAGAGCTGTAGGTCTCGAAAAGAGAAAAGACAATTTTAAGAAAAAATACCGTCCTTATGATCGGAGACAGGGCCAGCAGAGGGTTCAAACCCCTCAATGGTCTTCGCAACAGAATCAAGGAAGATCTCAATTCTCCCAGCGTCGTCCTGGTAGAGGAAGAGGCGGAATTTCCAGACAGACTGCTCATGGAAACAAGCAGCAACAGCAAAAGCAGTGAGTGTTTGCTTCCCCTGAGCCCGTTGACCACTCCGGTGGGGGGAAGTGTGCGTTTTTACCTGGAGGAGTGGAAAAACATCACAAACGACGCATGGGTGCTGAATATTGTGCAAAATGGATATGCAATCAGGTTCAAGTTTCCTCCACCCTCAATTCTTCCTCAAAAGACTGTATTCCATCGTCTTCACCTTTTAAAAAAGGAAGTGTCAGTGTTACTCCTAAAGAAAGCCATCGAAGAGGTCCCAAGGACACAACGTCGAAAAGGAATTTACTCCCGTTACTTCCTAGTTCAAAAGAAAGGTCCAAGCAGGGAGTTCAGGCCCATACTAGATCTCAGGCGCCTCAATCAGTTCATTCGGCGAGAAAAGTTCAGAATGCTGGCGTTACACCAAATAATTCCACTCTTGCATCAAAAGGACTGGATGTGCTCCATAGATCTTCAGGATGCGTATTTTCACATCCCCGTTGCCCCAAAGCATCGGAAGTTTCTAAGGTTCTGCATTCAGACCAATCATTACCAGTTCGCAGTCTTGCCCTTCGGGCTAAAGTCAGCTCCTCGCACCTTTTCAAAGTGCATGGCAGTCGTAGCGGCTTTCCTAAGAAAGAGGATTATTTTCGTCTATCCCTATCTAGACGATTGGCTGATAAAGAGTGCCTCTCCAGTTCTACTTCAGCAACATCTCACGTTCTGTATTCATCAGCTGCGAAAACTAGGTCTGCACGTGAACTTCAAGAAGTCTATCCTCAATCCCACACAGAGGATCCACTATCTGGGCGCACTTCTGGATTCAAAGGACGCAAAAGCGTATCCTTCGGAGGAGAGACTATCATCCATTCTCCTCAAGTGCCAAACAATGTTAAAGACTCTTCGACCAACGGCCAGACAGATCTCGTCTCTGCTAGGATCCATGGCGTCTTGCATTTTCCTTGTTCCAAATGCCAGACTACACATGAGACCTCTGCAACAGTCACTGGAGGATCAGTGGTCCCAGTTTTCAAACCGATGGGAAGACAAACTATCACTGCCTCTGTCGGTGCGAATCTCCATTCAATGGTGGATGCAGCGAAATCATCTAGTTGTGGGAGTACCTTTTCAGGAGGACATGCCCAAACGATCCCTGGTGACAGATGCGTCCCTGCAGGGTTGGGGCGCTCATCTAGAGTCACTTCAAGTTCAAGGAGTGTGGTCGGAGAAAGAAAAGTTGTATCACATCAACATGTTGGAGCTCAGAGCTGTCCATCTAGCTCTCAAGGCTTTTTTTCCTGTGCTCAAGACATCCTCTCTGCTTGTTCAGACGGACAATACAACAACAATGTACTATCTGAACAAGCAGGGCGGAACGAGATCCAGACCTCTGTCGCTGGAAGCGCAAGCAATCTGGAAGTGGCTTCTGGCTCGGGGTATGAAAATTTCAGCTGTCCATCTGCCCGGTGTCCTCAACGTCCAAGCAGACGAACTAAGCAGACACTTCGCAGAAGCGCACGACTGGGTCTTAAAAGACGAAGTAATAAAAGACGTCTTTCAAACCTGGGGGTTACCAGAGATCGATCTCTTTGCTGACGGAGAAAACGCAAAATGCCCCGTCTTCGCATCCAGGTACCCACAACGAGGATCCAAGGGGAATGCTCTGTGGATAGACTGGACAGAGACGTTACTCTACGCTTTTCCACCGATTCCACTCATTCCCTTGGTGATCAAGAAACTGTACAATTCCAAGACAGACATGATTCTGGTGGCTCCGGATTGGCCTCGCCAATGGTGGTACCCGGATCTCCTGCATCTCTCCAAGATACCGCACAAGAGACTTCCTTGCTTTCCGGATCTGCTGACGAGAGAGAACGGCAGGGTGTTCCACCCCAACCTGCCGTCCCTGAAGCTAGCAGTATGGTACCTGAGTTCGTCCAGTATGGTCACCTAGGTCTCTCTCAGGACTGTATGTTCATTTTAAAGGAGGCAAGGAGAGCTTCTACAAGAAAGACATATGCTTTCAAGTGGAAGCGATTTTTCACGTGGTGTGCTGCTGAAGGTCATGACCCCATTCGAGGTCAGGAACAGGTACTGTTACCATACTTACTTTCTTTGGCCAAAGCAGGTTTACAGTATTCATCTATTAAGGTCCATCTGGCAGCAATAACAGCTTATCGAAAGTCCCCTACTCAGGATTCTTTCTTTCAAATGCCAGTTGTGAAGGATTTCCTGGAGGGTCTCAGGAAGGTGTATCCTCCTGTGAGGGCCCCCTCAACTCCTTGGGAGCTTAATGTGGTTTTGTCTAAATTGATGGGTCCCCCATTCGAACCTATACATAAAGCTTCTCTTCAACATCTGTCGTGGAAGGTGTCTTTCCTTGTAGCTATCACTTCTGCGCGCAGGGTGAGCGAGATTCCGGCGTTTTGTGCAATGCGAATAGAGTGGTACTTCGGACTCATCCGAGATTTCTCCCTAAAGTAATCTCGGATTTTCACATAAATCAATCAGTGACACTACCTACGTTTTTTGCTACTCCGAGCTCTTCTGCAGAAAGAGCTCTGCACTCTTTGGATTTGAAAAGAGTTTTGAAGTTTTACCTTGATAAAACTAAGAGTGTCAGAAAGACTGATCATCTATATGTGAACTACGGTCCTCTAAATACGGGTTTTCCTGCTACTAAAAGGTCCATTTCTAGATGGATTGTGTCATGCATTTTGTTATGTTATCAGTTGGCACGAAAGCAGCTCCCGGGTAGACCTAGAGCTCATTCCACTAGAGGAAAGGCTGCTACTATAGCAATGCTTAAAAATGTTCCTGTACATGAAATTTGTAAGGCAGCTACGTGGCTGTCGGTTCACACATTTGCCCGCCATTACTGCCTTGATTCTGATGCTCAGGCTGATGCCCAAGTTGGTCAGGCATCACTGAGAAATTTGTTTGGGTAATTCACATAAAAGTGTGCTGTCTAGAAAGTCTGGTGTTCGTCCGCAGGGTATGGGATGGGCTTGCTACTCTATTCAGTGCTTATGACTATTGATGAGTATCCCCTGGAAGAGAAGGATTAGTTACTTACCTGTAATCCTAGTTCTCTTCCAGGGGTATACTCATCAAAGTCATAAGCACACCCACCCTCCTCCCCGGACGAATACCAGAACTGGCTATTTTACGCATTACCCATGCTGTGTTTACACTGTTATACGCCGTCCAAAAAGAACTGACCTAACTGTCACCTGTGGTGCATGATGGGAGCCTGGAGGCTCACAGAGGTCTTAAAGGCACGGCGCCAGTTTTTTTCCTATTGTTACAATGCAGCCTATCTAGGCTAAAGCTGCCTCTATGGTCCTGCCTGTTTTACCTTTGAAAATAAAGGCGGTGTGTTTCAAAGACAACAAAGGCAGTGCTTTCTTCTTTGCATTTTCATATAATGTAATTTATATGTCTTTATTTAACAAATGTAAAGATTTGTTTCAGGCATTTGGGGGCAGTCTTTTGAGCCTAGTATGGTTATTTTAGGCTGCATATGTATAATGCATATTATCTATATATATATATATAGTTATTATATGTGTATTTATATGTATGTATATATATGTATATATGTAGATATATGCATATTATTGGCTATTGCTCCGGGGTCCCGCACGAGGGCGGGACTATTCAGTGCTTATGACTTTGATGAGTATACCCCTGGAAGAGAACTAGGATTACAGGTAAGTAACTAATCCTTTTGAGTTGGCGTCTGCAGCCGCTATGGTTCAGAGACTAATGTTTAAGATTTTTAAAGGAATCAGTGATGTGATTTTTTTTTCAAGATGATATCTTGATTATGGGGAAGGCCAAGGATGAACATGATTCCAAATTGTAAAAAGTTATGCAGTTTCTAGGCACCAATTGGCTTGCAGCGGGATACACAAAATGTGAAAAAAGCAGAAACAACTTTTCGTGTTTGGGACAGGAGATGAGTAGGAAAGGCATATAACCCAGGTCACGATTGATTGAAGTGATCAAGAATGCACCAGATCTGCCTAATAAGGGAGAAGTTACAGCATTCTTGGGGTTGACGGAATTCTATGCCAGATATGTAAAGAACTTCTCCAGCCAGATGTATCACATAAGACAATTACTTGAGAACAAATGTGTGTTTAACTGGTCTCAAGAATGTCAAAATGCTTTCATGATAACTAAGCAGAATGTTCAATGTTCACCTGCTTTAGATGGATTCAATCACAATTTAAAAAAGCATAGTCACCACAGATGCAAGTAAGAAAGGTATTGGTGCTGTGCTAACCCAAATTGACATGCAGGGAAGGGAGTGTGTAGTCGCAGTTGCTTCCCATGCCCTAACGAGCACAGAAGAGAAATAGTCAGTAATCGAGCGGGAAGCACTTGCGTACGTATGTGGATTGAAGCACTATGGCCATTCATATGGGAAATGTTGGTGACATTACGAAGCGACCATAAGCTGCTCACAAAGGTACTCACCACAAGTGAGTTGTTTAATGCATCCCCACGAATAGGTAGGATGTCCATCAAGTTGTCAGATTACAAATATGAGGTGAAGTATGTCCCAGGGGCAGAGAATAAAATTGCCGACTTCCTAAGTAGTTTGCCACTCCCTGAGAAGCCTGAACAATAAGAGATTGAGAAGTATTGTGTGGCTGGTGTTATGGAAAGAATCTAAGGCATTAGGCATTACAAAAGAGGTATGCAATCATAATATGGATTTTTTATTATCGACCTACACTAATATCGAGTTTTGAATATCGTAGGGACAGAATATCGAAGTCAAGAATATCGGTGACCAGAATATCGACCTTAAGGTAAGTAATATCGTTTTTATTATATCGAAGTAAGTAATATCAAAGTAAGTAATATTGTTAGCAAAAATTGCATTGTTAATAATATCAATATTTATATTAGTGTTATGTATTTTAGTATGTATTTTATATGTATGTGTTTAACATTCTTTGTAATGTTTTTTAATTATTTTAAAATATATGTATTAAATGTTCAGTAATTAGTAATTCATTTTTTAAGTAAATTTTGCGTTTTAGTATCAGAGCGGGTTATGTGCTTGTAGGGGAATAGGGTGGGAAGTAATTCAATTATAATTAATTAATATTTTTATTTATTTATATTGATTAGTAATTTATTGTTAATTATTATTAATTGGTAATTAATTTGTGATAATTGATTAATTTATAATAATAATAATTATAATTAATGTATTATCATTTTTTATGTATTGTTATTGTTAACTAATTTATTGTTAATTAAATATTCATTGACAATTAATTTGTATTAATTGATAATTACATTAATAATGTGTTATTTTTTATGTGTAGCAGGTTGTGGGGTTATAGGGGAATAGGGTAAGAAGTAATTTAATTATAATTAATTAATTAATATTTTTATTTCATTTTTAATGATTATTAATTTATTGTTAACTAATTATTATTTGGAAATTATTTTTTATTAACTGATTAATGGATAATTACATTAATTGTGTTATTTTGTATGTGTAGCGGGTTCTGGGTTTATAGGGGAATATGGTGGGAAGTAATTTATTATAATTAAGTACATTTTAATTTTTATTAATTCGTATTGATTATTATGTTATTGTTAATTAATTATTAATTAGTAATTATTTTGTATTAATTGATTATTAAATTAATGGTGTTATTTTTTATGTGGAGCAGGTTGTGGGTTTATATGGGAATAGGGTGGGATGTAATTTATTATAATTAAGTACATTTTAATTTTTATTAATTGATCTTGTTTATTAATTTATTTTTATTCAATTATTAATTGTTATTTAATTTTTATTAATTGATTAATTGATCATTTAATTAATTGTGGTATCTTTTTTGTGTAGCGGGTTGCGCGGTTATAGGGGAATAAGGTGGGAAGTAATTTAATGTTATTCAAGTAAATATTTATTTATTTTATTGGTATTTATTATTAATATTTGTTAATTAATTATTATTTTTTTTAATGTTTTTTTTAATGTATTTAATAAGTATGTTAATTTAACCCCTATGCTAGCCTACATTTTCCACACTGTTACACTCACTCGAGTTGGAATAGTACTTTTAAACCTAACGCTATCCAACACTTTCCCTACTGTTGCACTCACTGGAGTGGGAATAATAATTTTTACCCCTGTGCTATCCAACACTTTCCCCACTGTTGCACTCACTGGAGTGGGAATAGTAATTTTTACCCCTACGCTACCCAACACTTTCCCTACTGTTGCACTCACAGGCGTGGGGTTAGTAATTTTTACCCCTACGCTATCCAAAGCTTTCCCTAATGCTGTACTCACTGGAGTGGGAATAGTAATTTTTACCCTTATGCTATCCAACACATTCCCTAATGTTGCACTAATTGGAGTGGGAATAGTATTTTTTACACCAATGCTATCCAACATTTTCCCTACTGTTGCACTCACTGGAGTGGGAATAGTAATTTTAATCTCTACGCTATCCAACACTTTCCCTACTGTTGCACTCACTGGAGAGGGAATAGTAATTTTTACCCCTATGCTATCCAACACTTTCCCTAATGTTGCACTAATTGGAGTGGGAATAGTATTTTTTACACCAATGCTACCCAACATTTTCATAACTGTTGCACTCACTGGAGTGGGAATAGTAATTTTAATCTCTACTCTATCCAACACTTTCCCTACTGTTGCACTCACTGGAGTGGAAATAGTAATTTTTACCCCTACGCTATCCAACACTTTCCCTACAGTTGCACTCACTGGAGTGGGAATAGTAATTTTAACCCCTACGTTATCCAACATTTTCCCTACTGTTGCACTGCTAGGAGTTGGAATAGTAATTTTATTCCCTCCGCTATCTAATATATTTTGTATTATTTTAGGTAATGTAGTATATAATTAATTTAAAAAATATTTAAAATTATTGTAATATTTTTAATTTGTTATGTATATTTATTTCATTTTTATTTATATTATTGTTTTATGCGTAGATATGTATTTGTAATTCATAAGATATTTTTAAACAATTTATAAGTTATTAAAATAATGATTACAAAATATTATTAAGTAAGTATATATATTTTTTGTATATGTTTAATTTATTTTTACATTATATATTAGTTATATATTTTGAAATATTTTTAACTATGTTTATTTTTATTATATGTATTATTTACTTTATTTTACATTTTGTTTCTAACTTTAAAAAATCCAACATTTTTAACAATGATATTTTTGACAGCGATATTATTTTTTCGATATTTTTGTGCTTACCATAATGTAGATAGGATGTCGATATTCTTGACTTCGATATTTTTGCGTCAATATTTCTCTAGGTCTATTTTCTGACTCTCGATATTCTGTCAGTGATATTACAAAAGAATAATCGGAGGAGGCTTCAAGTAAAGATGTGCTCCTAATGGAAGTACGCAGATGTATAACCGAGGGCTGACCAACTCAGAATGTGGTGGCAAGTAATTTGCATACCTTTTGGGAACTAAAGTATGACTTATCTGTTGAAAATGATGAGGTCCTGCGTAATTGCAGGCTTTTTCCTCCAGTAGTCCTTAAAGAGAGCATACTGAACATTTGTCATATGGGACATCTAGGAATTTCAAAAACCAAAAGCGCTGTCAAAGATCTTCTTCTGGTGCCCTGTTATGGATGCAGCTATTGAGAGGAAAGTGAAGGAATGCACATTATGCACTGAATCAGAAAAAACGTTAACTACTTTCAAGGTTCCATTGTGTCCCATTAAGTGCCCGGATATGCCATGGGAAAAAGTTGGGGTGGATGTGACTGGCCTCAAATATGATGAAAGGGGGTCAAGTATATAGTGATATAGATGGATCATTTCTACAAGTGGCCGGAGACAAGTTTATGGTCTAAGGTGGATTCCAATGTCCTAGTGAGCTATTTGGACAAAATATGTTTTGCTGGAAGGATTGCCAAAAACTTTATTGACGGATAATGGAACCCAATTTATGTCAGAGGTGTTTAAAACATATTTGAAAAGGATTGGGCTAAAGCACAATACTACATCAGTCTGCCATCCAAATGGTAATTGTGCATTGGAGCACTTCAACAGGGTGTTGAAGAACTGTATACAATTGGCTTCAGAGGCAGGATTACAACGGAAAACTGAGGTCCTACAGACACCCCTGATATAACTACTGGTCACAGCCCGTTTGAACTAATGAGGATACAGACTATGGGTGATGAAGGTGCAAGACTAAGAAAAGTGAGTGGTCTCTAGAGTCAGGTAAAGAGAACCTAAACACATCAGAGAAATACACGAAGGAATTTTATAACAGCAAACGTCAATGTAAGCAAGTCATCCTACATACAGGAGATTTGGTAAGGGTCAAAGGCCAGGTATAACGATAAATGGCAATTCTGCTACCCTTCATGAGGAGTGAAAGTGATGTGCTATTGTGATTTATTAAGTGACGGAAAAGTGAAGCATCTCAGTCGCATTACCCCATACCATGAGAAAGCGAAATATGATATTAGAGACTGCCCAAAGTGGATGTTGGATGGGGTGATTGGAGAGGATCAATCAGACAGTAGAAACACATGCAGTGAGGGTGATCAGAGAGGCTGTGGTGTTACGTTGGACACCAATTCTGTACCATCACCAAGGGAAGTTGACATGTGTGCAGCAAGCGAAGGAGAAACAAGGAGAAGGTCTGAGAGGAAAATTGCCAAGCCTTCTAAACTTAGAGATTATGTTTGTTACATGTACCCTAGCTATGTATGGTGTTACAATTGAATATGTCAGAACAGGATTGAATATACACATTGTTATTGGACATATATATGACATGTATTCAAGAATCTGATCATGATAATATTTTTGTGTTTTAAAAAAAAAATTGCATCACCAATATTTTTGATATAGGGGTGATGTGTTATGAGGTAAAGTAATGGAATAGATTAAGAATGTCAATGCTTTGAGACCGTATGGGGGGATTTTACAATGTAGTGAGGTAGGATGGGATGTGGAAGGTGGGATGTTACTGCCATTAGAGGAGCGTACATGGTTGTACTTGTGGCTCCTCACCGTGCTGATGAAAATTGACAATTAATACACTTCGTAGTTACCTGTGGCGTATTTACTACAAACTCTGTGTATTACTTTTGATCTCCCAACTCAAGCACACATGGGTGTGCTAAAATGTGTATTTACAGAAATGTTTAACTGTGAAGTTTTACTATCCCTCTGTCAATATAATTTAACTATTATTGCAGTTTATGTAGCACAAACTCAACCCGAGGGTATTAGATGCGTGCCAGACATTACACAAGGATGCATTATATTGAGGGCATGGGAGATTAAGTAATTTGCCCAGAATTATAGGATGTTTAGCCGACACCAGGACTCAAATCTGGTTACCCAGGTTCAAAGTCGTTAGCTCAGCCATAAAGCTGTATCCTTCCCCATTTCAAGAATTGGAAGAAAACCTGGATTCCTGCATCAATAGCCCACTGAATCAAACAAGGAGATACATGGATCTGCGTACTTATAGAACCCATGGATAAGAGTTCTCCTATATGTGACAATGAGCATAAGAACTACAGCACTATCTCAGGAGTTATTTATTTGAAAGTTTTATATAGCGTGAACAAGGATCACACTAAAGGTGGAACTAGGGAGCGGAGGTTGATTTCAGATCTAAGCTACACCATGCACTATTAATCAACCCCATGGTTATCTCCTTCGACAGTACTGTTTTTCCGAATTAGCTGTTGTAAGTAGCATTTGTGATGCAAACGCTTAAGGCTCTATCGCACTGAGTTGGTCAAGCAGGGAGTCACCAATGTCTAAAATCAGTTTACACTCACCAGGATATAGCCCTGTAGTGTTTTTTTCTTTCTTCAGCTGTTAGCGTTCTTTCGCACAATTACTCTTTCCGCTTGTCACCAAAGAGGATCTGTGTAGTTTGTTGCTGTGAATGAGTCTCCAACAGTGTGCCTCTCTTCTTATTTAGTCATCCACTTACATTCTTATAGCGTGAGGGCCAGAGCTGCCGACTTTGGAACAGGGGAACCAAAGTCTGAATATCCTGTGAATCTGGGCAAATCACTTAATCACCCCAAGCTGGACTGTATATAATCTGCGGTGATGCTTTCCAATGTGACTGAGGTAGCCCAGGACATTTAGGCTTCAGCTGGCTAGCTTCAACAAACATCTGCAAAGCCAATAGGTCTATAGTGGCGGCCAAAGGGTGAGACCTATTGGCTTTGCCAATGCTTGTTGTATAGTGTTATCAGTGCCTAATTTGTGCCCGTGGTGGCTGGTGGTTGAAACTGACCCTTCTTATTGGGGGCTAGGAATTTCTTGGTGGTCCTGTGAACCGTGTCAGTCTTCAGTAAACAATATATTTCCGGGATTGTGACTGTCTCTCTGTGACCCACTGGAGGCCTTCCCAGGACCAGGCATTTTGATTCCAAAGTGTTTTGTGTGCTTCTTGTGATTTGATGAAAGTGATGTTACAGTCAGTGGTGAAGCTATCGATAGTGCGGCAGGCTAAGTTACACCAGGACCCACATGTGTGAAGGGCCGGATTGCTGAAATTTGGGGCCATACGTGTTCTTCCTATGCCACCAGTCACACTATGTTACACACAGAGTCTGTTGTTAGTTTTTGTGCTTTAAAAGTAGCTAGTCAGACAATCGCACACAAACTTGTTGCTGCTTGCAATGGAACACCATAACTGCATTCTCCCTAGGGCTGGCTTTGTGTGTGGCTTGCAGAAATATGGCATCTGCAGATTTTATTGGATTGCACGCACCTGAGTTGCTGAAGCCCTGGGAGTACCGCTTTAGGCTACCTACTTGGTCCACTTCCAAAGAATCAGAGCCAGCCGCTCTCCCAGGCTGCTGTGTTTGGTGCCAACACGGTGACGACTAATGCAGGTCCAGGCTGGCAGCATTGCTCATGCCGCCCCAGCACTGACTCTCCAATGATCCCTGCTCACCACCGACTTTGCAGGCGTGGACGGGGCAAGGAGGGCGATGAATTGACACCCCCAGTAGATACACAGAAGCAGCAGGGGTCCAGGCCACCTGACTGCTGTGACCTGGCCCCACTGATCACATACCGCACCCACAAAACGTATGGACCCTGCCATGGCAGTGCATGAATGCACCCTGAGGACAAGTAACAATGCGAATCTGGCCTAGCTGTGAACCGGGATTGGGCCACAGGGCTTCTAAACTTGTGTGCCTCACCAAATGGAAGTGGATGCTTACAAACTGGGAGCAAAATGGTGGGACTAAAGCTAGGGGAATGGGACCAGGAAGGGTGGCACTTAAGCAGAGCCTATGTCCTGACGGCTAGTAGGTCATCAGACCAGTAACAACTGTGTTGTGTGTCGGTCGGGGCCTGGGCTCAGTAGGTGCTGTGCTAAAGGACTCATACTGTCCCTTTAAGGAGCACTAATTTGTTCCTCATTTCGCCCACATGCCAAGACATATTTTCCAGAATGCACTAAACTGAAACTGTAGTAACGAATTATTGTCTAATACACTGCATGCTGCACAACACTGAGACCATTCTCTTAACGTCTCTGGACGAGCTATGGATGTTTGGGGATGAGAGTCCTCAAGCAGGCTAGCTTTTGGTGGACCTGTCTGTTGTTTTTGATATTGCTGATCACTCGATTTTGGTCAGCACTCTCTTGGCACAGGGTTTGTTAGCCTTGGCCCTCCAGTGATTTAGGCCCTTTTTTTAGCAGTCAATCAGGTGGTCTTGTACCCTCCTTTTTTGTTTATTTTACCTATGTATTTCGGCATGGCACCACTTGGAGTGATAGTCCACTCTTCTGGGCATTAAAGTACTAGCATCGAATGACACTCCACCTGGGAGCCTGCCTAACTACTATTCATGGTTGAGTGGTCAACAATTTTCTGAAAATGAATGGAGAGAAGACAAAGGGTTATTTGCAGTCTGACGGACATGGTATTTGACAAACCACGACTCAGTACCCTGTCTGCCAAACTGACAGTTTGGTAGACCGCGGGTTAAACCTTCATGTTTCCACCAGTGGTGCCCCGCTGACTCTGCCCACAGAAACCTTAGACGGATGCCCCAGCAGGCTTTGGGCCATGGGTTTATGTATCTTGGACCATTCACCCTATTTAGGGCAAACATTATGATGTGTTTTTTATCCTGTTCGGGTCCATCAGGAAAACTCTTGTGATCCCAAACCGAAATATAAAAATCCCCCCTGCCCCCTCAACCCCCCCAGTTTCACACACTGGGAGAAAACTCTCCTCTGCCAGCCAAGTGGAGACCTCTAAATACAATGGGCTGTAGTCCACCAGGGCAGCGGAGTGCACGCCTACGCTCTGCTGGCAAAACGGAGTATAACATGCATCACTCCAAATAACCCTCAAATCTTTGGTGGTGAGGCTTCCTGCTGGGGCCTGGAACCACAGCCTGATCTACCTGCTGAGAAGGTAATGAATGTGTGCATCATTGGTTAATCTAACGTCTCTTTTGAATTGTCTGTGGTGTCTGAGGGATGCCTGCTGTTGAGAGTACTGCAAAACAGGACTAAAATGGCTCTATTTCCTTCCTTGCATGTATGTGTAATGTTCTGCCTAAATAAGCCTGTTGAGAACAATCCAAAGTCACAAAAGGTAACCTGCTTAAGACAGACAGCTCGCTATTATGTACTTAAGAAAGGAGTTAAAGGAAAACCAGTTAATACTTTATCAGTCCTTCCATACGATGAAAGGTCAGGTGGATGAGATTATAGGTGGTGACGTCCTCTAACCATCCACTTCTGCAGCAGTTTTGTAGAGGGGCTCGAAGCAGCTAGCCTGTATGGTGACCCATTGGGGCTCCTCGACTCAAGCGCAGTCACAGACTGCTGTGCGACAGGTGTGATATCACAGGACTCCATGGGTAACCATGGGATGCATGAGGCATATTTACGATAAGGAATGTAAGCCTAAGGTTTCACAGAGAAGAACTGGGACACACAGGGTTTAAAGCACAAGGAAACATCAGGTGAGAATTCAGGGCTTCAGCAAGGCAAGGCCTTTCAGATGCAGCCCCAGGTGAAGAGCAAGAAATGAAATATGAGGTCAATCCACCTCAGGATAGTAGGCGCTTCATCTGCGGCCTGGTAGACTAGTTAGAAAGAAGAGCAGAAAGAAGAGCCGCTAGGTCACCACTCCAACCACTGCAAGATAGAGCAAAGCATTGGACTCCAGAAAGCACCAGGACGGAACCATTGGTAGGCTAGACAAACATCAAAGAAACTGTCTGGGAAACTTACAATGTAGTTCTAGCGCCCACAGAGTGGACACCTTGAGTCAGAGGCCCTCTCAACCTCTAGAGAACCACTTTCACTAACCCAGAAAGAGCGCCTTAAATAGGCACTTACTGGATATGCACTTTTCTCATTTGAAAGGAAAGGTGCACGCACTTCTCAGCAGGGATTCAGTACTTTTAGTAGGAGTACTACCATTTCTCAATAGGAAACAGGTACTCTGGGATAGCGAGTATTGGCATTTCTATATGTCCATTTCAAATACTGTTCCAGGCATGGCCAGCGGTGCCAGAACACATCTCCAACAAGGAAGAGCTTGGCTTCAGACGTCGCAATGACAGTCGCGCAAAAGAAGTTCATGAGGTAAGTCCTTCAACAGAGTATGAAAGAGTGAATGAAAGCTGTGCGAATGCTTAGTAGAAATATGGAAATTCCATCAATGATTAACAAGATTCGGGGGCCATGCACAAAGTATCTTACCCTGCTGCTATTTTGATGCACTTTTACTTTTAGTAACATCTGTTAGATTGAATATTTCCTCGCAGTGGGTAAAAAGTTGCTTGTTGTCACAGAAGATTAGATTTCGCGACCTGACTTCTCAGCTTGACCACTGTAGATGTCCCTGGGAAAATCTTTCCATTAACCTTATACACCAAAATGGGACAGCTGAGATGCAGAACGTTTTAGAGATATGGAACACCGCCTACACAGGACTATATATGTTCAGAAAAAATCTTGGACCATGTGGAAATGTTACTGCTTAAACTACGACAACTGACGAAGGAGCTACTAGACAGCAAAAACTGGTTTGAAGACATAAGCAGATTCAAATAGACGTTTCTCAACAGTACAGTGCATGTACAAAAACCCACGTTCCATCAACTAGATCTAAAAGAAACGATTCTTAAATTAGCAACTATAAGTTCTACAGAGGCTACATAAAAAACAGGGATTGTTCATGATTGATTCGTAAAATGTATCTGAATCAGCGACCTGCGCAAATCGGGACAGCCTCGTGGCTTTCCCAAGGGAGTTACTGCACATGTGTAATGTTCACTTACGGCTGCACGTGCTCTGACAGGTTCTTCGATGCTGATTGGACACGTAAGTTGCGTAATCGCTGGACTGCCGGCGTCGGCTCTTCCGGGCCCTGCCTCACACGTTGAAGCCGGGTGACCTGGCTCCGCTGGTGGTCCTTCCGTATATTTATCTGAAATAGGAATTGTTTGCGGAGATTAAAGATGTTAATATTCAGGACAATAATGAGCTCTAAAAACATTTATTTTTTAAATCCCGTTCTGGTTTCCCCGAGACTTGCTCGTATCATGAAACCTTTGGCATCTCTTTTTGTGGATCGTGTAACCAAGTACGCAACACATTTCCTGATATAATGGAGCTGGGCTATGAGAAAAATCCAGGGAAGATATGTGCTTATTTGTCTTCAAAAAGTTCTCATTAAGCCCATCCCCTTTGGCTACGTCATACATACAGATATTGCTAGCGGGAAGAAGTTATTAAGGGAATTAGGGTAATTATTGTTTCATTCCTCGCCCATGAGGTTAATCCTCTACTGTTATTGGACGATAGTCAACGGATGGGACTGCAGTATTCGGGTATTTTTATGGCGTCCACGGTGGGCTTTCTGACCCTTCTTCAGACCTCTGGAACATATTTTTCTGAAAAAACAGAACTAGCAGCTTATTCCAGTGGTGAATATACAGATAACGGGAACAATGGAAGTCTGTGGTAGCTGAAACCATCACGGTGGCATGCCTCATATCTAGGAATGCTTCAGAGATCAGAAAAAAGGTGCTTTATAGTGGGCTGGGGTGGGGTGCTCTGATGGGAGGGTGCTGACAGTTCCCGGGCATCCTCGGTCGTAGAGAATGTGTAACCTTCTGGCTGGCTGACATAGTTGTTACATTCTGGAAAATATCTTGCCACATACCCGAGGCCTTATCTTATCCTTGATGTTACATAAAGTTAATCAAATAGGCTGGTTGAGTCCCAATCCCAGTTCCAGAGGGTGGGCCAGGCCCATCCAAGATAGCCCCATGGCCCTCCTACGGCCCATTTACCATTAGAAAATCAGTTGTTGTTCTTTTTCTTAAGGATTTACCAGGGCTGAAAGTTTCACATACTTAAAGTGTCTGGGACAGGCATGCAGTCAGTCGGAATGGTTTTCGAGCATGTGTGAACAGCAAGGGTACATGGTGACACTCTCTCTACGTCTAAAGTGACTGATCCAAGCTCCCATCACAGTTCTTAAGAAACACTAAACCATCATAGTACTTAAGAAACACCATACGGCAGAAACAAACTCCTAGGATTCAGCCATCCCAAGAAGAGTAATATGGGTAGTGGTGGTGGGTGGGTGGGTGTAGGTTTGTTTCATTTTCTTCCTGCTGTGATGCTATGCTTAACCTGCAGTGCTTCAGGTCGCAAGAAAACACTGACAGTGTCACACGTTTTGATTTATCTGAAGCGAAAACTCTTTAGCCAAGTTTCAATGAACAGCACTGGGGGCTCTTTTGTGGCAATACTAGCTTCCACTGTGCAACACGTGCAGCGGCTGTTCTGCCTACTCCCAATACCCTGAGTCTGCTAATACAATGAATGAAGTTGTCACAGACACTTCACTTTAGAGTGCCTGTCAGTGACTGTGCATTTATTCTCTCCCAAAAAATTCTCTCTTTTGGTTGTATGAGTAGCTAGAAATAGATTATAGTGCTTCTGTAACAGGTACTAAATTGATAAAATAATATGGTGAGCTAATGCGCTTGCTACTGAGATGCTCCTAATCTGCAGTGTCACTCGTTCAAATCTTGCTACTTATACTTAGCCTTTCATTTCTGATACCAGAGTGGGACAGGAAGCATTGTAAATCATTGTATGTCCTGCCATTGATATAAAAGTTCTGAGCTGCCAATTGCAACTGATCTGGAAAAACACACTTACTTGAGCTTCAAATATCTGTGATGTTATGAGGCATTCTGAAAAGTAAAATGCATAGTTCACACTACTACATTTAATAAACTATTGAGCAAATGGTAGCTGTGGACGTGGCATGGTTTTTCATCAGAAGTCCTGAAAAACACATACCCATGGATTTCACAAATATAGTGCCTAATGGTAGTGAACATGATCAAACATCGTAGAATCTGGACAAGAAGAAAGGTGAAGGGGCACAGAGATGAGGAATGTAGAGCAATTACAGAAGAGAGAGGAAGAAAAGAAAAGGTGAAAGAAAGAAAACGAAAATGAAATTAAGACAAAATAAATGGTAAGGAAAGTGGTGGATGAAATAATAGTGAAGGAGCGAGTAGAAGGAAAACAGAGAAATATGATAAAGTGTTGGTTCGATAGGAGTAGGAGGGTCATGGGTCTCATAAAGTAGAAAAGGCGATAAATATGTCGTGAGTGGTGGATGAAAGAGGACTCTGAGGAAGTAGGGTGATGGAGCAGGATGGTGCAGGAGAATGATGAGCAAAGTGTTTAATGGGATCAGGGCAACTCGTAGGCATGTACTGAGAGGGGGCAATGAGAGATGAGTCGAGGGAGAGGAGCAGGAAGAAGGCAAATGATTCAGCTGGTGAAGGTTGAGTATGATGAGAAAGGAAAGGGGTTAGTGCATTGATTGAAATGGGGGGATCGGCAGGGCACGGCGTGCCCCTACTTCTTTAATTTCATAAATTCTGTTCCCCTACTTTCTTATTTTAAACATGCGTCCCAGAACGGCAGAAATCGCCAAGGTTTATACATAGGGACAGGTGGGTGGGCAGAGAAGGAAAAGGACTCTAACTTTTCCTTCCTGCACAGAGAAGACAAGGACACAGCCGCGGTCGGTAGTAGGAGTAGATGCTGGGCGGTGACGTGGGATGGGGGAGGGGCAGGGTGTGGGCGAGTAAACTATGGATTACGGAGGTTTACAGGTAAGTAAACATATAAATAAATAAAACAAATTTCGTTGCGTGCACTGCATCGCATTTGAGGATGCAGTGCGCCCAACGAAATTCGTTTTATCTATTTATATGTTTACTTACCTGTAAACCTTTGTAATCCATAGTTTACTACCCCCCACCCTGCCCCTCATCCTCCGCCTCCCCACGTCACCGCCCGGCAGCTACTCCTACTACCGACCGGGGCTGCAAGGACAGTGTCCATTTCTCCTGCCCTGCCGCTGTCAGCTGCCCCCCCTCTCTCCACCTCTTATTCCCTCTCTTCCTGTCTAGCGCCTCCTCACTTACTGTTTCTTGAAACTTGACTTCAAGAAACGGGTACTACTGTCTCTTTCCTCACCTTTCATTTATTTGTTCCTATGTGAAATGGATTGAAAAAAGAAAAAATACTTTTGCTGGAAACGTCTTTTTCTGTCATTTTTCAATTTCAAAGTGTAGCCTCGGGATGGAGAGAAATAAAACATTCAACATATGAAAAAAAAAAACTAACTAAAGCAAGACAGAGTGGTCGAAAAGTGGCAAATTTAATTTTTATTCACACCCAAACACATTAGCGACACTTTACAGAGATTGCCAATGAAACGCTACTTTTATTTTCCCCTCTCTCTTTGAACAATATTGTTTTCCCTGGGTGGGAAAGTGCACCATTCCTGGAGGTACAGAAATAGCTGCTTGATGGGTTGAATTAGAAAACAAAATGTGTACAGTGGCTGTGTGTTCACAAATATGGTATTTTTAGACCATACTGCTCATACTGTAAGGATATAAGCAATGGGCATTGAAACGGGTCCCTTCTGGGACCTGTTGTCATGTCCTTAACTTTTCAGGCAAAAGCACTCACTGATTTCTGAACAGTGGGTAAGAACGTGTTAAGGTAGCGATGTTATTCCTGCTTACATTTCACATGCTTTGCATAAACTTGCATTCCCTATGAGTGTTTGCTTTATCTAGGATGTTGTTAATGTTCTTTAAGGCAGGATATTGCTCTTGTCTAGTGTGTAATTTGAATTGAGTCACATCCAAGTGTTTATAGCGGGACACAATTGGGTTGTAGTTGAAGGCAGTTCAAGTTTCTCTCAGTGGGGCAGTATGGTGTTCAGTGGGGGAGAGGATGTGGCACTATGTCCAGAGCTGATGAATTTGGAACTGGGGAACCAGCTTCAGCCTTCAGGACCAGTCCACCAGACCACTCCCCCTGAGGGAGCACATTCCCATGCTAGACCTTAGAAGGGCCCGCAAGATCTTAAAAGCCCTGGAGTCTTAGCACCAGCAGGTGGACCCCAGCAGTAGCAAGTGTGGGTTAACCTTGAAGGCCTGTCCTCCACAATTCATTCTGAAGTTCACCTCCAGTCTTGCAGGCAGGCCTATGAAGCAGCACACTCTAGAATGACAGTGACTCTGTCACTGAGGTCACAGGACCCTTGAGCAGAGTGGCTCTAGGGCAGTGAGACCGCACCGGGGGCTTATTTCAGGTGGCGGCGTCACGTTGGAAAGTATAATATGGTTTTAAAAGTACTTGCTTCCTTCCTGGCCTCCAACAATTTTCGGCAACATAAAAAAATTTCATGATAACTCCAGTGATTAATGTTCTTAGTAGAGAGAGATTGTGTTTTGTCTAGTGGTAGTTTTGACTCATGGAAAGGAAGCACAGAGCCTGCTGCTAAGAACATGTTAATGCAGATCACAAAGTGAACATAATCTAAATAGGTCTGTGGGTTACTGCTTTTGTCAGAGAGATCCTGTTGTTACTTGGAGTTAATAAGTTAAAATCCTAACATAGAACAGTGAGCTATTAACTGTTATCTAAGAGCTGCATGCAAACTGCAAGGTATAAATTAGAGCATTATCTTTTTTTCCCTAATGTTGCAAAAAAGGGTTCATTTGGATAGAAATCAATTCTGATTATTAAAGAGAACCCCCAACATGGTATTACATTTTAAATTCTGAGTTTGTGCTTTTCCAGACCAATCAGAATTAAACTAGGCTTCCTACTAGTATGGTTGTCATGTGACTCCTACACCTTGTAGTCCTTTGTCTTATGTAACATTTCCTATACTATGATTTACACAAGCATGATTCATTGTCGCTGTGTAATATGTGTGATGCAAAGTGCTCTGACAACCTTCACTGGTATTAGTGGCGCTGTAAATTCTCTGATACTTTATTGTTTTGACATTTTTACACATGCTAACAGTCTCTGCAAAGATTTTTCCTTATTAGTACCACTGGAACATACAACTGCAGCTGTGAGAAAGGTGATCAGTCAACCTTTACAAAGAGCCATCCACTTCACAGCAGCACAAGCCATATTTTCAGTAACCTTTGATCTGTTTGAGCTACAAAGAATTTATTACTTAAAACCGTCAGATTATGCAGCAGATGATGTATTATGTGGCAAATATGGTAGAGCCATAATTATGGGGAAAGCATTTGCAAACTAGGATATTTTGCCATTCATGTTTGACCTGCTCTTGTTGAAAAAGGGAGTAGAAGTGCTGATGACAGAAACTCCATGGCTCAGAGACAAATGGCTTGTGATTCCACTTTTAAGCGTATTTGAGACATTCTGTGATTGGAAACGTATCCCCCTTTGTGAATGTATTTTAATGTCGATAATTCATATTAAAACTTAAATAAACATGTGTATCCATTGGTTGAATTTCATAATGTAAAAAGCTGTAACCGGTTAGTGAAATGGGAAACAAATACTGAAAATTGGGATGTTTTGCTCTTTCTGCCACACCTCTGACCCTGCCCACTGGCCCAATCCTCAGGTTATTGCAGCCCTCTGATTCTCCACCCACAGTTGCCCTACTTCCCCCCCCCCCCCACACCCCCACTTCGACCACTGGGTCAGTGAGAAGGGTAATAAGAAAATGATTATTTGTGGCGGAGGTACCAGAGGAGGGTGAACAGACTGGAGAAGATTGGTAGAGCAAACAGGACAGGCGGAAAGAGTGATGCAGTAAAGAAAGAGGGTGATAGGACTAGGAGAGACTAGTGGGAAAGAGAATGAGAACATGAAAGAGACATGAACATATCAATCACAATTCAGGAGATACATTTCACATTTAAAGAACTCACATTATTTGTAGTTTTCCTCTTTGTTCTTTTTAAAAACATTTTGCTGAAGACACTATCCGACATTCTTTACGAAAATAGCCAACAAATAACCAGTTGTCAAATTCAGGAGCTGTTCTCTTGTCACAGTGGGCAGCTATGGTAAGAACAAGGCCCACATTTCATAATTGGTTGATTCTACTCAAGCTGACAACTTTGATCGCTCTTCCAGTTGTTATTACACTTGTTCAGAGTAAATGTACAGCAATAGGCCCAGCTCATTACTACCTCTTTAAAACACACATGGCTATACCAGAAGGAGAACCGGCAGATAGTCCTTCCAGCGCCTCAAGACCCTCACAGGAGGACCTGGTGCTGCAGTTGTTCAAATGTTGACTTCTGCCAAGGAAAACATGCCCAGCACAGTAACAGTGCAAGGTCCGATTACACATACCTGTGCACCCACATAAGTACATGCACACACACACTTGTACAGAAGCAATTTCAGCTTCCTTTACATACACAGACTCGTTACCCTATATGTAGCAGATGTAAATATGGTTCTGACAGAAAATGTTGAGGTGGAGAGAGAGGAGGGTGAGGTGTAGAGAGGAGAAGGTTACGCTGAGAGAGTAGAGGGTGATGGATATGAGCGTTAGAGGGAAAGGGGGGAGAATGAGGCAGAGGCAGGGAGGATAGCGGAGAAGAGAGGGAAGAAGCTGAAGTGAAGAGCAGAGTGGGTCAGAAAGACAAAGGATGGTGGGGCAGCGAGTTAGAGAAGGGGAAATCTGTTCAAGAAGGATGAGGCAGAGAGTGAAGGGTGAGGTGGGGACAGAAGGTTCAGATAGGGAGAAAGGAGGCTGATGCACAGTCAGAAGATGCGAGGTCGAAAGAGAATTGAAGGTGAGGTGGAAAGAGTAGGGTAAGGTGGAAAAAGGATGAGGTGGAGAGATATGATGATGTGAGAGGAAGCAGAGGATGAGGTGTGCAGGAGTGCAGGGTGAAGCAGAGAGTGCGGAGTGTGAGGCAGAGAGAGAAAGGAGGGTCGAGAGACCAGAAGAGATAAAGTAAATAGGTACAAACCCCCAGAAATTCAGAGTAAAACTAATAGGCATGACACAAATAGTAGGTAGAGTATGCTTTTTATCCTCCTACAGGACCATCCTGCATGTTCAGAGCCAGCTCCCAGACACCTGGTAGATGATAGGCAACCCTATACATGTTAATGGCCCACCCATGATGCTTCATGGCCCTCCCAGATTCAGATTCATGGCCCTCCCAGATTCTGAATTCCTTACCGTTGCTACGACACCCATTCAAACAGAGTTCCCGCTCAAGTGGACTACTGAACTGGTTCGCTACTTGGGCTTCCAGATCCACACAGATCTGGAGGTAGTGATATGCAAGAACTGTGGGAGGGCTATACAGCGTCACACTGAGGCGGTGGATCAATGGATTCGCCTCCCACTTTCTCTTTGCGGTCGTATAGCTGTCATGAAAATGGTAGAAAGCGTTGGACGCCAGAGGGGTAGAATTTACTATTGCCATTCCAGTCTCTGCAACAGTAGGGAAAGCATTGGACTCTGTAGGGGTCAAATTTACTATTCCCTCTCCAGTCTCTGTAACAATAGGGAACAGTTGGACTCCGGAGGGGTCAAATCTACTATTGCCACTCCAGTCTGTGCAACAGTAGGGAAAATGTTGGTCTTCGGAGGGGTCAAATTTACTGTTCCTACTCCAGTCTGCAACAGTAGAAAAAGTAGTTCACTTCAAACACATAACATATTATAATAACTATTAATTGACCCAAAATATAAAACCCTTAATATAAAAATTATATTGGCAGCCAACTCCCCTCGCGAAACATTTCACATTGCGAACAAACTTTTGAAAACCCCCACTCCCCCTAATACTCTCGAAGCAACGGACCGCCGTTGCAAGGAACTCGCTGAGTATTTTTATAACAAGTTTCAAACAATCTGCTGCTCTTTCACCTCGACGGACTGTCACACTAGTCCCTACCCCGAGGATTTTAACTGTTGGAGCAGGGAACAACCGCTTAAAGCTTTCCCCTCAATGAATGATGATAGATTCCTCTGCACTTGTAAAAAGTGGGACACCTAGAGACTCCGAACCACCCAAAATCTTGAAATTAGTTGCTTAATCAGTTAGTCCTATTATTTTGGACCTGATCAATTCCTCACTGTCTGTCGGTGTGGTCTCTCCTTTATGGAAAAAAACTATGGAGAAACCTCTATTGAAAAACCATAGCCTGGACCCGGACTGCCTTGGCAATTACCGGCCCATTTAGCTCCTTCCAGGGATCAGAAAAATCAGGGAGAAGCATGTCAACTCGGTTCTCTCTATACACCTAGAATCTTTTAACCTTCTCCATTCCTCTCAAACGGGCTTTCGCACACGTCAAGGAACAGAAACGGCCCTACTGGCAGTCTTCGAAGACTCCAGGAAAATCTTCAATGCAGGAGGCTCTTTGGCTGTGATTCTTTTAGACCTCAGTGCAGTATTCGATATGGTTAGCCACCATATCTTGGTCGAATGACTCAGAAGCCTGGGTGTGTCGGTAGTCGCTCCAACCTGGCTGCAATCGTTCCTGGAGGAGAGATCCTTTCAAGTCTTTGAGGGTGAGGCCCTCTCAGACCCTCTGCCCCTACATTGTGGGGTCCCGCAGCGGTCGTCTCTGAGCCCGACTCTCTTTAATGCTTACATGGCCCCTATTGCCAATATTGTTCTTCCTTTTGGGGTGCATATTGTCACATATGCCGACGACACCCAATTGGTCGTCGCCAGTGGCGGTGCGTCCATTGGGGGCGTTGGGGCGTTGCCCCACTAGCCATGGACTACCGCACTGGCAGTGGCAATGAAGAATGACTTTTAAAAAATAAATGTGTGATTGAAAGAAATTTAATCTGACCCGAGCGCACTGCGCGCTACCTGTCCCAGGAAAAGCCCGACCGAATCGGGCATCTATAATGAAGTGGGCGGTGGGGGGCGGGGCTGCGGCAGAGTGGCAGGCAGGCAGCGCACACAGACAGGCAGCGGGGTGCTGACTGCGCTTGCTAAATCCCGGAGTACTACATTTTTTGACTGGCTCGCGCATGCTTATAAGTGTAGACCTTCCCTCCCCCCTCCCCCCTAGCACTCCGATACATAGACAGGGACCCGGGTCCCCGGTCACATCTAGGGCAGATAGGGGCCTGCTCGTGGGCCAATCCTGGCGCAGTGGCACTGTTCACGCTGCGCCAGGATTGGCTGCTGCAGCAGGATGGTGCCGTGATTGGGTGTTGGCTGCTCGCACAGTAATGGCCAATCACATATGGCTATATCCAGCCATGTAGTCGGTGATTGGCCATTTCCCTACGCTCTTGGACAGTCAGGACGTCACAGCACGCACGTAGCACACCAGTGCTGCCAGTGCCACCGTCAACACCAAGAGACTGAGTAGTAAGTGTGAAACTGAAAGTAGAACGAACTTTCTAGAAGTATAGTGAAGTCGAGGTCCGAGCCGAGATTGAGTTCTAGTGTGTGGGAGAGTAGAGAGAGAGTCAGTCTTAAGGTAGAACATTGATGTTCTTAACACCCCTCATGAATCTGATCCCAACAAGGCAGACTCGAGTCGACATCATTCTGAGGTGGGAAAACTGCGCAGCATGAATTGCCCGGCAGTGACTATCATCTGTTATGTATAGCAGCACTTAGAAACAGCAGAAGCACAATATTTAGCACTATATAAAAAGGTTTTCTCTTAGGTTATTCAGTAAGCATTATATAACACTGCAAGAGTTCAGTTTGGCGTTTCATGTTCGAGGTTTGAGTCTATTTATAAAACTATCATAATTTTACTGATGGTGCCGTTGAGACAACGCAATATTGTATGTTAAAAATAATGGATGATGTTATAAAGATGGTATGGCTTTGGCGGAACTTAACGGTGAACATACTACTTTAATTGGTGCATTTCCTGTCATTTGTTGATTTGTGTTCTGTGTACTATTAACCTCCCATCAACGTTAATTTATAATCTCAAATGTTTTCCTACGAATTCCTCTATATTACTTTTAAAAACTACACTTTCAGTGTCTTAGTTATAGCTACAATGTAAAGTCTAAAACTCGCTGGCAATCCCTAGTTATGGTAAGCTGACCACAACATAATTCATGCCCCGGCGCTGCTCATGAACTCACAGACACAGTATTGATGATATCTCAATGGCATCGTGCTTGGGTTGGAAGCCACAGTCTGGGATTTAGCCATTTGGACTCTCAAATGGACATCACTGACGTTCGTTAATGGATTGAGATCCAAATGCTGGCTCTCGACTAGGCGCTTTGCCAAGCCTACATACCCAGAGTGCTCACAGTGCACAGCTGTTAGCTAGAACCACCAGTCACAGTGCGCGTGACACTGGTGCCTACTCATCTTCTCCGACCTCGTTGTGACCAGTGTTTGAATCGTGTTGTATGTGCAGCCTAGGACCGCCTGCTTGGACCTGCTTTGTTTGCTGGACTGACATACAAGTTACTGCGTAAGTGTTGACCAATCCGACACTGCTGTAATAATATACTAGTTTTTTGTAAATCGATTTTGGCCACTACAGGTGTGGCAGGGTATACTCAGACATGAGTCCCTTTCTCACTGCTCCATCAGGATTCAAGCAAGCCGGGCCGAAGAGGCTGAAATGCCAGAAACCGGTCCCCGGTAGCTTGTCTCCTTTCTGGTAAAGAATTGGCTTGGTAGTTTAGTCTGCCCTGTTCCCATGATGCACTGGGCCAGGGACAGACTGATTTGCATATAGCCAGGTTCTGAGCTGGGATGGGGCAGTGAGATAAATAACGGTGATGGATCAAGCCCTGATCTTTGGACTGGGTAAGAGTGGTCTGCTCAATTCAGACACTCTGTTCATCACCACCCCCTTTTGTAAATCGATTTTGGCCACTACAGGTGTGGCAGGGTATACTCAGACATGAGTCCCTTTCTCACTGCTCCATCAGGATTCAAGCAAGCCGGGCCGAAGAGGCTGAAATGCCAGAAACCGGTCCCCGGTAGCTTGTCTCCTTTCTGGTAAAGAATTGGCTTGGTAGTTTAGTCTGCCCTGTTCCCATGATGCACTGGGCCAGGGACAGACTGATTTGCATATAGCCAGGTTCTGAGCTGGGATGGGGCAGTGAGATAAATAACGGTGATGGATCAAGCCCTGATCTTTGGACTGGGTAAGAGTGGTCTGCTCAATTCAGACACTCTGTTCATCACCACCCCCTTTTGTAAATCGATTTTGGCCACTACAGGTGTGGCAGGGTATACTCAGACATGAGTCCCTTTCTCACTGCTCCATCAGGATTCAAGCAAGCCGGGCCGAAGAGGCTGAAATGCCAGAAACCGGTCCCCGGTAGCTTGTCTCCTTTCTGGTAAAGAATTGGCTTGGTAGTTTAGTCTGCCCTGTTCCCATGATGCACTGGGCCAGGGACAGACTGATTTGCATATAGCCAGGTTCTGAGCTGGGATGGGGCAGTGAGATAAATAACGGTGATGGATCAAGCCCTGATCTTTGGACTGGGTAAGAGTGGTCTGCTCAATTCAGACACTCTGTTCATCACCACCCCCTTTTGTAAATCGATTTTGGCCACTACAGGTGTGGCAGGGTATACTCAGACATGAGTCCCTTTCTCACTGCTCCATCAGGATTCAAGCAAGCCGGGCCGAAGAGGCTGAAATGCCAGAAACCGGTCCCCGGTAGCTTGTCTCCTTTCTGGTAAAGAATTGGCTTGGTAGTTTAGTCTGCCCTGTTCCCATGATGCACTGGGCCAGGGACAGACTGATTTGCATATAGCCAGGTTCTGAGCTGGGATGGGGCAGTGAGATAAATAACGGTGATGGATCAAGCCCTGATCTTTGGACTGGGTAAGAGTGGTCTGCTCAATTCAGACACTCTGTTCATCACCACCCCCTTTTGTAAATCGATTTTGGCCACTACAGGTGTGGCAGGGTATACTCAGACATGAGTCCCTTTCTCACTGCTCCATCAGGATTCAAGCAAGCCGGGCCGAAGAGGCTGAAATGCCAGAAACCGGTCCCCGGTAGCTTGTCTCCTTTCTGGTAAAGAATTGGCTTGGTAGTTTAGTCTGCCCTGTTCCCATGATGCACTGGGCCAGGGACAGACTGATTTGCATATAGCCAGGTTCTGAGCTGGGATGGGGCAGTGAGATAAATAACGGTGATGGATCAAGCCCTGATCTTTGGACTGGGTAAGAGTGGTCTGCTCAATTCAGACACTCTGTTCATCACCACCCCCTTTTGTAAATCGATTTTGGCCACTACAGGTGTGGCAGGGTATACTCAGACATGAGTCCCTTTCTCACTGCTCCATCAGGATTCAAGCAAGCCGGGCCGAAGAGGCTGAAATGCCAGAAACCGGTCCCCGGTAGCTTGTCTCCTTTCTGGTAAAGAATTGGCTTGGTAGTTTAGTCTGCCCTGTTCCCATGATGCACTGGGCCAGGGACAGACTGATTTGCATATAGCCAGGTTCTGAGCTGGGATGGGGCAGTGAGATAAATAACGGTGATGGATCAAGCCCTGATCTTTGGACTGGGTAAGAGTGGTCTGCTCAATTCAGACACTCTGTTCATCACCACCCCCTTTTGTAAATCGTAATAATATACTAGTGCAGCATTGGCATTGCGCGCCCCCCTTCAAAGTGAATTATTTCCACCCACTGTGAATGTGTTGAACGTCACGTCAGCATTGCAATTTCCTATGCTCTGAGTCTGTCTGTGCTGTCTCGCACGCACTCACCCTCATCATTGATGAGAGCGTCACTTTATTATCATCTTGCATTTGCAAATTAATGTAAGTAACCGTTCTTATGTATTTTTTTATATATTACTTGTTGTATTTCATATCAGGATGCCGAGCTCAGAGGCTATTATACTGTACACACACAGCTAACACTGTCTTCGCGTGGAGTATGTCGTATTTCCTGTTTTGGGCCATCTGACCTTTGGCTGTGTGGGCTGGATAGAGCAGGGCTACTCCGACCTGACGGCTCCTCGCTTACGGCAGACCCAATATATTCTGGGCGATTTATTTTCAGGTTATTGCCTTTGAAAAGCATCCAGAGCTCGGACAGCCCCTGAAAGGCTGGTCGGGCTGGGAAAGCGCCATTTCCAACATGGCTGTGACAGTGGGAAATTTTGGGGTCAGTGCTTGCAGTGATTATTGTAAAGGGCACATGGGGGCGAAGGATGGATTAGTGCTGCACTAAGGCCAAGAAATAACCTGTTCTGTAAACTGCCACTGCTTCCTCAACAATACCTGTTTTCGCCACTTTTTCATTTACATCCAATATTGACACTAGTCCTCCTTACAGTAAATGCGAAGTTTTGTAGTGGTGAAAAGTCAACTCATGTCAGTAGACCATCATGTGTGTCGGGGACTCCTCAGGCTGTGGTTATAATGCTGCGCCAGGGTTCCCTCGGGAAGGGTTTGTAACATTCCTAAGCCAGTGCTCCCGCAGGACATTTTTTATAATACTCCCATGCCAGGTCTCCATCAGGACACCTTCAAAACATTCCCACGCCAAGGCACCCTCGAGAGGGGTTTGCAATATTCCCATGCCTGGGTCCCCGAGGATATGTTTATAATATTCCCATGCCAGAGCTCCCTCAAGAAGGGTTTATAACATTCCCATGCCAGGGCTCCCTCGGTATACGTTCATAACCTTCCTGTGCGCAGACAGGCTGACGTGGTGCTTCTGTTGGGTTTCATGACTTCCATGTATGTGACTCGCTGCTTCCTTTGTAAAGCTCTCTAACGCTTTCGTGCAGTGCAGGCGCTTTATAAAATTGCATCAATAATAGAGAACATGTACAATAAAAGCACGCCATTCGTATCGCCACGGGAGACAGCAGCTACTCATCCCTAACTTGCTCTTTGATCCCCTGCCCGGCCCTTGGCATTCCTGGGCTGTCGTTTTATTAGACACATGGTGACCTCAGGATAGCACCTGGAAGCTTTGAGAACTTGTTTGCACACTCACTGTGTGATAATAGCTCCTACTCCTCACCCTGTGAAGGGACCTTTTATCCTGTGGTACACGTAAGGTCTGAAGGGGCGGAGGGAGAAGGCACCAAGGATATTGTTAATGTTTTTCCTAGAGAGAGATCAGAGTTTTGTCTAATGGAAGTTTTGACTCATGGAAATGTAGCACAGAAGGTTAATGTGCCTGCTGCAAAGAACATGTACCTGATGAAGTCTGTTATGAAGCTCTGTGGTTATACTGAATAAGCTCTTTATTAATGTAATACCTGCACTTTCACAATTGCTTTATTAACCTTCCTGCTTTCTCAAATTTGCTTGAAAATGCACAATTTTTCCACTATTTTTTCAAAATTTTGGAAAAAAAACCCTCCCTAGGGGGTTCGGGCTCGCACACTACGCTCGCTCGCTACGGTGCAGTTTGATTATCAGTTTCCGCCCCACCACTTTCAAATGTCACCAGCCGCCTCTGAACCATGCTGACAGGGCCCCTATCCGTCTCCGTCCTTGCCTCGAAGAGGTAACAAGATGGATGAAACACTCACACCTTAAATTGAATGGTGATAAGACCAATCAATCAATCAATCAATCAGGCATTTGTTAAGCGCGACTACTCACTCGTAAGAGTCTAAAGGTACTGGGGGGGTTTAGCAAGCTCGAGTGCATCAAGGGGGTGTCTGTCAAAGAGCCAGGTTTTGAGGTTTCTTGCGAAGATGGGGAGCGATATTGTCTGTCTGAGGTGGAGCGGCAGGGCGTTCCAGGCTCGGGCCGCGAGGAAGTAGAAGGAGCGGCCTCCCGATCTGGTCTTTCTGGTGTGGAGAACCACAGCGTAGGAGAGCTGGGCAGATTGTAGGGTCCTCTGGGGTGCGTGGAATTTGAGTCAGCTGTTCAGGTATGCTGGTCTGATGTCGAGAGCCTTGTGGGCATGGGTGAGCATATTGAAGGTGACTGTAGCTTCGATGGGGATCCAGTGGAGTGTGTGCAGGTGCTGGGAGATGTGGCAGTGTCTTGGCAGGTCAAGGACCAGTCTTGCAGCGGAGTTGTGGATGTTCTGTAGCTTGCGAGTGAGGTTTTTGTTTATTTCAGTGTAGAGTGGGTTGCCGTAGTCAAGTCTGCTGGTGACCAGGGTGTGAGTGATGGTCTTACTGTGTGCGAGGGGGATCCATTTGAAAGTCTTACAGAAGAGGCGGAGGGTATGGAAGCAGGAGGATGAGATGGAGTTGATCTGGCTGTCCATTTTGAGCTCGGAGTCCAGGATGATTCCCAGGTTGCATGCGTGGTCCGTGGGGGTGGGCGGGCGTCCGAGGACGGGGGGCCACCAGGTGTCGTTCCATGCGACGGGGTTTGGGCCCATGATGAGTACTTCTGTTTTATTGGTGTTTAGTTGTAGGCAGCTGTTTTTCATCCATTTGGCGATGGCTTCATTGCCTTCTCGAAAATTGTGTCTGGCGGTAATGGGTTCGTGGTATTGTGAGAGGATGAGTTGGGTGTTGTCTGAGTATGACACAATGTTGAGTCTGTAGGTTCTGATGATGGGGGCGACCTGAGCCTTTTAGACGTTGAAGAATGTAGGGCTGGTGTCGGCGTCTCTGTTGAAAATGTGGTGGGGGCAGGGGTCCGTGGGGGCCCTGGAGTGGATTGACTTCATTGTCTTCAGTGTGTCTTCGGTGGTGGGGCTGTTCAGTTGTCGATCGCTGGCTTCAGGGTGTCGGGGGTGCTTGGCTAGGGTTCAGGGTGTTGGTTGTCTTTGTCGAAGTTGTTGTAGATGGTCTTGATTTTGTGGTGGAAAAAGGTGCTGAGTTTGTCGCAGAGGTCTTGTGAGGGAGGGATGTCGGTGGACTCGATGGTGGGTTGGGCGAACTCCTTGATGATGTTGAAGAGTTCTTTGCTGTTGTGTGCGTGAGTGGAGATTCTGTCTTCAATCGCTTTTTTCCTAGTTTTTCTGATGAGTTGGTGGTGGGCGTTGGTGGCGGCTCTGAAGTTGTAGGCTTCTGTGGATTTGGTGTTTCTCCAGGCCTTTTCGAGGTGGCTGCAAGTGCTTCTGGACTTTCGAAGTTCGGTGGTACACCAACTGGCTTTCTTGGCGTGGGTGTTGTTGTTTTTCTTGAGGGGGTCTATAATGTTAGCGCGGTCGGAGATCCATCTGTGCAGGGTTTGGGCTTCCGTGTTGGGGTTGTCGTTTTCCGCGATGGTTGGGGTGGAGTTGCTAAGTGATGAGGTTAGCTGATCATCAGTGATTCTGGTCCAGTTTCTTTGTGGGAGCAGGTGCAGGTGTCTGTGGATGGTGGGTGTCCTGAGGGTGAAGTGAACGCATCGATGGTCAGTCCATGAGAGTTCGGTGGTGTGGCTGAAGGTGACGGAGGTACCTGTTGTGAAGAGGGGGTCGAGGGTGCGTATTGCTGAGTGCGTGGGTTTGGTCACGATCTGACGGAGTCCACTGTTGTGGAGGTTGTCCAAGAGGGATGTGGTGCTGGGGTCCAGTTGGTTGTCGAGGTGGAAGTTGATGTCTCCCAGTAAGGTGTAGTTGGTGGACGAGATGGCATGCGGAGAGATGATGTCCGTGATGGAGTTGGCGAAAAGTCAGCGGGGTCCAGGGGGTCGATAGATGAGGGTTCCTCGGAGGGTGGTGATAGGGCTGGCCAGTATCTTGAAGTGAAGGTGTTCCATCAGGTCTGTGGGCTCGTCAGAGAGTGTGCTCAGGCGCAGATTGGATTTGTGGACAATGGCGATTCCTCCTTCCGGGCACGTGGGGCGGACCTTCCTGGAGGTCTTGTATCCATGGGGAATGGTGATGGGGATGTCCGGTCCTGAGGTGGTGTTGGTCCATGTTTCGGTGAAGAACGCCACTTCTGGGGTGGTGCTGTCGAGGAGGTCCCAGATTTCGGTGGAGTGTTTGTGGAGGGATCAGACATTGAGGAGGATGCATTGCAGGGTCTTCGGTTGGGTGGTGGTCTTGTGGGCGGGCAATTTCACTGAAAATGTGTCAGTGTTCTTGCTTGCTGTCCCCGCAGCAGCCGCCATTAAGTAGGGGTCGGGGAGGGCTGGACAGCTTGGAGGCGGGAGTGGGGAGAAGAGCTGGATTGGGCCAGTCGCGTTGGTCGTGCCGGAGGGGAGGGGCCGCGGGGCCAGCAGCGGCAGGGAAAAACAGGCAGAAAAGGCAAAAGAGAGGAAAGAGTGGAAATGCGGAGGAAAGACAGAGGGGGGGTGAAAGGGGGAGATTGAAATCAGTAAAAAAAACGAGTGAAAACGGAGGAAAGACACAGAGGGGGAGGGAAAAGGGGAGATTGAAATCAGTAAAAAATTTGTAAAAATGGAGGAGAGACACAGAGGGGAGTGAAAGGCGGGGAGATTGAAATCAGTCAAGAGTGAGTGAAAACAGAGGAGAGACACAGAGAGGGAGATTGAAATCAGGAAACAAAATAAAGAAAACGGAGGAAAGACACAGAAGGAGAGTAAAAGGGGGAGATTGAAATCAGTGAAAAACAAGTGGAAACGGAGAGAAAGGAGACAGAGGGATGAGGCGCAGGTAAAAACTGCGGGTGGAGGAGGGCCTCGAACTTCAGCACTCAATAGTGCAGGGGCTCGGAGGAAGGCCTCACTTGATTGTGGGGCTACGAGGGGGAGAGAGCAATTTCACTGACAATGAGTCTCCTGCAAGGATTCTCCTGGGGATCCCGAGCAGGCGATCAGCAAAACCGGCTTGAAGTTTCTCCATTGGCTCCCGGTCCAGAAGTGAGTCTTTTTTAAGGCCCTGTGTAAGACCGAGCTCATGCTCCTCAGCAACCCCTCTCTCTTTGAGGTAGATACCATGTGGCCACTGTGTATAGGCCCTGCACCCATTCCTAAGCCAGAGATAAAGAGCTTAGGTTTCTGCCAGGATTCAGACCTCAGCTTCACCTCCCAAGCCAGGAAGGTTGTGACTTCTTGCTTTGGTATTCAATGAATGCTTCGCAAAGTGCTCCCTTTGCTACCTTTTCAAGCAAGAAAGCTCATGGTCCAGGCGCTTATTTTATTTTGCCTGGACTATGGAAAGGCCCTTTATCTAGGCGCTCCATGCTCAGTCCTGGCTAAGCTTCAAACTGGGCAGAATTGCGCTGCAAGGTTTCTCCTGGGGATCCCGAGCCAGCAATTGGCAAAACCGCCCTTGAAGTTTCTCCATTGGCTCCCAGTCCAGAAGAGAGTCTTTTTCAAGGCCCTGTGTATTACCCACAAGTTGATTGGATGGAAAGGACCAGCCACCATATCCTCTCTGGTCCAGCCCTATCGAGCTAACAGACGGTTGCACTCAGATGAGCTACACCTCGCTATTGTTCCCAGAATTAAGAAGGCTAGAAGTGGTGGTCGGCTTTTTTCGTTTAATGAGGCCAAACTTTGGAAATCCCACCTTCTGCAGGTATGAAAGGGACCTAAACACTTGGCCTTTCATAAAGCTCTGAAAACTTGACTCTTCCCCAAATGACCCTGCGGTGGCTTCCGTTGCTCTGCTTAGCGCTGGGATGCCATGCGCTCTATAAATGCTGTTTCATTATATATGCTCAAAAAACTGTCCAAATTCAAATGGGAACCAGGTTTTTTACTGGTGTCACTGGACGTTACGTCCCTGTATACCAGCATCTTTCACAGGGACGGAATTAAGGCAGTCCAGCATTTTTTGAATAAGAGACCTATCTGTCTACATGAACATTCCAAGATGATTGTTGCAATGATTACTATGTGCTTAGAGAAAAATGTGTTTTATTTTCCAATCAGTTGTTTTTGCAGACCAGGGGAATGGCTATGGGGGCCTGCTTCTCTCCCAGTTATGCCTGTCTCCATATGTGTTTCTGGGAGGAGCAGGTCCTCATACCCAACTTCAATACAATCATGAACACCAAGGTAAAAACCTGGTTGAGGTATATTGATGACCTCTTTTTTATTCGGGATGGTTCTGCAAATGATGCTGCCAAGTTTATTGATCAATTGAATATTAACAATCTTAATCTAAAATTTACTAGCAGCATTAGTACTAATTCCATTGTCTTTTTGGATGTAGAAATTTATGTTGACAATGGTCAGTTGGAGACTAGGCTCTATCGGAAACCTACAGCAGGCAATACAGTGGTGCATGCTGCCAGCCACCATCCGGCGCACCTGATAAGGAGCATCCCCAATGGGGAGATGCTACGCATCAGGAGAATTTGCAGCAGTAACACAGAATGCCTAGAGGTACAAAAAGAATGCAAGGTTAGGTTTTTGAACAGAGGCTACTCAACTGAATCCAAAAACAGTGCTATCATTAGAGCTAACAAACTTGATAGACTGCAACTGTTGGCTTCTCAAGATGACAGTGTTAGTGTCTCTAAAAAAACAGTGGCTAGTGAAACACGCCTGATAATCGGTTTTAGCAACCAACATCAGGCAATACATAAAATTGTAAAAAAATAACTGGTCTTTGATCACTAGTGATCCAGTTGTAGGCAAGATGTTTACTAAATCACCAAGCATTGCATATAGGAAAGCAAGATCCATGCAGGATAGTCTTGTCTCAAGTAGTCCTGAAGTAGTCACGGGCTCGTGTCTTGATGGAAGTAAGGGCTTCTTGAGATGCTCTACCTGCAAAGCTTGCAAAAATGGTGTAAGCAGATCAGAGTATATGACTACGCTCTCTCCTAATCCCATCAAGATTAGAGAAAAATTGAACTGCAGGTCGGAGTACGTTGTCTATGTTTTGGAATGTCCCTGTGGTCTAAGATATGTAGGAAGCACCAGACCACAGGTGTACAAACGGATATTGCAACATTTAAGGGCTATCACCAATGCAGATCCATCCTACCCCGTAGCTAGGCATTTCAAGAAAGTTCATGGGAAAAATGCCTCCGGGTTACTGTATTTTATAATTGACACCGTACCCCCACAGAGAAGGGGCGGCGACAGAGAATCCCTTTTGCGGAAGTTAGAAACCAGGCACATCATCATGCTCGACACAAAAATGCCCAATGGGCTCAACACTAGCGAAGATTGTCACACTTACTTGTAATAGGCAGTACTGCTCTCTGTATTTTATTGATAGTATGAACCTGAAGCTGTGCAACTTAAAAGAACAAATGAACTATAACTCTGGTCCTCCACATGAATGTATAAACATGATAGTTGTCATCTGTTTACTATTTTAACTCACTGGTAGCACGATTTTCTGAACGTTACTAAATATGCACTTTATTGTATTTTGCACAATGATTTAAAATTTGCACATATAATATCTTTAGCCCACTTGGGCTTTATAGTAGTTATTTCCGATACCAATGAAAGAAATAGTTCTTGGTACTGGTTATACAATACATATACTCAGTGCCCCTGTTGCTGTTATTTAGCATACGGTTGTGAGTAGTACACCAAATAAGATCGGTAAGACGTTTTAGGTTGATCATTGGCAATGAATGGGAATATTTATATTTTAAAACATTATATGTATTTATATGTTTTATTATTATTGTAAATTGCCAATGCACCTGTACCTAAATATGTGCAATATTACTTAGAGGCTGCTATATATTTATATATTTATATAAATGTAGAAATTAATTTTATTTCACCTCTATTGAAAGTCTTTTTTAACGCATTATGTGTTAATTGTGCTAGTAACTTTACTATGTCTATTACGTAATGGCATCTTGCACTTTAAAAACGGTATGTCAGCCCCCATGACGGTGTCATGTGATTAAGGCTTCGTTAAGCTGAAACGCGTCATTGCAGATTGGTGTTGGGCTAAGAAATAAATAATTTGCACCATTTCCTGGGTCTTGCTTCGTCTGTTTGGCTGAGTTGCTGATTTTGGACGTCTACATACTGTGTATATATATATATATATTTACATATATACATATATACATATATATAAAAATATATATATATACACATTTAAAAAACAATTAAGCAATTTACATGATTCTTAAAATGTGTACTAATTAATATGAAGCTAAAAAGAGTTAATTTGTCATTTAATTAAATTCCCACAGTATACTCCCACAAACTCTTCAGCACACAATTAAAATATAATTAAAATAAAAAAGTATAACACAATTTACATATTAAGTAAGCAATAAAATACTTATTAATAAATTAATTGTAAATTATTACTTAAATAACTTCCCACCCTATTCCCCTACAAACATCACAACCCACACCTAATATATAACATAAAAAATATAATTATTGAACAATTTACATAAGTATAAATCAATTAAATATTTTAATAAAAATTAATAATGAATTGGTAATTGATTATTACCTAGTTAACCTGCCACCCTATACCCCTACAAACCGAACAACTAGCTCCTAAAATATAATAATTACACAATTTACCGAATGAAATGAAATGGAAATTTATAGAGCGCAAACCTTCACCAAAGGGTATCATGGCGCTTGCTCAGCACAAGACATAAATACCAATACAAAGCTGCCTCAAAGGTTAAAAAGCCACATCTTTAATGTCTTCCTGAATGGCAACAGGTAAGTTTCTTCCTTAAGCCACACCGGAAGAGAATTCCAGAGTTTGGTCGTGCCTACCAGAAAGCTCCTGCCACCCCAGGCGCACTTTTTAAATCTGGGAACTACCAGGTTGTGAGAGCGTGCTGAGCGAAGCTGGAGGGCTGGAACATAAGGCAACAGATTCTGTTTGAAGAATGCTGGCCCTTGATCATGAGTGGCGATGAACACAATGCAGAGAGCCTTAAACTCAATCTGCCTTTCCACTGGCAACCAGTGACGCAATGTGAGCGCTGTGGAGGCCGATATATGTTTTGGGATATTCAACAATAAGAGCGCTGAAGCATGTTGCACTATCTGCAACTTATTGAGGCACTTTTTACAAAAGTTCATAAAGAGACCATTACAGTAATCAGCTCTAGATAATACAAGAGCCAAAACCACTAATTTCCTCAACTCAACTGAGAAGAATGGAAGAATCTTTCTCAGTAATTTTAAGGTGTCGAAGGAAGCAGATGTCACCTGATTGGCGTGGTCCTCAAAGGAGAGCATTAAGTGAAACATGACCCCAAGTTTTTTACCTTATTTTTTGGATTGGGAAATGACCCTAATTCTGCGGGCCACAGAACAGGGGTCCAAAAGTTGGTGTGGTTGCCAAAAAGTAAGACTTCAGTCTTACTAGCGTTCAACTTCAAACAATTCGAAGACATTCATTCCCCCACCTGACGAAGACAGGTATGAAACTGTGCCGCTGTATCATCTGGGGAACCTGACACTGAGACCACATCTGAGTGTCATCTGCGTACGAGATAGCAGAGAAACCAAGAGATCTTATTAGCCTAGCCAGATGGCAACGTGAAGTATGGCGACCTGAAATCAGCAAGAGCCACAAATTGCCACCGACCAGATAAAAATGATTTTAGTAAAGCGAGCGCTTTCCCTTTGATACCAACCCCCTCCAAGACTTGCAAAAGTTTCTGATGGTTTACTGTATCAAATGCTGCAGAGAGGTCGAACAGCACAAGTGCTGCATTGCCTCCTGCATCAACGGTCTGCCAAATCATTTCAGATGCTGAAATCAGCACCAGTTCAGTACTGTGTTGCTTCCTAAAGCCAAACTGGGAAGTGTCTAAACAGGCATGTTTTTCCAGGTAATCAGAAATAACGATATTCATGGCTTTCTCCACCATTTTTGCAGGCAGGGGGAGTCTGGAAATTGGTAGGTAATTATTAGGATCTGCTGAATTATCAATTAAATAATAAATAATAAATTAATCAATTGTTACTTAATTAACTTCACACCCTATACCTCTACAAACCAAACAACACAAACCTAAAATATGACAAAAAAATAATACTTACACAATGTACATAATTAATTATCAATTAAATAATAATGAATTAATTATTAAACAATTGTTACTTAATTAACTTTCCACCCTATACCCCTACAAACCCAACAACCCACACTTAAACATAACTTAACAATTTACACTATTTACATAATTAATTACCAATTAAATATTTAATATTAATTTAAAATAATTGTTCATTATATTTAATTAACTACCTCACAACCAGCTATGACACTATAAATTACTATTAACAATTACATTCAAAATTATAAATAACATCAAATTAAAAACTATGTTTAACAACAATTATACAAACAATATACAACATACACAATTCAAATATTAACTAAAACATATAAAACAATATTAGAATTTTTTGCAAATTATATTACTTACCTAGAAATCGATATTTTTGTCCACGATATTTCTGCATCACGATAGTAATGTGTCACAATATAAAAAACTTGATATTTGTGTAGCTCGATATTAACATTCCGATATTCTGTCCAAATACCTCACAGATGCTGCTCATGTTATAGATCCAGATAAATCAAAGATTAACCTTTGAGCCTGCCTGACACATTTTGTAATGCAAGTATCTTGACAAATACCAAATAGATCTACACCAAATCAGAAGAAGAAGTTATTTACCTTCGGTAACGTTCCTTACGGTGGATAGTCTGTATAACCACAGAATCCTCCCCTTTGGAATATTGACAGGCATCTGTCTGGATCCAGAGATTTTTTTAAGGAATGCTCCCTACGCATTAGTTGATGACACGACAGTGTGACATTATAAAACCACAGAGCAGATGGATTGGAACTGAATGTAAGCCCTACTCCCCCTACCGCCACCGATGAGCTTTTACACTAGTTTCTTAATGTAGGGATTTCGGTGTATTATATGGTATGGTTGTCCGATGTGTGACCTTACCATGTAACACACTACCAAAAACTGTCTTGGGTCCAGTCAGGCCAGTGCTTAATTTGAGCCGGTGGTTTCCGGTGCTCGGCACCGGCACTTAATTGCAGACACTGGCACTTAATTGCAGGCACCGGCACTTAGGACAGCTGCTTAGTTAAGAATGAGAAAAAAAACTGGCGTTTATTAATTCAATACACGTTTAAACAAGTAATACCTGCCATCCAACCATTCTTAAAGCTTGGGGGCCTTGAACAGTCTGAATTGTCACACTTGCAGCAGTGAAATGGTTAGTGGTTGTCTAATTTCCGTCATTGACAGCGCTGCCAGTGGCAATGTGCTGTGCAAACTGTGGTGGCCTTATAAGGAGAGCCCGGCACTTCGTTTTTTAACAAATTAATCTCCGAGTCAGGCTCATTTGCAAAACCTTTGGCTCAAACCATGTTGACTGTGGCCTCGAGCAAAAAGGTTTAAACAAAGGAAGCAATGTAAAACCCTTAGAAGGACCAAACCACAAAATAAGAAAGTCAAACAACACAAAAGAAATCCAACACTAATTTATCAAAAAAAGATTTTATTTTCATGAATTTGCAGAACCCAATGTGATTAAAAAAAATCCACCAGAGACTTCCAGAAAATAAACCTAAATCTCAGTTCTTTTAGTCACAACTGCAAAGAAGCATTGGTAAATGTAAAGTCTGGAAACTTTAAAAAAGTTTGAAAGAGTTGTGTTTTGCTACTCCGGTGCGACTAGGGCGACCAAATCTGGCAGGGAGAAGATCAGAGGGCCACTAAAGAGTAGTTGGACAGTTGTCTGGCCACCAAAGCATCCTTCAGTCCAGTTATGAAGTTTACATCATGACCGCTATAGGCTTTCATGGAGTGATGCTGATGGTGGGAATGCAGGATATGGGGGAATGCTTAAGGATGCTCTGGGTGCTGTGGAGTCAGCGCAGTTTCCTTGTCCTTACGCCTCGGACCGTGGGTCAGGTGTGGGGACTTTGGCTACAGAGGTCAGGATCCCCGAAGTCCTCCTTGAGCCAGTAGAAAGCCAGCTGCTGCCTGGCTACCGGTCTCCAGTCACAGCAGGTGCAGTGGTATACTTTGGTGAAGGCTAGTGTTCCTCTTGTGCAAACGATCTGAGCTCAGAACACACTCCCTGGTCCAGCAGACTCAAGAGCAACTTTTGGCCACCGAGGATCGGTCTCTTGGGCCGCCCAGCGGAGGTCAGCAGCGATTCTCCAGAAGTAGCTACTGACCTGCAGAGTTGGGCTACTTCAGCATTGATGACTCTGGTACTGGTTCCAGGGGTTCAGCTGACTGCCCTTTGAGTCACTTCATTGGCCTGCGGCTTGGGAGCGGCTTTACCTCAAGCCAAGAGCCACAGGCACAGTCCTTGCTTCGCTAGCCCGAGGTGCAGCAGGTGCAGTCTAGCAGACGATGCCGCCTCTGTTTACAAGGTCCAGGAGTCAGCAGGTTAGACCTTCTTCGGTGCTTTCTCCAGTTCAGTTCCACAGTAATCAGAGGTTCAGGATGCCAGGGGTGCCATATTTATGCCTAGAAAATGCCCTTGGGGTATGATGCGGTCCCTCACCAATAGGCTACCTGGACCCTCCCGTCCTGTGATGTGTAGCATCTAGCGATCCCAGAGTGCACTATTCTGCCCACTCCTAAAATGTCTGAACCCTTCCGTGGCTGTTAGGAGCGTTGTAGCCTACCCTAGATGTGTGGCAATCTATGGGCTATACACCCACAGGAAAACCGGTTTGGGCACTGATCTCTCCTCTCTGTTACCACCGCCAGACTGTTTACGTGAACAAAGAGGCAACCCTTCAGGAGTGTGATCGCATTTCCCCACAAAAGGAGGTTTTGCCCTTGAAGCTCGCCTTTTGAGCCAACACCCTGAGTGGGTTCCTGCAAGGCAGAAGTAACACTTTCCTCTGTAGCAGGCTGCTATTGTAAATTAGCCTGAGCGTTATTCACACTACTCTTACTCCCCTGGAGGGCAGAAAGCTGTCTGGTGGCCAGCAACTGTGTGAGGCCACTGGACAAACTGCGGTACAGAAAGGCAACTTTCTAAAAGTTGCCTTTCCTTAAAAATGACATTAAATGTGACTTGGACATCGAGTTGGGTCTAATTACACGATTAACTCATAGCTGCCAAGGTGTCAGATTACTTATGTGTGACATTTCTGTGTTTTCGGAGTGCTCATGTGTGATTGCTTTTGAGTGACACTGTAGCAAGCCGAAACAAGCATTTATGCCTTGCGCCATTGTGCACACACAACAAATTTAAGGTGTGCATGAATGGAAAGCTGATATTTGTCTACTTGGGAGCTAGCAGTTGCAGCCTGGAAAACATAACACTGCTTTAGAAACACATTTATCTTTACTGACAATAATGAGGAATGTGATTGCATTCACATGGTGCTAATACGCATCACTATATATTATTAGACTTGAGACATTTAGTACAGCTGTCCAAACACGCATTGACCTGACATTATTTACAGCCAGTTCACCAGGGAAATGGGAAAGTACAGGTCCACGTAAGTAAAGTGCTATTGGCTATAAAGCTAGGCAGCTGGGCGGTATTAGTAACATTACACACTGCATTAAAAATAAGTATTCTGATTACCTTTCCCCATAGTCAGACAAAGAAATGTGAAATATGCATGCTTCTCGATTTACTTCATTTAACTTTTGAAACAAACATTTGGGCCTACAAACACCAAATATATTGTTCTGCTTCTGTGAAGTCTGTTTTACTACTTCACTCAGACTCAACAAGATTCTTGGACCTAAAGTTCTTCAACCGGGCTGGGTAGGAGGGGACAATGGGCTGCAGCAGCTGGCAGCAATTATCGCTTTGCCCAAGCAGATGGACAGTCACACAGTCACCAATACTCTTCTTGCTCCATGGTGTCTTACTTTGGCTGGCAAACGGCATTGGTTCTAAATAGTTAGATACTATGGCCCTGATTACGATGTTGGTCGGAGTTGCCTCCGACCGACACCGTTTCGATAAGGGGAGTGCCCTACCATAAGTCGCGGTTCAGCAAACCTGATTGTACAGTCGCAAAATTCCATTTCTTTATGAGAGCTTGTGCAGTGGGCGGAAACCACCCGCAGCACAAGCTCCTATTGAGAAATGGGAGTTTGTGAAAATCCCTGCATTGTATGGCATGCACCTCACGGTGCCTGCCACACAGTGCAGGGATTATGGTGCCCCCAGGCCCAGATACAGAAGGCAAGGAGGGAAGGGGGCCTTGCTAGGGGCTCCCAATGTCGCTTTTCAACAGCCTTTCCATATAAAAAACGCTGACATGGAAAGGCTGTTGGAAACCGACATTATAATCCTGACTACGGAAACACTGTCCTTAAGGGATAATGAGGAGTTTTCGACTGACCAGCAGGCACCATGAGCCCGTCGGAAAATATTGGTTGGTCCCTCCGTCTGCTGCCTCTGACTACACACATCCTATGCGGCGGTTGGACCACAGCAGTAGATGCGGTTCTGACCACAACCGACAAGATGTTACGGTCCGAACTGCATCGTAATAAGGCCCATTGTGCGAATAACACACATCGAACTACTTTTAAGAACCAACCATTACTTAACAATACAAAATGGTATTCCGTGACCAAACACTGTGATAACAGACTACCATGATTCTGTAAATGAGAAACAAGAATCCTCTGGATAGTAGGGTTTCGATTTTGGAAGTGCTATGACACCATTCATATTGCCATTCAAATGCTGATCACATAATATTAATAAGGCCACTCCAGCATGAAGAGCTTTAAACTGCTGATATTCTTTCAAATGTTGTACTTGGTCAAAAATACCTTCCCTTTAGATAATTTATTTATTTATTGCATTTGTACAGCGCAACAGCTACCCGAAGGTTTTCCGGAGCTAGAAAACACAGAAAGGATGAAAAAGAAAAACTAGACAGTAGAAAGAGAGGGAACTATTGATTAAAGAGCCACGTTTTTACGTCTTTACGAAATTTGGGATAGTGTTGTTCCGTGCGTAGATGATAGGGAAGAGAGTTCCAGAGTGAGGGAGCCAGATAGGAGAAAGAATGACCGCCCATTCTGACTCGTCTGATCCTAGGGGTTTGGAATTTGTGCTGATTAGAGGATCGAAGCAGGCGGGGGGGCGATATTGGTGTACCAAGGCCTTTAAGTATTGAGGTGCTTCACCAGAGTCAATCTTGTGCATGTAACATAATGCTTTAAATTTGGCACGATTGTTAATCCGAAGCCAGTGGAGGTCACGTAATGAGGCTGAGATGGCAGTTCTATTGGGGAGTTTGCAGAGCAATCGATCAGCGGAGTTTTGTACAACCTGTAGCCTGTGTAGCACTTCCTTACTTGCGACCAGATATAAAACATTTCCATAATCAAGTCGTGATGGTATAAGGGCATGGATTACAGTTTTTTGGGTAGGCAGCGGAAGCATCCACAGGATTTTTCTCAGCCATTTTAAGATGACAAAGCAGGTGGAGGCTACTTTGACAGCTTGTTGCCTCATTGTCAGTTGGTCATCTACAATGATGCCAAGATTACGAGCGGATTGCACAGGAAGCGGGGGAGATCCCATCTGGGATGGCCAATGTTGAGGGCCCCAGAGGGTTTTGTTGTTACCGAAAAGGAGGAGTTCGGTTTTCCCGCCGTTAAGTTTTAATTTATTGGCGTGCATCCAGTCGGCAATGTTTGTTAACCCAGAACGGAGCATGGAGATGTTGTACTGAGTTTTGGACGAAAGTGAGAAAATAATCTGGGTGTCGTCGGCGTAAGAATTTACCGTGAGCCCAGCTTGCTCAGCTATTCTAGCCAAAGGGCTGACATATATGTTAAAGAGCAAGGGACTCAGTATGGAGCCTTGAGGGACTCCATACTGAGAGACATGGACTTTGGAGCTGGAAGTAGGGGAAAAAACTTGGAAGGTCCTATTCAATAGGAAGTTGGATAGCCACTTGAGTGCAAGGCCAGTGATGCCACAAGATTGAAGGGTGGTATGGGAGACAGTGTCAAACAGGGCACTTAAATCAAGAAGAATAAGTGCCACGGTTTCTCCTTTATTGACCTGTAGGCAGATATTTTCAGTAACACCCAGCAATGTTGATTCCGTGGAAAAGCCTGCCCTAAAACCGGACTGGGAGTTGTGAAGGACATTATGCGTCTCCACAAAGTTGGTAAGCTGCACGTTAATATGCTACTCTAGGATTTTTGAGAAGATAGGGAGAAGGGAGATAGGGCGGAAGTTAGATGGTACCTCTGGGTCCGAATTTGCGTTTTTCAACAGGGGCACAATCATTGCATGTTTCCAGGCTGCCGGGACTTTAGCTTCAGATAAAGAAATATTCAGTAACTCCTTAATTAAATTAAGTGTGGAATAATTCAAAGTTTGAAAAGCTGAAGGGGGGAATGGATCATTAGGGGACCCTGATTTGATGCCACTCAAGATGTTACGAAATGTAGTGGCATTGAGTAGAGTCCATTTGTTTAGGCCAATGCTGTTATCGGTTAATGTAGTTTCCTGAGGGAGATGTTTAGTTGGGAGACCATCGGCTGGAGGAGTTGTTAAGGTAGGTGCCTGTTTATCAAAATCAGCATAGATAGAAGCGATTTTGTTGACAAAGAAATCCGCAAGATCATCACATTGTTTAGAGTCGAGGCAAGGGGGTTTAGGCTGACAGGCGGCACCATAGAGTTCTTTAACAACTTTAAAAAGTACTTTGGGGCAATTTTGGGCTTCTAGGATAGTTAGATTGGCGTGCTCTGTCCGAGCGTTGTTGCAGAGTAGATGGCAATTGCTAAGGCTGATTTGTACAATGATTTAATTTTAGGGTCATAGTATTTGCGCCAATGTCTCTAGGTTTTTACATTTGTTTTTTTCTTGTTTGAGTACTTCAGAGAACCACGGTGCAGGAGGGTAGTGGTTGTTGTATTTCTTTTTAGACGAAGCTAGGCATGAGTCAAGAGATGAACTAAGCCAGTGGTGATGACCGCATCTTCATCCAAAGTAGTAATGGAGGCTACTGGTCTGGTGTTTTCAAGGTAGAGATTACATTTCTTTATATCCAAGTTTTTCCAATTTCTGCCGTTACTGGACCCGGGTGGGAATAAAGAACTTTTCAGAGGTTGCTCATATTTCATTTGGAATTCGACCAAGAAATGATCGGACCAAAGAATGGGGATGGCAGGTTTGCATAAAACGGTGGTGAGGTTAGAAAAGATCGGATCAAGCAAATTGCCTGCTTTATGCGTGGGACCAGAATTATAGAGGATGATATTCACATGTGATGTAGGTTGGGGTGTACAGTCAGGGCAGCGAGGGCGCACATGTGGCCATATGGCTTAAGAGGGCACTAATGAAAGATTTTGGCTAGTGCTTGCTGACATAATAAGATTAGCACCCACGTTATAAAATCTGAAGTTGGAAAAAATGTACAGGCAGGTGTGTGGTGGGACAGGATTTTGGTTTTCAACCTTAGATGGACAGTTTTCTCTAGTTGGCTTTGACGTACCAGCAGGCTTTGTAATAAGGGTTATTTTTAGATTTCTGAGCCTTTCCTGAACACTGACCTGTATTTTTTCAGGCACTTCAGGGTAATGAATTTGGACAAAATGCATCACAGATTGCTGCACTTCTTCCCATTTAGGCATGAATATTGTTTCATTCATACCAATATGACATTAGTTTACTTCCTTGGCCCTCTGAAAGCACCACTTTACCTCTGATCCTTATATCTTCTGAATTCCTACAAGGTGATACTCACCAGAGACTACAGGTAACAAACCCGGGCACACAATTTGAAGCCCCGCCTGTGCCGGAAGATCCAGCAGCTACACGTGTGTCTCAGAGAGGCTGGCAGGGCTGACAGAGAGAGCACAATCTGTTTTTGAGCATAGGAAAGATACAGTGTATTCCGTTTTCCTTGTCACTGAAACAACAAGTCCTCCAGGCCCACCAGCAGGCTAAAACGCTTTGTGTGCAGAGTGGCCGTGCAAAGCTTATGTGTTGCACACAAGTCTGTTTTTTGGATTGCCTCATGTTCTTTAAAGCGTATCAGGGAGCTATATATGCTTAACCATGCGGTGTTGCGGACACCAGCATTAAAATGCATTTGTCTAACCCCTGATGCATGGCACCTAGCAGAGCTGTTAGTTTGATACCTTAAAATAGCCATTTTTGTAGTCTCATTCAGAAGTTAGCCGGGCTGAGGAGTCAACCAGTAACTCTGTGTTAGCCAATGGGGCTACCAACTTTCCACAGAAAAATGACAATTTGGAGGTGTTGTTGTTAGTACATGTATAAACACATGTCCTGCTTAATAATATAGAAGCTCCCTGCCTCAAGACTCTATAGGCCTTCCTTAGGGGAGACTTACATATATTGTTAAAGAAAGTTGGGGCTTTGCCATTGGCTCAAGTGACAAAGTTGAACTAGTAGTTTAATACTGCTCTTACAGACTACAGTGGCAGGCTGGGAGCCATTTTGTACTTTGTCCCTCACAGGGTGGCACAACCAATATTACAAATCTGGGGGGAAACTCTGCCTTACATGCCCTGCTTAGCCTTCGTACCATATACTAGGGACTTATAAGTAAGTCATCTTACGGCAGTTGGGTGGTTAGATAATTCAACATACACTTTGTAGGGGGCTAGAGCACTGTCACTGAGGTCTGGTAAGCAGGCCTCAGTGCATTCTCAGTGTCGATAAAACAGCAGCATCAGTCCAAAATATTGGGGGTGATCAGGCAAAAAGGCATATTTTACACTTAATCTTTCTGCTTCCTCAGATGTGGAGCATTTTTAACACATTGAACGTTACATTAGTCCAAAATCTTTCTTGAAATCTTTTAAGATACTCAGGGGTTCACTTTCAGAGCACGGAGTTGAGAGGACAGTGAGCAATCTGTAGACAGACAGAGTATCTATCAGAAAAAGTGTTACCGAAAGTAAGTAACTTGTTCTCCTAATGGATACTTTCAACCACAGATTCCTAACCTTTAGAAAAGATACATCTGTTTCTCCCAAAGGTGGAGGGTCTGAGAAGTGGACTCATATTAAAATGGCTTACTGGATCGAACTGGTTAAATGGCCTTCCAGTCAGACTTGGCAGTAATGTTTCTTGAACATGTGCACCGATGTAGCGGTTCCTTCTTTGCCATCACATCGCTGATTTTATCAAAGAAGACTATTCACCTCACTAGACTCCTCTTTTGCCCCAGCTAGTCTTTTTGGGTCCCAGGGAACCACAAAAAGAGCTGATCATCCACACAATGATCTCTCTTACGATCAGTGTACAAACTCAATGCTCTTAGGTTCAAGCTGATAGAAAAATGTTGGCAGGGCAATCCATTGACATGGAAGAGTGAGACTACCTTTGGCAGAAAGGCAGCCTGAGCCCTCTGCAGCAATTTATCTGAGAAGAAAATGGTATATGGAGGTTGCAGAGAGAGCACTAGTTGTTCACTCTCACAGTGGGCATACATGATTTTGATAAGAACAACTGTCTTGATTTCCCAAATCTGTAGCAAGCAACTCTAAATAGGCTTCACCGGTGTGCACAAAAGGACTAAAGTTAGACCCTACTAAGAGATGAAAAATGGCTCTGGAGGGAACCTGTTTGTCAGGCCTTTTAGAAAGCACATCTCAACCAGTGATTTAAAGACAGGGAGTTGATCAGGAAGAAAGAACCGATAAGGGATCCTTAACTGTGTTCAATAGAAGTCTTTGGTGATCCAATTACAAAAGCCACAATACATCAGAAAGTTCACGCAGCAGAGAAGGGAGATTTTTTCCTAGCACCCAACATTGATGGATGCCGTGGATGGGCATCTGGCTGCCAGAATGGCATCCATTACTTCAGTTGGCAAGTAAAAAAAATGGAACTGGCACTGCTCAATCTCCATGCATGAAAGTGTAGGTTGTGTAGTGTCTTCCATTGTTTCTGAGACAGGAGGTCCTTTCATAGGGGTAGTTAGACCAGATGGTAAATGCTCAGTACAGTTCTGGCCACTGCACTCTCCAAGCCCTGTGCAGGGCTATTGAAATGACTTGGGTCTGGTCTTGCCCTGCCTTTCTTCAGAACTCAAGGATGGTGAGGTAGTGGCAGGAACACGTCCACAAAACCTATGTCCCATCTTTCAATGATCTTTGTGGAAAAAACACCAGTGTGCAGTAACTTTTACACTTCACATTCTTAGTGGAAAAAAACAGATCTAGCCAGGGTATGGTCTACTGATCCAAGATGCCCTGTGTCACCTTTGGATGAGACATCACTTATAGTCTGCCAGCCGCGCAGCTCATCTGCTCTGGTGTTCAGAGACCCTTCTAGGTGGGTGGCAAAAAGATCTGCTGGTCCAGCCACCTCCCAAGATGTATGGTCACCTGTCACAGGATCCAGGACTTCCCTACACGTGGTTGTTGTGTTGTCTGTTAGAACCTGTTACCAGCCTTCCCTTGGTGGTCGGTTGATGTGGAGCTGGTTCTCAGGTTGAGACCAGTGGCCCCTGAGTTCTACCTCTCCCTGATGTCCTCCCCAAAAGAGTAATGATGAGTCTGTGACATCTGACTGGGAAACGTAGAGTGTCCTGCCAGTTGTCAGGTTGGAGTGTATCTGCCACCACATTAGGTCCTAAGCCATCTCTTGCAAGATTTTGTCAAAGTTGGAGAGGCAATCCCAATGGTGGGCCCTTTGAAATCTTAGATTCCATATTATTGTCCTCATGTCATGATGCGCATGAGATTAAAAGGACGCTTGAGGCCGGGAGCCCAAAAAGACTCCAAACATTCTAACCGAGACTCAGGACTGAGGCTGAATTGTCAGGATCATATCCTGAATGTCCCGGATTTTCTGCACAGGTGGAAAAGCCTTGAATGCTGCCAATCTAGGATAACCTCTATGAAGGGATCCTCTGTATAGTACACAGGAGATACTTTGGCTCATATTGGGAAAGCCCAAAGGAGATCAAGAGTTCCATTGTTGCCTGCAGGTGATCTGTGACAGACTCTGGCAAGACCATATCGAGCAGCCAGTCATCAAGGTACAGGAATACATGTGTCTTTGACATCCAGGGATAAGCTGCAAACACTGGGCCCGATTCACAGAATGAACTTAAGACTCAATCCTAAACTTACTACTGTTTTGGTATTCACAGAATGAACTTACTACTTTTGGCATTCACAGAATGCACTTACTACTTTTGGTATTCACAGAATGAACTTACTCATTTCGGTATTCACAGAAGTTAGGACTCCTAACTTTAAGACTCCTAAAGGCCTTCTGTGAATACCGAAAGTCCTAAAATTACGATTTTTCTCAATTTAGTAGTAGTAAAGTTAGGACTACTAACTTTACTACTACTAAATTGAGAAAAATCCTAATTTTAAGACTTTTGGTATTCACAGAAGGCATTTAGGCGTCCTAAAGTTAGTAGTCCTAACTTTACTACTACTAAATTGAGAAAAATCATAATTTTAGGACTTTCGGTATTCACAGAAGGCATTTAGGAGTCCTAAAGTTAGGAGTCCTAACTTTACTACTACTAAATTGAGAAAAATCCTAATTTTAAGACTTTCGGTATTCACAGAAGGCATTTAGGAGTCCTAAAGTTAGGAGTCCTAACTTCTGTGAATACCGAAATGAGGAAGTCCATTCTGTGAATACCAAAAGTAGTAAGTGCATTCTGTGAATGCCAAAAGTAGTAAGTTCATTCTGTGAATACCAAAAGCAGTAAGTGCAATTTGTGAATATCAAAACAGTAGTAAGTTTAGGATTGAGTCTTAAGTTCATTCTGTGAATCGGGCCCAGCGTCCTTACTTTTGTGAATATAGTAGGGTTGAAGTGAACCAAATGGCAGAACAGCAAATTGAAAGTCAAACAATAGGTAGTAGTGTCCCCATCAGGGAAAAACTGCACATCAAATTAACAAAATGTAGCAAATAGCAAGTACAAGCGTGAATAGTAGTCAATTGTAGAAATATTGGGGTGCTCATATAGCTACAGCACCAACTACCCAATGGTGCTATTGGCAGGTTCCAAGAAACATGCACATAAACATTAACAAAGAAGCTTGTTGTAGCACGCCCTTATTAGTTGCAATAAATCCAAAATTAAATCTATTGGATATTTATATTTAATAACATATATTAATCACTACCTAGAGTTGGGGGCGGAGCTAGCTCGCAACCAAGATATCTGCCTGAGCTGAGAGCTCCCCCGTCTCACCTCATATTCTGCAATAATCCTGCGTATATACCTCATAGCGACGGCTACTGACTGCAGTCCTGTGTTGCTGACCACCTCTGGAGCCTGGCTGACATGAAATCCGCCTCTGTGCCCGTCGGCATTCCCTGAAACGGACTCTGCGGCCTGACGGCGCAGCGGCGGTGCTGCGAGCGGCGGGGCCGCGCTGGCCAATGGGAGCGAGACCAGAGACTTGGCTGCTGTGCTAGCGATCGGACTGCGGCGGAGGCCGTCCACGCGCACACGGAGAGGAGAGAGGTGCTCATGCCCCTCGCTACACCCGAGGTGTGGACACGCCAATGATCCGAAAGCGACCTGAGAGGCAGCGACATCGAGAGAGGAGGTGAGCACGGCCCTACGGCGATTGTGGTGAAGCTGCCGGCGGTGACCGAGCCCTGTAGCAGGTACCTCTGCGCACGCCCCCCGCTTGCTCCGCCGGGCGGTACGGAGTGCTCTGCCCGTTGCCCCCCCCGGCTCTGTGGGGGTCTGCTCGCCGAGGATTGCTGCCCTGAAAGGGGGGGGGCAGACTGTGATCACTCCTCGGCCCCTGTACTGCGATGCCCGTCCCTGGGCTGAGGTGAACTGCCCGTGCCCAAGGTCGAGGGGCAGGCACCTGAGGATTGATCCGGAGTGATTGGAGTCTGGCATCATTTGGGGGCTGAGCCCGGTGTGGAGGGCCGCGGCTACGACTCGGAGGCGCGGCGGTGCCTGAGCTGCGGCCTAGCTTGCAGCCCGCCCGAAGCCTTGGCACCTGGGGCAACCTCTGAGGCACACGCTGCCGTGTTGGGAGGTGACACTTGGCGCTGGCTGTCCCCCTTGGGGGGCGGGTGTGAGTGATCCAACGCCATTGAAGGTATTCTACGTTCGCGGTGGTACCTACCCGCGGACGGTGGTACTGGTGGTGGCAGCGCCGGGACCGAGGCACCCTTACTTGCACTATATGGAGCTGCTGCGGAGGCTCTGACGCTTTGACTCTTCCCCTGAGTGGTGCTACGACAGGGTGAGAGTCTCTCTGAGCTGGCTCTCCCGCCTCCCACGGGCCAGGGAGACGTCTGCCCACACCTGCTGAGTCGTGACCCCACGGAGGGTGGTTGCTACCGGTGCCGATATTATCCCCTTGTGGGCTGAATAGGGGAGTCTGCTAGAAGACGGTGCGCCTGGGGGGTCCCACGCCAGTTCCCCCTTGGGAGAAGGTTCGTTGGCCGGCGAATGACAGATGCTGATCGCCCAGATTTGAGGTACGCAGAGGTTGCGCCTCCATTATTGAGCCACCTACGCGACGCAGTTGCCGCGCTTGGAGCCCTAGCGAGGAGGCCTGGTTGGAAGCTATTGGTGTACCCTGGGCTGTCCCATGTTACGTAGGTGTGCCTGAGGGACCAGAATGGGGCGTACGGACAGATCACAACCAAAGCTATCCTTTGGCCCTAGGGGGCCAAGGACCGGCGACGCCACAGGAGGGAATGAGAATGGGGAACGTGACACGGCGGAGGACACCCAGAAGCAGGACTTGCGTGGGCTACTTATAGCCATGGAAAAGAGCCTTCAGGGAGGGATGACTGTGCTGGGGACAAAGCTTGATGCGCTCACTTACCGCATGGACCGCATGGCTGAAAGGCTGGACAAACAGGCGGAGCGGATAGACATGTCTGAGTGCCGCCTAACTGAGGTAGAGGAAGCCCAGACCTATCTAGACGCCGAAAATAAGCAGTTTGGCAGAGCTATGCAGTCACTACTAGACAAGACCGAGGATTTAGAGGCTCGCTCTCGGCGATGCAACCTCCGCATTACGGGCCTGCCCAAAAACACTCAGACTGGAAATATGGAGATATTCGTTGAGAACCTACTTAAGAAGCTCCTTGGCGACACGGCCATCTCTGCGATGTTTGTGGAAGAGAGGGCCCACCACTCTTTGGGTCCGCGGCCTAAACTGGGGGCACCTCCGAGGCCCATAATCGCTAAACTGAACTACAGAGATCGTGATGTGGCACTAAAGTTGGCGAGGGACAAATAACCACTACAGTATGAGGGCTCGGTTCTCTCACTGTTCCTGGATTTTACTGCTAGGGTGCAGGAGGCAAGGAAACAGTTTGCGCGGATGAAATGACAACTACGACAAATGGGTGCGGACTACGCGATGCTATACCCAGCGAAATTGAGGATCAACAGGTAGGGGAAGTCTATGATCTTCACGGACCCTAAAGCGCTACAGAGGGCCCTTAAGGATTGGCGGAAGGAGAACCGATTCCCCCTGAACGAAGAGGCTGGTGCGGCGGGGGGCTCCATGGACAATCAAGACTGACTGAGCTTTGTACAGATAAGCTGCATGATTTATAGTGCATGAAACTCCGTGGGGTGGGAGGGGGGGGGGAGTAGGGGAGATGCTGCACAAGAACTAGGCTATTCCCCATCCTGCTGGTGTGGGTGAAGCGACGTAGAATGGGGGCTCTCTGAGTTGAGTGGTTACAGAAGATAGAGACACTGGCTGAGGACATGTGGTCGTCAGTGGGCGGCTTAGGAATTCTAGATATACATTGTATTGATATGTGCTGTAGCAGACCCTTTCTCCTACCTAGCGGGAATGCACTGTTATACTGGCTTGAAAATATGGGACAGATAATGCAGCAGGTTGTAATGTTTGTTTCGTCACCACACGTGATTTAGCCGTTTACTGTTTATCTGCTAAGGGATGGATGGTTAGAGCTGATGGTTATACGAATTCTATCCTGGACTTGAGGCGAGGGCAATGCAACAAATTTTTTGTCTAAAGTTTGCAAACTTTAGGCTACCTTTGCCCTCGTGTGATACCTACTGAGTTTGGACACGGGGGGCCTCTGTTCGCCTGTTAAGGGTTTTGAGGTTCTAGGGTTGGGTTGGGTGGCGTGGGTGAGTTCTGTGGGATGGGGGGAGACCGCAGCCTAGTTGGGGAAGGGCAGGCGTGGGTGGGTGTGGGATGGGGGTGGTCAGATGCTGCGGCATCTGGAAGGGGTGGAGGGGGAAGAGTTTGAATTTTGAAGGAATGTTTCACAAGTTTCCATATGTGGCAATGGCAGAATACTTTGGTACGAGATTGATCCGGACACTATTGGTAGGGGACTCACACAGACTACTGCAGACGAGATGACTCGGGGAAATCTTAGATACACTGAAGTTGCTGAGCTGGAACGTACGAGGCCTAAACAACCAAAGGAAGGTGCAAAAGATTTTACAATATTTTACTAGACATAGTGTGGATGTAGCCCTATTGCAGGAAACGCACCTTCCCCCAGCCAGCCATATACTACGATACCAGGGCCTCATGGGTAATGTGCACGCGGCTGGGTTCACAACACATGCAAGGGGCGTCCTCACGTGGGTCAATCCAAAAGCCTCGCTGAAGATGACGCCGCTTGTGACGGACAGGGAGGGGAGATACACAATTACCAGCTGCTGTGGCAAGGGCATGGAACTGCGTATAGTAAATACTTATGGCCCTAATTACGACCACCCGGATTTCTATGCAGAGTTAGCAGCTAAGATTGCGGCACACTCGGAGGGGGTGGTTTGTTGGGTGGGCGATTTTACCATGACAAGGCAACCATGCATTGACAGGTCGGACGGCCCTGCCCAGCGACCGTCGGCCTCTGCTGGAGTACTGGAGATGCAGCTCGCTAGTCTGGACTTATGTGACGTATGGAGGCATAGACATCCTACATTGGGAGGTTACACGCACTACTCGGCCCCACATAATATACACACCTGAATAGACTATTGGTTTGTTACGTCGCAACTAATCACTAACATCCAGACCTTTACTATCCTACCGCGCACTTATTCGGACCACTCACCGATATTACTGTCGATGACCACGCCGACGCGACGCATTCCACCATTCGCATGGCGCTTCCCTCCATACTCTCTGTTGGATTCCCTCTTTAGGGAGGAGTTTGCGACGGCCATTGAGACGTTCTTTGATGCCAATGTGGATTCCGTTGACTCATTCCAGACTGTCTGGGAGGCGTTCAAGTTGTATGTCAGGGGTGTCACTATCTCTAAACACTCTGGGGTCCTAAAATCGATTAGAGGAAGACTTCAAGCCTTAGAAACCAAACTCAAGGATTTGGAGCACAAACACCCCCAAGATAATAGCGAGAACCTTACCCAGGAAATAGCTAGGGTCCTGCAGGAATATAGAGAGGAGACGGATGCCGAAGTCAAGCACTTAGGCAAATATGCCACAGCTAGGTCATACTGCGAGGGAGAGCGTCCGGGCGCGGTTCTTGCGCGGCTGGCTAAGCGGGGCGGGGACAGAACGAGCATACCAGTGCTGAGGTCTGCGACGACGAAAGAACCTCTCTTGAACGCACAGGTTGCGGTGTGCTTTCGTGAATATTATGCGGTGCTGTATGCTTCAGGTGGCCTAACTCCGGAGGAGCGTATTCTCGTCTACCTCTCTCATATAGAGCTACCCTGGCTCCCCAATCTGCACCGTGAGTTCCTAGTGCGCCTGTTTGAACGGGATGAGATTGTCTTGATTCTGTCGACAATGAAGGCTGGGAGAGCGCCGATGAGTGATGGCCTCATAGTGGCCTCTTACAAGGCGTTTTCAGATCTCCTGATGCTCCACTTACTCACCCTATTTAACGATATGGCTAATACAGGCATTATGCCACCTACAAGGAGAGAGGCGATCCTCGTTGCGATTCTTAAACCAGGCAAAGACCCGGGAGACTGCGCATCGTACCACCCCCTGTCACTATTGAGCGTTGACACAACGATATTCTCTAAATTGCTTTCCAATCGTCTTAGTCCTATGGTCACCTCTCTCGTAGCCCCGGAGCAGGCCGGATTTGTTCCCACTCGCAACTTTACGTACAATCTTAGGACAGTATTTGCGGCCTTCCAACACACACGACCGGAGGTACCTGCGGTAGCTGTTTTCTTAGACATGGAGAAGGCCTTCGATTCAGTTGAGTGGCCTTTCCTAAGACAAGTTCTGAGTCGGATGGGAGTGGGACAGCTGTTTCTAAAACTTCTAGCGGTACTGTATACCTCCCCCACGGCCCGAATATGCATAGATTTGTTTGTTACGGATCCCATCATGATTGGTAGGGCTACGAGACAAGGCTGTCCCCTCTCCCCCATCCTATATGCGCTTGCAGCCTAATCACTCGCCTGCGCCTTGCGGGAATATCATGGCCACAGAGGCATCCGTTTTCCTTCATATAATCTGATTGTATCTACATACGCGGATGATAACTTCTTATATGTTAGGGAGCCAGAAGTACACTTATCGACGGTTCTCCGCGAGGTGGTCTTGTTTAGCTCCCTCTCGGGCATTCATGTTAACTAGAACAAGTCCATTATGTTCCCACTTACTCCCGCTACGAGGAAATTTGATTCGGAGTATCCAATGCAGTGGACTACGGATGCGGTGCGGTATCTGGAGATTCGTCTCCTCACAGACTCTGAGGTTGTCCTACGGTAGAACTATGGGGTGGCGATCTCTAAGCTAGAGGAAGATGTCGAAAAATGGATCGCTCTCCCGTTGTCAATACTGGGGCGTATTTCTCTCATGAAAATGATTGTACTGCCGCGTTTTTTGTTCTTGTTCAGTAACATCCCTATGGTCTTATCGTTCCACTTCTTCTGACAATTACAAGCTCTAATGGTTAGACTTGCATGGGCCGGGAAGTAGCCTAGATTGGCGTGGAACATACTTATTCGTCCGTATGCGGCGGGTGGCCTAAATGCTCTGGATTTGGAACTCTATTATCGTGTTGCACAGAGCGCACACGCCTACCATTGGATACATGGTCCAGCAGACATTCCCCACATACGAATTGAAACAATTGTAGCAAACCCGACTCCACTGTCTGCGTTGCTGGGGAAACCGCGGGACCGACAGACGGGCATTCTTGACTCTTTGAACGCTGTCACGCATGCTTGGCACCACATGATGGATATCCAAGCGTGCAGCCTCCTGTATGCTCCAAAGGCTGCCCTAGCGAGGTGCGCCTGGCTGACCCTGTGTATGGATAAAGGAGTGTTATCGGCGCTGAGAGCGTTGAATATCCACAATATGGGAGACTTGTTTGAGGGAGGCACGGCCCGAACTTGGGAAGGGATTGAAACTGACGACATCACATACCCACTGCTGGCGCGCTTTCAGTTCCATAGGGTGAGACATGCACTGAGAGACCATTTGGGCGACGATATGGAGGAGCCCCTGGCGGTCACAGCTTATGATTACATAGTCAACACCAAGTGCCCCGCTAAATTAATAACTAACCTGTATCGAATTGCTCTCTCGGAGAGAACGGCGGAATATGCAAAACTGAGGCTAGCGTGGCAGCTTGATTTACAAATAGAGCTCCAGGAGGAGATGTGGCAGTATTGCTGCACAAGTACTAGGAAGATATCCCTAAATGGACGCCATAGACTACTCCACTTTAAGTACCTGAATAGGTCCTATTATACTCCCGAAAGGTTATATAGATATAAGTTACGAGACAGCCCAAATTCCGAGAGATGTGGGGCCCAGATTGCTGATTTCTTGCATGTGGCCTGGTCCTGCCCAGATGTCCTCTCTTTCCGGCACGCAGTGTATAAAGAGGTTAATAGGATTAGAAAACTAGCATTGATTCCAGACCCACTATTGGCTCTACTGGGCTACTCGAAGCCTCTACGACCGGCGCACAGGAGATTAATAGACATGGCTTTTCTCCTTGCTAAAAGATGTGTTGCGCGCACCTGGATGAGAGGTCCTTCCCCTACATTGACGTTATGGTCCAGGGAAATGACATATTGCTGCACACAATCTAAACTTTATAGTGATCTGCTGCCTCCTCGTAACATGCCCAAGAATTTCTGGTCCATGTTTTTGGATGGGATACAGACTCGGGACATGACAGAGGGACAGAGCACTGTCGACTGGGGGGGTGGGGGAGACTCGAACAGGAGCACAGTATCACCTCACGAAGCTACCTGCATGGACGTAAAGTAGATGACTTGATGACATGCTTTGGGTGGTTAGTGAGACTGGAGACCCTTCGCAGGAGAAAGGTTATCTGCCTACCCCCATGTGAGGTCCTTTCATTATGCAGCTGTCTGGGGATGTATGTCCTGGGTACATGCAAGTGATGTTTCTCTCCCCTTAGATTCATATCAATTTTGTTTACGATCTCTGTGATGCCTACCAATGTACCTGTGTATGCTGTTTGTACTTCTGCCGCCACTGATTACTGTCAATGATTATGATGTTTGCTTTTTTGTTTGTCATTCCTTGAAATACTAATAAAAAAAAATTAATCACTACCTAGAGTCATGCGGCAAGTGTAATATATTCCAAACTTTTAGAGGTTTTCAAAGATAATCCACTAACATCTTCCATTGAAAAGTTATTTTTACTGTAGTCAAAGAATTTCCCAGCAGTTATTGAAGCCAACACGTGTTTTGTCTGTACATATCTGTATTCTGACTTTTTCCAGGCGTAATGGCACTATTGTAGTCAGACGATCGGTGGCTATTCGGGTACTTCAAACGGGTGATGATCTGTTATGAACTCAAAAAAATCCTGAGTTCAGACCATAAATCAATAATCATATGTAGTAGCGAATGTAGAGCTATGGTACGTCTTTATATATCCATATCAGGTCATACTTCGTTAATCCTCGCCAACTCCAAGGTAGTCCCCTAATATGTCCGCTCCAATGTTAATCAAATTTGTATGGAATACGTGCCTGGTAACATAAAACCCAGTTCCTGCAGTAGTATCCAAGCATCGGGAAACCAGACCCTGATAAGTTGGTCCCCTCACAAGTAACTGAAATCGGCAGCACACCGGTCTTGTGTGTGGCTGTCCAAGGAACACACAATTGAAAAGCATTTAATTTTGGATTTATTGCAACTAATAAGGGTGTGCTGCAACAAGCTTCTTTGTTAAGGCAAATTGGAAGTGTTCTGTCTCCACAGATTGTGTCTGTAGGACTGTAGGACAGGTATACTCAAATACATGCTCTACAAGTCCAGGTACACATCCAGTGCCCAGATGAATAGTAGAGCGATTATGAGCCACAGTGAGCATTTCAAATGTGTTCTTCTTCAGAATGGCATTCAATGGCCCAAAGTCCAAAATAGACCTGCACTCTTCTTCAGCACCAAATCTGGAACTCGCTCAGTGGTGGCTTTGGCCAGCAGGAGAATGACATCTTGCATCAAGTAAGAGGTGCGGAATGCCAAAAATCACTTTGATGTGACAGAAATAGAGGGGGGAGGTGGATGAAAAGAAAAGCAGGCCGTAGCCTATTTGAACAGTTTGCAGAAACCCTTGGTCTGACGTAAAGGATGTCCAACTGTAGAGGAAATATGGAATCGTGACTCCTACTGGCTGCTTATGAGGCTGGAAAGACCAATCAAAGTAGTTTAGGAACCACAGTGGCAGGGGATGGAGATTTGGAGGATAACTGTCCCTGCCACCACCAAGCCCTCTGCGCCAAAGTATTGAGTTTGCTCTTGCACCGGCTGGGAATGTTGACGCTGCTGGATAACTAGGCCTCTGACATAGTCCCTAGAAATCCTCTATTGTTGGTGGAACTATATGGTCAGGGCAAATTGTGCAATGGCGTGACTATCTTTGAATCACTCAAGCACTAAGTCAGCCTTTTCTCTAAATCGTGTAACTCCATAATAGGGCAGGTACATAAGGGATGCTTGGATATCCCCTGAAAAACCCAGTTGAGGGCAGTAATAGATATCACCTATTGGTAATGTGTCAAGATGCTTAGTGGGACAGTTGTCCCCAGGGGACTTCATCGTTCAGACCTGTATTGTGGGTTCCTAGACGGAACACCCATCTTTGTTCTTTCTGGAATAGACCCACATCTATTACTGCCCTTACATCTATAATAACTGTGCATCGATTTAGAATCCTACCCATTGATCAAGGGTATCATAACACCTATCATTATGGCAAAGGGTTCTAATATATACTAATCCCCAGCCTATTACAAACATTGTGGCAGATCTTGCACTGCACAACCTTTCACGGCAATCGCAATAATGAGACTGTGTCTGCTCCTGTTACAAACACTTTTCGTGTACTGCACAACCTTTCTCGGCAATCGCAATAATGAGACTGTGCCTTCTACTGTTACAAACACTTTTCGGCCCTTTTCGCTGTCCACACATGCGCGGGTGATAACCGGAACACCTCGAGCATGCGCGATAGAGCAATACGCCTCTGAGCATGCGCTAAACATCAGACTGCTCCTTTGACCACACGGAGCTACCGAGTCCTACCGAGCGCTATCGGATAGCCCATACAAGGGCATATAATTATTCAATTTAACTCTGGTTCGACTCCAATCGGCGGAATACCTTTGTTTGGTCACCTTTCCATTTCCGTTTCTCTCAACAACGAGGCAAACAATTAACAACAGTCAGGGTATAAATAGCGATCGCCTTGAGCTCTCCTCACTTCAGCGGAGCAGCGTGTGGGGTTAGACAGTGGATAACTCATCCCGAGCTCGTGAGTATGAAGTAAAAAACAACCACTTCTAAAACCAACAAAGTAAGTGAAAATGAATACTTATACCTGCATTACCTCTCACTTCAGATTGCATATTAGCAACTTCCCAGACGTTCCTAATGCTCATGAAGCAAGCAAGCAAGCTTCATAAGTATGACCTTGACTTCCAGTATTTTCCTAGTAATATATGTTTCAATGTTGTATGTTTTGTCAGTGTTTTTTTTCTCTCTTTACAGGGCTTATTAAAGCACATGGTATGGTTCCAGGTGACTGCACCTGTTTGAACTACCCGTTACATGGGTAACCATTTTATGTTCTTCTACTTACAGGTCAATGAACTTGTAGCAGACCGCTGTAGGCCCACCATAGCCTTAAAATACTATACACATAGTTTTTCACCTTTTCTGTTATCAACTTTAATAGATTTTGGAAATATTAATGAAACGTGAGTAGGGTGGGGAAGTTGTGCCCCCTTCCTGAAGAAGGAGCCCTGTCTCCGAAACATGTCGACGCACACCTGAGATCCTGTCCAATGTCGACGCACACCTGAGATCCTGTCCATTAACACGACAGATCTGATCTCGCACTGCACTTCTTTTAATAGTACCAGCCGGAGTTAGGAATAAAACATTTTTCGAGCATACTCACGAGCCAGGTACTTTTTATCCTTTCACCACGTCCCACCACTCACTTATAAATACACCCAAACACATGCACCACATATAGTCAATAACTTAAAAGTGCTCCTGCGTAGTCATAGGTCGTAGCACGCCGCATCCTGTTAGAGGGGTGCGAAGACCACGATGATGAAGCATGACACCAAGGGGCCTTTTGGTGTGTGAGGGGTATTTTATCAAACACCAAGTGCTCCAACACCACAGTGTTGAACACTTCACTCTGACCTTCAGTTGGATTCTTTTTGTTTATGAAAGCATTAAAGGATCAGCAGCCTAGCCTCCTTGAAGGCCATAATTTGCTGTGGGCACAACGATGGCCCAGGAAATTTCAAGCACCCAGTCTTCAACTGTGGCAGCAGATCATATTCATAAGACGCTGAAGGTGTGGAACCCTTTGATTTTGCTCCCTAGACTTCTTGCCTGATTTGGAGTGGCAGGATGGGGTTGAGTCGCTCTTGACTTTCTTGCTCAAAGGCCCATTTAGACTTTTCACAAGAGCATCCCATGACTTGGAGCGGGAGTAAGACCACTGTGTCTTCTTATGCTGAGTCATGAAGCGATTTGCCTTCCAGTCCATTCCTTCAGGTGCAGTAGAGCACACTAATCACACAATTTTGAGTTGTAGCTGGATCTCACACACAAGAGGCACACGTTGTGTGGGTCCATGGCAGACATCTTCTTCCTGCCGTTGCGGCATTGCTTGAATCCTTTGATTTTCAGGAGGAAACATTTCAATTGACACATTATCTGGTACATCTTGGAGATATTAGAAAACTGGCAAAGTTGCAAGAGGTCATATGCATAGAAGGATGATGAAATAGAAGAACTGACATCAGCACACAAAGGTGGTACTCCTATGCGGGTCCATTCCATCACTTCAGGGGTGGGATGAAGTCACCGCAGAGCCATAAGCCACCATCTACCGGTACATGAGGAGCATTTCTGAAAAAATCTCGGGATCCATTCCACTGCCTGGGAACATTCTAAAAGTGAGGAATCTTCAATTAAAAGTATCACCCAGAAATGGGCCTTTTCTGATTGAAGATCTGTCCTGATGCAAAGTGAGGTGTCATTTTGTTCAGCAGTTCTTCCTACAGGGGAGCACAAACTTATGGGATTTAAAATAGGAAATACTACTTTAAGCTCACTCTCAATAATATAGCCCCATTGACTATTCTGTGTGAAATTTAAAAAGAGCTGGACAATTAAACCATGTCCCAGATGTTTTGCACATTGCTCAAATTGTTCCAAAGTTATTAGCAAATCAAAAAACAATTTCATATGACAGTCTTAACCATAATTACTGAGTCACTAATGTAAACTATGTCATGTACCTGAATGACAGAGTCAGGAGTTAGGATTAAATGTACTACCATAAGTGGTGACTTTTCAGGCTTTATGGATCTGTCTTTAAATGAAACCTTTTGATTTTGCTCAAATTGTATATAATATATTTATGTTTAGCCAGCCCTCTTCATCTATTGGTCTCTTGTTGTGTAATTCAGACTTGTCTTCCATCCACTAGAGTATACCACATAGGGCAATGGCTCAGTCCACTTCTGCCACAGTTTATGTTTATATCGAGTGATGGCATTCTGCTCTTTCACAAGTAGTACATCAACAGAGTATTTCCTTTTAGTGCCAGGGAGTAGATTATCAATGTGCAATTTTTTGAGACCCCAAAAATATTTTTGCTCTAGTCAGTATTTTGTTTTATATTGACGAGTGTCTGGCAGCTCTCCTAACAATATTTGATAGAAAACCCATGTTAAAACAAAACAAGCATTAACAAAGCCAAAAAGTTGTGAACAGCTAGTTTTGATATCGTAGCTACTATTGCGAGATAGCATTATGAAAGTTTATTGAGAAGACCAGTGCTAAATTTGAGCCAGTGTTTTGCAGTGCTCAGCACCGGCACTTAATCATCAATACTGGCGCTTTTCATGAGCACCAGTTAAGGACATATTAGGGGGAGATTAAGTGATTTGCCCAAAATCACAGGATGTTGCGCTTGCGTCAAGACTCAGACCTGGTTCCCCAGCTCCGAAGTTGGCAGCTCTGGCCATTACGCCAGATCCTCTCCCCACTTTTATGGTTTGTAGTTGGTTCTGTTTTAGGCGGCACTGACAGAAGAAATGGGCTGGTGCAAGCTGCCTCCCGACAAGAGCCCCAGCACGTATTTCTTTACAAATTAACCACTGGAGAAGACACTGTCATGGGAAGCACAGTTAAAGAAAGTCAGTCTATGGTTTGCTAGTTCATCAACAACTTTGTAAAGGGCTTAGTGTTGATATCTACCAAGCCTATACCAGGCTTTGGAGCTCTTTGTAGTTTCAGCCAGCCTTGTATGCTCATTAAAGAGAAGCTCTGTAAGCCTGTTTAAAGAACAGACCTAGAAAAATTTACCGACATTTCAACAACATTGCAGCCAACATCAGCCTTGCAGTGGCGCCATCACCATCTGGAACGTCTTTGTCTTCATCATGGCAAACTAACCAGCATGTCCAGGTTTGTACATTAGGTCTGTGGAAAAACATTGGGACAATAGACACTGGTGAAGTCTTATCCTCACATTAGAGAAACAGCTATGTCCAAAGGTAAATGCACCATGTCCTGCTTGCCACCTACTTCTAACTAAATGAACGTTTGAGTTAGTCTAACTATGTGGTTGTTTTTTTAGACGTGTTCCACCAAGATGCCCTCACTCCTGGATCTGTGAGGTGGATCTTTTACACGTAAAATTACAGCGACCTGATATAATAATACATGTGAATAACTTGCACTGTGAATGTAAATTTCTGTTTTGTGAATACAAAAAGCAAATCTGCACTTATCTATGAAGCAATCTGTACATCTAAGTTTTCACATCTTCCTCGGTAGCTGCCTCAAAGATTCCAAACAAGGATTTGTAATTGTAGCAGAAGCTAAATTACTCTGTACATTTTCCAACTTAGATATAGAGAATCACAGGACTTTAAGTGGGAAAAAACTGGGGGTGCTTTAAATGGGGCGTGGCAAATTTCTTAAAGGGGTGTGGCCTATCCGAGTAGGGGCGTGGTCTAAATCAAGATAACTGGCATTGTGTGCTCAAGAAAATCATGAATTCGCATCCAGCAAAGGATGATAAAATAGGCAAAAAATATATTTATTAAGTATAAGCCATAAAATACCAAACACTTTAAACAAACATGTAAAAATAATTTACATTACTTAGAAATCTATTGCAGGATTTCCCAAAGTCCTTGAAGATATTCACTGTGTCTATTTTGCTGGGGTTTCTCACAACAATTTTCTTCAGCAGACCTTCTACCTTTTGCCAGCCAACTCTTTACAAACAGCTTTGCGTCAAATGTTTCAAATGGAGGACCATTGAGTTTTACCCATAAGTATGAAAAAATGGTCTCTACAAGAAGAGAGGCCCTTGTTCTACTAGCAATTAATTTCATTGCGTTGAAACCTCTCTCGCAATCCGCATTACTTGCTGGCAGGGTTTCCATGCAAACTACTAACTTTTTTAATGCTTAAGCGGTTTTCTTTCCACCAAAATCTTTGAAAAGTCTAAAAGCTTGGATAGTATCTCTTGCTGGCAGCTGAAATTCTGAACACAGTTTCTGGATCTCTGTTTCACCATAAAGAATGCATTCATCACCAGAAGGCAAGTTGCCTGCATCTAGCACACTGAAGCTGGCCATAAGTTCTTTCCCAGAATCCGGGGCACATCGTTTATTGATATTTACAGACAGACTTTGGTAAAACTGATTTGGATTATGTCACACAGCATTCCCTATGTTATCCTATGGGCAAGATAGCCTTTCAATCGTAATAAACGAAATTGGCAATATTTCACTATCAAGACATGTTACCCCCACTAGTAACGCCAAACAAAAACCAGGACGTCTGCTCACCCTACCTTTGACCTTTGAAGCCCGAAAATAGAGCCCCCTAGAGCCCCCTTTCGAGTCCCAAAAAAATGGGGGGGGGGCTCAGCCCCCCACAGCCCCCCCCCCCCACTTACAGCCCTGGAGAATCCCAATAAACAAAGGATTAGAATTACATTTAGAATGGGAAACGTACTGAATGAATAATTTGTGTTATTTTTTTGTATTTCCATAAACAGAACTGCTTGGTAAATTGGTGGAGGAATCATTTACTATAGGTGAAGGGTTCTGCCTGAGTATGTGCCTAGAAAATATATAATTATCAAGGTAACTTGGACACCCAAACACGTCTAGTTTAGCACAGTTGCTTAGTGATAAAGAGGAAGAAGCGTGTAAGAAAATTTCACAGCCAGCTGCTTGTAATAAATCAGCAAATAAGAGGAGAAAAATATAAATATAAAATATTAATATATATATGGGGTTATATTTATTAAATGGTTGTCTGCTTGGTGATATTTCTGGGAAAACAACCGGAATAGGCAAGGGAAATCAACAAACACCATTCATTATGACTGTTAATTTTTCATATTTTCAACAGTACAAAAACTTTGCTGAAATTTCATTCACTTTTAGTGATCAAGCTCACATAATGGTGTCTGTAGGACAGCCTGCCAAACCCTGGAGGACTGGGCCATGATCAAAAGAAAAATGTAAGTACACTGCGATTAATGGGACAGGGATATGGTATCAATGTTGCTAGGTGAACACATATATTTATTTTATTTATTTATTTGAGGAGTTTTATAAAGCGCACACATGACCCATCAGGGTATCAGAGCGCTGTATAGATTGCAGCAAGTCATACATATAGAATAATTAGGTAGATTCATGATCCGGGGTCTTCATGAGAGTAGTCCAGTTGAGTTCCTAAGGGCTGTTATTGGAGTAATTTGTTCACTTCCTTTTTGAAGGAGATCGTCGCGGGGTTAGACCTGATTTGTGGGTCGCAGTGCATTCCATATTCTTGGGGCTAAGTTTCCTTTTTGTTTAGCTTCTGCGGTTTCAGCAATATGGAGTTGGCGCTACTTAAGGAAGGGCGGCCCCCGATATTTTAAGTTTATTGGTCAGGTAGACAGGAGTGTTATGGTAAAGGACCTCATGTGGCATGCAGGCTATTTGTAGCTGGATCCTTGCTTTAAAAATGAGCAAATTTAGAAGTTTTAAGTCTGGGGGGGCGTGATCAAATTTTCTGGATCCGTGAAGAGCCTAGACACTGAGTTTAGCATGGCCCTTAGAGGCGTTAGTCTTGCTTTCGGCTGACCTGCATGAGGTGCACTCCCATAATCAAATCAGGAAATTACTAGGGATTGTACTGCCAAGTGAAAGTCATCAGAGGGCAACAAAGGTTTGATTTTCCTTAGAATGTTCAGTTGGTCATTGGCTCCCCTGGTGGTTGTGCTGATATAATGTTGCAAATTCAGTTAGATGTCCAAAGTTATACCAAGTGATCTAATAGAGTCAATGACGTTGGGCTCACAATTGAGAGCTGTAAGTTGTTTGAACTATTCATCTATGGGGGCAGAGTGATTTTGGGGGGAGATCACAAGGAATTCCGTTTTTAGTGCGTTGAGCGTAAGGTGGTTGCAGGTTAACCATTGTTGGGTTTTCAGCAGGGTGTAGTTGAGAGTATTGAAGTCCTCAGGAGATGGAATTTTGAAGTATAATTGTGTATCATCAGCATACATGTGGTAAGGAATATTAGAGTGCTTTAGAAATTTAGTGAGGGGTTCCATGAACAGATTGAATAGTGTAGGTGAGAGCGTTGATCCTTGGGGCATTCCGATCGAGACCGGAGTAATGTCAGCAAGAGTTTGATTGACTTTTCTTCTTTGAGTTCTGTTTTTTAGGAATGACGCAAATCAGTTTGCGACTTGACCAGATAACTCCATCCTTGACTTCAGGATGTCAATCATGCTGTTATGTTTGACCGTGTTGAATGCAGGGGAGAGATCAAGAAGAATAAGCAGGTACGATTCGTTCTGATCAAGTAATCTCAGGGTGTCATCTACAATGTGGGTTAGAGATGTTTCAGTGCTATGTCCCGTTCTAAAGCCATATTGGCAGTGGTCCAGGAGATTAAACTTTTCAATGTGGTCACAGAGTTGCATGTGTACTCATTTTTCTAGGATCTTTGCTAGTGTTGAGAGGTTAGTAATCGGACAGAAATTATTGAGATCAGACTGGTTGGCATTAGGCTTTTTTACGATTGGTTTGACCTGTCCTATCTTAGACAATATAGAATCAGGCCCTGAGAGAAGGATGCATTAACAATCATAGTCCAGAGTGGGAGAATGGAGGATTTAAGCTATTTGATCAATTTGGTGGTCAGATGATCCTAGAAGTGGTTGAGAGGTTTTGGTGATATTATTATCTTGGGTTTTTTGGCTTAGTCTGCAATTTAGAAGTTATTCAAAATAGAATAGGTTTTTGCAGTCAAGCTGGATTGGGGGTTCTTGCCAGATGTTGTACAGGGAGCAGGCTGAGTTAGGAATGTTTTGGTAGACTTTGGAAGGAAATTTGCAGTTCTGATTCTATTGTCTTCTTAGTCTTTTCCATGAAATCGGCATAGAGATAGTTTCCACAGGGTAATGATCCCTTCTCTTTCGAATGGGAATTACAGTTTTTAGTTGCTTGTGGTTTGATGAGTTTGAATAGTTTTGTGGGTCTGTTTTTGTCTTTGTGCAGTTGTCTCCTGAAGTATTCTGCTTTAGCTCTTCGGATGTGTGTATTGTAGGCGCTTCCAGTCGACCTCATGTGATTGAGGTGCGTGAATGAGGAAGAGAGTCTCCAAGTTCTCTCAGCAAGTCTTAGATTGCACCTTTCTTCATTAAGGTAGCAGGTGAACCAAATTTTGGAGTGTCTATTGGGTAATCTTTTTTGCTGTTTGGGAGCAATTGTCTTTAGTACATCTGACATGGATTCGAAGTAGTTCATCATTAACATTCTCCATGTTTGTAGGAGGTTGTAGGAAGTTGTTGCTAATAGAAGATAGCTCGGTTAGGTTGATATTTCTGAGACCTATAGACCATTGTATGGTTTTAAGCAGTTGGCCCTGTCTAATCAGATATATGTATCAAGAACAAGGGTACCCATACTCACAAGGAACCAGTGAATCAAATATGTTATGTTATCATAATTTATAATGCGCACAGCTACTCAAAAGAGTGTCCCTGCGCAAGCCCAAGAGTCAACAGCAAGGGGAAAAGAGGCATGGAGACAGAAAACCAGCTTAGTTGAACAGAAAAGTTTTAAGTTTCTTCCTAAATTGAGTAGGGTTCTGTAAGCTGAGCAGGTCAAAGGGAAGGGAGTTCCAAGACACAGCAGCCAAATAAGCCAGCGAGCTGCCCCCCTTTCTTTTCAGGCAGACTCTGGGGATGGTAGCCATAAGCATGTTCGAGTAAAGCAGGAGTCTGTCAGGGATATAAAACTGAAGCGCTTCCTAAGACAGGCAGGGCCATACTCATAGAGCACAGCATGAGCCATTACGAGAGCCTTAAAGGTGACCCTAGCATTCACCGGTAATGAGTGCAGATTGCGCAAATGCTGCCTAACACTGGTACATTTGGGAAGGTCAAAAAGCAGATGGGCAGCAGCATTTTGGACCACCTGTAGTCTGTCCATAAGGTAGCCGGGAAGGCCAACATAAATGCATTCGCATAGTCTATGCTGGAGGTGACAAGGGCTTGAATGACCTTCTCTTTTGCAGATAAGGGCAAAAGAGGCAGACATTTTTTGAGAAGTTTCAGGATGCCAAAGCAGGTGTCTGTCAGTTTACTGATCTGGTTGCAGACACTAATCTTTTCATCGAACGAGATCTCTAGATTTTTCACTGGGAGGGTTGATGGGGAGGGCCTAGGAGACTCATTAGGCAAAAAATTATGTTGGAACAGAGGGGTGAATAAGATCTTGGTTTTGTCTTCATTACATTTCAGCTGGGCAGACGTAAGCCAATTGAACACTGCTGCCAAGCAAGCTTTAACTTGGGCAGTGGAGGTCTCTTGCTTTTTCCAAGTGAACAGGAGCTGAGTATCGTCGGCATAAGTGACAACTTTAGCTCCCAGGTCCTCTGCCAGCTGAATAAGGAGTCATGTAAATATTGAACAACATGGGCTCCAAATAGACCCCTGCAGGACGGGACCCCTGTCTAAAGGGCTTGAATAGTGGACGCGAAAGGGGGGATTCAAACTTGTTGAGACATACCTTCAAAAACGATTTTAACCACTACCAAGCAGCACCAATGATACCTAACTTCTGCAAATGGACAGGGAACAGCAGTTCCTATGGACTATGTGCACAATATTTGATAATTAAAACGCTCAATAGCATATATTCATTGGAATGGATTGTCAGAAAAAGACTATAAATCATACACACCATGCATTTCTAGAGGTTCTTTTACTAAGCCTTTACTCTTTGCATCATAAAATAGACAGACAGTGTGATAAGTGTCTCAAGTGAACTAGAACCTAAAAAGGGGAGTGACAGTTGATGACATATATAAACAAAGGTTTCAGTTTGTCCAAGACGACCACAGGTAAGTATTGTATTGTATTGTAATTGCATTTATGTAGTACTTACTATCCCTGACGAGGCGTTGAAGCGCTTTTTCGGTGAGTAGCACGCTACTGCAGAACCCAAGAAGGATTAGTGTTGAATTAACATAGTGAAATATGAAAGTGGTGTATAGGTATATGAGTGGTGGATAGGTTAGTCAGTTATTTGGATTCAGAAGGATAGAAGAGGGAAAAAGGTTTGTATTTATAAAGCGCTTGTTACTCCTGATTGGGTGTTAAAGCACTTTTTTGGACGAGCAGCACGCTACTCCGGAACCCATAAAGGATTATTGCTGAATTAGTATAGAGAAATATGAAAGTAATTAGAGTGGTGGATATTAGTCAGTTATTTTGATTGAGAAGGATAGTGGAGGGATAGAAGAGGGAAAAAAGTTTTTCATTTATATGGCGCTTGTTACCCCTAATGGGGTGTTGAAGCACTTTCTTGGTGAGTAGCACGCTACCCCGGAAGTCATAAGGATTAGTGGTGAATTTGTATAGTGCAATATGAAAGTAATTTGAGTTGTGGGTATTAATCAGTCATTTGGATTGAGAAGGATAGGGGAGGGATAAAGGAGGGAAAAAGGTTTGCATTTATATAGCACTTGTTACCCCTGTTGGGGTGTTGAAGTGCTTTTTTGGCGAATAGCACACTACTCCAGAACCCATTAAAGGATTAGTGTTGAATTAGTATAGTGAAATATGAAAGTAATTTGAATGGTGGATGATATGTTAGTCGGTTATTTGGATTGAGAAGGGTAGCAGAGGGATAGAAGAGGGACAGAGGTTTGCAAGTATACTCAATAAATTAATAGCCCTTTGACACTGTAATAAATAATAAAGGCTGAAAGAGTGGTTGGTTTGTAGTAGATGTCGACGGCGTTTCAACGCCAAGAACAAAGAAGGGGTCTCATTAGGACCAAATAATGCGGAACACCTGAAATGAGAACAATGGACTGCCACAGACATTCGGAATTGATGTCATCAGAGGAGAAGGGTTCATTGTCTTGCCCTCCCCCTGCTCCGACTGGCTGACTTTTGCAGCTGCGTCTTGTGGATGTAGGACGCTCTTTAATAATCGATAATCATTGGATGAATCATGGATCTATAGATCAGTAACTTGGAATCAAGTTCTATCAGCCAGTTGCGATTTTTTTACAGGGGTCAACAGCTCCCCACTGGGTGGATAATTCACACATTCATTGTGTACCAACCACCGAATGGGACACCGCACTCAAACAAGATAGGACTGTCAGTCCTCTCTTCTCCCTCACATTGGGCGCCTGGCTAGGCCCCTCTGTGAGTAACCCTTATTTACCCTACACTTTTCTTGAGCCACACATATTCTGGTGTGCACCACTCACATTGACACTCCATTTTTCTCATTTCAGGTGTTCTACATTGTTTGGTCCTGATGAGACCCCTTAATTACTCTTTGGGTCGAAACCCCATTGACACGTACTACAAATGAATCACTCTTTTAGAATTTATTGTTGTGAAAAGAGCTGTTAATTTATTGAGTATTGTTACCTGTGGTCGTCTTGAACAAACTGAAAGCTTTTTTTTATATATGTCACCAACTGTCACTCCCCCGTTTTTAGATTCTAGTTCACTTAGGACACTTAGCACACTATCTATCTGATTTTACAATGCAAAGAGTCCAGGCTTAGTAAAAGTACTTCTGGAAATCCATGGTGTGTATGATTTTGATTCTTCCTCTGACAATCCAGTCCCATGAATATATGCCATTGAGCGTTTTAATGATCACATTTTGTACATACAATCCACAGGGACCGTTGTTCTCTGTTACCCTGTCTAATCAGAGTCTTTTTTAAGATTAGGAAAGAGATTAGATAGTGTCTGACCAGTCACAAGGGGATATTGTGTCCAATTGTATGACATTGTCTTTGGACATGATAAGGTTGAGGGTGGAGCCTTTATTATGTGTTGGGCCATTACATGATTAGGTGAGGTTGCGGTCTGATTGAAAGGCTTTGAAAGTGTTCAGTATGGGATCCTTGGAATCGTTCCAGTGAATGCTAAAGTCCCCAAGACAGACTTGGTTGGTGTATTGGTCTAAGTTAAACTAGATTGTCTCCATTGTTTCTTCAATGAAAAGTGGTTTGTGCCCAGAGGGTAGCAGTGATTGTGAGAGTGCATACCTTATCATTGTTTCAAAAATCGATAGTTATTCACAGGAAGGCACTGGAGCAGTTTGCGCATGTTTCTGGGTGAGCTAGAAGCAGAAAATGCATGCTAAGCGCCCCCAATTTTTCCAGATCTATCCAATCTGATGATATAATGGTTGGGTGGAACTAAAATGTCCATAATGGGTGAGAAGGTATAATTCAGACAGATTTCCATTAGGATTAGGAGGTCAAGGTCTTGCGAATGAGATCTGCGATGTCAGCAGCTCATTTTGCAGCTGACCTGCAGTTGAGAAGAATAGACTTAATATGGCATTTGGTCATTAGTGTCTCTTGGTGTGTTGTAGGGACCTGCAAAAGATTAAACTTGTTCATAGTTATAAGGTTGAGACTAGGTTCTCTGAGAGGGTTAGAGGGGATATTGTGGATAGTGATTTGTGAGGGAGACGATTCTTTAAGTGTAATGTTGTAGGATAGTAGAAGGGAATGAATGTTATCCTCAGATAGATTTTCAGTAACCCTCTGAGGTCTAGTAGAAGGATTGGGGTGGGGTCTAGATTTCCAGTTTATGACAGTAAGGTTCTCAATTATTGATCTTTTGAGTCTTTTGACCATTCCCATAGTGAGTGGGTTGTAGTGATTAGAGTGTAGGGTTTTGTTGATTTTGGTGGCCAGTGTCGGTATTCCAGAGTTTCTCTAGCTTCAAGGTGGTGAGTACATTGTTCTGGAGGTCAACTTTGACTATCCAGAGGTCTCTATTGAGGACATCAAGTTTGTCCTCCAGGGTAGGGGATCAATATTATAAGTATGAGAGTAGCTTTGTCTGGGGGCGGAAGATGTGAGAGGCCTCTCTGGGATGTGATATCAGCCGAAATGGTCATGGTTGGTGACAGAAGCGAAAGGGGGAGTGAACGGAGAGTGAGGACAGGTGGGTGTAGAGCTAGGAGTGATAATAGGTGGTGGAGTAGGAAGAAGACTCCTAGGCTTGTTAATGATGGGACTTCTGTGTTGCTGGGAGATCCTAACAAACAGGTTGCTAACACATTTTAGAAGTTGCTTTGGAGAAGATAATCCTTTGCCAGATAACAAGGAAAAACAGTTCTCCAAAATTCATTGAAGATGTGAGACATATAATCCTTTGGGGATAAAGCAACATCAATAAAAAAAAAAATCAAAAGAGATCACAAATTTCACCCATTCCATTAGAGTTAAAGTAAAACAAAATACAGCTAAACCAGATGATTAAAGACACATTGATTCTGCAACTTGTTATTAACCGCATCGCTGCTGCGGTTATTTTTGCGCTGTGCGGCTGTTTTCGAATAACCGCGTTACATGACGAGCTCAGCTCGTCATCCGCACACGTCACCCGTGGCTGATGACGAGCTGAGCTCGTCATCAGCATCGAAGGGGTTAAGGAAACTGAAATTTTGAGACTAAGGTTTTAAAGGAAAAAAGATAAGATTTCAGGCATAGAAATCTACAAGACTGTAACGGGTGTATTGTAATCCAATCTTTAAGGCAGGGTAGATTGAAAGAATTTTGAAGATAACAGATCATATAGATGAAAAAACAAAACTGAAAACGTTTAAATGCTCTGCAAATGAGAAGGATTTGAAATCAGATGGTAAAAATTAAGTTGGTATCCTTGATACGTGGAAGCAGCATGAGTACGCTAAATAGAATCTAGTATGGATACATGGGGGACTCAATTGAAGCAATAGTATATATTAATAAAAAAGGGCATGCATTAGGACTTGGAGCAGTTTTTAGAAATAAGGCCAGATTTTATAAAGTTCCAACCTTGCCATTAAAATTAAAATTTCGATTTTTGTATATTTTTTATTTGTGAATTAAAAAGATACCATATTTTTTGTTTTTTCGATGTATAAAGGCGCTTGTATTTTTGGGTAATGTTTTGGGGTTCGAATCTTAAAAATTGGCTAGAGAGGAGCCTCGGCTTCCAGTAGTGATTCAGTAGTGGTCCTTAGAAGTCAAAAAATTAATTAATTGATGAAAAAAATGCAAAGAATTTTCAACACGGTGGTCCAAATGTATTCCTATGTCGGCGATCAAGCAAAAGTAGAAATACGTGGTATTAAGTTCCTCCACATGGTTTATATAGAATGTGCTTGTAGTATAAAATCCCAGGCTCATGACATCAGAGTATAGACATATTAATACATTAGATGCATTTACTAATGCAATAGGTTTTGCGTTATCCAACACAGTCTTTAAAATATGGGCACTGGCAAAGATGTATCTGTCCTAGGATTTTGTGAACAGGTTGGCTAAGCTTGTACACTACGATACACATAGCCTATATTCACTTGCACATGTTCCTCTCTTCTCCAAGCCTACTTGAACTTTAATGTATTAAAATGTATTTACATGTATGCTCTAGAAATGCCCGTCAGCCCATGAACCCATGGATGCTCACAAGTTGCTAAGAATTACAATCTTTGTGAGAGGACCAGCATTTCACCATGATTGGCAAAACATTTGTCAAACGTCTCACTCTTACAGCATCAACTTTTTTCCAGACTTCCACAGCCATCCACCTGACTATGTTTCCTCTTACTCACATGGCTGGCTGCTCCAAAACCTTCAGCCCTCCCAGCCGGTGGAAAAGGTGGGGTGGGAGTGACGTGGGTGGCCTAGGAAAGGGGACGGGATGCTACTGTCTTTGGTATGGGTTGAGGAGCAATTGACCTGGGTAAAAGGGAAACAGCAGGAGGGTTTTGGGTTGCCTGCAGTGGGAGTGACTGGAAAAAAGGGAAGAAAACAGGAGGGGCTACGGGTACCTGGAGTTGGAGGAAGTGGGAGAGACCTGGGTTGCTCAAAACTGGAGGGCTGGGGAAGGGGCAAGCAGGAGGCCTGGGGGAGATGGCAAGAGGGAGCACATTGGAAAGTGTGGGAAGGAGTCCTATTTTGTATATTTATATTTTGTTGTACAAGTGGAAGGTTTCTTACATCTGCCTAGGAGAAAATATCTTTATTTTCAATGTGTTACTTGACAAGGGGCATTTATTTGGGAAACGATAATAGAACACTTCCTCTCAAGGCATTACTGGGCATCTCCTTTAGGGAGAAATTTTAAACATGCACTGACAATGCCAATAGGACTGGCATATAACTGAAATAGCCTTGATGCTTAGGTTCAAGCCACTCTTCTATCCATTTATGTATCTAGTCACTCATCCTTGCCCTCATTCTTCTATCTATTCACCCACTGACTAATTTTTGCACTTACATGCTCGGTCATCCACAATACCACAAACATAACGTTACCAATCAATGAAGAGGCACTCACAGTTATCAGCCAGACCTATTGGCTTTATTGTTAGTTTGTAAGTGGTGTGAGGTGAGAGTGCTTCCAGTAGTTTGGAAATGATAATCTGTGAAGGGTGTGAGAGAACTACCATAGTGTACCTGCACGCTTTGAGAGTTGTAGTAGACCTGACGGCTATTTGTGAACACTAATCTCTGAGGGTATGAGACTGCAGTCTGTATACAGACTGCTGCTTTGTGAGGAGTATGAGACCACTGTTAGTAGTTTGGGATCACTAGTGTCAACGGGGTGCAGCTTTGCTTCCAGTGGTGTACTAGCGCTACTCTGATGTGTGTAGAAGTCTTGATGGAAGTGTGAGCCTGCTAGTATGTGAGTGCTGATAGAATTTATCCAGTGGTGTTTGACTGGCACTCCATGCGGGGTATGAGAGTGGATCTGGAAGCATGCTGGTGCTAGAAGATTGGGAGAAAGTAAGCAGCATACACGGAGCCTGAGTCACAAAGGTAAGTTTAGACCTGCAATCGAAGTTTAGACCTGAAATCTAAGTTTAGACAGGAAGTCTAAGGGCGCCATTCATAAAGGTAAACTCAGATCTGAAGTCCAAGTTTAAACCTGAAATCTAAGTTTAGACATAAAGTCTAAGGGTCCGATTCATAAAGGTAAACTTAGACCTGATGTCTAAGTTTAGACCTAAAGTCGAAGTTTAGATCTGAAGTCTAAGGGCCTGATTCTCATAGGTAAAATTAGACTTCATGTTTAAGTTTAGAACTGAAGTCGAAGTGTAAGCCTGAAGTCTAAGGGCCTGATTCACAAAGTTAAACTTAGAGGTTAGGTCCAAGTTTAACTTTGTGAATTGGGCCCTTAGACTTCAGGCCTAAACTTAGACTTCAGGCCTACGTTAACCTTTCTGAATTGGGCCCATGGTGTTTGCTTTTCCATCATAAGTGCTTTAGCAGTTCTCCTTGTTTTTACCTTCAGGCCATGGCTGGAGACACGCTGTGTTCTTATTTATTACTCGTTAAACAACGTTACAGCAATAATCCCTAAGCAGAGTCCCCTTTCTCTGCTTGTGAACATTTTATTTATTTATTTATTTATTATAACGTTTTGTATAGCGCGAACAAGACCCGTGGGTATCAGAGCGCTTAACATCGAGGTAGGTTACACATTGACGGTCAAATATCAATTCTAAAAACAAACAGATATAAGGTAAAAGACGCTATGGCTATAGGGGTGCCTAAATAAATATATTCCAAACACATGTGCAATTAGTAATAAAAGGTGAGAAGGCCTAGTTTATAACACGATCCCTATCAGTAGATAAGGTGGGCCTTGCGAGACCCCAATTGCATTAGGACAAGGTGTTGAGATTGCTTGGTTAACCCGGACTCGTTGAGTTCTGCTGCTTAGGAACGGATTGAACCATCTCCCATCTCAGCACATTACATCACAATACTGCGAAGTAGGTTACACGTTGACAGTCAAATATCAATTCTAACAACCAACAGATATAAGGTAAAAGAAGCTGTGGCTATGAGGGGTGCCTAAATAAATCTGTTCCAAACGCATGTGCAATTAGTAATAAAAGGTGAGAAAGGCCTATCTTATAACACGATCCATATCAGTAGATAAGGTGAGGTAGAGGTTATATAGTTTGGCTAAGGAAACAGCTATTGAGATTGCTTGATTAACCCGGAATCGTTGCGTTCTGTTGCTTAGGAACGAGTTGAACCATCTCAGCACATTATATAACATAACATCAAGGTAGGTTACACATTGACAGTCAGATATCACTTCAAAACCAGCAGATATAAGGTTAAGGAAGCTGTGGCTATAAGGGGTGCATAAATAAGTATATTCCAAACCCATGTGCAATTAGTAAATAAAAGGTGAGAAAGGCCTAGCTTATAACACGATCCATATCAGTAGATAAGGTGAGGTAGAGGTTATATAGTTTGGTTATGAAAACAGCAGTTGGTTCACACAAGACTGTGGTATCGATCAGAGTACAGCCGAGGCTTGTGAGTGGCAGTGTGTGCTCACTAATTAGATCCCCAAATATTGGGGGCTTTAATTATCCAGGTTTTCAATTTATTTTATTTACTTTTGAGACTCCCTGCCCAGCTGGCAGGCTGCCTTCACCTCACAACCTCCCCATTCACATATCACTAATCCTCCCATTATGCACACAACTGGCTGTGTTGTCAGCATCACCAAACACCGGTTACACCAGTGATCAACGTCTTAGCCGGGACCCAGCAGTGCTCATAGATTTGAAGATGCTTACCAGATGTGGGACATTGTTGTGTCATTGGGGGAAATTGACAGTGGCATGGCTGGTTTCATCTGCTGCAGTGGGCAAAACAATGCACACCCACTGTAGTTGATGCACAAAATGCTGGAACTGGTTCATAGAGTTCTAATTGTGACAGTTGCCATCTTTTACATCTGAAGTCCTGGAACCGTTTACAATTGGACCCAAAGTGAGTACCAAGTACACTTTTTTAGCACTTGACCTCAAACCGCAGAACAGTCTAAGGTTTACTCAGGGAAGTGGTGTAGATACAAACTCATAACTCTAAAAATCACACAATAATACTTAATAAATGAATGCCCAACCACAGCTTTTACTTTCAAAAAGAAAAAGTAATTTCATTCTTTCACAGCTAAATACTAAACATAAACATATGTATATGCGATGAAAACCAGACCTCTTTAGCCCGAATTAAACTAAAACTCTGTGCAAAATAGTCTCTTGTTCTTAAATAGTGTAAAGACTGCCTATTGTATTTGTCAGAGATTTCACAATGAAAAACCATCCTGCTGTAATTGTCACGGGGTAACATTGTGCAAATAGTTTTGCTATGAGTGATCTTTTTTAATAATCTATCAGTTATGAGAAAGGGAACTACTACAGGGGAAGATAACACAACTGCTGCCCAATCAAATGTCCTTGAAGCAGATCATTAAAGGGTTGGAGTCAAAACCCTGGGGGCACCTTACCGTAGCAACCAATCTGAGCACCAAGCACACACCTTTAGCAATTCACCTTCAAGGTAGCAAGTCTGAGCATTTGAAGGCTTCCCCAGGAAGGTGGTGTGGGGTAGAAAAGCTCAGATTTCATCAAAGAAGATAATAACACCTAGTAAATCAATGTGCATATGATGCTTTTATTTCTAAAAAGCAAAATAACCATCTCAAGAACTGCGTACTAAATGTAAAATTTGAAAAATTCATAATGACAGGAAGGCCTCCCCAACCCCTCCTGAACTAGAGATGTATGTAAGAATGTCACACGATAAAATATCTTCTTAAGGTGTTTGACAAACGGTTCACACTGGAAAACCTCTTCATATTTCACTTATCAATAAGTTCACAATGCAAAATCCCTTAACATAGTATTTGCTACAGTTCATAATGTAAAACCTATTCATATTGTATTTGTCATAGAGTTCACAATGTAAAAATCCTGCCTTGTAATTGTAACACCATTTAAAGCCTTTATACCTTATTTGAAGCAAATGCGCAGTAACAATGTCTCCATTAAGAGCAGTGATCTACTTTGTAGGTGGCATAACCAGCTGTTGAGCAATCAGATGCCAGCGATGGAGATCAATAAGGGGAAGATTTGTTTTGTGATTAAAGGAGCTGCGGGAGACAGCTAACCCTGCCTTTAGCCAGATCTAAAGGGGGGTTATTTAGGTAGCCAGAAAATGACAGAGTAATAACTCTTTTAAATGGCCTCTGGAAACTGTTTTGCAAAACTCACTTGTTTCATATTCAAAGTTTGGCAGAAGTGAAATCTGTAATTCACATAGAGCAAATAGGCTTCCACAAAAATGGGAAATGGCAACTGGAAACCTTTTTTTGCAATAACCTAATAATCCATTGTTCTTCTTCAAAGTTTGGCGGAGGTGAAGTTTCCAATTTATATGTTTGTAAATGGTATGTATTAGCCAGCCGTCTGTTCTCAGTATACTTGTCTTACTTTCACAGAAGTGCAGGCCGAAGCCCATCTCTTTCCTCCACGGTGCTGTGAAATGCTCCATAATTATGTATGCAGAAGGAATGGTCATTTAGGGGTTACCCTGAAAGTGCTTAAAAGGGTTACTTAGGAGCACTGTGGAAGAATACACCCAACACAATTCATTACTTTAGATAGACTTATTTGTAATGGGGAGTCTTTGCTGGGTGTAAAGGAGTTTAGCTACCTCGGACTCATTTTTAATTTGGTTGGCACTAGGCACTCTAATGCGTCTTCTTGTTGCTTAAAGCTTGGTAGATCAGTGGCAGCTGTTTTTAATCTTTCCATTCCATCACTTAAAAGGTAGCATCTCTCCCCTGTTAAAAGTATACAATCCCCAATGTATCCCTGGAGCAGTTTACGGGGAAGGGGTCTGGAGCTATCACTAAGCTTCTTCACTTCAGACTGAGGAAAATCGCATTTGTCGCAGGGTGTTACAGCTCTCCTCGACAGCTTCTACTTACATTTTGCACGCAGAGCATGAGCAACGATATATCATGAATACAACCCACCTGGTACCTTTGTTGCTTTTGATTGGTATTTGGGTAAACCCCCAATCCAAACTAAGCAGGGACATCATCTTAAATTGTCTCGCCTTGGACAAAGGACCTGCCATTCCTTGGCTGAGCCATGTATCTGATAATTTGAAGGCCTTGGGGTTGTCGTCTCTCTTTATGTCACCTACTGCCTTAAAGAAAGAAGACAAATTACTGATCTGAAAGAAACAGGTTAGTATTAGATTCCTTAACTTAGATAATCCCCAGGGGTCAGACTGGATCCGGAAAATTTTCCGTAGCAGTACCCCTGCGCATCGGTAGGCGTTGTCTGCGGCTCCACGTCCGCCATCGGCGTAGTTGGCGCCGGGATGACGTCGCCAGAGTACTTTGAACACCGCCCTCGCGCGCTGACATCAGTTCTACTTTCTTCCGCGCCAGCAAGCGAAGGTCCGGAGAAAGTGGTACCTTTTAGTCACTTTTTGACTAAGCTTTTTCGATCCTTTTTGGATCCGTTCGAGTCGTACGACTCCATCGGTGCCGGTAGGGATGCCCGGGTTCAAGCCCTGTGCCGACTGCAACCGACTGATGTCGGTTACCGACCCCCATCGCCGGTGCCTACATTGCCTGGGGCCCGACCATGATGACAAGTCGTTCCCCGACTGTCGGGCCTTGACGTCGAAGGCTAGGCGGGAGCGGTCCCATAAGTGCCTCGAGCTCCGGCAGTTGGCCGGTGCCGTTTGAGGTTCCGGGTCGGAAGATGGTCGAGGGACCGGTCGCGGGGCCGGAGTCATCACAGCTCGGCGAGTCGACACCACTCGCCGGGCTCCAAGTCCTCAGGTAAGAGGAACAAGAAGTCGAAGAGGCGATGTGGTCGGGGGTTCGGGTGACACCGCCCAAGCGGCTCTGCTGGAACCACAGGCGCGGCCTGCTCCATACCCGCCAGTCCCTGGGCAGAACGCGATGCCGGAGAATATCGAGGCCTTCCTCTTGGCCATGAGGTCGCTCACTCCTCCGTCGGGTTCCGCTGCGCCTTCTGGCCACAAACCACAAGCGGGCCGGGTGCTGCGGCCCGGGCGCCGTCGGGTGCTTCAGCCCCGGCGCCGTCGCTACTTCGGTCCCGCTGCCGCAAGGCCCTGCTGGATCCGGTTCCGGGTCTCCGCTGGTCGACCTTACGAACCCGCCGGCGTCGGCCCTTAGGGTGTCATCCCCGGTGTCGTCCCCGCACGACTCCGTCCCTGGTCCACCCCTCGGTCCGGATCCGGCGCAGGAGCGGCGTCGCTCGACGCCGCATTTGGCGCCGACCGAAGAGGACTTCTTTGAGGATTTGGGTCCATCCTTTACTCCTGACTTTCAGGACATGGAAGACGAGGGAGACTGGGGGAGGGGACTGAGGACCCTCTGGCACGTGAGTGCCAGTCATTCCAGAACTGGACACAGGAACTAGGGGAAGCCAGTGGCCTGGATACCTCCCCAGGCACTGGTTATGTCTCCCCTCCTACCGTGGCTACGGAGGAGGGGGCTACTTATAGTGTGGTGTTGATGAGGGCAGCCAAGGCCTTGGCTCTTGGGCTCCCCGTCACAACAGTGAGGTCTAACGTCTTCACAGAGGTCCTTAAACCACAGGTAAGCTCCACATAGCCTATACTGCCGTTTAATGAGGCTCTCACGGACGTCCTGTTGGGCACTTGGTCCAGGCCCTCTACAGGTCTCCCTGTAGATAGGATCGTCGCTAGGCGCCACCGCCTTGCCCGGGGCGACCCTAGTTTCTTGTCCACCCACCCCAACCCCGAGAGCCTGGTTATCCAATCCGCATTCCCGACTGCACCTCCGGATAGGAAATCCAAGAGGTATGAGCAATTCGGCAAGAAGATGTTCTACTCCCTTAGTTTGGGATTGCGGTCGGTCAACACCGCGTGCCTCTTGGGCTGTTACACCCACTCTCTGTGGGATACGGTTGTGCCCGTGCTGCCTGAGTGGCCGGAAGTAGCCCGGGTGAAGCTTGCTCAAGCCCTCACGGAGGGACGAGACGCAGCGCGGTATTACATGCGATGTGGGCTGGATACCACGGACTCGCTGGGGAGAGCGATTTCCACTTCTGTGGCTGTTCACAGCCACGCCTGGCTGAGGTCTGCCAACTTCTCGGCCGATGTCCAGAACACCCTTATGGACGTGCCGTTCGATGGCAGCCACCTCTTCGGTGGCAAGGCAGATAGTGTGCTGGAACGCTTTAAGGACTCCAGGGCTATGGCCAAGTCCTTGGGCCTGTCGGCCCCACGACAGCAAACTACTGCCCAGCGCTCCTTTTGTGGCCACGGAAGGGGTGCCTCCACACGTCCTGCCAGCCACGGGCCGCAGACTACCATTCAGAGCGGCAGCAGGCGTGGTTACCTTCGCGGCGGTAACAGGGGACAACGGCGCGGCCAGTCCACATCAACCCCCGCAGCATCCGCCTCAAAGCCTTCCTAGTCCGAGCTTTCAGGCCCATTTGAAGCCAGTGGGGGGCAGGGGTCACCTCGGACAGGTGGGTGCTGTAAATCGCCCGAAGAGGCTACTCCCTCCCCTTCGAGGAGACCCCTCCAGCCATGCCACCGCAGTAACACTGCGTGTCAGGGGATCACTTGCAACTTCTGCAAGAGGAAGTTACTGCCCTCTTGGCCAAGGGGGCCATCAAGCGCATTCCTGGGCCAGAAGTAGGGTGTGGTTGTTACTCCCACTACTTTCTGGTTCCCAAGAAGGGTAAAGGGGGCCTACGCCCTATCTTGGACCTACAGAACGTCAACGGCTTCCTCCGGAAGGCGAAGTTCAAGATGCTGACTTTGGCTCAGGTCTTAGCTGCCTTGACCCAGAAGACTGGATGGTAGCGTTGGACTTGCAGGACGCGTATTTTCACATCCCCGTCCTGCCAACCCGCCAGCGCTATCTGCGGTTCACTGTATGCCACGAGCACTTTCAGTTTACCATGCTCCCCTTCGGCCTTACCAGTGCCCCATGGGTGTTCACGAAAATGATGGCGGTGGTCGCAGCTCATCTGTGCAGGTTAGGGGTTTCAGTCTTCCCCTTCCTCGATGACTGGTTGTTGAAGGCGGGCTCGCCCCAGACAGTCGTCAGCCACCTCCAGACTACGGCCGACCTCCTGCACCTGCTGGGGGTTCTCCATCAATGTGCCGAAGTTGCACCTGTGTCCCTCTCAGAAGCTACTCTTCATCGGAACGGTTCTAGACCTCCCGAATGGCAGGTTCGGGATATTCAGGCTCTGATGCCGATCTTTCAGCCGTTACCCGGATCTCGGTCAGGTTGACGCTGAGGCTTCTGGGGCTGATGGCCTCCTGCATCCTTCTGGTGCATCATGCCAGGTTGCGGATGAGGGCTCTGCAGTGGGACCTGAAGTTTCAGTGGGCCCAGCATCAGGGCAACTAGTCCAACCATGTCTTGACCTCGGAGGGCACTGCAAGACAGTTGCAGTGGTGGCTCACGGAACGCGATTGGGTCAGCAGCAGATCCCTCTCCCAACCCCAGCCAGAGCACGTAGTTGTGGCGGACGTGTCCCTCCAGTGCTGGGGGGGGTACCACATGGGAGAGGGTGTGATCAGAGGCCTCTGGTCTCCGGCGGAGTCCCGGCTCCAAATCAACCTTCTGGAGCTGTGGGCGTTCGGCTTGCACTGAAGGCTTTCCTCCCCTCTCCCCAACACCACCGCCATGTGGTACTCCAACAAACAGGGCGGGGCTGGGGCCATGGACCCTATGCCAGGAGGCTCTGCGCCTCTGGCAGTGGCCGGATAATCAGGGCGTGACCCTGGTGGTTCAACACATGGCAGGTTCCCTGAACGCCAGGGCAGACAAACTCAGCCATCGGTGCATGATGGATCATGAATGGCGCCTGAACTCGGACGTGGCGCAAGGTCTCTTTCAGCAGTGGGGAGAGCCTTGGTTAGATCTATTCGCCACCGGAGAGAACCCGCAATGTCATCAGTTCTGCGCGTTGGAGTTTCCAAGGCGGCACTCGCTCAGACATGCTTTTTGCCGTGAGTGGAGTTGCGGTCTGTTGTACGCCTTTCCACCTATACCACTTCTGCCAGAGTGCTGAAGAAGATCAGGCACGACCGGACCCAAGTCATCCTTGTGGCTCCGGACTAGGCACGAAGATACTGGTATCCCGAGCTACTCAACATGTCAGTTGATCCCCCGATTCGTCTGCCTCTTCAGGAGGACCTTCTGTCACAGCAGCCGGCGACGGTCCTCCACCCGAACCTGTCCAGTCTCCACCTCCATGCGTGGAGATTGAGCAGCGACAGTTGAGGCCATTTGACTTGCCTCCTGAAGTCTGTGATGTTATTCTGGCAGCCAGGCTTCCCTCCTCAAAATCGGTATACGCCTGCAAGTGGAACACATTTGTGGCATGGTGCACAGCAAAGGCTGTGGATCCCCTCTCTGCCCCTCTTTCTGAGGTTCTCCTCTTTCTTCTTTCTCTTGCCTAGCAGGGCTATACTCTGGGCTTTATCAAGGGCTACCTCTCTGCCATTTCCGCCTTCTTAAGGCTCCCTGATCAGCCCTCTTTGTTAAAGTCCCCAGTTGTAAATAGGTTCTTAAAGGGCATCACTCATAGGTTCCCCCCTGTTCCTTTCGTGATGCCTCAGTGGGACTTGAACCTTGTTCTGACTTATCTGATGTGCGCTCCCTTCGAGCCACTTCATAACTGTCCTCTTTGTCTTCTTACCCTTAAGACTGCATTCCTGGTTGCCATCACCTCTGCCAGGAGAGTGAGTGAGCTCCAGGCCCTTTCTTCACAACCTCCTTTCCTTTCTGTCCATCCGGACAAAGTTGTGTTGCGGACGCGCCCCTCTTTCCTGCCCAAGATAGTCACAGCCTTCCACATCGGGCAGTCCATCACCTTGCCCACCTTCTTTCCGCCTCCGCATCCCTCGAAAGAGGAAGAGAAACTCCACCGTCTGGACCCAAAACGTGCGCTCTCATACTATCTGGACCGCACACGCCAGTTCCGGGTGGATGACCAACTCTTTGTTGGTTACGTGGGCGCTAAGAAGGGACGGGCGGTGCACAAACGGACCATTTCCCAATGGGTCATCTTGTGCATCAGGGCTTGTTATTTACTGGCTAAAAAGGCGCCTCCTGTGGGGCTACGTGCCCATTCCACTCGGGCCACGGCGGCTACTACTGTCCTGGGTCAAGGAGTCCCCTTGAAGGACATCTGTCAGGCATATACGTGGTCCCCACTGCACACGTTCGCTAGACACTACTGCCTGGACAGCCAAGTCCAGAGAGATATTTACAACAAGGGGTGGTGAGGGACAGAGTCTCTGAATTAAGCAGAAAGCTCTCACCCAGTCAAAAGATCAGGGCTAGATCCAACACCGTTTTTTAGCTCACTGCACCATCCCAGTTTCAGAACCTGGCTGTATGCAAATTAGTCTGTTCCTGTCCCAGTGCATGATGGGAACAGGGCAAACCAAACTACAAAAGCCAATTCTTACACTGGGAAGGAAACACGCTCCCGGGGACCGGTTTCTGGCATTACAGCCGTCTTCGGCCCGGTTTGCTTGAATCCTGATGGTGCAATGATAGATGGCTTTTTCAGCCGTTCCGTTCTCCAGGACTTTTTGATGTGATCATTGGTTCACAGACCCACCACCGGGGTTGGTATTGCTTGGGTATCTATTCTTAGGTAAGGAATCTAATACTAACCTGTTTCTTTCAGATGCACAAGTTACTTCCTTCGGTAACAATACATCTGTAAGAAACAGTAGTTAGTATTAGATTCCTTACCGCCCCACCCATCCTCCCCGTTCTGCGAACCGATATCTAGGGTTAAGGTCGTCCCCTTTCAGGGCCCTAGTTTCATGGCACCAGTGTTGGTTTTTATCATGGCTCTGCGTTTCTGGTGCGGAAAAGCTGTGTATAAGAACTGACGTCAGCGCGCGAGGGCGGCGTCTAAGTACTCCGGCAACGTCATCCCTCCGCCAACGACGCCGACGACGGACGCGGAGCCGCAGACGGCGCCTACCGATGCGCAGGGGTACTGCTACCCAAAAATTTTCCGGATCCAGTCTGACGCCTGGGGATATTCTAAGGTAAGAAATCTAATACTACCTACTGTTTCTTACAGATATATTGTTACCGAAGGTAAGTAACTTGTGCGTTAAGCGCTTATACCTCCAGTTCTGTGAGGAAAGAAGATTTGCCTTGGAGAGTACAAAAAGCACAGTGTTACATTATTGCAGGTTACTCGCCTCTCCTGAGCCAGCCTTTTACCTGGGCCTTGAATTAACTCATTGAGAGTGATCTCTGCTTTTTCGGTTCATGTCTGGCACTGTATGGCGTCATTTGTGTTTTACTGGCCCTTCTTTTATCTGGGGAATTTAATACCACTTTTCCGTGTGATAACATTTCTTATTAATCCTTGTTACATTATGGGGCCTATTACAATGTCAGTTGGAATTTCCTCCAGCCGACACCATGGGGGAAACCTGACCATCTGTGGTCCAGACCACCTAATTGTGATGCGACCACACATGGTGCGGTTGCATTCCCACATTTCCCCATGGGAGCATGTGTTCTGGCTGTAAACCGGCCGTAGTACATGCTCCCATAGGGAAAAGTGATCTTGTGTTAAAAAGACAAACTCTATTTCAAAACTGCATGTGTCAAAATTCCAATTACAGGGGGGCGTGGCCAGCAGCTGGCTAAGATGGACGCAACTTGAAGTAGCTGCGCAAGCCACCTAGTGCAGGCCCCATTAAATCCGGCAAAATCTGAAACTTCCAAATGCCTCCCTACAGGAATAGTTGTCCAGGGGCTCGCGGCTATCTTCTGGGCAAGCTGGGGACCAGCCGGAGGGCAGCAGACCGACATTACGAGCGAAGGCCACAGGATCTGGTGAGGACAAGATGGCGCCTCCCCGTCGGGCCTGAAGAAAACAAAATCCGGGCTCGCGAGCTGGAGAGTGTGCGGTGGCCTAGATATCAGCAGCGGTTCGAGAGGCTGAGATCGGAGAGATGGTGGAGGAACCCGCCACCCCACCTCCGTTGTTCCGGGCGGTAGGATGAGCAACATGCATAGGCGGAGAGAAGAAGCCCCATGTGAACGAGACACAACGAGGGGCCCGCCACTGCTGGGGGTAGGAAATAGGCGGATGGTGCAGGGCCGGTGTGGCTGCAATCTCCGTGCTGGCCTGTGTTCATCTCCCCCCATACAATATCGACCAGGCTACCGGGGGCCACGGGCACGGTAGAAACAGATCCATGTCCGCAGAGATTTCCCCGATCCATAGACACAGTGCAAATCACAGAAAACTCTGTTAAAGACAGGTTCCTCTAGATTTGCCTTCAGTTGCTGCAATTCCCAAAGGAGCATTTACTATTCATTTAGAAGGAGGCGACATATGTGCAGAAGCAGCTTATAAAGTCACAGTTTCGTCAGTTGCTACAGAATGATGCTCACGCTGTAGAAAATGTACTACCATGTCCTCCCGGGCACCCTGTCTCCGTTGCCTAGAAGCCATTGCTGGAAGGTATTGTACATAGACTCAAACCTTCAAGGTGCAGCGGCGATGGGCCTTTGGCACCCGAATGAGCAAGGGGTGAAACGGTAGCGGTGTTTGCCTGACTGAGGCACAGGACAAGGCTGTGAAACCACATCCCCTAGGACCTGGCGAGGGCGAAAAGGCCTGAAAATTGCACAGAAGGTACATGGAGGGGGCTGAAGCCCTTGCCATACGCTATCTGGGCCACGGTAGCTGAGTGACGGGCGGGGCCTAGACGGAGGAGGACTGGGCCTACCCGAGGAGGCGCGAGTGCCGGGTGATCCTGAGGTGCCCTATACCGGGCAAACACACTGTCAAGAAGCTACAGAGGAAGATCATTTCAGTCTACTTGAGTGGCACCACTGATGAGCCCCACACCTCAAGACCGTACAGAGATAAACGCGACCGCCAGGCCGAGCACAGCATCCAGAGCCCGGCACACAGGGGCCGGAGAAGAAGCCAGTCCAGTGGCAACACCAAAGAGTGGTGGGATGGGGTGCAAAAAAGGAGTAGGAGCGGCCCAAACGAATCAAATCGATAAATACACAGTCAGCATGGTTTGTGAAGAGAGCTCAGTGGGAGGAACGCTGGGACAGACCGGGGAAGAACAAGCCCCAGATCCCTCATTGAAAGACACAATGTCGGCGATAATTAAGCTTTAGAACCGAAGTTGGACTCTGTCACTGAAGAGGTCAACCTGCTGAGAGCAGACTTTAGAAAAATGGTGGACGGAATGACCTCAGCGGGGTCTAGAAGAGCAAGTAGTGAAACTTAACCAAGAACCAGACAGACATCCTGGCCTGTCTGGATGACCAGGAGGACATGGCCCAACGCAACAAAATCCGTGTGATCGGGGTGCCGGAGGGCATGGAGGGACCGTCTGTGGACCTCTTCTCGGAGCACTTGATCTTGAACAAACTGAAACTGTGAGACTCACCAAAGTTTTTGCCATTGAGAGGTCACATCGTGCCCTGGGGCCAAGGCCTCGACCGGGGCCCCACCCATACGATAATAGCTCGCCTGCTTAACTATAGGGACAGGGACGCAATCTTACAAGCTGTGCGCCTACATGGAAATTTGCAACACGAGGAAGCCACTATCCAATTCTTCCCTGACTTTACTCTCCAGGTACAGAGACAGAGGCGAACCTTCGATGCGGTGAAAAGGGGCCTTCAAGATCAAAACATCAAGTACATGATGCTATTTCCAGCCAAGTTAAAAATAATCGCAGAGGGGAAGACCTTCTTCTTCAACTCGCCGGAAGAGGCGAGTGACTGGCTCGAGGGCTCGAGAACGGTTGGGCGGAAAGGTGGCAGGGCCCAGCAACACATCCCTAAGGAGTTTAATGGAGACAGGAGAGTGGAGGACCAGAACCTTGAGAACCTGACGCAGCGGCAACGACCAGATAAGTGAACACTTGGGGGAAACCATGACTGTCATGAACGACACTCTGTCTATGGGGGGGGGGGGGGGAGTTAAGTAGACCCTGCTATCAAACTGATGCTCTAGCGAGCAGTTACAGAGAATATGGCACTGGGAAACACTGGCCGATGCTGGACTAGACTTGTAAAGTTTGTCGATTCACTGGCGACCTGAACTTACACTTCAACGACCCCATGGACTGGATAACCGCCGACCTCCTTCAAGACCTATTGTCACTCAATATCCGACTGGTTAATAATGAGCCCACCCATGAGAAGGGACACCTACTGGATCCCGTCCTCACTAATGTGACAACCATCACCACCAGGCCACCTGTGACCCTTCCATGGACGGACCACTCTCTTGTCCCTATCTCCTGGGAAATACCCACCATGAACCCTCAAACCACTAAAACTCAGGTCACTGATAGACGGTGGCACAAACTCGCATCTGGTGAATGGGCCGCCGCCCTTGCAGACTCCTCCCCTGAGCTCTCCACCGATCCTGCCACAGCCGATAAGCAGTTTAACAAGTGGATCACCTCCTCTCTGGATGCACTCATCCCCAAAACTTCCTCCCTCAAACATCCTAAAAGAGTATCCTCGGCTCCATGGTATACTCCTGAGCTTAAAGCCCTGCGCCAAGAGTGCAAGAGAACGGAACGCTCCTGGAGGAAAGACAAATCGAAAATAAACAAAGACGTTTATTCTACCTCTCTCTCAAATTACAAAACTGCCATTCGAAAAACTAAAAGCGCTTTCTTCCAGGAAAGAATAGAGAAAGCAGTATGCTCCAGCAAGGAATCCTACGCCATCTTAAAAGATCTTCTGAAAACCCCAGTACATGGACCGAGACACCACACAGACCCCAAAGCTGACCAGATAAAATGCCAACAATTGGCGGACTTTTTTCATGAAAAAATTCGAAAAATTCTCGACTCAATTCCCCCCGTGATTCCGTGCGAAGAAAACGACCTCCCGCACCCCCCTACAACCAGTTGTCTCTCCTCCTGGGGTCAAGTTACGACCGAAGAAGTGGGAAACACGTTAAAATCCATAAAAAGCGGCTCTCCCAGGGATTCCGCCCCGCTTCGAATCCTTAAGGAGGTAGCCCCCACGATTATTCCCCCCTTGACTCATCTGATCAACACCTCACTCCAACAGGGAGTTGTACCCCCGAGCTGGAAGGCGGCAGTCGTGAAAGCTCTGCTAAAGAAACCCTCCCTCGATCCCGAAAACCTGGCTAACTATAGGCACATTTCCCTACTCCCAGGAATCAGCAAGATTGCTGAAAAACTGGTTAATAAAAAACTCTCCCAGTTCCTGGAGGCCAACAACATACTAAAAAATTCCCAGAGGGGCTTTCGTCCAGGGCAGGGCACGGACATCGCCCTCCTAGCAGCGGTAGAGGAGGCCAGAGCGCTATTGGACGGAGGAGGATCAGTGGCAGTGATCCTCCTCGACCTAAGTGCGGCCTTCAATACCGTCAACCACCAACTCCTCATTAAAAGACTCAAGGGAGCTGGTGTAGAGGGCTCTGCCCTAGCCTGGCTTTCATCTTTCCTGGCTCAACGGACCTACCAGATCTGGGAGAATGACGCCTGCTCCTCCGAAATTCCCCTCCAATGTGGCGTGCCTCAGGGCTCCTCCCTGAGCCCCACATTATTTAATATCTATATGTCCACATTGGAGGAGGTCATCATCCCATTCGGAGTGAGCGTCGTCAGTTACGCTGACGATACACAATTAGTTGTATCACTATCTCACCCCAGACAACAACCAGCAGACTTACATAACTGCCTGGCGCAGGTCCAATGCTGGATGAACACCTCAGCCCTAAAATTAAATGGTTCGAAAACGGAGGTTTTGCTCTTCGGCCCGAAAGGACTCACACTCTCCCCGAATATCTGGCCAGCCTGTCTGGGCCCTCCCCCTGAACCTAAAGAAGAAGTAAAAAGTCTGGGTGTGTGGCTCGACACCGACCTCTCGTTTACCGTGCAGGCAAAGAAAGTAGCCGGGACTTGTTTCGGGCTCCTGAAATCATTAAGGAAAGTCCTGCCCCTCTTGCCCACCAACTCCCAAAAGCTGATAATTCAAGGCCTAATACTTTCGAGGCTTGATTACAGCAATGTGATCTACCTGGGCGCCCCCGAAGCGACGCTGAACAAGCTCCAGAGAATCCAGAACACTGAGGCCCGGATTCTCACGAAGACCCCTGCCAGAGCTTCGGCCAAACCGGCCCTTAAACTCCTCCACTGGCTTCCCATAAGGGAGCGGGTCAAATTCAAGGCCCTGTGTCTAGCTCACAAATTACTACAAAATCAAGGCCCCCCTGTTCTTAGGAAACTCATCACATCCTACAAATCCTCAAGACCCCTCCGATCAGACACGGAAAACTTCATCACTATCCCCAGATTCAAGAAAGCCCGGTCAGGAGGAAGACGTTTCTCAGTCCATACTGCACGACTCTGGAACTCACTCCCCCGCGACCTGCGACTCGAACCACAATATCTCCGCTTCAGGAAGCGGCTCAAAACTCACCTTTTTCCTCAGTGAATCTGGCATGTCCTTAACCCTGATCTTCTCTGCCCCCCCTCCCCTTCCTCTTCTTCTCCCTCGTTTTCTCCCTTGTTCTTCCCAACTTAGGAGATAGGATCTTTTAGCGCTGGGATACCTCCGGGTGACTACGCGCTCTACAAAAATAAATAATAATAATAATAATAATAATAATAATAATAACTGTTGTTATAAACTGTTGGTTGTGGTGATTCACTGTATATAGTTATATATATTATATATGTCCAGTGTATAAAAGTGTTTAAGTCTCACTCGTATTATGTTTTTTAAAATTTCAGAGCAATATACGGCCACCTGAGGAAGGCTATATTGGCCTAAAAGCGCGTTGTGAACCATCTTGCCATATTGCCAACACTAATTGTCTGCTCTTTACTTTATGTTTGTCTACAACTGTTTTAAAATCTTATGTACATGAAATGTTCATCAACCATATGATCAACTGATATACAAAAATGTGAAGAAAAAATATATTTATAAATAACAAAAACACTATAAAAAGATAAAAACATTTATAAGAATCTTAAAATAAATAAAAGAAACAACCTTATCTTATTGATTTGTCGGGTGACTTTTTCACTTACTACTGGCCATTTATATAAAGATTTATGGTGATTAACATATAGTTTTTATAGGTTTGTATATTTACTTGACTATAGACTGTTTCCAACCTGATTAGTTTCCCTATGTATAGCAAGTATATTACTATTAATATATAGGGGTCCCCTACTTTCAAAAATATTTAATCTCATGGCTTGTTTATGAGGGGAGTTTATGTTGTATGCACAAATCACTTGTAAAGTTTGTCGATTCACTGTTATTATAAACTGTTGGTTGTGGTGATTCACTGTATATAGTTATATATATTATATATGTCCAGTGTATAAAAGTGTTTAAGTCTCACTCGTATTATGTTTTTTAAAATTTCAGAGCAATATACGGCCACCTGAGGAAGGCTATATTGGCCGTAACGCGCGTTGTGAACCATCTTGCCGTATTGCCAACACTAATTGTCTGCTCTTTACTTTATGTTTGTCTACAACTGTTTTAAAATCTTATGTACATGAAATGTTCATCAACCATATGATCAACTGATATACAAAAATGTGAAGAAAAAATATATTTATAAATAACAAAAACACTATAAAAAGATAAAAACATTTATAAGAATCTTAAAATAAATAAAAGAAACAACCTTATCTTATTGATTTGTCGGGAGACTTTTTCACTTACTACTGGCCATTTATATAAAGATTTATGGTGATTAACATATAGTTTTTATAGGTTTGTATATTTACTTGACTATAGACCGTTTCCAACCTGATTAGTTTCCCTATGTATAGCAAGTATATTACTATTAATATATAGGGGTCCCCTACTTTCAAAAATATTTAATCTCATGGCTTGTCTATGAGGGGAGTTTATGTTGTATGCACAAATCACTTGTAAAGTTTGTCGATTCACTGTTGTTATAAACTGTTGTTTGTGGTGATTCACTGTATATAGTTATATATATTATATATGTCCAGTGTGTAAAAGTGTTTAAGTCTCACTCGTATTATGTTTTTTAAAATTTCAGAGCAATATACGGCCAGCTGAGGAAGGCTATATTGGCCGAAACGCGCGTTGTGAACCATCTTGCCGTATTGCCAACACTAATTGTCTGCTCTTTACTTTATGTTTGTCTACAACTGTTTTAAAATCTTATGTACATGAAATGTTCATCAACCATATGACCAACTGATATACAAAAATGTGAAGAAAAAATATATTTATAAATAACAAAAACACTATAAAAAGATAAAAACATTTATAAGAATCTTAAAATAAATAAAAGAAACAACCTTATCTTATTGATTTGTCGGGTGACTTTTTCACTTACTACTGGCCATTTATATAAAGATTTATGGTGATTAACATATAGTTTTTATAGGTTTGTATATTTACTTGACTATAGACCGTTTCCAACCCGATGCTGGACTGGAGACATATTTGCGGATATGCACTCACAAAGAAAACTGGGGGATTCGTTACCCACTTCTTACATGAGGCACCATGTGGCTGGAGAATGGCGCGTACCCCACCCTATTTGTTATCATTACACAGTTAGGGTGACAGGCACTTTGCATGTTGGGGAGGTGGGAGGTTTTCTACTCACTGAACAGGGTTGCAGAGAGGGGGTGCTGGGATTTGCTTAATCTTTGTTATTTGTTTTGATGTTCGTAGCTCAGGACCAAAAGAGGTGCATAATGAGTGCACGGATAACGGAATGGAGAGCGGGAGGGAGGGGCGCGAAACAAATTCTGGGACCATGGCTAGGACAGTAGATAGCCCAGCGCAACTCCGGGCCTGGACCTAGAATGTGAATGGTCTGGGAAATAAAATCAAGCGCACTCTTGCCCTACAGCATATTAAGAGTCATGCCCAAGACTTCATAATGATGTGGAGACACACCTTTAAAGGGAACAAATGCAAGTCGCTAGATTGCTTCGGATACAGATTAGTGGCTAATTCAGGATACACATCTGACGACAGGGGAGTGGAAATTCTGCTGCGGACTGCATGCCCGTTTATTGAAGAGAGGGTCTGGCCCGACGAAGCTGGCTGCTATGTGGCTGTAGCGGGGAAGTGGGAGGGAAGAAATGTAAACTTCTGCCCGTTCTATGCACCCTGATGCTCCAGAAGATTGTCTTCTCAACGATTAGTAAAATCGGATGCAAACGTAGTCTTAGATCCTGAGTTGGACCGCTTGAGTGCTCCACGAGGGCAAGGTGGTGAGAGGCTCCTCTTCGGCTTCCTGACTACCCTGGGGTTAGTAGACATCTGGGGAGAGCAGAACCTCCAAAAGCAACAATATACATACTATTTAGTGCGCCACTATTTGTTTTCTATGATAGATTAATTATTCACGCACGGCAACAGGGCGGGAGACTTTCTAGCACCTACACATTTGGCCAGAGGCATCACCGATCATTCCCCGATGGGAGTCAGAATAGAGGGGCCGCATAATTATAAAGAGGTGTTCCCGAAGATAGATCCCTGGCAATTGCGAGATCCAGTGCTGAGGGATAAACTCAGTGAGGCCTACAAAACGGTGGTGAGGGGCCGGGCCCATGCACTTATAGAGGGTCAAAAGAAGGAAGAGGCGAGACACATGAGGTCCCTGGAGTGTGAAATGTGCCAGATGGAGGAGGAAGTCACAACGCGGGGAGATGCAAGCCTGCGTCATGCCTTGGCTCTGCATCAACACGAACTCAGAGTAGCGGCTGAAGGTGCGGCGGCACAGGCGTATCCACTGACAGTGCAACATTGTCAGGCATCCAGTCTACTTGACTGGCTGGGAAATCATGATAAAGAGAGGTCGTGGGTTGCATATATTCAGGATAAAGACGGCATTCACTAGGCCTCCAGTGCAGACATCGCGGAAATGTTTGTTTCATACTACGAGGGTGTCTATTTGCCAGACAGCACAAGATCTGAGAGTGACTGCACAGAGTTCCTGAGGGACTTCTCATTGCCGGTAGTGTTGGCCAAGGCCTGCTTAGTCCATAGGGACTAGTTAGGCTTTATGCACAATAGAAGTACCCGGCATAATCTACACAGGTTATATGGAGTGCTGCACACGACACGAGACCCCGCAAGTCTGCAAACAACACTCATGGCACTTGACGCATTCATGGCCTTCGACAGTATTGAACGGCCCTACTTATTTGCAGTATTGGCTTAGTTGGGCTTTGACCCAAATTTCTGTAAATGGGTGAGACTTCTCCATCAAGATCTGTTGGCTCAGGTTCGAGTTAATGGGTTGTTGTCACAGCAATTCCACTTGCGGAGAGGCACGAGGCAGGGCTGCCCTCTTTCTCCCTTACTATTTGCCTTGGCCTTAGAGCCGTTGGCACATTGAATCAGGAGGGAGCCTATGATATGGGGCATAGAGGCACCAGGAGGCTGGGAAGATCGCATATCCTTATATGCAGATTATATTCTTTTGCATCTTGCGAGACCATACTTTTCAATTGCCAGAGTACTCCATCTTTTTGACCTATTTGGGAGTTACTCGGGGTATACCATTAACTGGGCCAAGTTGGTGGTGTTTCGCTGGCGGGCCCCTTCCCCGAGTTTACTGGTGCACTGCACAGCGCCCATAGTCACGGAGGGCTTTAAATGTTTGGGCATTCAGATTGTTTGGAATATACAGCTGTTCCTGGAGACGAATCTCACCCCCCAACTGGAGAGACTCCATATGGATGTTAAAAACTGGAGAGCCCTACCACTGTCCCTTGAGGGGAGAGCGGCTCTTTTTAAGGTGATGGTTCTACCGCCCCACTTATACATCCAAAAAAACAGCCCCAGTCCCATCCCACCGACGGTTTTAAAAAGATTTCTCAAGATACACGAGAGTTGCTATGGCAGGCAGGCACACCCAGAATAATACTACATAAGTTGCAAAGAGGGGTATACGATGGTGGCCTGGCTATACCGGATATTCGGCTAAACTACTGGGCATTACAGCTGTCAGTGGTAAATGATTGGGTATATGAGGATAGAGGGGAGCCAGCGTACAGGGTAGATTGGGACTCCATGCCAGCAGGCAACTGTGAGCCGCTGCTATATGCGCGAAAACATGACCCTAAATGGCCTCCACATACAGCAGTGGTGGTGGCGTGTTGGGAGGGAGGCAAATCGGGCGCTGGGATGGCAACATAAATTGAACAGCAGAACGCAACTTTGGTGAAGTGCCGAACTGAGGGAGGTGGCTTCCTTGCAAGGCTTTGCAGGTTGGAAAAATATACGGATGGCGCGACTGGGGGATGTGTGGCGGGAAATGGCCCCACTTCTGTTTCAGGAGCTGCAGCTGGAATTTGACCTTGCTGAGACTCCGAGATTTAACTACCTGAGGCTCACACATGCCCTACTAGTGCATTTGCGTGGCGGCGCCTCCCTTCCTGACCATTCTCCCCTCGAAGACAGATTGCTCATAGATCCTATCCCTGAAAAAGCAACCTCAACAATATATAAGAAGCTTATGAATAACATGCCCGACTCGCTAAAAACCTTAAGGGCTGCTTGGACTGACAATCTGGGTAACAGAGGTGATGAGGAGTGGCAAGAGGCCCTCCAAGGTCCAAGGGAAATAGCAACATGAGTACGGTTCTGACTGGTCCAGCTCAGGATACTGCATCGCTCCTATTACCCCATGATGCTTCTGCATAAGATTGGAAAGGCACCGTCACTGCAGTGCAGCAAAGGCTGCCAGGACGAGGGCACTTGCCTTCGTTCCTTGTGGGAATGCCCTATGGTTATGCAGTTCTGGTGAAATGTTGGCTTCTGCTTAGAATTAAGGGAGAGATGGCCTGGCCCAAATATGCAACCATCTGGCTTACGCTGGCAGAGGGAATCACGAAGCTCAACATCGCCAAGAGATGAGAAGCGCCGCTCCCCCCCTCGATGACAGAGTGGGAGAGGGATCTGGTTTGGTCTCAGAGGGCGGAAGTAAGAGTATATAAAATTAGAGGGTCTGCCAAGAAATGGGAGAAAGTGTAGGCACCATGGCGTGCGTACCGGGGGTCATTGGAGAGCCATGAACCAACCGAAGGGTCCCGAGCAGACTGTAGAGGGATGGTCCCTTAAATATATGCCTTCCTCGAATGCATAATGTTGTCTGCTCTTCTCATTCGTATATTCTCCTAAATGATGTAATTGAAATTCAACTATGCATGCTATGACGAATATCATTGTACTTCCTCTTGAGCTTGTTTAATAAAAAAAATTACCATGACAGTGATTTGTTGATTATATGTCCTTGATGGGATTCTTGTTGTTCCTCCATAGCAACACGATTTCCTATATGTAAATCCGATCTTGGGGAAAGCGTACTGTTTTTTTGATGGAATGGAGCTTAAATGATTTACGTTATGATCTTTGCTTTCCGTTCCCCAGTCCACTCCCACTCTTACAATACACACAGAGCTAGGCATGGGGTTTGTAACAGACTTAATAAAATCCGCTCCTGCCATTTGTTGGTTAAAAACCTGGCTTAATTTGGAAATTTCTTTAAACCATCTGATTCTTAAAGACTGCCTTGCATTGGACAGAGCCTACAGAATCCCATGGCTGGTCTATGTTAAATCTATGCTTACAACTGTGGGGCGTACTGAGCTCTTTCATTTTCCTGAACGCATTAAAAAAGAGGATGTCACGGTGATAAGATCTGCACTGATAAACCTGTTTGCGGCAGAGCGGGAGGAGATTGAGATGAGAAAACCACTTGTTAGAAGGAATTATGTACTTATAACTGTCCCAGGCATCGAACCATATTTGTTTTTGTAACCAGACCGTTTCATCGTTTTCTTTTAACCAGATTCCGTTTTAACTTGATACATTTCTTGCTCGGTACTTATACCACATGGGAGATTCCAGTCAACGCTAATCCATGTGACTGCGATCACTTTTCCACACAGGACACATTACATTTCATCATGTTCTGTGAACACTATGCACAAATAAGAAAAAAATATTTGTTACCTATTTTGCGGGAGGCGGGCTTTTTACAGGTTAGGCCAGCACTCCTGTTTTTACAACTTTTATCTAGTGCACGTGTAACATTCCATGTAGCACGCTTTTTAGTGGCAGGTGTTCGCATAAATAAGAAGCGCTCCAATTTACTGTACAAACATACCATAACTGAAACATGCTCATAGTGCCGTTGCCTTCTTAAAAACCATGTACCTCATTCGTTAAATGGAATCTTTCATTTTATTGAACTCATGAAATGTGTCCATTTTAAATATGAAATGTCATTTATACTCTCTATGTTTATAATTAATTGTAACTGTATATTCTGCTGTATTGTATTGTATATGATTATCTGTATCCTGTGTCTTTTTTTTTATTTTTATTAATCGAATAAAAGTGATTGACTGACTGACTGACTGATTTACGTTATGTGTTTACAGAATGAGGACAGACATTCTTTATTTTCAGGTCAGGTAGCCAGGAGCTACACATGCAGTAAATGCGCAGGCTCCTGGCTGCCTGAGTTAAACTTTGCTGGACTGATGATGTCACAGCTCCTATAGTCGTGACCTACTTAGCTCAGCAAAGGTCCTTGAGGCCCTCATTGGCTGAAGGAAAGGCAGCCGTTCCAACTGTCCTGGGAGCATGGAGGCTTGGGACTGCTGCCTCCCCTCACTGGCTGACCTCCGAGGCAGAGCTGCAGGTAAGTGCGATTTTTTTTGTTTTAATTAATGTTTGGTGTGTGCATGCGCTTAAGTTTCAATATTTGGTGATTAGTGTTATGAATGGATGTGTGTGTGTGTGTGTGTGCTCGCAAGCGTGTGTGAATGCATGGGTGTGAGTGTGTATGTGTCCGTGTGTCCCATTTGCCACCCTCCATCCTAAAAATACTGGCCGCCACTGGCATGATGGTGATGGGGTGTGCAGCTTGTGGATCTTGGCTACTCTGCTCCCCTTGCCACGTCTCGCTTTCTATCCTTCGATGGCTCTTGGCCGGCACACTCAACCGGTTCACAACCGTCATGTACTCAAGGTAAATGGAGCAGGTTGAACATGTTTTATAAGGTTTCATAGGCCTTACAGATAAAGTGCCTTTTTTAAATACCACCTTAACTTGCTTCCTCCATCCACTTAACCTATTTCTCTATATAGCTGTTTTGTTTCTTTAAAAAGATTTCACAATAATTCAAAACGGCCCCCGTATAAATCCTTGGTCGGGTGCCACTATTCTCAAATGTAGGACAGGTACCTTGACTCCCAGAACAAAAACGAGCACAAACTCAATCAACATCTTGTCAGACTGATTCATGCAAAGCACGTACTGTGCGTAAGTAGAGGAGATCACAAACCCTCATATTTCTGAAAATAACAGCTCTGGGCTCAAGCATGTGGTTGGATTATAAATCTTGGAACATTAAGCACCCAGCACGCTCACAGATGAAGATAAATCCAAGCAGATGGTTGCCCAAAAACCTGGAAATTCCATACAAAGTACTTTGAGTCCTTTAAGCGGATGTATGACAGAACCACACAACCATGTATGACATTACTGTGTAGCTATTACCACGCAATGCCTTTATTACATTACCTTTGCCACGCAAGTCTTTACCATGCATATGTCTATACTATATATAGTCACTGAAAAAAACAAATGTTACAAGGACATAATAGTTGGGGAATAGAATTTAAAAAACTTTAGAAATTCACTGAAAACAACAAAGGTTACAGGGACGTTATAGTTAGGTTCAGATTTCACTAGTACAAAACCATAGAAATTCAGCAGCTAACTATAACTTGCGCCCCCACAAACCACTGCTTATGACCTCACATATTACATAACTCATGACATGGTCAGTGACATCACTGATGACATCTCAAATGACATTACATCCCAGTTTTTAGTTATTTGACCTCGGGGAGGATGTTGTCTTCAGGGCCGGGGGGTCCGTGTGGCCCCCTGCATTCATTTTATTTTAGCCCTGGGGAAATGATGGTCCCTGGGACTTAAAACAGACCCAGTAGGGGGGTCTGTGTAGCCACCCTCCATCATTTAAACAAAGCTCCGTGGAGATAGCAGTCTCCGAGGCTATTTTGAGCCCATGGAGGGGGGGTCCATGCGACCCCCCTCCAAAATTATTATTAAGCCCCGGGCAGGTGGTGGTCTGTGTAGCCACCCTCCATCATTTAAACAAAGCTCTTAAGAGCTCTAGGAGGGGACCCCCATCTGCCCCCTCTTTTTATTTTATATTTATTATTATGCGCCAGGAACCTGGCCCACTAGGGTGTTTTCCTTGAAAACAATCGCGAGAGACTGTTTTAGTTTTATTTTACCATGGATTCTCAACTCTGTCACAATTGTGCCACAATTATTTTTTCAACAATGCTTTTTTGCCCTAGTGGGGTTCCAGTGGACCCTAGGACCAGTGCTAGAGGGTCAGGATATACCTACACTGCTACCTTTTCTTTTTCTCAACTGTTTTTGGGACTCAGCTGAAGCCAAGTCCCTAGACGGCTGCCAACACTTCCTGGTTGAAGTGTTGGCAGCCAATTAGATTTCAGCACCGGAACTGTCGGAATCACGGAGGATCCGCGTCCCTAGATATACAAATTTGTTTTTCATTAATATCTCAAAAACTACTGAATAGATTTACACCAAATAACAAACACGCTCTTTCTGGACCAAGAGCTAGTTTTCTACCAAATCTGGTGTAATTCCGTCGAGCAGTTCAGGCTGTAGTCATGTTCGAAATTCCTATAGGAATTAACTTTTGAAACACACATTTTTTGACCACCCCTTTTTCCCCGCCACCACATGACGGATCTAATTTAACACTTTTTTGGGAAAATTTCATGAAGATTCATCAAAAGGTACCTAGGATATAGGCAAAAGTCAAAAAACACGTTTCCTATGGAAACTAGGCCCTAACTACGACTCCCTAGGATATATATATATATATATATATATATATATATATATATATATATATATCCTGTGGTGCGGCTTGACTATGGACATCAAAGTGAAGCGACACAAGATATCTGAAAGAAACAGGTTAGTACTAGAGGCCTTACCTAAGAATATCCCCGAGCAGCAGACTGGATCCGGAAACTTTTGTGTAGCAGTACCCTTGCGTGTCGGTAGGCGTCGTCTGCGGCTCCGCGTCCGTCGTCGGCGTCGTTGGCGACAGGATGACATCGCCAGAGTACTTAGACGCCGCCCTCGCGCGCTGACGTCAGCTCTTTTTTCCACACCAGCAAGCGCCGATCCGGAAAAAGTGGTACCCTTAGTCATTTCTTGACTAAACTTTTTCGATAATTTTTGATCACTTTTCGAAGTCGAACGACTCCGACGGTGCCGGTAGGGATGCCTGGGTTCAAACCCTGCGTCGACTACAACCGACTGATGTCGGCTACCGACCCCATGGCGGTTGTCTTCATTGCCTGGGGCCTGACCACGATGACAAGTCGTGCCCCAAATGCTGGGCCTTGACGTTGAAGGCTAGGCGGGAGCGGTCCTGCAAGCGCCTCGAGCTCTGGCAGTCGGCCCCGGGCCGCTCGAGGTCCCGGTCTGGAAGGAGGTCGAGGGACCGGTCGCGGGGCTGGAGTCATCACGGTTAGGAGGATCGACACCACTCCTCGAGCTCCAAGTCCTCAGGAGAGAGGCACAAGAAGTCGAAGAAGCGACATCGCTCTTCTGACTTCCCCCGATGCTCGCGCGACGCGGCCGGGGGTTCGGGTGACACCGCCCACGCGGCTCGGCCCCGGCACCGTCGGTGACTTCGGTCCCGACACCGCAGGGCCCAGCCTGATCCGGTTCCGCATCCGGCTCGTCGCCGGTCGACCTTACGACCTCGCCGGCGCCGGCCCCCAGGGTGTCGCCCCTGGCGTCGTCCCAGTCCTCCTCTCAATCTGGGTCCGGCGCCGGAGCGGCACCGCTCGACGCTGCTCTCGATGCCGATGGGAGACTTCTACTTGTATGACCCGGCCCCATCATTTGACCGTGAGTACCAGGAGATGGATGGCGAAGAGGATTGGGAGGGGTCTTAGGACCCTCTGGCACGTGAGTGCCAGCCTTATCAGGGCTGGGCAGGTGAGCCAGGGGATCCCAGTGGTTTGGACACTTCGCCAGACTCTGGTTTTGTCTCCCCTCCTACCGTGGTTTCGGAGGAGGGAGCTGCCTATAGTGTGGTGTTGACGCGGGTGGCCAAGGACTTATCCCTTGAACTCCCCGTCGCGGCCGTGAGGACTAACCTCCTCACTGAGGTCCTTAACCCGCAAGCAAGCTCTTCGGAGCCTCTGTTGCCGTTTAATGAGGCCTTATCTGATGTTCTTTTGGGCACCTGGTCCAGGCCCGCTAAAGGTCCTCCTGTAGATAGGAACGTGCCAGACGCCACCGACTGGCTCCGGGCGACCCTTGCTTCCTGTCCACCCACCCCACACCCGAGAGCCTGGTCATACAGGCCTCTAACTGCCAGACCGCATTCCCGACGGCTCCCCCCGATCGGGAATCCAAGAGGTACGAACAGTATGGAAAGAAGATGTTCTCCTCACTGAGTTTGGAGTTGCGGTCAGTTAACACTGTGTGCCTCTTGGGCCGTTATACCCACTCTCTGTGGGACACGGTCGCGGCTGTGCTGCCACAATGAACGGAGGAGGCCCGGACTAAACTCGCCCAAGCCCTTGCGGAGGGTCGAGATGCGGCACGGTACTCCATCCGATGTGGGCTGGATACAACGGACTCACTAGGCAGAGCGATGGCAACGACGGTGGCGATTCGTCCCCACGCCTGGCTGGGATCCGCCAATTTTTTCGGCTGATGTCCAGAACACCCTTATGGACATGCCGTTTGATGGCCGTCGCCTCTTTGGTGACAAGGCAGACAGCGCGCTTGGGCGCTTTAAGGACTCCAGGGCTACGGCCAAGTCCTTGGGCCTGTCGGCCCATGCCAGCAGCCTGCTGCCTTTCGCTCCTTTCGTGGCCAAAGAAGGGGCGCCCCAACACGTCCTGCCAGCCCCGGGCCGCAGACTAACATTCAACGCTGTGGCAGACGCTGGGGTGTGGCGGTCCCCAGGGCCATTATTGGCTCCAGGATGGGCGCTGTGTGGGCCCCTCTTTTGTTTGCATTTGCCCTGGGGAGGTGGTGGTCCCCAGGGTTGTGGGGGCTGTGCGTCTCCCGCACTCAATCTAAAAAAAGCCCGGTGGATATGGCAGTCCCCGGGTTTACGGGGTGCTCCGCGTGGCTCCCCGCATTTTATTACATTAGAGCCCCGGGGAGGTGGCAGGCCCCACAGAATATTTTACAATGAAGCCTCAGGGAAGTGCCTGTCCCCGGGGCTGTGTGGGGAGTACGCACAGCCCCCACACGTATTTGCATGACAGCTCCAGGACGGTGGCGGCCCAGGGTATGCAGGGTTGTCCGTACGGGTCCCCCTGCATTATTTTACAATGAAGCCCCTGGTAGGTGGAGGCCCCCGGGACTGCAGGGGGAGCCACCAGCATTAACCTTTACAAAAGCACCGGGAGGTGGTGGTCCTCAGGGTATAATAAACCCCAAGAGGGGCCTGTGCAACCCCCTCCTATAATTACAAATCATGCCCCCAGGACCTGGCCGACCTGGGGGCTGATAATAATCAAAGCACGGGAATCCGCGCTTTGTTTGTTTTTTACATACATTTTTGTTAGAAAGATTTTTGGGTTGGGGGGCAGTGGGATGATTCTACCCTGCCCCTTTTCTTTTTTAATTGTTTTTTGTGGGACTCGGTTCAACTGAGTCCCAAGATGGCTGCCAACACTTCCTGCTTGAAGTGCTGGCAGCCAATCAAATTTCTGTAGGGTCTCAGTATGCTGTTAGCTCCCAGAAATCTTAAATATCTCTATACTACTTATGTTCACATTTCTCAGTTGACTTACAACATAATGCCCAGAATACCATATATCTCCAAATGGACATGCACACAAAGTATAAAGTTCTTGTATGTCATGTATATTCCATACACACAATCCCTCCACTTAAATCATTCAACCTGGGCTGCCACTATACTCCTAAAATCTTGTGTTGCTCCACTTTGATGCTCCCTGTCAAGCTGCAGCATAGAGAATCTATCCTTTGGTTTTCATCAAATGATCTGACATCCATAAACATGTATTGTTTACAACCTGCTTGATCGTCGGGGAATACTTGGCCAAGGCGGTTCTGGCAAGCTGTAAATTTTAATTCAAGCTCAATCTCACCAGTTGCTGCCGAACTCTTGAAGATGGGTTCTACCATGAAGTGAGAGTGGACTCAATGAGATAATGTCCAACTGCAAACAGAATGGAGCACTCGCGGGATAACTTGCAATATTTTATTCACAGCAGAAACATTTCAGCATATTGCCTTTATGAACACCAGTGATTTCATGGTAGTCAACACTTGTACGATGTTTTCAAAAATGTCAGAGGAGTCACTCCCAAATGATGCAAGAGTGACCAATGAGTGGAGGTTTGTGGCCGCCTCGACAATTATTGTTGTTTCTAGGTCGCCATATCAATGTGTCAGTTCTAATGATACTTGTGTTGCATTTCTTAGTTGATATAGAAAATAATGTGCCCAGTATACCAGGCATCTCCAAATGGACATGTACACAAAGTATAAAGTTCTTGTAGGTCACATATATGGCCATATTGTCGCAGTCTCTCTGCTTTATATCATCCAACCTAGACTGCCACTATACTCCTAAAATCTTATGCAGCACAGGGAGTCTATCAGTTGGTGTTGATCAAATGATCACACGTCCATAAACATGTATTGTTTACGACCTAGTTGGACGACGGTGAGAACCCGGCCGCAGCAGTTCTGGCAAGCTGTAAACATTAATTCAAGCTCAATTCCACAAGTTGCTGCTAAACTCTTGAAGATGGGTGCTACCATGAAGTGAGGATGGACTCACTAAGACAATGTCCAACAGCAAACAGAATGGAGCACTTGCGGAGTAACTTGCAATGTTTTATTCAGAGTACACGCATTTCGGTCTTTGCCTTTGTCAATGGCAGTAATTTCATTGAAGCCAACACTTGTTGTACAATGTTTTAAAAAGTCCCAGAGTCACTCCCATTGGATAAGTGAGCGACCAATGAGCAGAGGCTAGCGGTCGCCTCATCACTTATTGTTATTTCTAGGCTGCTGTGTTAACGTGACAGTTCTAACTATACTATATTTCTCAGTTGATATAGAACGTAATTCCCAGTACACCATACATCTCCAAATGTGCATGCACTCAAAGTCTAAAGTTCTTGTAGGTCATCTATATGGCCATATTGTTGCAGTGCCTCCGCTTTAGATCATTCACCCTGGTCTGCCACTATACTCCTAAAGCACAAGTTACTTACCTTCGGTAACGATATATATGTAAGAAACAGTAGTTAGTATTAGATTCCTTACCTTAGAATATCCCCAGGCGTCAGACTGGATCCGGAAACTTTTGCGTAGCAGTACCCTTGCGCGTCGGTAGGCGTCGTTTGCGGCTCCGCGTTCATTGTCGGCGTCGTTGGTGCAGGGATGACGTCGCCGGAGTACTTAGACGCCACCCTCGTGCGCTGACGTCAGTTCTTATACATAGCTTTTCCACGCCAGAAACGCAGAGCCATGATAAAACCCAACACTGGTGCCATGAAATTAGGACCCTGAAAGAGGATGACCATAACCCTATCGGTTCGCAGAACGGGGAGGATGGGTGGGGCGGTAAGGAATCTAATACTAACTACTGTTAATTACAGATATATTGTTACCAAAGGTAAGTAACTTGTGCATCTGAAAGAAACAGGTTACTATTATATTCCTTACCTTAGAATAGATACCCCAGCAATACCAACCCCGGTGGTGGGTCTGCAAACCAATAATCACACCAGAAAGTCCTGGAGAACGGAACGGCCGAAAAAGCCATCTCTCTGGACTTGGCTGTCCAGGCAGTAGTGTCTTGCGAACGTGTGCAGCGAGGCCCACGTAGCTGCCTGACAGATGTCCTGCAAGGGGACTCCCCGACCCTGGGTGTCCCCCCGGCTCGAGGATTGAGAGCTGTGCGCAGGGTACTCTACGTACTGGCCTACGAAACTAAGACTGTCCCGTTACCCCCTCCCTAAAGACTTGAGACTCTCTGCGTTCCCTCGATCGTTGTACACAAGTGTGATATTACTTTTCTTCGTGATTATAAAGAAGTTGATAACTTATCCTTCGGTGTTGTGTCTGTTCATAAATGTGGTGTGGTCCTCGTGTGTACGATTCGCTACTTGAGGTCTTCCCCGGTGGAGATCCCTAACAAGGCTCGGCACTATTGGTGGGAGAGGTGGGTCACGGAGGAGCTGGGTAGACATAACCCGACCTCTGGGATCGCCCCTTCTAACAAATCTCATTAACCAATGTAGGCTTCACAACCTAAAATAATCAATTTCTCACTGATTAGTTTAACCTGCATTTATTTGCCATTTAAGGCGTGTGTCATTTTATATGCCGTGAGTTGAATGTGAAAGACCAATATAATAGTTACAGAATACTTTGTTAATTGTAGGCCCGCCAACAAACAGGCCCCACGCTCACTGTCCCCGCCCACACTGGATAAGACATGTTTTTAAATGCACTCCGACCTCTTTCTGGAATTATTATGTTCAATGTTTACGGTGAATAAACTATTAAAAGCAGCAAGTTAGCACTTTGGCTTCAAGAGAGATCTGGATGTCTGAATTTGTTAACACGAATTTTGCAATCTCTCCACAAATGTATAGTTGAATTCCGACCACAATGCCCTCTGATGCCTCCAATGTATAATTTTGTTATTATTATTATTTTTAATAAAGCTATGCACTTGTGGCATACATGTGCAAGGAACTTCAAGATGACAAAACAGCCCTTTGCCTAACCGAAAACGCGACCGATGCCTGTTCGAGCTCTCAAGGCAATAATAACAATTGATGGACAGAATGCAGAGGAAGGTCATACATTCACCCCAGTGCAGAGATCTGGGCCTAAATCCATCGTTTTTTGCTCACCATGCCTTTCCAGTTTCGACCCACCACATGCAAATCAATTGTGTGTCTTTTGTGTTCAAGCTCTTCAACACCTATGTGTGTGTGTGTGTGCCCTGTTGTCCGAGTAACACAAAACAGATAACAAACAACTCTTTAAGCAGGTGGAAAGCAAGCGCTAATTCTTTTATACTACCCAGAGCCATTCCGGCAATGATGACTTTTGTTTTTTTTTAACCCTTCCGCATATTTAACAAATACATACATGCTCTTATTTCTCTTAAGACATATGGTACGGGCACTCTAAGGAAAGTGTCAGCTTCAATGTGTAAAATGTCCTGATTTAGCGTCCTGTTAGTGCTCAATGACTGCTGGCAGCCTTTGGGGAAGGCCAAAGTATTATTTGTGCGTTAAGAGATGTATTTGAATAATCCAACCCTATATCCCTTACATTTGAGGATGCTCCCACATTTTTTTATATAGCGCCTAACCATCATTAGAGCGCTTTATACGAGGTCTCGTCCATATTTTTAGGCAAGGGGGGGATTAAGTGCTTTGGCTAGATTCACAGGAGGTGGAGCCGACGCCAGGACTCAAACCTGGTTTCTTAGTCTCAAAATGGGCAGCTCTCGCCATGATGAGCCCCCCTATCTGCTGAAAGAGGCCCCCACGGTGACCTCTCAATTTCAGAGGTGACAGAGCTGTTTACTCAGACTTTGTTATTCCAAACCAGCTTCAAAAGCAGGAGGATTTTGTCAAGGGACTCTTAAAAAAAAGGGATGAAAAGGGCATGCAGTCCACTGACGAATGCTATTAAATGAAGAGGCTTCATCTTGCCTAAACAGTGCGAGGGTCCGCGGCGCAGCGCTGCTATCTGTCGGGGCGTCAGCGTGGAAACTGACGGCGCAGTGACCTTGCGCTGTGGGGACAGCGCGTTCAGGTCAGAGGGCGGAGCGAAGATGGAAAGACTGCTGCAGGCAGAGGTGGGACTACATCAAGATACACAAGGAAAGAAAACCAAAGCCATGTTGACTTTTGTCTTAATGAAGTGATGAGTGCCAGAGCCAACACGGCCTAGCTGGGACGATAGATTTGGTGTTTTGCAAGACTCACAAATACCCTTACGACATATATATATATATATATATATATATATATATATATATATATATATATATATATATATATATATGTGTGAGCAAAACCCTGGGGCTTGAGAAGGCACTCGACGCTCTCCCTGTTCTTTATGTAAGCCCTGCTGATAGTCACCCCTCGTGGCATTCCTTCGTTAACAAGCATGGTCCGACGCGTTTCAGGGCTGGCACGCCCCTTCCTCATGGACAGGCACTGGGGAAAGAATGATGAAACGCCTCTCCTGATTCACCACCACTTTTATTTGATGTGAAAACGCCCTCTGGGCGTGGTACATTTTTAGACCTCCAGCTGCTGCTGGTATTTGTAGTCCAAGAGAGGCGAGTAAGTCTCCCTTTAGTAGGCTCAGTTTCCCCACGTGAATTCTCCTCTTTTCAATTAAAACCTTCAGTAGGTGAAATGTCATTTGGGCGACCTTTTTCTCCCAAGGGAAAGCATGCATCACGGAATGGAACAGTTCCTTTCTGGCAGCCTCCTCGCACTCAGACACGCAGGCTGCAGTCTGTCTGAATAGAGGATGGTGCTCTTCTCCACGGCCAAGGCACCGTGTAAACATGTGTGTGAGCAAAACCCTGGGGCTTGAGAAGGCACTCGACGCTCTCCCTGTTCTTTATGTAAGCCCTGCTGATAGTCACCCCTCGTGGCATTCCTTCGTTAACAAGCATGGTCCGACGCGTTTCAGGGCTGGCACGCCCCTTCCTCATGGACAGGCACTGGGGAAAGAATGATGAAACGCCTCTCCTGATTCACCACCACTTTTATTTGATGTGAAAACGCCCTCTGGGCGTGGTACATTTTTAGACCTCCAGCTGCTGCTGGTATTTGTAGTCCAAGAGAGGCGAGTAAGTCTCCCTTTAGTAGGCTCAGTTTCCCCACGTGAATTCTCCTCTTTTCAATTAAAACCTTCAGTAGGTGAAATGTCATTTGGGCGACCTTTTTCTCCCAAGGGAAAGCATGCATCACGGAATGGAACAGTTCCTTTCTGGCAGCCTCCTCGCACTCAGACACGCAGGCTGCAGTCTGTCTGAATAGAGGATGGTGCTCTTCTCCACGGCCAAGGCACCGTGTAAACATGTGTGTGAGCAAAACCCTGGGGCTTGAGAAGGCACTCGACGCTCTCCCTGTTCTTTATGTAAGCCCTGCTGATAGTCACCCCTCGTGGCATTCCTTCGTTAACAAGCATGGTCCGACGCGTTTCAGGGCTGGCACGCCCCTTCCTCATGGACAGGCACTGGGGAAAGAATGATGAAACGCCTCTCCTGATTCACCACCACTTTTATTTGATGTGAAAACGCCCTCTGGGCGTGGTACATTTTTAGACCTCCAGCTGCTGCTGGTATTTGTAGTCCAAGAGAGGCGAGTAAGTCTCCCTTTAGTAGGCTCAGTTTCCCCACGTGAATTCTCCTCTTTTCAATTAAAACCTTCAGTAGGTGAAATGTCATTTGGGCGACCTTTTTCTCCCAAGGGAAAGCATGCATCACGGAATGGAACAGTTCCTTTCTGGCAGCCTCCTCGCACTCAGACACGCAGGCTGCAGTCTGTCTGAATAGAGGATGGTGCTCTTCTCCACGGCCAAGGCACCGTGTAAACATGTGTGTGAGCAAAACCCTGGGGCTTGAGAAGGCACTCGACGCTCTCCCTGTTCTTTATGTAAGCCCTGCTGATAGTCACCCCTCGTGGCATTCCTTCGTTAACAAGCATGGTCCGACGCGTTTCAGGGCTGGCACGCCCCTTCCTCATGGACAGGCACTGGGGAAAGAATGATGAAACGCCTCTCCTGATTCACCACCACTTTTATTTGATGTGAAAACGCCCTCTGGGCGTGGTACATTTTTAGACCTCCAGCTGCTGCTGGTATTTGTAGTCCAAGAGAGGCGAGTAAGTCTCCCTTTAGTAGGCTCAGTTTCCCCACGTGAATTCTCCTCTTTTCAATTAAAACCTTCAGTAGGTGAAATGTCATTTGGGCGACCTTTTTCTCCCAAGGGAAAGCATGCATCACGGAATGGAACAGTTCCTTTCTGGCAGCCTCCTCGCACTCAGACACGCAGGCTGCAGTCTGTCTGAATAGAGGATGGTGCTCTTCTCCACGGCCAAGGCACCGTGTAAACATGTGTGTGAGCAAAACCCTGGGGCTTGAGAAGGCACTCGACGCTCTCCCTGTTCTTTATGTAAGCCCTGCTGATAGTCACCCCTCGTGGCATTCCTTCGTTAACAAGCATGGTCCGACGCGTTTCAGGGCTGGCACGCCCCTTCCTCATGGACAGGCACTGGGGAAAGAATGATGAAACGCCTCTCCTGATTCACCACCACTTTTATTTGATGTGAAAACGCCCTCTGGGCGTGGTACATTTTTAGACCTCCAGCTGCTGCTGGTATTTGTAGTCCAAGAGAGGCGAGTAAGTCTCCCTTTAGTAGGCTCAGTTTCCCCACGTGAATTCTCCTCTTTTCAATTAAAACCTTCAGTAGGTGAAATGTCATTTGGGCGACCTTTTTCTCCCAAGGGAAAGCATGCATCACGGAATGGAACAGTTCCTTTCTGGCAGCCTCCTCGCACTCAGACACGCAGGCTGCAGTCTGTCTGAATAGAGGATGGTGCTCTTCTCCACGGCCAAGGCACCGTGTAAACATGTGTGTGAGCAAAACCCTGGGGCTTGAGAAGGCACTCGACGCTCTCCCTGTTCTTTATGTAAGCCCTGCTGATAGTCACCCCTCGTGGCATTCCTTCGTTAACAAGCATGGTCCGACGCGTTTCAGGGCTGGCACGCCCCTTCCTCATGGACAGGCACTGGGGAAAGAATGATGAAACGCCTCTCCTGATTCACCACCACTTTTATTTGATGTGAAAACGCCCTCTGGGCGTGGTACATTTTTAGACCTCCAGCTGCTGCTGGTATTTGTAGTCCAAGAGAGGCGAGTAAGTCTCCCTTTAGTAGGCTCAGTTTCCCCACGTGAATTCTCCTCTTTTCAATTAAAACCTTCAGTAGGTGAAATGTCATTTGGGCGACCTTTTTCTCCCAAGGGAAAGCATGCATCACGGAATGGAACAGTTCCTTTCTGGCAGCCTCCTCGCACTCAGACACGCAGGCTGCAGTCTGTCTGAATAGAGGATGGTGCTCTTCTCCACGGCCAAGGCACCGTGTAAACATGTGTGTGAGCAAAACCCTGGGGCTTGAGAAGGCACTCGACGCTCTCCCTGTTCTTTATGTAAGCCCTGCTGATAGTCACCCCTCGTGGCATTCCTTCGTTAACAAGCATGGTCCGACGCGTTTCAGGGCTGGCACGCCCCTTCCTCATGGACAGGCACTGGGGAAAGAATGATGAAACGCCTCTCCTGATTCACCACCACTTTTATTTGATGTGAAAACGCCCTCTGGGCGTGGTACATTTTTAGACCTCCAGCTGCTGCTGGTATTTGTAGTCCAAGAGAGGCGAGTAAGTCTCCCTTTAGTAGGCTCAGTTTCCCCACGTGAATTCTCCTCTTTTCAATTAAAACCTTCAGTAGGTGAAATGTCATTTGGGCGACCTTTTTCTCCCAAGGGAAAGCATGCATCACGGAATGGAACAGTTCCTTTCTGGCAGCCTCCTCGCACTCAGACACGCAGGCTGCAGTCTGTCTGAATAGAGGATGGTGCTCTTCTCCACGGCCAAGGCACCGTGTAAACATGTGTGTGAGCAAAACCCTGGGGCTTGAGAAGGCACTCGACGCTCTCCCTGTTCTTTATGTAAGCCCTGCTGATAGTCACCCCTCGTGGCATTCCTTCGTTAACAAGCATGGTCCGACGCGTTTCAGGGCTGGCACGCCCCTTCCTCATGGACAGGCACTGGGGAAAGAATGATGAAACGCCTCTCCTGATTCACCACCACTTTTATTTGATGTGAAAACGCCCTCTGGGCGTGGTACATTTTTAGACCTCCAGCTGCTGCTGGTATTTGTAGTCCAAGAGAGGCGAGTAAGTCTCCCTTTAGTAGGCTCAGTTTCCCCACGTGAATTCTCCTCTTTTCAATTAAAACCTTCAGTAGGTGAAATGTCATTTGGGCGACCTTTTTCTCCCAAGGGAAAGCATGCATCACGGAATGGAACAGTTCCTTTCTGGCAGCCTCCTCGCACTCAGACACGCAGGCTGCAGTCTGTCTGAATAGAGGATGGTGCTCTTCTCCACGGCCAAGGCACCGTGTAAACATGTGTGTGAGCAAAACCCTGGGGCTTGAGAAGGCACTCGACGCTCTCCCTGTTCTTTATGTAAGCCCTGCTGATAGTCACCCCTCGTGGCATTCCTTCGTTAACAAGCATGGTCCGACGCGTTTCAGGGCTGGCACGCCCCTTCCTCATGGACAGGCACTGGGGAAAGAATGATGAAACGCCTCTCCTGATTCACCACCACTTTTATTTGATGTGAAAACGCCCTCTGGGCGTGGTACATTTTTAGACCTCCAGCTGCTGCTGGTATTTGTAGTCCAAGAGAGGCGAGTAAGTCTCCCTTTAGTAGGCTCAGTTTCCCCACGTGAATTCTCCTCTTTTCAATTAAAACCTTCAGTAGGTGAAATGTCATTTGGGCGACCTTTTTCTCCCAAGGGAAAGCATGCATCACGGAATGGAACAGTTCCTTTCTGGCAGCCTCCTCGCACTCAGACACGCAGGCTGCAGTCTGTCTGAATAGAGGATGGTGCTCTTCTCCACGGCCAAGGCACCGTGTAAACATGTGTGTGAGCAAAACCCTGGGGCTTGAGAAGGCACTCGACGCTCTCCCTGTTCTTTATGTAAGCCCTGCTGATAGTCACCCCTCGTGGCATTCCTTCGTTAACAAGCATGGTCCGACGCGTTTCAGACAGACTGCAGCCTGCGTGTCTGAGTGCGAGGAGGCTGCCAGAAAGGAACTGTTCCATTCCGTGATGCATGCTTTCCCTTGGGAGAAAAAGGTCGCCCAAATGACATTTCACCTACTGAAGGTTTCAATTGAAAAGAGGAGAATTCACGTGGGGAAACTGAGCCTACTAAAGGGAGACTTACTCGCCTCTCTTGGACTACAAATACCAGCAGCAGCTGGAGGTCTAAAAATGTACCACGCCCAGAGGGCGTTTTCACATCAAATAAAAGTGGTGGTGAATCAGGAGAGGCGTTTCATCATTCTTTCCCCAGTGCCTGTCCATGAGGAAGGGGCGTGCCAGCCCTGAAACGCGTCGGACCATGCTTGTTAACGAAGGAATGCCACGAGGGGTGACTATCAGCAGGGCTTACATAAAGAACAGGGAGAGCGTCGAGTGCCTTCTCAAGCCCCAGGGTTTTGCTCACACACATGTTTACACGGTGCCTTGGCCGTGGAGAAGAGCACCATCCTCTATTCAGACAGACTGCAGCCTGCGTGTCTGAGTGCGAGGAGGCTGCCAGAAAGGAACTGTTCCATTCCGTGATGCATGCTTTCCCTTGGGAGAAAAAGGTCGCCCAAATGACATTTCACCTACTGAAGGTTTTAATTGAAAAGAGGAGAATTCACGTGGGGAAACTGAGCCTACTAAAGGGAGACTTACTCGCCTCTCTTGGACTACAAATACCAGCAGCAGCTGGAGGTCTAAAAATGTACCACGCCCAGAGGGCGTTTTCACATCAAATAAAAGTGGTGGTGAATCAGGAGAGGCGTTTCATCATTCTTTCCCCAGTGCCTGTCCATGAGGAAGGGGCGTGCCAGCCCTGAAACGCGTCGGACCATGCTTGTTAACGAAGGAATGCCACGAGGGGTGACTATCAGCAGGGCTTACATAAAGAACAGGGAGAGCGTCGAGTGCCTTCTCAAGCCCCAGGGTTTTGCTCACACACATGTTTACACGGTGCCTTGGCCGTGGAGAAGAGCACCATCCTCTATTCAGACAGACTGCAGCCTGCGTGTCTGAGTGCGAGGAGGCTGCCAGAAAGGAACTGTTCCATTCCGTGATGCATGCTTTCCCTTGGGAGAAAAAGGTCGCCCAAATGACATTTCACCTACTGAAGGTTTTAATTGAAAAGAGGAGAATTCACGTGGGGAAACTGAGCCTACTAAAGGGAGACTTACTCGCCTCTCTTGGACTACAAATACCAGCAGCAGCTGGAGGTCTAAAAATGTACCACGCCCAGAGGGCGTTTTCACATCAAATAAAAGTGGTGGTGAATCAGGAGAGGCGTTTCATCATTCTTTCCCCAGTGCCTGTCCATGAGGAAGGGGCGTGCCAGCCCTGAAACGCGTCGGACCATGCTTGTTAACGAAGGAATGCCACGAGGGGTGACTATCAGCAGGGCTTACATAAAGAACAGGGAGAGCGTCGAGTGCCTTCTCAAGCCCCAGGGTTTTGCTCACACACATGTTTACACGGTGCCTTGGCCGTGGAGAAGAGCACCATCCTCTATTCAGACAGACTGCAGCCTGCGTGTCTGAGTGCGAGGAGGCTGCCAGAAAGGAACTGTTCCATTCCGTGATGCATGCTTTCCCTTGGGAGAAAAAGGTCGCCCAAATGACATTTCACCTACTGAAGGTTTTAATTGAAAAGAGGAGAATTCACGTGGGGAAACTGAGCCTACTAAAGGGAGACTTACTCGCCTCTCTTGGACTACAAATACCAGCAGCAGCTGGAGGTCTAAAAATGTACCACGCCCAGAGGGCGTTTTCACATCAAATAAAAGTGGTGGTGAATCAGGAGAGGCGTTTCATCATTCTTTCCCCAGTGCCTGTCCATGAGGAAGGGGCGTGCCAGCCCTGAAACGCGTCGGACCATGCTTGTTAACGAAGGAATGCCACGAGGGGTGACTATCAGCAGGGCTTACATAAAGAACAGGGAGAGCGTCGAGTGCCTTCTCAAGCCCCAGGGTTTTGCTCACACACATGTTTACACGGTGCCTTGGCCGTGGAGAAGAGCACCATCCTCTATTCAGACAGACTGCAGCCTGCGTGTCTGAGTGCGAGGAGGCTGCCAGAAAGGAACTGTTCCATTCCGTGATGCATGCTTTCCCTTGGGAGAAAAAGGTCGCCCAAATGACATTTCACCTACTGAAGGTTTTAATTGAAAAGAGGAGAATTCACGTGGGGAAACTGAGCCTACTAAAGGGAGACTTACTCGCCTCTCTTGGACTACAAATACCAGCAGCAGCTGGAGGTCTAAAAATGTACCACGCCCAGAGGGCGTTTTCACATCAAATAAAAGTGGTGGTGAATCAGGAGAGGCGTTTCATCATTCTTTCCCCAGTGCCTGTCCATGAGGAAGGGGCGTGCCAGCCCTGAAACGCGTCGGACCATGCTTGTTAACGAAGGAATGCCACGAGGGGTGACTATCAGCAGGGCTTACATAAAGAACAGGGAGAGCGTCGAGTGCCTTCTCAAGCCCCAGGGTTTTGCTCACACACATGTTTACACGGTGCCTTGGCCGTGGAGAAGAGCACCATCCTCTATTCAGACAGACTGCAGCCTGCGTGTCTGAGTGCGAGGAGGCTGCCAGAAAGGAACTGTTCCATTCCGTGATGCATGCTTTCCCTTGGGAGAAAAAGGTCGCCCAAATGACATTTCACCTACTGAAGGTTTTAATTGAAAAGAGGAGAATTCACGTGGGGAAACTGAGCCTACTAAAGGGAGACTTACTCGCCTCTCTTGGACTACAAATACCAGCAGCAGCTGGAGGTCTAAAAATGTACCACGCCCAGAGGGCGTTTTCACATCAAATAAAAGTGGTGGTGAATCAGGAGAGGCGTTTCATCATTCTTTCCCCAGTGCCTGTCCATGAGGAAGGGGCGTGCCAGCCCTGAAACGCGTCGGACCATGCTTGTTAACGAAGGAATGCCACGAGGGGTGACTATCAGCAGGGCTTACATAAAGAACAGGGAGAGCGTCGAGTGCCTTCTCAAGCCCCAGGGTTTTGCTCACACACATGTTTACACGGTGCCTTGGCCGTGGAGAAGAGCACCATCCTCTATTCAGACAGACTGCAGCCTGCGTGTCTGAGTGCGAGGAGGCTGCCAGAAAGGAACTGTTCCATTCCGTGATGCATGCTTTCCCTTGGGAGAAAAAGGTCGCCCAAATGACATTTCACCTACTGAAGGTTTTAATTGAAAAGAGGAGAATTCACGTGGGGAAACTGAGCCTACTAAAGGGAGACTTACTCGCCTCTCTTGGACTACAAATACCAGCAGCAGCTGGAGGTCTAAAAATGTACCACGCCCAGAGGGCGTTTTCACATCAAATAAAAGTGGTGGTGAATCAGGAGAGGCGTTTCATCATTCTTTCCCCAGTGCCTGTCCATGAGGAAGGGGCGTGCCAGCCCTGAAACGCGTCGGACCATGCTTGTTAACGAAGGAATGCCACGAGGGGTGACTATCAGCAGGGCTTACATAAAGAACAGGGAGAGCGTCGAGTGCCTTCTCAAGCCCCAGGGTTTTGCTCACACACATGTTTACACGGTGCCTTGGCCGTGGAGAAGAGCACCATCCTCTATTCAGACAGACTGCAGCCTGCGTGTCTGAGTGCGAGGAGGCTGCCAGAAAGGAACTGTTCCATTCCGTGATGCATGCTTTCCCTTGGGAGAAAAAGGTCGCCCAAATGACATTTCACCTACTGAAGGTTTTAATTGAAAAGAGGAGAATTCACGTGGGGAAACTGAGCCTACTAAAGGGAGACTTACTCGCCTCTCTTGGACTACAAATACCAGCAGCAGCTGGAGGTCTAAAAATGTACCACGCCCAGAGGGCGTTTTCACATCAAATAAAAGTGGTGGTGAATCAGGAGAGGCGTTTCATCATTCTTTCCCCAGTGCCTGTCCATGAGGAAGGGGCGTGCCAGCCCTGAAACGCGTCGGACCATGCTTGTTAACGAAGGAATGCCACGAGGGGTGACTATCAGCAGGGCTTACATAAAGAACAGGGAGAGCGTCGAGTGCCTTCTCAAGCCCCAGGGTTTTGCTCACACACATATATATATATATATATATATATATATATATATATATATATATATATATATATATATATATATATATATATATATATATATATATATATATATATATATATATATCTCTCTCTCTCTCTCTCTCTCTCTCTCTCTCTCTCTCTCTCTCTCTCTCTCTCTCTCTCTCTCTCTCTCTCTCTCTCTCTCCAAGGATTCTCCCATCAGGAAAATACGTGAAACGACACACCAGGGGTTGCTGTGCAAGAAGGTTTATTGGCAGCAGCAAAAACAAACAACGCGTTTCACCTCACGGCTTGTTCACGTTTATATATATATATATATATATATATATTACAAATCCTGTATTCAAACCCCACGCTTGCTTAACGTTGGATCAAAACAGGACACGGACCCAGTTGTCGTTCGGTGCTTCAAATATTTATTGCAGCCAGATGCCTGAGACGCGTTTCGCGGCGCGAACGCCGCTTGTTCACTCGACATTTGCATTTGAGCGCGAAGGCTTTTTAAAGTGACAGTGCTCTTGTGACTCAAATATCACGTGATTTACAAAATTCATAGACATAGAAAAAACTTTGTACTTTTCAAACATGGTCATCGTAAAATACGTTATGTACAATATGGGTCAGTCAATAGTTACAATTAATATGGGTAAAATACATTTATGTTTAACCTTTAAATATACGTTAAATTATTTTCAAATAGTAAAATACTTATTGTAGGACTCAATTGAATACATGTAAAATACATAAGTCCATTAACCCATTGTACCCTTAATATTCACATATCACATGTACAAAACTTCTCCATGACTAATGAAAATAATGATCTTTTTATGTGAATTTTACATTATTAGTGTACTCTGTGCTTTCAGTGTTTTCACCCGGTTAAAAAAGATTTCTATCTTATTATCGTTTTTCACATCTTTTAGATATTCACTTTACGGTGGCTGTTGTGTGCACCTTTTCAAATTTATGTTCATATGTTGTACAGCTTTACCATGTTCAGTGTTCACTTGATGTTATCAGCACATATTATTCACTATTGTGTTTCAATTGCCATGTTATTAAGCATTTTTATTGTTCTATCAGTTATATGTATGTCCTCATGTTCCAAATTCTGACCATATAATGCAATGACCCCTTAACTATCATGTTGAACAACTTTTCACACAATAATTGAAAAATATATATATAAAAAATATATATATAAAAATTATATAAAATATTTATAACAATCTATCAAATTCATATATGTACATTCTATTTACAACATACCAATAAAAATGGTGATCGGGGATGTGTCATGTACTTAACATTATTCATCTTTGGTTGTATTTGGAACAGTCTATCAACAACTTCATCTTTTGCTTTTCTTTTTTTTACCTCTGTGGAACATACTTATATCTGTTTAATGCACATGGATTTTTCTAGGTTAAGCACGTGTACATATCTTCGGTCAGATTCAATCCATTGGGGTGTTTTGAATCCAATAGAAGAATGTACCGTGTTTCCAGCTTGCGTAACTTGTTTTCACGATCCCCACCCCTTCTGTTGGGAGCTATCGCATCGATCAGATAAAATTTCAACCCTTTATTATTCGATGCGTGATGCTTTTTAAAATGCCTAGCATCTGGATACGTGTTGTCCATATTCGTTATGGCTCGTAAATGTTGCAATATACGAACATGAGCCTGTAATTTACTGGACCCCACGTAATTCAACCCACATGGGCAGGTCAATACATATACTATGTATTCGCTTTTACAGTTAAGCATTTTGTTAATTATATATGGTTTTGTTCTGAAGGGGCTTGAGTACGTTTTCGTATTTACGCCATGTGTACATGCTTTACAAGTTGGACATCGTTTAAAACCCTTCAGGTTGTGATACCATTCGGGTTTGCCTATTATTTCAGGATCAGACACTACTAATGCATCTCTCATTGATGGTCCTCTGCTAAAAGTAATGGACACCCTCTGCGGTAGCAGGGGTCCTAGTACTGGGTCACTTAAGACAGTGGGCCATGAGTCTTGGATAATTTTTTGGATAGTTTTGTGTTGTCTGCTGTATCCGACAACTAAACGAAAATTATTTGCTCCAGAGTCATCTTGGCTAGTTTGGGACCTTTCAATTACGTGGTCTAGTTTTTTTGCAGTTTTGCCAGCCAAAAGTGTCTCCCTCTCCATTAGGTTTGTTTTCGCTATGGCAAGGTTTATGGTTTTGTTGGAATAACCCCTGACTAGGAATCTGTCTTTACTCTCTTGTTGGGCTAGCTTTAATTCTTCCTGGGTACTGCATATCCTCTTGATCCTTAACATTTCCCCATAGGGAATGCTATTCACTAGGTGATGGGGATGTGAACTCGAGGCATGCAGTAGGGAGTTCCCTGCCGTTTTCTTCCTATGCAGCTTGGTTTGCAAGGTATTATTTGTTACAAACACTTCTGTATCAAGGAAACTTACCCTTGTCTCACTGATCTCAGCCGTGAATTTTAAATTTAATTGGTTGTTATTAATTTCTCCCAAAAAGATTTCTGCTTCCCCCTTTGTTCCATGCCAGATTACAAACAAATCATCTATGAACCTTAGCCATAATTTCACTTTTGTCTTTAAGGTTTCAGCATATTCTCCTCCCAGGACCAGTTCCTCCCACTTCCCCATGTGTAGGCATGAGTAACTTGGAGAAAAACTGGCCCCCATGGCTACCCCTTGTATTTGGCAATATAGTAAATGATTAAACATAAACATGTTGTTATTTAAACAAAATCTAATCATAGCTACCAGCATTTCATTGTGTTGATGGAATATGGGGGCCCTATTTTTCAGATAGTATTCTATTGCTTGCACCCCATCTTCGTGCTTTATGCTGGTGTATAATGATGTTACGTCTATAGCCATCATAATGTAGTCGCCATTCCATTGGAAGTTCTTTATCTTGTTTAAAAAGTCACTGGTGTCCCTTACATAAGATTTTAGTGATTTGACATAATCTTGGAGGAAATAATCTACGTAGACCGATGTGTTTTCCAGTAAGCTATTTTTTGCACTGATAATCGGACGACCTGGTGGTTTGTTGCAGTCCTTGTGTACTTTTGGTATAAAGTATATTGTTGGCACTGTAGGATTATCGTTTTTGAGATATTTATGTTCATTGTCGCTGATGAGATTTTTATTTTTCCAGCTCGATAATTTTTTATAGTACATTTGGTACATATCCTTTAGTTTGCCAACATCAGTCCTGGAATAACATTGTCTATCGTTCAGCTGATGCATAGCCTCCTTCATGTATTCCTCATGAGGCCATAAGACTATATTCCCTCCTTTATCGCTATTGCGAATTATCACCTCTTTGTTTGTAGATAGTTTTTTCATTAATTGAAAGTATCTGTGGTCTTGATTCCGATGTCTTTGCATGACAGTGCTGGTGCCTATTTTTTTGTTTAATTTTTTTATTTTTTGTGATACAACATCATGGAACGTGTCTATGGCGTCATGTAACATAATTGGATAGTATTTTGACTTGGGTTTGAATTTAGTTAAACCTGCTCCTTTGCTGAGTGGTGTCATTGTTTCTTGTTGTGCTGAGCCCTCTTGTCTGCTCACTTCATTCCATAAATCCTCCAACTCCTGTTCCATGTCTACTTCTTCAGGCTGTGTCATGGGTTGATGGCTTCCCTCTGTTACCTGTGAAGATTTTTTCATGGCATATAACTTTTTTAGTTTTAACTTTCTCACTCCTTTGTATAAATCCATCCGAGTGTTGGGGTAGTCAAAGTTATTGGGAGGACAATATGATAAACCCAGACTCAAGGTGTTCTCCTCTTTTTGTGTTAATTTCAATTTTGACAAGTTGATTATTGTTCGTTTTGTTTCCTTTTCCAGTAACTCTTTTTCCTTCGGGGTTGATTTGGTTGTTTGTTTGTGTTTTGCTGCATTCCGCCTTTGTTTGCGTTTGTAGTTTGCCCACTTCCGTGTGTTTGCGAGCGGGTCATGGGTCTCAAAGTTGTCATTCTTTGAGCGGCTAAAATTTCCATCTCTTCCCCCGGCGATGGCGTCGCGTCAGTTGATGTTGTTGGCGCACTTCTCAGTTCAGAATCATCCTCACTATTGGACGTATATTGATCACTGGATATACCTCCAGCTTCTTCATCTCTTGATCTTGCCTGAGCACTGGCGGTGGGGCCTTTGCCTCGCCCCATTTTCTGCTGTTGTTTATTTTTGCGAATGTTGTCAAATTTTCGAGCAAACGTGAAAATCTGCCCTATTTCATAATCAACCTTGTCGCGTTGAAATTTATGCGCTTTTCTGTCTTTTATTTTATCTTCCTCCTTTTTAAGTCTGGTCGCTATTTCTTTTCTCAAGCGAGCTATTTCATCTTCTTGGCCCATGTTTGTTAACTCCACATTGATGGCTTCAATTTCAGTTAAGAGCCTCGCTCTGTCAATGTCCGCATATTTAATTAGGAGTAATGTTAATCTCCTTGAGGAGTCAAGGTTTACTTCCGCCCATTCCTTCATCAATCCTGGGTTCGGTTCCTCATAGGTGGGTGCTGTTAAAATACGTAGCCCTCTGGGGATCCTCCCCACCTCTATATAACTCTGGAGGGATCTTGACTCCCACCACTTTGACATTTCTTGCCTCATTTTCTTTTCCAATAGTTTCATTTTTACCGCCACAGAGTCTGGTAAATTCGTGACATTTCTTTCATTTGATTTGGTGCTACCACTCGCTGTCGGGGCGTCTTTAAACATTCCCACAGCCGCCGCCTCCCTCTCTTTCACTGTGTCGCTCGACATCTTGGCTTGTTTTTGCTATTAGTTTTACGACCTTGTATCATGCAAACGCGGGTCTGCTGTTTCAATTATTATCGCGTTTGCTGTGGTCTGTTTGCACGCACTCTCTTCACTCCCCGCAATGTCACTTTGAACTGTACCTTTAACGGCGACGACCTCGAGACTCCTTGCTTCTTGCGAGTGTTGATCCACCCTCGCATCCGCCCGGTGTACTCGCGTCGCACTCCGCTTCCCAGGTACGTTGTTTCTTGTTCTCGGTGCAGGGGGGGCCGCAGCGTTTCCTTCCCAGGATAGTGATCATCCACCGGGAGCAACCCGGAAGAAAGTTCCGTTTTCTCTGCTGGCCCACTTTTGTAAGAGGGGTACCGTGTTGGACTGGTGCTCGGAACACCCAGTCAATATATTACAAATCCTGTATTCAAACCCCACGCTTGCTTAACGTTGGATCAAAACAGGACACGGACCCAGTTGTCGTTCGGTGCTTCAAATATTTATTGCAGCCAGATGCCTGAGACGCGTTTCGCGGCGCGAACGCCGCTTGTTCACTCGACATTTGCATTTGAGCGCGAAGGCTTTTTAAAGTGACAGTGCTCTTGTGACTCAAATATCACGTGATTTACAAAATTCATAGACATAGAAAAAACTTTGTACTTTTCAAACATGGTCATCGTAAAATACGTTATGTACAATATGGGTCAGTCAATAGTTACAATTAATATGGGTAAAATACATTTATGTTTAACCTTTAAATATACGTTAAATTATTTTCAAATAGTAAAATACTTATTGTAGGACTCAATTGAATACATGTATATATATATTTTTTTTAAAGGTCTTTCCACTGATACTCAAATCTTATCTGATGAGATGCAACTTTTGAACTGACTTCCAGCTGATACGAGGAATTTCCACTGCTAAGCAAATTTTGTATGAAGTCACGTATTGAGTTGTGTATAAATATGCAGAACAAACGTTGATCCATGTGCATTGTACATTGGCTTCACTGGAGTGCGAGTTGTATGGTGTCTCCCGCTAGCGTAATAAATGGCTTAAAAAAAGTCTGCCTCCAACTCCTTGCACTTTAATTTGCTACTGAAAGCGTAAATATTTAGTTTGCTCAGATGGCGACTCTGGGGAGACCTCTACGTGGGACATCCAACAGCTCTTGAGTCTGTGGCTGAGGTGACCAATCTGAGACTGAAAGATTGCGGAGCCCCAATAAACAAGAGACCAGTTTCTCACAGCTGCCATCTAACGTTTCAAACCGGCATCCCTCGGCAACAGGATTTCCCCGGCAGAGGTCCCGAACCTGGTTGATTGCAGACTGACACATTTGTCCAAAGTGCGGAGAGACGGACGCCCCCACATTAACTTGGTGAGGTTGTTCTAAATGCATGCTTGCACAATTGATTGAATTGAAGAGAAAATTGTCATTTTGGGAGATTGGGATAATTAGTTTTCTCATTTATTGGGAGTCTCCAATTTTAGGGTCAATGAGTAAACTAGGGAAATGCTTTTTAGATTTAAACAAAAATACAGTATTTACAACAATTTTTTTTTAGGAAAAAAGAAGGTAGATAATGGAAGCAAAAAGTGAGACAGGCAATATGGGAAAACTTTAAAAAATGGGTAAAACATGCACCACATTAGCAGGGCTTAAAAAAAAAGTCCACTCACAATGTCGAGCAAGACTTAATATGGACGAGCTATTTAAGGGATTACCGTAGTGAGCTGACAACAGGTGTTCTGCTTACTCAGCAAACTGAATAAGAAATTACAATGCTTTTAAATATTGTTATCTTGCAACATTTGCTCATCTTTCAGAAACAGAGGTCAAAAGTCCGTTTTTTTCTGTGACTGAAGTTAAATAATTTTGTAAAGTGAACTGCATGATAATCGCACTGTGCAAAGGCTGTAAGATGCCAGGTTTCCTTTTCTCGAACACAGCACTGAAATAGCTAATAGGTGAATAGGTGAACGGTTCAAACATTGCAAATATGTCTCACTAATTATGAGGACACACCTTTTGTAATTTTGTGGTGAGAAAAAAATATTTTTATAGAATGAAAACAAATTAAATGTGTTTGCTTGGTGATCTGCAAATGTTAGGTATTTTTGCTGAATGCGGATTTCCAAACATTGTTTGTGCACTGTGTATTTTTATCAGTAAGACTACATGCTGCTGGGAAATGTTTTATGGCCATTTCAATTGAGAATATGCTATCTATAATGACAGTGCACTACTCCAGTATGCTTTGTTTTACTAATATATGTGTGATAGGAGAGTTTTAGACATAAGCTGGAAATTATTACTACTCCTGCCCAGATGACAATGCTATTTCCAACCACCACAAGGCCCAGCTAGTCAACAGCCTGACGCACCCCTTGCCCAGGATGCGCAAAACAATGTGCTTCAACATGGATATGTGAACATGCTAGCCAATTCAATTGGGCCCTTTGTTTCAGTGAAGGTGCATTCTGCCCCAGGTTCACAGCCTTTTAGAACAAGCTTTCTGGGGACCAGGGCACTCAGGGGTCACTATGCTCAAATTGCATCAACAGGATTGTTTCCCTGTGGTGTCCTGGGGCCTCAGTACTAGTAGACCCAAAAATGAATAACCAATTACTCAATTTGACTCTTAGGATAGCAAGACAGAGCAGTCCAAGGCTTACTCAAAAAGGTGAGGTGCGATTAGATATTTAAAATAAAATGCACACTGAACTACCAGCTATTAAAAACGTATATCCTGTCAGTGCTTTACTTTTTTATAAAAGCAAGTACTTTGATACACCCAAGAGAATTATACTACACAAAAAACTTGGAATAACAGTGAAAAACAGATGTCTCTACAACACTCTGGGCCAGAGTTCTGACCCCAGACAGTATTATAGCGCCTAGAAGCTACGCACTATAAAAACACAGTTAACATGAAAACCCACAATTAGCATTGCAAATGTTAAAGACCTTGTTGCACAGGGTTGCTCTCATTAGACATATTCTTATTATGAAAGTTTTTTAAAATTGAACAAAGAAAATTCTGATAAAGTGTTATTGCAACAGGTTTTTTTATGTAGGAGAGACAGAAATTAATGGGAAATATGAGGGAGAGGAGGAGGACAATGAAACAGGGGCTGGTCAACCTTCATTGGATCCGGCGCAGCAAAGTAGTGGAGGATTAGGCCAAAATGAGTGGGCCTACTGCTTACAGGAAGGGTCACTGGAAGGATGGATGCCATAATTTACAGGGCCAAACAACGCTGGTGAGAGGAAGTGGTAATTCATTTACAAGGAGTACAAGCAGAAGTGGTGCTAGCACACTTCTCAGACTAAGACTTAGATGCAGAATTGAAGGAAGCAGAGTAGAGAACAGATGCAGAAGAGGAGAGGGCAGATTTTGATGAAAGAGCAGAAGAGATTAAGATGAAGCTGAACAGAGGGAGGTAGATTTAGATAGGACGAGGACAGATTAGATGAAGGCTATGTGTTACATTTTGACTTTTATTGAAAACACAAGGCTTTATGTATTGACAAACTGCTTTAACCAAGGCTTACGTGTTTGGCTTTGGATTCTATGAGAGAATCGAAATTTGCCTAGCTTACGTAACGGTAAGTTTCAATTCTATTAAGGACACGGAGGCGAGGATTATGCTATATCTTCCTTCGCTTTATTAACATAAAGAAACCACAGCAGCTCAGGAAAAGATATAATAAGAACACAAGATGCTTTAAACATAAAGCATTGACGTAATGTTCAACAAAAAATCAACAACAACTCCCAAGAGTCTCTTTGCTTATAATCATAGTCCACAGTCCTTTGTCTCTGTCCATCGTCCCTATATAACCGGACTTCCCATCATCTTCCTCCTCTTTCTTCGCGCAGATCACGCTTAAGCCTCATTGGTCCTGTTTAGCACCGTCGTTGCCTGCCAAAAAAGGAACAGCATCAGCGAGGTGGCCCAGGAAATGCGACAACAAGGCGAGGAGCATGCAGAGAACAACACAGTACTGACAACGTAAAGGAAAACGCTTTACTTACTGCCATACGGGTGGGTAGAGACACCACCGTAGTCCGGGTGGGATAATCCTCGCCTCCGTGTCCTTAATAGAATTGAAACTTACCGTTACGTAAGCTAGGCAAATTTCGATTCTATGTCAGGACCGGAGGCTTCAGATTATGCTAGTTTAAAGCTTACTTACCACCAACTGAGCCAAATCCACCACCGGCTTAAAATAAAACCTCTTGAAGGTGGAATCCGAGGACCAGTCCGCAGCTCGCATAAGGTCCTCCAGACGAGCACCCACCGAGAATGCCTTAGAGGCCATGGCTCCCCTGGCGGAGTGTGCTCCAAAGAGAGAAGTATTGATGCCCGCTTCCTGCATGACCCAACGCACCCACCGAGCAATAGTGGGGGAAGAGACAGCTTTGTGTGGCTTCCGCAGGGCAATCAACAACTGACGCTCGCCCGGAGGGCGCAGATCCAAGGTCAGGTCCTCATAAGCTTTGAGGCATTGCACGACACACAACTTAGGAGTGTCAGTAAAGGCTGGATAAGAAATGGAACGCGACGACGTCTTAGTGCGTCGGCCCACCGCAAAGGTAACCCCATCCGGGGAAAAAATGCGTGCAGAAACATCCAGCGCGCGCACGTCCGAGACGCGCCTACAAGAGACCAGACATAACAACATGGCTAACTTCGCCGACAGCTCTTTAAGAGACAGATAGGAATTGGCCGGCCATGACAGGAACAAATTCAGAACCAAATTGACGTCCCAAAGGACGGAGTACCTGGGCTCTGGCGGCAGCGCGAGGCGAACAGCGCGCAGAAGCCGGCACACAAAAGGATGTTCCCCTACCGGATGGCCATCGATGTTATCATGGCCAGCAGAAATCGCCGATCGAATAGCATTGATCGTCCTATACGCTAGACCTTTGTCGGCCAAATGCGCTAGAAAATTCAGCACGGGAACGAGGCCTGCGACCACGGGATCCAAATCCCTTCGTAAACACCAACGCATCCACTTAAGCCAAGCGGATCTGTAACGCTTCGTCGTACTATCGGCCCATGCTTTGGAGAGCAAGTGCTCAGCTGACCCCGAAAGGCCCGGGAGCGTCCAGCGTCTCCTGAGAGCCTCCACGCCACGAGGCGGAGAGTGTTCTGCACGACGAGAGGGTGAGGTTCCTGCTCCGGGCTCGTCAGGAGCAGAGGAAACAGGGGGAGTAGGATTGGAAAATCCCAGGAAAGTTCCAGAAGAACCGGAAACCATACTTGAGACCTCCACAGCGGTGTAACCAACACCAGGTCCGCACCCTGGCGGCGTATTTGAGCCGCCGTTCGCATGATCATGGAGAATGGGGGAAATGCAAACGGTTGTTCCCGACTCCAATCCTGTAAGAACGCGTCCGTGGCCTCCGCCAGAGGGTCCGGCCTCCAGCTGTAGAACCGCGGCAGCTGGTGGTCGAGACGGGACGCGAAGAGGTCCACCGAGAAGGGGCCCCAAAGGGAAAGTAGCCACCGGAAGACTCCCGGATCCAGTTTCCACTGGCTGGCATCCCTGAGATGTCGAGAGTGCCAATCCGCTACTTGATTGGACTGGCCTGGCAGATACTCTGCCGTCACCGCAATGTGACGAGACAGGCAATAATCCCAGTAGTCCTTCGCTAGATCCGCCAAAGCGCGGGACCGAGGACCTCCCAGGTGGTTCACATATCGGACCGCCGAAATATTGTCCATCCGTAGCAGGACACAAGCCTTGACCGAATCCTTGGTCCAACAGCGAACCGCGAAGGAGCCCGCAAGGAGCTCCAAACAATTGATATGCAATTGTTGTTCTGCTGACGACCAGGCGCCGCCGGTGGAAAAATCCCCGCACCGGGCGCCCCAGCCCGACCTGCTTGCGTCGGACTCTATGATCAAGTCCGGAGCCGACCCGAAGATCGCTCGCCCATTCCATGCCTCCATGTGAGACAGCCACCATGACATCTCCTCCTTCACTTCGTCCGTGAGGGGAACCCACTGGTCGTAACACATCCCACGGCGCAAATGCTGCGCCTTCAGGCGCTGAAGAGCCCTGTAGTGCAGCGGGCCTGGGAAAATCGCCTGGATGGAGGACGATAGAAGACCCACCCCCTTGGCGACATGGCGCAGTGACGTGCGATCCTTCGCGATCGTCTGCCGAAGCAGGTGTCGTATCTTTGCGACCTTCCGACCCGGTAGGCTCAAGACCGCCTGTACCGAGTCCACCACGAAACCTAAAAAGGTGATCTGCTGAGTGGGAACCAAGACCGACTTGGAGCCGTTGACAACGAACCCCAGTCTCTGAAGCAGGCCGACAGCTTGACGCAGCTGTCCTGCCAGCACCTCTGGGCACTGTCCCATGAGGAGGATGTCGTCTAGGTATACTATCATACGGACCCCCTGGCTTCTGAGAAACTCCACCACCGGGTGAAGGACCTTCGTGAAGCACCACGGGGCCGAAGAAAGACCGAACGGCAGGGCGGTGAATTCGAACACCTTGCCGTCCCACAGGAATTGTAGGAAACGACGATGAGGGGGGTGGATGGGAACGACCAAGTAGGCATCCTTGAGATCCAGTCGCACCATCCAATCCCGAGGGAGGAGCACGTCCCGAAGGAGGTGGATCCCCTCCATCTTGAAGTGACGGTAGACCAACCACCCATTGAATTCCTTGAGATTGATCACAGGCCTCTTGCCCCCATCCGTCTTGTCTACCAGGAAGACGTTGCTGAGGAACCCATGTGGGTGGCGCGTTAATAGACGGATGGCTCCCTTGCGCAGCAAGTCCGAGACCTCCCCGTCTATCAATCGCGCGTCGGAGTCTGAGAAAACCATCGGGCGCGGGGGCCTCACCTGAGTTGGTTGGTCGTGAAACTCTATATGGAAACCTCTCACAGTTTGCAAAACCCAAGCATCGGCAGTGAGCAATTCCCACTCCCCGTAAAAGCTTGCCAGCCGCCCCCCAATCGGAACTTGATCCAAGCAAAGTACACTCACCGGGGGCATTTCCTTGTCCGGAGTTCTTCTTGAATCCTCTGCCACCATAGCGCTGTCCCCTCGTGGGGTAGAAATTGGTGTAGTTGGCCGAGGTCTGGTACTGACCTCTTCCGGAGCCTTGTCCACGGTTGTTGGTCTGCTGACCACGGCCGATCGCGCGGCCCCTGCCGCGACCGGCCCCTCCAGAAAAACGCTGGTGGAACACCCTCTTGATGCTGGACTGGGCCTTGTCCAGCGACGTGAACGTGTTCACGAACTTTCCAAGCTCGCGGATAAAAGGCTCACCGAAGAGGCCACCCTGGGCCATGGCACCTGCCTCCGACGAGGCCAGGTCCCCCAGCTTCGGGTCCAGCTTGATAAGGAGCGACCGCCGCCGCTCCGTGGACAGAGCACAGTTGGCGTTGCCCAAGAATACGATCACCCTCTGGGCCCAGTTGGAGAGCACCTCCGGTGAAATGGCGGTGCCATTCGCTCGAGCCTCCTCCGCCATATCGAGGATCTTCGTGGCGGGCCCGACCTCATCCAACAGCTTGTCCTGGCAGGCCCGCCAGGACCGGTCGATCCCCTTCCTGGGGTCCTTCATGAATTTCGCCAGGAAGGTGGCCATCTTGGGGTCCAATTCTGATGTCATGGCCACTTTCCCCTCCAAAGTAGGCCGAGGGCATTCCCCGCGCAGGCAACCCCTCGCCTCCTTCTCCAGGGGCTTGCGCAACCTGCCCGCGACAAACTTCGCCACCGTCTCCCCCGGGGCCCAGGCCGCGGATCGGGGGTGGACGATCTCGTCCGGGTCCAGCATGCCCGACTCATCTCGGGGCATCTCCTTCCCTGAAGGCACCGGGAGCCAAGAACGGGTCGACTCCCCGTCGTCATCCGTGTCCGGAGAGTCGTAGATCGGGGAGGCGGGCGCCGTCGACAGGCCGCCCGAAGTGCCAGGTTCCACCAAGGGCGTCGGAGGCACCGCCGTCGCCTTGGCCAGGAAGGCGTCACGAAGACGCTCGAAAGCGCCCTTATCCACGCCTTGGGCCTCCGATGAAGGCCCTTCACCTCGGGGTCTCTTCGGAGCGGGCGGCAGCCCGCCGGATGTCCCCGGGAGTTCGGGGGACGGCGGCACCTGCGCCGCTGCCAGCTTCGCACACTCCTCCACGATGCGGGCCGAAAGGCGGTCCTCCATGGGCCCTACCACCTCCGTCACACAACGATAGATGGAGTTGTCCACCGCTTGGTAAAACTCATCATCCTGCAGATAGGGGCAGGCCTCCTCCTCGTACTCCCCTTCCATCTCGGAACCAAGGGGCAAATGCGGGGCACCCAAGAGGGCGGCAACCGAGAAAGTTCTCGAATGTGGGCAGGCCCAGCGGCTGCGATCACGTTTTGGGCCAGCTGACGTGGCAGGTGGGCTGCACCAACCCCCAAGCGCGCAGACCCTCCTCGCCGGGACCGGGTCTACGTACCCCTCAAGCGCGCTAGGCCACACACTGTTAAAGAGGTGCACAGATCTCGCCCGAAGGCGATTCACGCGGTCAAAACCGCTATACAGACCCCAGAGGGCGTCAAAATTGTGAAAGTACAGACCCGGATCACCAGGTGTCAGAGGGGTACGCGAGGGTCGGCCCCTGCGCAAGCAGACCCCACGGCGCGGCTCCTCGTACTGCGGAGGCGCGCCGGAGGGTCGGCGAGGCGACAGGCCGCCCCCTTGCGGTCTATGTACACACCGCACACAAGTGGGAATAAAGTCGCGTAGGAACGACAGAACGTTCCCGCAACCAGGGACTCTGAAAGGGAATAAACCATGCAAGGAGTCCCCAAAGACCGCAAGACAGTCAATCACAATAAAAGAAGACAAATAGAAAAGCACTTATCTGGCTGCGGGAGCAGCGAAGAAAGAGGAGGAAGATGATGGGAAGTCCGGTTATATAGGGACGATGGACAGAGACAAAGGACTGTGGACTATGATTATAAGCAAAGAGACTCTTGGGAGTTGTTGTTGATTTTTTGTTGAACATTACGTCAATGCTTTATGTTTAAAGCATCTTGTGTTCTTATTATATCTTTTCCTGAGCTGCTGTGGTTTCTTTATGTTAATAAAGCGAAGGAAGATATAGCATAATCTGAAGCCTCCGGTCCTGACATAGAATTTGCAAATAATAATCATTGATGTAGCTCTATGCTATTTTCATTCTTGCTTTGTTTTTATACTCTTCATAAATTCTGATTGCCATCATTTGTGTCTTTTTTATTAGAATAGGTAATCTTTTCTTTATGGAAAGTATTGTGTGCAAATTATGCTGAGTTTTTGCACTAACTTTATTTTTCTATTATCAATTTCTGATAGCTGATTGATATCTGACTAATGAATAACTCCTTAAAAAATACTCACCAATTCTCATTAGTAACTACAATATATATTTGCATTTGATTACTTGCCTGTGTCTATGAAGGAGCTTTTATGGTCAAAATATAATAGCAAAGATTTCTGCGTTATAATTATACAAACAGACAGACATTTTTACAATGATGACTACTAACATAGGGCCGTCTAGGAAGGGCAGAAGAAGGTTCATTAACAAAATTAATAAAGCTGACCCATATGTTACTGTACAGCTAGGGGGGAAACATGAGTTTCTGGCAGATACTGGTGCTACTCATACCTCTAGTTAATAATCCCTTTCCTAGGATTTCCCTCTCAGGTAAATGTAATGCAACTGTGGTATTCTCTGGCATCCACATTCAGAGCCCTATTTCCCAACCACTACAGGTTAGTACAGGGGTCTCCAACATTTTCTGTAACAAAAGTCACTAGTGACTAGAGTTTTCAGCAGTAATGAAAAAAAAGGCTTTGACAATTTGAACTGAAATATTGCCAGGGTACTAGATACAAACAATAGCTGCAATACTCCCTTGCACCAAGATATTATTATGAGTAATAAATATCTCCAACTGAAATAATGGCTTTAACCACATTTTCAAAATGTCATCTATTTTTCTGTAGAGATCAGCTTATGAGTTGTGAAAATACAAAAAAATGTTGTTTTGAATGCATGCGTTTTAATTTTGGACTACAGGTTGGACCTCACACAGGAGCGCTACTCAAAGGTACCTGGTGTTCTACTGGTAGCTCATGAGCTACTCATTGGAGACATAGCAATACAGCAGAAGGTTGCAAAAAGGCTACAGTGAAATTACTGCATCACTTAGTATCCTTGGGACATAAAGTATCTCTTTTCAAATTACAGTATTATCAACAGAAGGCTAACCATTTAGGGATTCCTGGTGGATTGAAAATTGGTGTGCCTCATGAATATTATGGAGGTAAGTTGCAGTTTGCGACTAATTCGGCATTAAAGTCATCACTGGGATGGTGGCCTACTGAGGTCAGCAGACTGACTGCTTTTTAGGTCGAGCCTAGAGGCAGCGCGCATGTGTTGCTCTGCAAGGCACTTATTAATTTCTCTGTGAAATGAAACTACGCTTTTTGATTGGTTGCTTGGTGTACTTTTATTAATTTCATTGGTTTGATTGGTGCACAAGGTACATTTGTCCCGCCTTGTGGGCGTTTTGTCCCAGCCCTGGCGAGCGTTCCTGCTACATGGATACTTTCAGTTTGGGTTATGAATTTGTTTCACTGCACTACATTTTCTTTATTTTTGCGTTTCGTGCGAGTCAACACATCCTCACACATCCCAAACTAGTCTCCAGTTTATAATGTGCATTGCTAAAGATGAAGTGTGGCGTATGTGTGAAGCTGTCTCTGCCACGTACAGCGCTGTGCGAAAGTAAAACATAAAAAAAATTAACATGAAGCACGGCACCCGCCTGTGAAGTTTGATTTTCCAACTTATAGCCTGTGCAAACAAACTTTCTTTTGATGTACCGTGCCCTCTTCTCAGACAGGTGCCATGTTTCATGTGAATTTTTTTAATGTTTTACTTTCGCACAGCGTCCCACTTCATATTTACCAATGCTTGTTTCTGTTATTCTAACCTACAGCCTCCCTCCCCGCCTTCCTTCCTGTGCCCTTCCCTCCCCACCCACCATACAGTGCTCAGAGGCATTCCCGCTTTCCTAAGCGTCTGGCCCTCCCTGGACAGTGGCCTAATGGGGGAGCAGGCCGGCTTTATACACCGCTCTTTGTTCTAAGTGTTCATGCAGTAAAAATCTACATCCCGGCGGAGTGGGTCATCAGATGTTTCTAGGAGGATAAAATAAGCTGCCCTTGAAGTAAGTGACCCGACCACTGAGAGCAGGTAACCACGCCTCCACCTGCACTCCCCCTGAACATGTGGGTTTGTTACGTGGAAGGAAGCTAGTGTTGTGTTTGTTTCGGTCGTGTATCAATACACGTGAAAGTCGAATTCACACACCAGAATAGGTCATTTATCCACATTACTTTGATTCCAGCCTATATTTGTGTGCAGTTAGTCTTGTTAGATGTGCTTGAGCAGTCCCATAACCCTTTAGTAAATATTTTGCAATCATTGCTTTACAAGTTGGCGCTATATAAAACTCAGTTAAAAAATAAAAAATAAAAAAACATACACACAACTTTCAAACTGCAGTGTTGCTTTAACATGTGTTACCTGCGCTCCTATGCAATGAAAGTTCTTAAAAAAGCGCTATGGCATTCAATCAAAGTAAAAGAAAAGCGGTAGGATAGTGTTGCTGTCATAACGTTGTTTTATTCTTGATTGACAAAAATTTACATAGACAATAGTTCTCGCATAGGCCTAGACTTATTGGCTTTGCCAACGCTTGTTAATCAAGCAATGCTTTTTAAAAAATGTGGCAAGTTTTCCTTAAAGGAAAATGGGATGTGTTTAAAAATTAAAGAAAATGAAGCCTTGTAGTTTTTTTTTTTGAAGAGTAGGCAGTGGTCCTGCTTTTAAAAATATTTTTATTTACATTCTCAAAGGAAAAGGAGTCCCTTGGGGACCCCTTTCTCTTTGCAAATGGGTTGCCGCTAGTTTTAAACTGCTGGTAAAGTAATACTGCTTTGCAACTGGGATTTAGTTGCAAAAGAGTAATACATACCATACCGATTTGATATTTGGTAGAGGCGCCCTAAACACACCACTTCCAAATACTAAATCACAAATCAAACTTGCAATTTGTACATCTAAGAAAGCATTTTTACGAACAGATGTATATATTTTAAGGCAACCGAGCCATATATTTTAGACAGGAAGTACCCGTGTCCTTCTGAAAGGGGTCGTGGGGGATCTGAATACCATAGCTACTTTTAAGATGATATACAGACATGTTGGCCTTTTTGTGGCCAGATTTTGTAATGGAAGTATGCTTCTGGGACTTTGATTCAGAACATTGCTCAGAGTTCTTGCAAACATCAGCCACTCAGCCCTTGTTCAGAGGCTCTTTTGCACAAGTGCTTGGCTTCTCTCATTCTGAACAGGTTTTTATTTCCCTGGTGTGTCAAGCCTTCCCGCCCTTTACTTCAGGGGAGACAATGTCTGCCAAATAATAGTATGTGTAAAAAGTCTGCCTTAATGGCAGCTGCACAATCAGATCAAGATGAAAACCTTCCTAACATCTTACAGACTGCACAGATACTTCACCAGACACCAGTGGCGGCCGGCTCAGTTAAGCGCGGTGAGATGGTGCTGGGGCAGAGTGGTGAGGGAGAAAGGAGTTCGACAGACGACGGAGTATGTATGATTAAATAAATAAATGATACCTATTACGTCGCTTGTCGGCTTCCCTCTGCCGCACCCCGCCCACCTCACTTACCTGAACCGACCGCTGCTGCTAGACACTCATCAAAACTAAGCCCTCTTGCACCACTGAAAGTCACACTTTCCTGGCCAACCCCACAGGCCACTACGAACTTTCTTCCCCAGCCCCGCCATGAGATAATCTCCCCGACAGCTATAACATAACCAACCATAACTTCCTTGTGCTTATCAAGCTTAGAGCTTGCCACACAACATAGCACCGGCTCATCAGTGACATACACCACATTTGCCTTTTTTACTTGCTAACCTATCTCATCCAATACACCTTTCAACAGGTTAACTTAAATTATACAAAAAAACACCCTGGCAATCCTACTTTAGGGTCAGAGGGTCGAACAAACTTGTCTCAGTAACATCTGTTGACTGACGTGCAGGATACCGACACTGCCCTATTCTCCCAGTAAACTCCTCCTAAATCTAGTCCACAGTCCCTCTACTATTGTGGTGCTCCAGCCAGAACCACCAACTTGAAATTCTAGGGGGTAGAACTCCCCAGCTCGACTTACATCTCCCAAGCCCACTGGGCCAGACAGTGCAAGCCAAATGACCACCCAACTGTTTGTGTGAAAAAGAATGCTTTATTACGACAGCGGCACAGTCACATTAACATAAAAACTTGGCTTACACCCTACAGAATACAAGGGTTATCACACTAAGCACACTAAACAATCACTAGAACTAATCCCTCTCACCCACCCTTAAAAGTCAACCCCAAATTCAATGTAACTGCTCTCCAGTGGAATCTCCTAAAGATAATCTTGAATGCCCTACTGCATAAACACCTTCCTGGTCAACCCCACAGGCCAAAAACAGTTTACTTCTGCATCTGCCACCACAGACTCACTATCCCCCTCTATGATCGCCTGCATGAGCTGATCCACCGGACCAGAGGCATGACCAACCATAACATCCTTGCCAAAAACCTGCCACCAACAAAAAACTTCCCAGAGGAGGAATTTTTCTGCTCCGACCCTCAAAACTAAATTTTTCCTCAACAATGAACTTAGTTTATCCCTCAGTGTCATTAAATATAACACCATGCTCGCGAAGGAGAAATGCACCACCCCATGTCTATAAAAATGTCTCTCTTCAAACCGTATTGCTCCATGCCGTAATTTCTCCACTCCTTCCTCTTTCCGACATTCTGCATTTCTCTTTTTTATTTTCTTCTAGCCTTATCGGTTGCTGCATGTTCAAATGCACCATGGCAAATCTGCTTTGCAATTAACGCTGTCTAAACCAGGGTTCTCCAAAGTTGGTCCTGGAGGGTCAGATCCATGCCGGATTTTTATGATAACTACATGTATCTAAATGGGGATATGCTAAAAATGTGGCATGGATCCGGGCCTCCAGAATCCTGGTCTAAACTAACCTTGTTCTGGCCCACAGCCTCCTAATCTCCCTATAACCTGTTTTTATTTTTAGGTAGGGCAAGCAATACCTATCAATGAAAGTGGCCTCCAACTGCCCTACACTCCCTGTGTCAACTAAGAATGAGCAACCCAATATACCCTTGAGGGCTTGGGCGATAGGTATGAAAGGGTAATTGTGCCGTCAAGGGTTTTTGTTAAACTGTTGAATATTCAGAATTATATATTATTTTGTGGTCCTAAACATTTGACACCACTGATGCACAATTTGTGTCAGACAAAGTTTTTAGACAAATACAGCTAATACCAGACGGTAATAAAAAGAGAGAGCAATAGCAGGGTGTATGGAAAAGTTCTGTTTGTTTTAATTATTCACAAAACAAGAATAAAATATACATGGGTATACCATTTGTTGCAAAAGCTACAATAGGAAAAATATCAATAAAAAGCCTATTTGCAGCAATTGTTGTAGCTTATCCACCTATTTACAGATTCTATCATTACAAGCGGTGGAACAAGCGCAGTCGACGTTTCGGTCTCTAGACTTGCGTTATGGAGACCACCCTCAGGACAAACAAATCAAATCATGAATACCCTTTCTTATAGATTAATGAAGATCATGGAGTTTAAATGGGCCTCAAATTCAAGTAGATGGTAGCGCTGAGTGCAATCATCTGTAAAGACAGGAATCAACTGATTTTATCTCTCCCTGTGTAACTTTAGAGGTGGCACTGCTGATAAACACGTACATCTAGTCTGTACTTCAGTTCTCTGTATATTTAAACGATTGGCAGGCCCTCGGTCACTTTTACATGAAGTTCACTTAACACAGCAGTCCTGGCTAAACAAAAGTCGAAGGCGATCCTCACAGTTCAACAGGCAATCCGGATTGCTGCTGCCTGTTGAACTGTGAGGACACAGCGGAGGTCACGCGTAGAAGGAGAACTTTCCTGGAGGTGAAGAAGACGCTCCGTGAACAGGAATTGCCGTACTCCATGCTGTTTCCGGCCCGGCTACGAGTGGTGGCCGATAAGAAGGTTTGGTTTTTTGACTCTCCGGAGACGGCAAGAGACTGGCTGGAGGGATGGCGCACGGTGGACCGCTCGTCTGGGCATCGACGCAACAGGCCCGACGACGACAGCCGGCCCGGCTCGCAGACATCGGCTAGGAGGAGTGCGAGTGCCTCACCATCGCAGGACCGATCTGGGGCTGCCGGGGGCGAATGAGAATCGCAGGCGATGGCTTGGTTGAAATCTGACTTTCTCCCATAAGGATTGTTCTATCTGGTCGTTCTTGGATGCTGGCCTGGACATCCCGAGGGCTGCAAAGGGACTGCCTGCTTTGGGGGACACTCTCCCCTAACGCGCAAGTACTCTGTTTTTGGAATGGGATAAGCGCTCTGCTGAGTTGGGGTGGCGGGCAGTTGTAGGTCCGTTTAGCAGGGAGGCAGGGTGGGAAGGGGTTGGGGGGGTTGGTTTTGTTTAATGGGAAATTCACTAAGTCGATCTAGAACGGTACAATATGTTTTGACTAGTATAGGACTATTGCAGGTGCGGATGATTCTCTCTGGACTTCTTATGTGTTTGATGATTGGTAATGGCGGATGAACGACTTAATGCCGTCGGGATGGATGGAGCGCAGTCGAGTGGCTCCGCCCTCCGACTTCTTTCCTGGAATGTGCGGGGCCTAGGAGATAAGGTGAAACGTGGCTTAGTCCTGTCTGAAGTAAAGCGCTATAAACCTGACTTGGTACTCATGCAGGAAACTCATTTGGTTGGTGGAGCTACCAGGGCCCTGGACAGGAGGGGATATAGAATGCTTGTTCACTCCGAATTTTCCACTGGTTCACGGGGCACGGGCATACTGATCAAAAAATCCTCCCATTTCATCACACTTAGTACTAAATCAGACAACCAGGGGTGTTTTGCGGCAGTGGTGGGGCAGTGGGATGGTCGCCCGTTAACAGTGGTCTCAGTATATATCCCGCCTTCCCTACACTCAGTGATGCTTCCAGCCCTGGGCGGCTTCTTGCTGTCCCTCCCGGAAGGTGACGTGCTCTTGGGGGGGGACTTCAATGCAGCTGCAGACCCGCAGATCGACAGGTTTACGGTGGCTGCTTTGCCGGGGGGACCCTCCCGGTTTCAGCGGTTCCTGGAGGCACTTGGGCTGGTAGATGTTTGGCGCCATGTCCACCCCCTGATCAAGCAATACGCGTTTCATTCCGCAGTCCACAACAGTCTATCCCGCATTGATTATTTCTTAGCGTTGGGGGACGGGATACAGCGGGTGGACGGGGTAGGCATACACCCTCGAGGCATTTCCGACCACTCACCATTGACCCTCACCATTGCCTCCCGGACGCAGTCCCGACGCCGCATATACCCCATTCAGGCCTCTTATCTTAAAGTCCCGAAAATCAGGAAGGCTCTTCAGAAGGCCACAGAGCAGTACTTCATTGAAAATGAACCGACTGCAGCTTCTGCCGAAATTCTCTGGGAGGCCTATAAAACAGTACTGCGGGGACAGGCCACAGGCTCAATAGCGGCGCATATGAAGGAACGGACAGCTGAGCACTCAGCTCTCGAGCTCCGACTGGCGAAGCCACGACCACCCACGAAGCTGACCCCACGGAAGACACGGCACACACCCTTACACTTCACCAACAATTATACACTGATCATGCACGCCTCACGACACAGGGGCATATCACCGAGACACAGAATCGGGTGTATGATGTAGGGGACAAGGCAGGGAAGATGCTGGCCTGGCTTGACAAGAGAGGGGGTAGCTCCAGGGGGATCCAACAGCTGAGAGACGAAAATGGCACGATGCTAACTGACCCCGACCGGGTGGTAGAGGCGCTGGCGTCCCACTTCGAAAAAGTGTATACTCCTGAAAGGGAGGTGACTGTGATTGCGGCCCAATGTGCGCTGAGCGACATAGATATTCCTTCGCTGCAACCGGAGGCCGTGGCCGACCTGGAGGCGGCACTGACTACCGACGAACTCCGGTTAGCCATAGGGGCGCTCAAACCCGGTAAAGCGCTTGGGCCGAACGGCATTCCAGTCGAGTGGTTCCAAGCACGCACTGAAGACCTTTGTCCCTACTTACTTAAGATGTACGTAGAATGTCGAGAAAAGGGACGGCTCCCGCTGGATCAGCGGATGGCCACGATAGTGGCTATACCGAAACCCGGCAAGCCTCCGGAGGAGTGCTCATCCTACCGCCCCATCTCTCTGCTGAATGCAGAGAGTAAAATTTTAGCGAAGCTCTTGGCCAACCGCCTGCTGCCCCACCTGTTCGATCTTGTTCACCCAGATCAATCGGGATTTATGCCTCATAGAAACACTGCACTTAATCTCAGAAGGGTACACGGGGTGCTGGCAAGGGCGGACCAACTTAGCAGTAGTGCGGCTATATTGGCCCTGGACGCGAAGATGGCTTTTGACCTGGTGGAGTGGACGTACCTCTTCGAAGTCCTGGCTCAAATGGGCTTCGGCCCGAACTTTATATCATGGGTAAAGCTACTCTATACAGCGCCAGTGGCACATGTGGTGGCGAACGGCCACATATCGCGCACGTTTTCGCTTGGCCGTGGCACCCGACAGGGCTGCCCTCTATCTCCCCTGCTCTTCGCGCTTTCCCTGGAACCTCTGGCTATTCGCATCAGGCACACCCCCTTACTCAAGGGGATTCAATGGAAGGAAGGATGGGAGGACCGCTTGTCCCTATATGCGGACGACATGCTGGTGTATCTGACTGATCCCGAGCGTGGCGTTCCAGCCCTTTTGAGCTTGTGCGACGAACATGGTGAGGTTTCAGGCTACACCATTAACTGGAACAAGTCGGAGTTATATGTGCTGGCGGGGAGCACCCCGACACTCGGGCCGGACTGCCCCCTGAGACTGGCCGGCTCCTCCTTTAAATACTTAGGTATCCATATCACGAGGGACCCCTCTGAATACAAGAGACTGAACCTCTTGCCACCACTGGAACGTCTTAAACAGGACGCGGGCTTCTGGGCAGGGTTACCATTAACGATGTTGGGGAAAGCTGCACTGTACAAAATGAAATCACTGCCCGCTTTCTGTACATCCTGGATAACACACCATTCCCGGTGGCAGCGGGATACTTCCGGAAGGTCGCAGCGGTGGTTACTGGGCTGTTGTGGGGCAATCGCCCTGCGCGCATAGCCCAAGCTAAACTCTGCAAAAGCTGGTATGAGGGAGGCATTGCACTTCCTAACTTGCATCTATACTACTGGGCAGCACAACTCAGACTTATCAACCAATGGCTGCATGCTCCGCAGTCGGACCCGGCGTTCCAAGCGGACAGGGCACAGTTGGGCACCGATAACATACTTGCCCCGCTTTACGATCGGAGGAAGCTGAGACTGCTCATAGGCCCCACTAAACTCACTGTAGACACCTGGCACGCGGCGACGGCTGCGCTAGGCTGGAAAGGTACGCTTACTAAGCTCACCCCGCTCTGGGACACGCGCGCTTTGGGCAACTTAAGGACCAGTAAGGGGTTTTCCCGCTGGGACTCCATTGGCATCTCCACAGTGGGGGACATGTGGGAGCAGGGGGATGTTATTTCATTTGCCCGCCTGAGAGAAATATATGACCTCGGACCGCACGAGTCATACCGATACGTGCAGATCCGCCATGCCCTGCTCTCTGCCATCCCTGCTGGATCTACTCTCCCTGAGTCCTCCCCGCTGGAGGATCGCCTCCTGACCGACTTCATGGTAGAGAGAGCAACTTCCCTGACATACCGTAAGCTCCTAAATAACTCACCAGATCCTCTGACACCCCTCAAGGACAGATGGGAGCGGGAGGTAGGCACCCTAGATGAGTACGAGTGGAATGAGGCTTTAGCCTCCCCCAAAGAAGCGGGCATATCGGCCAGGATGAGGCTAGTCCAACTAAAGGTCCTTCACAGGGTATACTACGCGAGGACACTGCTACACCGCATCCACAGAACTCCACACCCCTTTTGCTTGCGTGGTTGCGGGGATGAGGGAACCTTCTTTCACACGTTCTGGGACTGCCCACGCATACAAACCTACTGGCGCCAAGTTTTACGCACTATATCCCAGGTGCTGGAGGTCTCGGTCCTTCCGGTGCCGCGGCGCTGTCTCCTCAATGTGTGGGAACCGACGGACCTGTCACGGCATGGCCGCCTCTGGGTGACTCTGGGAATGATGGTGGCGAAGCGGGACATTGCGCAGCGCTGGGGGGTGGCAGACCTTCCGACAACATCACAGTGGTGCATGAACATGGATAGAACGATGGTAACTGAAAGGGCGGTATACCTCAGTAGGGCCTGTCCTGCCAAGTGGAACAAGGTCTGGTCCCCATGGAACGTATACCGGGGCGACATCTGCGACCCACTGCCAGAGGATGACCCACTAGATTCAGATGATGATGAGGAGATGGAATGAGGGGGGTTGACTGCGGGAGGCGGGTCCTTTGGGGGGGCAGTAGGGGGGGTGGTACACTCTTCACACCTCACGTTGGTTCTTGGATAACACGGCGCTTCGTCCTGTACTAGGGCTACTCCTATAGCTATCCTGCAAAGTACATTGTCAATGATCGCAATGTAATTTCCCGATGTTCTTTGTTCCTTTTGTTATTTTCAAAAAATAGAAAATGAAAACCTCATTTCCTCTGTATAAAAAGTGTGCTAATGTCCTTCATTTACTTCCATGGCAAGCCTTTCACTACAATGACTTTTACAACACACGGACTTTAATTCCACAAGGCTGCCACGGCGATTTTCCTCTTTCATTTAGCGGCCGGCCCCTCTGGGTTGTAGGCGACATGCTGTGTAACAATCTGAAGGCACAATAAAGGTTTTCGAAAAAAAATAAAAATAATCTGGCATGGATCCGGCCCTCCAGGACCGGTTTGGAGACCCCTGTGACCTAGACCTTCTAACATAGTCGTACCCAAGCCAGCACCGCAGCCCGAAAAGCTCGGATGGAGATCTCCACAGCTAGCTCTTCCCAGCGTCATTCTGCATGTGGACTCCCTATGCCAAGGCGTGTGTGAGCATCCCACACTACTGAAGATAGCCGGCAGCAGCCACAGGCTTTTTGGCAGTTTGAATACATTCATGAATAAAAAAGCGCTTTCACTGCCAGCACATCCCTCGTAGCTTTCCAGGCCAAATGTATGTATTTTAGGTCTGGCCTAGAGACAAATTTAGAGTTTTTACCAGCCTCATGTAATCAAAAATAGTGATAAATAAAAAAAGTATTTCAATACATACAGGGTTTGGGTCAGCTTTTTTGATTCATTGGTCTATTCAACCGGAATTCGTATTTTACTTCTGGCCACCACAGCATCTGCCATGGGACATTGAGTTTGCCCACTTCAGCCATTGACTCTCTTGCACTGTAAGTGATAGCATTTTGCTGACCACATGAGCATTATTCGCTTAAAAAGAACACTTCAGTGACAGGGTTGGTGGGACTTTACTTTGCCATGTTTTTCTTTTTGTTTTTTATGCTTGTTTTTATTATGTCTTCATGAACATCCATTCACTGAAAGCCAGGTGTAGTGGAAGTGACATCACATGCCATTTAACTTTTACTTTCACTCACACATGCATGTTTACCCATCCCCTCACAATCACACATACATGCACACTCTCTCACATAAGCACCACACTCTCACCCACAGGCACAGACACAACATACATTTAAAAGCATGTTTTACTTACCTCAGATGCCAGGGAAGGTCATATTCCAGCTAAATGTACTCCATTATTTATTACTTTAATAGTGAATAATAAAATATTATTCACTATTAGTGTCATAAAAAATGATATGAAACGAGAAAAGTGGAAATCCAACAGAGGTCCATAATGATAAGCTGGCATTTTGTTCCTGGCATTGATTTTGCCACCTCAGAGGGTAGGGGTCGAAAAGTCAGTGCACGGGGTCGCAAGGGGCAAGCCAAGGGTCGCAGCTATGCCCCTTTTGGACAACAAAATAAAGTCCATGTGTTGTATCTTCACCTTTAAGACTAGCATTCCCTGTTAGGAATGCTCCATGACATCAGCAAGAATGTTATGGATCAAGCTGATGCCAGTTGAAGCCACCACTTTGCTGTTGCCACAAGCCTCTCTGGGGTGTTGTAAATAAATCTACTTTGATTCAAGCTCACTGGATCATCGTTTTATTACTGGCGACGGAGGAAACCCACCAGGAAAGAACCCAGCATGAAAAATATTTGTTTGGACCTGCTCTCCGTAATCTCAAGGTTAGTCGGTGTATTGAGAAAGACAGGAACTGTTTTTATTTTTATTTTGGAGCAGTTGTTAACACCCGTATGTCCCTTCATGCTCATCGTAAGCAGGAAGATTATAGCGTGTTGTCAATCTTTCGTTTTAAAAGCTCTGGATTTGCTTACCGTGTAAATAAACTTTGCGGCATCTTTTGAATCCTGTGGTGCGCGTGCAGCGAGGCGCGAGGTGTGCAGTTTCAGCTGTGTGGAGTGAGGCGCGAGCAGACAGCAGGAGCTTGTTTCTTCTCTGCGAGTTAAGGCGTCATCACGGCACGCAGCGTGACACACAGAGGAAGTACGCGTGCGTTTATCTTTCGTTTGAATAGAAATTGAAAACGGAGGACGAAAAAAAATGCGAGAGAGAGCAGGGGAGCCAGAATTTCTTTAAAAAAAAGAGAGGAAAGAATATTTTCATTAAAAGAAGATTCATTGTGTTGTATTAAGGTATTTACATTTCGGAAAATATTTATTTCGTTTGTGAGGCAAAAGTGGCAAGAAGAGCAGACAGAAGTACAAGAACAAGCAATTACAAGGATTTTGTGATGGTATTTAAAGAACAAGCATTTTAAGGGAAATATCTCTAGAACAACAATTTTTAGAAGAAAGAGATTTATACAAATAAGTTAGTTATTTTAACGTATTATTTTATTTTTCCAGCTTATTATTTTATTCATTGAAGATTGATGGTATCCCAGTATCTCTTTGAGTTAGCTTGTTACTTTACCTTATTTATTTTAGGGTATTGTTTTAATCTATTTTGTTAGCTATTTTGATTTCAGGATGTCAACGACGAGTGGAATGAATCAACCACCTCAATTTTTAAGTGAACAAGGTGAACCTGTTTTGCCTTGGAAAAAGTGGAAGCCAATTTTTGATTCGTACCTGCTCGCCATTGGTGGTGAAAAGTTCTCTGCTGTCAGGAAACAAGCAGTTCTATTGAATAATCTTGGCATTGAGGGTAGGAATATCTATGACAGTCTAGATCCTATACCTATAGGTAGAGGAGCTGGAGAACCTAATGATGTATACGAGATGAGTGTTCTTTTCCAAAAACATTTTGGAGCACGCATTAATGTGGTTATGGAAAGACACACGTTTTTCATGCGTATACAAGGGAAGGGAAAGAGAGTCTGCAGTTATGTTGCAGCACTTAAATCACTTGCACAAACATGTAAATTTGAGCAGCTGACTGACTCTCATTCGTGATCAGCTTGTCCGCTGTACTAATGATCAAAAAATTCTGGAAAAGTTGTTGTCAAAAAATCCGAACTTGAAAGAAGCCATAACCATAGTTGAGAGTGTTGAGCATACTTCTAATTGGGTCAAAGAAATACAGAAAGGTCCAAGTCAGTCTGACCTTGTTTCAAATATCAACAATGAGAACCAAGAGATTTTTCATTCTGAAATGCATGTCGCCTCTGTCAACAAAGCAAATGTAAAGCAAGATAAGACTTTTTTAAAACCTGACAAGGCGAAACAAAATTTCGATTTTAATAGAGATGGGAAGTTTAGATGTCCCAGATGTAGTAGTCAAAACCATGGACTAAATTTTCCAAATTGTTTTGCAAAAAGTACTGTTTGCAGAAATTGCGGAAAAAAGGTCACTATGCCCGGATGTGCAGGAACAACAAAGTGAACTTTGTGGAGGATGAGGAAGAATGTGTTCAGCATGCAGTCCATTGCACACACCATTTGATATTGTGAACGACGTGAAGTCTGTAGACTCTGATACTGTGACAATGCCGAAATGTGACATATATATAGGAAATGAGATTGTTCCTGTCTTAGCTGATTCAGGTTCTTTGTTTACCTTAATTAGCGACAAGTTTTGGTTTTCAACTTTTGGGTCTGACAAAATTAAGCTTTTAACACCTGACATAAATCCGGTTGGGTACGGTGGTCAAAAAATTGATCTGATTGGTTATTCTGTTCAGACCATCTTGTTTAAGGACAGGGAAACAGTGGGCAAAGTCTATGTTGCTAAGTGGGGGGATAGCCTTCTTGGCTGGTGTCAGCAAAGGGACCTTAGGATTATTTTAAATCCAAATGCACCTGAACAAGTCATGTTGGTTTCTCCACAGAGTGATATTCAAGATGTTGTAGAAAATGTTCCTGGAGTTTTTAGCGACAAACTTGGTCTTTTGAGTGGTTTCAAACATAAATTTCTTTTAAAGGACAATGCGAAAACTGTCGTGCATAAAGTAAGGAAAGAACCTAACCTTATGTTGGAACCACTTCAGGAAGAAATTGACAGACTACTGAAGTTAGAAGTAATTGAGGTGATAGAATCCTGAGTGGCTTGCGCTCATAGTTTTGGCACCTAAGGATAAAGGGAGCAAAATTAGTATGTGTGTGTACTTAAGATGTTTGAATGGTTCAATCTGGGTAGATAGACAACCCTTGCCGAATATCAATGAGATCCTGTCAAAGTTAGGAGGGGCAAATATGTTTATTGTGATGGATTTATCGGCAGCGTACCACCAAATTATGCTCCATGAAGACTCAAGACATTTAACCTCTTTTGTAACCCCTGTTGGAGCTTACAGGTTCATTAGAATGCCTTTTGGTCTGGCAAGTGCAGCTGCTTGTTTCCAAAGGGTTATGAAAAATGTTTTGGCAGGAATTGATTCTGTACTGTTTTTCCAGGATGACATTCTGGTACATGGATGTGACAAGAGTAAACATGATGAGGTTTTATTTAAAGTTTTGTCTAGGTTAGAGAAGTATGGGTTAACTTTGAAACGTCAAAAATGCAATTCCGGGTAAAATCTGTATCTTATCTTGGACATTCCATTTCTGGGGAGGGAATCAGTCCTAAAATTGATTTAGCTGAGGCCATATTGCAGGCTCCACCTCCTTCAAACAAAGACAAGGTGAAATCATTTATTGGTTTGTCTGAATACTACTCTAAGTTTATTTACAATTTTGCAAGTTTTATGCAACCCATCAGACATCTTTTAAAGAAGGGCGCTGTTTTTAGTTGGGATCAAGAATGTGCTAATGCTTTTGAAGTAGTGAAATCAGAAATTGCAAAAATGCCAACTTTAGGTCATTTTGATGGGCACATGAAGACAATTTTGACCACTGATGTAAGTATTCGGGGGTTGGGGGCTTTTCTTTCCCAGATGGTTGATGGCACTGAGAAGGTCATTGGCTTTGGTTCTCGGTTGCTGAATGGTGCCGAAGAGCATTATTCAGTGATCGAACGTGAGGCACTGGCCTGTTCATGGGCCATCAAACATTTTAAGTTTTATTTGTGGGGTCTGCCATTTATTGTAGGTCAAACCACAAACCCCTTGTACAGATGTTTTCTTGTAGAAATGTTGAGTGCACTACTCCGAGAATCAAGAGGTGGGTTGAAGGACTCATGGAGTATAATTTCCATGTAGAATATTTACCTGGCCTTATGAATATTCCAGCTGATTTCCTCTCAAGATCACCTTTACAAAAGTATGTAATAAGTGATCCTTAGTGCCAGAGCATTTCATGGGTAAAAGAATCAGCTCTAAATGAAGTTGAATGGAGAAGTTGTTTTTTGAGTGACCAAGCTAGAGCATCTGTTATGGATTTCACTGTGAATGGTTGGCCTGTTTTGAAAGATGTTCCTGATTCGGCCAAAGGTTATTGGAACGTCAGAGATCGAATATGGTTGCTCTACCTTAACTGGCCTACCTAAAACATCCACAGCACCACTCAAAGCCTGTCTCAACGCTGCGGCAAGACTCATCACTGGATCCAGGAAATTTGATCATATTTCTCCCCACCTGAAAGCTCTAAACTGGCTACCATATGAGGCCAGAGTTCAAATGAAGTTAGCATGTATTTCTCACAAAGCGGTGCACTATAACATGCCAGGATACCTAGCCAAGAAAATTAAGCTATCGGGAGGAATCAGACCAGCTAGAAGCGCAAATGAGCTGCTGTTGAGGCCAGCCATCTTCCGAAAGAAAAAGACCTATGATCGAGCATTCTCCGGAGCTGCCCCCAGAGTCTGAAATTCACTACCCCCAAGCATTAGGAAGATTCAAAATATTGTACTATTCAAACGTGAAGTGAAAAGCCTCCTGATGAGTAAATACCTTGCATAGGGAAGCCGATGGATCGCTGGTATGATCGCTTCCATCAGCTGAAAGGTGGCCTCTTATTGAATACCTTCACTGACAGGAGATTGACTCCACACACAAGCCTCGGCTGTATCATTATGACTACTACAGTCCTATGTGAACTTATAACGGTTCTCACAGCCAATCTTTATAACCTCTACCTCACCTTATCGAATGCTAAGGATCGTGATATAAGCTAAGCCTTCTCACCTTGTATTGATAATTGCACATGTGTTTGGAATATTTATATTTAGACACCATTTATAGCCATAGTTTCTACTACCTCATATCTGTTGGTTGTATAATGGATACTGTACTATCATTGTGTAACTTTTCTCGATGTTAAGCGCTCTGATACCCAAAGGTCTTGTTCGCGCTATACAAAACTCTATAATAAATAAATAAATAAATAGAGATTAATTAAACATTGTGCAGGGCGAGCTTTTTCATGGGGACAGGTTGATTCCCCCATTGATGATGCGAGAAAAGATTAATAAACCTTGCACATGAGGGACACCTTGAGCGTAGTCTCACAAAGGCAAGGGTTAGAGAATCCTATTGGTGGCTTGAAGTGGATCGCCCAGTTGAAGAGACTGTCAGGGATTGTTCCATTTGTGCAGGAAATGATAAATCTAGGAAGGTGAAGTCCACTCCTCTTTCCCCTGTTGCTATACCGGAGCGTCCCTGGTCAAAACACGCTGTGGATATAGTTGATCCTTTTGATAATTTGGCTCCTTCTGAGAGAATTGTGGTTGTCCTGGTGGATTATACATCTAAATGGTTATCTGCTTCTTGTATAAGTTCAGTTTTAACTAAGAATATCATTGAGTTTCTAAAAGATGCTTTCACTTGTGAAGGGATTCCTGATGTCCTTGTTTCAGATAATAGGCTACAATTTACCTCACAAGAGATGGCTGACTTTTTGAAAGACTTGTCCATCACTCATCAAAGAACTGCTCTCTATTCTCCCTTGGCAAATGGTTTGGTTGAGAGTATGAATAGACTGGTTAGGGCTTCTGCTCAGACCGCTTTAGAGTTGAGAGTTCCACTTAAGCCTATTCTCAGGGAAAAATTATGGGCGCATAGAAACACACCCAACAGCGTGACTGGTTGTTCGCCATTTAAAAAATTGAAGGGTAGAACGGCTGGTTGAAAATGTAATCCTTTATGGTTAAGTGTAAAAGACAGCGGTTGTGTTGTCAATAATTGGAGAGTGAGAAATTATCAGAATAATTACAAGCAGAGGTTTGACATCAAAATCTGGGCAAAGAAGATCTTATTAAAGGTTGGTGATCTTGTTTTCATTAAAAAAGCAGTGTGGTCACCGAAAGGTAAATCTAAGTATTTTGGGCCTAGACGTATTGTAAAAGTCATGAATAATGTTGTCATGCTTGATGGTGGGGATGTTTAGAGTATGTCTTGTTTAACAAAATGTTGGGAGGAGGATGGTAATGTGAAGTCAAAATGTTCCAATGATAATAATGAAAAGCCGAAACATTTCAAAAATCTGTCACAAAATGTTCCTTTTCGCAGCACTAGAGCTAAAAGATCTCCTTTGTATTTACAGGATTATTATCCCAAGTAATGTTTTCCTTTATCATTTTTACTGGATTATTTTTTATTAATGTTGCTATTTGTTTCTTGTTTTATTTTTGTTCTTTTATTATAAAAAGGGAGATGTGTTGTATCTTCACCTTTAAGTCTAGCATTCCCTGTTAGGAATGCCACATGACATCAGCAAGAATGTTATGGATCAAGCTGATGCCAGTTGAAGCCACCACTTTGCTGTTGCCACAAGCCTCTCTGGTGGGTTGTAAATAAATCTACTTTGATTCAAGCTCACTGGGTCATCGTTTTATTACCATGTATGTCTTCAGTTTAAAGTAACTGAAAGCCTTTTCTTTGCTCCAATAAGAATCATATTTTTCTGTGGTACATTAAAACTCAAAAAAGAGTTTCTATGATTTTTTTAGGGAGACCAACGTTCAAGGAAGCATTAATACTGATCATTTACAATTAAATGGTATGGTTCATTTTTATAAAAATGTTTGATATTTTGCAAGCTTATTGCACCATGTTTAAATGGTGGCATGCTTCTTTTTATTTTTCCACGTTTTTTATGCCATATGCTTGCAGTAAAGGAAAGACCTATTAACTTTGCCTGTACTTGTTTACTTTGGTTTAATTGCCTGTAGTTCTGGCTTACCTCCTCAATACTCATTTATTCTTGCCTTGTTCACTATGCCGACTGAAGGATCGCTGTTGCATTGCAGTTTCAATAAAGATATGAACTGAATTTAATACTGACTGGACCCCTACTGTGCATTTCGTGAAACTAAAAGCACCATTTTTAGGATATTGTTATGAAGTTATAACATTTGTTTATAGACTCTGCCTTATAATATGTTTCTAATATAGGTCTGCAAGCCCCATATAGAAGCGAATCTCTCATTTCTTTATTACAGCCGATTTGTAACGTAAACACTCAACAGTAATAACTTATTATAATTCAGTTCTGACATCACAATGCTTAGTGCCAGAGTCAGCATCCCAGGGTAAAGGTAGGCACCAGAGCACAAATATGGCTGCAGTTTAAAAAAACAAAAACAGAATGATTCTTTGCCTTCTCCTGCTGTTTTTCTAGGTTAATAGTGATTAGCGGAAAGGAGATATTTCTGCCAACATGTTTATATTTGTTCAATTTTAGGTAATTATGAGGAAGGCAGAATCTCTCTGTATGGTTTTACACAATATAAGTTACAGCGTCTTTTTTTCTAATTTCAAACTTGTACTACATTGACTCTAATATATTTTTGCAATATTTATCTAAATGCTTTTTGGTGTGTTCAATTTTGTACTAGAGATTCTAATTGTATTCTTCATGTTTACAAACATCCTATCTGTTTCCTAAGAAAGAAAACTTCACCGAAGAGATAGGACGTTCGTGGGAAGGGTTAAAGTACTCCTTGTCATACATTTTAAGCAGGGTCACTGGAATTACAGGATTGTTGTGCTGTGTCATTTTTTTGCATAGTTATAGATTTGTCACATTTGCCACATAATTCACCATCTGCCTCATAATCTGCAGATTTTAGTAAGAAAAAATAGTTTCTGGCTCAAAAGTTATAGTACATGCAGCTACATGTCGCAGTGCAACGGAAGCCCTTTTGCAAAGGTTACTGGTCGCCTTCCGTTGTTTATTGCTATATTTGGGTGTTAAACTAGTACTAATGAGGTGCAAACAACACCCAGACAGTGTTAATAAGTGTAAAAATCCTTGGCAAAGCCAATACGTCTTGGCAATGCGAGGGCTATTGGCTTTGTCAATGTCAATGTCTTTAAGCAATGTTGTATAGCAGCATCATAAGCTTGCCTTCACAAACCATAACGAAGAAAACAGAAGCTAAACTGAAGCAAGCTAATGATAAAGCTATGGGCAGGCTGTAAGGCCACTTTGTGTAAACAAAATGTCTTGAACAGATAGCATGTTCACTGTCTAGCCGAGACTAAAGCCGTGACCTAAAACTGTATGTAAATGGTGCTCATGTAAATCGCTCAGATACCTTCGGACCTAGTTCGCGCAATATAAAACGGCAAAAATGAAACAAGCCCATTGCCCCTGAAGCCCAGAATTTGAGGGACACATTACACCTCAATTATAACAGTTTTTGCTTCTAAAAGGGGATAGGTGCAGATTTTATTGCTACTTGCATTGGGGCCCTGCCACTGCCCTTGCTACGAGGCAGTGCTAATAGAGAGCAGATGAAATATATCAAAGGGGACTCAGTGACATTCAAAAGTTTCTGCAGGGGAGGTGACAATGTACAGCTTTAATAAGAGTGAAGTGTTAGGAATCGTCTACTGGAAAGCACATGGGGAGAAGGAGCAGAAATGTTTTTCTTACTTCACAATAAAAGGAAAAGGATCTGCCCCTCAGTGGAGCAGAGACCAGTCTACAGGAGATGAGGAGAGTATCTGAGATGATGAAAAAAGGGCAGAGGTGACTATTTTCCAATGATCCGCCTCCCCCTGCTTGTGAATCCCACCTATAGATGCTCTGTGGCAGTCAGGAGTCTGGTCCCAGAGAGCTTCTGGGAGATGTACTTTCAGCTGGATAGCCTGCAGGGTTTACAGATGCTCAGCTTCCAGGCTCAGCACCGCTACATTTCCCGGAGTACATGGGATTAGCATAGCGGACAGCAATGGCTGCAGAGTTTGATGAAGAAGTGGTGTTTGAAGTGAGTGACAGCTCCATGTTTAATGCAGTAACATGCTACAATGAAAACGGGCAACACAGTAGGAGCCTGATTGGAGCAAACCCAGGCTTCAGGGGGAAGTAGGGGTAATGGTCCAGGTGTTGTGGGTCTGGGATGCTTGGGAAGGAGGGTGTAGCCTATAAAGCTGGTGTGCGAGGACTGCAGAGAAAATGGTACTTAATCTGCCGAGGGGACGGGGTGTGAGGCTAAGTCTGTAAAATTGGATCCGCACTGGTGGCATTGGTATATGGTAAATAGAGTGAAAACACAAGCACTCACATGGTGTGCTTGAACACAAAGAAAAAAAGCATTTGCAATGCAATAGGTCTCGCATTTGCGAGAGTTTGAGCTATTGGCATTGCAAATGACAATGCCTTTTATTTATGTGTTTTGAAATCCTACAAGTGGTGTGTAAACACGCACTTTGTAATTATAGTCACTGCTTACGAGAAGCAAGGCTGGCCGTAACTATGCCTCTTTTATTGCCAGCTTTGCTTCTCATAAGCAGGGACTATCAGTAGAAAGTGCGTTTATGCACCACTTGCAGGTTTGCAAATCACATAAATAAAAGGTGTTGTCATTTACAAAGGCATGCAAGACCTATTTCAGACCTATTTCATTGAAAATGCCTATTAGAAAATGTACCTAGGGCCAGGTGCTGACGCAACGACCAAAACGCCCAAGGAATGCAGAAGGAAGTGCCTATGGTTTTACTAATGTTTTAACACTATGCAAGTCACAAAACAGGAGTTTTCTCACACTGCATCATTTCATTTTTGCGGTGGTTGATTCGAAATTTGTGAATTTGATGTAGAAAATGTGGCCCAAAAGTCCGCCCTTAGCGGCCTACTCTGAAAAAGGTCCTAGGTAACACAAAACTTTGAAGGCAAAAAGCCATTGTCAAAGACAACGCGCCCTACCAATTTATCGGAAATGAAGGACACTAATAAGATCCTCCAACCAAATGTATTCAAATAAGCAGTACATGACAAGTGTAAGCCGCCAATAAGTTTATGGTTGGATAGGTTATACCAAACAGGCTCATCTTTTATCATTCTGTCTCCTTCGACTCCGAAAGCAAAGAAATATAAAAAAACGCCTGGGGGGGTTACACCCCCTAATCCAAAAATTATAACATTTCAGTGTTCGTTCCAATGCTTTTAGACTGAGGGGAGGGATGTGGACATCCATAACCCAAAGTCTGTAGTGGGGACAGGGGACCTAGGTAAGTACCAGACCATATGGCTAAAGCGAGGGAAAGCATAGAGCGCACTGCTATTATGGTGGTTGCACTAGTCCCCGGATAGGTGAGAGAGGTCCCGCTTTTGGGACCTTCTAAGTATTTAGTTATGCAGCACAACATCCTTGGTGCAACAACACCAATTGTTGCATGGCTAAACACTTATAAGGTCCCAAAAGCGGTGTTGTGTGTGTGGTTGTGGGTGTGGTTGGGGTTGTGTGGTTGGGTTGGGTTGTGTGTCTGTGTGTGGTTGTGTGTGTGGTTGTTGTTGTGTGTGTGGTTGTGGTTGTGTGGTTGGGTGTGGTTGTAGTTGTGTGTGTGTTTGGTTGTGGGTGTGGTTGTGTGTGTGTTTGTGGGTGTGGTTGTGTGTGTGTGTTTGGTTGTATGTGTTTGTGTGTGTGTTTGTAGTTGTGTGTGGTTGTGTGGGTATGGTTGTGTGTGGTGTTGTGTGTGTGGTTGTGGTTGTGTGTGTGGTTGTGTGTGTGAATGTGTGTGTGTGGTTGTGTGTGTGGTTGTGTGTGTGGTTGTGTGTGTGTGGTTGTGTGTGTGGTTGTGTCTGTGTGGTTGTGTGTGTTTGTGTGTGTGTGGTTGTGGGTGTGGTTGTGTGGTTGTGGTTGTGTGTGTGGTTGTGTGTGTGGTTGTGGTTGTGTGTGTGTGGTTGTGTGTGTGGTTGTGGTTATGTGTATGGTTGTGTGTGTGGTTGTGTGTGCGGTTGTGTGTGTGGTGGTGTGTGTGGGTGTAGTGTGTGTATGTGTGTGTGGTTGTGTGTTTGTGAGTGTGGTTGTGTGTGTGTGTGTGGTTGTGGTTGTGTGTGTGGTTGAGTGGGTGTGTGTGGTGGTGTGTGTGTGGTTGTGTGTGTGGTTGTGTGTGTTGTGTGTGTGGTTGTGTGTATGTGTGGTTGTGTGTTTGTGTGTGTGGTTGTGTGTATGTGTGGTTGTGTGTGTCTGTGGTTGTGTGTGTGGTGGTGTGTGTTGTTGAGTGTGTGTGGTATTGTGTGTGTGGTTGTGTGTGTGGTTGTGTGTAGTTGTGTGTGTGTGGTTGTGTGTGGTTGTCTGTGTGGTTGTGTGTCGGGGTATGTGTGTGGTGTGTGTGGGTGTGTTTGGTTCTGTGTGTGTGTGGTTGTGTGTTTGTGTGTGTGGTTGTATTTGTGTGTGGTTGTGTGGGTGTGATTGTGTGTGGTTGTGTGTGTGGGTGTGGTTGTGTGTCCTTGTGTGTGTGTGTGGTTGTGTGTGTTTTTTTGTGTGTGTGGCTGTTTGTGTGTGTGTGGTTGTGTGTGGTTGTGTGTGTGTTGTTATGTATGTGGTTGTGTGTGTAGTTGTGTGTGGTTGTGTGTGTGTGGTCGTGTTGTGTGTGTGGTAGTGTGTGTGGTTTGTGTGTATGATGTGTGTGTGTGGTTGTGTGTGGTTGTGTGTGTGTGGTTGTGTGTGTGTGTGTGTGGTGTTGTTTATGTGTGTGGTTGTGTGTGTGTGGTTTGGTGTGTGTGGGTGGTTGTGTGTGTGTGTGGTTGTGTGTGTGGTTGTGTGTGTTTGTGTTTTTAGATGTGGCTTATAACACTTTCTCCTCTTCTCCGGATTCATCAGTTTGAAGTGAAATGTTATTTCTATCTCTGACAATTTGACTCCCTACTTTTGAAGGAGAAAAAAGAAATACATTCTTGCTGGACATAAAACTATGTGCATTGTTTGCAGTTGGCTATGCGTTAATTTTAGGGGGTGGAGCCGGTGCACGTAAATAAAGCTACATGACAGGGCACATGTGGAATTGCTTGGTGCACATCCTCTTCACGCTAAAAAAAACTCGTATTAGTGGGTTCAAGGCTAATTAAACGTCTAGTAGATAAATGGCATGTTCAGTCGGGAAACAAGGAAACAAGTAAATCCCCCAAAAATATACTTGTGGCTACTCATATAAGAAATTAAGAGATGACACATGCGCTGAAATGCATTAAAAGTAAAAATTTTATCAGAAAGGTGAAGCAAATAGAGCCAGGGACGCCGTTAGAGTAGGCTGATTAACATAATTAAGGTAGCCGTCCAGTTATGAGAGCAGTATGCGGGGCTACACTTACAGAAAATTGACAATATAGCAGGGTTGCGGGTGCTTAATTGAAAACGAGTTTGTTCAAACACATGCTTAGAACGAATACAAATTAGGATTCACATTAAGCCAGTGTACTAGCTTACTCAAGTCATGTACATATGCTGAATCGTCACAATTATCCGGCATGGTAAGTATGTGCTCAAGGGGGTGTTTCACTGACTTAGTCAGATGTGAGGCTGGTTATGTGCTGGGTCAGCTTGGCCATCAGCACCAGCTAGCTGCTTTGATTGCGTGAGTCATCAGGTATAGAGAATGGTCTGCACAAAATAACAGGCATTGTAGCAAAGTTGCGGTGCACTTGTCTGAGTAGGAATGATTGCCAATGTATGCCTGGGCTCTGCAGGAGGCACAGTAATTAGAGCTGCCTTAAAAATTGCAGAGGCGTCAGAAGCAGACCTGCTGGCTGAGACAGACACTCTTGGTTACTCTGCGAGTCTGTTTAATTTTTGCAACATTTCGTCTGTGAGCCTGTTAATTCGTAAATGCATGAAGACAAGGGGGAAGGTAAGATTCCTCTTGTTTCTAATGCTATGTCAGGTAAAAACAAGCATGCAGAGCGCCCGACTCTACCCCTCCTCCAATGTCCGGCCCCAGGCTTACAAGGGAAACAGGAAGTATTTTACCTTCCCCATGTCTTCATGCATGTACAAATTAATAGGCTGACGGAAGAAATGTTGCAACAAGACGACCCTCTAAAAGCTAATTATTTATGCACTCAGCTATAAAAAGCGATGATGATTTGAGGAGCTGAGAGGAAATAATACGCTATTCAATCATAGGTCTTCCTTTGACTGAACAAACTCAGTCTCCCCTCACCCCTCTCGAAACGGAACAATTAGAGGCAGAGGATGCGAAGGCCGACGTTTGTGATGCAGATAACATCTTTAAGTCAGCATACTATGTAAGTGGGTCATTTCACAGGTCCTTGCTTTGAAGTTTGGCTCTGCCCTTGCTCTGCGAGAGCCTGCTATTCGGGAGTGCTGAAGTGAAGACTAAGTGTTAGTGTAGCGCAATCTTCCGAGCCACAGACCCTAAAGATCTTATCAAGGAAGCAGCGTAATAGGGGGGGGGGGGGGGGGGGGTTGCGAGCCTCAGCTTGGCACAAGCCACTTATTTTTACATACAAAAGGGAATCCGTCTAAGAACCATCAACGCAAGATGTCAAAATGGCTTAAAGAATTAAGCTTGAATTCAAAGACTGATTCACGCCAGTTGCCCAGGATGGGACAGACCCATTTGAAAAGAGACTTGCCCTGTACAGAAGATAAAGTGTCTCAAAACATAGGGCCTGCGCTCGCTGCTAGTCTTGCTATGCCCCAGGCCTTGCTTTAGAATGAGGTGCGCAATCCATTTCTAAGAGAGGGGGGTGGATTTATCATAGCAGCCCCCATTGAGCTTGCAAAGAGCTTGTGAGATGGGGAGCAGGAGGTGAGCCCGTGAGTGGTATGCGCGCTGACGAGAGATGAAAGCCAGGTGGCGCCTCTGCTCGTTAGCACGTGGCCGCGCACATACATGCAAGCTCTAGGCTACATGCACTGTAGCTCTATGCCAGCGATACCACTCTGAAAATCCCCTTACTAAATGTCTTGCTAGCAGCGCATGTGCGCTGGCTCAGTGAGACTTAAAAATGGCTCTAAAACGGAAGCAGTGGATGGACACAGGTACTAGGTCTATGCTCCAAGAGAGGGCCAAACAAAAGGAACAAAGGAAATGAGAGCGACGCTGAATCAAACCAATGATAAAGCAATGGGCGAGCTGTAAACTCACTGTGTGTAAACAAAATGTCTCAAAGAGACAGCACACATGCCGAGATCTAAAAATGACTATGCCAAAATGTGTTACATTATGCTGCATAATTTGCCTTTTATTGCCACATAATTTACTCAACATTGTCACATAATCTGGCCCTCCCTTGCCACATAATTAGAGTGGCCATGATTATACGGATATTGCAAGTCACTTCTGAGCTCCATGACCTTATTAAAGAAACTGAACCTGTGGCCTCATTCCTCTATATGGTCACAGAACTCTGTGGTGATTTGCAATATCCTTATAATGTACTGCAGGGGGCACTGCTTTTTTTAGGCCAGTGGTGCTATTGTGCCACAATGGAGCCCTCTTTTACTGTTGATTTATTATCTGAAGATGTGTTTCAATAAAAAAAAAAAATATATATATATATATATATATATATATATATATATATATAAATATATAAATATATATATATATATATATATATATATATATATATATATATATATATATATATATATATATATATATATATATATATATATATATATATACTCTTCTACAAAAGCTATGAATTTTAATAAAGATACCATCATTTTGATCTGGAGATATTTTTCTACCTGTCTGAAAATACTTCATTCTGGAAAGAGGATGTATTTTTTCTTATCTCTAGAACATAATTTTAGTCACAAATTTCAAAATTAGAGAGATAATTAGTCTTACATAAAAGGACATAATTCAGAGTGGCCTCATATTTGGGGAAGTAACACCGCACCTTGCTTACCGATACCTTAAGCTCTGATATTTCGAGAGTGCTGTATTAGTTCCCCTTGCCCATCTTCCGCAGGTTGAAGGTGATAATAATAACTGGGTAATGCTACACGTTTTCTCCAGCTGGGTGCTCCAAAACGTGTAGTCCTCTTTTTTTCGAGCGCAAATTTTGGCAGATACTACCAGGTTAAATGTGTGCGGTGTGAAACTGCCCTATGCATAATTCACACACGTATTGTAGGCCCACTTCTGGTAAAAAAAAATTTTTAAACTTCTGTTCTTCCGGCGGAATTCAGAATGAGGCCTAAATAATTAATCATCTAATTTCCAAAACTAGAACACAGTATTGGAGGCACTGTGGAGATCAAATTAATATTCACTGGCAGGAGACAAGCCAACAACAGCGAATTTTCCATAAAAAACATTTACAAAACTGCACCTTCAAGTCTTTTGCTGGTAAAGAAATGAGACTGTTCACTATTTCTTGTAGATTGAATACAATCTGTCTTGTTGATAAAAAAAATACATACATAGGTAATATGTACTCATTAATCATTTTTGGGGGTTGCCTGCCATGTTGATCATCTGTCACTCTAGTATCCCCGGAAACACTCTACGCATTTAGAATAGCAATGTTATATTTTATTTTATAGGGTGGTGGTGCTGCCCAGAGGTTGTTTCAGAGCAAACCTATGATGATCAGGGGTTCAAGGGGGAGTTCACGGAGGGACTATGCCAAGGTGTATTCAGGATCACAGTCTGCCTGTTCTAACCGCTTGTCTTCTACGGTGCAGGGTGTAGCTTCCATTGGTGCAGCAGGGGTAGTGATACCGGGGCTAAGAGGTCTCAGGGAACCACTAAACCTGATTACTGCTGTATTTTATCATTCAAACAGTAGCCACGGAGGCCCATTTGCTTCCTTGCACTCGGGCTCATGACACACTTGCTACCTTACCGCTACTGCTACGGTGTGCATGGTGGAACATTTTTAGTGCTTGAGGAGTATGCCTCTCTGCCCAAAGGGTAGTAACTAGAGGGAATGTTACTACATTTGGAGTGCATATCTGACTTTTTCAAGGTTAACAAAGGATCACAAGTGTACTCCAGGGAATTAACTCAGTAGCATATGCTACTAAGCGTAGGTGGTGGGCGGGCGGTGGTGGGGGTAACGGGGGGGGGGGATAAAACAAATAAAAATAAATGTTTTTCCTTGGGTGCTGCTGCCTCTCCTCTGTCTCCTCTGCACCAGACAGGGGCTTGGAGGATTTGCATGTTCCCCACCAGGCTTTGTAATGCAGCCTGGTGAGGAAGATGCAAAGTGCGCATGTGTCGGTCAAATCGTCATGGCACTTTAGAGTGTGCTTTACACTCCTCCCCTGCCCCCTGCACTGGCCAGCCCGGCCCACCGTCTCTGCCTCTGCACCCTAGCAGGATGGAAAACTAAAACAATAGTAACATTAGTCATTAACATTTTAGTTTTCCTTTTTACACTGCTCGCAGAGCAATGGGGCCCCGCTCCTCCGCCTTAGCGGAGGAGCCGCGCCTGAATCACCTAAAGCTACAGATTTTCTGGTGTAATCCAATTCATAATGTGCAAAGCCAATTCTTTTTAACTCAGGTAACATAGCTTTGCTATGGAGAAACCTCTTCAACTAAGTCCTCTTTAAATAGGAGGTGTTCCCTTCCTTTCCCTTCCTGGAAAGGCATCTATTCCCGCCTTTTAAAGGAGTTCATTTGCAAGGATTGGAAACTGCCAACAAAATTATTGTGATCCCTGACTAATCTAGAAGTCATGGGTGCTCATGCCTTTTTTATGATATGGCTTGATAGCGCAGCTGTGTGCGGACAATTATGTAAGAACCACCAAGAGAGGGCCATTGGCTCCACCCACATGTTGGGGGCCAGGAGTACATGTTTTAATTAAGCATGCCATCCACACAGCTGTAATCATTTTGTTTATCCAGTTGCCTGAGCTTGAACTTGAGGCACACACATGCCATTGTAATGCTATTAAAGTGTCTTAGATAACTAGATAATGTATGGTGTTTTCTCTGGCAGCAGCACAGATAGGAGGAGGCAGTCTTTACCACACATGGATTTTTAGGTCTGGCTTGACAGTGCATTCATAACTTAGAGCTATTGGCAATGCCAATGCTTGCTTTCATAAGCAGCTTCTCAATTTGAATAATCACAATCCTGTCCCAACCTTCAACGTGCTAAGGCGGGATTCTGTCATATGGGCAGATTTTCCACATTTGTGTGTGCACTGTCCAAACATAAAATGTCACAACTCCATATTCTGTGAAACAAGCTGTAGAGTTTAGATTAGATTTACAGATTGTAAAATAGATAGGCAATTTATTTTTAAATAAGGCCCATATTTGCAAGTGAGGTTGCACTCCTACCTTGGTGAATTTATACAGGACTGACAGTAAAAGAAAAAATACTCTTCTTTCTTGAACCCTATCCTTAAAATGAGGGTTCCAACATGTTCCTTTGGTGATGTCAAGACCTACAACTTCATAGACTCTTTAAGGATGGGACAATTAACTGAAATTAGGCTACATACAACTTCTTGTGGCACATAAACCTGTGGGAGGCTCTAAAAATGGCGAGGTCTAAGAAGTCCATCTGAGATACCTTCATTAGATGCGTGGTTTATCTAACAAAGGACATGGCTGGGAGAGGATGTAGCCCGATGGCTAGAGCGGTTGACTGTGAAGCTGGGGAACTAGGTTAGAGTCTCAGCTAGGGATTCTCAACCTCCTGTGATTCTGGGCAAATCACTTAATCTCCCCGTGCCTAACAAAATGAAGGTGTCCTTGTGTAACACAACTGGTGCTCGTGTAAAGCGCTCTGATACCTTCGGGTCAAGTTTGTGCTATATAAAACACCCTAATAAATAAATAAATGGCCTAACACACATGAAATAAAATCCCATGGTTGACAAATTCATAAATGGTGTCTTACTGGACTAAGAAAATCAGCCAGCAGCAAGATATTTATTTAACCATCTTCATGGCACCGGTAATTTGGGTAGTAAGTCGTCCAACACAAGGTAACTGTAAAAGTAAGCAGCAATAACTTGGGCGCTATACACAGGCCCCAATCCAATCCACTATTGTGAAGAGACATTTTGAAATGCTTAATTCACTATAACTACATTTCAGGAATGAGAATAGTAGCTTGTGTTCCCCTGCTATGAGCTACCAAAGCTCTGTCTTCGAGTTGCCGCTTGTCTCCTTCAGTCCGTTTGTATTTCTCGGTTTAAAATACTTCATCTCAAAAAGCCTGTTCACACTAGTGGACTGGTTTGAAAAAATGTATACTACATAAAATTGTAGATAGGTAACTGTAAATAAAGGGGATTTTGTGTCACCTCAATGTTCTTAATGACATTAAAGGCAACTCGTTGTCACTCGGAACCCCTGGGTGAAAAACATCCCTGGTATTATTGTTCACAGTTACATGTCTCCAATTCTACATATTAAGCTGAAAGGAAATAGTGTTTTAGGCAGTGCTTAATTGGAGCCAGTGGTTTCCGGTGCTCAGCACTGGCACTTAATTGTCTACACTGCACTTATGACAGTCTGCCACATGGTGGTGCTGCTCGTCTAATTTAGAGATGAACAGAACAAAAGTTGTTTATAAATACAATATACATTAAAAATTACTAATACCTGGCTCCCCAGCCGTTCCTTTAGCTTTGGGGAACTGGAATATTTGGAACCGTCGCACTTGCAGGCGGGAGAGATGGTTAGTAGCTGTTTTGGCAGCGATAACAAGGGCTATGGAACTTACTTCCTCTCAGTATGAAAACAGCGCCCAGACTCCTTGCTTTTGGGGAAGCAGTAAAAACCTGGTTATTCAGGACTTAGCACATCCTTTACCTTTTCCTGACACTTGCATCAGTATCGGTTCCAGCGCTTAAATGCCTCAGGGCAGTAATGTGCATTATAAATCTAAATAACATAACAATGGGTGGTGCAAGCTGCAGTGGCATTATGGTCAGGGCCCTGGCTCTTATTATTTTACAAATTACGCACTGTTAGGCTGTGGGACAATTACAGCAAACAACAGCATCATCGTGTCACTTCATTGCTGTGTCACTTTGAGGACTTCTAGCGACTCTGCAGCTCTGGCATGTGACAGTCAGCCAGGTACAGCCTTTTCTTACCCAGCTAAGAAAGGGCCGAAACAGAGGAACCCATGGCGTCCTGTTTAATGTATGTTTTTAGGGCCAGCCTACCAGACAACAACAAGACGGATGGTGCTCTCTGGGTGCAAGAGACCTACTGTGGACTTACCAAGAACTCCAAATGCTTACTGTTGGTTGGCTGTATTGTCACTATCATTTGCTGCTTCTATTTCAGCAAGTTTCCTTGCCCCAGCTTGTTATGCACTGCCAGCAGTAGCGGCTGGCATGGCTTGCGGGTGGGAGGGTGGGTGCTGGGGGGGGGGGGGGTAGCGCAAGTGGAGGGTTGCATGGGGGTGTCATAATATATATATTTTTAATGTAAAATCTACTTTTCCGCCGGGTCCAGCGTCTTCACTGCTCCCTGCCTCCAACAGGAACAGGAAGCAGGCAGCCAGGCTCCCTCCCCTAAGCCAATCAAAACGCTGCATGCATGCTGCATGTTGTTATTGGTCTGGACACTGCCCTCAGCCAGGAGCTAGAGGGGAGTGAATGTTCTCCATGCAGGCTGCATCGAGAATCACATTTTTGGCAAACCACATTTTTGGCAAACCCTCAGTGTTACATTAAACACTAAAGTTCGAGTGAAAATGTAATACTGAGTGAGATATGGCAATATAAGTTCGGAAATCAAAGGCTCACCATCATGTCCACTTTATACATACAAAAAAAAATACAATACTGAACAAACAAAACATCAGGGTGCGCGATGTCCCTCATTGAGGAGCCATAAAAACGTGGAAGACAAAAATATCCAAGAAACACTTTCAAAGTATGTCCCGCTGGAAGACGAGAAAGATCTGGTTATCGACAGATACGGGGGCGAGAGTGCATTCACATTAGTTCAGCGTTAGACATGAAGCTACAGTCTGTTGTCAATCATGGAATGTAATTTACTTTTTTAATTATCGGCTGAATACACGCAACAGATTTGAACATAACCTTCCTCTCACTGCCACCTAGTGCTGCGATCGGGGAAGTTAAGTGCAATAAATGGATCATATTTCCGAAGTATTTCATTTTGATGCTTGTGAGTTGGGTGATGCAGACCACACTGAGGCCGTTTTCAAGGCACACGTGGATAACAATGTGTTTGGTGTCATTTAAGGCTGGGTACGTCTCTCCGAAACAATGGTAAAATTCAGTAGACTGAAGTCCCTCAAAAATTGCAAACATTTTTTTATCACATGTATTTTTTCCGAGTATATTTTCATTAAAACCTTTCTGGACTCAATGGGGCTTACTTACAAGCCCCTTGCGCCGCCGGTGCGTCCCTTTTTGTGACACACCGGCGGCACATTCTGCTGCCCCATATTTACAAGGACACATAAAGCCACCCTGCATAGCTTTTCCTGTCCTTGTAAATACAGCCCCTTTACACGCAGCACTTTGTGTGAAAGGGGCGTTCCATGGGTGTTGCTGTGGGTGGTCCCACGCAACACCCATGGAACCTGACACATTCCTGGATTTACGAGAAATCGTAAACCTGGGGATGCATCTGAATGCTACGCCTCCCCAGGGAAGGCGTAGGAAGGCGCAACTAGGAGAAATGTTATCAATTCTCCTCATTTTTTCCTCTTTCTATGCATGCTGCTTTCTGCAGAACACATAGAAAGAGGACATCACCTCTTGTGATTGTTTTTGTGCAGGAAGGTGTTCCTTCCTGCACAAAAACACTCTCCCCACAACGCAGGAACCCTTGCACCATAGTGAGAGGGGACAGCAAAGGCATCCATCATAACGTTGTAGATATGGCGCATCCCAGCGAGGCACAGCCATATGGCTTGTGGCACCATGCTGTGTTACTTTGTTGTAGATAAGGCCACAAATGTTTACTTAGGAGCCCAGGGCTGATGCTGGCTAAATGGCATGGCTGACATATACCAGGCCTGTCTGCTCTTGATTCCACTTACTGTCTCTTTCTGGCACCCCCTACACATCCTGTCTCTTTATCAAACTGTTGCAGGTTCTTTTTAAAGCTGACTTTCTCTGTCTATCACTGTTTTTCTATCTTTCTCTGCCTCATCCCTATCTTTATCTCTCCTTACGTGGATCAAAGTTTGACGGCAAAATTTCGACGGACAATGACCAGGGAAAATTAAATAAATAATTAATTTTCTCTCATCGCCCTCAGTCTGCTAAAATTCCCAACCCCCCCGCCCCCCAAGGCTGCTTGCATTACAATCCTTCAATTTCATACCCCTTCTAACACCCACACACTGAGGTCATTCAAAAAGGACAATCCTACTTCCACACATATGAAAGGCTGTGTATGTTCTCTCCGTTGATTGGCCTATACAAAGTTTTTTTGTTTGGCTTCAAAGTTTTGCAAATTTCCGATTATATCGCTTCACAAAGCTTGCAAAGTTTCAGGTCTTGGGTTGCTTGTGTTCTGGTTCAGGGAGAGCCTGGCCTGGCATTTCAGGCTGGGCTACTTCTATTGTAACAGGGTCAAGACGGATTCACTGATGTATCAGAACATACATCCGGCGTTTGTTACAGACGTCTGCTGTGAACCACACCCTTCAGCAGCCTTCACCACCCTGACACTGGTACACAGACTAAAGACTGGAACAGACACAGAGCTACCAACACATGTGGCAGTCTTTGTGTCTGACAAGCCTACCCTCTTAACATGCAACTGTTTGCAGCACTGATGAAGTCCCCTTTAGGACCAAACCTGTTGGCCGGGCTAAATTTTGATGTTTGGAGAATAAAACAAAACTTTTAGGATTCAACATTATGGCTCCAGTGTTTCAATGGACTGAAAGAAAAATCACTCATGTTGTTGGACTGTGTGAAATATTGGACACAATGAACCATTAATGACTTATGTGACATGATAAAGAACTCCCCGTGGTGGTTGAGATTAAGCCTCAAGACTGATTTGCATATGGCTGGGTTCAAACTGAGGTGGCATGGTGGGCAAAAGAGTGATGGGTTGGAATGCCACCCAAGCGAATGCCAGTGCAAACATTCCTCCCAATACATTTTATGTGCTTAAAGTTTCTAGAGTACATTTATTTACCCTTGATAACTTTTCTCCACACAATAGGATGATTTCCACCGTATAATAAGACAATTTTCACTCTTAACAAACTTAGCCAAACTGGAAACGTATGCAGATTTTTTCTCTGCAAGTTTACTTTTTACTGAGCTTTCCTATGCACCGTGGTATTGCCCACAAGAAGATAGGGCCCTCATTACGCGTGTGCTGGGAAAGCAGGCACTGAACTTCCCAGCAGGATTCTTTTCTCCCTTGAAATGGGGAATAACACAGTGACTTGATATATGTGTACCTTTCCATGCTTATCTTGCACCTATCCTGGACATTCCCACTCAAGCAGGTCTGTAGAAATGTAAGTGTGGAAAAACTAACAGTCACATATTTAAGGCTCTCATTATAGGTTGCACGGAAAAGGGTGAAGTGTTTACCACACGTGCTTTCCACATGTGGCAAATACATCTCTCGAGGGTGAGATATTACTTTGTATTCTGGATTTGAACTCGAAAATATGGTAAAGCATGTTGAATCTATTTTTTAACACACCAAATTCAGCACATTTTGCCTTTTCCTGGCTTTTTTCCACTAAAACCTTAGGCAGATTTGACCTGACGGAAGCTATGAGGGAAAAATGCAGTAATGTGATAAGTATCATCACACAACTGATACTTCAAATGCTTGTGCAAATTCTAGTTTGCACATGTGTCAGAATTTACTTAATGTGTTAGGAGGAGCCTGAACACACAACTTGTAAGTGAGATGCCGGCTAAAATCCATAGGCCCAATGCAAAAAAGTAATCTGAGACTAAATCCTAACTTTATGACATTCGGTATTCACAAAAGGCATTTAGGAGTAGTAAAGTTAGGAATCCTATATTTACTACTCCTAAATGCCTTTTGTGAATACGAAAGTTAGGATTTTGTCTCAGATTACTATTGTGAATCGGGCCCCATGTTTCTGTCCAACTCTGGTTTACAATGAATCTTGTAATGAGGACCTATCAGTGACTGCAATGCGTATCTCACAGAACCATAGTGTTGATGTTAAAGGAGAAAATGTACAGCATAAAGTTTTGCATAAGTCACAGTTTTTATACAACAAACTGAGAAGCTTCATTGCAATGTGGGAAAGCTTTCCCTTCCACCTCATACTAAACCATAGATGACAAAAAAAATTAAGCATTGGAACATTGTCCAACTATAGTTCTCAATGCCTACAATCAATCCAGGATTTTAGGATTATCAAGGAGTTTGAAAATTATTTTGTGGCACTGTATTAATAAGTTTTTTTTTTTTTTGTTTGTTTTTTTTTTTCGCCAAGGTAAGCCTCACTCGAGACCGTAAAAGCCCCACTGTCAGCATGGAACGTTGACGACGGGACAATATCGAGCCGAGTTGTATTGCCATCGCATGGGCCCGCCATAGATCATCTTGCTGATCGGAAGCCTTTCCGGAGGCCCCGCTATGCAGAGTTTACATGACTAATTATGCCCCGCCTGGCCACTCACCCGACCCGCCCCCAGCTTGCCGGGTCTCCTTTTTTATATAGCCCGCCCTCATCCTGCCCGATCTATTGCTGAAGGGGTTGAGGGTTGTACTTCATCTGCCTCACTGTCCCCTATGACAATGGATAGGAGTGGTGTGAGTGAAACGTGTCTAACACCACATGACGAGTACTGTTACCCAGGGAGTCAGAGTAAATGGGGACTATCCTGCCCAGCCTTTCTCCCTACCTGACACGATTTTGAACTGCTGCTGGGTGATTGTTTTACGCGCTTTCTGGGGCCGCTAATGCTACTGCTAAGTGTACCACCATCCACATATACCTCACCTGTCTAGGTTACCAGCTACCAATTTTTTACATCCAATAGGTGTATCCAAACCCTCTTAACGCTGGCCTCACGGGAGCATGCTGCGGGGCCCAGTCTTAATCCCCTTAGGGTAAGAACTTGACTAAATGCTGCACGCCTGCTGTTGTTTCCGGAGTGGACGGGTTGTTATCTTGAAAGCTTCGGTTATTTACTTCAAAAATTTTTTTTATTTAAACACACAATGGTAATGCCCCTAGTGTGACATCTGTGTGGTGTATGCCAGAGAAGGGACATTGTACCCAATTTCCCGGTTCAATTGGTTTTCCCTTCCACACCACCACTCCCCTTCACTTCTCACAGTGTGGAGCCTGCATCACAAGAGTCACGCTGCACGATTTAAGCATTGAGTCACTATGTTTCATTTGACTTGAGCTGTTCTTTCTGTTTTTTATATTTTTTCCCCTACCTCTAGGTCGCCTAAATAGAGCAGGACCCCTTGGCCCTCTTGTCCTCCGACCCAGTGAGGTTGTATTTGCTTTCTTTATATAGACTGAGCATTGAGTCCACTTTAGTTTTTTTGTGTAGTACTTTATTTTAGGTCCTGACGAATCGCCTTTTGGCGAGAAACATGTTGACCACACTAGGGGGTAGAGTTATTGTTCTGTACACCTTTACGGTCTCTAAACTCCCCCCCCACCCCTTTTAACTAAGGAATCAGCCACGCTATTAAAGTTGAAAGTGGACTGATTACCTTTTTTATCGCCTTCACTCACCTTTGCACTGACTACACCTTCTTTCATCCTCACCCACACCCACCATCGGCTAGGAACTAAAAGAACCCCGTCAAAAGAGTACCTTTGGGCACTCCGTCAGACATTGCAGCGCCGGTCTGACGAGGGGCAGTGAGCCGATGATGACACCGGACACCCTCCAGTAAGGGTGTGTTTCACGCTTATTACTTTGGGTGTGTGAGGCTCTCTAAGTTCCGACTAGGGAACCCTTTCTCTGCAGCCACGGTATTTATAATACCATCTCCTTGCTCCACATTGTCAAACGCCCCCTGGGGAACTTTGTACTCTGCTGCTAGCTCTACTTTAGGACATGTACACTGGACCCCATTAAATATCGTCCTCTTCTGTTCCCCTCTTGTTAAAAATCTTTGCGTGGGCCAACCCACGGAACCGTCTAGGTTACCTCCAGCGACAGATCGCTGTGAGGCCCACTGGGTACCTCGAATGACTTGTTGCACTTGAGTGTTTCCCACATACCTTTTGCCTTACCCTTCACTCCCCACGACTCTTTCCCCCGGGTGACCGTCCCACCATGGAGGACGTCCCGGGTCTTAGTTTCGATGAGGAAACTATAGCCGAAGCCCTGAGGGATACACCCTCACTCCTGGGAACATCAGAGGCTGCCGCCACTGGCTCCTCTACTGACGACTGGACAACACTTACCACCTTGAAAAAAGAGTGGTTACGTATTACCATGCATGGACTGATGATGGCTGAATACCTGAGGGCCAATATCGCCCCCCAGGGACTCATAGTCAACCTTTTCCCCAGGATCTTCCTAGAAGACAACCAGTTCAAAGGGGACTGGTGCCAGGTCTCCTGGAAATGTACAAAAGACCTACTTTTCTTGATTGTCAAAACAGCCAAAAGATTGGCAGATGCTCTGCTGGACAAAATTACAGCTATAGAAACAACGATGAAGACAGCCGTTAGTAAAAATTCTAAAACGGCCTTCTCAGCTAAACTCGCAGAGATTAATCAGGAGATTGCCGATAATCAGGAATATCTCCTTAAACAGAAATTGTCCAAACTTGAAAAAGATGTAGCAAGGTTTGAGAAAGAAAAAGTTTACCCTTACCTTAAGGAAGGATACACCAATAAGAAAACTGGGTATTCCTCCGATGAGAATTCTGGCTTTGAAAGTCGAAGAGGGTCCTCAAGCAGTGACTCTAGCACTGGCACCACCTATAACAACAACCGCCAGCAACGACGCCCCAACTGGAACCGGGGCTTCCATCAAGGACCCATGTTCCAGGGACCCCCACAAATGCTGCCTCCATGGCAATACCCCTTTTACCCACAAGGCCCCCCACAATTCTACCCCCAGAACCCTTTTCACGACAGAGGTTGGGGCAGAGGAAAAGGGCGCAAACGGAGCGGCACAAGAGGGGTGCAGTGGCAAGACCAGCCATCGACATCAGCCCCGACGGAAACCAGGAGTGCAGCGAGGGGGAGAAGAGCTTAGTAGTCAATCTCTCAAACAGAGTTCTCTCTCCTATAGAAATGACTACTCTTGAAAAGGGCTTAGGGTTTGTTCCCACGCCCATCCCGGACAGTTTTACAGAAATATGCGAGATTAGACAATTTTTCCGCAAAGTACGCCTTAGGGCCTACTTCCAGGACCAGCCTTCCAGTGAAAAAACTGATACGGGCCTACATAACCCCTCCACCTTTACCCCAACGGACGGGATGGTCCCTCCTGAGGTATTGACCTTCGAGAAGGCTGTACTTAAGTCCTTGGAAAATAAACCAAACTCCAGTAGCTATAATAATCTGAGCAAAGCTGAAAGACAAGCAGTCCTATCCCTTGGCAATGACACCGCCATCGTGATAAAACAAGCTGATAAAGGGGGAGCAACTGTCATACAAGACGCCATCGATTATGACACAGAGTGTAAGCGCCAACTGGCCAACACTACCCACTACAGACCCCTCCCAGCAGATCCGACCAACAGACTTGTTACAGACATCTCCAGTCTGATCATTGAAGGTGAAGTCAATGGCTGGATCTCTAAGAAAGAGGCAGAGTTTCTCCTGACGAAGCACCCTGTGGTCCCATATTTCTATACTCTGCCTAAAATTCATAAAGGGACTAGTCCAGTCCCAGGGAGACCCATTGTCTCTGGGATTGGCTCTTTACTAGAACCCTTATCTAAGTTTTGTGATGTGTTTCTTCAACCGATTGTTAAGGGAATACCCTCCTACCTCCAAGATACAAGAGATGTCTTACGTCTCATTGAGTCAATTGAAGGGCGAGAAGATGTAGACCTACTTCTCACGCTTGATGTAGAAGCGTTATATACGAACATTCCCCAAGCAGCCACACTAGAAGCCGTGGAATCCGCCCTTATGCAGCAGGAGTGGTCCTCACCTACCCCTATATCTTTCATCATGGCTTGTGCAAGTATTGCGTTGACGGAAAATTTCTTCCAATATGGTTCACAGCTGTACCACCAGATCAGAGGGACCTCTATGGGTTCGACCTTTGCTCCTAGCATTGCTTGCATTTACATGGCGGCCTTCGAGAACCAGATCATCTATCCCGACTCTAACCCCTTCCGACAACATCTCACACTGTGGCGTCGGTACATCGACGACATTCTGATACTATGGAAGGGTGACCGGGAGAGCTGTAATCAGTTCTGTACCTGGATTAACCTACAGAATCCCTACCTTAAATTCACTGGGACTATGTCAGAGACAGCCTTGCCCTTCCTTGACCTCACGATACGGCTGGGACCAGCCGGTCTGAGTACCTCTTTGTTCCGTAAAGAGACGGACAGAAACAGCCTCCTTCTGTTTAACAGTCATCACCCCAGAGCACTACGCGAAAATCTTCCCTTCGGTCAATTCTTGAGGATACGTAGGAATTGCTCCTCGAGGGATGATTACAGACAGGAAGCCAATACCTTACAGAGTAAACTGCTTGACAGAGGGTATCCCACCAAATTGATACGAGACTCTAGTAAGAGAGCCCTGAACAACCATAGGGAGGCCCTCCTGGAAGTACACCAGAAAGAAAGCGACAATCTTATGACATGTGTCACTAGTTTCACCAGGAATTCTAACTTCATTAGGAAAACAGTGAATAAACACTGGGGCATCCTTAATTCAAGGGGCACTGATTTACCCAAGCCCAGGTTTGCATTTAAACGGACAACGAACCTAAAAGACTCCCTGATACACACACGTCCTAAGAAATCACCTGTTGCTGGACAGCGTACATTATGGGACCTCCCACCCGTGGTTGGACACTACCCTTGTGGGGGCTGTGCCGTTTGCCCCCAATCTAGACAATGCAAAGAAATCACATTAACAGACTCTTTTACTTGGAAATTGAATAGACACACTAACTGTAATAGCTCCAAGTGTGTCTATCTCCTTATCTGCCCTTGTGGGAAATTCTACGTCGGGATGACCATGAGACAAGTCAAATTGAGAATAACGGAGCATAAAAGCAACATACGATGCTCCAAGACTCATACGAGACTGTATGAACATTACCAACAACACAATCACCCGGCCGACAGCATCCAATGGCTAGTGCTTGAGTCCCAACCAGCCATGACGAGACAAGCTCTGTTCAGACTTGAACAAAGATGGGTGCATCGTCTCCAGCTAGACACAATAGGACTGAATGACGCTATTCCCTGGGCGAGTGTCTCGAGGTAGATACCCTCCACTCTAACACCTGCTTACCCCTATTGTAATGATATCACCTCCTAGACATTCCTCTCCTGCCTTACACGCCTGACTAGCGGTGCAACATAACCTACAGCCCAACCCCTCACCCCTTACTGTTACGATCTGTGCCATCCCAGTCCACCTTGATTCCTTTTTACAGAACACCCCCAGTACATTACTCCACGGATTGACTGGGTTTAATCACGCAGTCCCGGCAGCATACAGACATTGCAGACAGTGTCCTGGCATTATATGTAATCTATGACGCAATATGCGCTGACATCCGCACCATAACACTCCTTATGGCCAAAAATTGTTTTTTAATTAAATACCCAATCAGGCACTTCCTGTTACGTCCCCTTCTCTGGTCTAATCCCACCTGCCTCCCCGAGATATTGATCTCGAAGCTATTCGCACTCTGTTTAAGCATTATTGCCACTCCCAAGATGGCCGCTTTACTGAGTCATTGGAGCGTCTAGCTCTGCCCACTGCACCAGACCGGTTGCTGCGCATGCGCATGCGCGTGACGCATTCCAGAGACGCCTTCACTTCCTTTAAAACGGCGGACACCGGCAGACACCTCCACCAGCTGCTCCGCACCCTGACCAGGTGCCGTGAGCGTGAGGGGTAGGTGTTCCGCCGTTCCAGCGTCTTCGCCAAGGTAAGCCTCACTCGAGACCGTAAAAGCCCCACTGTCAGCATGGAACGTTGACGACGGGACAATATCGAGCCGAGTTGTATTGCCATCGCATGGGCCCGCCATAGATCATCTTGCTGATCGGAAGCCTTTCCGGAGGCCCCGCTATGCAGAGTTTACATGACTAATTATGCCCCGCCTGGCCACTCACCTGACCCGCCCCCAGCTTGCCGGGTCTCCTTTTTTATATAGCCCGCCCTCATCCTGCCCGATCTATTGCTGAAGGGGTTGAGGGTTGTACTTCATCTGCCTCACTGTCCCCTATGACAATGGATAGGAGTGGTGTGAGTGAAACGTGTCTAACACCACATGACGAGTACTGTTACCCAGGGAGTCAGAGTAAATGGGGACTATCCTGCCCAGCCTTTCTCCCTACCTGACACGATTTTGAACTGCTGCTGGGTGATTGTTTTACGCGCTTTCTGGGGCCGCTAATGCTACTGCTAAGTGTACCACCATCCACATATACCTCACCTGTCTAGGTTACCAGCTACCAATTTTTTACATCCAATAGGTGTATCCAAACCCTCTTAACGCTGGCCTCACGGGAGCATGCTGCGGGGCCCAGTCTTAATCCCCTTAGGGTAAGAACTTGACTAAATGCTGCACGCCTGCTGTTGTTTCCGGAGTGGACGGGTTGTTATCTTGAAAGCTTCGGTTATTTACTTCAAAATTTTTTTTTATTTAAACACACAATGGTAATGCCCCTAGTGTGACATCTGTGTGGTGTATGCCAGAGAAGGGACATTGTACCCAATTTCCCGGTTCAATTGGTTTTCCCTTCCACACCACCACTCCCCTTCACTTCTCACAGTGTGGAGCCTGCATCACAAGAGTCACGCTGCACGATTTAAGCATTGAGTCACTATGTTTCATTTGACTTGAGCTGTTCTTTCTGTTTTTTATATTTTTTCCCCTACCTCTAGGTCGCCTAAATAGAGCAGGACCCCTTGGCCCTCTTGTCCTCCGACCCAGTGAGGTTGTATTTGCTTTCTTTATATAGACTGAGCATTGAGTCCACTTTAGTTTTTTTGTGTAGTACTTTATTTTAGGTCCTGACGAATCGCCTTTTGGCGAGAAACATGTTGACCACACTAGGGGGTAGAGTTATTGTTCTGTACACCTTTACGGTCTCTAAACTCCCCCCCCACCCCTTTTAACTAAGGAATCAGCCACGCTATTAAAGTTGAAAGTGGACTGATTACCTTTTTTATCGCCTTCACTCACCTTTGCACTGACTACACCTTCTTTCATCCTCACCCACACCCACCATCGGCTAGGAACTAAAAGAACCCCGTCAAAAGAGTACCTTTGGGCACTCCGTCAGACATTGCAGCGCCGGTCTGACGAGGGGCAGTGAGCCGATGATGACACCGGACACCCTCCAGTAAGGGTGTGTTTCACGCTTATTACTTTGGGTGTGTGAGGCTCTCTAAGTTCCGACTAGGGAACCCTTTCTCTGCAGCCACGGTATTTATAATACCATCTCCTTGCTCCACATTGTCAAACGCCCCCTGGGGAACTTTGTACTCTGCTGCTAGCACTGTATTAATAAGTAAAAGTGAATAATATAGAAAACCTATGGGACATATGTATACGAAAGTAGCAGATCCCGGGTTAGCTTCAAAATTGCTAACACCGTGCTCAGTCACTTTCAAAATGCAGGGATCCACTGTTTTTACAATAATACTGTGCACCCCTGCGTTTCTCCCTGTACTGGTGCTAAATTCAGCTGCCTAGCGCCAATGTAGGCACCCTTGCATCATAGCGCAAAGGTGCCTGCACCATAGTGAAAGGGTGCCTGCGTTGAGGGAATGATTAATTATGTGCATGAAAGTATCCCTTCCAGCACATAAACAATGCAGAATGGCAATTTGTAACTTGAGCAGCACCCATAGAAGTTGCAAATTGTAATTTTTAAAATGATTGTTTATGTGTAGGAAGAGACACCTTTCTGCACATACACAATCACTCTTGGCAATTTGATGTTTTTATTTGTGCTGCACAATGCAGCACAGATAGAAACAGCAAAAACAAGGAAAGATAAAGCATATCTCCTTGTTTCGCCATGTTAAGACCAGGTTTTCCCTGACCTTAATTTTGGTGCTGCAGCCTGTTTCGCCACCCCTGTAAATAGGGGGCAGGGTCAATTCAATGAGTGTTGCGGCGGAACACACACTGCAAAACTCATTGAACGCCCCTTTCACGCTAAATGTAGCGTGAATGGGGGCCTTATTCACACAGCTTTTAGCAGGTAAATATGCCTAAAAGGGATCTTCTTACTTTCGCATAATTCAGTGACTAATTGACAAGTAATGGTGGTAAACTCTAACCAGTAGCTTACAGTGAGTTATTCAAAGTTGAATTACTGTATTTCAATTTGAACAAATCTGTCACAGATTGATTTAATACAGGTGTACATTTTTTAAGATGTAAATTTATAGTGAAAAACTTATCAGAGGGTACAACAATCAAATACATATATAAATACAGATCAACACATGGCGACTGAGATTTACACATAATTTGTTGTTACAAACATCACATTATCACTCATGTGGGCACCTATTTCGAAAAATATATACAGCAGGAATTAATAACTGATCAAAACAGAAAACAAATCCTCAAGTGACTAGTACACAAAACAAGCATTTGTAATTCAATAGGTCTGGCATTAGGAAAGTTTGAGCTATTGGTATTGTAAATGACACATTTTTTATTTATGTGTTAGTTTTGAAAATAGCTAAATTAATAGCTTTGTCATTTACAATGCCAATAGTTTTAACTTTCGCAAATGTGACACCTATAGCATTTGTAATGCAATATGTGTTGTATTTACGTGACTTTTAATAATTAATACTTAAATAAAAGTTCTTGTAATTTAAAATGGCAATAGCTTAAACTTTTGTAAATAACTTTTGTGAAGATTATGTTCAGTGTATTTTATTGTGACGGAAATCCAAGAACAGAAGTGAAATATTAACATCTTTTTGTGGCATTTGTAATAAAGCTTCAAACATTGAGAGAACATATTTGAACCAGTTGTTGTTGAATGGTTGCACAGATTGATGCTGTGGTGGCGCTGAGTGATGCTATTGCGTTCAGTGATGCTTTTGTAGCGCATAGTGATGTTGTGGTGCCCCTGAGTGATGCTGTGGTGATGGCGATAGATAGATAGAGAGATAGATAGATAGATAGATAGATAGATAGATAGATAGATAGATAGATAGATAGAGTGATGGCGATAGATAGATAGAGCGATAGATAGATAGATAGAGTGATGGCGATAAATAGATAGAGCGATAGATAGATAGATAGAGTGATGGCGATAGAGCGATAGATAGATAGATAGATAGATAGATAGATAGATAGATAGATAGATAGATAGATAGATAGATAGATAGATAGATAGATAGATAGATAGATAGATAGATAGATAGATAGATAGATAGAGTGATGGTGATAGATAGATAGATAGAGCGATGGCGATAGAGAGATGGCGATAGATAGATAGATAGATAGATAGATAGATAGATAGATAGATAGATAGATAGATAGATAGATAGATAGATAGATAGATAGATAGATAGATAGATAGATAGATAGATAGATAGATAGATACTAGGCAAGGAACAGGCATAAAATGAACAGAAAAATCAAAATAAGGAAAAAAGCAATGAAGACAAAATATTAATTCACAATGGACGAAAAGAAAGTTCATAGAAAACAAACAATTACACTAAAAAAACAATTTAAAAATTACAAAACAGCAATCAAAAAGTTCTGCATAAATAGATTTTAAGCACAGAGAAAGATAGTAATTTCAAGTAAACTCTTCAAAGTCAAACTGCTGTTTTTGGCAATAAGTCATACTATACACTTTAACTGAAATGGGTATCAAGAGTACAGCGACTTTATTTAGTCGACTTACTGCTGGTAAAACTTTGTTATATGTTCCACCTTATGCCATATCATGGTGTACTGTACTGTGAAATCTGTCGAGTTTGTGCTGTATTAAACAACTATGAAATAAATTCAATTTAAAAAAAAGACTTTTGTGTTAGTCTAGGTTCAAGCAAGGCATGTAATGCAACTTCGGGAGGAGGAGGTGAGTTGGGGCAGGATAGAAAAAGAATGCAGATGGTTGTAAGAAGGGGTGGTTGGTGACTAGGACAAAGGAGAATCGTTTGAAATGAAGTACAGAGTGAAAAAGTAGATCCGATAAGTTCTTTGATATTGCAGACCTGCCAGTTTGGCTTCTTTGCCTGACTCTAGAGCCCATCTGTTGGCTGGTGTGAATTTTGTCTCCTGGATTTGTAGAGCTTTTGCTCTCACCCTGCAGGCTTTTGATCTGTGGAGGCAGTCCTAGTATAGGAAAAGTGGGGTGGGGAGTGTTAGGTGATGGTGGAATGTAGCTCCTTCAAGTTTTTTGTAATGCGCCGCTTTGAAGTGGTTATTGTCAACCAGAGGCTGTTTATAAAAATACTTCTTGGATGCGGAGTTGCAATGTAGCCCACAATACCTATCCGCATAGAAATTAGCATCTGAGACAGTAGAAACAAGCACTGAAAAGAAAATCAGGAAGGACAGCAGCAATAATGGGAGGGAGAGGGGTGCGTCTGCGAGTGAAGAGGCAATAGTTGGGAAACCAAAAGAAACAATCTGATGTCACATGAGAGGGAGTCAAGCACCCAAAGGCAGGGCAGATGGATACTATTGATCAATCACAGTAAAGGAATTTCAAAAAGCAGGCCAGCAAACCAAAACCGCTGGGTAAAGCTAGAGACCATATTCTAAAAACATGTCTCAAAGAGACAGCGCTGCCTAGGCAAAAACTAAAGTTGGCAAAAAAGCAGTCTGCATTCAACTACTGTGATCAGAATGATAAGCAGGTCTTCAGAGGCAAATGAAGAACCGCTTAACACAGACCACTGCCTCCCGATTAAGACAATTCATCCAGAAGTGTGATTTAATGACTGCATAGTGAATGAGGACTGTTTCTAGATGGAATGAAGAACATTAACTTTTGACTACTTTTGTGACCTCGCAAGTCTTACATTTGGTCTTACTTACCTACATTGAACATTTCACGAAAAGAGTTTGTTGAAAACAGTAAGTTAGAAGGAACATTGCTTTCAGTGTTTTTCCCCATGTTTTTCCCCGTGTCTGGGCACGATAATTGAAAACACATGGCCGGCGGTGCGCATAACAGTCACCAATAGGCCATGGACGGAGCAATGCGCCCGCCTTTGGCCTATTGCGTGCTGACTTTATGAAAAACACGCACGCAAAGGCCAATAACATGCCACAATCGGAAAAGCACACGCTCGTGCGTGTGCCATTCCTATGTCCGCTTCAGAAGCCCCATTTTTTAGCTACTAAATGTCTCGTGCTGCGCACTGTAATGCTAGGCGTGAGACGTAAAAATTGCCGCACGGCAGGTTGTGGGGTTTTGACAGAACTCCGCATTACAAGCGTAATGTGGAGTGGGCAAAACTCCGCAAACTCTGCAGGTGGAGAGGAATTTATTGCTGATCCCTAATAGAAACCCTTTTTAGCTTTAACTCACACCCCAGGAAAATATGATACTTATTGACGAAAAGAAGACCTACTAATGGCTTTGAATTATTGAAAGCTGAATACATAGTTTGAAAAACACAAGAATGACAAAGAAGTAGAGGAATGGATAAAAAAAAGCAAAGGTAATATAAGAGGGCTGACCTACTGCCCCATTCTGTGTGCTGTGGCAGGTGATAACAAAATAAGTATGGTAGCTGAACAGAAACAAATGGATAAAGCAAGAGGACCCAAAACCTATGTATGTATTTTATTTTTTTTATTAAATGAGGCTTTCGCTAGGTTAGAGACACCAAAGCTGTCTCAAGCTGGACTCAAGGGAGACTGAATCTGCTCTTCATGGAAATAGGCGTAATGGAGATAAGGAACTTGAACACTTAGCAGGCAGTCTGGAGAATTTTAAATCACTCACATGAGACAATGGTCATAACACTAAATATTTCAGTGAGACATACCACAAACAGAGCCTAATAAGAAGTATCATCACTTCGCAGGAAACGAGGCCTGTGGCATAACCTCATAGCCAGCAGGGCCATGAACCCCGCTTTGGCAGCTACGGCTGGGTGGGCTCTTTATGGGCCTCTTATGTCTGTTGGCAGATAAAAACTCAACATTAACACAACAAAGAAGAAGAAAAAAACATGGGTTGATAGAAAAGGAGAAGATGGATGAATGGATGAGTGGGTGAAAGAATAGGTGGGTGAGAGGATGTATGTATGAGTGGGTGAAAGAACGGTAGGCGAAAAGATGCATAGGTGGGTGTGTGAAAGAGTGGGTGGGTGGGCGGGTGAGAGGATTGGTGTAATGGAAGTGGAAAGATAGCTAGGTGAAAGGATGGGAGGGTGAAAGGAGGAGTGGATGAAAGTACGTTTGGATGAGTAGGTGAAAGGATGCTTGGATGGGTGGGTGAAAGGATGAATGGGTGAGGGGATGGATGTCTGAGTGGGCGAAAGGCTAGCTAGGTGGGATTATGAGTGGGTGAAAGGATGAATGGGTGAAAGGACGTTTGGATTAGAGGGTGGAAGGACAGTGGGTGACAAGATGCATGGATGGGTGTGTGAAAGGATAGGCGGATGAAACGGGGGAGGTAAATGGCTCCATGGATAGGTGGGTGAATGGATGGATTGAGAAGTGGACGAAAGGATGGGTGGGTGGATGGATGGATGGGTGGGTGGGTGAAAGGATGGAAGAGTGTGAGAGGATGGGTGGGTGAAAGGATGGATGAGTGTGAGAAGCTGGGTGGGTGAATGGATGGATGGATGGGTGGGTGAAAGGATGGATGAGTGTGAGAGGATGGGTGGGTGAAAGGATGGATGGATGGATGAGGGTGTGCCCTGCAGCCTCCTTTCCCTGTGTCCAAGTGTCCTTTAATATTTCTGCATCCGTGCCCACGTGTCTATTGCCCCAGTGTTCTTCAGGCTCCCTGCCCCAATCCTGTTCCGTGTCGTCACCTTTTGAGAGCGCATAGCTTCACATTGCGTGAGAGTCTAAACAGCTCCTGGGGAGCTCGCAGTAGTAATCCCACATGCACGCACCTCTCTCGAAAGGCAGCTCGTTTACAATGTAGCGAGGGTGGGGTTTAGAAGCTGGCATTCTTCTGATAACAGAGATTGGAATGATTAATAAACCAATGAATCAAACATTCGATTTGTCTTTTGTAGTGCCAGCCCACCGCACCCACTGCAGAGGTTAGCGCTTAGAGTTGAAAGAATTAAGCTACACACTGCTATGAACAACGGAGGCGACGTGACCAGCACGTAGTGATTTTGGGAGACCCGGGCTCGGCTAGTTCGTCACTGGCGACTATTACATGGGGAGAGGGGGGGCTTTAAGGCAGGCCATAGGTTTGGAGGAAGCCCACTGTAAAGAAACAGAGATACGTGTGAATTAAGCATATTATAGCCTTTATAGCCATTATGGTGGGGGGGGGGGGCGTGCAGGAAGGTTCTTGCCAAATGGAAATGAAAGAGGCCAACAGAAAGGAAAGGCAGACAACTAAATTGAGGGAGAGGAACGCTACACAGGGATGGAACCGATGCAGAAAACAAAGACGCAGGAACGTGCACGAAAAGAAAGACCAGAGGCGGAAGAGAAGGGGGGGAGGGTGGGCGGGCAAGCAGAAGTTGGTCCAGTGTGCGACGAGGCGAGAAAGCAAACGGTCGAACGATGAAAGAAAACAGGGACATTGGCGCATACAACAAACATTCAGGCATATTGCGACACATGGGGACACGTATAAGGTGCAAAACAAAAAAATACACTGCCCTGGCCCCTGTCGACCCCCTACACATCAAAACATTGCAAATTGCTGTGTAAGACTCGTAAGTAAGCAAAGATTCTGCATTGCCTTTAGCCCAGTACTGAACCAACCTCTGCAGCTGCTGCTTAATTCCCTGCATTCGCACGCAGATGTGCCAGGGCACTCCAGAAACAAGCTCTGGCATTGCGCGGAAGGGGGCGGGGGAGCAGCTTCCTTTGAAGTCTGATTGGGGGTGGGGGAGCGGCTTCCTTTGAAGTCTGATGCTGAGGCATGGTGTGGGATGTGGCTGGCGATGTGCACGCGCCTGCCTCACATGAACTATACCTAATCCGCAGTTTGGGGAGACTTTTCGGAAGCCTTACTATAAATTTCGCCCACCATCCCTACGGGATGGCATAGGCTCGACTTAAAAATAGGTGTAGTTGTCAACGTTTCGGTCTAGGTAGTGAAGACATCAGTTAGACCATCTTCAGGACAATAGATTTGAATGTTGAATGACCCTTACAGCAATTCATGAGTAATTTCAGAATGCAGTGAACATCATTAAAATTAAATAAGTGGCTTAAAGCCGTCTTGTAAATAAGGCGAAGGGTTCATCACCACAGGAATGTCAGTGAAAGTGGCATTCCCGTGGCGATAGGGGCTTGTAAATATGTTATGATTATGAAATGCAAAAAATAATTTCTGCATTTGCAGACGTTTAGGTCTAGGTAGTGAAGACATCAGTTAGATCATCTTCAGGATGATAGATTTCAATGTTGAATGACCCCTAGAGCACTTCATGAGTAATTTCAGAATGCAGTGAACTTCATTAAAATTATTTATCCAACATCAGAAGCAAGCTATTAAATAGATATCATAGTTGCAAGGAAGTACCGAAGAGATTCAGAGCAGAGGGTTATGGCACACACTTCTGCAACGGTCCACGTGGACCAAACTATTCCAACTCCAGTGAATATCTGGAACGAGAAACGGGCACTGCTCCGTATGACGAGTCGCTGTCACTAACAACTACACCTATTTTCTTTTTGTAATAGTCACTTGAGGATTGGTTTTCTGTTGTGACCAGTTACTATTTCCTGCTGTATATGTTTTTTGAAATAGGTGCCCACATGAGTGGTAATGAGATGTTTGTAACAACAAATTATGTGTAAATCTCAGTCCCCATGTGTTGATATGTGTTAGTTTTTTGTAACCTCTGATAAGTTTTTAACTATAAATTTACATCTTGAAAAATCTACACCTGTGTTAAATCAATCTGCGACAGATTTGTTCAAATTGAAATAAGATAATGCAACTTTGAATAACTCACTGTAAGCTACTGGTTAGAGCTTACCACCACTATTTGTCTATTAGTCACTGAATTATGAGAAAGTAAGAAAATCCCTTGTAGGCAAATTTACCTGCTAAAAGCCATGTGAATAACTCACTGATTGCCCAAGCCTCCAAGGGTGTATTGGGTTTCCACACTCTTTTTTGTATTATTCACAAGGCGGCATTAAGCCACGTTAAGTGGCTTAAGGCCGTCTTGTAAATAAGGCGAAGGGTTTATCACCACAGGAACGTCACTAAAAGTGGCATTCCTGTGGCAATAGGGGCTTGTAAATATGTTATGATTATGAAATGCAGAAAATAATTTGAATGGTTTGGCAATTACAAAAGGGGTATGGCTTTTAGTGTGCAGTAATATTGTGCATTTGTTCTACCACACGTTGTAATGGGTTCTTTTTGCCATTTTTAGTTGAAGCATGCCTGATAGTGCAAGCTGTCTAGTTGCAAAAGACCTATTGTGGGCTTACCATAAATGTACAGGGGTTTACAGCCCTCCTATTTCTTACCACTGGTTGGCTATATTGTCACTCTCATTTGCTTGCTTCTTATTCAGTGCTTTAAGGAACAGAGGTCCCTATGTAGTAGATGGTAATAAGTTATAATCAGTGTACACAGCAATAATGCCAAGGACTTTTCTAATCAATTATTTATAGAGTAGTTTACTAATATAGCAATTAAAATTGGTTTGTAGGAGTATGTATCCCTACAGGGCGCACCTGAACAGTATTACACAAACATTCAGACAAAGACAGTGCTAATGCACCCAGGCAACAATTTTGCATAATCACACGGGTCAGAGTGATTCAGTCGACAACGTTTCGATTTGGTAAACATTTGGAATCAGGACAATACAATGTTTGCCTGGATACATAAATCAATGTGAAAAACACATAAGTACAAATTAAAACCTATTGCTAATTGTACAGGCAATGACCAATGCATGTATTACCAGAACTGGGACGATGCCTGCTGCCCACACTTCACAATCAAGGGCTTGCTGGCTCTATAAACTATTAGAAGTATTTCCAAAACCAATATGAGCCAGGGAGTCAAAGATTGCTGGCAGGGTCATGCACACAATAGTAACTAGGTCCCAGGCAAGGCAGGAACTCAGATGAGCTGCTTCATATAGACAGGTTGGTATGTCAGAACAATTTGTTACACCCCGTTTCGTGATATTACCAACATGAACTTGCATACTTATTAAGAGTACTATTCACAACCAGTAGTTTACCGCCAGCTTGCTTCAGCACACCATGCTGTCTATATGAAGCCGCTCATCTGAGTTCCCGCCTTGCTCTGGAGCTAGCATCTAACTCCCCAACCCTTCTGGTTTAAGTAACTACCACCACAGGCACTGTATTCATACTTTGGAATTTAACATCCTCTGTACTCAAAGGCGCAAAGAAGAGATTCTTCAAAGCCTCATGGAAGTCAAAATGAGGCATCATAGGTTTAACAGCCGACCTTAACAACGAAAAATTCTCTGCTTCCAGTTAAAAAACACATGGTTCTCTGAAAGCCCAAATCACTGCTCATTGGGATTTAAGATTTGAAAGAAACACATCCCACAGGAACTGAAAATTCACAGTAATTCCATTCAGAAGAGGAACCTTAGAATCACACCATAACTGAAAGGAGTTTCAACGTCTCAATCAATCAATCAATCATTTCCATTTGTAAAGCGTGCAACATACCTGTGAGGGTCTCAAGGCCCTAGGGGGGGTGGGGGGTGGGGGAGGGGGGGGAAGGAGGAGGGGGGGGCTGCTACTGATCGAAAAGCCACGTCTTGAGAAGTCTTCTGAAGGCCAGAAGGTCCTGGGTCTGTCGTAGGCGGGTAGGGAGAGTGTTCCAGGTCTTGGCGGCGAGGTAGGAGAAGGATCTGCCGCCAGCGGTGGTTTTCCGGATGCGTGGAACTGTGGCGAGAGCAAGGTTGGCAGAGCGGAGGCTGCGGGTGGGGGTGTAGAAGCTGAGTCGGGCGTTGAGGTATGCTGGTCCGGCAATGTGTAGGGCTTTGTGTGCGTGAATGAGGAGTTTGAAGGTGATCCTGTTGTTGACGGGGAGCCAATGCAGACCTCTCCGGTGGGGTGTGATGTGGCTGTGTCGGGGGACGTCGAGGATCAGTCGTGCCGAGGCGTTCTGGATGTGTTGCAGCCATCTCAGGAGCTTGGTTGTTGTTCCTGCGTAGAGGGCGTTCCCGTAGTCCAGTCTGCTGGTGACGAGGGCCTGGGAAACGGTTTTTCTCGTGTCGGAGGGGATCCATTTGAAGATCCTGCGGAGCATTCGGAGGGAGTTGAAGCAGGAAGCGGAGACGGCGTTGACCTGCTTGGTCATGGAGAGGGCGGAGTCGAGGATGACCCCCAGGTTGCTTGCGTGGTCGGTGGGTTCTGGGGCTGTCCCTTGCGATGTTGGCCACCAGGAGCCGTCCCAGGCTAATGGGGTGGGGCCGAGGATGAGGACATCCGTCTTGTCTGAATTAAGCTTCAGCCTGCTGTCTTTCATCCATTCGGCGACGGCCTTCATTCCTCTGTGGAGGTTGGCTTTGGCGCTGTAGGGGTCTTCGGTGAGGGATATATTCAGCTGGGTGTCGTCGGCGTAGGAGATGATGTTGAGGCTATGTTGTTGTGCGACGTGAGCGAGTGGTGCCATGTAGATATTGAACAGCGTCGGCTGAGGGATGATCCCTATGGAACGCCGCAGATGATCTTGGAGGTCTTGGAGCGGAAGGGTGGGAGGTGGACGCTCTGGGTTCTGCCGGAGAGGAAGGATGTGGTCCAGGCCAGGGCCTTCTCTTGGATTCCGGCGTCATGGAGGCGTGCTGTTAGGGTGCGATGGCAGACCGTGTCGAAGGCTGCCGATAGGTCCAGAAGGATGAGGGCGGCTGTTTCTCCTTTGTCCATAAGGATCCTGATGTCATTGGTGGCGGCGATGAGGGCGGTCTCGGTGTCTGGTGTAAAGAAATGCTTCTTTTTGGTCATCTGCAACTTTTTTGCCTGATTTATTTTTTTTACACAAATGTTATTGATTTTCTGATTGTTGCAACTTCTCTGAGCACATCGTTCCATATATACATCTTTAGCACTTTAGCACATATCTTAGACAATAGTTGATGTATAGAAATAACAATGATAATCAAACATTTTTATATGTTTGTATACATTTGCATAGACAATCCAAAAGTTGCCTTGTCTTCCGTGTCATTTCTGTGTGTACATATAACTTAGTACATACATCTTACTGTATTGCACAGTCCTGTCCTTAAATTGAACCCTAAGTTACACGTAACTCCCCCCTCCCTCCTCCCTGCGTACTCAGGTCTACTTCTAGTTATCGGTTATGGCAACTAACACCTCTTCCCTTCTCCTGGACAATTAAGAACACATCTCCAACAGTAAATATCTCGTACATGTCATAACACTAACACATCCTGGACTTCCTTACAACTTTGATTTTGGCAATAATGACATTTACAAATTATTTTTGCCATTTTTATATTGTTTGTACCTCTGTTGCTATACGCTCCTCCAGCATCACATTCCATTCTAGATATATAGTTTCTTTTACGTATACCCCTGCGCTCCTCTCTCTGTAGCTCTGTACTTTCTGCCCTGCCCCATCTAACCATCTCATTATACTAGTCCGACACGCTGGTGCTTTTTTCGCTTTCCATCTCATGGTTATTGTTCTTTTCGATAATATCAGCGCTAGATTGACAAATCTATACTTGAGGTTTCCACTTTTGGGTTTAGGACTGAGACATAGTATGTAGCGTTCTAGTGAGACTCCCCTGCATTCTGGAGCTATAGTATTCAATATTTTATTGATCGTAGACCAGTAGGATATCAGTCTGGGGCAGGCCCACAATATGTGCAGTAAGTCAGCATCAGATTTTTGGCACCGCGGGCATGTATCTGCTATGTCTGGGAACATAACACTTAGTCTGCGGGGGTCAGGTAAGCACGGTGCAATATCATGAGTTGAATGAATTTAAACTTCAGGTTATGTGATACCTTCCTTTGGTATTCAAGTATTGCACCCCACTCCTTGTCTGTAAGCACTCTCTCTATGTCAGAATGCCACCTATCTTGGAGAGCCTACAATGGTACTACTGTGTGTGCTCAGATCCCGTGGGATAAACATTTGGGTAAATGACTTCCGTTCCCCATTAAATATTGCATGCGTACCAATTCCTGCATGGGGGGCTCAGAACCCTCAGGTGCCCATGTATTTCGAACGTATCTCACTATGTTCGCATGCAAAAGGAACAGCGTATTTGGTGCTCCCTGTCCCCTTACAAAAGTGGCATGATTCATTAGTGTGCCATCTGCAAATAACATTCCCACTGTGTCCACACCTGCTTCTGTCCAAGTATGTATGTGTCTTTGTGATACCGTCACTAATGGAAGAGGAGTAGCCAGTAGCGGGATATTGGGGGCATAAGGAGTCTGTCCCTTACTGTATCGCCCTCCAGTACAACACCACTTTCAACAGAGGGGACGCAGTTGCTGGAATTCTACTGTTTGGTAGTAAGTGTGCGTGTAGCATACTCCTTCCCCAGTTGCGTCGGGACTTGTCAATCTCTTGTAGGTTACGCCCTGCAATCCAGCATGCCAACCATTGTAACTGCCCTGCATAGCAATATGCTCTGAAATCCAGGACTCCCAGCCCCCCATGTCTAGTGTCTAATCGAAGTTTTGACAGCCCAATTCTACGTTGCCCTGTTCCCCAGATCAGCTCCACCGGTAGTGTGTCCAGTGTCTTGAAAACCTGCATCGGTAGCATTAGTGGCAAGTTCATAAAAAAAGAAAGTAGACTGGGGAGCATTACCATTTTGGCAATAGTTACCCATATCATAGGGTGATATGAAATACTGAGTCTTACAGTAGTGAAGGCTGAAGTTTCCATGTCGGAATCGGCATGGGCGAAATTCCCCATGTTAGTGTGACTTCCAGGGGATTATGATTAGAAAGGGTTTTCCCTGAATATGTAGTGTCCACCACATTGACAACCAACCCCAATGAGCAAAAGATCCTATATATTCATGTGTGTAATGTTATGTTATGTTATATCGGTATTTGTAGCGCGCACAACTACTCTTGAGTATCCTGGTGCGAAAGTAATAAACTGAAGGCGAGAAAAGAGAATTAATAGGCCTGTTTAAAAAGGTACGTTTTAAGGAGCTTTTTAAAACATCTTAGGTCCTGGGTGTGACGCAGCGCCGAGGGGAGGGCATTCCAGAGAATGGCTGTTTTAACTGAAAGAGACTGGCCACCCATCCTAGCTCGGCGGAAGCAGGGGACTACCATTAGTCGCTGGGCAGCTGACCTTAAAGATCGCTGAGGGATGTAGAAGGCCACTCTCTTCTTAATGTAGGAGCGGCCAAAATCGTGTAAGGCTCTATGTATTAGGACAAGAGCCTTAAATTGTACCCTCTGGACCACCGGCAGCCAATGGAGCGAGCACATTTGTGATCTTATGCTAGTTCGTTTAGAAATGCCAAGAAGAAGTCTTGCTGCAGCATTCTGAATAAGTTGTAACTTGTTGGTCAAATATGCTGGAATGCCGAGGAAGAGCGCATTGGCATAGTCCAATCGGGACAGGATGAGTGCCCGGGTTACCATCTCCTTGGCTGGTTGGGGGAGCAGAGGAAAGAATCTGCCTAAGGACTTTAGGGTCCCGAAGCAGATGCCCGTGAGTCTTTTTATGTGCTCAATGAACCTAAGGTCGTTCCCAAACCAGATACCTAGATTCTTGGCTGGACCGCCCACAGATATAGGGCGGGGAAAATCCGAGGGCCACAAAGCTTCTGTGAACTTAGAGGGAAATTGCCCATATAATAATATTTCTGATTTCCCCTCGTTACATTTTAATTTTGCCTGGGCAAGCCATGTGAATACGGCGGCTAGGCTTTTTTGCGCCACTTCAGTGTCAGCGTTCAAATCTTCCCAGGTGAACAGAAGCTGAGTGTCGTCAGCGTACGCCATAATCTTTGCGCCCATTTCTTCGGCCAGGAAGATTAGGGGGGTCATGTAGATATTAAAAAGAAGCGGGCTCAGCGTCGAGCCCTGGGGGACCCCCGTCTGAACCTCTCTGGCCGAGGAAGAATAAGGGGGCATCCAGACTTGCTGGGAGCGGGAATTCAGAAAGGATTCCAGCCAGGCCCACACTGACCCGGAGAGGCAGATGCATGACTGTCGTGCCAGGAGAAGTTGGTGAGGTACCGTATCAAAGGTGGAAGAGAGGTCCAATAAGATCAGAGCCGCTCTGCCGCCCCTGTCCAAACATTCCCTGATGGCCTCTGTCACTTCAACAAGTGCAGTCTCCGTGCTAAAAGATAATCTAAAGCCTGACTGTGCTGGGTGGAGGGCCCCCGAATCCTCCACAAAGGTATTTAGTTGGCGAAAGGCCACCTTTTCGCAGACTTTAGCTAATGCAGGTAGCAGGGAAATAGGCCGGTAGTTAGCCATTATGAGCGGGTCAGCCGATGGTTTTTTTAACAGTGGGAGGAGCTTGGCCTGCTTCCATTGTCTTGGCACCGTTGCTGACTGCAGCGACCTATTAACTATGTCTGTGACTTCCATGCCTATGGTATCAGCCACTCCGGCTAGAATCCTGGCAGGGCAGGGGTCTGAAGGGGATCCTGATTTTAATGATTTGAGGAGGGAGAGGATATCTGGAAGTTCTACCTTATTGAATTGTGAGAAGCACCTAATGGGGGGGGAGTAGGTCATAGAATCAGATGGAAAGTATGGTGGGGTAGCAGGCAGAGCTAAGCTTTCCTCAATAAGTTTAATCTTATTGATAAAAAAGGACGAAAGTTCCTCACACCAGCCTACGGAGGCGGGGATAGACTTTCGCTCAGCTTGAGGTGACAGAAAGCTTTGTACTATGTAAGCATGGGCGAATTTTGCGAATCTGGCATTCGCGAATTTGCGTATTTGCCAACTCGCAATTCGCAAAATCTGCAAATTCTCGCGAATTTGCGGATTTTTTTGTTTTTATAGTGTTCGCAAGGATTTCTGCCAGTTCGCGAGGATTTTGTACCAGTTCGCGATTGCGAACTTACTTGTCGGCACGCAACGGTCGCGACTATGTTGTTTCTACGTCTGGTTCATCATCACAGGTTCACAGCACCCTCTGTTTCAACACTGCCACCCTCTGTTTCACCCATGCCACCCTCTGGTACATCAATGCCACCCTCTGGTTCATCATCATCACTATAGATTATGGGGGGAAAAAGCAAGCACACCTGCCCTGCTTCAACTGACATGAATTAATTTGGGGTTGATTTATTAATGTGTCACTGTTTTAAAATTCCAGTCTGGCACCTGCTTCCTTATCTGTAATTTGCTTTCTGTTGCAGTGCAATTTTTTTTTCCAGGACCTTTGTGGCCTACTTGTAGCTATTCTATGATCCGGCTGTGAGGGTCAGAGCAGGGTCATACAATTGTTGCAACTAGCAACTGAACTCTGGAGGGGCCCCAGTCAGGAAGCACTACAGGGAATGGTTACTAATGATGAATTTGAACTTTTGCACCTGCTGCTGAGTGCTTTCAGTTTAGCAAAACTCGTTTTTCTGCAGAACAGCAAATGTAATGCCCCCAAAAAAACTTACTTGTGAAAGTTTATTTCTAATCCAAAAGTGATCCAAAGAAAGTCAAAAGGCCTCAAATCCAAAAAAGGGCAGGCAAATGTCAACCTGAGGAGTTATTCTGATAAAAATCATAATTTTCAGAAGGTCTATGCTGCTTGCTAGTGGATTTCTTGTGCAGAATTGCAAATTTTGTAATTTCGCGAGTGCGAGATTGTTGCTGCCTGCCGCACCTACAAGTTCGCAATTGCGAACTTACACTGCACGCCACAAAATTGTATCACCAAGAAAAAAAAATCCGCTGCGATCAAATTTGCGGATTTTTGGTAAATTCGCGAGCGTTCGCGGATCGCGAATTTACCGAAAATCCGCAAAATCCGCGAGCGTAACGGATTTTCCGCCCATGCTTAGTACTATGGCAAAGATCTCTTTGCCATTGTTGTCTGCCTTCATAATTCTAGACGCATAGTACTCGCTTTTTGCTTTCCTCACCGTAGTTTAGTAAGTTCTCGGAGAAGAACGCAGCTTGGATTTGGCTTGCGGGCAGTAGGCCACTCTCCATAGCCGTTCTAGCTTCTTACACTTCAGCTTCAGATCTCTTAGCATAGGCGAATACCAGGGTTGCGAGGGCAGCTCACGCTGGCGGGCTCTAGACACAGGTTTACAGATGGATTCAACCCCATGACTGACCCAGGTGTTGAATTGGTCGACTTGCCCTTCCAGATCTTCAGCAGGTACAACCTGCGAATGAGACAAAGCCTCCGTCAAACCTGAAATGCTGATCTTACGGGCAAGCGGCCCAGAGGGAGGGGGTGGTTGGCGAGGCGGCTTTCCCATGTCCCATAAAAAGGAAATCAAAGCATGGTCTGACCAGGACACCGGCTGGGGATCTTTAACATCTAGTGCAAAGTTCGAGCACACCCGATCTAAAACATGACCCTACGCGTGAGTGGGTTTAGAAACCCACTGTGTCAGCTGAGTTACCCTCAAAATATCCAGAAGGGCCGATGATTCAAGTGTCCCCCGGCAATCTACATGGATATTGAAGTCTCCGAGAAGAAGAAATCTAGGGAAGCGAAGAACTCGCTCTGCCAAGGACTCTCCTAAAGAGTTTAAAAATGACCCAATCTGTCCGGGCGGGCGATAGATCAGAGTCCCTCCTAATGTAAAATGGGCCGTCAAGATAAAGGAGAAATCAAACGCTTACCCCTCCAACACGATCGTGGATTTTTCGCATACAAATGCCCATGCTTCCCTGAACACCACTGCAATACCTCCCCCTCTTCCCGTACTGCGGTCGGCCCGAGCTAGTCGGTAACCACGAGGGACGGCCAGCTCGACCACAGGTGCGCAAGACTCCCTGAGCCACGTTTCTGGGATAAACAAAATGTCTAGCTTATGATCAAGTATGAGCTCGAAAATATTCGCAGCATGTTTCACCATAGAGCGCGCATTAATTAAAGCTGCCCGTACAGTCGGTGCTTGTTGATCCCTTAAGTGATATCTCGACTGGAAAGAAGGGAGATGAAAATTGCAGTCTGGGCACCCCCAGACAGTATCAAAAGCCAAGTCGCAACGTTTTTGACCTGTATAAGCGTCTGGAATCCAGGCTAATAAGGCAGCTCGGTTGTAGAGCCGACGGCTAGCGTTCCCTAGTTCGGGACTGGCAGCATGACAGGCCCTAGGCCCAGTCCTGGCATGGACGGGCGCAGACGGGCTTGCCTTAGGCGCGCCTTCGGCGCACCCGCTGAGCGCGTCCGCTGCGCGTTCGGCCCAGCGTGGCTCTAAATAGTCGCGCCTGGCGACTGGAACGCTAACCTCGCCGGAAGAAGGCTCCCGGAAGTGAGGCGAACTGAGGTCTTCCCTCCGCATCAATTGGCCAAGCTGTGGCGGACCGGGGAAGCCTCAGACCGAGTAAGTATGAAAACACTCGTGCGCCAGTGCTACAGTATGTTCCCTTTGATTTAAAGCCACAATCGTTTTAAAAATCAACAGTAAATAGACATTGTGCAACACAGCGAGCCCCTCTTGTTTAAAAAACCCAAATCGTTTTAAAAACAGCAGCAGAAGAGCAATGTGCAAAATAGCAGGGAGCGTCGTATAAGAATTAGTTTTTAAAAGCAAATGAAGGTCAGATTCTCATTACTCGCCAGCAGTGTGTTACCGCAGAGCGCCCAGCCCAGCACGCCTCTAAATAGTCGCGCCTGGCGACTGGAACGCTAACCTCGCCGGAAGAAAGCTCCCGGAAGTGAGGCGAACTGAGGTCTTCGCTCCGCATCAATCGGCCAAGCCGTAGCGGACCGGGGAAGCCTCAGACCGAGTAAGTATGAAGTAATCTGCGTGGTGGCGAAAAGAAGGAGTATTCTCTAATTTCAGGGTGTTTCATGCGCCATGTATTTCCTACGTTCCGGCCCATTGCCCAACCCTACAGTGCCTCTGCTTGTTTTCTGCAACCTGTGCCTTGTAATGGGGAATACGATCTATCTAACGCCATATCCAGCACTTCATTAAAATCACCGCCAATCAGCCAAGGGTAGTCTTCCCAGTCCACTAGTATCGTGGAGATTATATCTAAAAATGTATCTTGCTCAGAGTTAGGCGCGTACACGCTCCCTATCACTATGTGTTACCCATCTAGCATACCAAGTAGGAACAATTATCTACCGTTTACATCTACATTTTGATCTTATAGTGTGAAGGGGGTGCCACTACGTATTCATATTGCTGCTCCTCTAGCGAATGCCGAGTATGATGTATAAAACAACTGTCCCCTCAATTTCTTTTGTAGTTTAGTAGCTTCAGTATGAGTGAGGTGAGATTCCTGCAGTAAAGCTATATGTAACTTCCTGCGATTAAGTTGTGCTAGAATTCTGTGTCTATTATGTATTGAGCCAAATCCCCTTACATTCCAGGATGAGTATATATACTTGCTAGGTTGTGTCATTCTTCTCTATATAGTGTAACATTTCTCGGGTCAGTGCCCTGCTCTGCTGTTGGGATGGATAAGAGTGTGCAGCTGAGTACGCGTTGAGATTCCCCATTAGAACTCTCAATACTAGGTTCCCCCATAATACATTAGAGGACCAAACAATTAACAAAAGTACAACAATAAAGCTATAAAAGCTGAAACACAGTGCAGTCGCCACTAGGGGGGGTGGTAACCGCCTTACTACCGCCGCGCATCTATGTACGCGCCACGAAAACCTTCAGAAAGCTCCTGCTTAAACTCCATTAGTTTAGAAATATAGGGGGCATGAGAGTTATCCCAGGGCACAAATAAGGCATTCATACTCATTTGATATATCCAAGTACTTTCATTTAGGGATCATATCACTCACTCTCAGAAGTCATTTGCCGTCTGTGGGGTTACCACAGAGAACAGCGCTAGGCTGCCCTCTGAGTCCGGGTGGGCATCAGGGTCTTTAGATGAGTCCACTGTTTCGGCAATTGAGGTTGTGTCTTGCTCCATCAGCGCCGCTGCCGTCAGCAAAGCGTCTTTTTGACTTTCTGAGATTTGTTCCTTTGTTGGACTTTTCTCCTGGCCTTTTCCCGCTCTTTGGTCTTTGTCTGTAGTTTTACTATATTTGTGCAGTTGAGGTTGTTGTCGTTGGCTTTCCTGTGATATATTTTGAGACGAATGTGGAATTAGTGTTATTTCTGCCATTCCATAGCTTCCTCTGGGTTGTCGAAAAACAGCGATTTTTGTCTGTATATGATCTTCAGGCGAGCTGGGAACATCATGGCATATTTCAAATTGTGGGTTTGGAGTGTCTTCTTGAAATGTATTCCTTGCTCTGTGGACCGCTAACGTGAAGTCTGGATATATGGAAATACGTTTATTCTCAAAATGAATCGGTGCATGTTCCCTGTCTGCACGTAGGATTGTATCTCTATCTTTATAGTTTAAGACTCTTGCAATTATGGGTCTGGGTGATGCCCCAGGTTTTGGAGGTCTGGGAGAAATTCTATGCGCTCTTTCCACACTGTACATCTCAGTCAAGCCTACCTGTGCAACGTGATCCCATACCCATTTTAAACTTTTTGGACTGATGATGCAGATTTTTCGATTCTCTGAAGGTGCACTGAGTCCTGCCAAACAGGCCTCATTGCCAGTGCTCTTATCTTAAAAGGATATATGTCTAATTGGCTCACCCTCAATAGGCATCAGTTAACTTACTATGGTTTCAAGGTGACCATGGCCTATAGGTTAAAGTGTCCACCATGGACTGCAGCACCTATTGTGCCTTCACATGTGTGTAAAAGCAAAGTATGACTCCCAGCCAGCCATGGCTGGCTGGCCGGGCAGTTTTTACACTGCTAACTCAACTTTGCAATTTAAAGTTCAAACCTTCCTTTTTTATATTTGGAAGTACCTCCAAGGCTGGCCTACTGAGCCCTAAAGGCAGGGTGCAATAAATTAAAAAGATGCACGCGTGTTTTAATAACTTTACATGCCCTCACACTAAAAACTTTGCATTGTTGTTTTTACTGTGGAAAGGCTAGTAGCCCCATTGGCGAGTACAGAGTTACACGCTGACAACTAATGCATTGAGGTCATGGGTAGGGAAAATGATGACTGCTCACCAACCCTAAATAGCGTCACTCTGCCCGGCAGTCATATGGGTTTTGGCAGTTGGAGCTGGCTGAGGCTCCTCTGGCAGAAACCCAGCGATCCCACCACCACCTCTAAATAGGAGGTATAAGTTTGGCAGAACAGGGCATCTGTGATTTTCTGATGAATGCACCGTTCCGCCAAGCTCTAAATGACCCCCTTAGTGTGTGCAGGGATACATATTGTATGGAACCGGAGGGAAAAATAAGCCACTTTAATTTACAGCTTATTTAAGATTGATAAAGGTATGGCGGTATAACCCATTAAAATGTGTACAGAAACATTACAATCCTGACCATCACTTCTCAGCAACATAGTAGTTACAACTCTGAGGGTCACACCTTGCTGACTGATCAAAGAACTACATGAAAGAAACAAGCAGTTCCTACATGAAGATGGCTCCTAACCCTCAACCCATCCCTTCCATCTGTAGAGTGCCACCCGGTCTCTACAATACGCTGCATCTGCATTCACCCTGAGGGCCGGGCTTGGTCCAAAGGTATAAATAAAGGGAAAAGTCGCCGCTCGTGGTCACTACCAAAATACAAGTAGTGAGTGTATGTGTTTTCATTAGGCAATTGTCATTGCGAAGGTTGCTAAGGCATTGCATTGTGTCCGCCAGGTCAGGGACTTGACACTGGCGACGAGGGCGGTTGCATGTCCTGTGAAGGTAAGCGGTCTGTAAAGCCGCTACACCACTATCACGTGGTGAGAAGTACCCCAGGCCCACTGGCCTTATGTGGTTGGAGGTTACAGCATGGGGTGCTCCAAGCACAGCACGGAAGATCCTGGCCACAAGTTTAGGCGGTGTAAGAGCCTGTACCTGCTCAGCCGATGTCTGCCCCTGTGCTCCCGGTGAGGGAGTACCTGCCCGTCCAGCTCATAGGCTGCTTCCCTGTGCATCGGAGCCGTCAGTCAGCTGTGCGCCCCCTGCTGATGACTTGTATGAACCATGGTTCCCTGGTCTAACATTCCAGCCAAGAGAGGGTTGGGGCCCCGGCCCAGAGGGAAAGACGTCGCATGGCCTCAGCCGGAGCACAGCAGGCAAGTCAGGAAGGCCCGTGAGAAGAACTAGAACCGAACTAAAAAAGAAGAAATGATAATAAACGCCGCCGAGGTTGTTGTCGTTGGTTTTCCTGTGATATATTTTGAGACGAATGTGGAATTAGTGTTATTTCTGCCATTCCTTAGCTTCCTCTGGGTTGTTGAGAAACAGCTAATTTTGTCTGTATATGATCTTCAGGCGAGCTGGGAACACCAAGGCATATTTCAAATTGTGGGTTTGGAGTGTCTTCTTGAAATGTATTCCTTGCTCTGTGGACCACTAACGTGAAGTCTGGATAGATGGAAATAAGTTTATTCTCAAAATGAATTGGCGCATGTTCCCTGTCTGCACATAGGATTGCATCTCTATCTTTATAGTTTAAGACTCTTGCAATTATCGGTCTGGGTGGTGCCCCAGGGGTTGGAGGTCTGGGAGAAACTCTATGCGCTCTTTCCAGACTGTACATCTCAGTCAAGCCTACCTGTGCAACGTGACCCCATAGCCATTTTTCAATTAACTTTTTGGACTGATGATGCAGATTTTTCGATTCTCTGAAGGTGCACTGAGTCCTGCAAAACAGGCCTCATTGCCAGTGCTCTTATCCTTAAAAGGATATATGTCTAATTGGCTCACCCTCAATAGGCATAAGTTAACTTACTTAAAGGTCCTTAGTATATGGTTTCAAGGTAACCATTGCCTATAGGTTAAAGTGTCCACCATGGACTGCAGCACCTATTGTGCCTTCACATGTGTGTAAAAGCAAAGCATGACTCCCAGCCAGCCATGGCTGGCTGGCCGGGCAGTTTTTACACTGCTAAATCAACTTTGCAATTTAAAGTTCAAACCTTCCTTTTTTAATTTTTGGAAGTACCTCCAAGGCTGGCCTACTGAGCCCTAAAGGCAGGGTGCAATAAATTAAAAAGATGCACGCGTGTTTTAATAACTTTACATGCCCTCAAACTAAAAACCTTGCATTGTTGTTTCTACTGTGGAAAGGCTAGTAGCCCCTTTGGCGAGTACAGAGTTACACGCTGACAACTAATGCATTGAGGTCATGGGTAGGGAAAATGATGACTGCTCACCAACCCTAAATAGCGTCACTCTGCCCGGCAGTCATATGGGTTTTGGCAGTTGGAGCTCGCTGAGGCTCCTCTGGCAGAAAACCAGCGTTCCTACCACCACCTCTAAATAGGAGGCATGAATTTAGCAGAACAGGGCATCTGTGATTTTCTGATGAATGCACCGTTCCGCCAAGCTCTAAATGACCCCCTTAGTGTGTGCAGGGATGCATATTGTATGGAACCGGAGGGAAAAATAAGCCACTTTAATTTACAGCTTACTTAAGATTGATAAAGGTATGGAGGTATAACCCATTAAAATGTGTACAGAAACATTACAATCCTGACCATCACTTCTCAGCAACTTAGTAGTTACAACTCTGAGGGTCACACCTTGCTGACTGATCAAAGAACTAAATGAAAGAAACAAGCAGTTCCTACATGAAGATGGCTCCTAACCCTCAACCCATCCCTTCCATCTGTAGAGTGCAACGCGGTCTCTACAATACGCTGCATCTGCATTCACCCTGAGGGCCGGGCTTGGTCCAAAGGTATAAATAAAGGGAAAAGTCGCCGCTCGTGGTCACTACCAAAATACAAGTAGTGAGTGTATGTGTTTTCATTAGGCAATTGTCATTGCGAAGGTTGCTAAGGCATTGCATTGTGTCCGCCAGGTCAGGGACATGACACTGGCGACGAGGGCGGTTACATGTCCTGTGAAGGTAAGCGGTCTGTAAAGCCGCTACACCACTATCACGTGGTGAGAAGTACCCCAGGCCCACTGGCCTTATGTGGTTGGCAGCGTGGTATTGGTAACGCGGGCATTCGGGCAATGCCCGAGGGGCCGGTGTCCGAGTTCCTGCTGTGGGCTGCTTTTTTTTTTAGCAGTCTGGAGGCCGAATTGGGCGCTGTCTCTATTGTTCGAACAGCCAGTGGGTGTCTGAGTGGCCTTTCTATATGCAGATGGGCGCTCATTACCTCCTGTTTAGCAACAGGCAGAGGTATCACTCCCTTTGCCTCGCTGGCCGGCCCATTAACGTGTGCACATACTGAGCGGGGGCAGGGGGCCCGAGTAGAAGTGGCCTCACTTGTTCCCAGGTGTGTTTCAGCAGTGTAAACTAACGTGTGCATTTTTTTTTACCCCGCCCCCCTCGCTTTTTTTGCATAAGGTTACGCCGAGGCAGTCATTTGAGGAAAGGCATTATGCAAATGTGGGCCGATTTTTTTTTTTTTTTTTTTTTTGCATGCCCGGGCCGATTTTCAATCCCAATCCAACCCTGGTGGTTGGAGGTTACAGCATGGGGTGTTTCAAGCGCAGCACGGAAGATCCTGGCCACAAGTTTTGGTAGTGTAAGAGCCTGTACCTGCTCAGCCGATGTCTGTCCCTGTGCTCCTAGTGAGGGCGCGCCTGCCCGCTCAGCTCATAGGCCGCTTCCCTGTGCATCGGAGCCGTAAATCAGCTGTGCACCCCCTGCTGATGACTTGTATGAACCATGGTTCCCCGGTCTGACATTCCAGCCAAGAGAGGGGTGGGGCCCCGGCCCAGAGGGAAAGACGCCGCATGGCCTCAGCCGGAGCACGGCAGGCAAGACTGGAAGGCCCGTGAGAAGAACTAGAACCGAACTAAAAAAGAAGAAATGATAATAAACGCCGCTGTTACGCAGCAATCTGAAAGAAAAATAAACACAGATAAAGAAATACATAAGCTACAGTATAGTCCAATCAATAATGAACTTGTGAAGAGCGAGGTGATCACAACATTCTGCAAAGCATCTAAAAGATACAAATATATACAGCAGGAAGAGGGTCCTTAAGAGAAAGCACATAGGGCCCAAGCTGCTCGAAGTCAGAGCACCAGCTGAAGAAGTCACAAGAGGGCTAAAGTACATCCCTGACCCCTGGTGACAACAAGAGGAAGCAGTACGTACAACACCTGTTGCAATGACGGACCAACAACAAGATCAAATCTGGCAACACCCAGCCCCAAACACACATACCCTCAGTAGCAGCACTACTGCCATTTAGTGAGCTAATCGACACCGCCATTGCAGCCCGAGATGGCACTCCTTGCTAAGACGCCTACAGTACTATTTTCGCACAACTCGCGAACCTGACGGAGCAGTCAAGAGGTCACTCCTGATGCACTTTGGGGGCAGAACTCTATAACCTATTAAAAAAACTGCCTAACACAGGAGGAGATGCTAATTTCGATGCCACGGTTGCAGCTCCAAATAGACATTTCGATCTGCAGCTTAACCCCGACTATTAGCGTTTCAAATTGCGCTAGGCACGGCAGGAAGAAGTGTAGTCCATCAACAAGTTTTATGCTTGGCTCAGGAAACTGAGTGCACCAAATGCGATGCAGTGCGCGCAACTAAATTAGTTTTATTTATTTATATGTTTACTTACCTGTTAAACTCCGTAATCCATACATTACTACCCCCACTCTGCCCCCCCTTCCCCAAGTCACCGCCCTGCAGGAACTCCTACTACCGACGGCGACTGCAGCCAGGAATCACCCTAAACGACAGCCGAGTCCTCGCCCACTCCCACGAGCTGTCAAACAGTAGGGCCGATGACATGGATGTGTCTCTGGGAATGAACACCACCCTCGGGAGAGATGCAAGAGTCATGAAAATGAAGGAGGAACAGGTTGACGCAATCCAAAGGCGACTCTCATCCTCCCGCCCACTGGGCACATCAAGGCTGCAAGGGGCCCAATGCAGCAACTGTGGCCTGGAACACCGGAAGCCAAACATCTGCCCAACAAAAGAGCAAATCTGCTGAAACTGTGGAAAACTAAACCATTTCGCCAAAGTATGTCGAAGCGAATGAAAAGGGTCCAGGCCAGGGTACCCGAACAGAACAACTGCCACACTCCGTCAACTGTCCATCTATGAGAAGGAAATAGAAGGCTTCCCGACAAACAGGGGGCAGGCTGCCGTATTGGATGATGATGAGCACAATGATGTGTTTGCGATCTCATTTGCCAGGAAGGAAGGTAACCTACGATGACCCTCTCCATTGTGCACAGTAGAGATCTAGGGCACCTTCGTAACAGCTCTGGTAGACACCAGCACAACAAGATCACACCACATTGTAAGCTGGCTGCCACCAAGGCAGGAATCTATACATATGGGTGCACCGATTCTTTGCCACTATAAGGCACAATAGAGGTAGACATCACACGTGAAAGCCGCTCGACAAGAGCACGATTCCACGCCACCGAAGACGACATGGGTACCTTACTGGGTTGCCATACGGTGGAAGACCTGGACTAGTGTTTTATGTGAAGCAAGTACACAAATCACAAGCAGCGGCCATGATGCAAGTATTTCCCAACTCTTCAGGGGGCTGAGCCAACTCAAAGTCAAGCAGATTCGTCCTGTTCAAACCTGAAGCCGCAGGTGAAAAAAAGAACTATGGGACCTAGAGCAGAAAGGATTTATAGAAAAGGCCACTGGATCTACGCCCTGGGTATTTGAGTCTTTGCACTGAAGCTCAAGCAGCCTGGAGCCCTCAGGCCGTACATAGACAGGAGGCTCCCAAATAATGCGATCAGAATGAAGCGACACGTCACTCAAACCATGGACAATATTGTGGCAGACCTGAATGATGCCCAATGGTTTTCTAATCTAGATTTGAATGCTGGTTATCATCAGCTGGAACCCGCCAGATGATATTTTACAGCTTTCTCCGTGCACATAGGCCTCAGAAGGTATTGGAGGTTTCACTTTGGCATCTCATCAGCCACTTAGGTATTCCAAAATACCACTAGGGAAACCCTCTCAGGTTTCGTTGGGGTGCTGAATATTAGTGGCGGTATTTAAGCTTTCTCCGACAGCCTCAAAGAGCACCATGTGCCACTGAGAGCCACGTTGAGGCGACTGGCAGATTTCGGATTAATACTGCAACAACAAAAGTGCTCCTTCTACAAGAATTCTATTGAGTTCTTTGGCTACATTTTCTCTAGGGATTTCCTGATGGTGGACCTGAAGAAGGTTGAGGCCATTCATAGTGCATCCATATCACAGAAATAAGAAGGTTCCTGGGCATGGCGACTTACTTTGGGTGGTTTATCCAGAACCTAGCCACTCGGTCAGAACCACAGAGGACCCTGATGACAGCAGATGCCCTGAAAGCAGACCAGGTCTTCAGGCAGCTCAAGGAGGCCCAAACCGCAGCGGAGGACAGAATTGGTCATGGATGCCAGCCCCGTAGGGCTGGGAGCAGTGCTCCTACAAGAGAAAGCAGAAGGATCTCGTGTCCCCTTTGTTATGTGAGCAGGGCACTCTCCGATACAAAGACACACTAAATTTAGATCAAGCGACAAGCTCTGGCCATCCGATGGGTGTCTCAGCCCTTCCACCTATACCTGTGTGACCAGCAGTTCAAGGTGACATGGACCCCAAGCCACTGGTCCCACTATTTAAAGGATCCACCTGACTGGCACGCCCGAGGATTGAGAGGTGGGTGGTGCAGCTCCAACCGTAGTCCTTCAAGCTGACCTACCATCCAGGTGCGCACAACCTGATGGATTACCTGTCCCGACACCCCTTAGACCCCAAAGGATGTAAGCAGACAGACAAAGATGAAGGAGCTAAAGACTTGGTATGAATGGTGGTGCACGAGGCATGCCAAAAAGCGCTGGCAATCGAAGATCTCAAGAAAGCGACAGAGATGGACAAAAGTCTCTTGACGGCAAAAGGAAAGCAGTGAAAGCACTTCCTGGACAGATCCAAGTCTTTAACGCCCCAGGAACACTTAATAAGAACCCATCTCTGGCGAGTTAGAGAGGAATTAGGAGCCAGCGAGGAAGATCTACTGCTCAGGGAACACACCACTTCAGATGGCCACCTCACAAAATGCCAGTTGAGTCCCACACCAAATTCCTAATGGTTGAACTGGTATTGTCAATGGCGTTTTCTATAGGTAAACCTATTTTGGAGAAGATATTTGTCCTGGTTGGCCTCCCCAGAGAAATAAAGACAGACAATGGGCCACCAATTCAGGGGGAAGATTTTCAGGGACATCTGGTCTCTTATGCCATCTGGCATAGGGAAGTAACACTGCAATGGCTCCAAGCAAACTGAGAGGTCTAACGCTTCATGAGTACTTTGAACTAAGCTCTTCAAACTGGGGTGGAACAGGGCGAAGATGCTGATTGCTGCCTTCACCATTTCCTACCTGCCTACCAACAGACACCGCATTGCATGACCAACTGCTCACCCTTGGACCTCCTGTTCCAGAGACCCACAAGAGACTGTATTCCGGCTGGCCCGGAGAGGCAGCCCATCGTCTTAGACATACAAGCCACACAAGCAAAAAGAAAGGCCACCAAGAACCGAGTGAATCTGGTTAGCAGAGCTGAAACCGCCCCAAGTTGCAAGTGGGATCATGTGGGCCGCCATCTAGGGAGGAAGTTCTGCACTCCCGTTGAGGCCGAAACCTGGCAAGTAGAGAAGGTAGGCGGGGCTATGGTCACCGCTCAGAAGGGACGCAACACAGTTGACAGGAAGGTGTTGTGGTTCAAAAGGGTGGCCAACCCCAATGAGAGAGCCGGAGGGTGAGACCAGAAGCTGATACAATGCCAACTGGGACACCCCATCAGTGCGGAGTTCACCGAAGCCAGATCACCCGGGAGGCCCATGATACCAACGCCCATCCGGGCAGGCGAGGCTCGCCACCAGCTGTACCTTGCCCGCAACCGAGTACCTCAGCTCGAGGGAGCAAAGGCAACTCCATCAGGACCACCAGGAGTGATGAAGGGACCCGAGCCAGAGGTATGATATTCACACCAACCCTGCGTACAGTCAGAAGCTAAAAGCCTATGTTTGCCCTGTGTGCTTGGCTGAGAACTTAGGTATATTCCATTAACAGTTGGAAGGGTTGTAGAGTGCCATCCGGCCTCTACAATACACTGTATCTTCATTCTCTGTGAGGGCCGGGCTCGGCCCAAAGGTATAAATAAAGGGGATGGTGTTCGCTTTGTTAGCCAGTTCCCGAAATACAAGCAGCGAGTGTGTGTTTTCATTAAGCAATTGTCACTGTGAAGGTTCAAAGACCTTACATCATGCTTGCCGGGCCTTAAACTCAACACCAGCGACAATTTTCTATCAACTTGCGCCATAATGTTGAACAAACATGCTTGATGCTCATCACTGCACCTTTAAACAATGGGATTTTCTTAGTGATAAGTTATTTGTATTAATGGGAGATGCTTTTAGTGTACAAAGTACTAGTTTGCAACCTTCATACGTGGTAGTATGGAGATATGGAGGCAGTGCACATAAATGCGCTTAAGTGCAGTGCAGTTTGCACCAACATTTATACCAGCTGAGCAGTGTAAAAATGCCAACTGCACCAACAGCCAGTTGCAAACAATTGTGACTTTGCACACTGTTCAGCTCGTGCAAACGCCAGGGCAAAATTGCACTACAACTTGCCAGGTTTCTGCAATCAGGTCCTTAGTGTGTGTTTTTTTTAACAAATCTTCAATAAAGCAGTTGAAAAATGGAAAAACATAATATAAAAGAAACTCAGGAAGCCAGATGACTAATTTCTTATTATTCAACATTCAGATCTCATTCTGACTAAGAAAATTTATTACACAGAGACGTGAAAACATAGATCACACTCCTGCTATGTCCTGGGACAAAAAGAATAAAGGTCGCTATGTTCTGTCCAGCTCGAAAGTGGAATGGTGACATGCCATTGAAAAATTAGAGAAAACATACATCCAGCCACTGAGATGTCCCCAGTGGATATTAATGTGAAGATGAAGGAAGAAGCGGCCAAAAAAGGCAAGCTGGGAAGTGGCAGACCCTCCCTTGTCATAGCGCCAAGAGCAACAGAGTCAGGAAAGGAGGATTTCTGGGAGCTATGGCCGCAGCACGAGCACTGTTCCAGTCAACAAGGCAAGGCCAGGCGCAGCGACGCGGGGTGCCTCGGTTTAATATGGGAAGCGGTCGCGCTCTCTGGGAGGCTTCTGCTCGGACGCAGTCACTTATTTTACACGAGCGCTCCACGCATGCTGTGAATGGCGTCTGTGGGTAGGATTGCCATGTGGGGGCATAGAGGGCGGGCGTGAAGAGTTCGAGCAAGCAATGAGTTTACCGGAAGAGGAAGGCTGTCGCCCTATGTTACGTCACTCAGGGCCTTATTTATGAGGCCGTGTGGCAGTTTTGCACTTGCCCTTGCGTCACTTTTTGTGACGCATTGACTGCGTAAAACATGCCCCCTGTTGCGCCATATTTACATAGTCACGCATCTAAGCAGATGCGTCACTTTGCAAATCCCTGCGCTACATTTTACCTGCATCTTTAATGTATGCACGGTGGGCGTTCCCCCGCAAGAAAGGGTCGTAGGAGCGGCGCAGTGAAATCTATAACATTTCTCTGCACCACTTCTAGGATGCTAATGCGTCAAAACCTTACGCCTGCCTCATGGCAGGCGTAAGGGGTGACGCAGGCCCTTTCACATGGGGCTTTCCCCATGTGAAAGGAACACTGCTGGAGTTGCATCACGCTTCCGACACAACTCCAGTAATGCGTCATCTGCGTCATCATGACGTATCTGTCATTCCTTGCGACATGATGTGCCATACAGTAAATATGATGCATCCATCATGTCGCAAGGAGGGCGCAATGAAAAGTGACGCAACGCTGTTTTCACACAGCGATGCGTCACTTTTTATAAATGAGGCCGTCAGTGTATATACATTATGCGTAAAACTAACTTATATCCTGCCTTCCTATTTGAATGATACTCCCTTCACACGCCATCCTCTGCATGCCGTAGTGCTGCTGAGTTTATCCTATCCTTGTACTTCTCTGCCGCCTTAATTTCTAATAAATCTACTAAATCCCAGTAAAATACTCATGAACCTATTAGCTCAACGTAATAATTACACAACTCCTATAAACGTAGTACATCACCACTTGAAAATGGAGGACATTTTTCAGTTTCCACAGAGCAAAAGACTAACCCAATACTGGACCAATCTATGACAATCATTATTATCCACTGGATTAACCACTAACTTTAGGCTACGGAGTAGTGTGCTGCCTGCTATAAAGCGCTTCAAAGCCTCATCAGGGGTAGTAAGCATTCTAGAAATGCAATTACAATACAATACAATACAATACGCCTTCCAATTTCTTGGCCCCTAGTTCTCTTTCATGGAGACAAGTGTGTAGGTGGGTTGGGTGTTTCCATGGAGATTCTCACGCCGAGGTTGTCCATGGCCACACCATGCCCAATATAGTGATTGTGGAGTTGTATGGAATGTTGATTTTCCTTACGGATTAAGTTCTATGGACTGATGTTCCAAAGTGTGGGTGGGGCCTTGCAGGCTGTATACCAACCCATCTGGGTGTAGGTAGGGGTGGGCATTTTTTTGGGTGCAAAATATGCCTAATGTCTGATTTTTGCAACAAATTCCACTAAAGTATACGAATATACGAATTGTGCAGAATATGTTTGCCCTGTGCCTCACATGAATATCGCACACCAGCGAATACCTGAAAAAAAAAATACCAGCAGGAGACTGGCATCATTTCATAACTGGTAGATGCCAAACAAATTGTGCAATTGGCACAAAATAAAAATCACACATTTCTGTGTAATAAAAATTAATCCCTCCAACAAGCCCATGTCGATTGCGCCAGACAATGCGTTAGTTTGTGATCTTGTCGAACTTCATGTTTTTCCGCTTAGTTACTGCAGGAGTAGATGTGGTTTATGTGGTGTTATGCGGCCCATTGCCTGGTTGACGTATTTAAGTCCATCCAGGGTGGACTGAGCGAAGAAGGAAGGGAAGGTGGTTGGGAAAAGAAGAGTGGAAAGGAGAGAGAAAAGGAGAAGGGAAGGACAAGGAAATGGATTGAGGACTGGCAAGATGTAAGGAACCAAGAATGTTTGAGGAAAGAACGAAGGAGAGTGGTGAAGCTGTTAAAGGGAAAAAAGAGGAATGGTAGATGGCCCAAAAGAGAACGAAGAGAAGGGAGGACGAAAGACGGGGGGAGGAAGTGGAACGGAATGGAGGAAGGAATAAAAAGAAGGAAGGAATGAAGAAAAGAGAAAAGAATCTAGGAAAGGAGGCCAGGCAGGGAAGAGAGTTAGTTAGAAGAAAGAAAAGATGGATGGTCAGAGACTGCAAAAAAGGAAATAAATGAGGAAAAGAAAGCAAAAGACTGTGGGAGGAAGGAAAGGAAATATTGAGGAACAGATAAAGTGAGGATAGAAAAGATGAAGGATGGGATGGAGAGAGAAGGGAAGAACACAAAAAAGGGTATTGAGGGAAGTAGGGATGGATGGGTGGATGGATGAAATGGATGGAATGTAGTAACTCGGCTTGCCTCCTTGGTTTCTAGACATTTGTGTGAACTTTGGACCCCAGCTCTCAAGGAGAAGACACTCCAGCTGTTTCATGAGTGAAAGGGGCTCCCTGAATGCTTTTGTTGGCTGCATGCATGCACTGAGGTTTTCTTTGACAGCTTGCAGATTATTGAAGAGAGAAAACATGCCAGTAATAACACAATGATGAAATCCAGCAACTTCCATCTCACTTCTTTGTTCTCTTCGATTTCACAACACAATAACATACTATTGTGCCAGTGAGTCCACCATATCTAAAGATTAACATACAGAATGTGCAGTCCCCATTCTCATACACACTTCTCTTATATTGAGTTGTTCTTTATTGTGCATACATCGCTTTCGCCTGTCCAAATACAGAAATATGATCTTTCAGCTGAATCCTGAGCTTTGATGAGACGCGAATGCCCTGAGAGTAAACATCACATTCCTAGACTGATACACTGTGATACACTGTGCAACCCGGTTAGAGTCTCTTATCATCGGGGAGCCCTTTTGTGTATAAGTGGCCTCGATAAAATGGACGTAGGCCCATCTTAGGTGCTTATGTTTCCCTGTCCTCAGCCCTTTAATATCTGAAACCCACTCAGAGTGTGGTATATGTCTCTATGAACCATGGGGACTTTAATCAGTGGCAGCCGGTACAGGTAAGAGCGGTGGAGTGTTGGGGCGAGGCAGGGTTGGGGTGAAGTCAACAGACGACGAGATAGGGAAAATGAATTAAATAAATTGCCACCTCGGCGATGCGGTAATCGCAAGGTAAGTGGTTTTATTCATTTTTAAATTTAATTTTACCCATCCCGTCATCTGTCGACTCCCCCACCCTGCCGCGCCCCACCCCTACCCCACCGATCTTACCTGTGCCGGCTGACACTGACTTTAATGAAACACGTGGTCTGATTGGTGAGATATCCGTCGACCCTCCCCCAGGCCTCAAGCAGCACAGCGAGGGTGGCAGCTTCCATATGCCGCGCCCTTAGGCGTGGTGTCCTTTAAGGGACTGCTGTAGAATCCTGTTCCGGATCCCAAGCTTGGGATCTAAGCAGCCATATAGCTGTAATCTACCAGGTACCACATTAGTCTGCTCTCACCAGCCTCAGCCTTGTGCACCCACTTCGTAAATACACCACCTACCCCTGCAGCAACTCGTTCTGAAAATGGTGAGTAGTGTGTCCCACTACCCAGTCCACAAAGACAAGTAATCTTCCCTTTGGGTTACGCGGCTTATTTTTGGATGGAAGGCTTCAAGCAATCCCAATAGAAAACATGTGAGAGGTGTTATGTGTAACAGAGCAGCCACACTGTACATTTAAGGAACATAAAACTTGAAAAAGGCAGAGTAAGTCACGTCTAAAAATTAAAAATTGCAAAAAGACCAGTGTCGGTCTGGATAAAGGGTATGGACCACTGTATGGGAATGGAAATAGCAGTACACAAAGCTAGGAGATGCCCTCCCAAAATACCCCAAGATACGGAAGAGTTGGGTGGACTATAGGGGAATTGAACTAGAGACAGTTCATTCAGGTCGCCAGGTTCGAGACAATTAAATTCAGATATTTAAATCTGTACAGCATTAACATATGGGTTATGTAGATGAGATGTGCTACCTTTGCTTTCTGAACTGTCCTTATGATTATATGGGGGTAGGTGGTGGGGAAACCGACACGACTGTTATATTGTATGTTGATTGGTTTCTATTTTCTTTAGCTGTACTTGAGTATTGGCTTTGTGGGCCCTGCCGGCCGTGTTGAATTTTATATATCGCTCTCAAAAAAAATTATTTAAAAAATGCAAAAAATCAAAAATAAGGCATAAAGGATATTGGACAATAGATCAAAAATATCAAGTGAAAAAGAATACAAATATCCCTAAAAGAAAATTGTGAAAAAAAGTACAAAGTCATTCAGAAACATCCTAGATCCTGTGTGTAGATCTTGTGGTCAAGGTGCATTTATATCTTCCACACACAGTGTTTCCAGGTTGAGGCGTGATCCAGGAGGTTGAATCACAAGATATTGAAAACTAAAATGGTGTGGAGTCAGGGCGGTCATGGCTCGAAGCTGTTGTGTGGAAGCTTTCAGGAGGTCTTAGCACTGGCTCTAAATGTACAGATACTGAGCCCCATAGAAACCCCAAACCACCCTCTCTCCTTCTGTACCGCGAGCTAACAAAGAGCTGCCCTCCAAACTGCAAAGGAATACCTTCAGTCACCCCTCTGCTTACAGGCTTCCATAGGCAAATCCCAGGTCAAAACTTTCAAGGCCAGAGATTACTTTACTCACCTTTGGAAGTCAGGTACACCGCAGAATCTTGTGCTAATGTTCCTTGTTCTGGACCCTGGTTCTCCCCAACCAGCCCGGTCAGCATGTCTGCATTTACAACAGCGATGGTATGCCTGGTACCATTGCTCTGACAGGGGATACTTTTTTTTGTCTGTTTATTGCTTTTTTGTATGATTACAGTCACAAAAATTATAGGAACACAGTTTACAATGGAGATGTCAGTCAACAATTGCACATTACTTGTTGGGCGTGCAACAACATTGTGACAGGTTACATTGTTAGCAATACAGAATAGAAACTGAAAGTGCCACATTTAGCACCTGTAGAGTTAATGGAAGGCAATCTGACAGAAGGCGCATACGCGGGCCGTAAGAAGGGGTACTGCAGTCCGGCTGCCAACGACATCAAATGAGCATGTACTGTTTACAACAAGTAATAATATGCAATGACAGAAATAAACAGTTAAGAATCCCAGTCAATGGGAACATATACAAGCAAGAACCTTAGTTCCCCTAAGGCCCTAGTTCCCCTACCCAGCCCACATTAAACCACTTCTCTCATCTAGTTGCTAAGTGAATTACTCGTGACTGTCCCCGGATACCATGTCAGCAGGGCCAGTATCTGACAAGGGGTGCACATCCCCAGCTTCGAGCCGGACAGTGGAAGTGATGTGGGGGGGGCAGTACATCCTATGTCCCACCTCCTGACTCACCATCACAGGGCAGTTGGGCTCCTGGTGATAGCGGAGTGTCTGTTAAATCAATGTGGGGATCAGCCATGACCGCATCCCAGCTACCAACCAAGAGGCATTTACGCAGCCCCATGGCATCTCCCCTATGAAATGCAACGCTCTCTGCTTTTGCCCAGTTGATGAGCAACCGCATCTAGGGTTCTTCAACCAAGGAAAAGGATGTCTCGGGCATGGATATGAAGAGCACACACAGCCAAAAGATGCTCCTAGTGCTTGGGGTCATGGACAAGTCCTGTTATGCCGCACCTAGAAACATGTTGATGTGTTTCCCATTTGGGGCAGTGACACTGCAGGGAGTTTGGTGTAAAGACCTCTGGCACTTGACTCTGGAAGAAGACGTGGCACTGTGAAGTAATAAAGATCATTCAATAGCTGTGCACTTGATGCCACAACTTATCTTCATGTACTTGATTCCCATGCTTAGTTGGAAGCATTTTGCGGTACTACATTGGGCATTATTGTCTAACTTTGCGGGAACCAATGGGAGTTCACTGCAGATGCCTGCAATGACGGACCCAGACCATGGGCCTATAAAGGAGGAGTAGGTTAGTGAAAACTATTTCCTCTCAATTGAAAGAAATAGACTATTTATTACCACATCCTAGGCCAGTGGTCTTCAAACTCCTTAACGCTGTGCCTCCCCCGTAAAAATAAAATAATAATAATCGCCCCGCGATTGTTTCACAATTATTCTGCTAAACTGACAACTCTGTCTAAACATATTTAAACATTGCAGTTAAGCTCTGTCACTGCTTTTACATATATCCACTAGAACTAGCAGTTTTTCCTGAATCAGAGGATATCTAATTTCAATTTAACTCCAACCGTTTAGTTGACGTGATGACTTTTATGACTGCAGGTCCATGTATTTGCTTATTCTATTATTGTTCCCATGCTTAGTTTATGTATAACGTTTTAATTATGTTTTCTGTATTAAGTCTTATATGTTTACCTTCTGTGTTTAGCTCTAAGTAACTAATCCCCATGCTTAGTATTGTGTATTTAGCCTTCGTTCTCAGGATATTTAGTTCCCATTCATATCTGACTATTTATTTGATCTGTTTAATTGCCCAAAGTTAGTCCCCATGTGAAAATCTGTGTATTCAACTTCCATGCTGAGGCCTATAGAATTTTATACTGCCAATCGTTCTATGCACCTGGGGCCCAAGCTCTGTTGTATGCAAAGATGCATATGCTACATTCTCTATACTTCCCTGTATTTCACCCGGAAATTTGAGCTGCTTTCAGCAGTTGAAATATCCAGTTGAAATGCACAGGATCCCTGGAGTTATCCCCTATCTAGGAATCCGTATGGTGCTGGTGTCTTCTGTTAATAGCCCCTTCATTTTACCAGGGCGATTCTTATTCCCATTTTGACTAAAATAGTTCTGCTTCATAGTGCATTTTTAGTTCCATTTTTACTTTTGATGTAATGAATTAAAGATAAAATAATGCAAAAGACGACGAAGGAAACCTTGGGTCCCTGTACGTTTTTTCTTTTACAAATTAACCACATCGCTGCGGCGGCTTTTCCCGCTGTGTGCAGCAATTTTCAAAAAGCCGCGTTACATGACGAGCTCAGCTCGTCATCAGCATACGACCCCTGTAGCTGATGACGAGCTGAGCTCGTCATCAGCAGCGAAGAGGTTAAGCACTGCTTTTAAACATGTAACCAGTTTTCTAATAAAATGAGCATTCAAAGTTAAAAAGCTGAAAGTAACATAGATGCTTATTGTGGCGGAGGTGTTGAATTTTACCTCTGATCGCCCATCACCGGGAAAATGTGGGCCCTCCTCCTAAAGGTAAATTTACACATGCAAATTTACTCACATCTATACTTACTACTGTACCTAGCTGTAACCTTTTTGACATTCACTATTGCAGAGTGTCAATTTACTGTAAAGTACATTTCTCCCGCAGGGGACGGAGCCTGCTTGAACAGGATTTACGATAGTAAATTTACTACTAGTAGAAATTCCTGAGGTAAAGTATGTGGGAAGAAAATAATAATAACGTTTTAGGGCCTGATTCCCAAAAGTAAACTATTCACAAATTAGAAGTTTCCTTTCACTAATAGCAATTTTGTGAGGTCAGATACTCTGCACTCGTGGTAGGCCTGTCCCATCTTTTTATGTGTGCAGTTCTCCGCCACGACTACAAAGTCTCTGAAGTCATAAAATTACTTTTAGTAAAACTGAACTTGTAGTTTGGGAATACCAAGAAATAGTAAACTTACACAAAAGTTTAAGATTACCTTTCTGGATAAGACTCTCTGTAATTATTTTAAAAATGTTGAGAATATCTGAAGGTAAAATAATGTGAATAACTTTTTTTTTAATTAAACTAGAACTAAAACAACAAGTGGTACAGCACATTAACGGATCAAATAAAACAATTAAATAAATAAATAAAATAGAATTATAAATATTATTTAAAATAATCAAAAACAAATATCACCTTCACTATCACTTTTATATTTAATTATTATTTAATGATATTCAAACACATTTGTTTAATTATTTTTTATTAAAAGTTAAAATATTTTAAATAATTATTTTTATGGAAAAATTAGAATGTTAATTTAGTTAGTGTTATTCTTTTTTTTAAATGAACATACGTTTTTTTTTTTGTGGGTGGGTTTTTGTATTTGCTTGTTCCTCCCTAAACCTCTCACCCTTAAGCCCTTTTTTATTTTACTCCTTTCTGCTCCCCTCCCATCTATGAGTAAATGGCCTACCTCCATTTTCCAGCCTCTCCCCCTTGGTTCCTCCTACATTTACTATTAAAACGTATGCCTAGACGTGTTGAATACAGCCGATTGAATGTATACAATATGAGCATACTGCATGCTGTATTTGTTCATCATATTAAATCAATAAAATTGTTCCAGAAAAAAAAAATATATATATACCTATGTGTCCAGAGACCTGTGCGACCGGGCTATGACTCCCCATAGAAAAGATACAAGAGGCAGAGGCAGATGTCTTCTCATGTAGGTTTGTGAATAGCATTTTGTAATATGTGATACTACTAAACCTACTACCAAGCGAGGTTTGTGACTAGGCCTCAGAGTATTTATTTCAGTACTCATTGTTGCTTTGCTAAGATTCATGCACAACTAAAAACCATGAAAGCTGTACTGAGCAGAACTGTAGCTGTTAGTTTGTTGCTGAGGAATGTCCCTGCATGCTCAGGGCCCAAGGAGTGTAAAACACATTTTGGTGAAATGAACTAGTTTCAGTGTTATTCAGATGTTTGCTGGTACCCCTAAAGAATGGACCCATATGGCCTTATAAGCCATTCCATATTTGCACTTTGTTGGTCAAAGAAACAGTGTCAGGAGCTGCATGAAATCATTGTGTGATGCCTTCTCCTAAGAGTGCACCCCTCAAGCACACCATGACTGTACTTGTAACGGTTAGCCGGTGTTGCTCAGCAGTGAACCCATCGGAGCATATACTTTGTATAATGTGTATTCCTATGTGTTACTCCAGTGGCGTAGCAATGGGGGGGCTCTTTCATGCAGCTGCCGCAGGTGGCAAATGCAGTGACCGCCACGGGCGGCACAAGGTCTAGCTACGCCACTGTGTTACTCTTGGACAATTTTGTTTGATTCCTCAGAACAGGGACGTTGTGAATCCCCCTCTTTAGCAGCTTCAGCGAGGTTGGGGTTCTTTACAGGCCACTCGTCAGACAAATAGCACAATAAAGAAGTACAGCGACAACAGACGAGCAATTCGCAGGTACCATGTCCTCTTTGTTTTTTGGGAATGAGCTCCTCATGGGTAAGATTAGGGTTCTGGTTAATCAAAATGACTTGTAAGGTTCAGGTCTTTAAGCCAGATTTATACTACATTTTGATTGTTGTTCTAGGCAAATAACATGAATCCTGCCTTGAAGGGGTTAAGCTTCTGACAGGAGCTGGACATCCAGGCCTGAAAGTGGTATAGGGAGTTTTTGAGGTAATGGATTTCTGATGTGAAAGAGACTTTCAACAAGAGTTGTGTATCATTGACATATTGGTGAAATTTGTTGCTGTTATCTGTGAATAATGTGCTTCGTGTAGAGGTTGAAGCATGAGACAAGGGGATCCATGTAGAGGCTGAAGATGAATGGGCACTGTACGGAATACTGGGGGACTCCGCAGGTGATAGGAATCTTTTGAGATCTGGAGGTGCCCATGTGAACAAACTTGTGTAAGGTGGAAAGACAGGATGAGATTCAGTGAGGGACATACCAATGATTCCCATTTGAGACTCCAGGGTGTGGATGAAGTTGAGATGCTGACTGTGTTGAAGGCAGCTGGGAGGTCCAGCAATATCCGGAGGTAGGAGTCATATATATGTGTGGTTAAGAGAGCATTGTTTACAGTATGGAAGGTAGCGGTCTCCATCCTGCAGTGTGATCTGAAGCCAGATTGGTAGTCATGCAGGAGGTGGTTAGCACTGATGTGATCCTGCAGTTGAGGGCAGACTGTTTTTTTACATTCTTGCAAATGAAGAGTAGGTGAGTGATGGGCAAGTAGTGGCAGGTAATCAGAGTCCAGTTTAGGTTTCTTTAACAGTGGATGCCCTGGCATGCCCTGGGAGTTTCCAGGAAGTTGGGTTGCATGAGGGAGGCATTGACAATGATCAGTAGGGGTGAGGGATCTTCTCCAGGTAGAGTTTTGATGAATAACAAGGGTAATGCATCATCTATATAGGAAGCAGCGTTACAAGAAGTGAGTATGTTGGCAAGTTCTGTGAGAAATAGAGCTTTGAAGGATGACCATTACGAGATTCTACAAGAATGGTTGGGCAGGAGAGGGGAGGTAGGCCTTGAGTTGTTGATGTGTTTGTCAGGGTCTCCATGTTTTTTTCACTGAAGAAAGGGTTGATGGCATTGCAATTGTCTGTCGAACAGGGGATAAGTGAGTCTGGCAGGGGGCTGATGCAGTGCTTCATTGTCTCGAAGAGCATTCTGTTTTCATTGGTGGCTTTATTGATGATATTGGAATAGTACTTTGTTTTGTCTGATGAGATGACCTGACTGCGTGTTGTGTGGAAGGAGTTCAGTATTATGAGCTCATTTGTAGGTCTGTTTCCATTTTCTTGCCTGTCTGTGGATTGAGTGTCTATTGACAGTGAGCTCTTTAGAGTGCCATGGTCCTGAAGGTTTTGGCTTGCACTTGCATGTTTTAGTTGGAACATGGATGTTCACATGGGGAGAAGGAGGGAGTGGGAAGCTGGAGTGTATGAGGGAGACTGTGTCAGACGCTTGACTAAGCATGAAGGAGGGAAGGGTTCAGGAGGAGGAGATATGGTGAATTATATATTTGTAAAACTCCCTTTCACCCCATAGGGTATCTGGGTGCTAAAACAAATACTAAACTGGACGCCCTTGCATGGCATCACATGCTACACCAGTTCATGGAAGGGCGAAGCACAGCAGTTTTGCTGGCACTAAATTACACCAATCTCTAGGTCGAAGAGGGCCCTGGGAAGAGGGGGGCCAGGATATTGTTTTTCCTTTCTCAGTGTCTCTTCAGACACATTCAGCGACTGCTGGTGCTTGCATTTTTATGGTAAATTATGTATTTTTAGCACTCTGATTTGTTTTCCCAAGGACTGTTAATATTAGCCCTTTTGCGGTGAGATGCGTGTATTTTCTTTTGAAAAGCTATCTTTGACCTCTCACCTACTAGGCTGGTTATCCCTTTAATGCCTACAAGAACAAGTCAGAAAGTCAGAAACGAAACTTTATTTTGCATTTCACAAGTCTGCCAAGTGGCTCTTTGACATTTAATGTCATCAGCCAATCCTGGCTTTTGGGTCAACTCCAGATGGCATTGCAGGGCTTGTAGCTTTGCATTCAACACTGTCATTATGGGTTGAAAGCCACTGAGTGTAAAGTGTAGATGGCTAAAATGCCAGAACTGGCTGAATGTTTTATACATGACATGGACACACTTGTGAGGTATATTTTATATTTTTTCCAAAATCGCCTAGTCTGGTTCAAAACTGCTTTTTTACACATAAAACAAAAACTATCTTTATTCACATATTTGGTAAGGATTCACTCTTAAATTCAAATCATGCTTTAAAAGATTTATACCAAGCTCCACAACACTACAAAGGTACAGCATGGGCAACAGCAGCGCATCCTTCCCTAACACAAAGAATAAGTAAAGGACAGGTGGCAGAAGGAGAAGGGACATCACACGGTTCTCTCTCACATAAGAAACAGGTACACCACAGGTAGCTAAACCTATAAAGTTGGAGTGAACTAAGTAGGATCCCACTGGGCGAACTACTGATCACGGCAGGAGACATGAACCAGGCGATGGATAATGCCACAGACAGACACCCACACAGACCCAGCCACACCTCACAAGAACAGAACATACTCAAAAACCTATGCACCAAACTCGCACTAGCGGACCCGTGGAGGCTACAAAACCCCAGTGCCAGAGAATACACCTTCTACTCGCACCCCCACAACTCATACAGCAGGATAGACTACATACTCATGTCCGACACACACACACACCTGACAGACACAACTGAAATAGAACCCATAACAGTCTCGGACCACGCACACATATCCCTCTCCTTGAGTGGCAAACATAACGAAACACCAAGCAGGAGGTGGCGCCTCAACAGTGATATACTCGAGAACCCCGCCAACATTACCGAAATAGAAGTAGCGATCAAAGAATATCTCCAGTATAACGACACAGCAGACACAGAGGCAGCAACACTATGGGACGCGCTTAAAGCAACAATAAGGGGGAAACTCATGAACATTAAAGCACGCATGAACAGGGGCAGGAACAAGAAAATTAAGGAACTGGAGGAGCAGATTAAGGAGTTAGAAAGAAACCACACGGCCAACTTAAAGGACAGGAATACACTCACAACGCTAACAAAAAAAACATATGAGCTAAACAGAATCCTAAGCGAGAGAGCATCCACATGGATCAACAAATATAAATCCATAAACTTATGCTCGGCCAATAAAGCAGGGAAAGCCTTGGCTGGTTACCTGAAAGCCAAGCAAAGGCAGCACTCAGTCGCGGCAATCACAGACGCTGACAACAAGACACACACAGCGAATAAACAAATCCTCGAAACTTTCAGGAAGTTCTACAAAGACCTATACACTGCTGATACATCGCTGGAGGCAGACGGCGGGGCAAGCCTGCTAGAGAAGCTCGACTTACCCAGAATAAGCGACGCACAGAGAGAGGCCCTAGATCAAAACATAACCAAAGCGGAAGTAGGGAGGGCCATAGACTCACTAAAACCAAACAAGGCCCCAGGTCCGGACGGCTTCACAGCTTCCTTCTATAAACAATTCCAACCGTTACTCAAAGACACGCTAGTCAGAGTATTCCAAGCGTGCGCAGAAAAAGGCAATATGACAGACACAATGGCAGAGGCAAACATTATTGTTATCCCCAAGGAAGGGAAAGACCCCCAGTTCCCACACAACTACAGGCCAATTTCCCTAATTAACGTGGACTGCAAAATCTACGCTAAAATCATAGCAGCGAGACTAAACGCACATCTCCCCTCTCTCATACACAAAACTCAGGTGGGCTACCTGAAAAACAGACTCTCACAGGACAACACCAGACTGCTATGCCATTTAATCAATCGCACGGCCAACAGTGCCGGAAAGGCTGTCATGATCGCATTGGATGCAGAAAAAGCCTTCGATAGAGTCTCATGGCCCTTCCTGAACCAATGCATGCTCAAGTTTGGACTTGGCGAGAAGTACAGGGGCATGATCATGGCCCTCTACAAAAAACCCCGGGCTCGAGTGGTGGTTAACGCAGCTACATCGGACACACTCACACTAGGTAGAGGGACAAGGCAAGGCTGCCCCCTCTCACCGGGGCTATTCCTGCTGGCCCTAGAACCACTCCTCCACATGATCAGGTCAAACCCCCGGATCACGGGGGTGCAGATAGAGGGTCAAGCTTTCAAGCTAGCTGCATACGCGGATGATATTCTGATCACCACAAACAATCCACAAGAGTCAATTGAGGCACTCGTGCAAACAATAGAAGAGTATGCACATGTCTCAGGCTACAAGCTCAATAGGGAGAAATCCGAATGCAAACCTATGAACTGCCATACCACCAAGACTGTCCTGGGCTCGTCCGGCCTGGCATGGCAAACAAAACCCCTAAAATACCTAGGCCTCCTCTTCGGAAGGGACCTAAGATCAACACTAGACCACAACGAGGAGGCGATGTTAAAGAAAATTAAGTCCAAGCTAGACACGTGGGGCCCCAAATTCATAAGCTGGTGGGGAAGAATTGAGACAATAAAGATGATGGTCACCCCCATGCTAAACTACCTGCTCTCCATGCTGCCTCTCACACTCACAACCGATTTCCACAAACGCCTAGACAAAAGCATCAACATGTTCCTCTGGGGAGGAAAAAAACTAAGAATCAGCTTAGCGAAACTCAGACTCAAAAAAGAACAGGGCGGACTGAACCTCACAAACTACAAGGCCTTCCAGACGGCATGCCTGGCCAAACAGGGACTACACTGGATAGCCCCCACACCAGAATACATGCCGGTATGGCTGGACCTGGAAAGGAGTATTCTAGGTGGCGCAGACCCAATTATGGCCCTCACGGCGCACAAGCACCCAGAGGCCAAAAACGCAATAATCCACAACACAAAGACAGCGCTGCTGAGAGTAGACAGGGAAATGGCAGTAAGTATCAAAGGCACCAAATGGGAATCACTGTGGCATAACACCAAAGTCACATACAAAGGGAAAACACTAGACAGCAAGGAATGGTACAGCAGAGGCATCACAACGCCGTCACAACTAGAAGCAGGGAACAACCCACTCACCTACAAGGCACTACAGCAGACAACCTCCCTACCTAACAAGGAGTTCTACGAATTCCTCAAAATCAAAGCAGCTATCACCAAAGCAAGCCTCACGAAACAGATACCCACCATCATACAATACGCACAAAACTTAAACAAGACAGGCCACCAAACAGCGCAAATTTACAAGCTAATCACACCACGCACCACAACTCTAAACAATAAGACACTGGCCTTTTGGGAGGAGACCATACAAAGACCGCTAAACGAAGAAGAAAGAGCCAGACTATGGACGGCAGCGTCCAAAAACAAAATCACGCCACAACTAGCACAAACCAAATACTGGTTACTCCATAGGCTGCACTGGACACCAGCGAAACTAGGGAAGGTCGGAGCTAGTGAGAGCAGCACATGCTGGAATTGCCAGATGGCTACAGGAGATCTATCTCACATGTTATACGAATGCACCAGAGTCAAAACCTTCTGGAGCAAGGTCTATAACGTCATAGACACAGTCACGGGAAGTAAGACACAAAGAGGACTAGCGGGGATAGCCACTGCCTTCCTAGCAACAGAACTTCAGTCCAAAGAAGTACGAGACCTGGTCGATGTACTTCTGACGGCTGCGGTGAAAACGATCTTGGGTAACTGGAAGGACACCAGCAAAGCCACCTTCAAACGCTGGTTCAATTGGGTAACCTTCCTCCGGGGGGCAGACAATATCACTGCCAAGCAAAAGACGGCGAATCATACTGCCAAAGATAACATGTGGGAAGCTCTCGACGCCTATCTGGAGCAGTGACCCCCCCCCCCCTCCTTTTTCTTTCTCTCTTCCTTTCTTCTCTCTCTCAGGCCCCGCCAGGCCGCAACATTGCAAGAACAGTACAAGAATTACGAATGTTTTGCTTTTGTATATGGAAAATTTACTTTCAATAAAAAAAATATTTTGAAATAAAAAAAATAAGAAAACAGAGGGGTGAGCAATGGATCCTGATTCTCTTCCCGCCAGACTGTGCGGGAGCTTGAATATTGCTCCAAGGGGGACAGGCACCTTCCTCTGGACTACAGGTCTTGGTATCTCACATCAACTATTGCAAAGCATTCCCTTTTTCTTAGGGCATTTTATGCAAGTGCATTCTATGTATCCTTTGTTTATAGGTCTTGCTTACTAGACATTGAAAGCTGTCTGTGTGCGAAAAGACCAATTGTCAGCTTTGAGGGGACTTGGAACCCACCGTTTGCTTACCGTTAGTTGGCTTTCCCATTACATCATCTGCTTGCTTCTTAGTTGTTAGCTTGTGTGAGCTTTACATTCTCTTCTTATTTGTGTCCCTCCCCTGACTCATTACTTGTGTGCTTTCACTGCTTACTTTTAAGACACGCAGTTCTGCCTCAGGTTCTTACCTCACTGAGATGCATGTATAGGTGGATAAGTGAATGAACGTGCAAATGATGACACGTTCTCGCTTATCTGCTATTCCATGTCAGCATCCTGAAAGTCCTGTTGCTGAGACTGAGAAACCTGTTGTTACGCTTGTTGTCATATCCGCCAGTCTTGCTGCTGTCACTTCTTGTAGCTCCAGATGCTGTCATTCACATGACATTTGTCAATGAACATTAGATATCAAAGGTAGAACTCGTACTATACCAATATGGAGACATTTTCTGCTTGTGGTTGAGAAACTGGATGAAGTATGGCCATTTAAAGACAAAATGGGGATGTTGGGACGTGGCAGACATGATGGCTGATAACATGCCCTAGAGGCCATCTTCTGATCCCCCGGAAGAAATACTTTCACATCCCATGCTCTGGAGCATGCTTGGGGGCCAAAAACATTAAATTGTAATAGAACTAGAGCCTGTCAGCTGTGGACGAGGTATAGAGGAGTTCTGATGCTGACTCTGGTCGCTGCGGGAAACGGCCTGTAAAGAAGACTGCGGTCCCTGCTGCGACCTGCATGTGAGCCGCAGGTGAGGACGTTACAGTGCCTGGCAGTGGACAGACCCCTGGCCATGGAGCAGAGAGCTCAAGTGCATACACCGGTCACCAGGTGAAGCCCAAAATGAAGATGGCGACCCCGTGGTGGCCTGTTGGTAGGCCATGAGGTGTGGTGTGGCCAACAATCTTGCATGAATGTGGCTGCGGTGAGGGGCACAAAAAAAGACAACAGGCCGCGTAGTGCCCCGGCGTAAGCAGAGGTGAAGAGGAGCCAGGGAGCCGGTGGTCGTGTGTGCCATTCCTTGGGTCTAACTGGCCAACTGCTGACACAGACATGGCCCTGATTAGCGCTATGTATCCCGGGTGGGCTGTGCCGCCAGGTGGACACAAGCCCATCTGCAGTGGGCGACAGGGGGACACCCATACGAATATCAGATAGGATGAGAAGAGGGAGCCCTCAATGTGGTGAGAGGCATAAGAAAACCCCTGGAGTGTTGGGCCGGTTTGGAGGGCCGCCTGGGAGACAACATCTCATGCAGCAAAGACACAAGGCCAGAGCATGAGCCGTCCCTTGTGGGACTGAAAACATGCCCCTTGGGGCCCAAGAAACAGAGTCTGGTATTCATCCTAAACCCTCTGCCCTCCTCTGCCCTGCGGAACTGCAATGACTGGAGGGGGCGCAATAGTCGGATGCTGCTTGACGGATGGACAGAGTCCTGTACCGCCAAGGCACAAACTACAGAACAGAGCTCAATGGACACTTAAGATAAAGATGTCTGAACCACTGATTACTTTGTGGCCTCCTCCACCACCCTCGCTGGGTATCAGTAGCCCGCTCTTGGGAGCGCAGTGTTAAAGTACCTGAAAATGGGGAAGAACAAACCACTCAGGGGCGCAGAGCAAACTATGATCGATCAGTTCACCTCTTCTGGACAGACAAGAGAAGGTGCCCATTGACATCGACATGTAGGGAAGACACAAGAGGATCCACAGTGCCCCATTTGGGCCCAAATCTTTGCAGCAAGAGAGCACTCCAGGTCCCCACTGGAAAGTAAAATCAACACTGTTTTTCAAGATGCCAATCTCCTGGAGATGGACCTGGGCAAATAGGTTGAAAGATCGCTGCAAGAAGGCCTAAAGGTCTTGGTGGTGTCATATTGGAGGCCACTAGACATTTGGACTGCGCTTTCTGGGGTTCCTGGGGGTCGTAGAGGGAACCGCCCCTGAAACCTTTCTGGAAAAATGGACCATGTTGACAGTCACCCCTGATGGCCTGTCACCTGTGCTTGGAATAGAAAGAGCTTATAGGGCACTGTCCGTACTGCTGCCCGAGGCCCACAATTGAAAAAAAACCAATTCCCACAACAGAAAATGGGCGACCCCAGATTTGAGAACCACATGTCATCTGTATATTTCCCAACTACACACAGAGGGGTTTATTTACAAGCCCCTTGTCCCATCAGTGTGTCACTTTTTCCCATCTAAAAAATAAATAAGCCCCAGAGGGGTCCAGCACCTCTGCCAGACCTTGACTGGAGCAAAGCAAAAGCTGAAGGCCATGGAACTACTCTACATGCTCTTGTTTCCTGCTTGGCTGCAGGTCCTTCACAGGGAGAGCCCACTTTTTCAAAGCCCCCAAGGAGGTGTGGACCTGGATGGAGTTCATCGGGGACAGCCTCATCTCAGCCCCTTGGGATGAAGGTTCATCCGCTTGGACACCAAAAAAGCAGTGCACTACATCCCAGGGCTGACACAGCTAAGGGAGCAGCAGAGACACGCAGAGCTTAGCATGGAAAATTATGAAACAGAATAGTATGCTTAGCATAGAGAATCAGCATGGAGCAGTTGGAGGCCAGGGCCCTGGTGGTGGAAGTGACAGCGAGAGCAGTGGGGAATTGCCTATGCCAAACAAGGTCGGAACCACCAGAACCATCTGAAATTGGCGACACTAGGAGGAGGGTGGCAAGGGTGCCATAGCCTCGCCCGCCTCTTGGGGGTGGTGCTCAGGAGCTCGCACACCAGTGGTGACCTGCGAACTTAAGCTGATACTGCCGGCATCAGAGGGGTCACAGGGGCACTGTCTGAAGCATGAACATTGGCATGGACACAGGAGGTGGATCTGACATTGAGCAGTGCCCCTTTTTTCAAGCTGGTTTCCGCACCTACTTTCCTCTCCAATGCAAAACTCACCATCTGCCTATTAATATAGCCCTCTTTTTTAGGCTATCTATGTTTCACACTTCGACTTTCTAATTATTTACAGGTTTCCCAACACATAAATGACAAGGAATTCTATACCACAATCAGAACAGCTTTGCTGCCATACATAGGCATATCCATAATCTAGGCAAGAGACTTCACTTTTATTCTGAATGGGAACTTGGACAGACATCCACCCTAAGCTGGGGACAAAGCCCCAGGTGACAGCAAACCTGAGGGATACGATGATGAACCTCAATTGTATTGACATTTGGAGGTTGCACCATCCCAGGTGAAGGGAATTTTCATGCCACTCGCGAGTACATGAGATGCACAGCAGGCTAAACAGATTCCTGCCGTCGGCGGGGGTGACCCACAGGATCAGGGAGCTCTGGTACCTTGTGAGATGCCTCTCCGATCATGCCAAGCAGCTTTTGAAATACGGGGAGGTCAAACCAAACCTAGAGTCCCTCTCTGGAGACTGCGACCTGAGACACTTCAGATACTCTGATGCAAACTGGAATACTGCCAGCACCCATGAATTAGAGTGGGATGCCCTCAAGGTGATGCCTCTCCAGGGTCACCAGAACACCCCACAGGCTGGAGAGTGAGCTGCGGGACAGTGAGGGATAGTAGGAGGAAGTGCAGTACAGTGCTCCAGCCAGAGAGGCAAAAGACACCTAAACATTGGGCGCAAAATGAAAAATACAAGGGCACTGGGATAGATTAGACTGCTTCATGCAGTATAACTTTATGTAGAAACTTCATAGGAAGGGTGACAAGCTGGGAAGATAGTTAGCCTGGCTGCTGATAAGGAAGGCCTCTCTCCCATGATCTTGAGCCTAAATAAAACCCACGACTCAGTAGATTGCATGCAAGCAGGGATCAATGCATTATTACTACGAACCTGAACTGCCTCTACTGAGATCCAGCGACAGAGCTTAATCCAGAGATTGTAGTGTTTTTGAACTTAGTGGAAGCGCCCAGGGTGATGAATGATCACTACGACAAGCTGGAGACAGGCCTCTAAGGAGAAGAGCTGTCGGAGGCCTTATGAGACATGCTTCGATGCAAATCCCCTTGACCTGACAGACTCCCAGTTTAATGGTACAAGCAGTATATGGCACAACTAGCTCTCAAGTTCCTGGATACAGTCCAGGAATCCAATAGAGTGGGTATACTACCAGCCAGAGTCTATGAGGGAATCAACCATTGTAATGGTCCAGAAGCTGGAGAAGCATCCTAAGAACCTGGGATCATACAGACCTTTTTTGATGATGAATGTAAACACAAAAATACTTTCCAAGGCCCTGGTGACTCGGCTATGCTTGTCAATGAGGTCCAATGCTGCTGTATGCTTGGTAGAGACATGCATGTGAATTTAAGGCAGCTATCCCATGTGATGCCCATGGTTAAAGGGAGATGGAGGGAGCCACAGTGGATCTCTACATAGAGAAAGCATTTGACTCCCTCAACTGGGATTCATTATGGGAGGTCTTGAGCTGAATTGGGTTCGGCCCGCAGTTCACATGGTGGGTGAAACGCCTATATATGGTGCCAACAGCCAGGGTGCGTTTTGGAAACATAGTCTCAGACAAGACAGCAATAACGAGGGGCATACAACAGAGCTTCCCTCTGTCCCCCTTAGCTCTATTCCTTGGAATTTTTTCTCAGAACCCAGATAAATAGATGGAGCATACAGGTTGGCCGCAAGGCATACATTGTGTCACTGTATGCAGATGAAACCCTCATATACCTGCAACAGCCCAGTACTTCAGTCTCTCTCCTGATGCACGCAATGGAGACTTTTGACACTGCGTCCAGACTACGGGTGAATAAGCCCAAGACAGTGATCTTCCCCCCTGGCGGGACTAGCTGGCAGGGAGCAAGTGGACCTCCCCGATGTGGGCCTACTTTGGGAGAATGGACTCAGGCCTCCATTGACTTCTAAAATCCCATGCCGCTCTCCGTTATGGAAGGAGAAGCCATGAGTGAACTCCTTCTGCACCATACCTCGCACTACATTCACAGAGTTACGCAGTCTCTTAACTTCACGTGTATGGGTATCAAAGAGCAGCAGAGTCGAACTGGACATCCTGAACCTGGACATGACTATGGGATGCCTGGAAATTCCTAGTTTATAAGTTTACTGTATAGCAGAACTCATCTGATGCATATGTGGTGGGGGAGGAGAAGAACCTGAATACAAGATCACTGGACGTAGCAATGGAGGGGTCTGAACTCCACTGTCTCTTATAAAGGGATCCCAGGTGTCCTCATATTGCGTAGTGGAGGCACGGGAATTAGCGACACAAAAATGATCTAGCGACTATATACAACGCTAAAAAACAATTTAAGTGGCCAACACTTGAAGGCACGGCAACACCAGTTTCAAACTGACATAATTCTACTACCTGCACCACACCTACCTCACAACTCAAAAACTACACAGAATTTCCCCACAAGGCCTGGGGGATGCCTGCGGTGCAACTCGTCCACGGGGACTTCCCTACACATGACATGGAGCTGCCTCACTGTGGGGGATTACTGGGGCATTGTGGTGGGGCACACAGAGGGGCGACATGGACAACACCAGAACTTACACTCCAACGCCCCCCTTTAGGACTGATGCCACCAACAAAGCCCGACAAGAGTATCCACACCTAAATCGCAGCCATGGGGCTTCTGGTGCAGAGACTCATTGCTATACATCGGTCAGCGTCCACACCCCAACAGATATACAAATGGGCGGAGGCCATGAAGGAATGGGCCATAGCAGAGGAAAATAAATTAAGAATGGTATGAACGGATGAGAACGCTGACCGGGACCTGGAAACGTGGACAGAGATGACTGAAAGGCTAGTAGACCCCCCCCCCATCCCAGTGGACAGCTTCCCATCTTCCTTGAAGTGGCTGAGGCAAGGCAACATACCGGGGAGCTGTCTAAATGTCGATGCCGTGATATTTAAGTTGATTTGAAGTTACATGCTAAAACAACAAAATAAAGTCTTAAGAAAAAAGACAAACAGGCTAAGCAAAAATAAATGACACCACTATTCTTCTCTTTTGTTCCCCCACCTCCATTGTCCCTTCTTCCTCTACAATCTCCCTCTCTCTGTTAGATAGTCTCCCTTTCTTTCTCTCACTGTTTCTCTATCTGGTCTTTACCTCTATCCATTCTCTCCCTTCCTTGCTTTCAATTTTCCACTCCCTCTCTCTCTCATGCACTCCACGTACATTTCCCCCCTACTCAGTCATTATTTTCCTCTTGGTTCACATTCATTTATCGTTTCACCATTTTCTCTTTCCCTTAACTCCTTTACACTCTTCATTCACACCTTCCTTATCCTGGCACTTTTTATCCTGATTTATGCTATTTTATATACATTATTATTCATTCTTTAACACTCTTCATATTTTTCCTGCTCTCTCTCACATCGCCTCTGTTTCTCACCCCTCTCTCTCTTACTTCCGCCTCTCTATTACTTCTATCGCACTGTGCACCACTTTGGGCCAGCACAAGATTTTTGCCATTCTAGCTCAAGGTATATTTTTCTGTGCACTCCCATTCTAGCAATGATGCGCACAACACACAAACACGCGTACAATCACACTTTCTTCTGGACAGTCTTCTCATCCATTCCTGTGTCACACATTCCTTTCACATGTTTTCTAGTCTCGCCTTCATTTCATACACTTTTCTCAAATATCCTCTTTTCTGTCCCATTCTCACTCAGATGCACTCTCACTCCCTCACCTCTTAGGGAAATTCTCCTCTCATAGACATGCAGACATTACCCTGTCTTTTCAAACCCTCCATTCCTTCACAAATCCAACTTACACACTTAACATCCCTATTTCTGATCCTTCTCACTTCCTGTTTCTCATAAGCATGTTTACTTTTTTGCTCTCTCCCTCCTACATACGCACTGTGGGATGGCTGTGTTTTATATGATCACTATTATCAGTGCAAATACTGAATATTTTTTGTAAATTACAATGGTGAAAACAAAACTGTGTTGCTCAATTAGGCAACGACGATTTAGACACGCTGTTGTAAACACAGTGACAGACTCCATTTAGTTGAATTAAGTTAAGTTAGCCTTTTATTTTCATTTCTCAACTGGATTTCTATAGCCGAATGTGTGTGAAGGTTATGGTTCACGGCTCTCACTTGTTTATTGTCTTCAAATAGAGGAGACAAAATTATAATATGGCCTTTCACTATACAGATCTAATAACTGCTCAAAAACCAACAGGTGCACAGAGCTGACACATTTTTTTGTCCTGATTATTTAGGGGCATATGTAGGTAGACGTTTGCGATTTGCAAACGGCGAATTGGTATGTAGGTGCCAACTCGCAAAATAAGGAATCGCAAAAATTGCGATTCCTTATTTTGCTCAAGCATTTAAGAATCGCAATTTTGCGATTCCTTAAATGCTATGTAGGGGTGTCTTAGAATTAGCGATTTGGTCTTAAGGAACCGCAAAATACCACCTACTCCAAGTAGATGTATTTTGCGATTTCCTTTCAAAATGAATTTTTTTTTTTTATTCAAAGTGCCATGTGGCACACAGACATGCCCTTAGGGCATGTCTGTGTGCCACATGTACTTACAGGCACATTCCAAGGGTGCAACAGGTGTCCTTTGGACACCCTGGCACCCTTGGAATTGCAATTCTCAAATTTTGATTTTCTCATAGAAAATCGCAATTTGAGAATGTATCCTTCATTCCTATGGGCCTCTTGGCCCATAGGAATGAATGGGACACTCATTCCTTAATTGCGATTCGCAATTTGCTAATCGCAATTAAGGAATGTTAGAGTTTCGCAAAAAAATTGCAAATTATTACCTACATTCCATTTTGCTATTCTCAAATAGCGATTCCTTAAAAATCGGTATTTGGGAATCGCAAAATAGAAATTACCTACATATGCCCCTTAGTCTGTTAAAAATAGGGGCATCATTTACCAGAAAGTGCCACAGCGCCACACCGCAAGCCTTTTGGCTGCGCCACGCTGCGGCACTTTCAAAGCACAGAGGTACGTCATATCTACAAAGATGCGATGGTCCCTTTGCTTCCCCCTGTGCTGGCGCACAATTTGCTGCTATGCGCTGACGCAGGCAACCTTGCACCATGGTGAAAGGATGCCTGCGTCACAAGATGATTGTTTATGTGAAGGAAGGTGTCTCTTCCTGCACATAAACGATCTGAAATGGAGTTTTTCAACTCTTATATGTGCTGCATTAGCACACGTAGAACTTGCAAAGTGTAATTTTAATGATTGATCATGTGCAGGAAGGGACACCTTCCTGCACATAAACAATCACCAGAGGTGAAGTGCTCGTTCTATGAGTGCTGCATAGATAGAAGAAACAACGAGGAAAAATGAATACATTTCTCTTCGTTGCGCCTCCCTACACCTCCCCTGCGGAGGCGTGGCATTCAGACGCATTTCCAGGTTTATGATTTCTCGTCAATCTGGAAATGTGTCAGGTTCCATGGGTGTTGAGTGGGAACGCCCACAGCAACACCCATGGAACGCCCCTTTCAGGAAAAGTGCTGCGTATAAAGGGCCGTATTTACAAGGACAGGAAAAAGCCACGCTGGCTGTTTTTTCCTGTCCTTGTAACTACGGGGAAACAAAATGCGCCCCCGGTGCGTAACAAAAAGTGACGCACAGGCAGCACAAGGGGCCTGTAAATAAGCCCCGTACAGGGCCAGAATGGGAACCGAAACCGGCCCTGGGGTGAGGGGGGGTGCAGCAGAGCAGTTTGCGAGGGCCGGTTTTGGCCGATTTTGTTACAGGGGCCGATATTTTCGATCCCCGGTAACGGCAACTGCCCCCAGGGGCCCAAAACCGACCTCCACCCTAGCGGCCCACTGGGAAAACGCACGGTGCACGCTACGGCCAGTCCGGCCCTGGCCCTGTAATGTTTCTAGACTCATTTTATTTTGGAAATAGGAGATACAATCATTGGTCAAACCATTTATAAAGTCTAGGATTTGACCACTGATTTGGTGAGGTCTGCTAGCTAAGATTATCACCAGAAGTCATGCCAGGTTGCCTCAATCAGCCAGTCTTGGTCAGGGAGCTTAGTTTGGAAGGCTAGTTCAGGGTGCTCTTCCTCGTAGAGCACATTTCCTCTGCGGGCAAAAATCTGATAAAGGACATCTGCATTAGTTATCAACAGGTATGACCAGGGCACAAGTTGTAAAAAAAGAAGTGGGAGGACGCTATCACCGGAAGTGACGTCACAACAGGAAGTGACGTCACGAAAGGTGCCGAGCTCCTTGTCCCAGAGAGGCCAAACAGTGAAGTCCAGCTGTTTGGCAGGGGGGACGACGGCGTCCCCCTGGTAAAATAAGTGGGGGGACGCCGTCCACCCATGTGGTACCCCGACTCGAGCCCTGGGTATGACGTGAAATGATACTTAAGAAACGCAAGAAGCAAGTCAGCTATTAAAGGTTGTGACCAAAAATATAGCGCAGCTCTTAGAAATATCTAGAGTGTGCTAAGTTACTAGGAACTTTCTAAACATGTTCAGCATGTTTATTTTATTCTCGCTGCTTATGACATGCATAATTTCTTTTATATTGTTATGCTGTGTGGTAACAGCGCACATTATAAGTACTAGATCAAGACATTTAAAATATTTTTTTTAATAAAGTACTGTTGTTCCTAGTGCTATGATGGTATGTACTGATATGTAACCTGATAACACTGTCCGTGCAGGACAGCTTAGCGGGTTAGGGCCAGGGCTGCGGTCCAAATGGTATTTCTTCCTCAACGTAGTGTATTTAACCTAGTCCTCATACTTGTGGGTTAGAAAGCTGACCCCTGCAGATCTGGGAACTCCTGGAATTCGTATCAGCCTTAATAATAAGGTATGAAGAGAAAATCATATGTATAATTGTAGACTTATATCAATGAAATTATTGTTTGAGATGAAACATAGATATATAGATTGAAAATGGAGCTGAATGAAGGCTTGAACCATTAGAAGCTTCGGGAATTCGTGTTGGGTTGTTGGTTTTCATAGCTGTAATGTGGCAGGTTTAGAGCAGCCCAACCACAGCCTTAGTTAGTTACTGTGCTGTAGAGAGGAAAACACGTGTCAGACTCTTTGAAAACGTTTGTTTTCAATTTGTATGCACTGGTTGCAATGCAGTCCCAGGCTCAATGTTGCATCTGTTCTTCCATTCAAAATGTTTATAGGCGCCAATGATTATTGTTATCATCAGACTTGTTTGATGGACCACTGGAGATAAACAGACAGGATTTGCCAAGATCTGAACCTGTGACTAAGGGATGAAACATAGATACATGCTTCAGATGCATTAATCCACTGAGCGACCGGACACAGATACCTTACAGTCTTTATTCCACTCCGCTTAGTAGGAAATTGAAGCAAGACTGCTCATCCTGTTAACACATTTTCTTGTCAGAGGTCTCAAGTTCCCTAGGTCCATGCCTGTTTAGCCCATACAGGTCAGGTTTTCTCTTTGCATTCTGGGAGTTGTATTCCTGATTTTATAATGGGAACAATTTCAAAACTCAGAATTCAAATACAAAAGCTAGACTGGATCAGCCACTCATGCATTGACCCGGTAAGCTGTGACCATTAGTGGCCTTTCACCAATGGTCGCTCTGGTTGGACTTTGTGCACAACCCCACTCAGGCTGCGAATATCTGATGGAGAAAGAGAAGGAGACTTAGGCACTGCACAGTATCCCTGTTTGCATCAGGTTAGGTCTGCTATGGTAGTCTGTGTTGTACATGACAACAGTCAGAACCCTAAAACACAAGTTGCAAAACTCTTAAAGCACCAACCCAGCACCTTTAAGCGTATAGTCGATCTCGGAGATTCCCGACTTCTAACACAAAGTCACTATTTAAGGAAACATGGTTCTGTTACGTCACAGTGTATTAGAAAGTGCAATGCCGTATTTTCTACATTCCTCTCACAAATGGAAAAAGAAGGGTTGAAGAGATACAAGAGGAAGAAAACAATGTGTTTTACAACTACTATTTAGCGTGTAATAACTCAAAGAGGTGTGGCGCAGTGGCCGGGGGTCTTGTCTCCGGAACATGGGGGATCACGGTTCGATCCCCGGTGGCAGGTTAGCCTAGCACCATGTGACTCTGGGCAGTAGCTCGCTTAATCTTACCGGCACCTTGACACCCTAGGGTAATTGTTTGCACTTTACAAATACTGGATTTCAAATATTCCTCTAGGAGAAAACTCCAGCTCCCAGCATGTGATTCACCTAATATTCCTTTGGGGGAAAGTCAAAATTCCCTTTTTGTCTGTAAAGGTGTGATTTATCATCCTCATACTAGTTTTTGCTATTTTTACAGACTCATTGTGAGTTAAAATGCACATTTTCAAAACAAGCCTTGTATGATGTAGGAGCTCCCAAGTAAAGTTGCTTCCTAAAGGTCTGAGCAATGTAACTGGCAAATTGATTTCCTGCTACATTTACAACATCTCCTATATGGGCAATACCTCAAAGCCTCTTCTGCAAATATGCCTTTTGGCTCTATTAATTAGAATCAATGATGTAGAATAAGTGTACTTTAAATTGCAGAATTCCTCACATTTCCCATACATTACATGCAAAGTGATCTTTTGGGCAGTATGAGTTCTGATGGGTGTTACTGCCTATTAAGCTTTTCACCATTTTTCACAATGTATAAAATATTCTTGGGGAATCTGTCTCGGTTACCGCTTTGCCATAACCCCATGACAGCTGATGATGACGCAGCACACACTGATATCTCTCTCATTTTGGTCTTTAAAAATGGACAGATATGGAATACTAATGATTTATTTACTCAAGCTTACCCATGGGTATCAGTTTTTCACTATGATAAGGGCCAGATCTAAATGCATTTTTTTCAATTGCTTCCTACGTTTGCAATAAATATATGCATGTGGTATAAGACTACAAGCTGTACCACCAAGGAGTAGGGGAGGGGGATTTCTCCTATCTCCATTTTGTGTTGCAAATACTCTTTATTGGCACTCAGTTAACTTCTCCATGTGTCACCTCTAAAAACAATCGTAGCTAATCTCACTTCACATCTCTCTTACTCCAGCCGGAGTTGTACTTTAGGCCCCAAAGCAAGAATATGGAAAGCCCCCACAAAACCCTGCTTCCTAGATGTCTTCCCCATGTACCCGCCCCACTTATCCACGAGAATCAGTATTACAGGTATAAAGGGCCTTGAGAAAGCTCAGGCTCAAAGGGCAGATGTATCAAGCTTTTTGCGACTCGCAAAGGCCTTTGCGAATCGCAAAAGGTATTTTTGCATGTTTTGGCATGCATCAAAAATTCGCAAAATAAGAAATAGCAAAAATTTGCGATTCCTTATTTTGCCATTGCATTTAAGGAATCGCAATTTTGCGATTCCTTAAATGCTATGTATGAAGCATTTTTGAATTGCAATTTCTGTTTAAGAATTTGCAAATTACCACCAAGTTGTAGTTGATGGTAATTTGCGAAGTCTTTCAAAAATGCACAATTTAGCATTTTTGATGGTGGCATGTGACGCACACACATGCCCTTAGGGCATGTATGTGCCCATATGCACACACATGTACATTTCAGGGGTGCAGCAGGGTGTCTTTGAGACACCTCTGCACCCTTGAAATAATTCTCAAATTGCGATTAGCAAATTGCGAATTCGCAATTTGAGAATTACTTCACAAATCATTGCTATGGGCCTCCTGGCCCATAGGAATGCATGGGAAATTATTCCTTATTTGCGAATTCGCAAAATGCGAATTCGCAAATAAGGAAGATTAAGGAATCGCAAAACATAGCGATTTTGTTCATACATTCCATTTTGCGAATTCTAAATAGCGAATCCTTAAAAATCGCTATTTAGGAATCGCAAAATGGAATCTTGATACATCTGCCCCTGTCTTTGTTTGCTTCAGTTCTCCTGTGCCAGCTGCTTCTCAGGGCGGTTTCATAATGGAATCCCGCATGCGTTTAGCATACATTCCTTTACAATGCCGGCATTAGTACGAGCGTGTCATTATGGCGTGTTTCTTTAGGACGCAAGTTGTTGCAACAGTTTGCCTTAGGGGGAGCTGGACTTTTGAATAGTATCATTTAGTATTCTAACTCCAGTGTGCGCAACAATAGGAAAGGTGTTGGGGAGGAAGAGGTGTGCGCTGCGGCTAGGGCGACTGACTCCGGAATCTGGGGATCACAGTTCGATCCCTTTCACTGGCGGCAGATTAGTCCAGCACCATGTGACTCTGGGCAATAGCTTGCTTAATCTTCCAGACGGCCCCCAGCGCCTAGAGACCCTTACGAGTGATTGTGCGCTTTACAAATGTGGATTATTATTTGGACTTAAAATCTAACACCACTCCATCAATGCCCCCCCAAAGCAAGTTGTTTTAATGACTTGCATGCTAAATGAATGCGTGGTAAGGATGCGTTTGTTCTGTTGCTGGCGTTGTAAATGCACAGCATGATTCCAGCCATGTAATAAAGGATGTTTACACTCAGGGCTACTGTCAATGCCGTCACAGCCTTCAAAAAGGCATAGGGCCCTCAACTTTGGTGGGCACAACACTGCTCACAAATCTCGTCCCATATAATCCAACAGGGGTTGCCACACAACAAGGCAATTATTTTTGCCTTTCTTTCTTCAAGTAATTTGAAAGTCTTTCCATTGCCATTGTGTTGAACAGCTTGGCTAATGAGGTATTAATTATGAGCACAGATATTTGTATCCAAAAAAGAACTATCATCATCTTGGCCCACACTAGGAACTGTCTTCTCGTCCGTGCCACTCAGGCCTCCAGCCTCAGTGTTGAGACAGTCACTGCTGGGTCTTCTGGTGTGGGATGCTCGTAATAGCCTTGATGGCTGCTAACACTTCTTCCAATACACTTACACCTTTGGGTATTCCCACTATATATATGAGCAGCACACATTGAAAGAGGAAAACTCCTCACATGATTGTTTTTGTGCAGGAAGGTGTCCCTTCCTGCACAAAAACATTCTCCCCTAAAACGCAGACACCCTTGCACCATGGTGAAATAGTGCCTGCATTGGTGCATGGCAGCCAGGAGGCAGGGCTTGCAGCTGGCGAAGATGGCCGCAGCCTAACAAGGCTCCCGACCCCCCCGCCCGATAATCCGTCCTTTTATCCTGCCACAGCTCTGGGATCCCCGCCAAAACCGGGGGGAACCCAGAAGATACTCCTGTGCCTGCTCCGGTCGAGACGGCGGACTGCATCCAGCAGGGCTCAGGGGCGGTCGGACCGGCGACGGAGCCTCGGACTGCCGGATCGCAAAATGGCGGCGATCCCGAGGACTGCATTACATCGATCGCTGCCCCGCCGGCCCGTCCGCCCCTGAGCCCTGCCTGCGAGAGCTGATCCGGCAATTGGCAAGGGCCGGAGGTGCAAGCGACTGCCGCTGGAGCCCTGACCCGGAGCTGAGCTCGCCGCCACCTCGCGGCCCCAGTGAGGCTCCTCCCCGCCCGGAGGAGGACAAATCGGCGCCCCGGCTTCGGAGGGCCTGCAGAGGCCGGAGGTGCCGGGGACCGGGCTGGGCCGCTCTTCTCGCCTCTGCTGGCTGCCTGGGGGGCACTGAGCTGCGGGGGCTGCGAGAGCGCCGACTGCGAGTGGGGGCCCCCGCATGCAGCGATGATCCGCATCTATGGCAGGGCGTCGCGCCCTCTAGACGCACCAGCGCTGCTCCTCACCGCCCGGGCATCTGCTGAGTTGACGCCCCGGCTTTCGGAGGCCTGAGGTGGCCGGGGGCGGAGGGGGCCATGTGGGAGCTTTGAGACAGGCCCTGTAAGAGTGAGACGCCGGCGCGGAACTCTGGTGCAGGGACCAACGAGGACGGGCAGCCTCAAATCTGCTTGCCCACTGCCATTACCTGAGGCTGGAGACGATGGGAGCACCGGCCTAACGGCCCCACCGAGCAGACGCGAGCTCCGCTGCGGAGGACGCACACAGAGCGAAGGGCCCCCGCGTCTCCGCTTGGAGGAGAGGACGCCCATCTGCTAAGCTGGAACCAGTGGGAATACTGTCCTGAGTGACGGCCCTGATTAGGGAGTTGCAAAATGTAAGGCGTCGGGGCCCCCGCAAACAGCACCTGTTCTTTGGCCACTACTGAAAGGGCCCAAACCTGACTGGCAGAGCTGGCGGAGAGTCGCACCCGGTGAGTGGCATACTGGGGACCCCTCCGGGCCTAGACCCCACTACTTGCACGCGGCGACCACCGGGAAGCGGGCACTTGCGCGCACACCTAGAACGCAGCCTTGCCCCCACGACCGCCGCCTTGGACACACATCATTGGTAGGGGTGCGGAGGCGACACCACCTGGCGCCCCGAGGACCGAGATAATATGGAGAGCTGAGCGTTGCCCAGAGGAGAGTGTCAAGAAGACGGGGCCTGGCTATCTGGGGACTGCGATGGGGCCGGGACCCTGAATGGGAAACTGCGCCACTCCTAAGTGCACTGACCTGTCGGCCCCTACTATCTGCGAACTGCTTACCTTGTTGGTGCGCGGGCCGACTGCCGCCATTGGTGTTGAACAGGCCCGGGACTGCGAGCAATAGTGCAGAATGGGGAAACCAAAAGGTCAGAAAGGAGAAGGGGGCACTAGCTCAGAAGCTCCTGACGATACTCTACCGACCCCACCTGACCTACAACAGATGCAGGACCGAATCCTAGAAGCTATTGTTGTAATTCGACCATGGCCGTGTTAGCGCTTAGCTGAACTACACGTTTTCCCGCTTAACTTGGCTATACACGAAAACGCCATTTTGGATGTTACGGCGGCCATCTTAGACCATAAGCGGCCTCGTGGCTAGCGTGCCCTTTAGTCCGTTGTCCGTACCACTGACCACTTGAGTTTGCCCAGCAACAGGCTATTTTTAGCACTGGTCAAGCCTGTACATGCGCAGTCCCCACTGACCAGTCACCCCTTAGGAATGTGCCGCCAAACTGACCAGCGGGGTTGTAACCCTCCAATGAGCTGGCTGTGTTCCAGAAAGTGACCATATATGTACATAATGCCTTGTAACTTTGTGCCGCCTATCTTTTATTACCTGTAAATTGTATAAAAGACCGAGTCACACCGATGTTCGGTGTGATACTTCTTGCATTACCGAAGGGTGTTGTAGGAATGTACCACCACCCCATGGGGTCTTAATAAACTTGTTCTTTGAATTTTACAGTTTCCGTGCCAACAGTTCTTGAATGTAAGTGGGTTATCTACGGAGCATGTAGGCCTTGGGAACCCCAATACTACAAATTGGCGACCACGAAGGGACTTATCGGCGACTCGGATGCCCGAAGGAGAGGTCGTGACGAAGGTTTGGAAACTCGCCATGGACGCGTACGCTGCCACCGAGTGACCCGAGTCTTGGCACCCGCGGTGTTTCTTCCTTTCCTTCTGATCTGACCTTCCAGGTGGCGCCGGTCTCCGACTGAGTTTTCGATCGTCTGCGTTGCTGGGAAAGTGCCGTTTGGCTGATTCGATTACAAGACCTTGGCAGTTGGAATCTGGATATTTGAGATTTTGGGTAAGATTTGTGATCGGTAAGGTAGTCTGTGGACGCTTACTGAAGTCCTATGATTTGTGATCGGTAAGGTAGTCTTCGGACGCTTGCCGGAGTTCTATGATCTATGATTTTGATTTGAGTTAGCTAACGTTTGTGAATTTGTGACCTTTGAATCTATATGTGTAGTGCACTTCACATAGGCAGGCATGTAGAGATGTTTCTCTAACTTTGTTTCTTTCCTTTGAGCGGCACATTTGTGTGAAGTACTGTAAGTGCCATTTTATACGGTGTCACGCTTTCGTGATCCTTTTTGAACATGTTTTAAGCACACTCCGAGGGATGTGCTGTCTTGGAAATGGTACCACAATTAGGTTAGCGGAAGCACAGCCGGCTCCCCCAGAAGGAACACCAAATCGTGATATGTACATTAAATTTGGCCTTCCCCCTATAATGTACAGTAAATTATGGCATAAGTATACAAAGTCAGATCCTGAATTGCAATGGCCTCTACATGGGTCGTTCGATTTACGTAAAGTACAGTTTGTGGAGCAATGTTTGTTTCAACGAAGGTCTAGACAAAACATGTTTGATTGTGTGCGAATGTGGGAGAAAGCGGTGCGCGAACGAATGAAACGTGAAGTTGCCTTGGCGGACAAAGAGCAGCGCAAGGCTGCTCGGGATAAGGCTTTACAGCTTGAGGAAAAGGAGGCTCAGGAGAGGAGAGAGAGAGAGGAGCGGGAACGTAAATTGCAAACGACTGGTCAATTCCCTATTCGTCGACCGCTTTATCCTGTCCTTAATAATGAAATTGATGATTTTTCATTGCTAGATCGGTCGCCGCCTCCGTACGTTTCGCCTACGGCTCCAGCTGCAGATTCGGAGGATGAAGGACAGGATAAGCCGGGAAAGAAGGGCGTATCTGGTCTCAGGTTTTCCGCGGAGAGATCCGCACATTTACGTAGTTGGGCTCGTAAAGTGAATACGAATTTTGTTTCTCAATCTGACGTTGTTGCGGAAAGGGGTAATTGGACAGATCAAGAATTATTGTATTTTCTGGCTAATTTGACAGATGAAGTTGTTACCGCATATCGTCAGTTTTCAGATACGTTAGAAGATAAAGCTGTGTCAGTTCACCGTGAGAATCTGGATAAAGGTTTATTTGATCTTGCAGATGTTGATGCCCTTTACAAGCAACTGATCCAGCTGCGAGATGAGACTACCAGATTGCAGGTCGAGCGGAAAAAGAATAAGGAGTCCGGGCCGGAGTCTAATGGGCAGTCTAAGGAGTGTTCTCTCCGGGGTTCAGATAAGAGTTCTGCATTGCATGTTATGCCTATGCGTGAAGCCGCACCCTTGTATGTTCCACCTAAAGGGGAAGGTACAGATGATGATAAATTGTCAAAGGATGCCAAGGGATATTTTGTATATAATTGGGTATATACGCCTTGGAACAGAGCAGATGTTATGGCATTGAAAAATTCTTTACCTGATCTTCGTAAAAATCCAGCGGCATTCTATGAAGGGGTGGAAGGAGCTATTTCGTCTTGTGTGATGACTCTTGTTGATATAGATCTGTTTTTTGGGTTAATTCTTCCGCCAGATATGTGGAGACAGATTCGTAAAAATAATGATGAAACGATACTTGGGGGAACTTGGAAGGAAATAACGGCAGCCGATTTAGACAGGGAACCGGCATGTAAGCCTTGTCAGTTGATTTTGGACCTCCCGGCGGCTATTTTAAATAAATTAAAAACGCTTGTGCCTTCTAAAAAGATTGATTGGACTATGTTAGCTTCGTGCAAACAAAAGCCAGATGAAACGGTTTCAGATTTCTTTACGCGCTTCGAAGAGGCGTTTCATGATTACAGTGGTCAATCTTTGACGGAGGATACGGGTAGGCATTTGTTTGTAGATAAGTATGTAGCTAATCTCCTACCGGAGATTGCAAAGCGATTGAAAGCGAGTGAAAGTTCCTGGGCCACGGCGACCCCTGCGTCTTTGTTAACTATGGCTCAGTATTATGAGCGGCAGGAGTTGGAGGCTAAAGAAAGTATTGATAAAAAGGCGAAAGAATTGAAAACGAAGGTGATGTTGGCGCAGGTTCGGGGAACACAGGGTAGAGGGAGTGATAGAGGTAGACGAGGTGGAGGAAACACGTCGTACGGTCGAACGGATATAGCGGAGGATCAATGTGCGTACTGTAAAGAGTTTGGGCATTGGGCTGATGATTGTCCGGTACTTCTTGAACAACGTAGTCAGCGTGGTCGTGGAGGTGGTAGGTCGAGAGGAAGTTATACGGGAGTAAGAGGTGGTGGAGGTGATCGTGGAAGGGCTGAGGAGAGGGGCCGTGGCCAGGATGAACGAAATACTTTCGATAGACGAAACCAATACCAGATATCGGAGGGTGAGAATGTGGAGCATCAGGATTATGTGCATGCATAGGACTGCGTAGGATGGGGTGCGGAATCAATTGAAGTGCCGGTAGATCAGAAGGGTCCATATGTAACAGCGGGTATTTTGGGTTCTACTGATCAATTTCTAGTCGACACAGGAGCTACTCGTAGCGCTTTGTCAAAAAACTTGGTTCCGAGGGCTCCCCTGTCTGGCGAAATGATAACATGTGTAGGGTTCGATGGCACACCCTCCCCTAGCCCATTGTCAAAACCCCTTGCACTTTGTATTGACAAATTTTTTAGTTTTGGCCAATTTTTGTTATCACCCCATACGCCGGATAATATCCTGGGTATTGATTTGCTTAAATATTTTCGAGCAACGATACGGTGCGCTCCTGAGGGAGTGCGGGTTATTCTGAATGACAATTATCCTGACTCAGACAGATTTTGCACTATACTAGACATTCCAGCTTTGGCCTCTCTCCCACACACGTTATGGGCGACCTCGGATACGGATGTCGGAGAGATGCGTATTCCACCTATTCATATTACTGTTAAGGAGGGGGCCTCTCTGCCACGGGTACCACAGTATAAGATTTCGAGGGAAGGTGAAATTGCCCTGACACATATTGTCCAAGATTTGATAACTGCAGGAGTGGTGGAGGAGGTTCCTTATAATGTTTGTAACAGCCCTATTCTTCCGATCCTTAAGAGAGATACAGACGACAAAGTCTATCGGTTTATTATTGACTTGAGAGAGATTAACAAAATTGTCATTCCTCAATACCCGGTGGTGTCCGACATTACGACCTTGCTTACATTGGTGCCACCAACAGCTACGACCTTTAGTGTAATTGATTTGAAAAACGCGTTCTTTTCCATCCCTGTCCATCCTGATAGCAGATATTTGTTTGGCTTCACGTTAAATAATAAATCGTATAGATTTTGTCATGTTCCTCAAGGTTACACTGAGAGCCCTAGTATCTACAGCCAGGCTCTGAAAAGACAGCTTGATTCCTTTGAGTTACAGTCTGGGGTTGTCCTTATCCAATACGTGGATGACCTTCTGCTTGCTGCAGACTCTTATGCACAATGTGAGGAGAGTACGATTGCGTTGCTTTCTTTTCTGGCACAGAATAATCACACAGTTTCTAAGAAAAAGCTTCAATACTGTAGACCCAAGGTGACCTACCTCGGTCATCTTTTGTCTAAGGAGGGGCGTGCATTAACATCAGATCGAATTCAGGCGATTTTAGATACACCAGTCCCCCGCACACAGAGAGATGTACGTGCCTTCATAGGGTTAACGTCCTTTTGTAGGCAGTGGATCATGGGGTTTTCGCACATTATAAAACCTCTGCTAGCGTTACTGTCCAAAGCTACACCAATGCCCCTTGAGTGGACAGATGAATGTCAAAATGCTTTTGAACAATTGAGACAGGCCCTCTGCTCTGCCCCCGTATTAGGTACACCAGATTACACGAAGATTTTCACATTGTACGTGCACGAGAAAGATGGGTGCGCGTTGTCAGTGCTGGTGCAAGCACACGGGGATAAGCAGAGGCCCTGTGCGTATTTCTCTGCCATTCTTGATCCTGTAGCACCAGGGTTACCTGGGTGTTTTCGAGCAGTTGCAGCAACAGCAGTAGCCATACGGCAGAGTGAGGGAATAGTGTTATCGCACAAATTGTGACTGTGTTTTCCTGACTGAGGAACAGACAAAGGGTCGTGTCGACTTACAGGATATGCCACTTCCAGATGTGGATGGAGAACTGTGGGTTGATGGATCGTGTTTGAGGCTGCCAGATGGTACGACTTCCGCAGCCTATGCGATCACGACACTTAAAACGGTGGTAGAAACAGCACGGATACCCCAGAAATCGGCTCAGGCAGCAGAGCTGATAGTCTTAACAAGAGCCTGCGAGTTGAGTGCTGGCCTATGTGTGAACATATACACGGACAGCCGGTATGCCTTCGGAGTAGCACATGACTTCGGGCTACTCTGGAGAGAACGTGGGTTTTTGACTTCTCACGGAGTACACATTATGCACGGAGAATTAGTGCGTGATCTCCTAAACGCGTTGCTTTGTCCAAAGAAAGTAGCGATAATAAAATGTAGCGCCCATAAAAAGGTCATTGATAAGGTGGGTCAGGGAAATGCCTTCGCAGGCAGCATAGCGAGGCAAACGGCTATGTCTCGAACTGACTCCCCCATGTATGTGACACAATCACAGGCTGAGCGATGGAGCGATGCTAGAGCAGAAATCTTAGACATTCAGAAATCAGCTACTGAATCAGAACTTGCGGAATGGGCAGCAGATGGAGTGCTAGATGATGAAGGTTGTTGGAGAAGCAAGGACATGGAGAAATGGAAATTGCCTGCAGCTTACTTGCAAGCGATGGTTCAGATGGCACATGGGTTGGCGCACGTGGGAGCTCTTGCAATCACTCGACTGCTAACACGAGTTTGGGAACATCCCGAGATTGCTAATACTGCCAAGAGAGTAGTGCAGACCTGCCTGGTATGTTTGCAACACAATCCTGGAAAGGGGACCCATACTCCGAAAGGAGGGTTCGTTCCACCTTCTGCACCATTCGAGGTACTCCAAATGGATTATATCCAGCTTGAGCGTTGCAACAATCTGAAGTACGTCTTAGTGGTGGTATGTGCTTTTAGCAAATGGGTTGAGGCCTTCCCCACGAAAGACAATACAGCTCTAACAACGGCTAAGGTGTTGCTTAAGGAGTTTTTCCCTCGCTTTGGAGTTTGCAATTTTTTGTGGAGCGATAATGGGCCTCATTTTGTTGGGAAGATTGTGGAGTATGTACTGAAGGGGTTAGGGATTCAGCAGAAGTTTCATGCTGTGTTCCACCCTCAGTCTGCAGGTCTAGTTGAGCGGTATAATGCTACGTTGAAACTCAAACTGGCTAAAATCGTAGCATCTACGTCGTTGTAGTGGCCGGATGCTTTGCCGCTAGCATTACTCTCTCTCAGATCAGTGCCCCACTCGCGAACTGACCTCACACCATATGAGGTGGTGTTTGGTCGCCCTATGAATATCTGGGGGGTGCCCAAGCCGCGATTAATACATGATGTGCCTTGTATAATGATGAACGATTATTTGGCACGATTAACAAATGATTTGCTTTCTATTCATCAACAGGTTCGAGAAGCGCTCCCTGACAACTCTACTGGAGAGGGCCATGATCTTCGCCCTGGCGACCATGTCATGATCCGGTCGTTTGAGAGAGCGAGCAGCTTGGAACCGAGGTGGCGGGGCCCTGAGCAGGTCCTTCTGGCGACCCGGACAGCAGTACGAGTGACCAATAGGAAGCGGTGGGTGCATTCAACTCACTGCCGTCGTGTCTCTCCTGATCTGGTGAATCCTGCTGTGTTAACGGACTACAAGGAAATTTTGGAGAAAGAAAAAAGCCCAGCTGTGACATCAGCCGAAGTTGAGGGAGCCTTCCCGGACCACACTGTTGCTGGACGAGAGCGTTATAATCTGCGGCCACGATAAGAAGATTTTTTTTGGTTTTCGAGACTGGTTGGTTACCGCTCTGGGGTTTGTGAAACGGAAGCCGGGAATCTCAAGGGGGGGGGATCAGTTCTGCCAAGAGTAGCGACACCCGTCTTGACCCCGGAGAAGAAAACAACGGCTACCTCGGAGCTCAGCACCGTATTTTTCTTTTTTAGGTATACACTTATGTGTATTTGAGACTTTGTGAACAATTTGAACTATTTGAGACATTAAGAACTTTCTGAACTATGGCGTCCACTGCATCACGAGATAAACGAATACTTGGTGCCATCCTTTTTGTCTTGACCATTGTGGTAATAGCTGTGATAGCCTGGGTAGTTGAACTTGTGGTGCCTGCACGTGAACATTTGCTGCCGACTACCCCGGCCCCATCTGAACATTTTCATTTCACCTTACCTTATTATGAAGAACGGCACCGACAGACTTACTTGAATAATAGTTTTATCCAGATTCTGCATCACACGCATAATATGACAAATACGTCCAATTGCTGGGTGTGTGGGATGTTGCCGGGGCATCAGAAGAAAGGGGGTACTCCACTCATTCCACTCCCGTTTTCACATAATGGATCCTGTAATGCCTGGTACACTCTCCTCTTCACTCTGAGAAAGCCAACAAAAGGGGGGGTGCTTTTTCGTTTGAATAAAGTTTGTTATCACGACAGGGATGGGTTTCCACGGGCTGAGGGTACTCGATTTGAATGGGAGGAGTACCGGCCCGATAATGTATCTGCCCCGCGTGTGTACAGCAATCAACGAAATATCAATGTATCTAGCTCACATGTCATTAATGTTATCGCTACTAAAGCTGATTTGTGTATACGAAATAAAGGCTCAATTCCGGTGGGGAAAAGTGAATGCAACACCACACTTACCTTTGATAGCCCGAATGGCATATCGTTTGTAGCATCTCGCAATACTTATTTCATTTGTGGAACGAAAGGTTATCATCAACTTCCATTGGGATGGTTAGGCACGTGCTATGTATCTTTTGTACTACCCCCTGTATTCATTGCCCCACCAATGTATCATAATGACTATATTTTGTACCACGACTTTGTTTTGAATCGTGTCAAACGGACTGTTGTTCTGGACGACATCGACCAGACCGATACTGCCTTACAGCAATATGTGGACTTCAATTTGGGACTGTTTTCCTTTGTGGGGGCCGCGTTGAACAGTCGGAAAATACGACGATTGACACGTGTTGTTGAGGCCGTAGCCAATGATACTGCCATTGCACTTGGGAATATCACTGAAGAACTCCAGATTTCTAGGATTGTCACGCTCCAAAATAGGATGGTGTTAGACGTAGTTTTGGCTGACCGTGGGGGGCATGCAGAATTATCGGAAGTAGCTGCTGTGTTTATATACCTGACAATTCACCATCTGTTTATGATGCCATTTCCAAATTGCATAAGATAGCTGCTGAAATTCATCCGGACAATGGAACGTGGACACTTTCAGGATGGTTCTGGTCAATGCTTACTGCTTGGGGTTGGAAACTGCTAACGATTCTCTGTATTATCGTGGGGGTACTGTTCTTCGTATGCTTATGTATTCAATGTGGCCCAGCCTTATGTTCTATGTGCTTATCTGCTTGTGTACCATCAAGACGAGCTCTTGCCCATGACCACATGATGCTTCATAAAGAAGTAACTCAAATAAGTCTGCCCGTCAGCGTCCCGGAGGCGTACGGCGTGGCAGGTACCTCTGGCCACTATGCGCTCCTATACCGCTCAGGAGCTCCTGTCGCTGCGCAATTGTAATGCGTCGTGCCTATCAGTCTTCCCCAGCCGGTATAGGGGTAAGCATAAATGTCCTGCTTGTTTCTGGCATCCTGTTCGCACCCTCCCTTCCCCTTTGCCTGGTAAGGAGAGTAGCTCTAAACATCGTTGTCTACTCCTTAATACGAGGTCATTGCATCGCCACACTCAAGAGATCTTTGATCTCCTGTCAACTATCAGTCCCACCTGCCTGATGCTTACTGAGACATGGCTCAATGATTCCTCTAATCCGGACATAGTGGCTGCCATTCCCACTGACTACACTATCCATCGACAGGATAGAGACAAGGGTAGGGGAGGTGGAGTCGCCCTGATTGTGAAGAATTCTCTTCCGTGCACAGTCATGCACACACATACTATCGAAGGGGCCGATTCATTAGCCTTCACCATCGCTCTATCACCACAACAAGCATTGAAGGGTATGATCGTTTACAGACCCCCGGGCCCTGTCGGCTCTTTTTTCGAGGACCTCCAACAGGCCATGTCGGTCCTTGTCTTGAGATCGGAGCAGTGCTTATTGGTAGGCGATTTTAATTTTCACATGGACGACCACAATGATCAAAATGCCATCAAATTGTTGGATATTACATCTACCCTGGGTCTTTCCCCTTATCTTTTTGGTCCCACCCACGATAAAGGCCACACACTTGATCAGGTTTTTTCCACCATACCTATCATGAATGTCACACTCTTGCCAATCGTTTGGTCCGACCATTTCCTGGCCCACTTTGAAATACATTCCATCCCGGCCCCCCCTGCTAGAACCACGAGACAGCAGGGCAGCAACTACAGGACACTGCACAGGGTGACCTCGGACATGCTCACACATGCCTTAATTGATCACCCTGTGGTCTGCACTGGGGATCTGGAGGAAGATCTGGAGAGCTTACAATCATGGCTCCTTGCCAGACTCGATGAGTTCGCTCCCCTCCAGCCACCCAGGTCCGTTGCTCGACGGGCTTCTGCTCCCTGGTTCACGGAGGACTTAGCCATTGCCCGCAGGCATTGCAAAGTGGTAGAGCGTGCATGGAGAGCCCAGTATGAGCTTGAGGCTAAACAACGTTATAAAACAACGATGAAGGCATACCATGAACTTGTTCTTCAGAGCAAGAAACGATATCTCGCCAAAAGGATTGATGACGCTGCCAACTCCTGTAAGGAGATTTTCTCAATCGTGCGTGAATTCACTGGCCCCCGGTCTATCTCTACTCAGAGTGCCCCGACAGAGACCTGGACCAACACTATTGCCAACTTTTTTACCACCAAAATCAGGCAAATCCAGGCCTCCTTTCCGCAGAGAGATCCGGATAATGTGTCTGTGAGGCCGATTGAGGCAGCGCCTCTGTCTCCACCGGGCCCAGTTCTGCTCGATTTTCCTCCTCTCTCGGTTGATACATCTTTAACCTTGATGAGGAACCTTAAGTCGGGCTCACCATTAGATCCTTGCCCGGCAAAATTTCTGGCGAGAGTGGCTGATGCTATAAATCCTATAGCCAATCCCATCCTTAATCTATCTCTGAGCGAGGGCTCTCTGCCTCCGACATGGAAGCAAGCCATGGTCATTCCTCTGATCAAGAAACCCAATCTTGACCCGGAGGCACCTTCCAACTATAGACCAATCTCGCTCCTCCCAGCACTGACCAAGATCTTGGAAAAGCACGTACATGGCGTGCTCTCCAATTTCTTGGAGTCTAATGATCTGCTCCATGAATCCCAATCGGGATTCCGCTCCAACTTAAGCACCGAGACGGCGCTCTTGGAAGTCTCGGAGATCATCAGAGAGGTGCTGGATATGGGAGGCAGGGTGTTGTTAGTCATGCTAGACCTGTCGGCGGCGTTTGACACCGTCCCCCATGAGGATCTCCTCACTAGGCTCCATGACATCGGGCTAGGGGGGACGGTGCTCAATTGGTTTTCTTCCTTTTTGGCCAGCCGCCGCCAGACGGTCTGGGTTCCACCCGGATCCGCCGAGATGCCGCCATTGGGAGTCGGAGTGCCTCAGGGCTCTATCCTGAGCCCCACTCTTTTCAACATCTTGATGACCCCTCTGGCGACATTGGCGGAGTCCCATGGGGCCCGGATCGTCTCTTATGCTGACGACACTCAGCTCCTCTTCACCTGTTGTAAGGGTGAAGAGTTTGATGGTGAAGGGATCCGCGAGTGCCTTGGGGCTGTTTTTAGCTGGTTTTCACAAAACAGCCTCAAGTGCAACTCGGATAAGTCCGAAATACTATTCTTCGGATGCCCCTCTGAACCAGACTGGCGAGGCTGGTGGCCTGCTGACAAGTTCCCTCCCACACAGTCATCTAAGTGGGCCAAGAACCTGGGAGTCAAAATCGATAATGAGCTGTCGCTCAAATCCCAGGTTTCTACCCTTACGGGAACCTGTTTTGGCATCCTCAGAATGTTGCGCAAGTTTTTCCCCTTACTTTCGGAGCAACATCGGAGGATCACTGTTCAGGCCCTCATAGGGTCCAGATTGGACTATGCCAATGCTCTATATCTGGGCCTGCCTGAATACCTCCTCCAACGCCTGCAGATCACTCAGAACGCTGCTGCGCGTGCCATCTTTGGCCTTCATCGTCGGACTAGTGCCTCTAATCTTCTTGCATCCCTCCACTGGCTCCCGGTGCGGAAGAGGATACTGTTTAAGACCATGACTCTCGCCCACAAGGCCTTATATGGCACTGGTGCCAAGTATCTTCAGAGGAGGCTTGATTTTTATCGACCGGCACGCTCCCTTAGGTCAGAAACCTTGGCCTTGGCTCGGGTCCCACGTATCAAAAAGGCTCGGCTAGGCGGCCGGTCCTTTAGCTTTCTTGCTCCTAAGCTTTGGAACTCGTTGCCGCTGTCCCTGCGGAGCACTTCTAATCTGCTTGTCTTCAGGAAAAACTTGAAAACTTGGCTGTTTGCCGGATAACTCTCCCCTCTGTGGCCCTTTCTCTGTTATTGTTATGTTTCCTGTCCCACTTTTGGTTTGGAGCTCAAAGCGCCGGGACACTCCTTTGGAGTAGCCGTTGCGCTATACAAGTCCCAATTTAACATTAACATTAACATAATGTTAATAGATATTGAGGACGAACACCCTGATTATGTTCACTATGAGGTAGCTTCAGCTAAACGCTAAAAGGGTCGTCTGTTGTAATTCGACCATGGCCGTGTTAGCGCTTAGCTGAACTACACGTTTTCCCGCTTAACTTGGCTATACACGAAAACGCCATTTTGGATGTTACGGCGGCCATCTTAGACCATAAGCGGCCTCGTGGCTAGCGTGCCCTTTAGTCCGTTGTCCGTACCACTGACCACTTGAGTTTGCCCAGCAACAGGCTATTTTTAGCACTGGTCAAGCCTGTACATGCGCAGTCCCCACTGACCAGTCACCCCTTAGGAATGTGCCGCCAAACTGACCAGCGGGGTTGTAACCCTCCAATGAGCTGGCTGTGTTCCAGAAAATGACCATATATGTACATAATGCCTTGTAACTTTGTGCCGCCTATCTTTTATTACCTGTAAATTGTATAAAAGACCGAGTCACACCGATGTTCGGTGTGATACTTCTTGCATTACCGAAGGGTGTTGTAGGAATGTACCACCACCCCATGGGGTCTTAATAAACTTGTTCTTTGAATTTTACAGTTTCCGTGCCAACAGTTCTTGAATGTAAGTGGGTTATCTACGGAGCATGTAGGCCTTGGGAACCCCAATACTACACTATCGCCACCACAAGAGACGCCCTACACCAGGACATAGCTTAAGTGGCCACGAGCCTGGGTCTACTGCGAGCGGACCATGGTAAATTGTCGGACAGAGTCAAGACCACGGAAGCAACCCTGAAAGAGCTGGTTCCTGCGCAAAAATCAGTGGAAGGCCGTTTGACGGACGCCCTGGACCGAATACAAGCCCTCGAGCGGCGGGCGGAGGATGCGGAAAACCGCAGCAGACGCAACAATGTACGCCTCGTGGGCCTTCCCGAAAAAAAAGAGGGCCCTGACATTGTGGACTATCTAACTACCTGGCTGCAGAAGGAAGTGGCACCCGAGGGACTCTCTCCTTTCTTCACCATTGAAAGGGCACACCGGGTACCAGCCAAACCACCCAGTCCGGGACAGTCACCTCGACCAGTAGTAATCAAGCTGCTCCACTACAAGGACAGGGACTGGCTACTGCAAAGAACGAGAATGGCGGGCCCCTTCCAAGTGGACAATTGTAGAGTGACGTTATTCCCGGATTATACCTTCGAGACCCAGAAATTACGAGCCTCTTTCTTATCCATCAAGAAAGAACTGAGGACGGAGGGCCTGCAGTACTCGCTACTCTTTCCGGCCAGGCTGAGGGTGGTTGTAGATGAGAAATCCCTGTTCTTTACTACCTCGGCGGACGCCTGGGCCTGGTGGGACACATACAAAGCTGGAACAGATGGAGCACGGATGAGGGAGGAGGAAGAGCGGCTGCAGCAACCGTTGAGAAGATCTCGGAGAGTGCGAGGACGGAAACGGAAGACTGGGAAGCCAACGGTCTCGCAGACGGAGAGTGAATGGAAGGCCGCACTACAGGCAGTTATTGACTTATCGGGCGCTGTCCTGACTCAATCGGAGCGGGCCTCGGGCTCAGAGGCCCGGGCAACGGACTCATAAGCAGAACTATCAGAATTTGGCAGCACGAAAGGCCCAGGGATCACACCGCAAACTTCGGGGGAAATTGTCGAAGGCTGAGAGTGCTCTGCCGTCCCGGTACTACCCCTTGCTGATGGGACTTGGCTGACATAGCGGCCGGAGCAGGCAGATCTTGGACAATAATGTTGTGAGTAACACTGTTTCTGGGGCGGGGGAACGGGACTGAGGTTCAAGTACCCGTAGCCAGTTCGCGCCTCTTAGGGCCCATAAGGCCTCCGCAGTGCAGACTGCGGATTAGGTGGGGAAAAGGGCACAGTTGCCCACGTATGGTTTGGATGGGAGCGACTCTGGCACAGTTAGGTCCTGTTCTGGGGGAGGGAGGGGGGCCTAAGGCAGTTGGGGCAGCCCGAGGCACAGTTGAGGGTGGGGGAGAGGGGTTGTCTCTGCGGGGTCGAGGGAATGTGTCACCAGAAGCGACCGGGGACTCAGTTATGTTGCACAATACCACACTGCATGGGATAATGGCTAACACAGGAATGATAAAATGTGTGACCTGGAATGTGAGGGGGCTGCACACCATGACCAGATGACACAAGATACACGCTTACCTAGTTCGCAGGGGGATTCACATAGCGCTACTGCAGGAGACGCACCTGACGAAGCTGGAGGGAATAGCATTGCAACGCAGGTGGAGGGGACACTTGTTTAATACTACATACTCAGCCTTCGCTAGGGGGGCCTTAATTTGGGTACGGGCGGGCACCCCGTTCCAGATCACACGGCAGGTGGTGGACCCAGAAGGGAGATTTGTGGCGGTGGAGGGAACCCTCAGAGGGCGCCACATAGTGCTTTGCAGTGCATAAGCACCCAATGTAGACCAGGCTGCATACTTTGCGCGGCTTTCTGGGGAACTGGCTAGCTACTTTGCAGGCCCCGTTCTGTTGGGGGGGGACTTTAATTCAGTGGCAGATGTTGACCTAGATAGGTGACACCCTCCCTTGCACTCGTCCCCAGTACGCAGACTAGCGAAGTGCAGGTTAGACTGGCAGGAACAATGGGGATTAACTGATGCTTGGCGCACACAACACCCTTTGGGGCGAGATTACTCATTCCACTCCAGCCTCCACGACCTCCACGTTCGTATAGACGCCTTCTTGTGCTCGTCGCTTGTGCTCCCCGCAGTAGCGCACACCAAATACCTAGCCCGCACGATTTCGGATCATAACCCCCTACTATTATCGCTTGACTGGATGACTGAACTCTCTAAGGTCCCGACATGGCAGCTCCGTCCGGACACACTAGATGACCCACCATTCCGCAAGGCTTTAGGGGACAGGATTGAGCAATATTTTGCGGAGAATGAAGGGTCCACTGACTCCAGAGCTACGGAATGGGACGCCCTTAAGGTGGTAATACGAGGGCACTGCATCGGAAAATTTGCGGGAGCCCGCAAAACGTTGTTAGAGGACTTGGATAGAGCGGAACGCAAGCTGCGGGAGGTTGAGCTAGCACGCCCAGATCGGCCTGACCTTCAGGGGGACCTCTGCGCGGCGAGAGAGGCGGTGGCTGTAGAACTGGAACGCCTTCGCAGTTATGATTATAAGACTTATCTGGTGAAAACGCACGCCGAGGGGGACAAGGCGGGGACCTTATTGGCTTGGCTTGCCAACCCCACCAGACGCAGCCATCCGATTCTGGTCATTTCAGAAGGGGAAGGCCGCATGCGCACCACACAGTCGGCGATCCTAGATAGCTTCAGGACCTATTATGAACAACTATACAAGAGTGAACTCGGTGACAAAGAGGGGGATATAGCTGCTTTCATAGAGGACCTACAGCTGCCGCGACTAGACCAGGCCCAGGCGAAAGCCTTGGGTGGCCCGATAGAGCTAACGGAAATTAGAGGTGCAGTGAAGCGAATGGCCCGTAATAAGACCCCAGGTCTGGACGGACAACCGATTGAGTTCTATGGGCGATACATTGATCAACTAGCCCCGCTGCTTCAAACCATTTATGCCGAAGCTAAGGTTAAGGGACGACTGACAAGCTCCATGCACGAAGCCTTAATGATTCCCCTGCTGAAACCGCGGAGAGAGAGTACCGACACTGCGTCCTACCGTCCGCTGTCAATGTTGACCACAGACTATAAGATTCTGAGGACGGTGCTGGCAAACAGACTACTGCAACACATGCAATCACTGGTCCATAAGGACCAATCCGGGTTAATTCCCAAGCGCAACACCAGCCATAACATCAGGAGGTTGACCCACCTAATGGGCAGCCCACCGCCAGAGGCGAAAGCACCCCTGGTATTGGCAGTAGATATAGAGAAGGCTTTTGACAGCCTGGAATGGGAATACCTCTATAGAGTGCTACGGTGCTTTGGGCTCGAGGAAGGCTACATACGATGGACGAAAGTGTTATATACTGAGGCGAAAGCAAGAGTGCGAGTAGGCACCCTGACATCGGACCAATTCGAAGTGCTCCGTGGCACCAGGCAGGGCTGCGCGCTCTCCCCGCTGTTGTTCGCCTTGGCGGTGGAACCTCTTGCGGCGATGGCTAGGAGGGGCGACTACTATGGGGGCCTGGCTCACAGTGGAACTCGCCATTTTATCTCGCTGTACGCGGATGACCTCCTCCTTTTCCTGGAAGACTCCAACGAGGCAGTGTCGGGGCGGAAAGACTCCTTGCGCGCTTCGGAGAGTTATCTGGCCTGAGGGTTAATTGGGCCAAGACTTGCCTTTTTCCCCTACGTAAACATGAGATCCAGCCCTTCCTCCGACCATTACTTCGATGGGAGCCTGACTGCCTGGAGTACCTAGGTGTGCATATCTACCATGAAGAGGCAGACATGCTAGGGGGAAACGTCAGACGCTGTATCCGTGCTTTAAAAGGCAATATGTCCTTCTGGGCCACTCTGCCGTTATCAGTAACGGGCCGCATATCTCTGCTCAAGATGATAGCCTTACCCCGGTTGCTGTATTACTTTCGGACCTTGCCTGTTTGGGTCCCAGCTGCGATTTTTCGATAGCTGCGCTCAATGATTATCTCCTTTTTGTGGGGCACAGGCAGACGAAGAGTCGCACTGTCCACGCTGACCCGCCCGAAGGACGAGGGAGGTCTGGCTGTCCCAGACTTTGAACTCTACTACCTGGCGGCCCAGCTCCAGACCTTGACGCAAGAAATTGCGAGAGTGTACCGCGGGCCGGAGCAAGACCGAGACAGCGGCATCCCCCGACATGTGCTAGCCTTTATAGCCCTGCGACAGAGATTACCACTCAGAGACCTGTCCTTAGAGGAGAGAACCCTCCGCCTGTGCTGGAACCGCTCGTCGAAGCGCACGGGGACTAAACACCCACATGCGCCCGAGATACCTCTGGGCATGGTGACGGCCCTCCCACACGGGGGAGATTGGTCGCACCTGCAGGGCTGGGAGGAAGCAGGATTGCAGGTGGTGGGAGACTTGTTCGAAGATGGAGGGTTGGTCCCGTATCAGACGCTGCAGGAGCGATTTGACCTCCCACAAGGTGACTACTTACTGCATGCGGCAGTAGTGCGAGCCATACAGAGGCATTGGGGCACGGGGCTAGAGGAGCCGCCGACAGCCCAGGCCTGCCAGTACACAATGATGTCGGCAGGCACCGTTAAGGCGGTCACATGCCTCTATTCGAGAATGCTGAGGGAAACACTGCAGCCGTTGACTACTCTGAAGGCCAAATGGGAATTAAACCTACAGTTGGATATCCGTGACACCACGTGGATGCAACTGGTAGGACGGGCTAGGAAGAGTACGAGGAACGCACTCTTCCAGCTAATCCATTTTTACATTCTCCACAGGGCCTATCTTACTCTGAGTAAAATACAGAAATATTTTGAGGCGGAGGAGGCCGCTTGCCCACGCTGTAATATATTAGGAGCGGATCTGACACACATGCTCAGAGAGTGCCCCCACCTACAGGAATACTGGAGGGACATTGGCAACACCTTGAACGAAGCTGCAGACAGGGACCTTCAATATACTACGGCCGTCAGCGTTTTACACTGGTTTCCGCACACACCCAAAAATAAGATGTCGAGCAGGTCATCGATATGGGCCTCCTCTTGGCCAAACAGGAATTGACGAAGGGGTGGAAATCGAAAACGGGTCCGACACATCGGAGATGGCTGACTGAGTTCTTGAAATGGGCGACGAGCGAGAGCACGGTTAGATACCAGTTAGCACGTAGAAGAGCAGACGAGCAGGCCTTGTAGGCGGCTATGGAGTGGGAACTCTTAGTACAAGCACTGCGAGATAGCACATTAGATGGGGAGGAGGATGAAAGAGACTCGGCAGCGGATGCTACCAGCGAACACGGGGTGACAGCACCAACACCAGTCACACTCACACAGTAGACAGTTAAAACCTCCTGCTTGCAGCCTTACAGGCCCACACTTCTGACCGGGAGCGATTGGTGACACTTGGGGGGGAGGAGGGAAGTTATGTAGGGTGCAGGGGGAATCTTTTACCAGTAGTGTAGTTGAGGTGTTCATTTATAGATGTTATAGGGAGGGGGGTGGACAGGGATAAAATTAAAAGCAGACAGTGGATCCCCCCACATGCACTGTACAGTGACTGCCGATTGTGAGGGCTGCACCGAGATGCGATTTTTGCCGCCCGACCTCCGGGTTGTGGGCTGAAAGGCCGTGTGCAATAGAAGGGAACATGGTAACGAGAGGGGAGATCACACGCTAATGATACTTCTCCTGATTGTTATATTATGCGATTGGATCTGCAATAAAAACGGTTTGATAAAAAAAATTGGTGCATGGCAGCCAATTGTGTGCCAGCGCAGGGGAAAGCACAGGGATGTGACATATCATTGTAACTATGACGCATTACTGTGTTTTGAAAGTGACACAGCGTGGCATAGCCAAATGGCTTGCGGTGCTGCGTTGTGTCACTTTCTTGTAAATAAGGCCCTAAGTGTTTTGTGCCGATATGTGTTTGGTGATTAATTTTTCACAGTTTTGGCCCTGGTTGCACTTTCTTTATTTGGGTGGGTAGAGTACCCAGTACCTCAGTTGCTGGTATTTTTGTAGTGTCTGGAATTTGGCATTTTCTATTCTCAACAGAAGCACTTGAAACCGAAAGAAGAGTCTGGGGGTCACAGAGATTTTATCAACTGCTATCCTAAGCAGCCTTGAGATTTATCACTGTTTCCAAGTTAAATCTGATCTACTAGCCTCTAAAATATGTGATGTATTGGCCATGTGAAACTCCCTTAGGCGTGGCATACTCCCAAATATTTTAGTTTATTTTCTGACAGCTTAAAAAGACCAATGGTGCACAGCCATTCCCTCTCTGCCTTGCTGGCCCTGTTGCATAGGAAAGATTTATCCAAGTTTGATTTATAACCAGATACTTCTTCACATCCAACAGGGGAGGGTGCCTCTTTCAGCCTGGCCAGGTATATCAAAACACATAAGCACAAAATAGTATTTTGTGCTCATTTTCTCACTTAATAATCATCCTTGCTATATCCACCCTCTGCCATAGTGTGATCACCAGGAGTTCTATAGCCAGGTCAATCAGGAGAGGCGACATTAGGCATCCCCGTCTCGTGCCACTATAGAGGTGAAATATAGAGGTGAAAACTATGTGGGAATACCCTGTTCACCTTTTACACTGGATCCCTTGTAAGAGGACATCACTATTTTTGTCTATGTTTTTTTCTATTCCAAACCCCACTTTCACTTTTTTTGTGTATTTTCTCCTTTTTACCGAATATCAGTTTCTGCCTATCTTAAATTCCTTGCTTCCTTCCTTCTCTCACCATCCCATCATCTGTCGCTCACTTACTTCTTTGTGTTTACTTTCTTCTTCCTTCCTTTCTGCTTTCCTTCTCTCTCCATGTAATTGCCTGTTGCATTCTTCTTTCCATGTTTACTTCCTTGATTCCCTCTCATCCCATTTTCCTTCCCTTCCACAGCAAACTAATTTGACACTTCTCTCCTGGTACAAACATAAAACAGAAGAACAACACATTTTCATGCCTTTACCACCTCCCCATTGGCACAGGGGTGTGATTTCCTTGTGAGTCACTCCTAGTTAAGCAAGGTATGCCTTAAACTCTTGGCTGTTGAATGGTGGACCGTTGTCTGTCTTTATTGTTCAGGGCAAACTAAACATGGCTATTACTTTCTGCAGTAAGGGATTTACTTTTCCGAAGGCTGTGGACTCTGTCATCTCTATCACATGATATTTCATAAAAATTGTTGATGAAGACCATTATTCGGCACCCATATAGAAAAAATCCCAAATCCATGCTGAGTTTTTCCCACGGTTCCTGACTGGTCTCCTCGGTTATGATGGGCTCCAGCAAAGGCACTGCGCTGGTAATCTGACAAGGATGTCAGGCCTGCACCCTCTCGTCAACTTAAGTGACCATACCATGGAACCACATTTTTCCCCTGAGCCTCGCCTTTGTCATTGCCGGCCCTTGAGGTCCTTGGTGACCTATGTCTACTACTTGCCCCCGCAGTGCCTGAACCATTGCTGTCCCCTTTTCTCTAAAGATTAACCCTTCAGAGGCCACACTGAGTTCATCTCTTACTCTCCAGAACTGTTCCCTCATCATGCGCTCTGGGGGGTTTCATTACTTGGCCCCTTCCATGAAATGCTTGAAATGTTGGTTTTGAATGGGCTAAATGACCTTTTACAAGATGCAGTCCATAGCTGGGGTGGCCATGATGTCCCCCTGTGACATGGCTTTGGGGCAAGCCGCTCTTACTACCATTTTCATCAGCCATCACTGAGTCATCTCTCTCGCTCTGGCTGCTGTTGAGGATGCCAGGACAGGTAGTCTGCTGGAGTCCCCAGTCCAGGGCGGTATATGACTGTGAAGCAATAAAGTTGCAGTTGCACTGCCCAGTGTTTGACCTTCGGGGGAGAATTCTGTGAGGTGCCAGTAAAGAGTGTGACTAACAGCTTGTGGTCTGTTACCAACTTGAACTTGTGCCCATAGAGGTTAGGATGAAAATGTTAGCTCCCCCATTGGATTGCCAGGGACTCCCTTTCAATTTGCTTCTTTCTTGTTTCCGTCACCATGAGTTCCTGGCTGGCATACGTAACGAGCACACATAGGCCTGGAGTCTTTGTTCTTTGAGGAGGACAGACTCAGCTCCGATTAGGCTGGTGTAAGCTATGAGTTCAGATGGGCCAAGCGGATCAAAGTATGACATGGTGGCATCTCGCAGCAGGGCCTTTACATCACGGAACTCCTTATTGGCTTTATCTGTACAGATACAGGGATTGCTAACCCTCGTCAGTGCTCAAATGGGCTGCAGAAATGGTGGGGAGGTTGGTCACGAAGCGCCCGCATTCGGTAACCATTCCTAAAAACTCAGTACCTCTGTGGGGTTTTGCTGCTTAGAGGCCTTCTGGGTGGTGTCTGCCTTCGCAGGTCGATCTGCAATCCTGCACTTGAGAAAATAAACCCAAAGAATTCAATTGTGGATGCAAAAAAGGAAAATTTGTTTTTATGCAGTGTAAGGACTCGATCGACAGTCAGCGGTGGGCTTTTCTCAGATGTTGGCAGTGATCCTCAATGGTGACAGAGTACATAAGGACCTCATCACTTATATTTAGTACACCATCCAGTCCAGACAAAACCTCATAAATGGCATTTTGGAATGCATATGCTGTGGATGAGATACCAAAGTTCATTCTTTTGTAGTGCTGCAGTTCAACATGGGTGGAAAATGTTGTAATGTAGCAGCTCTCTGGGGCAAGTTCAAACTGATGACACCCTGAGTTTATGTTGAGTTTTAGAAACCACCGTGCTCTGTAGAGGAGGGCAAAGGTATTTGGTGACACTAGCGGCTCATGTTCTGATTGGGAAGCCCCATGTCCACAAAGAACCAAATAGTCCTGGGCTGTTTCGGCTTTGGAGCAATGACGAGTAGGGACACCCACGGGTGGGCCCAGATACCTTTTTGATCACTCCTAGCTGCTCAAGTTTGAGTATTTCCTCCTCCACAGCCGACCAAGATGGGATGGTACTATTGCTGTTGCAGATGGCAGTGTGTTTCAAGATGGACTGATATGCTTGATTTAGTTCCCTTTCAGCAGCTGAGTCCTCAAAAGAGCTGGGTGAAATATTTAGGATCTCATCGGCCTGGCCTGCAGCCTCGAGGGAAGATCACCAGTCCAAATTCTTAGGCAGTCTGACACCCTAGCAGTGTGCCCTAGCCTTTCGAGTGACGTGGCGGTGTGCATGTCTCATAATTTCACCATTGATAATCTCCACCTTGATGACCCCTGCTATTGACAAAGGCAGTCATCCCCATAGGCATAGATTTAAGCAGGACCGGGTGAGAGGGTAGCGGGGCACCAGTGCCCGTTATTGCTGTATGTCCATTACATTTACAGACTCATTGGTGTCAACAAGGACCATGACTTTGCTCCCAGCAACAGTTATAGTGCAAATGGGACGTGGTCAAAGGCCCTTGAACCCTGCTCCTGCATAAGAAATGAGGAACACCACCTCATCATCACTGTACTTCTCTCATTTGACAATCTGCTGTGAGGGTTTGTCTGGTGACTATGAGTTGTCTTCCATTATTAGGTCTCAAAACCCCTGTGTCACACATGGGCAGTTGGTGGCCATGTGCCTTTTGTTGCCACTCCTGCACACCCTTGCAAACCTGTTGCTATTGCTACATTTGGAGCAGGTGCAGCCCAGCATGGGGCAGTTGTCTCTTGCATACTGCTCTAGGCCACAGTTCGCGCACTTGCTTAATGTGGTAGGGAAAACCTTGGCTGTGGTGCTGTGTGGTTGGCGCTGGAATACTTCATCTACTGTGTCTTCTTTGATCATAGTGTGCTTTGTTGCGACTTGACGGCCTGAGTCATATGATATGGCCAGCTCCATCTCCTCTGCTCGACTATTGGAAAGTTAATGCAGTCTAGCAAAGATTAAGACGTCTTCTAGTTTTATGCCAGGTTGGCCCAAGATCAATATCTGTAACAGGGCAAATCAACACCCTTTGATTAGCTGGGCCCTGGCTTCCTTATTCTGGTCATCATCCATGCAGTGCTGGTGAGGGCACTCATAGTCTGGAATGAGCTGCGAATCAAAGTGGGCATTGAGGGTGGCGACCGCTGCCTTGTAGTCTTGGTCATCTCCTGTGTTGGGCAAGTGCTGGAACAGCTTGCATATTTCTTCTCCCTCAATGCCATCCATCTCACGCACAGCCCTGAAGTAACTTTTCATTCTGCCAAATCAATGTTTTCCACTTGGGCGTGGCTGTGACAGAGTTAATGAGCTCGCTAAATAGAAGCAAGGCCACTACCAAGGTGTGGGCGGGTGGACCTTTGGAAGCGGTGCAAGGGCTGTGAGAGGTGGTTGGTGGGTGTCATCAGCCATTACTAGGATTTGTGGTGGAAGCATGTTCACGCTGTCTAAACTCTGCTTCCTAAAGCGAAGTGAAACTGGCCAACTATGCAATGCGTATCCCTAGCCTATGTGTCCAGGATAGCTTCTACGGCAGTCCCTAGGTGTGTAGATCAATGTGCCCAGGCACCACCCCGCAAAGCAGCTTGAAAAGGTCTCTGTGCCTATAAGTAGGCACAAAATCCAGATGAAAAATCCAGGTACCTGCATTACAAGTGTGATCCTCACAGCAGGCACAATGAGGCCCCTTTGCGCTGGTGGGGTGAGGGTGAGATAGCAGCTGGTGTTGACGAGGACTGCCAAAGGCATGAGGCAGAGGCCTAAGCAGAATGAGTGCAGTGACGGCAGTCGACCAGTACTTGGTGCAGCAAGAGATGTCAGGCAACAGTGGGTCATTGCGGGAGACACCCCGGGGAAAAGTAACCTACTCCGCGTGTAGTGGCTGAGTATGTAGAGGTTGTGTTGCAGGGACTCGGCTACCAGTGATGCATGACAGTAGTTGGAGCGATGCACCACTAACTCGACCTCTGCTCAATGCGGGGGCGAGGTGCGCACTCAGAGCCACTGGATGTAAGCATCCAGGTGGGTGGGCTCTGCCTTGTTGCCAAAATGTTGGGTCAAGAGCAGGCTGTTCATCTTTGACAGTAGTACCACCTCATGCCCAGACTGGGCCCCTGCAGCAAAGTGGCTTGACAGCCCTGGAAGTAGGCCTCGGACATAATCCATCGTACCCACCTTGTGGTAATGGGAGAAGATACCACCTTAAAGGGGTTCTTTATTGAGATCAATAATTGTGTCGCACCTGCTGATCTAATGTCTTCTGTAGAGTCTTCATATGCCTTAATGCAACAGATCACACATGGTTTTGGATGATCTGTGAAGGCCAGATAATGAACTGTCCTAATGTTGGTCTTGGAACTGCACATTACCGGCAAGGACACTCTGTCAGGAGTTAAAATCCTAGAAGAGATGTCCAAAGCCCTGATGTCTGATACTTGTTTACTTGAGAGCAAGCAGAGAAGCATCACAAGCTTACCTGTCAGCTCCTTCAGAGACAAAAACCTGTTGTCAGCCCAGGATTCCAAGAGACAAAACACCACATTGACATCCCACAATCCAGTATACTGGCACTTGGGGGGCCAGGACAGCCTGACCCCTCTCAACAAACAACAGACCAGGGGGTGTTTCCCTACCGGCATGCCAATATACAGTGCATGGTCCTCTGAGATCACCAATCTGATTGTGTTAATAGGCCAACAGGCCAGCCCGTCCAGGGACAGGTCCAAAATAAAATTTAACATGTGTACTATATGCGAAGCATGCTGTTTGCAGTAGGTTCTTGTGGCCCCACCCACTCTACACCCATATTTGTCATTGGCTTGTGTCATTGTCCTTCATAACTCCTGGCTTCTGATTGGTTAATAGGCTTGTTAGTCCCTCCTTAGTACCGCCTTGTCTTCATTTGTAACCTCCCATGAGGACCTTTTACTTATGCTTCAATGCTCTTTCTTTTGCCTGCTGTTGCAGGCAGGACACGCTCTCTCTCTCTCTCTCACAAAATGCTTTTTTTAAATTTAAGCAGCACGTCGCCTCAGATGGGATAATGGTGGACATGCTTTTCTTTTAATTGAACATGGGCGCAATTGTTATGTTATAGTGGATCGATAGCTGTCCATTGATGTCACCACGGCTGTACAACTTTAAGCATATAATTGCTCATATTTTAAGCAGCTGGGTACTGTTTGGAGTTGCATTATTATTTGCAACGCTGATACCTCAAACTATCAGTAATGCCAGACCTATTGAATTGCAAATGCTTGTTCCTTGGATGTCGGAAGAGCGTTTTGGCAAGTCTTGCTCTAATTATCATTGGCAAAGAGTCAGACGGTCTGCCACCTTCAGTTTCTTGGGTGGAGATAGAGGGTTGGTTGTCTCCTAGTCATCTGTAACAATGCTTTACCCAAGTAGGGAAGCCTCCAGTGTTTCGTTACAGAGACGCATTTTTTTATTTTCAAAAAGTGCAAGATGGCGCTTGTGGTCTTGCTTGGTACTTATAACCCACGCTATTAATGGGATGTTATACTTGTGTGGATTTGTCGAAAGCTCAAACAGTGCTCAGCATAGACATAGGAAAAGAACGGCGTGTGCAAGCGCTTATGAAATTATTTTGATTCTAGGGAGCCCTGCTGGAGAAGAGCTCTCACAATACTTGTATATGTAGAAGAGATTACGATTATGAACGTTGCTACTCCAATGGGCGAGACATTGGAGCATTGGTGATTTAGGCGAATCGCACCAGCTCAGTACCCTTTGTTTTTTGAGGGGTGGAATTTTCGGGTAATGAAGCATTAAATTACGGAAGACCATTCGTTTGTGTGCAGAGTTTTTATTATTTGACAGGCAAGTTGTAATTAACTTAATTCCAACACTAATAATCAATACAATGGAATTAGAGACTGATTCAGCTGACGACCATAGTTGATGGAAGTTTTCCTTTGGGAAATGATATTCATTTTACAACTTTGTTTGTGGTATGTTGGAAGATTCTAGAATTCATGACAAATATTCATTTAGGATTCTTGAATGAATGCATTGATGGTAAACATATTCTTAGTTTTTTTCAGTTATTTAGCTGATGTTTTCCTTTTCATTAATCTTTTGAGGGAGACCATTTTTAACAAGCACTGCATATAGAGTCTTCTACAATCTAAAGGAGATTGACTGTGGGATGCTCGGTAATTAGAAAGCCTTATGGTGGTGCAGTTCTCTTTGATGAGTCAGGAAAACTCTGAGAATTATTATTTTCCATTTTTTCCTGACAGGTCTCATCCTTGCTTTCCTTCATCATTACCATTTTCCTCACTTGATTGCCCGAATTCTCTGTGCCTTTATGGTAAGCAGAATTGTAATATCGAGAGGTGAACCTTATTTGCACGTTATACTGATCCTGAGGAGCACTCATCCAACTGCAAACCTTGACATAAGGCTTAACGATTCCCTCTTGGCCTCCATCAAAATGTTCAGACAATGGGAAAGTAGGATTGGAAAAGCTACAGAAAGTTCCAGAAGAACCAGAAACCATGCTTGAGATCTCAAAACCAGGGTCACTAGGACCGGTGACGCCCTCTGTCTCCTGACCTGCGCTGTTAACCTGGTTATCATCACAAAGCGGGGGAAATGGATTTCCCGGAACTGAGCCCAGTCTTACATGAAGGCATCAGTTGCCAACCCCAGAAAATTTGGTCTCCAAATGAAGAACCGGTTGCATCTGATGATCAAGAAAGACGTGATGCAAAGAGGTCTATCTGGCAGGGATTCCACTTGCTCATGATCCTCTGGAATATGGGAGGATCGAGCTTCCAAGTGCTGTAATCCTTGAGATGTCACTTATTCGAATCTGCTATGCCACTGAGTTGGCTGGGAAGATGTTCTGCCCTGACAGAAATCATGTGATCCAGAAAGAAGTACTAGAAATCCTTGGCAAGGTCCGCGAAGACCCTTGATCTTGTATCTCTGAGGTGCTGGATATATTGAACTTTGGAGATATTGCCCTTCTGTAGAAGGATGAAACAGCTCACTCTGTCTCTTGTGAGCGAATGCACCACAAAGGAGCCTGCGAGCAGTTCTAAGCAGTTGATGTGCAACCCGCTTTCCTGCTCTGACCACAGACCTCAAGTGGTAATGTCGCTGCAGTGGGCTCCACAGCCTGATCGATTTGCATCTGATTTGATCACCACGTCTGGGATGGAACCAACAATCGCTCTAGTATGTGATCTTTCTACCAGAGAAGTTCTGCTCTGGCATCATCTGACAACATGTTCTTTGCCGTGTAAGAGAGGTGTTTTGATGAGTGAATTTCTTTTAGACAATAAAGGGCTCGATAGTGTAAGGGGCCTGGCAGAATCGCCTGAATAGATGCCTCTAACAGTCCCACTATCCTGTCCAGATGTCGGAGGGAGACATTTGTCTGGCTCAAAGTGCAACACAGCTCCGTCCGCATGAGGACAAGCTTATTGTAAGGAAGTTTGAGTGTCTGTTGAGTGAGTCAATCAGGAAACCTAGGAAGAATATGGATTGTGAGGGAGTGAATTAAGATTTCTGTTCATTGATAACACAACCGAGATTCTGTAACAGAGAGAGTGCCATCCTCAAGTGTGTTAGAAGGTGGGGAGAATCCTGGTGCAATAACAGGATGTCCTCCAGGTAGATGATCAGTCGGACTCCCCTGGACCACAACAATTCTAAGACTGGTTTTAGCATCTTGATGCAACACTAAGGAGCGGAAAAAAGCCAAAAGGAGAGCACAAACTCATACACCTGGCCTGCCCATTGGAACGGTAAGAACATGCAATCTGGAGGGAAGATTGGTTTTGTGAAATAGTTATCCTTAAGATCAACTCTCAACAACCAATTGCCTGGAAGTAAAATGTCCTGCAACAGGTGGAGACCCTCCAACTTTAAATGGCGGTATACCACCCAACTGTTGAACTCCCTCAAGTTTATCATGGGACCTGGACCCTTGTCTTTCTTTTTGACTAGGAAAAGATTGCTGCGAAACCCACAAGGATGTAAAGTTGAGAGTACGATGGCTTCATTCTCTAAGATGGAAGTGGCTTTCTGAGATATTAGAAGGGCGTCCTCCTCTGAGGACACTATAGGTCTTGGTCTGTGTTGTTGTTTCAGGGTTACGTAGAACTAAATGGTCTGTAACACCCATGCATCCTCCGTAACCTCACTCCATTTAGACAAAAACAATCTCAGCCACCCTCCCACTTTTTGATGGGAAGAAAGGATACTACTTACTTCAGACTCCACTGGGGGCATTGGCAGCATTGTGGAAGGTTTCTCTGCCTGTACATCCTCGACCTACTCCTCTGGTCAGGAAAAAGCCTCTGAAATGATTTTGGTCTTGGAACTGATATTACCGGTTTCCTTGGAATCTTTCAGAGGTTGGGGCATAGAAACATCCGGCAGAGCATCCCCGGTCTATTATTTGCCAAAAACATTTTTCATCGATTGCTGGCCCTTGTCCAACTAAAAAAAAGGTCATAACGAATTTTCAAAGTCCCTTGACAAAGGCCTCTCTGAAGAGTCCGCCCTCTCCCACTTCTCCAGCCTCTGAGGTGGGCAGTTCCCTCAACGTGGGGTTAATCTTTATCAATGAGGAGCAGCACCTCTCTATTGAGAGTGCACAATTGGCGCTTCCTAAAAAACATAAGGTATACTGTGCCCATCCCAAAAGAATCTTGGGGACAACTAGGTTGCCAATGTCTTTCAGCTCCTCCACCATTTCCAAAACCTTAGTTTGGGGTCCTAGGACATCCAACAAATGGTCCTGGCAATTTCTCCAGGAGAGATCAATCCCTTGTTTGGGATTCTTGATAAACTTCAGTATGAATATAGCTATCTTGCCATCAATTTCTCAATTTCAGGTGTGAGGGCAACTTTACCGTCCAAAAATGGCCTGGGTCATTCTGCCCATAGGCAGCCCCTCACTTCTTTGTCGTTTGACCTACGTATGTGACTAGCCATGTGCTGAGCCACTGTGTCTTCTTCTCCAACTCCGCCGAACGAAGAGAAGACAAATCTAGCCTAGGACATTTAGGGGCCCTCTCCAGCCTCCCAGGTCTACTGGGCCCTGGTACATCAGAGTCATTGTGATCATCACAATCAGTCCCCGAGGCCTTCCCCGCCATCAATAGTGTCAGGTGGAGGACTCTAGTCGATGGAGGTATGTACAGACTCAACAGAGTAATCATTCACACGCCGAACATGACAGGCAAGCTAGCGTAGAAAGAACCTGGCAAGTTATAATATTTGCTAAGCTAAATTGCAAAACACCTACAATAAGTTAAGACCAGTACATTGTTAGTATAATAACATTCACAAGGAAGAGCGCTTATCTGGCGGTTGAGCAGCAAAGAAAGAAGAAGTGCTGTTCTTTGGGGATGTTATTATATAGAGACTGACAGATATTATTGGCTGTCTGAAACTCATGAGAGTTGTAGTCCTTTGTTTTTTCTTCGTCAAGTGCTTGATAAATAAATGGCTGCTGAGCTGAACATAAAGAATGATATGGCATAATCCGAACCTCCATTCCTGACATAGAATATCACACGCAGCAACTAGATTCTAGCAAATATAGAAACCCTGTTTCAATGACATTCACAACAAAAAAGTATCCTTGCAGACCTTAATTGCAGCCGCAGCACCCCTTTCAACAAGCACAAGTCCACAGAGAGATTACACCGACTAAAAGGCGGTATCCAACTGCTAGCAACAAGATGTGAGAAATTACAGTGGTGTGTCCCATCAGTGAAGTAATGTGTGAGTTCAGTGCACTGCATGGGTGGGGAGGGGTTATGGCTACATTATGATTATTACTGGAAATTCAGAGAGCTGTCTGAGGTTTTTGAGTACAACAGTAATCAGTCTTATATTGCAGATGTTTTTTTCAGGAAATGTATAGGGTTTATTTTAGAGCACAATTGATCTTTATAGCCAATCACACCTTCTCATAAAAATGTTTTCAGTGAATGTTTTGCTTTTTGCAAATATATACTGTACCAATGGCAGGAATTTGAATACACTCTTATCCTAAAGGACGGTTGGGTTGTGGGCTACGGGGTCTACATCCTCGCTTGCCAACTGCCTAGGATCCCTGTTTGCACTGGTACAATAGCCACTTGGCACAGGATGCCATAGGACAAACAGCCCTGCCTTCAGTACTTACTAGGCATGGCCACTGTGGTCTCTGCCAGTCTCTGTGCTATTGTTACTGCCTCTGTACCCACTGAGCAGAGCATGTGCCATACCCAGCAGACTATGAGCAAGGAGTACTCTGCATCTGCACCGCTCGCCCAAGTCCCTAGCACGGGCTGGGCAGCTGAAGGTACTGAGACTGTGTGTAGCCAATGCTGTGGACCAAGGGCTTCTCAACTCCATGCAGAGGCATGGTTAGAATGGCATGATCTAGGCCTCGGGGTTTGTTTCTTAGCTCAAGTAAGAATGCTTCTTTATGACTATTTGTGTGCATAAATCATTAAACATTTCATGGACAAATCTTTCCCTGTATCTCAGCCACTTTAAAATTCCACCCCAAAACATGCACTGCTCGGAAAACTGAGCTACTGAGACATTTCCATCCACTTATGTGCCTATAAAAATTGCACAACAATTGTGAAAGTGTTCTTTGCCATGAAACATACAAGGCGTTTTAGTGGCATGCCAGTGCTCAGACCCCGTAGTAATTAAAAAACTGATCTTGAAACAGGTTGGGACCAGGTCTTTCATTTATGTCATTAACTTAAGTCAGTGGCGGCTCCTCCGCTAAGGCAGAGGAGCATCGCCCCACTGCTTTTTTGCAGTGAAAAATGGAAAAAATTAAATGATAATAACTTGTGTTATTATCATTTTATTTTCTCCTACTTCAGCCCATAGCTTTGTGTGAGTGGGAGGGAGCAGCGAAGGAGTGTAGCACCCTCCTAAAGTGCGCAATGACTGCTTGGACTCCCTCTCGGGCCGCCCCAAACAGTCTTGCACACTTCGCATGTTCTCCATGCAGGCTCCATTACAGCCTACGTGGAGAACATGCCCAGGCCTCCAGTCATCGTCTGAGCACCGAAAAACATCGCTAAGACCAATCACAATGCTGCTAAGGCTTCCGGACATGCTGGATCCTGTTGACTCATAAGCTGTCTCAAGGGTATGTTGTCTATGCACCAACAGACTTAGTTCATAAGAATAATATGAGTTGTACACTACAGATAACCGGATGATTTATTTGAGCCAGCAGCAGGGTTGATTCAGATGTTAGATCTGGTGGGATAGTTTTAATCTACCTCCTTGATAACCGGGTCTCAATGCCTGAATTCTATAGAGACTTATGCAATCATTCAGAACTAACATAAAGTGCCTGTATTCCCTCCCTGTCCTTTCCCCCATTATATGCGTAGAGGCTGCGACCCAAAACAGGATAACAGCACTATTCTGGGCACTCACTCTTGACACCAAACCGCTTCCTCCATAGGACACCCTGAAATTCAACCAGGCACTTCCCATGGTGTAGCGTGCTACCTGTCCGCAAAGTGTACTTCCAGTGCCGGATTAAACCCTGTGGAGGCCTCTCGGTAGTCCAAATTTCAGGACCTCCCTTGCAAACCATCTCCTAATACTCAATGCACCGGATTTCTGTAAAATTGATAGCTGCCAGAAGAGGAGCTTTTAAGAGACAAACTGTTATGTAAATCTGATGTCTCTGGTTTACAAACTTCAGTTGTATTTTGATCCATTGTCATGGGACCCCTAAAAGGAGAGGGGCACGTAGGCCGGTGCCTACTTTGCCTATTTGGTAATTTGGAACTGTGTACTTCACGTTTCGTAAGGGAGTGAATCACTCTGTAAATCAAACTACACCGCCATTGTGCTAGGTTTCCCAATCAAGGCGTCCTGCATTGCTGAGGAAAACCTTGGGGCAGGCACAGTGCATGACATGAGTCTGAAGCATCATGTGGCAAGACATTAGTACATGATAAAGCAATTGTTTTTAAACCTTGCTTTTATTAGGTAACTTGATATTTATCATGCAAGCTCAATAATCTGATTTCCGATAGCGGTATTTAACGATTTCTTTCTGGACTGACTCTTTCGGAATAAATCAAATACGCTGATTTTTAACAATGTGTTTGCTGCCAATTATAAACAAAATGAGTTTGAGATGGCACAATCTTCATATCCGAAGGCAGCACATTACTTAATTGAAAGTAATATAAAACACTGGTGATAAGCCTGGGCGATGAACTCCATTCCGCTGGCAGAGTTTGCGGAGTTTCCCCCACTCAGCACTCCACGGAGCAAGCGGTGTTCCCAAAAACTCTGTCCGCGGAGCAGAGTTTTTTGTGCTCACCAACATCAGGTTGGCGAGCGAGGAAAATCCACCTCCCGGCAAGACATTTGCTTGCTCGCACTCCCTAACGGCAAGTTGGTAATCACGAGCAAGAAAAATCCACCTCCCTGCAAAGCGGTCAGTCGTATTTTTCAATGCAGGTGGTCTAGCGTGGTCGCAACTGCTCGTGTTGAAAAACATTCTGTTTGTGTTAAGAAAGTTGCCGCTCGGGTAGAAAATATACTCAAGCAGCAGGAAAGAAGTAGTGCCCTCTTGCGCTGTGCATGATACGGTTCGCGTTGATTTTCCAGCGCAGGATAAACACCTGGTCCTGAAAATAAACTCAAACAGTAATTACCAAGCACACTCCTTCGCTTGCGGAACTCTGCTTAGCGTAGCAGAGTTCTTTGGTCACTTACGCGGAACTCCTCAAACTGTGCCTAGGCTTACAAAATACAGACTTTATTTAAGTATAAAAATACCTCCCACCGCTCTTTTACATTTCTATCTTTAAGTAAAATAAATAGGCCCCAATTCACAATGGTAAACTGAGAGGAAAGTCGAACTTATGTCCTTTGTGAATACAGAAAGTCGTAAAGTTAAATTTTTTTCTGTTGAATTAGGGCCATACTGCTCAAACAGAAAGTATGCAAATGTTAACCGGCAGGGACAACGTAAACCAGGTGCTGCAATCTGATGACTTCTTTGCTAAAGCACCACAAATTCGACTAATTACAACTGACATGTGCTAAATAACACAAACATAATAGTAAGAAAAAAGACTAAGAAAACAAGCCACTTCCTGGCATGGTGGTCACACGTTAACAGTAAAACATTTTATTTAAAAAAAAATGAACTATCACATATAATAATAATAGAACAGTATGGGTACTTTCTAGCGGACAGATGCACTTAAAACATGCTTGGAACCCCTTTTTAGTTTTAATGCACATCATGGGAAAATATGATTCAAATTGGTGCCAGAAAAGTATGATTAAATTTGGATGACTGTAACCATAAAACGCACATTAAACACACCAGAGTAGCTATAAATATGTTTTATAAAGGTCAAAAAATTGGAAGGAAGCATTGGCAAAGTAAAGTATTGGCCCGCCAGTCCTCCTACTGAAGCAAACATGATTTTTAGGCGAATGTGCTCGTGTTATCATGGGAAATGCCATCAATGTCGCCAGTCGCTGCTGGCATGGGCATGTCCCATGCATAGTGTACAGCCGTGCCCCCTGCCCTAAGTGCCCAACTGCAGGTATCTGGCATCTGGGTTTTTGATTTGAAAATAGTGTAAACAGTGTGGCCACCTTTATATTACCATTTGGAAAAAAAATACTTTTGCCCCATTATCCTTCCACCAGAGACCAGTGCAAACTTGGACAGCATGTTATATGCATCAAGTGCCATATTGTTGACTAAGCTCATTGAGTGATTAAATACATTTTAAGACAGATTATCAATGGGAAAAAAGATGCTACTGGAAATATAATGAATGTTAATTTTGTAACATTTCCAGGACAGAGCGAGGCAACCGTTTCCGAACACATATGATATTAAGAGAATGGAAATTGATCAGGAACCTTAAAATTGAGGACCTGATAGAGGAAAGTTACCCTCATTGGGAGGAGTTATGAATACTAGGGAAGGGAGAACAAATTCCAGAAAATATGATCAAATTCCATAAAAAGTGCAATATCTAAAATTGGCTAGTTACCATTCATTGGAAAACAGGCGACTTTAGGTTGCCTGAAATGGTGTCCCCAAATCCTTAAATGCTTACTATACAGAAAAGATATAGCTTTATATAATAAGAATGTTGCTGTAAAAATTATAAAACATTGTTAAGAAAAGAATATCTGCCTCTCAGGGCAGAGACAACAATATCAAGGCATTTGTGATGCTGAAAGGTAGGCCTCCTTTATCAAAACCAGTGGCAAGTATGACCAGACCACGGTCATCTAGGGTTGATCATAGAGGAATGTTCAAAGGCCATGGTCGTACATTGACATAAGAGAGAAAAGGTCCAACAACACCAATGGATGCCGCTGAATCCTAAAACATAGCTTTTAGACGGTGGCATACCTTCTTCTGATGGTAGCTCCTCTCTCAGTGTCCTTTCTGGAACGACGGGGATGTGTTCATTCGCACTTCTACTCCTTGAGATCTTCTTCAGTTTGTTCCCTGTGGGTAGGGTGACACATTAGAATTCTGAGAAATGTGTACACTCCAGTGTTAGAAGTGGGTGGGAACAGAAGGGCACGGCGTGCCCCTACTTTTAAAAATAATGCTAGTCTGTCCCCCTACTTCGTGTTTTTAAAACAGCGTACCAGGAACGTTATTTTTCTGCCTGTGTGGTGCAACGTGCACATCGAGGAAGGCCTCTGCAGTGCGCCCGACCTCCTCCCCTTCCCCTCTGTGTTTAGGGGCCTGCAAAGTGACACTGAAAGGGCCATCAGTGTAGCATAGCGCGAAAACGGCTATCTCTGATAGCCCTGCTGCTGCCGTGAGCCTGTGATTCACACCTCATTTTGTGAATATGCTGCCTGCCTGCCCCCACTGCGTGACCAATACAATGGTCACATCAGGATACTTTGTGTCAAGCAGACTGACGGGCGCCAGCTGGGAAAGAAGAAAAGGGCTTCACTGAGGACTTTGTGACTTGATGTAAATCTGCTCTCTAGCCAGAACTGGAAAGCTGACCCAGCCCCACCAGCCTCTCCTGGAAATTATTCTCCGAGCCTGCCCAGAGATCCTCGGCTCTGCTCTTTTCTCTGTACCAGGGCCTGCAAGAGGAGCCTGGACTGCCTCTGAAGTTCAACTCCACAAACATCAAGTAAGTTGGGAAAATAAAATACCTGGTGCATTTTTTCCTTTTTAAATAAACGGAAATTGTCTAATGTCTTAACTGCTGTTTTTTTATGTTATTTTATTTCAATGTGTAGTGCCCAGTGGTGCGGGTGTGTAGATCTGTGTCTAATGGGCAGGGTAACATGAGATTTATTTTATGTTAGTGTATATAGTGTGCCTGGTTAATTGCACAAAGCAACTTGGGAAACATAAGGTGTATAACGAATTTAGAAGTACCTAAATATGTCCATATGTGGGTTCACACAAGTAAAAAACGTATACATGCATGAAGAAATACTAGCATGAGTAAGGAAATGACTGCACGTCTACACAGATAGCGCTTTAAGTGCGTCGCTACTCATAATAGCGCTTTAAGTGTGTCTCTACTCATGGACTCAAGGAGCCGTTGCCCATAGACACCATGAATGCCCATTCTTCAGGCGGTGTTCCCAGTGGGTGCCCCTTTAAACCCAGGGCCTGAGACAAGGGGTAAGCTGTCTCGAGCAGCGTGATCTATTTTATGTGACCTTTTCTTTCCTGTTGCTGGTTGTAAGCAGTGTCCTGTTTCTTAAAAGATCCTTTCTTTGAGTCTTTGAGATGTCCCTTAAATGACACTTTCCAAATGTATATGACGATGCAGTCAGTGTGATGTCTCATAATTGACCCCTTTCCAATAAATTGGGCTATCCTCAAAAGAAGAAGTCTGGGCACTAATTAAACATTTTAATACAAGTAATAATGTCTTCAAATCTGACCCGATTCAAAGATGCTCAAGAGAAAAACACTTTTAAGTTGACAAATGTTTGCCAATGTTTTTTGTTTTGTAGTGCCTGGAACAATATCAACAAGCATTGGCATAGGCAATAGGTCTCGCTTTTGGGACCTTATAAGTATTTAGTTATGCAGCACAATATCCTTGGTGCAACAACATCAACTGTTGCATGGTTAAACACTTATAAGGTCCCAAAGGCGAGACCTATTGGCTATGCCAATGCTTGTTCTATCTTGCACTCACTCTTCAACATTCGGTATCACATTCTCACTCGCACTCACTCTCACTTTTTCCTACTCTGATTACCTCATTCTAACTTACAGTTTCATTTACTCTACGTGACTCATTCTCACTTACTTTCTCTCACTTTCATCCACATACACTCTTTCACTCATGCTCAGTTACATTCAGGCACTCAATCATTCGCACCCATTTAGTTACTCGCACTCATTCTTCTTTGCAGGACACTTGAATACATATTTGATATACTATGTTTGAGCAGCTAGTTGGTTGACATGAATATGAAGGAGCCCTTGTGGGTTTCCGTGAGTCAGATCAGATTCTCTTGAAGAGTTCCTTTGTGTTTCTAGCCCTGCTTGACACATATGTACAGGATGAGTCCTATATTCATGTCCTCAATGTTTGAGACAAAAAAATACTCATTGATTTCTGAACAATGAGAGTAAAAGCGTTAAGGTAACATGGCGTTCCTACTTATATTTTGCGTGCTTTACATAATTCTGCATTCACTATGAGTGTTTGCTTTTTCCAGAATGTTGTTACTCTTTTTCAGGCAGTGCATAATTTGAAATGAGTCACATCCAGGTGTTTATAATGGGGCAGAATTGGGTTGTAGCTGAAGACAGTGCGAGTTTCACTCAGTGGGGCAGAAGGGTGTTTGGTGGGGGTAGGATGTGGCACTATGGAAAGAGCTACAGAATTTGGAACTGGGGAACCTAGTTCAGCCTTCATGCCTAGTCCATCAGACCACTCCTGAGGGAGCACATTCCCACGATAGACCTTAGAAGACCCCACTAGACTTTAGAAGCCCTGGTCACTTAGCACCAGCAGGTGAACCCTACCGGTGGCCAGTGTTGGTTAACCATGAAGCCCTGTCCACCACAATCCATACTGAAGTTGACCTCCAGTCTTGCGGGCAGGCCTACAAAGCAGCACACCCTACAGCAGCAGAGACTTTGTCACTGAGGTCACAGGACCCTTGAGTCCAGTCCACCTCACCCATTGGTGCCTCCATTGGTCTTGTTCCAGCAGTACTAATGCAACTCACCAGGGATTTGCAATGCAGAATTTGCATGCCCACCAGACAAAGGAGCATGTTTTCAAGGGCCTTGCGTCATGCTTGCACCTTGCTATGTGGTACATGCACAATACAAAGCTCCAAGTCATGTTTTAAAAGCCACATAAAGCCACTTTGCATATCTTTGAACAACTTCATAGATATTGAGTAGTGCAACGCAGCACACACTGCTGCATTGCCTTACTGTGTGCAAGGGAGGTGTTGTGGTAGGTGTTGCATGGGAGACTGGTTTTGTAACTGGAGACTGGCTTTTGCAGCAATGCTTCAAAATCGGCCCCAGTAACAAAACCAGCAGAACTGTGCAGCATTATGACTCATCTTAAAAAAGCATAAATCACTGCAGAGTTCATTGTAAACCCAGTAGTTTTCCTGCAACAATAAAAGTCTCCAGCGCAACTCGGTTTTTGATGCATTCACAGATTTACAAGGACTTGTAATCCTGGGAATGCGTCAAAATCTTGCGCTGCCCCAGGGGAGGCATAACTAGGAGAAATATCTTTATTTCTCCTTGTTTTTTCCTCTTTCAAAGTGTGCTTTATTCTGCAGCACACATAGAAAGAGGAAAACGCCTCTCAAGATTGTTTTGTGCAGGATGGTGGCCCTTCCTGCACAAAAGCAATCCTACATACAACGGAGGCACCCTTGCACCATGGGGCAAGTGTGCCTGCCTTGGCGCTAGGCTGTCGAAATGGCGCCAGTGCAGGGGGAAAAGACAGGAATGCACCATATTGGATAAATACCATGCATTCTTGCCCTTTCCCTGTGATACAGGGAGTGCAGCAAAGAAACTTGCTGTGCTGCCCAGTGCCACCATTCCCATAAATATGCCCCTAAGCTCACAAACTTCATGATCTCTCTGCTTCATACACAAGCACTTTTAGCATGTGCTGCCTGCTTTGGGGCCACTGCAATTATGCAGCAATGGAGGACAACATTATGTTGCAGTGTTGACTAAATTATGACGCAAAAAAGACTGCAGTGCTATGTAGTACACTGTCTGATACTTTATTATTTTGACATCTTTACACATACTAACAGTCTCTGGAAAGCTTTTGCCTCATTAATCCCAGTGTAACATGCAAATGCAGCGGTGAGAAAGGTGACCAGTCACCCTTTGCACACAGCCTGCCACTTCACAGCAACACAATTCACATTGTTTAGTAACTTTTGCTCAGTTAAACAACTTATATATTAAACCTCAAATAAATATGTTTATCGATTGTTTGAATTAAATAGCGTTATAAGCTGTAACTGATCAGTAAAATGCCAAACGTACTAAAAATTGGGATGTTTTGCTATTTCTAGCCACACCTCCGACTCCGCCCACTAATCCAATCTTCTGCCTATTCCCACCCCCTGAGTCTCCGCCCACAGTTCCCCTACTTTTTTTTCCCCACTTCGCCCACTGGTACACGCCCTGCGTTCATCCGGATACAGATGCCACACGTCTTTCGGCATAACAATATGCCTTTTTATATAACGCTTTATGAAGCAATTTGAGATCCACCTCAGAAGGTAGCTCACACAACTTTTGTATCAAAATAAATAATAATAGCAGGAGTATTTACACAAGTATACAGATTTTGGTGTATTGATGATCTCTACAACAACGGTGCCCTCAGCCTGTACTCAGGAATTAGCTTTTGCTTATTCTTATTACGACAGGCCGTAACGATCACATGGTCAGGTGTACTGACCGGGTTCAAAGTGGACACGCAGGAGGTAGAATGATGACCACAGGCAAGCTCATCTGTAAACATCTGCAACCTAATAAAGTTCTGGACCTTATATATTTCAATATCGGCCACTTGACCCAGATTACAAGGGAAAATGGCTTTTTTCATGTTTTTTACTTGTGCTCCTGCTCCAGGCCTCATTTTGTGTGATAATTCAGATTTTGTTTTGAAGCCTGGTGAAGATATTTCCACACTTATTGGAGTCAAGGAAGACAGAGCGAGCTTTGGGCCAGCTTCCTTCAAACCAATGGCATATCTGTTTCCGCCCCTTCAGCCGCTGGCTTGGGGCATCATGAATCACATCTTGGACCAGCACACAGGAGTATTTTCGCCTCACTGCCAACCTGTAGATGGCTTGAGTGAATCCTTCAGACTCCAGTGGAACGCATGACAGACTATTTTACATCGAAACATTTAATGATCACACGTTCAAATCTTTTAGCGATGCATGCAGGCTGTAGACAAAGTAACATTCCTTTTATTACTGCAACAAGGATTATTTGATATTTTTTTGTCAGGGCTGGATTGCCAGCCTGACACTATGATGGCCTCTCCCCTGCCACAGCCCCTGGTGCGCATGCTCAGTGGCTGCTCCCCTCAAGGCCGTTCTGCTGTGATTGGCGCTGGGACACTAATCACAGAGTGAGTGCACACAGTATTTCTTCACCTCTGTCTCTGGGATGATGACATAGCGGGCGGGCCCTCCAGCTTCTCTCTTTTGCTATGATGACTTGTCTCCCCTGCTGCCACCCCATTGCTTCCTTTCAGTGCACCAATAGGATCTGCTCCAGGGCTCAAAGTGCATTGAAAAAACTGGGGGGGGGGGGGGGCTTAAAGGGGTGTGGTCGTTGTAATTAAGGGCATGCCTTAAAATAAATAAGCTACAAATCTGTGCTTAGCATAGTGTGCCACCCGACTGGTATTTTGCTGCTTCTGTCATTGCATCCAGATATATAATACGACAAGTAACATTACATCTACAACAAGTCAGGACTGTTGCCTTTGTCAAGGGTTGTTAGTTTCATAAGAGAAATAAGTAACAACTATGGCTTCGTTATATAGAATATTGAAGATGCTTCAGTTTTGAATTGATGAGACTGTGCAAGAACTATCACGAGTCTCTTTGAAGGTACATAGGAGGCAGTGAAGGGTGGTACTGCTGCAGAGTTAAGATTTGTTTTCCACCCAGAGGGTGAGGGCTAAAATGGAGAGCCCGATAGGGACCCGTCTCAGGACTTGCTTTTTAGAACTGCTGGTCCTCAGCACTGGCAGGACCCGGCCCACTTAAAGCCCTGGTCTGTTCTAATAGTGCTGGTGGGCAGCTGCTGCTGTTCTATGCACGCAGTGGCTGCCTCCGGCTGGAGACTAATACTGGCAAAGCCAATGGGTATGGCTTCCAAATCACAATGTGAACTAAATCTACTGGCGTTGCCAATGGTTACTGTAGCTGAGTCTTGGCTCACCGATTAGTGCACCACTGTTCTGGTGGACAGAAGGTGAACCAAGACTCTGCTATAACAACCATCGGCACCCATCCAATGTATTTATGGATGAAGTTGGTGTGGGTCAAATGAACATTGTCATGCACAAGGCATGACAATATTCATTTGACCCACACCAACTGCATTCATAAATACATTGGATGGGTGCCTATTCTATGACATAATTGTTGTTATAACCTCCTGAACCACTCTCAGTTTACGTTTTTGCCATACCGGTGGGTAGGATTTCCACATCATTCTCTACCATCTCGGCCAATGATTATCTGACTACTTCTTTCCCAATAGATAGGATTCTTGTGGCCAACCAGAATCCACATGAAACCAACCAGCTTTTGCACTTAGTAAACCTCTAAAATCAGTGTATTTCATAACCTGGTGAGTGCTTAACTTGTGCCAGTCATTGCTTGTATTGGGGACCGGTATTTATATTTCATCAACACACTTTAACCCAGAGCAAAAGAGAAAAAGGCAGAAAAGAGAAAATGAAGGAGGAAACGAAAGACAGGAAAACTGTGGCAGAGTGAGAAAGTAGGGATGAAAAAGAAAATACAAGCTTGAAGAATAGAGACATGCGTTGTAGGGTGGGCAAGAAAGGGGCACCAGAAGTAATCAACACTAGGCAGCATTAGTATTCGACAACCCAGGTATTTTAGAGTACTGACGTCTCCCCAGGGCCGGCCTGGCCACTTAACCCACGAACCATGCCTCCAGCTGCTGGAGCCATTGGGGATTGTGTCTTTAAAGGCCAGGTTGACAGCTGGGCTTCTAAAAAGACTCTTTGGGCCCACACCCTCCCTCCCAGTTTTATTGTAGAAGGTAGCGGTGAGGGGGATAACGGGCCCACTCTAGCGCTGGTGGCGCCCGGTGCAACGATCACTTGTGGTGCCCCCACATCCCATGACCGCATCCTCAAATTCTCTCTCTACCACCTGCAAAAGTGCCACTCATCTCTCCTATCATAAGATATTGCTAAACACAGCGCCACCCCCCTGTGGTCACAGCGCCCCCTCCACAGGTCAGCGCCCAGTGCGGCTGCACAAGTCGCACTGCCCTAAAGCCGGCCTTGGGGAGAACAAAGAAAGAGATTAAGAGAGGGAGTGAGAGCGAATGCGAGGGGGGCCTTCCCAAAAAGGCATGTGCAGGGCTGGTTCGAACAGTTTTGCCGGGGCGGCTTATTGTTCCCAGTCCGGCCCTGATAAAGTCTTTGAACCCCTGCACTAATTTATTTGTTTACAAATTAAACATTGCATACAAACCACATAATAAACGCACTCTTTCCATCTGTGGCACTCCCGTAGAGTTGACTAAATGCCGTTCAGTGCCTCATTAGGGCACTCAAGCTACATACATGCAACAGCAATACATTACAATACACAGGAAAGGCGCTTATTTTCAACACTAGTCGTTAATAGCCAGTGTTTAATTTGGAAACAAATGTAAGTGCCAAGGCTCAAGGTACTCCGCTTCCACCGCACCACCCACAGCTTTTCCCACTGCTGCCAGCATTTCCTATTTACTATCACACTCAACAAGTGTGACATTGTGGACTACTGCAGGTCCTCCCAAGCTGCAGGAACGGCCTGGAAGTACAAGTTTTATCATTTTTGTAATACCATGTTTTGCAAAATATGGGTGCTGTGCTGAAAAAAATAGACTGAGAGCGCCACCAAGTGGTGTACTCTGATAAACAATTGTCTGTGTTTAGAATTAAGCGCTGGTGTCGAGCACCAGAAAACACTGGCATAAATTAAGCATTGTTAATAGCGAAGGTATTGTGCCTCTCAGCACACACTCCCAAGGAGGTTAGATCAAGTTCCTGTTCTATCTCAGTGACCATCAGTGGACAACTTAGAGTGCATGGCTGTCAGGCTGATGGCCTCGAGCCTTACAACTCCATACAATGCAGCGCTGACGCAAGGACCGGACGCATTGACGTCTGCGGTACATTAACTCACATTCCATGCGGCCTAGAAAAGCGTGGAAATACATTGACCTGACAGCAGAAGCCCATCTGGCCCTTCAGACTGTTGGTCAAAGTAAAGTATCTATTACTGTTCTTTTTAAGGTATGAAGTATGAAATTCATATCTGAGAAAAATCATCATTTGTTTATGCGCAGAGCCATAGTTTGTGTATTGTGGCCGCTCTGAAAACATCCGTGACTATTTTATACGAACGCTAGTCGTTTGGCATAAAGTGGAAAATTGATTTTACTTAGTAAGCCCAGAAGGGTCTTCACGTGTTTGGTTTCTTCCAACAAAGTTACACATTTCACTTTGTGTGGACAGATCCACATTGAGTACAGCTTTATGTACAGCTTACTCTGCGTTTTGTTGAACTTTTATGTTTTTCCTGTAAAATGCTATACATAAGACACCCAGATATTTTCTGCTGAGTGTTAGTGCAGGTAAATACAGGATCAGTTGGTTTGGCACTGATATTATCGCCAATAAAAAAAATGTCTATAACTTGTGTTGCCCAATGTTTTACAATGGCAAAAATAAATTCCTAATTACGTGCATTGATTGCCTATGTATTGCAGGGCGTTTGCCGGATAAAATCAGTGTACCACAGCACGCCATCTTCAGTCAAAACAAGCGTTGAATCCAATTAATCTAAATGACAGTAATAAAAAACAAGCTTTGGCAAAGCCAATAGGTCTTGCCTATGCAAGAGCTATGCCCAGTTTGCCAATGAGTTGTAGCCATGTTATACATCAGTGTGGATACTGTTTAGCATGAATAAAGTTGGTGGCATAAAGGAGAGTGAGGTGGAGTGTCATGAAGTGTTGGAGAGTAGCATAGTGGGACTGGCATGTGGGGTGGAGTGAAGTGGAGTGTCATGGAGTGGCATAGAGTGCTGTTGAGTGTTGTGGAGGGAGCAGAGTGTCAAAGAGTGAAAGGGCATAGTGTGGAGTAGAGTATTGTAGAGCCGAATGGAGTAGAGTGTAGTAGTGTGGAGTGGTGAGGAACGTAGTAGATTGTCATAGAGTGGAGTGCCATAGAGTGGTGTACTGTAGAAGAGTGGAACGGAGTGTTATGTAATATCGTCGAGTGGAGAGGCATAAACTGTTGTAAAGTGAAGTGGCATAGAGTGTTCTAGAGTGGACTGGCGTAGAGCAGAGAGGGGTGGCATAGAGTGGAGTAAAGTAATGTGGAGTGATGTGGTGTAGAGGGATTTGCGTAGAGTGGATAGAGTGTTTTGGAGTAGTGTGGCATAAGGCAGAGTAGATTGTCGTAGAGTGGAGTAGCATAGATTGGTGTGGAATACTAGAGAGGAAAGGAATAGAGTGGAGTAGAGCATTGTGGAGTGTCATAGGGTGGATTGGTATAGAGTGGCACAGAGTGGGTTTACAGTAGAGTGGCGTGGAGTAGTGGAGTAGAGTGGAGTGGCATGGAGTGGGGTAGAGAGAGTTACGCAAAGCGTCATAGAGTGGATGAGAGTGTTGTATAGAAGAGTAGAATGTTGTTAAGTGGAGGGGCATAGATTGGCATAAAGTGTCACAGAGTGGCATAGAGTGGAGTAAAGTGTCAGAGTGGAGCATTGTAGAGTGGAGAAGAGTACAGTGGTGTGGTGTAGAGAGGCCTACAGTAAAATGCCAGAGTGGAGTGTCATAGAGCAAAGTGGAGGGGTGTGGTGTGGAGAGGCATTGAGTGGAGGGATATAGAGTAGAGTGTCACAGAATGGAGTAGAGTTTAATGGAGTAGAGTGTCAGAGTGGAGTATCATGGAGTGGAGTGTCATAGAGAGACTTAGAGTGAAGTGGCATAGAGTGTTGCAGAGTAGAGTATAGTGGTGTAGAGTGCAGTGGTGCGGAGTAGACTGGCATAGAGTGCAGTGGATTAGAGTTCAGTGGTTTTGAGTAAAGCGGTTTACAATGCATTGACATAGAGTGCAGTAACGGAGAGTACAGGGGCTTTGAGTGGAGCGGCGCAGAGTATAGAGTGACAGAGTAGAGTGGAGCAGCATAGGCTGCAGTGGCATAGCGTGCAGTGGCATAGAGTAGAGTAGTGCAGATTATAGTGGCGTAGAATGGATTGGCGCAGCGTAGAGTAGGGTGGCATTGAGTGCAGTGTTCTAGAGTGCAGTGGGATAGAGTGGTTTGTTTCAGACCAGAGTGAAGTGCTGTAAAGTGGAGTGGTGCAGGGTAGCTTACAGTGGCGTAGAGTGAAGTATCATAGAATGCATTGGTGCAGAGTAAATTAGATTGGCTTAAGGTGGATCAGCCAAAAGTGCAGTACTGTAGAGTGCAGTAGCGTAGAGTGAAGTCATGCTGAGTAGTGTAATGTAGAGTGTAGTGGTGTACAGCGCATTGGTGTAGAGTGCAGTAGAGTGGTGCAGAGTTGAGTGCAGTGGCATGGAGTGTAATGGTGCAGAGTAAGGTGGCATAGAGTCCAGTGGTGGACAATGTAGTGTGCAGAGTAGAGTGGTGTAGAGTAGAATGCAGTGGCATAGAGCAGAGTGGTGCAGAGTAGAGTAGAGTGGTATAGAGAACAGTGGTGTCGAGCACAGTGGTCCAGAGTAGAATAGAATGGTGTAGAGTGCAGTGATATAGAGTGGTGAACAGTAGATTGACAGAGTGCAGTGGTGTAGAATATAGTGTTGCAAAGTACAGTATAGTGCCGTAGAGTGCACTTGTGCAGAATAGATGGGCATAGTGCATATTGGTGGCAAGTGCATTGAGTTTGAGTAAAGTGGTGTAGAGTGCAATGGCGTAGAGCGCAGTGGTTAGAGTAGAATGGCATAGAGTGGCACAGAGTAGAATGTTGGGTAGGGTGGAGTGGAGTAGTGCACCATGGGTTACAGCAGCACAGAGTGCAGTGGCATAGATTAGACTAGAGTGGAGTGGTGAAGAGTGGAGTAGAGGAGCGTAATGTGTGGTGGCAGAGAGTGCAGTGGCATAGAGTATATTGTTTCAGAGTAGAGTGACATGGCATATAGTGTAATGATGCAGGTTAGAGTGGAGTAGTGCAGGGTAGGGTGGAGTGGCATAGACTGCAGTGACTTGGGTTGGAGTAGCATAGAGTGCCGTGGAGTAGAGTGCAGTGGTGCAGGGTAGATTAGAGTAAAATAGAGTGGATTGGCAGAGTGCATTGGTGTAGAGTGAAGTGGGGCAGGCTAGATTGAAGTGGTACAGAGTAGAGCACATTGGCACAGAGTACAGTGGCTTAGAGTGCAGTGTTGCATAGTAGAGTGGCGTAGAGTGGAGCTGCTTAGAGCTGAGGGCCTCAACTGTAGTGGTGTAGGATGCAGTGGCAAAGACTGTAATGGTGCAGACTAGAGTGACCTAGACTGCATTGGCATCGAGTTGAGAAGTGTAGAGTAGAGAGGCGTTGAGTGCAGTGGTGTAAAGTGGAGTGCTACAGACCAGAGTGTAGTGACATACAGTGGAGTGGTGCAGAGTGCATAGAGTGCAATAAGGTGGAATGGTGCAGAGTAGAGTGGAGTGACTTAAAGTGGAGTATGCATGGTGTGGTAGCACACTGCCATTACAGACAACATATTTTAAATTGAAATGACCATTACATTTGCACCGACATACAGTTTTAAAGATAAAACTAAACAGGGCACAAACAATAATGTGTGGAAATGTTATCACCCAGAATATTGATTTGTTTTGATTGTATTAAAATATTTGTTTCCACCACACTTCAGAATTACCCCAAAATTTGCTAATTTGTGCTATCCTAATTCAGATATATTCTGACATATCTGCACAGTTCATTTACAGGCATTTAAAATAACACTGTATAACCTTCCTCTAGCACACCTCCAGTACCCAGCATGACTGTCACATAAATCATCTCACTTTGAAGCTCCGTCAGAAGGCTGAGCCTGATATTTGACCTCTGTCTCTGAATGCACAGCAAATGTGACAAGATGAGAACACGAATACAGTGGGCTCATGAAAAGAGCTTTTGTTCCACGGAAGGGATGAACTCCAAAAGGACAGCCTAAAACAAGCAAAGGCAGCAAATAGAAAGCAAGCAAATGTAAGTTATGAATCACAAAGCCAATGGTGTACAATGGATGCAATGCATTCCCAGCTAAGCTTTCCGAATTTACCCAAAATGTCCTTAGCAAACCAGAAAACCCTGTAGTAGAGATTACTCAAAGAGGGTTAGAGGAGAGGGAGTCTAGAACTCTTGCAGTAGGAAGGAGAGCGACCTGAGGTCAAGATGAAGATATAGAAGGGGAACTAACAACTTGGAGGAAAAAGCTAACGAGAGGAAAATGCTCATTTTATCTTGAGGAACTCACCTTACCTATTTGTATTTTCCTTTGCCTGCATTCTGACTGTGCTGAAAGGGAATACGCAAGGAAACTCCCTCATGCAATCAAACTGATCAGAATGATATACAATAAACTACACCCTATCACCCACTATTCTATTTCTTTTATTTTAATATTTAAATCTACTAGATAGCTAATTGTGTATGTAGATGATCATTACCAGAGGACAGATACCTTTTCTACATGTCTGAAATCAAAGCTGGTACCCAGAAGTCTTTTATTTCACAAGGATATGCTGTTGCGACTGCTTTAATGATTAACGAGGTTTAATCATTCTGCAAAGATAATCAGTGCATAATCAATTTTCTCATTTTGACTTAAGAAATTGCTGGTGGGTGATACACAGTTCTAAACAAATCAAAATCCTATCTTTTTCCCATGTTAAAAGTGACGCATCATCAGCGCAAGGGGCTTGTAAATAAGCCCCTTAGTTGTTTGTTGGAGAACCTTTACCAATCTGAAGGAATTCAATTATGTTACGAGATTCGAGAGCATGAAACTTTTCTGACTTATTGCAACCTGTGAAGGCACTCTCTATTACTCTGTCACATGCACACGCCATTCACCCTTTCATTTACTCTATCCTTCCAGCTAGCCATTTCAATACCTAGAGTTCATCTGTAACTCATTAAGTCTCTTCACTGAGTAAGTGGATCCACTCAACCAGTTCGGGTCATAAACATGGAAGTCTTCGCTGCTTATGAGTAGCATGAGGCAAATCTGGGCTAACTCTTTGAGCAAGTACTATTTCGTCATCATCTAGGTGTGAGAGTGGTAGAGGATTCCTCACTGAACTAAGCAGACATCCATGCCGGCTTTACATTGAAAATTCAGTTGTGACATCACAAGCTCAGGCCTATCTGTCCAAAGCCACATGATCAGTGCATAGATGCTTGCATAGAAACACATAGAGCTCTAAACCCACGTGGAATGAATGCTGACCACTAAGCACACCCTCAGTGTAACTGAATACAAGCAACACTTACAAACTCCAAAGAGTAAATACTTCACTTGTTAAGTCCTACGCCATCAGTCTTTCAACTTCTCTCATGCACATGGACTTTGTATGTAAATATCCTGGTTACTACAAAAAGTGCTAAAAAAAGACTACAAACTAAGGTGACTCTCTTTGGGAGAAAAAGTCCAATCAGGTAAATAAGTCACTAGCCTTGGCATGGTTCTGGTCCTTTAAAAGATGATCAGTCAGTCAGTCATATACTTTATTCGATAACTTAATATCATAAAAAGGCACAGATACATATTCAACACATTAATACCATATCGTAATCAGAACCTTAAAAAAAGTTTCTTAAAATCTATTATGTTTAAAAATCATTTCATATGAATACAATCAAGAAACAGTACTAACACTCAAATATTTCTCTACGTGGGTAAGCATTAAAAATACATTAAAAAGTTATTTGAAATACTAAAAAATAAAATTAACAAGCAGTACCATAAAGAAATGACTAAAAGACAAACCACATCTTCCTTCATTATCGAACTCAAACCACAGCTCCCATAAGACCTAATCTTTTCTTCGTCCCTATAATACGTACCGCTGCCACTAGAAAGTTTGCAACATGAAAAGTGGTTCTAATACTTCCCAGAAGCTGCAGAAAAAGGAGTGCCGGCCTAACCTGTGCAAACCCCGCTCCCCTTAATACTGGTACCAGATACTTTTTCCTGATGTCTGCATAATACTTGCAGAGCATTATAAAATGCATGGTATCTTGTAAAGAAAAATTGTCGCACTTACAAGGTTCAGCATCCTCCGGTATTCCCCATTTAGGGAAATCACCCAGTGTAAGGTGGATTATATTGAGTCGGAATCTGGTTAGTAAATGCCGATGAAAAGGGCGTGTCACTAATGTCAGATAAGGCTCGATTCCCGGTGAGGTCACCAGACCATAATTCGCTCTTACCATAGGTTTTTTCAGCTCTACTTCCTCCCTTTCAGAAGAAAGATGGTTTGCCATGGCATTTTTATTCAGATTAACATCTTCTTTCTTAATGGTGTCCGGTGCTAAAAAAAGCCCATGATGACCACGTTTTTTAAGGGTGGATTCAATGTATACTAGCCATGGATGATCATTTACATTAAAATGTTACAACACAAATAGGATTTGTCAGGCACCTAATATTTCTCATTAATTGTTCACTGTCTTCCGTGATCACTGCTACCCAAAGCATGTTTTTACTCAGTGAGAATCTAATAATTTCAAGATTAGCTGACAAATTTAGCTTGCCTTACCTCTCAAATCTGAGGAGGCAGTCTACCCACCTCTCCGAATCTTGTAAGGCTTCTCTCACATAATGTAACCATTATTAGAAGGAGAGTTTAAATGTATTCTAAGAGCATGAGCTCTCCCCTCTTATACTAGTCAAGCAAGCCTTATTTATTTATTTATTTATTTATTTATAAAGTTTATATAGCGCGACAGCTACCCAAGAGGGTTTCCCGGCGCTGAAAGACAAATAAGCAAAAGACAGTCCTGAAAAAGTTATTGGTCAAAAAGCCAGGTTTTAAACGCTCTACGGAAGCGGATATGGCAGTTCTCTATCCGCATGTCCAAGGGAAGTGAGTTCCAGAGTCTGGGTCCCAACGTGGCAAAAGAGCCACCACCCATTCTCGAAAGTCAAAACTTTGGTACACAAAATAAGTGTTGAGACGAAGAGCGGAGTAAGCGGGCAGGGGTATAGGGTGTGGTCAAAGCCTTGACACCTGTGACTAAGTTACTTTAAACAATCATAAAATACATCATAAATACACCTAATAAAATTTGAAATATCTAGTCTGGAAGATAGAAATCAGAGCAGTAATACATTTAAAGCTACTTGATGCTACAATCGCATCAATCAAATGCCGAAGTATCAGAATTCACAGTCTAGATACCGGCTGCTTGTCCCTGAACTAAGATACAGAGTAAGGAGTCATCCTAGACCTGCGCCTTAGTTCAACTCAGAACTACAGGACACTAAGATTTATCTTCACTGATTACAAAGACACTGGCATACATTGGACTGAGTATAGAGAATAGGGCGAAATGTAAAGAGGGAATGATGGAGTATAAAAATGTATTACTTAAACCTAAATGCTCATTTGATACCAGCATAATAGATGAAGTTCACAGCAAATAAAAAGAAACATTTAAAATAATGAATTAACTGAAAGAGTGTCGTAGGACCTGAAGCAATCTCAAGAGCTTTGTAATTCTTTCAATGCTTACCTTATAGACACATCAAGTTAATCAAAGAAAGCATAGATGGTATATCCACATATTCTCAGACTGGAGTTGACAACAGTATTACTAGCTCCCTGTCCTCTTTTACTCCCTTGGAAGAAGGTAGTCTTGATACACTAATGAGTACGGTTAAGTTGGCTCCCCACTGGACTCTTGTCCTCCGGGAAATCACGATGACAGTGGCCGAGGTAGTCACAGGGGTGATTGCTTAATACATTTCTAACTCAAGGTGTAGTTATGGAACCCTTCATAAACACAGTGGTCATCCTGCTTTTGAAAAAGCACAGAGATGTTCCAAATGCTTTGAAAAAGTATTGCCCAATTGCTCTGCTCAAATACCCCACAAAAATTCTGGAAGCACATATTGCCCACAAACTATGTAGTCATTTGCAATATTTTAAATTTCTAGTAATGTTACAGGCTGGGCTCCATCTTGGATGCAGCATTGAATCAGGGATGGTCTATGTAATTGATGACCTAAGACCTGGACGGTGATGGTGGTCAGGTTACTGCCCTGGTCGGTTATTGGCCGCTAGAGCTGGACAACCCTCCTGGATCAAAGACATCGGCAAATAGTCTTGGTGTAGTGGTATACTGGTAAATCACCTTGATAGCTCTGGTTGAAGCAGTAACCACAAAATTCAATTATCTTCTAAAATTCCTTAGGAAACTAACACCCCTTTTACCATTAGACGTCTTAAAGACGGTAATCATGGCAACTATCACCTAAAGATTGGATTATGCTAATTGAATCTACTTGGACCTCCCTGCCATTACCACTCATAGCTACCAGTAATTTCCAGTGAGGTCACACGTCTCATTTACAAACTTCCTAGGAGTGCTGTGACACCGGTCTTGATACAACTTCACTTGTTATCCATCAAACAGAGGGTACAATGTAAGTCCTGTTGTTTCATGGTTAATGCCTTTAATCAGTTCATTATCTGATCAAGAAGATTAAGAACTATATTTCAGTTCGAACCTTGAAATTATCTGTTTTGAATTATTTAAAGAGTTCCTAGATATTAGAGGAACAGGTTGGGCGGCGGGAGCTTCCCTGTACCGGAACCCACACTGTAGAACTCTCTCCCAGAAAGACTGTGTTTGGAAACAGTTTTTTTTAGGATTGAAAGAGCACTTAAAAACTTAAGGCCTCATTTATGTTTTTTTTGCCGTAGGGCAGCACAACTGGCCTTGCTGCTGTGCTACCCTACAACAAAAGAAAAGGGCAGGCATGTGCCATATCTTTTAGATACATTGCATTCCTGTACTTTCCCCCTGCGACGGTGCACGATGGACACCATTGCACCATGGTGCATGGGCTGCCTACGTTGTGGGGAAGATTACACAAAAACAATGTCAAGAGGCTTTTTCCTGTTTCTATGTGTGCAGCACACATAGAAAGACGAAAAACAAGGAGAAATAAAGATATTTCTCCTTGTTGTGCCTACTTTTTTGGCACTGTCTCAGTCTTACGAAATCTGGGGCGGTGTCAAAAAGCCATGGATGTTGCTGGGAACGCCCCCAGCAACACCTGTGAAACGCCCCTTTTACACAGTTTTCTGTGTGAAAGGGGCACATATTTATAAGGCTGTGAAAAGCCACGTAACATGGCTTTACGTGGCATTAGAAATGTGCCAGTGACACACTGCACCACCGGAACGTCAAAAAAGCGGAGACATTCCGGCGGCACAATAGTGTTGGTAGGGCCTGAGGCCCTTGGCTGTACAGACAAGCATTGGGTTGTTTCAAACAGACGGTACTTCCTGGTTACTGGTATCCCCTAACAATACTGTGCCAGGAAACCATATGCGAAGGTTCGCTTAATCAAAGGAATTTAACATACCATGATATTTCCAGAGTAGCTTACTTTATAGTGTGCGTGCGTGCGTGTGTGTATATATATACTGTTACACTCTGTAACAAAACGAGCCGCACTCACGAGCAGGGAGTACATCTCATTTATTAAAATAGAGAGATGGCAGTGAAACACCTTATGCGTTTCGGTCAGCCTGGACCGTATTCATAGGTAATCAGTTTAGTCCTACATCGCTGTTTATACTACTCGTTATAGTTCACTTCCCTTCCATCCCCTCTGTTTTGAGAAATGTAGGGCCATATGTATCAAGCAAAATTGCATTTGCAAATGCCGAAATTCGCAGAATTTCTGCGTTTGCGAATGCAATTTTGCCAAATGGTATGTATTAAGGCAAAATAAGGAATCGCAAAATGTGCGATTCCTTATTTTGCGATTGCATTTAAGGAATCGTAAATTTATAAGTTGGTGGTAATTTGCGATTTCTTTGAAAAATTCACTTTTTTGCATTTTTTTGAAGTGCAATGTGAAGCACATACATGCCCTTAGGGCATGTATGTGCGCCACATGTGCACCCATGCTTATTTCAGGAGTGCAACAAGGTGTCCTTTTGACACCCCTGCACCCTTGAAATTGCATTCTCAATTTGCGATTCGCTAATTGCGAATCGCAAATTGAGAACGTCTTCCCAGTCATTCCTATGGGCCTCTAGGCCCATAGGAATGAACGGGGAAGTATTCCTCAATTGTGAATCGCAATTGGCGATTCGCAATTAAGTAATATGTAGGATTCGCAAAATGTATTGCAAATCCTACATACATAGCATTTTGCGATTCTCAAATAGCGATTCGCAAAAACTCGCTATTTGAAAATCGCAAAATGACTTTTTGATACATATGGCCCGTAGTTCCATATAAAAGTGGTCAGTAGGGAAAAGTGACGTGAAATGCATCAACATGGTGATTAAAGTGTAACAGTGATGTAACATGCATTATTGTGAGAGAGCGCATCCACAGAAAGTTTTTAAATCATATTTACTTTCTCTTTCCTCTCAACCATTCTTTTTGTTTGTTGTTCCTTAATTAGCGATTGTTATATTTGCATGCGGTCATCCGCATGGGTGACGTTTGTTGTTTTATTAATTTCAAGTGTTTATTTATTTTAGAATGTTCGTTGCTCGCTTTAAGCTATTTTTATTCATATCCTTAATAAGAAGAGTCGAGATGTTATTCCTGGGTCAGAAGTTTTGCATTTACCTTATGGTTTGTGGTATTTTTAGTTTTGCCGTTCTAGGCGAGCAATTACTTGATTTATCCGATACATCACATGGAACACATTATTACTTTTTGACTTTCTTGTGACTGTTCTGTTCTTTGTTATTAACCGCCCTCTGGTGGGCGAACTAATTTTGGCATCAGTCAATCGAAATTTCATAATGTCATTAATAGCTGAATTCCAAGAATTACTCATTTAGGTGGGTATACGTGTGTATGTGTATATATATATATATATATATATATATATATATATATATATATATATATATATATATATACTTTGCTGAATACATTTCTGACTCCTTTTAGCATATAAAAATGTATTTTGATTATGACTATATACATTGAAACTGTCGAAATTATGTAAATATTAATGTGTTATTTATTGTGCTGAACCAAAATGGTGTACATTATCTATGAGATAAATCATGGAATGGAGTTTAGGATAACAGTGCATTTGATCTGAAAGTGCATGTATTTACATGTTAAGACAAATTAGCACTGTGTGGGTATTTGTAGGTTCCAAAAATGACACAGGAATTGATATGGCTAATATTGCTAGTTTCCAATATTAATAATATTGAGGAAATTGTGGTAATGATCATTTTTTTAAATTAATGCTTAAGGAGAAAGTTTAGAATTAAAGTACATTGTAGCAATTGAAGTTAATGCATTAGTCTGTCTTCCATAATCATCAAAGAGACTGGGTCATGTGACCCCAGCACTCTGTTTCAAAAAGCATCCTGTCAGTGGCGACTGCCAATGTGAACAAGGCAGGTATGCCGAAACACGTCATAGCAAAGGTATTGAATGAACAGCAAGCGGCCGCATCGTCATGACTTTGATCTAGTGCTTCTCTGTGAATTCCGGCAAGCAGTGTTTCGAGTGTGAGCAGCACTGACGGAGAATCCCCCCGCGGACTCAGGAAGAACGCACTGACTGTTAGGTGGCGGGAACATGGGTGTGAAGCTTCAAGGGAGGCCGAAGGCCGAGGAAATTCGTCACTGGTGAAAGTGGTACGTGAAACTTTGACAGCGGGGAGAGGAGCCGGGGGAGAAAACCCGGCGGGTATGCTGTAGGGCACAGCTTTCCAAACTTTTCATGTTGGTGACACGCCTTTTTGTGAAAAAACTTTCAGGGACACGGTAACGTGAGGAAGCACAGCGAGCGAGCCCAAACCACCTATGGTGGGTTCGGGCCCCACACACACATACCCCACCCCACACACACCCCCCCACAGACACACCACCCCACACACACACCCCACACAACCCCCCCACACACACCCCACCCACACAACCCCCCCACACACACCCGACACAACCCCCCCACACACAACCCCCCACAGACACACCACCACACACACACACCCCACAAAACCCCCAGACACACACCCCACCCACACACACCCCACACAACCCCCCCCACACACACCCCACGCAACCCCCCCCACACACCCCACGCAACCCCCCCACACACACCCCACGCAACCCCCCACACACACCCCACGCACAACCCAACACACACCACCCCACAGACACACCACCCCACACACAAACCCACACACCTCACACAACCCCCCACACATCCCACACATAACCCAACACACAACACCCCACAGACACACCACCCCACAGACACACACAACACCCCCCCCCCCCCCACACACACACAACCAAACACACCCCTCCCACACACACACACCGGGGCCGGCTTGTTACTGGGGGCCGGGTTTGCAGCTGTGCTGCAATATTGTCCCCCAGGTTACAAAAGCAGCATACAAGCGTTTCCAGCCTGCCAGGGCAGTGAGTGCATCCCCAGAGGCCAGGCAGCCAGCCAACCCAAAATATGAATTTTTGGGACCTTGATGCTAGTTGACCCTTGTCCACTAGATGGCAGAACGAGCAAATCAGTGTTACGCATTTTGTTGCAAAGGAACTAAACTAGGGCCAGATTTACAAAGCCGTTTTGACTTTGCCAACTCTGCGACCTACAAAATCAAAGGGTTTGTTTTGCAGAACGGCTTTTAGCCATCATCTTACCCCTTTTTGAGAATCAGTAAAGCCGTTTCTAATTGCACTGTGCGTTTACGGACTCATACCTATACTGCCAATTGCAACAAGGTTTATCAATAGTTTGTGAGCACAATCGTAGTTGCATTCCATTAAAAAGTTACTAACTCCTTAAAGGAGGTGGGCCCCCAATTAACCTAAAGTCTCTGAATGTATGGTCTCGGGTCTCCTCACCACTACTAGGGCTGCCACCTGTCTCACGGATAAATACCAGACATATGTTTCTTTTTTTTAAGATTCTGCAAAGGTGAGGACACGATACCTGGACTTAACTTTATATAAAATCGTCTGTGTTCATTTTCACATGGCCTTTTTGTGTTTAATTTAATGATCAGTCAGAAATCACCAAGGCAGCTGTAGAGCACTTTTTAAAGAGCTTTCTTTTTATAGTTACTGTTTTATGTGGCAAATACTGACTTTGTGTGACTTTATGAATCCATGCATTGGCTGGGACATTAAAATACTGCTCATGCTAATAAAAAAATGATAAGTAGCAAGTGCAACCCAAGTGGGGGGCGAATCTCTCCCCCCCCCCATTGGCATCACAGGGCTTCAGCCCCCACTCAATCCCCACCCCCGTCGTGTGTGGCATCCCGGACCCGCTCACAGCCGCACCCGAGCACTTCACAGGTCGTTAAAGACCTTGTGCATGTTAATGGGGCTTTGTTTTTGTTTCACCCCTTCTAGAGCCCCTGCAGCCCCACTCTGCAGATTGCCGGCAGAAGTGATCTCATCCCGCGACACACCTACGGCTGGGGCGTGACACGGTAATGTGTCGCGCCACACAGTTTGGAAAGCTGTGCTGTAGGGTGACCAACTGGCATTGGTGCAAATTCAGGACGGTGAGTGTAAAAATTCAGGACAAAGGGTCAAAATTCAGGACACAAATTCAGGACAGTAGGTCAAAATTCAGGTCAAAACTTCAAGACAATTGGATAATTTTTACAGACACAACAGAGGTCACGCAATGGTATATAAGTAAGCTTAGCCATATCCAAACATATTCAACCATTTGCAAACCTATCCATCATGTATCCTTCCATCTATCATTTTACTCATCCATCCCTTCATTCATCCTTTCACTCATCCATCATCCATCCATCCACCCTCTCACCCTATCCATCTGTACACTCATCCATCCTCTCTTCTACCCATCCATCCATTCATTCACTCATCCATCCAGCCATTTACCCTTTCACCCTTCCAGCGATCCTTTCACTTACTATCCATCCACCCAGTCACTCATCCTTCCAACCATCCACCCTTTAAGTCATCCATCCTCCCTTTCTCTCTCCATCGACCCTTTCACTTAGCAATCCTCCCTTCCATCCACCCACCCACCCTTCTACGGATCCACTCATGAATCCTTCCATTGACCCTATCACGCATCCATCCTTTCTTTCATCCATTTATCCTTTCACCACACTCATCTATTCATCCTTTTGTCCATCTACCCTCCCTTTCACTTACTCATTTGTCCTTACATCCACCCTTGCACTTATCAGTTCATCAATCATCTATCATTTCACTCATCCATCCACTCACTCACCATCCACGCTTTCACTCATCCAGCCATCATTTTACTGATCCATCCACCCTTTTACCCATCCAGCTACCCTTCCACCCATACATCCAGCTATTTACCTTTTCTCTCTTCCATCCTTCCACTCATCAATCCAGCCATCCTCTCTCATTATCCATCTATTCAATCTTTCATTTATCCACTCACCCTTTCACTAATTCATCCAGCCATCCATTCATCCCTTCACTTACTCACTCGCCCACCTTTTCATATTAATTTTTAGCTAAGCCTTTCTGAGAAGAGGCCCATCAAGAACTTCACCCTCGCTGCAGGAGCCTTTCCAGGAGTGAGACAGAATCCACCCAGGGCAGAGACAGGATCCACCACAGGGGGGACAGGAGCCACCACAGGCGGGGCGGCGGGGGGGGGGACGGGGGGGGACGAGGGGACAAGAGCCATCACATGGGGGGCACAGGAGCCATCACTGGGGGGGGGAGCAGGAGCGATCACAGGAGGGGGAACAGGAGCCATCACTGGGGGGGGGGGGAGTGGGGGGAGGGGAGCCACCACATGGGGGGACACGAGCCATCACTGGAGGGGGAACGGGATCCACCAGGGTGGGCGCAGGGGTGGGTATGCAGTATTCTAGTATCATCCTGGTCTGTTTGAGGGTGGGGTAGGGCTCCTCACCCCCTCCTGGACAAGACAACGAGACGACAGGCTCTCTTTCCAAAATGTTAGTTTTGCCATCCCCCACTGTGATGTAAGGAGATACTCCAAGAGAATTGATTTAAATGATTGTCCTCTATACTTTGTTAATCTGTGTGGGTGCGATTGTGCCATTTCTTTACTTTATTACATTATAGACTGCATGTTTGAAGAACCGCTCGCTCTGTGAAGAGAACCAGTGCTGCCTCGGTGTAATCAGGGCCGGTTCTAGGATGTTTGGGGCCCTGACAGAAAGGGAATGTGTAAGGCGGCGCAGAAAGGGAATGTGTGAGGCGGCGGCCCCTCTCAATTGCAGAGACGCATCCAGGGCTGTTTGCATCTGTATAGATGCCCCTGCTCCTGAAGCCGCAGCCCCTCCCTCTCAGTCACCTTCGAGCACCTCTTAACAGCTCATCAAGGGCTGGAGGTGTGAGGATAGCCATCCCGCTGTGCCTCTCCAATGCTGCGGGGTATCTGAGCTTTGGAACAGCCTCGGAGTTAAGACGGGAGGTGGGTGGAAGCTGTGCCCGGTTAAAATTACGGACAAATGGCGTCCGTTAAAGGATCCTTCACGGACAACGGACAGACGGCCGAAATTACGGACTGTCCGTGAAATTTACAGACGGTTGGTCACCCTAGTATGCTGAGCACGTCTTGTGCTTATTCCAAGCTATTGAATGGTGTGTTTTAGTAGTCGCCCCTGCAAACGAGTATGCTGAAATGGAGAATCTAATGAAGTAAAGAGAGGAGACAGCTGATTTTTAGGGCTCGTCCTATTAATCCCGCAAGGGATAATAGGACGAGAGTATAGCCGTCAAACCATGGGCCGGATTTTCAAGAGTGCATGAGCTCATGCACGAGCTTGCCATTTGCTTCCCAGCCTCCTTGCATCAGGCAGCTAGGCCTCAGGCATTCACCCCAGCGTGCGCTAATTACATTTAATTAATCCCTGCTGTTTCACACTTCCATTGTTCAACTGTAACCTTGTCGACTGTGTAGCAACAGCGCCATCTACTGGCTTTAATTCAACTTCATATAAGACGGCTTCAAATACAATTGAAGAAATAATAGAAGAAATAATAAACATCTGGCTGGCTGGCAATCTTCAGCAGCGATCCGCATCCTATTTTCTGACTGCTCGCAGCTACTCACTGCTCATGACAGGTAGTTCGGCTCTGCACTGCCGTCAGATGGCTGGGACGTACCATCCATGTGAGTGTACCTGGCGCAGGATCTGTGTGATATCCTGTGTGGATTTCCTTGGTGAACCCACACGCAATTTGTGTTCATGCTCCACTCCACTCCACTCTTGGCCATCAGTGTTCATCTTTCTGGACATTTCCTCACCTTCTGCGAACTGCTGGGGCATTCCTGTCTGTTGGGGGTATACCATTGAGGGTCACTCTCTTACCATTGTGATATCACTGCTACCTCTGCCCTAGATCCCTCCCTCGTCAGTGTAGGCAGAGCAGTGCTATGATATATCACAGCCCTTGAGATTCTGATTGCCCCTCCAGCTGTAATTGCCTTAATTAACTTCCACCACACTGGCTCCTCCTCGCACTCAGCGTAGGCAGCCGTAGCAGCAGGAAACGCTCCACTCTCTGTTCCTGGGCCTTCATTCAGTGACCTGGGTTCATCCTAAAATATTAAGTAAATCTGCCGCCTCTGCTAAAAGTGTGGCTCCGAACACTTGAGCCCACCTGATCCTTTTTCACTTGCCTTTAATAGATTAATCGGCTCTGAGTTTCGAACCCGAACAATACAGCTGTTTTTCAAGATACTGGCATTTTATTTCAGCCTTCCCAGTAAGTGCCCCTTTACTCTACGCTGCTTAGCTTTCTCACAGAGACCCCACGCACCTGATTTTAATTGGTGCTTTTTCCTTCCTTCCCAGTCTCTATCTCGAACTAACGTGAAGTCTGCTGTAGCGCTCCATAGGCTCTTTTCATTTGATGCTTAATCATACCGCAAAAACACATGAGTATGTCTCAGATCTGTTAGTCTCATTGTTATGCGCTGTCCTCCCGCTTCTCTCGTAAATTCCCATCCATCCATCTCCCCCACTCCATCCATCCATCCCCCCACTCCATCCATCCATCCATCCCCCCACTCCATCCATCCCACTCCATCCATCCATCCATCCCACTCCATCACTCCATCCATCCATCCATCCCACTACATCCATCCATCCCACTCCATCCATCCATTCGTCCCACTCCATCCCCTCCATCCATCCATCCGTCCCACTCCATTCCCTCCATCCATCCATCCGTCCCACTCCATCCATCCATCCATCCATTCATCCCATCCGTCCATCCCCCCACTCCATCCATCCCATCCATCCATCCCCCCGATCCATCCATCCCATCCATCCATCCATCCATCCATCCATCCATCCCCTCCATCCATCCCCTCCATCCATCCATCCCCTCCATCCATCCATCCCCTCCATCCATCCATCCATCCCCTCCATCCATCCATCCATCCCCCCACTCCATCCATCCATCCCACTCCATCCATCCATCCCACTCCATCCATCCATCCCACTCCATCCATCCATCCCACTCCATCCCTCCCCCGCCCCACACTCCATCCCTCCCCTGCCCCACACTCCATCCCTCCCCTGCCCCACACTCCATCCCTCCCCTGCCCCACACTCCATCCCTCCCCCACCCCACACTCCATCCCTCCCCGCACCACACTCCATCCCTCCCCGCCCCACACTCCATCCCTCCCCCGCCCCACACTCCATCCCTCCCCCGCCCCACAGTCCATCCCTCCCCCGCCCCACACTTCATCCCTCCCCCGCCCCACACTCCATCCCTCCCCCCGCCCGCCCCACACTCCATCCCTCCCCCGCCCCACACTCCATCCCTCCCCCGCCCCACACTCCATCTCTACCCCCACTCCATCCATCCATCCCACTCCATCCATCCATCCCACTCCATCCCTCCCCCGCCCCACACTCCATCCCTCCCCGCCCCACACTCCATCCCTCCCCTGCCCCACACTCCATCCCTCCCCTGCCCCACACTCCATCCCTCCCCTGCCCCACACTCCATCCCTCCCCCACCCCACACTCCATCCCTCCCCGCACCACACTCCATCCCTCCCCGCCCCACACTCCATCCCTCCCCCGCCCCACACTCCATCCCTCCCCCGCCCCACAGTCCATCCCTCCCCCGCCCCACACTTCATCCCTCCCCCGCCCCACACTCCATCCCTCCCCCGCCCGCCCCACACTCCATCCCTCCCCCGCCCCACACTCCATCCCTCCCCCGCCCCACACTCCATCTCTACCCCCGCTCCACACTCCATCCCTCCCCCGCTCCACACTCCATCCCTCCCCCGCTCCACACTCCATCCCTCCCCCGCCCCACACTCCATCCCTCCCTCGCCCACACTCCATCCCTCCCTCGCCCACACTCCATCCCTCGCCCACACTCCATCCCTCGCCCACACTCCATCCCTCACCCACACTCCATCCCTCGCACTCTTGCCCTGCCTCTATCTCTCACCCTACCTCTATCTCTCGCCCCTCCCTCTATCTATCTTTCGCCCTCCCTCTATCTATCTATCGCCCTCACTATCCATCGCATCACCACAGCATCACTCAGGGGCATCACAACATCACTATGCGCTACCAGAGCATCACTGAACGCCACAACATCACTCGTCGCCGCCACAACATCATTCAGAGCCACCACAGCATCAATCTGTGCAACCATTCAACAACAACTGATTCAAATATGTTCTCTCAATGTTTCAAACTTTATTACAAATGTCACAAAAAAATGTTAATATTTCACTTCTGTTCTAGTATTTTCATCACAATAAAATGCATTAAACATAATCTTCCAAAAAGTTATTTGCAAAAGTTTAAGCGATTGCCATTATAAATTACAATAACTTTTATTTAAGTATTAAATATTGAAAAAAATACAACCCTTTGTTATTTTTAATATTAATACATCTAAGTCATGTAAATACAACACATATTGCATTACAAATGCTATAGGTGTCACGTTTGCAAAAGTTAACACTATTGGCATTGTAAATAACAAAGTTATTAATTTCGCTATTTTCAAAACAAAAACATAAATAAAAAAATTGTCATTTACAATACTAATACCTCTAACTTACTAATGCGAGCCCTATTGCATTGCAAATGCTTGTTTATTCAGCGAGCAGAATACGACAAATGAAGAGCCAAAACGCATATTTGCAAGTTTTTTTTAATGCTAATTCCTAACTGTATAAGGCCTGAAAACTATGTTTTTTTCAGTGAATTTCAATGGTTTTTTAAATGCTAATTCCTAACTAAGGGGCCGATTAGGATGGCGGTGAATCCGCATCCTCCGGGCCGGCGGAAGCCACCTCCGGCCTGGAGGATGCAGATTCACCGCCGCGGACATTGGAAACACCCACCGCCACATTAGGATGGCGGTGGGATCAGCGGCGGACGGCAAGTCCGTCCGCCGCTGATCCGCGATGAATGCATGCAAATATGGTGGCGGTGTCTGCAAGACACCGCCAGCCATAGTAGGTTGCAGATGTAAACATGCTTTTCCACGGCGGCTTTTCCGCCTTGGAAAAGCATGTGGTCTTTTGTGTTTGGGGGCCCGTTGCGGGCCCCCAGGGTGTCGGAGGTGGTGGGTGCACATGGGGGGTACCTATGATACCCCCCTGCATTTACATGCACAAAGCGGCAGGCACCGCATGGTGCCTGTCGCTTTGTGCACGTAAATGCAAAGCATGCATTTTCAACCTTGCGGCGGGTGCTGCTTCAAGCAGTACCCGCCGCAAGGTTAAAGATAGGGGATGGGACCGCCAGGGTGGCGGTCACATCTTAATTGGTATGGAGGGACCGCCGCTGCCCCTGCGGACGGTCCCTCCACCTCAGGGGTGGCGGACGGACGCAGGTCCGTCCGCCATCCTAATAGGCCTCTATATCAGGCCTGAAACCTATGGTTTTTTCATTGAATTTCGAAGGTTTTTTAAATGACAATTTTTAAATGTATTGTTATTTTTTTATACTGATTTACTAAATTTTTTCAGGCAGGTGTTCAGAGGGCACGCCCCCTTTTTACAACACTCTGCAGCGCAGCTCCATGGCGCTTACTGGAGATACCTGTTGGACTAGTTCCCTCTAGGGGACCTCTGGATTGAACAGGAATTAATTCCCCAACTTAAACTGTGCAAACACGCCCTGTATAGTGTTCTAATTGGGGGATTAAGTTCCCTTGCAAACTGGGGGTCCCTAGGGGCCAACTAGCCCACCATGAGCCTCCATTATGCGCCAGGGGGCTGCGTTGCTTTTCCCCGGGGGGCGGCCGCGGTCCCCGGGGCAGTGTAGAGGGGGATTGGGGCCCCCCCACACTTCTTTATCACTATGCCCCGCGATTTTGTCCCCTCGAGGGATTTTTTTTTTTAAACGGGTTTTTATAAAATAAAAATTTGGCCTTGGGGGTCCTTGTGGGACCACCTGGGCAGGCCTAGGGGGTCAGGGTGTTTCTACCCTGCCCCCTTTTTGTGTTCTACACGTTTGTTTTCTGCTTTCTTGTGCCTCGGTCTACCGAGCACAAGATGGCTGCCAACACTTCCTGGTTTGAAGTGTTGAAAGCCAATGAGCATGCAGCTCCTGCTTGGAAAGTTTTAGAACTCAAAAAGGGGGCAGGGTAGAAGCACCCTGACCCCTAGGCCTGCTCCGGGGGTCCCACAAAGGACCCCCAAGGCCCCCCAAAATTTTGGGGGAAAATCATGGGGTGCGCGTACGGTGCGCGCACCCTGCGATTTTTGAAAAAACTATTTTTTTTTCCCTTGGGGGTGGACCGTACGCGCACCCCTCGATTTTCCCCGATTCTACCCTGCCCCCTTTTTGAGTTCTACACATTTGTTTTTCTGCTTTCTTGTGCCTCAGTCTACCGAGGCACAAGATGGCTGCCATCAATTCCTGTTTTGGAGTGTTGACAGACAGTGACAGCCAATCAGCATGCAGCTGGTGCACGGGAAGGTGCGCGCACGGTGCGCGCACTGTGCGCGCTTATAGATGTATACATTTGTTCACATTTGATTTTCTCAACAACTACTGAAGGGATTTACACCATTTAAACAAAAGGGCGATCTGCGAATCAGACTCTAACATTTTGCCAAATTTGGTGTAATTCCGTTCAGCAGTTCGGGCTGTAGCCGTGTCCAATCGTCCTATGGAAATTAACATGGAGAAACCACGTTTTGGGACCCCCCTTTTTTCTCAGCCCTCACTTCACAAATCCTCCCAAAACTTTCAAGGAAGGAGCGGAGCGGGCCATCTTCTTTGAGAAAATCACAAAGATTCATCAACCGGCACCAAAGTTATTCCCTATAGAATGTTGCGGATTTCCTATGGAAACTAGGTCCTAACTATATATATATACATATATATATATATATATATATATATATATATATATATATATATATATATATATATATATATATATATATATATATATATATATATATATATATATATGTGTGTGTGTGTGGATATATATACACATATATAATATATATACACACACATAAATATATATATATATATATATGTATATATATATATATATCACAAACTGATTTGGCAAGCAACACAGAACCGTGTATTAATGGCATTAATGGCAGCGGGAGGATTGCTAACGTTGATTTAAGATCATAAATATCCAATGGAGATTTATACCTTTGAAGTTCACGATGACGGTACATTACATGTATTTGCCGTTAGATTACATTCACACATATTTACATTTTTAGGCATAGATTTGCCCAGAAACACACAATTTTGACAGAGCCTAATTTGTGAAAAATAAGTCCCAGGGCCCTCGTCAGGAGATCACTGCACCTTGCACAACCCATTGCTCCTGCCAGCCTCACCAATGACTGAACCAACACAACTACTAACCATCACCCCCTACAAATGTGACAATTAAGGACATTCCAAGCCCCAAAGCCATATGAATGGCCTGGGCAGCAGATATTAGTCATTTGTAATGCATATTGGATTAATAAACAACTAAGGTTGTGTTCTTATCCAATTTAGATAAACAGTGCCACCATGTGGCAGACTGTCATAAGTGCCGGTGTTGACATTTAAGTGCTGGTGCAAAGCACAGGAAACCACCCGCTCAAATTAAGCACTGAAATAGCAGAGTTGGGTGTAGAAACCAAGGGCCCATGTCCCATTGTAGGCAGCTTACCCAAAAAACACCATCTTCTCATTGCCACTGAACAACTCTAATGCAGACACTTCCAAACTAATCTTGCAGCTTGGCTTGCTGTCATATTTCTGGAGTGGGTAACAGTCATCTCACTTCTGTAATTTATCAAATATGATGTGATGTCAGGACAAGAAAAGCGATCTCAGTGCATCAGAACATCCAACTGGGCCCCACTCTGTATATCGATTAAAGTATTTCAGTACTGGGGTCTCTGTCTATAAATGTTTCACTTGTTATTTTTCATTGGTATAACAAATCAAATGTATGCAATATTTGTAGTGAAAGTGTACAAACACTGTAGAAAATAGCATCTTACAACTTATCCTGTTAATGTAATTCATTCAATCCGCAATGCGTTTTAAGACACACAGCCATTTGTTAGCGGGAGCTTTAAGCAACTGAACTAAACAACAAAAGGACACGTGAGAACAAGATGCAATTGTTTCACCATAGTGCAATTTACACTTAAAGACTGTACTTTCACAATAGAGATTTCAGTCCAGCCATTCGATGCATCGAATGTATGGTGCAAACCCCTGGATAATGAATCAACAATATTGATGGGACAGAATATCGAGGACAGGACAGAATGCTGAAAATGAAATATCAACATAGGTGAGGGCAGAAGTACTACTCTCTGTTTTGAGGTGTGCACACTTTTACTTGGACCTAAGGCGGTCCTATTCTTCAGTTCATCATTATTCAATAAAAATGCATGAAAAACGTTTTTTCTGAAGCATCTTCCAATGCAATATTTTTTATTTTAATGATTTTTTCTCATTAAACTCATATTTTCAAATATTTGCAGATTTCATTGTTTAAAGCATTTCACATCAACCCAATGCATTTCGGGTACAAACGGACCCTTCCTCGGGGGTCTCTATTAAACATTAGTTGAACTCATTCTCAGCATTACATACACAACCAAGCAACAAAAGGTCTCCTGTGGGTTATGACGTTCAGCACTACCTCAGATGATTTTCCATCCATACAGAAGCAAAGTTTGCTGTTCCAAAGCCAACAGTATGCATATAAATTTCTCTGATGTCTTCTCCCCCGCTACAGCCCGAGGAGCGGCTGCAGCTCCTCTGCTCCCAGCTCCATCTGAATAGAAGAGTTCTCGAAAATGAAATATCGACAGGTAAGTAATTCTAGATTTTCTATATCTAACTCTACATATATGCACATATATGCACCTACACTGTACATATATCTTCAAGGTATGTAGATGTGGAGTTAGGAACAGTACATCTATACTGCCCTAGGTCCCTACCTTTCAATATTTTTCCCCTTGATATTCTGTCTTTGATATTAGAATACCACAATATTGTAGGTGTCGATATTCAATAGTACAATCCAAAGTTACTATGCCCAATGAGACTGAAGTATTGAACAAGTGGCACAGCTCTATGTTGTGAAAGTAATTGGAGGGCAACAGTCTTAATGCCATATTGCAAGACTGAGTTTCATAGTTTACTACTGCCACAAAACCGTACCCGCATACATAAACCACCACCTGAGGTTCCAACGACCAGCCAGGCAGTTCCGCTCCTCCTCCCTCACCCTGGCTCACATTCCTTGCATCCGCCGGAGCTGCTGCAGAGGTCGTTCCTTCTACTACCTCACTGCAAAGTCCTAGAACAACATCCCCCTCCACTAATGCACCACCTTATCACTTGAAGATTTAATGAAGAAGCTCAAGACATGGCTCTTCGACCGAGGCCCGCAGAACCCCATCGCCTGGAGACCCCCCAGGGTGACAAGTCGAGCTCTACAAGAACCAATTGATTGATTGATTGATTTACTATTGCTGTTTTGAGTAAAGATCTTAGTGCTTCCTCGCCCTATAACCTTTCTATCCATTATAGACACACCTTTCCCACTTGGAACAAGCATGACCCAACCGTATGCAAATCAGTCTTGACTCTCCCTCAATAAGAATAGTCCAACCTGAACTGTGAGGCCAGGTCATCCCTGATCCGGAATACGTGCAACTCAAGGAAAGTTTTATCCCTGATTGGTGCTCTTCAGTCAGGTGTAGCAGGGTTCCAATGGCACAGTGAACAGTCGATTGACATCTGGGCATACCCAACGTACTTAGTGCATCACGCTGAAGTATAAAAAAAGTGATGGGTGGAATGCTTGAATTAATCTCAGCCACTGGTAATTACTCAAGGCCACATCCGAGTCCACCATTATTTTATACCTGATGCCACCTCATTTTGGACTAAGCCATATGCAAATCATTAGAGCTTCAAGACACTGAGTCTCACAACGAGATACTCTAAAGTCAACACCCACGTGCCCGCCAACATTTGCCACCACCTGGAGCTCCCATTGTTACTTCTCCAACTATAGCTCTTACTCCTGTGGAGTGTCCATTCTAATACGCAAATCCTTGCCATTTCAGCATTTGTCCATGACAACTGATGTGGAGTGACGCTACCTTTTGGTAATATGTCGACTGCTAGGGCAACACATATTGATGATTAATGTATACTCCCCACATGTGGACAGTCCGGAGTTTTATCAACGCCTGCAAACACAGATAGATTTAGTAGAAGCTGACCAAATTTTTCTAGGAGGGGACCTCAACATCCTCTCAGAGCCGACGTTCGATAGCACAGCAACCCCCCCCCCCCGCCCAAAAAAATAATGCCCGATCTCACATGGTACTGCAGGACATATGCTAGTCATGTACACTACATGATGCATGGTGTCACATGCACCCACAAAAGCCAGCATACACAAACCCCTCGACAATACAATACATGGACGCAACTAGACTTTTGGCTATTATCTTGTACTGTGCTCCCATGGTTTCAAGATATCAAACACCTCCCCCGCACACTATCGGACCATTCTCCAGTGATCCTGACCATGCAAATCCCAGGAGTGGGAGGGATTGAGCTGCTGTGCCGATTTTCTGCAATGGTGCTGCATGACTCAGTGTTTAAAGATGAACTTCGGAATGTGATAGTAGAGTACTTTTGATTAAATGAAGGGTCGGGATCATCACAGGCCATCCTGTGGGAGGCCTTAAAAGCATACATGAGAGGGATATGCTTCACCAAAAGTTCAGGGATATTGAGAGACCTCCGACGGACACTGTCCAGAGTGGAGGGTGAGTTTCTAACAAAGGACCATGATCAGACCACCAGTGGGGCCCCAGACTATTTGACTAAACGAGCTACTCTGATGGCTGAATATCAGGAGGTGGCGGAAAGAGAGACTCACTTTTTGGGTAAATATCCGAAGGCCTGGAAATACGGAGAAGGGGAGAGACCAGGACATACGTTAGCTCGGCTACTACATCTGCCATTGGGTCAATCTTACATATCTGGTTTTCAGGGTCATGATGACGCATACGTGGCAAACACAAAAGGAGTTCATCAGGAATTGCTGTGGTACTACACTGACAAGTACTTAACAAAGCAAACGACAGACACAAGTGGAATTAATAGCTATCTGGAAGAGGTGACAATGGTCTGGCTCACGACTGCGCAATAGCAATTCTTAAGTGAGCCTTTCACTACTGAAGAGCTTATGCAGACTATAGATGCAATGGACCACAACAAGGCCCGGGCCTCGATGGGTTCGCTGGAGCCTTTTATAAGGAATACAAGAACATTCTAGCACCGCACCACCTCGAAGTATATGCAGAAACACTGAAAGAGGGAGTTCTCCATCCTACACTCTACGAATCAGTCATAGTATTGCTACTGAAACCTAGAAAGGACCCAATGCGATGTGAGTCATATAGGCTGCTGTCATTGTTAAACTTTGATACTTAAATACTTGCTAAGATCGTGGCGCACCATCTCCCACTACTAATGGGGCAGATTATATCGCCTGCTTAGTCGGGATTTATCCCACATAGGTTTACTGCACTGAATCTCCAGACGATTTTTGCAGTCCTCCATAGGATAGCACCAACAGTTTCGGACTTGGCAGTGTTATTAGACGCTGGAAAGGCCTTTGACTCCTTGGAATGGTCCTTTCTACAAGCCGTGTTGCGAAAATAAATTAGATTTCCCGATGGGCTTCATATCCATCCTCACATTACTATATACACACGATAACAAAACAGTTTTTTATTTCCCGAGGCACTCGGCAGGGCTACCCACTGTCGCTGCTCCTTTTCATTATAACGTTGAATCCCCTGGTGAAGCAAATGTACAAAAACCACCTACATTGAGGGTTACAGTTTAAAACGGGCCCCTTACTAATAACGTTATATGGGGAAGACATTATACTGTATATCATGCACCCCCGCCAACAATTTAGCACCGTTACACAAGATCATGCTCTATGGGACGATGTCTCGGTTATACATTAACTGGCAAAAATCTGAGGTGTTCCCAGTTACAGAGGTCAGAGACTATACCTTTGGAGAATTTCCACTGACATGGTGTGTCGGACACATAATATCTGGGGATCACCTTGCATAGGAACAAGGAGTAGATACTTAGGCTCCACTATGGGCTAGTAATGGACAAACTTAGTACCAAAATGGACAGGTGGATTAAACTTCCGCTTTCAATGGCTGGCCGTATAGCCATTATCAAAATGCTAGTCCTACCCCACCTACTCTATTTATTTAATAATATCCCTAACTAATGCATAATGCATTTTTTGTCCAGGTGTATACAAAATTGGTGCGTCTCATTTGGGGTGGGCGGCAGCCATGTATTGTCTGGAGCACACTGGTTCTTCCATATGAAAAGGGAGGGTTTAGTGTTCCGAATATACAGCTATACTATTTAGTAGCACAATGTAGCTATGCACGGCACTGGTATCCTCTAGATGCATGTATACCTTATTCCAAGCCTGGTATAGACCTGGCGAGCCCGGTGCCAGTGCGCGCCCTGTTGCTTGCGGGTTTGCCGCAACATAAAACTGATATCCAAACTGTGTCCACCGCTTGCTGGGCCTGGAAGAGACTGCTCCGGATGACAGGGGGCACAGAACAGTATTCAACTGAGCTGCCCTTAATAGATAACCAATGGCTTTCAATCACAACGGAGCTGTTAGTGAAGCGCACCCTAAGGCGATACGAACTCCACACGTTTGGTGATGTCTTTCCCAGAGGTCACGTCTTCTCATGTACTGAAGATGCCCGTTTCACAGAAACCACACAGCTTGACCACTTCGTATTGGCTCGACTTCAGCATGCACTTAGAAGTACAATATTGACATACCCTATAGAACCGAATATTTTTACACCACTTACATTATTTATCATGGATGGGGAGGGAGATTTATATCACATGAGTGGGGAACTACTGCCCACACGAGATACCAAGCTAAGAACTGCTTGGAAGATGGACTTGATAAAGTTTGGCATGTCTGCTGTCAACAAACAGGCCTGGTGTCCTGTAACCACCGACACAAGATGATCCACTACAAATTTCCACATAGAATATACATTACACCGACAGCAGTGGCTCGCATGGATCCTTCCCATTCCTCACAGTGCCCTAAATGTCAGACCCCTCGTTCTGACTTCTTACATATGAACTGGACCTGTTGCAAAATAGCAGAGTACTGGAGACAAATATTCACAGAATTAGAGCAAATGACACAATTACAGTTAAAACCATCCCCCCTTCTGGCACTGCTAGGCCTCAGCACTGATTTTCCCAAGGCCGCGCATAGATTTGTTGCAATTGTCTTACTCCTGGCGAAAAGGGAACTGGCTATACACTGGGGACACAAATACACTCCAACGGTGAGATAGTGGATTAACAGTCTTACGTATTGCAATACCAATAGTGAACTGTATGCTACGATGCTGCCCCCTACATCTAGACCTAAAGATATTTGGCAAACTCTAAAGGACTAACTATGAACAACAAACCTTCCCAGTGTTGTTACATACATGTTGGTCCTATTTGCATTGGTGGAGTCCCTGCAGTTGTGGGCTATAGGTAACAGGAACAGGCTACACTTATTATGGGTGAAGAATGGTGCCAAACCACCACAGTTACCCACTGGGGGAAATGTGCCTTAATTGATATGACTCCATATATGCTGTTTTACATGGCATTTGTATTGCAAATATACATGGGAAAAATGTGACAATATACTATGTAGCACCAAGAGTACTATATATTAAAAATAAAGGTACTCTAAAGTCTCCAGTAGTAAAAAGAAAGTGTTTTTGGTCCTGATGCTATATCAGGAGGGAAAGTAGTGACATTGAAGCAATCTCGAATCCATCAAAGACAAAGCCAAGCAACACAGCTAGTCAGGTTTCTAGGGATTTACATTACTTTAAGATGTTCAGTGTTTGGGATTCTAACACCATAATAAATGTTAGGCCTTACCAATCAGAAGGACATGTAACTTGGGCGCCGCAGGGAAGTGGAGTCTATAGCAGTTAGGTTTCAAGAGACACAAACATGGTGTGTTCCTCAAAGTAATGCAGGAGGGGGAACACCATACCAACACGCATTACAGATATTTGGAGCCCTCCATATGAGTAGAGATGCCAGCCAAGCCAGACACCCAATGTAAGAAGGATACATTGTATCCCTCACTTGTATTTGTGAATAGGCTGTTCCTTCTTGCGCTTGAGCACTTTGTTCCCCAAGCGGACGCAGTTGGGGATTCACCCTGTACCTCCTCGTAGCGCCTGGTATCGTAGCCTGCTCGCTGCTGCCTGATATATAACTTGCGCTGCTTCGCTAGAATAGTGAAATTTAATTTTGGCATATAGTCATTGATGTTAAGTTTTTGACCGCATCGCCTGCATTTAGCATTTTGTGACGCTAGCACTGGCCAGATCTCTGCTTGCTTCGGCTGTGCCCCGCTTTGGCTTAATATTTGCATCCATTTTGTTGTTGTGACGCTGTGCCCCGCTTTCGCTTAATATTTGCATCCATTTTGTTGTTGTGACCTCTCCCGTAGCCCCACCCCGCTACCGCCTCCCAGCTGACCCTCCCTCGCCCCTCCCCCTCCACTATCCATATATGACTGATGCATTTGCACGCAGCGTTCACGCGCAGCGGTCGCGCCCCATGCACGCAGAAGGTGCGCCAAAGGTAAGCCCGTCTACGCCCATTCGCGCCTGGACCGCGCCCAGTGCCAGACCCCCTGGTCCCCGCCCTACCCAGCCCTCTCGCTTCACGTATGATGCCGCAACTCTCCTCGCCCTTAACCCCGGACAAACACCACAATGCTACGAAGCTGCCCCGGGACGTACCCACGGTCCCTTCGCCTGCCGCTCCTGCAAATTTACCAGCGATAAGACCAACCCCACATCCACTAACCCCAAACACAGCTCCGACTCTAACCAGCTGAAGTGCATCCTGCTGAACACCCGCTCGGTCCACAGACACGCCACTGAACTCTGGGATCTACTCGACACTACATCACCGGACGTCGCCTTCCTTACTGAAACATGGATGAACGTATCATCAGCACCCGACATCGCCATAGCCATCCCGAACAATTACAAGATCATCCGGAAAGACTGCACCGTCCAAACAGGAGGAGGCATCGCCATCGTCCACAAGAACACTATCAAAATCACGACCAGCTCCGACGATAACCTTACAACCGCCGAACACCTCCACTTCCAGATCCACACCGACCCTAGGACCACATTCAGAGGCACCCTCATCTATAGGCCTCCTGGAACCCGTAAACAATTCAGCGAAGACATCACTGACTTCATCAGTCCACATGCCCTCGCCTCCGAGAACTACATTCTACTAGGAGACCTCAACTTCCACCTGGAAAAGAAAAACGACAACAACACCACCACCCTTCTTGACAACCTGGCCAATCTCGGCCTCAAACAACTTGTTGACACCCCCACCCACGTAGCCGGACATACGCTCGACCCAATCTTCACCTCCAGCAAACACATCTCATTCGATCACACCACAGATCTCCATTGGACGGACCACTGTTGTGTTCACTTCAACTACAAAACCACCTCGACCCACAACCCCCCACAACCTATCCCCCGGAGAAAATGGAACAAAATCACCACCGACCAACTCCTCACATCGCTCAACCAGAACCCACCCGCCCTCTCATCGGACCCAAACCAAGCCGCCACCAAACTCAAACAATGGATCACTCACAGCGCGGACGAACTAGCACCCTTGAAAAACCACCACACCAAACAAGACAACAAAAAGGCCCCCTAGTTCAACGATGACCTTAAGAAATCCAAGAAGCTATGCCGTACTCTCGAGAAAATATGGAGAAAAAACCCAACCACCGACAACATGACCACCTTCAAGTCAGCCACCCGCAAACACCACCAGCTAATTCGATCCACCAAGAAATCACCATTCAAGAATCGACTCGACAACAACGCCCATAACAGCAAGGAACTATTCAACATCGTCAAAAAATTCACCAACCCCACCGCAGCCTCAAACGACATCACTCCCTCCCAAGACCTCTGCGATTCGTTATCCTCCTTCTTCTACAACAAAATCGCAGCATACATTACAGCTTCGAAAACAGTTCCAACGAACAATCCTCTCCACCCCCCTCAGAACCTAAACCGCCCTCTAACAACCTCATCGCCTGGAACCCAATCTCCACTGAAGACACCATCCGCCTAATGAATTCCATCCACTCTGGCTCGCCAACCGACCCATGTCCACACGACATCTACAACAAAGCAGACTCCATCATCGCACCCCATCTCCGTGACGTCATCAACTGCTCCTTCAACTCCGCCACCTTCCCAGAAAGTTGGAAGCATGCCGAAGTCAGCGCCCTCCTGAAGAAACCCACAGCAGACCCCTCTGAACTCAAAAACTACCGCCCCATATCTCTCCTTCCATTCCCGGCCAAAGTCATTGAGAAAGCCGTCAACAGCCAACTCGCCGCCTTCCTCGAATCCAACAACTCCCTCGATCCCTCACAATCCGGCTTCCGAGCCAAACACAGCACTGAAACCGCCCTGATCACAGCTACAGACGACATCCGAACACTACTGGACAATGGAGAAACAGTGGCCCTCATTCTACTCGACCTCTCCGCCGCCTTCGACACTGTCTGTCACAACACCCTCATACAACGCCTCAGCAACATCGGTATAAAAGGTAAAGCATTGGACTGGATCATCTCGTTCCTCGCCGGAAGAACCCAGAGAGTCCGCCTCCCCCCTTTCAAATCAGAGGCCACCGAAGTCATCTGCGGGGTTCCACAAGGATCATCACTCAGTCCCACCCTCTTCAACGTTTACATGAGTCCACTTGCTTCCATCGCGCGCCAACACAACCTCAATATCATCTCCTACGCTGACGATACCCAGCTGATCCTTTCCCTCACCAAAGACCCCAACACCGCCAAAACCAATCTTCACGAAGGCATGAAAGAAGTAGCCATATGGATGAAAAACAGCCGCCTAAAACTTAACTCAGACAAAACATAAGTGCTCATCCTAGGATCATCCCCCTCTGCCTGGAACTACTCATGGTGGCCTTCGGATCTAGGCTCCGCACCCACACCCACGGACCACGCTCGTAACCTAGGCTTCATCCTAGACTCCTCCCTCTCGATGACCAGACAAGTCAACGCCGTCTCATCCTCCTGCTTCAACGTACTTCGTATGCTCAAAAAAATCTTCCATTGGATCCCCACCGAGACAAGAAAGACTGTCACCCACGCACTGGTTACGAGTCGACTTGACTACAGAAACACCCTCTACGCCGGAATCACAGCCAAATTACAGAAAAAACACCAACGCATCCAAAACGCATCGGCGAGACTCATTTTGGACATCCCTCGCCAAGATCACATCACCGGCCACCTGAAAGACCTCCACTGGCTTCCCGTCAACAAGAGAATAACATTCTGTCTCCTCACCCACGCACACAAGGCCCTCTACAAACTAGGATCCGAATGCCTCAACACTCGACTATCCTTCTACACACCCACCCGCCAACTAAGATCCTCCAATCAAGGCCTCGCCGCAGTCCCGCGTATCCAAAGATCCACCATGGGAAGCAGATCCTTCTCCAACTTGGCGGCCAAGACCTGAAACTCTCTCCCCACTCACCTCCGCCTTACACAGAACTACATCTCCTTCAGAAAAGTACTTAAAACCTGGCTATTCGATAAATAAATAACCTCCTCCCCAAGCGCCCTGAGACCCTCTGGGTGAGTAGTGCGCTATACAAATTCTTGAACTTGAACTTGAACTTAAGTGAATGCTGCAAGAGATAGGAAGGAAAGACCTTGACGAATGAGACAAGTGCGGGTCTTCCCTTTATTGGAGATTATATTCCCAGTATAGGATTCATCATCAAATCTTTATTATACAGCCATAAAAGAACAGATAAAAAACTATTCAAATCGATAAAAACATTATAAAATACATATAAATCAAAACAATCAGTTTAAAAAGTAATCTAAAATACATTTAAATATACTACCTATCAGACGGGGAAGTTTCTGTAACGAGAACTTTAAACGTCATGTTGAAGACTGTGCAAAAAATAGGATTCTATGACAAGGACCCTCTGAACAGAGGGAAAAAAAATTGTGAAGAGGCTGACACATCACTCACATGTTCTCAGTTACACATTTGTGCTCCTCGATTGACCAGTACCAAAGACATGGGCTACCGGAAATCTTTGAAACAGTGTAGACGTCAGATGGCTTAGTTCTGATCCGACCCCTACACTGACAATTGAGTCGAAATGTCAACGCACATCTCTGGTTGTCATGTGAATAAGCTCTCATGGGGATTACTGTCTGAACTATAAGGTTTTCCCTATGTTAGGCCAAATGTACACCAATTGATGCTTCTGTTTTTTTATGGCATTATGTAAATATTCACAACATAGTGAGCACTGAAACCATCTGCACTTTGCTGAATTACTTATGGTCTATTACATGGAACATGTATTGAGAAGAGCAGCCTTGTGGTGTTTTTCAATTAATTAATTAATTTTATTTATGGAGTTTTATAAAGCGAGAACATGACCCATCCGGGAATCAGAGCACTGTACATATAGCAATCAAGCCATACATAACAGAAAAAGAGAAAAACACGAAAACAAGAGAAACAATAATCATGAAATTACACACACACACACATATATATATATAGCTATGTGATCAAGCCTCTTTTGAGGTGAAACGCGTCATGGTGGATTGCAGGCTGAAACTCTAGGCACAAAATAAATGCACTGAAGAAACTGCACCTACTTTGTGGTCTCGCTCCTTTCGTTGTTCTGTGGGGGAAGCAGGAGAAAAAACGACGACTTTTGGAGATATATATATATATATATATATATATATATATATATATATATATATATATATATATACTAGCAGCGCGTCCCGACGTTGTCCGGGTATGAATTGCTGCCAGCCAGTAGTATATTGTTTTGTAGGATTTCGTTTTGATAGCATTTCTTATCTGTGACAGGCCTGTGAAACGCTCCGATTCACAGTGCACTGCTGATGCACTTAAGAGTGCGCGTTCAGTAGTGTGTGAACTCGAGTTTCCCTACTTTATTTTTCCTTGCAATATTATATAGCGCGAACTCGACAACATGGCATGAGCACAATTTACATTACAGAAGAACACATTCATTTGTGGTAGGCACAGGGAGACAAAGCGATTTGCCTCGAATCACAGGATGTTGAGCTGATGCCGAGATTCGAACGTAGCTCCCCAGCTCTAAAGTTCGCAATTCAAGAACTTGTGGCGGGAGGTGTGTCTAAAAGTGTATGTCGGTGCTGGCCATCAATGAGAGAGACCTGTGCTTTTTTCAAATGGGTGGTGAAAAAATATGAGTATGTTGCTGGAGATGGTGTCCGCCGTGCCACCAATGTACTTACTGGGGGAGGGTAAACACCCATTATTCGTAACTTTCTTTCCGCATACCATCACTCCGCATACTTTAATTACGAAAGTACCATGACTCCGCAATGCCATTATAACGCATGGCATTACATTTTATATGCTTTTACCGCGCATACATTTACAACGAAATTCTTTGTAAATGCATGAATGGTAAAAGCATGTTTTTTTTAAATGTTTGGATACGGTAAGTATGGGTATAGGGGTATATGTTTTGGGGTACTGAGGTATATGTTTTGGGGTGTTTGGGTATTTTAAGGGTTCAGATATAGTTTTGGGTTATGGGGTACAGGGGTAGTTTTAGGGTTTAGGGATAGGTATGGGTTTTGTGGTACAGGGGTATTTTTAGGGTTCAGGGCTAGGTTTGGGTTTTGGGGTATAGGGGTATTTTTAGGGGTCACGGGTAGGTTTGAGTTTGGGGTACAGGGGTATTTTAAGGGTTCAGGGCTAGGTTTGGGTTTTGGGGTACAGGGGTATTTTTAGGGTTCAGGGGTAGGTTTAGGTTTTGGGGTACAGGGTTATTTTTAGGGTTCGGGCTAGGTTTGGGTTTTTGGGTGCAGGGGTATTTTTAGGGTTTAGGGGTAGGTTTGGGTTTTGGGGTACAGGGGTATTTTAAGGGTTCAGGGCTAGGTTTGGGGTTTGGGGTACATGGGTATTTTAGGGTTCAGGGGTAGGTTTGGGTTTTGGGGTACAGAGGTATTTTTAGGGTTCAGGGCTAGGTTTGGGTTTTGGGGTACAGGGGTATTTTTAGGGTTCAGAGGTAGGTTTGGGTTTTGAGGTACAGGGTTATTTATAGGTTTCAGGGCTAGGTTTGGGTTTTGGGGTACAGGGGTATTTTTAGGGTTTAGGGATAGGTTTGGGTTTTGGGGTACAGGGTATATTTATAGGGTTAAGATGGGTAAGTGTTTAAGGGTGTTGGGGTATTTTAAGGAGTAAGGGTGGGTTATGATTATGGGGTGAAGGGGTATTTAAAGGGAGCAGGGTGGGATTATCACCCAATATGAGACATGGCATGAAGGGCGGAACGTACCACACGCCCCCAGCGTTTGTCACGCCCCCAGCACAACGCAGACACGCCCACAAGGGACTACTTTGCTGGCACGGTTCTTTTACCTTTTAAATGTATATGGTGGGCGTCTGCATAGCCTATGTCCTTCTGCTGCAACTGCCCTTTCTAATGCTGTATTGGGTGTTGTGATTGGTGCTGTGGTTCCTGAGATTACCCGCCTCAAAGGTTTGGGCTCTCTCTTTATTATATTAGTATGGATATATATATATATCTATATACATTCACAATCAACACTATACTAGCACAAGATGTATTTATTTAGGCACAATCTGTGGATGTCTACCTACAAAGGAATCCCACCGGACAGCTGGGTGCAGCATAGTCAAGTTATCCCAGTCCGCTTTGGGTGTAAAGGGTTTAGTCCATGTTCATGCATACTCATGCAAGGGTGTGGCCAGATACTGTACCTTGCCTGTGTTGCTCTGCTGAATTTTTCCTGGAAGGGAGACAGGTCTATGCTTCCTCCCATATGACAAGGTGGGCGGTGACTTCTCAGCATTCCACTCGAGCGTGGGAAAGGAAGATTCAGACATGTCGTTCTGACCCCTTGCCTTGTGGCATAGTTTGATGTGGCCTTTAGTGCTCTCTGTAAGTTTACAGAAACCACATTCTCTTGGGTACTCTTGAGTACACCGATCTGGGCGAGCCCACCTGTCCCCCCAAGGGACTCCAGGTAAGGTATGTCCCAGACAGAGATTCTGAACCTTCCCTGTTGCCATGGAGTTTCCAAACAAGTGACTAAACAGCGGATTACGGTTCCTGTCTGACAGTAACCCATTTCACAGCAGTTCAAGTGATGCACATTTGCAGTAATTCAAGTTCTGCTTTTGGAATCTCATGTTACACATCACATTTTCTAAAATAGGCTGGCTGATCTGTGCCTGCCTTGTTTCCTTTCTCCACTCACTTTAAAAAAATCTGGTGTCTGACTATATGAAGATCAAGGTAAGAGAGTGGCACTGATGAATAATCTATTCCTACTCTAAAGACAAATGTTTGTCCACAATCTTGCCCAATTCGTAATTAATAGACCATCCTCCAGTTGAAATGAGGCAGATTACCCACAAGGTGTCCAAAAGTTCCCATCTCAGTTCTGGGGTGATTTTTGTCGATGGTTGAATCACCGTCGCTGATTCTGAGGTTCCTGTAAAATATCTTACAGTTTGTTCCCTAACACAATTATATTTAGATGTTTTTCTAATCCAAATTAGGAGAACCTCTAAAGCAATCAGTATTCTAAAACAGAACATTTCTATAATTTTAAACAAGAAAATGCTATTTCATTGCAGCCTACTGGTCTGGTGGTGCACTCAAGAGATCAGCATACAACACAACACAAGACAATACAACACTGGGGAAATATTAGAGTTTCCCTGTGTACGCTTTGATAGATACATTGTGGCTAAGAAGAGCGGGCTTCGGCTACTGCACCTGTAACTCACTCAAGCCTTTTAGGCCTGTGTTTTAAAAAAAAAAGTGGTAAGTGATCAACACTGAGCAGGCCTGCTTAATGCCTATGTATGGATTTAAGTACACAAAAAGTGATGAATGGAATGCTTGAATGAATCTCAGCCACTGGTAATTACTTGGGCCCCATCCCAATCCATCTTTATTTTGCACACCATGCTGTTTCAGCTAGGACCCAGGCATAGGCAAATCAGTCTTTCTCCTGCGGAAAAAGTCCAGCCCAAACTGCCCAGCCTGGTCCTTCCTGGACAGAACACAAGCAACACAGGGCCAGTTTTGCTCTTATTAGAGCTCATCAGATAGGTATAGCTCGGTTCCAGTGACACAGTGTGCACATGACCCACATCTGGGCATACCAGTCACACTTAGGGCGTCACACGGAAGTATACAACAAGTGATGTATTGAATGCTTTAAATAATCTCAGCCACTGGTAATTATTCAGGGCCGCATCCCAATACTTCATGATTTTGCACACCATGCCACCTCAATTTGGACGCAGCCATATGCAAATCAATCTTGACCCTTCTCCAGTGGGAACATTCGAGCCCCTAACTGCCAGGCCAAGTTGTCCCTGAATTGGAGAACAAGGAACCCAAGACTGATTTGCATGTGGCTGGGACCAAACTGAGGTGGCAACGTCTGCAAAATAACGAGGGACTGGGATGCATACCTGAGTCACTACCCGTTGCCGAAATTAATTCAAGCACTCCATCCAGCACTTTTTTTTATTCTTAAGTGTGTTGCGACAAGTGGGATAGGTTGCCCAGACATGCGTACAGTGTATACTGTGTCACTGGAACCAAGCTGCACCTGGCTGATGAGCCCTAACTAGGGTCAAAACGGTCCTGGTTTGCTTATGTTCTGGTCCAGGGAGGAGCTGGCCTGGCAGTTCGGGTTGGACTGTTCCCATTGGAGGAAGGGCAATACTGATTTGCATATGGGTGGGTCACAACTGAGCTGGCATGGTGTTCAAAATAACAGTGGACTGTGGCTGTTATTATTTTGAGTATTCTATCCATCACTTTTTTTGTATACTTTAGTGTGTCATCATAAGTGGGAGGGGTCTGCCCAGACCTTGGTTCTATGCACACTGTCTCACTGGAACCAAGTTATACTTGGCTGATGAGCAGTGGTGGCTGTTGATTTTTGAAAGTGGTGAGGCGGAAAATTTGTGGTGGTGTGCACTGTGGCGAGCAAGCTAAGAGGGGTTTGGGGGGTTCTCACCCCACGAAAATTTTGAAAAAAGAGTGGGCAAATGATGCTATTTCAAGCAATTTGAAAAAGCAAGAAGGTTGATAAAGAAATTGTGAAAGTGCAGTTATTACATTGAAAAGGAGATGTCATATAATAACATAAGTAGCTAGCTGCTTATTCTGTATAACCAGAGAGCCTTCATTCAAGAAATTCTTTGAAGCCAGCAGAGAAACCACATTTCAACAAGGCGAGAGACCCTATCCATGGCATCCCATCCATGGCCATCCCATCCAGAGGAATCAAACGAAATCTGTTTCAGCAAACATCACTACACCTTACTGCACTGCCTACATGCTTGAAGCAGGCATCTGATTTGGAGCTTTTTCCACGAGGCTAAAAGAGCTAGAAGGACGCAGAAGCACTATAAGCTGGTTGAAGGCGCACGTGATGACAGTGACGTGTTTCAGTTCACATAAGTATACTTAGTTCTTCCAGACAAGAACATGTCAGCCCCATATACTTTGGAGTTTTAGAACGAGCCATCAATGATGAAGGGACAAAATCAAGGGCAAACATTCCATTTTGATTCAGAAAGTTTATTAATGGTTGAGCTCTGCTTGAATGCTGAAAACATGGTAATAGGGCTTTTTATTTTAAAAAGGAAAGGCATGGCGATAGCGTCATTGTGTGATCCACAAGCTCAGATCCACCAGAACAATTATGACCTATTTAACTTCTGTGAAGCACACAGTAAAAAATTACTGGAAAACAAGTTCAAATATGAGGTATGAAATTTAGATTATTATGCTGCCTTGCTTCATTCCAATTTAGGGGAGGGACGGCGTAATACTGTGCTGCTGTAGGTGTTCTCATTGTTTAAATATGTGTAATGATAACAATAAAAAATTTAATTATTAATTTCAGCATTGTGTTCTGTGTTACTGAGTTAAAAGGAGGAATATAATATTTCGTTTTTGCAGCACTCTATCTAGACCGGTGGTCTTCAGTTATCGTGACATCATGGCATGCACCTCTGAGAAGCATAGACGCTGGATGCTGCCAACGCTTCTCGGAGGTACGTGCCAGCAGAGCCTAGCTTCACAAACATTTATGTCTGCACTCTGCGTTCCCCTTATATAAACATTCACACTATATTAAGTGCCGTAACTCTGCACTTCAAAGTGCGTGAGTGTTTATATGGCGGTAACACGACCCGAAGGTATTAGAGTGCAGCTTTACATGAGCACGCACCAGTTAGTTACAGTACACAAGGAGGAAATCCATCCCACAAGCTTTTTTGTTAAGCACCATGGGGCGATTAAGTGATTTGCCCAGAATCACAGGATGTTGAGTCGACACCGCTAATACTCGAACCTGGTTCCCCCAGGTGAACCAGGTTCCAGTATCGGTGTCGATGACTCAACACCCCTTCGAAATTTGCCAGCTCAACTCTGCTCATTACCGCCATTACTGCACAAGTCGCACAATACAACTAGGCGGCCAAGAAGTCCAATATAAGCAACACCAGTACTCAGCGGCGGCCGGCATGCTTGAGGGAGGGAGGGGGGCGCGGGTGGGAAATAAAACCAATTACAATTAAAACAAAACGTACCTGAGTGCCGGGATACCGCTCCGCCTCCTCTCCGGCCTGTACTGGTGGGTCTGCGTTTTCCTGCTGCAGGAAGCAGCCAGCAGGCAGCTTCCCTCCCCTACGCAACGCAAGCGAAGCCAATCACAATGCTGGTAGGCGCAGCAGGTGAGCGCCCCAGCCGGGACATTTTCTCTGCATAGAGAAAAAGGGAGAGTGGGCGGTTCTGATCGAGGGCAGGGGGGGGTGGCTTGCCCACTGTTGTGGGTACTGACTGCTTGGTCAGCTCCAGTGCGAGAAGGCAGAAACATAAATGGTAGTTTTTCCTGTTTATGTTTCTGCCTTCTCACACCGCGAGAAAGCAGTGAGGCAACGTCCCCACGCCCCAATGGGGGAGCCGGCACTGCTGATGAGCCATAACAAGGGCAAAACCAATCGTGGGCTGCTTATGTTCCAGTTCAGGGAGGACCTGGCCTGGCAGTTCAGGCTAACTTTTCTCAATGCATTAGGGCCAAGAATGATTTGCGTATTGGAGGGTGGGGGGTCTAAACTGAAGTGGAATTGTGTGCCCAACAACAATGGACTGAGATGAGGCCCTGTGTGATTACGAGTGGCAGTTATCAATTCAAGAATTCCATCCATCACTTTTTTGTAAATTTAAGTATTTATCTATTTTAGATATTTGAAAAGAGAGACTTACCCACATACTAAAGATAAAATAGGTCACATTCAAACTGAAAGTAGCAGCACCAATAACTATTATAATGCAGTAAGTGATCAGAAGATCTGAAAACGAAATGCGATTAATTTAGCGTAGGAAGTGAGCTTTGAAGAGCTTGTGAAAGGCAACTACACTTATGTTTTTAAAACATAGCTTAATTCGTCTACATCAAAATCAAGAGAATTCATGAAGATCCCCTTTCAAATGTCAAAGTCCTTATAACACACCAGATATGTTTACAAGTGGTGCACTCTACGACCCTCTCCTCTTACGCTAAAGACAGTGTTCCAGTAAACTAATAAATGCTTAACCACATTGTTAAGAGACCTAATAATCCATTACACACAAGGTAGTTAAGGTTTCGTCCAGAAGGCAGCACAGAGACAGCTATGCTCTGTGTTTAATTTGAGCCATTGGTTGCCGGTCAAGTCCACTCATTTTTTTGCAAGCAGCACTTATTTTTCCTCATTTACATTTCCTGAGAGCAAAAGAGCGAAAAACAAACAGAGGGGAAATGAGGTGAAAGAGAAAGACAGAAACAAGTCACAAAGGGGAAAAGTAGGAACATGTAGAAGTGAGCTAAAAGGCAGGGGGTGCATGTTACTCGATTAAGAAGTCATGAGGTGGATTACAGACTATGCAGCCTCGGTGTGCCTCCATGTAATAGTGCCAGATGCGGACTTCTGAGCAGAATTTTGGGCACCAGCACTCACTCTTTTACAAATCGACATACTCAAAATTCTGGATAGGGATGATTCTTGTTTAATATTTCACTATGGTGTTTGACACAATTTACCACATCTCACTACTACACGCTCCTCACTCAAGTGTGGAGATCAATGCAAATGTCTTAAAATTATCCCAATCATGTCTCTCTTTAAGATCTCAGTTTTCAAAACTGGACAATTTTGAATTCACATCAGTCCCTCTTGAAATGCTGCATTCCGCATGGCTCAATCTTGTCACCTTATATATACAGTCTATGAACCCCTCATCTCCATGATTTAGGCCAAAAACATATCCTTACACCATTATGCTGACCTTACAAAACTATATTGAAGAGTATTTAAATGGACAGCATAGCCAAACTTAAACAATTCTTCTTTATACTAACAAAGTACCTACGGTTGACAAGACTATGGGGCATATTAATATAGATAATATAATATAGGGCATATTAATAGGCATATTAATATAGACAATATAATATGTCCTGTACATCTAACCTGGGCTTCTATTTGAATTCTTTAACGCATATTAGCAAGCCCATTATCACCATTTTAGCGGCAGTTTCCTGCCGCTAAAACGGCGATAATTATAACGAGGTTCTTGCTAATATGCCCCCAAGTTTTTGCTCCACGAGTTTCCACCTCCTGCTCCAAAATGCCTAAAGAAACATCTCTCATTATCTTTTTCGTTTAGTACCCTAGTCCAAATATCTCAAATTTAAATCAACCAAAAACGTAATATATGAGAATACGTCAGCAAACTCTCTAAAGCAGCTTTGTTACATCTCCACTTGTTAAAAAAATGAAACACTGCCATCCACCATCGGACTTCAACAGGGGCGACTCCTTCGTTATTGCAGAAGAGCATCACCCCTTGGTCAGAGCCAGGGGATAAAAAACAATGATAATACAACTATGCGCATTTACATTTCCCCAACCCACCTATGTTGCACAGCCAGGTGGGAGAACTGTCCCAGGCTTACAGGCATTGTCTGAGCAACAAACCAGGCCGCTCAGACCAATCCTGGCGCTGCTCTCAATCTAGGAATAGCACGAGAGTAGCACCGGGTGTGAAGTCAGGGAGCCTGTGCAGTGCGAGCCATGCGATCCTGAAAGAAGCTGGACTCCGGCTGCATTAGCGGCAGGGCCAGGTAAGTCCTTTTTTAATATATATATATTAATTATTCCCCCTCCCCTCTCCATGCTACCATACCACTTGGGTTTGGTAGCAGCTGCCACTGGACTTCAACAAAGCTGCATAAGCCGTGCCACTCTAACATATGGCTGTGGTAATGCAGTTCATGCAGGCCTCCATTGACTGGCAACTACAGCTCTCAGAGTAATTTTACATTCGTCATAGATTGGTCCCTAGAGCCATAAAATCAGATCAGATGTTGACTATTATAAGGGAACACCCAATAATTTACAATAGGAGCTAGTGCTCTTCAGCCCCCACTCAATATCCATTTCGAATATTTAATACCGGTGCAATCACTAAGGGACCATCCACTATAGATCCCCACTCTGTCAATTGAAGACAGATTTTCAAATCAATTCAATATTAGTTTGCACCCAGTAATAAAAGTGCAATACATCATACGTTCATTTGTTATACAACATAACTCCATTCACACATAAAATGAGGTAGCAATGTCATTCAGTTTTCATGTGTCTTATTCTTCTTGTTTTTCTAAAGTATCTTTAAAGGGTTGAGTCCATTCAATACTTTTCATTGCCAGCCAACCCGTTTCATCCCTCTGGGACTTACTCAAGGCAATAGTATTGGTAATATCAAATTTATTCCTCCATAATCGTATTGCAACACAAATTGAAAATGTGTCCAATTTTATCATAATTGCTTTAATAGACTCACATGTACATTACGTGTTGCCCCAGACGTATGTATGTGGTGTTTCACCCCTCTGAAGCTCCAGAAATTACCTGCAGAATGTGAAAGGCTACCCATACTGGCTCCCTATTATTTAAATGATCATCAACAAATCCCTGAAAGTCAGAGGGTGAGAAGAAATAAAGGTCCCACAACTCTGGAAATACCTGAAGAAGAAAAGGCGTATTCTCGACAAACCTTTGCATCTTTGGCATCCATATGATGGGACTCCAGCCCAGAACATATACAGCTAAACTCAAACCCCTCTTAAAGAAAGAACCTAAATTGCGGCTCTTCAATGCCTATCTTGCAATTAAATTCCACCCTCTTTTGTTATCCTATGTATGTTCTCCTTTCCTATAATGCTGATATGTATTTACTGTTGAACTAGTTCACCGTACAGCTCCCCAATGACCCAGCATTGTGCTATAAAAAGACAATACCAACTAACTAAATACATTAGTAGGTAAACAACATATATAAATAAATACCATTCATGGGCCACCTCAAGAATTAAAGAATGATGAAGAAGGAATCCAGATTTAAGACAGCCACCTTTGTCAGACGCTCTCTGATGTAGCTGCAACAGGCAATCGGTCCTGAGATATATAGGAAGATGGACCTTCCTTCTCTTCTCTAGAGCCAGAGTACACCACAATGACCTTGACTGGGTTGACGCAGGACACCTGAGGGGATTCCAATTTCAGAAAACTGTAGACATTTATTACAACTTCTTCAGAAATTAAATGTTGCTTTGTGAGGTACTGTGATTGTGAGGTACTGTGATTTGTTACTAAGGGTGGATAGCTGTGGACAACCCCTGGGAGCTCTGTGATTAGCTGTTCCTGTCTCCCAAAACCATCCACTTTGTATGTTGAGAAATAAGGTGTGAAAATGCCTTACACTTGAATACTTTCCCACCCATATTTTCTGCGACATCGGATATAGCTTTGACTTGTTTCATCTTTTGTTCCCTTTTAATTTGCTGTAGTATGGTAGCTATAGGCTAATATGGGTATCTGAACATCCATTAGGGTTAGACTATTCCATTCCTTCCATTCCCCGCACTAGGATTTTCCTTGTGTAGTATTAGTCCAGATGTTTCTACTTGGTACCCACCGCATCCCACTCCTTATCCAACTTGCCCATTCAGCCATCCAAAGCTTATCCTTTCCATCTAGCCATACAAATTCCATCCGAAGCACCCGTCTATCCATCTGTCCAGTTCTGAGTCAAAGGCATGGATTCTGTTTTTTTGTCCTTAAGAAGATCTGAATAATATTTCCTTTTCAAAATGTATCCACTGCCACCCAAAGATTGTATACCTATGATCTTCGGGCACACACAAGCATGATGCAAATCTGAAGATGGGCAGCACTGACCAGTTTAATGAGTTAGGATCCAGATTCAGGAACTACATTTTGTAGCACGTAAAGTAGTAGTACTTACTACAAAATGCAATTCCCCAACCTCCAGGTGGAAATCTTCACCTCAATCTCTGCTATCTTTTCTGTAGGGAATACTCTGCAGGTGTAAGTTTACTACTAAGCAATACATGTGGGAGGAGCCAGGTAATAGTAGTGGAAAAATGGGGAATATCTACTACAAAATGGGAGGGATAAAGAGGGGGGTTTAAGGAAATGTAAGGAGAGTTTAGGAAGGGGCATCCTAATACAAATACAGCTGCAAAAGAGTAAGATCACTGCTATTCAAAAACTACTCTTCTAAAGTCACTACTGCCCTAAGAGGACAAAAAAGTGTTAAATGTACACTAGCCCAGTCTTGACCGAACTCTAGCACCGCAAAAGATCATTCACGGGTACTGCAACACACTCCTACACAACATAATGGAGGTAGGGACTTAATATAATACCTCGAACGAAATAATGTTATTTCGACTTTTAAACCATGTGTATGTACATATATTTGTTTAGTCTGCAAAATAAATAACATATTTTATTAGTTTAGAAAATATAAGTTAACTTATTTAAAAAATATAACTGTAACATTATTAAAATTCAAATGTAATTTGCATTTATTAAATACATCTACTAAGTCTACACTTTGGAGTACGTTTTCACTTGAAATGGTGAAAACGCCAAAAGTAGTAAATTTTCTCCAAACTCTAAAAATAAATGAATACGTGTAAATGTTCCTTTGTGAATAAGCCCTTGATCGTATAACACTGGCTCCCGCTTAATATTCACTTCCAGGCCTTCTCACAATCATATAGATGGTGGAAGCGCTCCTTTTCTAACCTAGTTCACCCTATGCTTTTTTTCAGCCACAAAAGAATTATTTGTGACTCACTTCATGCTGGTACAGTTTGCATGACTCAATCTTTTATATGCCTGTTGGTTTGTTAATACATTTATATTGGCTTTCAGAATTCAGCAGGTGTTTGTCGCTAAGCTTCCATCAGCCAAGGCTGCTTTAAGCCAGTGATCCACATTGCATATAGTCTGAATGTTCCATCTTTGTATAGCACGATGGTGCCCTGCAACAGTCTGACCTGAAAAAATATGTTATGGAAAATAGAAACACACATGTAACTAACGTGCTTTCCATTACCGTGACACGAGGACTTCCTGCTCCTCCGAAGGCCATTATGCATCTTTGGAAGATGTTTTTTTCGCATGGTAGACATCTTGTGTGGGAGCAGCAGCTTCTTGTGCAGCCTGTTGGCTTTGAATCGAGTGTGTCCATGCATTTGGCCGCCTCTGCACCTGCATGCAAAAGATATATTGCAGACTCAGTGAATGCGTAGGCAATTGCCACAGATCCAACTCAAGCATGGCAGATAGAATATCATTTGTTGTTCTGCTTGCTTCGTAGAATACTTCTTACCCAGGTCACTGAGCCTAAAGTCATATGCAACATTAGGGCCTGATATGATGGTGCTTCTTTGAACTCAAAAAAAGTGGGCAGGCCGACAAGTAGCAAGGAATTGCTGCTCATCATCAGTTTTAAATTGGAATGGACCCAAATCTCCTGTTTTAGAGGTTTTTCCTATAAAGTGGATAGTCCTGTTGTTTCCTGTCAAATGGCATTCTGTACTGAGTGCAGAAATTATTAACTTACTTTGTTGCCAACTCCACATCTGCTCTTGACTCTTCTTGATTCCACTAAAGGGTCCTTTTCTTTACCTCTTTGATAATTATTCTGGTGGCTATGAACTGTGTGTTAGCTAATGTTTTGTAAGGGGTAATTATAGTATTTCTTACCTAAAATGTTATATAAAATAAAAGGCAACATTGACAAAATGCAAAGCTAAAGTTTGCTTTATTTCTACTGAATTCCCCAAACAAAAAAGTCTTTTTTCTTTCCTTATTTGTAAGCTTGTTCCTATTTTACTTTGTATGCCCTTTATAGTATGAAATGCTAGAAATCCTGATGCAGGAAGTGACATCGGTTGAGGAGAGGAAATGCAGTATGCAGATCTTTCAAAGCTGCAAACTGCACTTCTTGTGCTCCCCTGAGTTCACTTCCTGTCTTGCTATTTGACGTCAACAATATTCCACTACTTTCTGCAGGAGCTGAACTAATATCGATACAAATTATTTCTCTTCTGTTCTTATCTATAATCTTACTAGAGATTCTCTAGACTCTCATTTACAGGCTTAATGCCTAGTTTGCCAGTCGCCCAAAAATAGATTTACTATGTGGTACTCTCAGCAACTTTTTGAGGAAGGTATTTTGTACTACTTATAGTGAATTGCTTAAGTTATATGCAAACATTTGGACGCTGTATTTGGCTTCAGACAGTGACCTTACGTTTCCACGTCTTAACTTGTGCTGCAATTCTCTCTCAAGTACACTTTTCATCTATCGTATTGTAGACTTAATGGTAAGTGTCTTTTGTACAGAAGAGGAGGACCGAAGTACTGTCTGAAACTCCAAACAACAGCAAAGTTTAAAAAAAGTAAAAGGCTACACTTTTTTATTTCCAGGAACAAGTTTACATGTTTGATAATCATTCCTTGGCACGTCCGAGAGACTACTAGACTTGGCATTTGTAACCCACTCCTACAAGCTCACACAGACGTTTGATTTCATCTTCTTACCAAAAGAGGGACACTTTGCTAAACTTTGTGATTCTTCTCCACCCTATAGACATGCATAGCTTGAAATACTGTCCAGTTTCACCATCATATGCCAACGGTATGCCACTACTTCCAAGCCTAAGGATAGTGGTAATGTGACTTCAACTGCTGTATATTTGTTAGTAGCACCACAACTACTACTACAACGACAACAGACCGTAGTAATATTAGTATTGGTCCACTATTAGTAACAAGAGAAATCTCTTAAGTGCTGAAACTACTACTTATAATAGAAGTATTACTACTAATACTATACAATTTACTACAACTAATACTACCACTGCTAATACTACTGCTATCATTGTTGTTACTATTACTACTACACTGGGACTGGTAATTCTTGTGGGCGAAATTCACAAACCTTTTTCCTGACCTTTAAGACTGTCTCAATCCTCACAATTCTGGTGTAAGAGCATTGTGTAGAGTCTGGCAAAGTGTGAGGAACGGCGTGAAGCTGGGGTGGTCCTTCTGCCCAACCAAAATTGTGGGTTCATTGAGAGGTGAGGGAAACCACTTGACTACTGTCTCCGAAGCCTCAGCTGACTGCAGAAACAGTAGACCCTGTCCTGTTGGTCAATACACCCAAGACGGTCTAGCCATAGAGACGGTCTCTCTGATCTGTTAAACGCAATGCGATCCTCAATGATGTTTCGTGGCTATGTCCACGATGCGATGCGTGGCGAACATGGGAGAGAAAATTCAGAAGGTCTCACAAGCACTGCATGTTGGGGCAGTTGGTTTATTGTTTAGAACAAAATAAACTCCTGCTTTGGAAGTATGCGTTATGTAAAAAAACCTTCATTGTCCTCCCTTCACACCAAAGTGGTGGCCCTCTCTAAATAGAGTGGAAGGTCCTCTGTCAGGGTCTAACTGACTCTATAGATCTTCATTGTCAGGATTAAGAGGCAACTATTGTCAGAAAAAACTTTTCGAATCAAACCATTATTACTACAATGCTATTACTGCTACCACTACGAACCCTACCAGCATTTGAACCTCTGGGCCATATTTTTGACACTACTACTAGTGCTAGCGCTGGTGCCACGCCTGCTGGTATTATTACTGCAGCTATTACCACTAGTGTTGATACTACAGAGCTGACATCCCCAACCCTGGCTTTTCTCATGGTCAAACTCTCAGCCGCAGAGTGGATTTCAGCTAGGTATGCTGAGTGCTAAAACCAGGCCGGCATTCGATGATGACTTTCCTAACCAGAATGTTCTCAAGTCTTGCCTGTAGTAAGACTTCTACATAAATGCTACACGTAGAACTATGATCTGTAGTACTGATCTCACTAGAATGTATATATGTCATCAGGAACAGCCCCAGGAGTGTCAGTACTATTGCTAGCACTATGTGTGCTTATAGTAGTAATGGTGGGCAGTCCTATTAGAGCTCTTATTAGTGAAAGGAGTTATTTAGTGGTACTTGTAGTGTTAAATAAGCATTATTGCCCGCAGCTGCAGGCAATAACGATTGTTAATGACCATCTCCACTATTATGGGTCTGAGACACAGACAATTCCCATTATGAGAGGAGTTCATTTAAAAGACGTTATTGCCTTGTAGGAAAGGGTAATAAAGTTATAGGTACTTCCCTTTCGAAAGAATACAGAGCGTCTCTTAAGTGCAAGAGGGGAAACAAACACCCTCATGCTCCTTCAGCGCTGGATTTGAACGCGCTACTAGTCAGGTGAGAACAGGGAACTGGAGGTCTGCTGTGTTTGGGGCAGCGCCAGAACTGCTTAACGTGAGGGACGGTTTTATTCCTTAAACAGGGCAAAGTACGATTGTTTTGGTTAATATACCTTTCAGAAGGGAAGCAACCAGGATTTTAGGAGGGGGGGTTCTAAACAAAAACCCTGTTCCATGGTTGACTGCACATTTGCATATATAATTTGTGCATTACAGAGGGGTGCTTGTACTGTGTTTAGCACACCTGGGTAGACTCGCCCAATTGTAATGGGCTTGGGACATGAAAGTGTGTGTTAATTTTTATCGCACACATAGACATATATATTTATTGTTTTGAAGGGATGGATGGAACAGAAAATTCGGAGCAGATTATCAATACATAATTTGGAGGTATGTTTTCAGTATTAGTAATTTTAAGGGTACTGGTTACTGGCGCTTGGGAGGTGGATTAGTGAACTGGATCAGACAGGACCATTGACATTGAAGGAGGGGAGTGATGGGAGACTATTAATATATTCGACTTTGGGAGATGGAATTGAAGGGTTCTGACTAACTGCAATTATAACTAACGTGTATTACGACTTTTAAGACATATTTGAATGTGTTCTGATCAACAGTGATTATAATGAATTGTATTAAGATGGGATGTGCAAGTATGATATGTTCTCACGAGGCAGTCATGGGCACCAGGTGTACAGTATAGAATTATTGTTATGTTGGGTCAAGGGCATTTTATACCCTTGGAATCAGGAGGATTCAAAGATTGGATATAGGCAGGCATTACTGTTTAAGAACTGTGTTAATGTAATAATTGTGGGGACACTGATGAATTTTTGTTTTTGAAAAAGAGGAACACCAGTAATATGTTCATTGAAGTATTGTGTGTTTTTTTTAATTTACAGCCCTGATGATGCCCAAGTGTGGACGAAAAGCGTTGGCTGATTGATTTGTTTCTATGCGTGTTGATCTAACAATTTGAAAGGTTTTTGAAATAAACCACAGAGTTTGAAATTCATCAAAGACTGCCTATGAACCTTTTTATTTGTACAAAACCATTACTTGTATAATAGATTTGTGAACATTGGGAACCGAGACGCTCCATTCAGGATAGGTTATGAATTCTTGTTGATTAATGGCCCAGTGGCAGTGGGACCATTGAAAGTTGAGCGTGGATGTACTAGGTAATTAACATGTATTACACACCAATGCGCACATCTCCTAGCACTCATCGCCTTTTGAGTTGGATGAAAGAGTTTAATTTTGTGTCGCAGTGTGCTGTTGAAGTTTATGGTATGATGGTGAATGTTATGTTGTGTTTTGAATATATGTGGTGTGTAGTGGAATTGTGTTGTGGAATTATGTGGTTTGGGGTGCAATTATGTGGTGTGGAATGGATTTGTGTGGAGTTGAATAGTATGGCATGGAACTGGGTGGCATTGAGTGAAATTATGTTGTGTGGAATTATGTGGCATAGTGTGAAGTGTATTTATGTGGATTGTTATGTGGCAAAGAGTAGATTTATGTGGGGTGTATTTATGTGGTATTGAATAGCATGTAATTAGGTGGAGTTGATTTATGTGGTGTTGAGTGGTAGTATGTGGTGTGTAAGTGTAGATTGAGCACTGTTCCTCTGCGAATGCATTGGTGAGCATTGCGCCTGTATGACTCCAGGGTGAGCATTTTGCTTGTGTGAATGCATGGGTGTACATTGTGCCTGTGTTTGTGCAGAGGGAGGGTTCTGCCTGTGTGCATGCCTGGTGGGCATTGTGCTTGGTTGAGTGCAGGGTCAGAGATGTGCCTATGTGAGTGGAGTGTGAGAGGCGTGACTGTGAGTGCAGGATGACTGCTGTTCTGGTCAGTGTTGGGTAAAAGTCGGTTTTACAAGGCTCACAATACACACACTTAAATGCTCAGAGGGCTGGCATGAAAACACAAATCCGATGTCATTACTCAGCCTGTATAACTGTGCACTTGGGAGAATGGTTACGTTCTCATTACCAATAAGAACAAAACACAGCTGCAGTAAATTGCTTTTTTGGAACTAGGTTTTGTCTCTGCTGGGGAAGCAGCCCTGCAGATCTGCATTAATTAGGCCGGGTTTTGCATTCATTAGCCTTTCGCCGCAATGGCGTAGCAAGGTCAGGTGGTACCCGGTGCGGAAAATTTCTTGACAACCCTGGCTTGATAAAATGGCAAAAATGTGTGTTTAAAACACATATTTTTGCCATTTTATCACCCCCCTCAGTGATGACACTTGTCACCCCAGGCTTGACAAAATGTCAAAAATATGCTTAAAACACATATTTTTGCCATTTTGTCACCCCCCCTTAGGGGTGACACACGGGGTGGCCCGCACCCACAGCACCCCCCTTCCTATGCCACTGTTTCGCCGCCCCACAGCTCACAACTCCCTGCACATGTTAGATTTCCCAGCCTGCCCCCATGATGCCCCTTCACAAGATACCAGGCGATAAGCCTATTCTGGGACTTGCCAGTAAAATTGGTACCATAGACTAACATGACATCCCCCTCGCCCTGCCCCTGTCTCTCAAGCCTGCCGGGGGTAGAATTCCACAGCAATAGTGCATAGACCTAAAAAAATCTGTAATAATTAATCCTTCTGGTTTCTTAACCGCGCCGAATGCAAAGGGACCCCTGTCGCCGTGACCATTATTACAGAATTACCTCCAATGGAAGCATGTAATATATAATGTAATGGTTGTAGTGCTTTAGGGATGGTGGCCCTTACTAACCACAAAAGCTGCTTCTTTCTTAACCCTAGCACTTTAAAGAATATTCCCAGATGCACATAGCGCTTAAAGCAGACAAACGTTCTTTTTAAACTGCCCTCCGTTTATAATGCACAAGATCACTCACTGATGAATAGTGCGACCTAGAACTAGAGCCATCTCCTCTCATCACATATTGTGAATGTATGAATACATTTTAAAAAATGGAAATGTCATTGTTTCCAGTGACTGAGATTGAGATAAATGCGTAAGCAGGCTAATCGCTTTGACACCACTTGGGTGAAGAAACATTATATAAAACTGATAAAATAAATAATTCAGTCAGACCAAAACGGGCCATAGCCTATGTTCACTGCAACAGCAGCATTTAAATAGAAAAGCAACATTACAAGTGGTGTGGGGAAGGCACTGGGGAGAGATTAAATGCAGCAAAGATGGGAGGGAGTGCGAGCGAGAGGCAACAGATTGCCAGAGCTGGCTTACCCAAAAGAATATATAGTGCTCACCAGGGTCGGATTGGGATCACAATTCGGCCCGGGCACTGATGAAAAAAGTGGCCCACATTCAAGAGGCGTGGCCCATATTTAAGGGGCGTGGCCCACATTCAAGGGGCGTGCCCTTTCATGAAACACTATTTGCAGAGACAAGGAATGAAAGTGGGAGGATACTGTTCTTGCACAGGACACAGGGCAAAGGTGCCAATGGCCTACATGCTGAGCAACTAAAAAAAATAGCAAGGCCCCTTTCTGTCACAAAATTATTCCAGCCCTCCAGCACAGGAGCACCTGAAAAGCAGCAAAGCCCCTGCTATTACTAACCTACTTAGCCCTCCCCAGACCTTCAGCTCAGGAGCACATGAACAGAGGTAAGACCCCTGCAATTAGTAAATTAATCAGCCCTCCAGGCCTCGGGATAATGTCCTGGGAAGGGGAGCACAAAACACAGCTTTCTGGGTCATCCAAGGTAGCCAGGTAGCCAGGGGGGAGGCTGAGGTGAAGCTGGTGCATGGGAAGTGCCTTCCCAGTGTGTTCTGGCAGTTTGAGTGTTTACCATTTACTGTAGTATTACCCTTGTACCTGTGTATGGTACCCTTTTGTAACTTGCACACGTCACTTTTCTCTGGTATCACACTGTATGCTACCTCTCACTTTTGTTTGCTTTAGATACTTGCACAAGTGCCACCATTGCCTACGTAACGTTTGTTCTTGTGCTGGAGTGTTTGCCATTTATTTCAGTATTATACCTCTACTTGTACTTTGTACGCTTTTGTAACCTGCACACACATCACTTTTTCCTCCTGTAATGTACCGATTGCTACCTTATGTATTTTGGTTGCTCACTATTGTCACTTTTGATTCATGTAACTTAACGTTTGCTTTTGTAATTTGTCCACTTGTAATTTTTCTCCTCATGTATTATTGCTGTTCCTTGTGTGAAGCGCTCTGACACCTTCGGGTAAAGTTTGCGCTGTATAAAATCGCATAAATAAATAAATAAAATAAAAAAATTCCAAACATCACCTGGCCCCCACAGCAAGACCCATTCTTCCTCGTCCACTATGCCATGAATGTGAAGGGCTGTGGGCGAGGTGCTAAGACTAACGCCGTTTCTGGGCTGCATGGGCCCCAGGGGGGCCAAGGTGAAAATGGCTCAAAGGCCTGAGAAACACCTGGCCCCCAGGGAGGCCGATTCTTGCAAACAATCACCCCTCCCCTGCCCAGCCTCAGCCTGATTGCTTGGCAGGGCAGGGGTGAAGGAGAGGCCACAGCTGACAATCGCTGTCTGGCCGCACAGCGAGGCTGCTTTAATTTCCTCAGTCTCTGTCTCGTGCACTCTGTGGGCCATTTTTTTTCTCCCCTTTCCTAGTCCACTCTCTGTGGACTGGGACAGGGGAGAAAAAAAACGGCCCACAGAGGGCACTGAGGCACCGGCCCTTCGGCCCATTCCCGAATGCCCGCCTTGCCAATCCGCCCCTGGTGCTCACCGACTTATAAAGCTGGCTGTGTAACAACACCAGTAAAAAATCCAGTCATTATGGGAGGTCACGTATGCAGTCAAGGGGATACCAAGGAGGGACTAATAAACCATACACAAATGAAAAGCAACGATTTCACAAGGACAGTAACAGGAGCCAATTGAAAAGATGGGCGGTAAATGGGTGGAGCTTCTATACCGTACCTCAAAACAGCATACCTCGCAGACCAGCTCATGCGCTACCCAGGCTCGACCTAAAAAGCCATGACCATACAGAAGTAAATGGAACAAAATGGAAAACATACCAATTGTAGTGTTTAATAGCATTTTATTTTAATGTTCAATGTATGTGTTTTCACTTCATCACACCACGGGATCATTTCACTTGCATGTTACTTTATTAGCCAGTCTTGTTCCAATTTTTATTTCTGTATACTTCGTTGTATGAATGAGAATATACAAAGCCAAAACACACTCCTGCGTGTCTGCAATCATTTATGGATGTGTCCAAGTTATAGGACAAAATAATGAACAATTAAAGAAATCTCTCCCTTTTCCCCAACAGGACCCATTGTAGCTATATAATATTACACACCCAGGTTCTGAGGGACACAGGGATACCTCATTTTAATTAATGGCTCATTATGAAGTGGCCCAACCTCAGAGTTACCAATACCAGTGGATAACTCTGAGTGCTATTGGCAACTCTAGGAGGTTGGAAAAACCAGGCCATTACAAGTGGGATCCTGGGGGTTTCTTAGAAATTAGGAATTCCTTTTGGAACTCTCAATTCAGCTTCTGATTCCTCAGTAATTCCTCATTTTGCCAATATTTTCACAAAGCAATTTTGGCTGCTTTCCACAGCCAAAATATCCAGGTGAAAATAAACAGATTTGCTGAAACACCGCCGATCTCATAATTCTGATGGGGAAGATGACTTGTGGTACTGGCCCCACTGGAAATAAGAGATCACTCCTAATGACGGCCCCAGTCGCTGCACCGACAACATCTCGCCTGCAATGACACCACTGAAGGGTAGCTTGACTGCACTGGAGCCTTCGACAATGATCAACATGTGTATGTATGTTTTTTGTATTTCTAAAGTGCAAATCTTGCTGTTGAGCGACGGAGCTACGTTTGTAGATTTCTAAAGCGCCGCTTATCACCTTTGAGGGTATCCAGGTGCTGTCAATGGGCACGGGGAGATTTTAAGGCAGATTTACAAGAAACTGATGCATCTGTAGAGCTATCCTTGAACCACAATGGGCGCGCCGTATTTACAATACGGCGCACTATGGCGCGAGGATTGACAGATGCGTCAGAAATTCTGACGCATCTGTTGGCCCAAAAGTCATGCATTGCTGGAGTCGTGTCGCAAGCACGACGGAACTCCAGGAATACATTTTGAGGCCTATTCTCACTACACTGCGTCTCTCCTTATGCCTGCTTCAAGCAGGCTTAAGGTTTTGACGCAGTGTTATCCTAGAAGTGACGCAGTGAAATCTGCAAGATTTCACTGCGTCACTTTTACAAGGCTTTCCTGCGTGGGAACGCCCACACTCCATACAATAAAACTGATGAGGTATAATGTGACGCAGGGCTTTACAACGTGACGCATTACCCTAGATGCGTCACATTGTAAATTGGCTGAATTTTTTACGCTGCTGCTGCATCACAAAAGTGACGCAACCACTGCGCAAAAGTGTAGCAAGGGGCTTGTAAATCTGCCCCTCAGTGATTTGCATAGAATCACAGGATGTTGCGCCAACACCGAGACTCGAACAGGATTAGCCCCAGTGGGGGGTACATGTAGGGGGGACACCATAGGGAGGTGGTACAGCTCATGAAATGATGAACAGTCAGAAAAAAGGCATAGAAAAGACATACTAGAGAGTATCCCATTGTGATGAATTGTTGTAAACAATAGAGTTAATATGATGCGAACCGAAATAAGACAAACCCATATACTAAAGATGAATCAAAGGGTTTTTCACAATCTGTGTCTATGGGAAATGCTTTAATACATATGGGCCTAAGCCACATAAACATGCCAAAGGGTAAGAGCGTCAGACTACCATCTACCAGATAAAGAAGCACCTAGTAAAAAACATAGCACTAAACTGTCTATGTCATTGGAGAAAAGCGGATCTGTACCTGGCAGCACATGCCAAACCACACACATAAAACCCAAAGTGCAGGCTTCCCGTCAGCGGCATAACACACACACATCACCAAGGCAAGGGCAGTGAGTCAGCAATGACTCAGCAAGCAGCCAGCCAGTATTAGATTTCTCAATCATGCTACAAACGCCAGGAAATTGAAACAGCATGTGCCCTTAAATGACACACAAACATCACTGGCTATTCCACCCACGAAGGTGACACCTGGCGAAGCCTGAAAACTGCTCTGTGGGCCAGGCATGATGGGAAACCACACAGCTCAGCGATCTGACATCAACCCATGTGTGCAATACCGAGGCCTGCCAATCTGGGCAATAGTGCCCGCTGTGCCAACAGAGAATTTATACATTAGGGTGCTATCTGTCAGCAGTGCCGGATTAAACCCTGTGGTGGCCCCCAGGCAGTCAACATTTCGGGGGTCCCTCGCAAATTATCTCCTAATACCCAATGCACCGGATTTTTTTAACAAACTGACAGCTGCCAGAAAATAGGCTTTTAAGAGACAAACTGTTATGTGAATCAGATGTCTCTGGTTTAAGTCATTTAAGTTATTAATGGGTACATTACATTGATACAGTATTTTCTCTATAGGGTCTTTAATGTAAAGTTTTTGTTTCTTTGAGTTTGAGTTGATTCATTTTTTTTCTATCTTTTGGAAGCAATATTTAAGAAAGCTTGATTGTAAATATCTTTCAAGATCAAATCAATATTATTTTGATTCGTTGTCTCAGGGCACCAAAAAAGAGTGGGGCCATTGGCTGGTGCCTACTTTGCCTCTTTGGTAATCTGCCACTATCTGTCAGTGTTAGTGGAGCCTTACATGCTGTCTGCTGACCCTTGTACCCTAGGACCTATCCGTCAGAGAAAGATCATGTTCCGTCAAGAGAGGCCTATACGAGAAGGCACTGCCTGTCAGAGTGATGTTGTGTACTCCACCAACTGAGGCTTGTACACTAGGGCCCTAGCTGTCATGGAGTGTGAACAAAGCATTACATGCTGCCAACAGAGACCCTTGTGACATTACAGCACTAGTTGAGAGAATGGTTGTGGAGACCCTTGTGCCGTCAACAGACGCTGATAACGCTAAGGCGCTAGTTGTCACACACTGCTAAGGGAGCCCTATCAGCTATCAAGAAAGGGCTCTATCTGTCAGAAAACACAAGTGGAACCTCAACTGCCATCAAGTTGCTTGTCACTGTGGCCTTGTCCTTCATAGTGGTAGCTGTGCTGTATGTGCAGACCATGGTGACAAAGAGCAGGTGAGTGGAGCCAAACAAGCCAAAGTCAACCAGGATTGAGCCCTGAGGCAGAAGCAGGGGTTACAGAAGCTTATCACATGGAGTTTCACCCTCAGAACCACTGTGAACCTCCCACCTTGCGATTGGCAGTCTAGACTTCCACCCTGACAGCTCAGTGGTAGGAGGACTGGGGCCCAGTGGAGGCAAGGAGGAGAAACCTGGAGCACAAGATGGTAAATGACACTGCACTATACTAGGATACATGGAGATGAGCGCAGCCCCCTCTTAACACATAGGCACGCTGGGCAGTTGCCCGGGGGCCCAACAAGCATAGGCCCCCCCCTGCAGATCCGAATTTAACGCAAATTTTCCATTAAACATTTTAATTCTTATGAGTGGTTGAGTAGGCAGAGCCCAATACAATTCTTTGCCCGGGGGCCTATCATGCTGTTAAGACGGAGCTGAATGGACGAAACCATTAATGGGCCAAAAGGGTTTTGCAGCTCTTCGAGACCGTTCTAGGCAGCCAGAAGAGGTTGTCCTTTCCCTTTAATAGCGAGAGAGGCAATAGTAAAATTTCAGGAGGATCAAGGGCTAAGGGAGTGAGAGTCTGTTAATACACCTGTAGATTCCCATCTTAACTGAGATTCTTACTAAAAGCAAAAGTGGCAGTGTTCTCAAAGAGGTGTCTTTTAAATGTACTAGTGTTCTGTATGATAATCATTTATGCATGAATTCTTACCCGTTTTTGGTGATTTCCAATTTTTTGGACCTGCAATGTCTGGTCGCCGAGTTAAGTTCGGTTTGGCCCAATTCTGCAGCCTTCGCCGTTTGATCTGAGGTGTTTGCTGAATTCGTCAAGGTGTCTGGATTTCTCTGTAAGAAGCATTAATAAAATAAAACATTATCATCTCATCTGCCTTTCTCGCACACATCATTGCATTAAAGAGTGAGGGTCAGACAGGCTCTCAAAGCTGCTACCATAAAGTTAACTTCACTGTCGAGGGTCTTGAAATGCCCCCCCCACCTTTGCTTTAAACTTTCCTCTAAGTCCCACATACAGCCTGTAATACCAAGCAGAAGGGCATGCGCATGCCCCGTGAGGGTGGGCTCTAAGTCCAGATCCAATGTGATATTCTTTTTAAAAAGCATGGGATGTTTTATTTAAGTCTTGGCTGTGAACTCCGTTCTGCTTGTGGAGTTTTCTGCACTTGTGTTATGCGGAGCTCGCAGAGTTTTTTCCCTCGCCTGCGTCCATCAACGTCAAGTTGACGAGCTCAAGCGAGGAAAATCCACCTCCTGGCGAGATTTTTCCTCGTTCACGACCGTCAACATCAAGTTGGCGAGCGCAAGTGTAGAAAATCAACCTTCTGGCAAGATTTCTCCACGCGGGCGGTCAGATTTTTCATTGCGAGTGGTCGCGCTTGCTTGCGACCACTCGTGTTGAGAAACCGTCCATTTGCGAAGAGAAAGCTGCCGCCCAAGTAAAAATCTACTTGAGTGGCAGAAAGGAAGCAGCACCCGCTTGCGCAGTGCATGGTGCCATTCGCGGTGATTGCACAATGCGGACAAGCACCTGGCACTGAAAATCACTGCAAACTGCATTTATTTAAAGAAACTGCGCTGCTTGCTGAGCCTCAGAGGTTTTTTTTGCATGGAACTCCACGAACTCCGCCCAGGCTTAGTTTTATTGAAAGAGGGAGTACGGATGTCAAGAACAGGAGAGAATGGTACAGAGGCCAGTGGGGAAGATTTCCAGACAAGCAAAATCTGACATGTGTAACTGATTCTGTCTCAGTCCTGCTGGCTTTTCAGAGGCCAGTCAGTTCTTGTTATGACATTTCTCGGTTCCCTAATTCATCACTCCACCCCAGAATCAAAAAACACAGCAAAGTGTGAGACAACAAATTGTAGATTCAGAGTAAAAGACACATGGGAAATGAAACAAGAAAAACAGAGAAGCCTCCAACAGTTAATATATTGAAAATGATGGATGGAAACCTGTACTTTAGTTGTTTAAAAGAAAGTTCAGAGGGCAAAACTTTTCTCAGGGGCCTGCTACCAGTGATGCTGTATTTCAGGGTTGCTTCAGTGGTTAATTTGTAAAAAGAGAAGTGTTGGGGCTCTCGTCAGGAGGCAGCTTCGACCAGCCCATTTCTACTGTTAGACTGTCTACCACAGAACCAACAAATCCTACAAGTAGGGAGGGGATGTGGATGGGGATGCAGACTTTGGCATTGGGGGACCAGGTTTGAGTCTCTGCATCGGCTCAACATCCAGTGAATGTGGGTGAATCACTTAATCTCTCTGTACCCAACAAAAAAAGAATGTGTGCTCAAGCACCAGTGTTGATAATTAAGTGCCAGTGCTGAGCTCCGGAAACCACCAGCTCAAATGAAGCACCTGGTTGCTGAATACCAAACACACAAAAGGTGATGGGAAGAAGGCTTGCAATAAGCCTATCCACTGGTAATTTCTCAGAGTAGCATTCCAACCTATATTTTTTTGCCCATCATGCCACCTCAGCCATATGCAAAACTGTGTTGACCTTGTTCCAATAGAAGGTTCAGCCCGAACTGCCATGCCAGGAACTGCCCCCAAGAGACAAGGGCATGTCCAGAAATGGGACTCGTGCTCACTGCATCACTGAAACCAAGTTACACTCGACTGACGAACCCCAATCAGGGTGAAATAGGTCTTTGGTTATTTTTGTTCAAGTTCAGGGAGACCTGGACCATTGCCAGTGATTGACATATTGCAACTATTCCAACCATCACATTTTGTGTGTTTGTTGGAAAATATCAACCAAGATTTGATTCCCCCTCACCTCATACCCACCATGGGTTGTTGAATATCTTGTTTTTAATTTGAATGATTTAGCACGTTTTTGCAATGGGCTTTGTCAGTCAAGGCTGGTTTTAATTTGAGATGCGCTATCTGGATGTTTTCTGGTTGTGAGCAAAAAAGCGTTCATGTGACTGCAGTAGAGTTTTGGAAATTTTTCAGGAATTGGCTGAAGAATTCGGGATGCAATTGGTACCCAACAAGACTGAAGGTGCTTGAACAATTCTGATTGATTTTTTTAGGGATTGAGCTGGACTTGATGGAGTTGAGGCTGCCGGGTGAAAAGATGCAAGAGATTGTGTGGTTGTTCGATGAGGCTTGCTGAGTCCGGAGGTTGCGGCTGCACACAGAGCCTGTATAGTCACCTTCATTTTGTGTATAGTGTAATGAAGAATAGGGAACCTTTTGCAGGAGGTTAGGTTTAGCCATGCCTGGAGCTGTATTGATGGAGCATAGGATAAGTATATTTCTTGCAAGACGGAGTCCAAAATGGCAGCCTAGGAGCCCGGCTCCGCCGCTCGCCCTCTCCCTCCCTAGCATCCTGACATTGATCCTGCATCTAAACCATGCCCCCGCACAGCTGAGGTGGCACGGTGCCTGACCGTGTAACTCCGAGTTCGCGGTCGCCTCGGATGACCGAGAAACGTCGATGCGAAGATTGAGGCCTGTCCCTGTTGTAATCCGGGACCTCGAGTTGTGACGTGGCTGGAGAGGAGTTGAACAACAGCGGCCGCGGCCGGGCAGGGAGGACCGGTGGACCCCGACGGACGCCGCAGTTCGACGATTTTACTGGCGGACACAAGCGGAGTATGATGCAAGTGCCCCGGACCTCATAACGCACATTTGGCTGATTTTCCCTGCAGTGGGTGTCCCGGGAACCAATGACAGTTTTGCCGCCCGCATTGGTCTTCTTTGGTGGATTGCCCGGGGTGACCTGGCCCTCAGTGTGACCGTCCGTCGGCCGTGGCCGGTGTCGGAATATGGATTTTTCTCCTAGGCATGGTTTGCAAGAGGTTGGTGGTACTGTACTACTGTGCGCTTTGAAGTGTTCCGCTCCAACCCTAACATATACTGCTAGGAGACTATAAGACCCCGGATGCCTGATACGATGTGCACTTTCCTGTCCGGGGGGTCCCCAGGGGCGAGGAGCATTGCGACCGCCGACAGCGGAGAAAGGGAGCACACACTAGGAGATGCCCTTCTGGCTATCAATGATGTTCACTTCTTCCTGAGCCGTAGACTGTTGGCCCTCAATGACTCACTGGTGTCTATTGCTCCTGAAATGGACATGGGGGCGCAGATGGAAGTATGACAGGTCGGGCACCCGGCTACGCTCAGTCATTGGACACCGAGATCCCCCTGGGTCGCAAAGTGCTGGATTTTGTGGACAGTGAGCTCGCCGGCCGGATTTGCACGACTGAGATTCTTTTTGTTCTCCCGACTCATGTGCTAGCCACCAAACAACAACGCTGGGTACTCTTAATATTGGAAAGCGACTACTGGAGAATCGATGTCGTCACTGTTCTGCCGCCTCCGCCAAGCACTTGAGTGGCTCTTAAGAAGCAGGTTTGGTTACCAGGCTCGTCTGCCTGTGGAATTGATGGGTTGGGGAGTTTGCTTACTCCTGCCTGAACTGGCCAAGGATGAACATTGACTGATTCTCTTTCTTTCTTAAGTATATTTGATCGGATGGGGGTTAAGTCTTGTTCTTTTTTGGAAAGAATCTTGCAATGTGCGCTTATGTTTTTTCACAGTGTTTGTTGATCCTAGGGGTAGGACACTGAGTTAGCGCATGGTTATTGTATGCTTGCATATTCTGATTTTCACGTTCTCAACCAACTTTCTAATCATGCTTATACTGATGGCGAAAATCCTATTGCACGACTTGCTCCGAGTAAGACTTTGCTAGATTGTATGTCATTGGATCCTTATTCCCATATTATAAAATGGAATCCTCTCAAATCCTGATATTTCACGGACATGCTTCAATATAAATCCTGCTTTTACGATTTGCTATGACTCCGGACCGGGAGATGCTGCGCTGTGTTGTTTTTTGCTTTGCAAAATCTTGACTCCGTTTAGCGGCCGGCCCTAGGGGTTGTAGGCCCATGCCTGTATTTGTCTGAAGTAATATTTATAAGGATTTCCAAATAAAAAAGATTAAAAAAAAAAAAAGTATATTTCTTGCAATGAGGGCTGATCTGAAAGTATCAACACATTCTTGCGGTAATTTCAATTGAGTTAGCATGTATGTTGCAGAGAAGGAGACCAGTGGCGTGACAATAGCCGTCACAGAACCCGCGATGCGGGGGGCCTTGAGCTCCAAGCGGTGACCCTCTGGCACTGTGCACAGGCCGTGCCCCCTGAACTCTTGAAAGCTCCTGACTGTGTCTGGAGCATTAGGGCCCCCCCTCCAATTACTTTGCAGGGGGTCCCCTCAAGTTTTGTTACGTCACTGAAGGAAACAATGTGGAATGCACATTTTATTTCGAACGAGGCACTTACCAAGGCTGCTCAGTGGTGTGCTGAGCAGTGACTGGAGCGCAGGTTGAGGTTGGTGAGAAGCATTGTGTTTCTGGAGTTTTTTCCCTTGGTGGTGGATTTGGTGATCTGGGGAGGTGAGCTGGCTATCAAGAAGGTGATATTTAATGTTGACAACATGACAGTAGTGAGCTGGGTTAACAAGCAGCAGGCAAGAGGCTTAAGGGTGTTGAGGTTGTGGGGTTGTTTGCTTTCTCACATTGCATTTAGGGCAAGACATGCCTGGAGTGAATAATAGGTTGCTGATACTTTATCTCATTCTTATTGCCAGAGGTTTCAGAGTTTTGCCCCTGGAGCAGAGGCGTGGAAGACTGAGCTTTCTAGGATATTTGGGTGCTCGGGGTGTGAGAGCGTAAGAATTGGTTGAACAATATTTTGATGTCCACAGGAAGAGATTATCTGCAGGCATGGAAAGAATTTGAAGAAATGGACAGCAAGAGAAAAAATGATGATAGTGTGAGAGTGGAATTGATTAATGAGGATTTGTTCTGAATCTGATTGTTTAAAGTACTGTCACCAATGGCCTTAGCTGGTAAGATGGTGGGAAGTTTTTGTGGGTGTATGGTCCAGCAGCAGGGGAATTGGTGAAAAGAGTAGTAGCCGGTTGGGCGAAACTGAATGTAAAAAATGTAAGCCTACAGGAGCCGGTCACATTTGTAATTGTGCAACAGTTGCTTTGGGTATTACCGCATTATTTTTGGAGCAAATATAAAGCAGAAATGTGTATATTATGTATGTAGTAGATGTTTTATGGTGCTTTTCACGTGTTGGATTTATTGGGCTCAAGTGATAGGCCAGAAGTGAAGCTTCAGGAAGTGTTGATGAAGGATAGTGTTCGGAAGATCTGATTGAGAAGGTCATAAACTGACCAGAAGGGATAGGTCGGAGAGTTTTATTGAATCCGAGGTTGAATATTGAGATCTATCCAGTGCTGCTTTGACAGAAATATTTAAAGACGCCAGGCAGCATTGGGTATGAAGTGTTTTGCTTTGCGGGTGGTTCAAAGATAGCTACTGGTAGCTATTGGATGTTTGGGGAATTCCTAGGCCTTTTTGGGGTAGAAGCGGAGGGTTTGGGCTCACACTCGATTGCAACTGCTTCTGAGGGAGCAAGGCTGGGTGAGGGTACAGAGGCGATCCAGAGGCGATCCAGAAGATCAGGAGATTTATAAAGTTTTAAATAGCGCGAACGTGACCTCCGAGGGTATCAGAGCGCTTTACAGTATAAGAACATAAATGGATGAGGTGTTACACATACATTCAAAAGTGTCAATTCATACAAAAGAAATATAAAATATAAGAATATCAAACATAGAGGACCGTGAAACAGCAGGACGTAGTACAATAGGCAGTTAATGAACATTAGGTGATTGTGCTAGCAAACATACGTATTATAACCACAATCGAAGCACAGTGGATATAATGTGTATAGATAACACTGAGAGGGACCCACCACCAGCTAAACTTTACACTACAAACAGTTATTGAAAAATAACGGCTGTGATATTAGTCTTACAAAAAATAGACTCATCCATTCCACCTGAGATAGGCAATGGTATTCGATCATAAAGATGACTCAGTGACATCCTAGAATTTAAAACTTAGGGCATGAATTTGTTTATTAGAAGTATTTTTACTTCTTTTTTTAATGTGGTAAGGGAAGTGATTCCACGCACTACTGGAGGTAAGGAGTTCCTAATCTTTGGAGCAATCCCTGAGAAAGCTCTACAACCGGTTCACTCTAATTTGGATCTAAAATGCCATATCATAATCCTGTCCCATATCTGATGGTCGATGTGCTGTGATAGGCACATTAAGGAATGGGATTGGGTTATAAGTCTGGATTCATGATTGTTCATGTTTTTCTGTTTTTTGTGTAGGTTTTATGCAGGACCATGGATCACGCAAGATTGTTGAAGTATGTCATTGTGTTTATTCACCATGTGCCGTTCAGCACTGTTGGCTGATGCACACCTTTATCCACATTCCTTATATACAGTTCTAAGATTCTATGGATTTTAATTCTTACAGTCGATGGTTTGATTTTTCAGAGCTGACATGGTGTGTGTGTGCTTTGCTAATAAAAGTCTTCCTTTCTCTAGTCTGCATTAGTCATTTACTTCAACTGTTACTTGGATTGTGGGACATCCTTTGGTCCGTTGGACTCTAAAATATGCTGAGAATCACCTAAATGGCGACACTTCAGGAATTCTGAGACATGAAGTATGATGGTTGGTAAAGAGTGGGATGAAATGGGGTAGCTGGCATTATTGACAGATCTGTTAGTGGGCAGGGGGTGCTGGGTGAAAGTGATCTTGTCCAGCTGTTGGGCCTCACATTGTTGAAGGAGATGAAGGAAAATTAGTTGCGGTTTCTATGGGCGGTATGTACATCATTTGGATAGAATGTGTTCCTAGAAGGGTGTGGCAAGGTGCTAACAAGCACACAGCTGTGGGAAAGACAGGAAGGAACTTGAAAAGGGCAATGAGTTTGTCTTGTGCAAATGTGTTGAACATGACCCCCCTCCTTCCCCGTGGGCTTCAACTAAAGGGTTCAGCAGCATCAAGACGCTGAAAGCGCACCAAAGCAGTAGGGTAGTAAGTGACCAAATAAGTTTTTATTAGAATGGCCCTATCAGAGGAGGGGGTGTGGCCACGAGTATAGCCAAAAAGGCAACCGGGACAAGCGGTATCCATCATTGCAGTGTTGTCTGGGAGAAATGAAGTGTCATGCTCTTTATTTATCTCTCTATGCCTAATGCATCCAAAGACCACCTTTATTACAGTACTATGCCAAGGCGTGAGTGAGGTTGTACATGTTATGTTAGCAGTGCCGGATTAAACCTTGTGGAGGACCCTAGGCAGTTGAAATTTCAGGGGCCCATATCGCAGATTATCTCCTAATACCCAATGCACCAGTTTTTGTTTTACAAACTGACAGCTGCCAGAAGATGAGCTTTTAAGAGACAAACTGTTACGTGAACCTGATGTCTCTGGTTTATGTACTTTAGGTTGTTATTGGGTACATTACATTAACACAATATTTTCTCTGTAGAGTCTTTAATGTGAAGTTTTCGTTTCTTTAAGTTGATTCATTTTTTCTATCTTTTGGAAACAATATTTAAGAAAGCTTGATTGTAATTTTCTTTCAAGATCAAATCAATATCATTTTGATCCGTTGTTGCAGGGCACCAAAAGGAAGTGAGGCCCATAGGTCGGTGCCTACTTTGCTTATTTGGAAATCCGGCACTGTGTGTTAGAGTCACCGTAATCAGCCATGTCTTTCGCATTTGATAGTTTTCAAGGCCATGTGTCCATTCATTGATAAAGAAAACATTCTGAACTATACTAAAAAATGTGCTGCACATCCCACGGTTTAGAAAAAGCTGGGGAGAGGTTGAACTCAGACAGGTTACAAGCACTGCTGCCCTGGTGTCTTAACTGTAGTGGTATTAGGTGCCATTCAAAGGCTAAACTCCTACCTGTGACCTGACTGTGCAAGGGGGCTTGCTGGACATCACAGCTGCCCATTGCAAACGAATTGCCTGGTCCAGGAGATGGAAGTGGCTGAACACCCCAGACTTTCCTTGGAGCTAAACACACCCAATGCCCTCAACTCACAAGCATCACTGGGCCCTGAGTCTGCAATAACCAACTGCTGGTGTCCAGAGGAACAGAATTACTACGCTGTCCCAGAAATGGACCATACACTGGTAGAGCCCATCTACTGATAGATATCCTTAAGAAAGGTAAGTGCAAAACAGGTGTTGTCTGAAATAAGGTGTTTTTCAAAATAAATTCATTTTTGTGGGCCAACAAACAAATGATTCAAGCTGGCAGTCCCACTCTGCTGGCGGTATACACACACCCTTAAATTCACCCTTTTGATTGCGCAATTACGAATAAAGAAAAGCTTCTTTCAGGATAATGTATAAAATCCCATTAAGCCATCCCACTACACCATGCACTTTGCTAGTTCAGCTTCCCTCCCCCGTCCCTCCCCTCCCTTTTTCTCCCTTTCTCTTCATTTTTGGTTTATTGCATTTTATATTCGCAATTTCATCATTTCCGCATATAAGACTTATTCTTTTTGTATTGTATTTGTCTATTTCTTCTGTTTACAAAATACTTCAATAAAATCATTTTGAACTTAAAAAAATGAAAGCAGAATTCCTTCACCATTCCAACATCACGAACATGCTGAACTGTGGCCCCGCGATCCGCGAATCTCGCGAAATCGCGGTAAAATCCGCGAATCAGCGGGGACGAATTTTCAGCCAAGCAAGGGTTACAGCAGCAGGTGCAAAAGTTGAACCTAATTTCTTTGTAACCTTTTACAAAAGGGTTACAAACAAATTAACTTCAACTTGGACACCTGCTGCTAATTGCTTCCTGGCGCCTCGTTGCCTACTTGCAACTATTCTCTGACCCTGCTCTGACCCTTGAAGCAGGGTCAGAGAATAGTTACAAGTAGGCAACGAGGCACCTGTCCAAGGAATTAAACCTCATCAGGAAGCACTTACAGATATAAAAAACAGGAAGAAGGGAGAGGATGGCAAATACACCCATTTTGAGTTGTCAGGAGGGGTTAAACTAAAAGAGACCTTTACAGCACAATTTTCATATGCATTTTGCTAAAAATAAAAAGCTGTATGTTCTGTAGGGGCAACTCAGGAATCTGGCCCTTCAGAGATCTGGCCTCTCTTTCTTTCTCTCATTCTCTCTCTCCCTCTCTCTTTCCCTCTCTTTATCTATCTATCTATCTATCTATCTATCTATCTATCTATCTATCTCTCTCTCCCTCTCCCATAAACGACTGCATGGGTAACTTCGCTATGCAAGCGGCTCGCGAAGACGCAAAAAACCCCGCGAACACGCAAAAAACCCCGCGAACACGCAAAAAAACAAAAATCCGCAAATTCGCACAAATTCGCGAATTTTGCGGATCGCGAATTCGCAAATCTGCAAATTCATGGATCGCGAATTCGCAAAATTCGCCCATGCTTAATCTGTCGATTTATCGGCACCGCAGTGTTTCACGCAGTATAGACTGTCTTCACACAGTCACCCAGTGTAGAGACGATATCACACAGTGTGCACACAGTGAGCTGGAAACTCTTGCAGAGAGTGGATTTCCAGCTTATTGTGGGGATGCTCAGCACAGCAGACATACAGCAGGGGTTTGATGACATCACTAGGACATCAGTGGCAGCCTCAGAAGCATTTGCAATTTGTTTGTGGAGGGGGTAGGCAGCCTGTAGAGACAGTGTCAGGACTTGAGTCCCACCCACTCGCCATCCCCTTCCATGTTTAGCCAGGGGGTGATGGGCTAAGAGCCCCTCCCCCAACACCATGGCGTAGCATGGGTGGGGCCAGAGGGGCGGTTTCCAGGGCGCAAAATTGTTGAGGGCATTCTTAGGGGCACAAAATTTAAAAAGAAAAGTGGCAGGATATTTGCCTTGCCCAAGTGCGAGCAACCTATGCTACACCGCTGCCCAATACCAGGCACGGCCCCTTCAAGGTGCTGTCTCCATCGCATGATAAAATGCCTCAAAGTTGGCAGGTCTGCTTGTAATCAGGGCCTATATTTAGAAGGCGTTTGGTCTCGCCCCAGTTACCTCCTGCTGGGTCGTCAGTCACTTTTTGGCATGCATCAGCCTCGAGTTTTCAGTCTAGAATGTTTAAAATAGTACCCTTGGCAAAGGTGTCACTTCCTGTGATATAATCAAGACACTTTAAAGATAACCTCTATGATTTTCTTGGAATGCTTTGAAGCTTTCTTCCTCTGGCAGCATGCTGAGACATAGAATTGCATCAGTAAATAAATCAATGCCACTGAAGCCGAGGTTGTCTCACTAGATGTGTTACTGCATGTCACCGACTGACCAAGAGGCAAAGCAGTCGAAAACTAAACCTACGAAAATAAAACAGTAAGTAGTGTCAGTGTGTCAATAAAAGCCATTCCACTTTTGGTTGATAGGAGATCTGAGGATGGAATGTATAAATGACCACACATTTTGGTTAAATTGGGATTTATGCGCAGTTCCACTTTTTACACTAGAAACCTACTTTTTCGATTCACAAAAAGTAGTTTTACACTTGTAAAAATATTAACTCACATAGATTTTTACGTGAGGACATTTTGTGTAAGCCGGAATTCCAGAGTGGGAATGCTTTGAAAGTTTGGCGACTTTCTAAAAAAATTGATTTTTGTGAGCATTCTCAAACTTTTTCTCAGCCCATTCTCATCTTAGAAATGGTCAGTATTTTTATCCTGTCAGTGACCGGAGTACAGTATAGAGGTATAAACATAACGACTGTCAAAAAGCACCTTTGGATTCAATGCCATTTAGTGAGGTAAATAGTGGGATGAGTTTCGGCCTTAGCCTTTAACCTTTTTTCAATATATAGCTCTGTTTGAGAGGTCAGGTTAAATGCACACAACCCTCCCTACAGTAAAAATCAAAGTTATACTCTTTTTGGAAATTATTGGGCGTGTATTTCCAACCATCGCATTTGTCCAGCATAATTTTACATACATTTTTAATTTTAACTTTAGATAAAAGATTTTTAATGAAAACATTTATAAATAGGGATCGAGCAATATGAAAATAACTAATCTTTTGAAAATCTCAGTTTAAAAAGATTTGCATCAAGAATGTTTGGAGTGACCCTGAGGAAATCTGAATACATATAACTGAAACTTAAAAGGAGCTTACCCAGGCAGGAAACCAGGTATTAAGTTTCAAGCAACGAATTACAGTGCTATTAAATACATTCGAAGAAGAAACGGAAGAAACAATGAAAAGTCTTGAGAGATTGATAGGACATCCAAAGGGCAGAGTTCTTACAGTTGCCAAACATTTTGATTCAATTTGAAAAGCAGAACAACAGCACCCTCGACCTCAAGAGGCATTTTGTTGGACGAATTGTGGCTGCTGAGACAAGACTGAAAACCGATCAGAGGCAAACAAAGAAAGAGAGAGGAAGAAAAATATACACAGAAAAAGCACCAGTAAAACACAGAAAAATTAGGAGGTCAGGGCTTAAGGCAAGGAAGAGAGCGAAGATCTAAACAGGCAAGTCGAACAATGATTAACTTGTCAGACTGCAATCCAACAGAGTGTGAATTGGAACTTTTAAAGTTTAGGAACCTCCTTCTGTCCAGATAAAAGTTTTAATTTGTGCAGACCGTAATTGACACCTTTTAAGTTTGTCCCCTACCTAGAATTTCTGAAAGTACACAAACAATTTAAAGGAAAAAGCATCACTATGTGGATTAACAGTAATTACAGAACATACTGTAATCTTAAATCCTTACAAAGCTTAGACATATCCGCAAAGACTTTGCAAAATAATTGGACCTAGGCAAAATGTAAATTATGTAGCGATCATTCACATTAATTCAGATTATGCTGGTTACGCAAAATTCCTGAAATTACTTAATTTCACATAACTGTGTGGCATTGTATGTGACAAAAAGACCATTTGCGGGAAACATTTACCACAAATGCACAGGAACAACTGAAAACGAACTGCTGTTCGCAGTGCTCTTGGCTATGCACTTTTTCAGCACAAAATGAGTCATCACATCAGAAACTGACACGAGAATGCATTTCATGCTAAAATATAGCGCAAAATTAAGGAATTACATTTTGCATAATTACACATAATTTTGCATACATTTTGCTGAAATTGCTAATAATTCACACATGCCTAAAAATAACAAAGTTACAATAGACTGAATGATTGGAAAAGTGGGGTATAGCTAATGTAAGTAGTATGAGTGGATGAAAATGTAAATCAAAATATATTCCAACAATTCCATATGACACAATAGACACATTGCTGAAGCCAGGTGACAGTTATCGATAAAGAATGCTATGATGTCAGAACAAAAGGAATGTATCAATAGGTCATTACCAGATACCCTGATCTTCATGTCAAATTGGCAGGATAACGGTTGTATAGACTATGAAGAATTTGCTTTTGCAAAATGTGATCATCCATATGGTCCTACCTTTTATTTAAAAGTACATAAGGATCCATTGCTTCCCCCTGGCTGCCTGATTGTATATTCCAAACAGAGTTTTAAAGAGATCACTTCCATATACATTGACCATTAGTGGAATCCCTGCCTTCCTTCATAAAGAACAGTAGGGATCTCAGAAAGGAAAAAGAAGATATTCATAGGGAGACCTCTTTCATTATGATAACTCCGAATGTCAGCAGTCTTCACTCTAGAATCAATCAAGCCGATGTCTGCGGACACAATCTATTGGTTGCTATCATCATATAGTATGATGTTGGATTTTTATGACGTTGGATCATTATGGGTTCTATTATCTAGATGTTGAGGGCCAGTGTCAATTGACCACACCTCATCCGGGCGCTCTAGGAGCTCCTCCCTCAGGCTGTGATTCCCAGTCTGGTTGTGGCCTCTTTCCCACCATGCTAACCTTCACACGGCAGATGCTAGGCCTCCTCACCCGGAGTAATCTTCAGATGCCCGGTCACCTCTCAGGTCTCCGGCATCTCCTTAGATTGGGGGTCAGGTTGCAGCCAGTGCCCCCATATTGTCGTCTCCAGCGAGGGTAGTGAAACTGCATTTTGAAATCATTGATCTTAAGTCCTCAGGGTATTTTTTGCAAATGGTTCCCTCTATCACTCACAAATCTATTCCCTTACGTTACCATCTGTATTTCATCCATTAGGATGTTCTGGTTCAGTTTTATTAAAAAACAAACAGAATAAAGACTCCTCCCTCCCTCCTTCATGCCTGCTTCATTACCTGTCCAAGCAAGGTAAGAGACACACTCAGTTTTTTGGGGTTTACACTGTTTGTTCCTGTTTGTTTTTAACTCATCGTGTGAGTTGCAGCCCACCACCCGGGCTCCCTGAGCTTGGCTGGGATAGGGAGCATTGCATGCAGCTTGCGGCGGGCCAATCAAGTTCTGTGACAGGAATCAGCACCCGCGGTGGTGTTTCTGGTAAACACACAACTGCGGGGAGGGAGAGTGTAATTTCATATGCAGCCAAATCTCGGCGTTGCTGAGATTTGATTGCCTAGAAACAACTATAAAAAGGCAGTAGTGCCTTAAGCACTGATTACTTCCTGCTACTTCAAGTTTTGGCTAGCGAGAGGACAGAGGCTCTTTCTTCTGCTCCCAAGGGGAAAGCTGTGCAGAAGAGGAAACATGTTCATCAAAAGGCAAATATGTGCAAGGGAAGGTGCTTTCAGAAATGCTGGCACATATGTGTGAAGTCCCTGGATTTGATTAAAAAAACCTAGATGATGAGGGGTTTCATTCTCAATACAGTACCTATGTTATGGATGATTTTTCTTTACATAACATCATTAAGGAGCTAATTTCAAAGGAATTGAGGGATATTGATAAGCAGAATATCCCATCTTTTTTTAATAAGAGGTATCTCTGAGAAAGTGCCATCTTTCTTGCATAGTTATGCCCCCACATTTTGCTGAATTGCTGATGTGCTTTGACTGAGTGTGCCCTGAGCTCCTGCCAACCAGGTGCCCAGTGCCTGTGTTCCTTCCCTAAAACTGTGTTGAAACCAAAACCCAATTGGCATCTCTGGCCACCTGTCAGCCCCTAGTAAATGGGACCCAGGGCATGGTGACCAGAAAAGCCTCCTAAGAGATGCAGCACTCATTGTGCTACCCTTAGGGGCCCTGTACCCTGACACCGACACACTGCCTTTACAGGCTGAGTGGCTAAGTACAGAACAAAGAGTGCCATGCCCACAAAACCCACTGCACTGGCCTACATCAGCCACCCTTCTAGCTGTGTGCCCTATGCCAGTGGTGTGGGCACAGGTGCATGAGCTGTGTGCCCCTACAGTACCCAGGGCCATTCCTGGGCACTGTAAGTGCAGTGATCCCGTTAAGAGTATATGGTGCTGGGAGGTTGTCATTACGAACTCCACAGCACCATAATGGCTACACTGAAGACTGACAAGTTTGATATCAAACTTCTCAGCACATTAAACCCACACTGATGCCAGTGTGGGATGTAATGTAAAATGCACTACAGAGGGCATCGTAGGGATGCCCCCTGAAACCTAACCTACAATCCACGTCTTGTCTGAGAGGCTGCCTAGGCTGCCACACACCAGACATGTTTCTGGACCCCTGGGCTGAGAGCCTGCCGCTCTCGGGGGCATGAAACAATGCACATCCTGGGAGGAGGTGCCAAGCCTCCTCCCCCAGAATGGGCAGGGGGAGCTTCAAAGGCATACCGCCCTTGTGAGCTTCTCCAGGCCACTTGCTGTACTCAGCAACTGGCCCCCACTGGTTCTGACCCCCACCCTGACGGGAAGAACGACAGAAAACCCTAAGTGAGTAAAGGGGGTGTGCCAGCCTATGCCAACCCCACCCCTCAGGTGCAAGAGGCGAGGTTAAGCACTACTCCTGGCACCGGCCATCTTGAAGATGGGGAGCCATGCCCAATCACAGCTAGGCTCCTGACCCCCTCCCACAGGAATGGATCAGGCTAGGGGGTGTACCCACCCCAGGACAGGGACCCATTGGTCCCTGCCCTTGCCCTACCTGTGACACCCCTAAATTTAGTATTTAGGGGCACCCTGAACCTTCCATCCTCAGATCCTGATTGCAACAACAAGAAGGCCAATAAACAAGAAGAAATACCGCACAGCTGCTAACAAAACGAAGACGCCCACTGACTTGACCCCAGAGCCCTACAGGCCTGTTGTTTCTTGAACCTGCTCCTGTGAAACTCCGGCGTCTCCTGCGGACAGCAACCCCGACAACCCTGGAGGACCTGCCTGCCTTGAACCTTCCAAAAGACTGGGACACCCATGAGCAGTAGTTCTGCTCCAACAGCATTACCCCTGGTGCCAGCCAGGAACCGCGAATCCAGCCCACTCTGCACCCGCTAAGCCCGGCCTGTACCTGAGTGACCTAAGACCACGAGGACGCCCCCCGGTGACTGGGACCCAAAATCCAGTGCCCAAAGACCCTCCTCAATGAACTAGACGACGCCTGCAGCCTCAGAACCAGGGACCGCTCCAACCACTACCAGCCGAGGGTAAGATTTCCAGACACCAAAAGACACCCCTGCACCCGGCGCCCTGCAGCCCCCTGTGCCCTCCTTTGGGGTACCTACCTCTTCTCCAAGATCCCAACTTACCTCTCGAATTGGTGGTCGCACCTGAAGAATCTCCGACCCCGTACTGCAGCCTTTGTTCTCTTTATAACTTTCCCTTTGGATAACATTGAGCGCCCGACGGCTCAAAAGCACCCTGCACCCAGCTGCCCAAGTACCGCTGGAAGTGCAACAACTACCCTACCCTACTTCCCCACTTGCCCTGAGTAAATGACCAGGAGCTCAGCTCCCACAGTAGCATGGCCTGCTTGCTTGCTTGCAGCCACCAACCGAATGCCCCCTACCCTCCATTGGATTGCATTGGGCCTACTCTCTCTGCACCCTGCTGCCCCTGTGCCGCTGAGGGTGTAACTACTGTACGTTTCTGACCCTGGGAGACCCCTGAGTCTATGCCCAGAACCTTAACTCCACACATCGAGTATTTACCTAACTCACTTTCCTTCCATAGGTTAAGTTAACATTGACTCGTTTTCACTTGGAATTTCTTCTAAGTGTGGAGTTTTGAAACTTTAAAATATTCACCTAAAAGCAGCTGGATACCGAAATCCAAATTACTCACCTGTGATCAGGAGAGAAGCCCGTACTGTACCGTTGAGCCCAGTACTGAACCAAGCAAGTAATCCTAACCGTACTTACCCGTAACCTGAATTTTCTTCCATAGGAAACCTTTGACTGTTTTTCTGTGAAATTTCTTCTGTGTCAATTTTTGCAAACCAGAAATATTCTTTAAAAATCGTACCAACTGTCAAACCGTAATTACTTACCTGTCTTAGGTGGAGGTCCCAGTGCTAAACCTAGGAGGCCAGTTCTGGATTACAAAAGTAACGAGAACCTACTTTACCTGTGACTTGAATTTCCTTCCATAGGATAACATTGCTAGTTTTTCACTGAAAAGTTTTTTAGTGTCAACTTTGAAAATACATTTATATTCTTTAAAAATCACAAATGTAACCAAAACGCTTTTACTTAACTGTTTACAGCTTAGGTCCCGGGACTGAATCCAGGATCCAGTCCTGTGGTTAGAAAAGTAATCCTTAAAGTAATCTGTAGGAAAAACCCATTGAGCTCAATGTTAAATTGTGTTTAGAAATTGTGTTGCCTATTGCAACCACTGTAGCTATTGTACTTACAGAGTCTATTGCCTTTCTGCAAAGTAATTACCTAAAGTCACTCATATTGAGAAAAGTATATATTGATACCTGTTGGTTCTAAACTAAACCAACTATATCTTTTGATATAAAAACAATTGGCCTAGAGTTCAATTCTTGAGTGTGTGAAACCTTTTGCTGACTGAGTGCGTACAACAAGTGCTTTACACTGTCCAATGATACTGCCTTACTGATCGACCAAGCTACCACTTTAGAGAGTAAGGTTATATCTAACTTTAACCTCTGTCATACCTCTGGGGACTGGGGACTCTATACACACTGTACCTCACTTTGGTCAAGTATATATAGAGCCACTTTCTTACAGTATCTGATTGCACAATTTCAAAATCAATACCCCCAGATCCCTAAGGTGAATTCAATGTTGATATCCATTACTTTTTCCTCCTTTTTGTCATCTGTGGAAGCAACCTTACGTGATTCTATTGAAAAAAGGTAGAAGCAGCCCTCAAAAGGACCTAAACAGCTTCTAATTTTGGTATATGTGTCACCACATACTCGGCATGTGCCTCCCAGGTCTTACTGAAGGACTTTGAGAAACTGTTTGATTGTCTCCAGGACCAGGGTGATCCAACCCCTATTTTAGCCCAAATGGAGATATTGGCCCAGTTGCTCTCGGACGTCACCCTTGATATCCTATGTGCTTTTTCATCTGTGTCACGTAAGGCATTTGCAGGGCGCAAGTCCCTGTGGATGAAGCCTTGGTCGTTGGGTTCTACATAAAGGTCTCTGATACATAAGCTGCCTTTTGAGGGTCCAAACTTGTTTGGGGACAAGTTAAATCCTATGGTCCAGCTGACTGTTGAAGAGAAGAACATTTCAAAGCTTTTTCAGTTGTTTCAAAAGAGGCCATCTTTTTTTCACAAACACAATTTTCAAGGTCCTTTGGACTTTTGAGGCTGGGCTCATGGTTGGGGATGTCCATTTGTCAATAGGTCTCGATTACAGGATCAGAACACTCAAGAAACTAGTCAGAAATGACTAGGCCAAGGTCAGAGCCAGGCTTCAGTTTTATTTTTCGCAATGCATCCTGTACATAGTAGATGAATGGCTACTCTCCATCATTTGCAGGGATACAAGAGTCCTGTTGTCCATCACCCTACTGAGGGGGTGTTTCGAGTTACTCCAATATTAAGAGACATGCAGAAAATGGAATGCAATGTTAACGGGGTGGAAACTACTCCCCAAGAACGCAGTTGTCTCTGTACCAGCAGCCGACTGAAAAGAAGGTTTTTTTTCTATTCTCTCCTTGATTCGCAAACCAGATGGCACTTTTCAGCCTATCCTAGATCTGAAGGTAATGTACAAGTTTGACAAGTGACCTTTTCGTAACTTTGGATTTGGAAGACACAGATTTTAACATTTCAATTCACCCCAGCAAGTCTTAAATTCCTGAGTTTTGCAGTGAGAGAGGCACTTTATCAGTTACAGGTGCTGACATTTGGTCTGTCAACGTCTCCTCGGACCGTCATGAAGGTATTAGCACCAGTGGTTAGGGTTTTGCAATTTCGAGGTATTTCAATGTTTTCATACCTTGATGATTGGTTACTTTCTGCTTCCTCTTTTCCTAAGGCACAAGCATAGATAGAAGCTACCACTGATCTACTTCAACAATTGGGCTTCAAAATCTCACCTCTTCACAGTTCAATGGATGCAGTTCAATGGAGCAATATTCAATGCACTGAAGGGAGCAGTTTTTCTGCCACACCCCAGGATAAAGACACTACAAGAAACTTGAGAACATTGTGGTCCCTGGCGTCAGCCCCAGCCAGATGTTGGTTGAAAGTTCAAGGACTTATGGCGGCAACAACTGCAGTGGTCCCTTGGGCTTGATTGCATTTCAAACCTCTCATCAATCATTTGTTGGCCCATTGGAATCCACCTCTCGTCACTTACGATTCACAGGTCCAGATGCCACCAACTCTTGTTCAGGAGTTGACATGGTGGTTGCACACCCCCAATTTAGAGAAGGGTGCCCCGTTTCAGCTCCCTGCTTCAATGTTGTTGTCATCAGATGGCAGCCTGTGGGGTTAGGGGGCAAACCTGGGGTCTTTTGAAGGAATGGGTCAGTGGCCACTGAAGGACAGGGAGCATTGTCCAATTAGAGGGAGTTAGCAGCAGTTTGGAAGGTGGTTAGTTTTTTTCAACCACAGTTACAGGGAGCAAATCTGGTGGTTCATACCGACAAACAGGTGCCACGATGTTACCTGAATCACCAGGTGGGGACACAAAGTCCTCTTCTCTGCCATCTAGCTAGTCAGATTTGCTCTTGGGCGGAGATCAACCTGATTGCTATGATGGTAGTTTATATTCAGGGACAGCTCAATTTTCATGCCAACAGCTTGACCCGCAATCTACTGTCCTTTGTTTTCTACCACCTCTCAAGTCCTGCCTTTCACCAGATACACATTTTTTCTCCTCTCCCCACAATGCCCTTCTTCCAATATTTTGTTTGGAAGTATTTTGTCATCAGGCATGGGCGGGGGATGCTCTTTTAGTTACCTGGCCCCCAGATCTTCCGTAGGTTTTGCCCCGATCCCCCTCCTCCTCAGGGTGCTTCAGAAGATTCGGATGGAGAGGGTAGCGGTAATCATGATTGCCCATGGTTAGTCGCCTTTTCTGCCCGCTGCAGCTCAGGTTGTCTGGAGGAGGTTTGTTAGGTTCTCGGTCATTCCATTCACACTCCAGTTTCCAGCGTTGCCATTGGGTCAGCTTCAACATCTGAAGTTGTTGGCTTGGCTCTTCAACAGTTATCCTTGGAGAAGATGGGTTGTCCTAGCCATATGGCAGCTAAAATAACACTATCCCACAAGCAGTCTACTCTTTTCTCCTTTAAAAGGAATTGGATTTATTTTGTGAAATGGTGTGTGGTTAAACCTAAGGATGGAGTTGGAGGTGATCACTTTCAATTCTTGAAATCCTGGGAGATGGGTTTTTGAAGAATCTAGTTTGTGCTATTTTGGCCGCATTTAAAGATTGTTGTGGTTCTAAGGGGCAATTGGATATGATTATTCCCTTGGTGGTATGTTTACTTAAGAATTTACGGCTATGGAAACCTTGCCACACCAGTTATTTTTCTTTTCTGGGACTTACCTATAATTCTTCAAGGATTTCAAATGTACCCTTTTGAACCTCTTCATGAGGTAGAAATTATGTAGGATTCCGCTAAAAGTACTTTTTTGTTGGTCATTACCATGGCATGCCGGTTAGGTGAATTGAGTGCTCTGATTATGTCATATCCCTTTTTGCTGATCCTTCCATACAGGATGGTCTTGCGGGTGGATCCAACATTTGTTCCAAAGATGTCTTCTAGGTTTAATTCGCACCAGGAGCTAATTCTTCTGGTCTTACAGGAGGAAGGCGCTCTTCAGCTGCCTTCCTACATGGATGTCCGGAGGGCTCTGACAATCTACCTGCACGGTACAATAGAGTTTTGCCTTGTCAATTTCTTGTTCATTTCTTTTGGTAGTATTAATAGGGGTAAAATAGCTGATGGGTTCAGAAGGCAATCTGTAAAGCTTACAAATCCCTGGGTGCAGTCCGTCCTGTGCAGGTCCAGGACCGCTCCACTCACTCAGTTTCTTCTTCCAGGGCTAAGGCAGCCGGGGAGGATGGGCGGGGGAGTTGGGGTGAATCGAGGAGATTTGCGGGGCGGCCACTTGGCAGTCTCATCACACCTTTGTTAAGCACTATTGCCTTGCTTCATTGCCTTCTTCTGGTAATTTTGCTGTTGGTGTTTGTAGGTAAGTAGGATCGTCTTTTAAGTTTATCCTCACTTTTTGCCTGGTGTTATGCTGTTTTTGACTAGTCCGACTGGGATCCTGCTAATCAGGACCCCAGTCTCTGTGCTTTCTCCCTTAAATTGTAATGTTCAGTACTTAGGTACATCCCAGATTGGATACTGAGGTACCCTTATAAGTCCCTAGTATATGGTACTAAGGTACCCAGCGCATAGGTACACCAGAAGTCCCCCATGGGCTGAAGCATGTATTATGAGACCCATGGGAGACCATTCGAACTGTAACTACAGGTCTGCCATTGCAGCCTGTGTAAGCTGGTGCTAGCACCACTTACTAAAGATATAGGTTTCCTATATCTAGGGTCACTGTACTTAATACCTATAAGTCACTCCTATAGCTGGCCTTTTGCAATCCTGAAGGCAGGGTGCTTGGTTCTAAGTGTGAGTGTGCCCCTGCATGAGCAGGACACCCCTACAGCCTATGGAGTCCATTCTACCGGGTTGTAAGTGAAGCAGCCATATACCATGAAGAGGGGCACCGCGTAATTATGTGATGACCATCTCGTAACTGGCTGCAATGAATCCTAACATGTTTGGTATCAAACAAGTTGGTATCATGCCCCTCACACCGTAAACGGTAAGAGCCCTATGTTAGGCTCTCCATGTCCCTGGTACCAGTCTTCCAGACCAGGACAGCACAAAATGGTTGCTCATGACCAGAGACATGATTCTGCCCTCCTGCTGCTGAGCCAACCATGAACAAGGGAAGTCAGAACAATAGGCATCCTGTCACAGGGAGGTGTGACCACCTCCCAGACAGGATTTAGTGTATTTGGGCAGGGTTGGTGCGCTTGCCAGCGCCACTCATTGTGCATGAGGGGCACATTTGGTGTCCCCATGCATAGTCCGGTTCAAACCAGCCCTGGGAGCCATTGGCTCCCGCTCTGGCACGAAACTGGACAAAGGACATGCGAGTAACCTCCCCCCTGTCCAGACCCTTCCCTGGGAGGGTCCCCTGAATCGTCCCAACCCTTTCCTAAGGGTACTTAAGGGCTTACCTGTGGGTGGATCCCTAGATTCATTGTGGGATGAGATACAATTCAGACACCACTTCTTCTTCTAACCTCTGGGCACTGTGGACTTCGTTTGGGCCTGACTTCTTCTCCCTTCCAGTCTGGTGCATCGTCTGTGCCTGTGCACCATACAGGAACTTTTCAAGGCCTGTGGGTAACAAAGAAACCTGAAACAAATCTCCCTTGAAGTGAAGGAGTCACTTTCCTGCATTCGCAGGCACCACAACTAAGCTGACCGGTCTGCTGATCCTGAGCTCCTACGGACTCTGAAAGGTTCTGCAACACAGGTGTGGTTCTCCACATCTCTCAAAGCCTGCCCTGCCCTTTCACCAGGTTTGAGGCCAGTATCCCTTGTGGGAGCTGCAGTAACTGAACCCCTATGCACCGCATCAACTTGCAGTTGCAAAGGCTTGTTGGCCTACTTCCAAGATCTTCAGGCTCTAAGTAGCCCCAATATCGAGCATCTCCAGTGAAAATAATCTTCGACCACACCTCATCGGTTGCATCGTGGCCTGCATCTTTTGGAGAGCTGCTTGAGGTCTTCTCGCAACTCCAGTGCCTCCGGCCTGGGGGTTCATCTGAGGGTCAACTTTCTTCTTTTGGGTTCCCCTGATTGCTTGGCGCCTGCCCTGACTCCCCTGCTTGTGGTGAGTCCCCTGAACCTTGCTGGTCCCGACACTGCACCTTCTTTGACTTTTGCATTGGTTGCATTTGCCAACGCTTGGTGGTGCTCCCGTCAGACACCGACCCCCCCAGCACTCGACATCTGACGTCGGACAGCTCGTGCATGGCTCCTGGTCTTCCTCAACATCGCCTGATCCTCACAGCTGCAGAATCATGGTCCTCATCAACTCCCCTGCAACTCCCGACATCGGTGGGCATTCATCTTCCAGATCTCCTGGTCCCTCCTGAGTGACATAGACTCTGTCCCCTCTGCTTGCATGTACCTCTCAACTAGAATCCACCTTCCGATTCCACTGGACACTTTCTCCTTCTTCAGCAGCTGCACTTTCCTGAAGTCCTCCATTGTGTTCGACTGCGGTTTCCAACACCACTTCACACCTATGCACCCGGCTTCCCTGGTATAGGTAACGTGGGTACTAGATTATCCCCGGGTGGGGTGGCTCTCCAACCTCCTGTCTTCCACAGGGTTTCTTCAGGGTCTAATGGGAAGGGTCGTATATCTTTAAAAATCCAACTGCGACTTACACATTGACTTGTACGGAGAACGCAGTCGTGTTCTCACACTGCGCACGATCTCCGTGGGGTTGCTAGTTACTCACCTTGGGTGGTTCTTTGGGGGCCCAGCTCTTCTGCGTCCACTAGAACTTGACTTGATCCGAGTCATGGTTCTTATATCTTTTTCACTCAATCTATACATATAAGATTGTGTTCTGTTAAAACAAGCTGCTTTACACTCCTTCTGGACTAAGCCTGAAGGCTGCTCTCCTCAGCTACCACTTAGAGACCTTTCAACGGTTGTCTAAGACTCTTAAATCACCATAAGGGTTGTCTGGACTGGTGCAGGGTGTCCACTTACATAAGTGTACATCATATACCAGGCCAGCTTCTAACAGTGTTGCGAAAGCAGCAATGAAATAAGTACGGTTCAATAAATGTCACTTGTTTGCAGACAATGATGTCAAACGGGTTCTTTGTTGCTTGTAAAATCCTCATATGGTAATGAATAGGACAAAGAGGGCCTTTTAGGAGGTAATGAATCCATTCCTATACATGAACATGCGTATTTCATTTATTAGGATGTTTCACTTCACTACAGATGTGGAAGGACTTCATGGACCTCTCAAAGAGGATAATGATCACATCCCCGCTTTCATGTTGCCGGCCATGCCCTCTGGGTTTCTTCATAGAAAAACAATACATAACGTGTGAAGAAAAAAAGTTTGCAAGTTCAATTGCACTTGTGACATCTGCCCAGTTGCACACTGTGTACATTTATGCATGCACAAAGCTCCTACTTGTGAGTAAAAGGAAATTCCAAAAGGTTTTCCAGGAGTACTCCTGGCATAATTCGACTAAATTTGTGAATTTCCAAAATTCCAAAAATGCTTAACTCTACACCCTAATGTAGAAGCAAACTTATGAATGTTATTTTTGAAAGAATAAGGCCCTTGATTTTTAAACATCTGTCCCCCAATAAAGAGAGTTCACATAAATGTGGTGTCAAAAGTCGCTGTGGTATTAGTTTTACCCAGTGGCGACTGATGCTATTTGAAAGTGGTGAGGGGTAAAATTATTGTTGTACTGCACTGCAGCGAGCGAGCGTGACTGAACAACCTAGGGGGGTTCGAGGGGGTTCACACTTGAGAAAAATTTGAAAAAAAGAGTGGATAAATGGTGCATTTTCAAGCAAATTTGAAGAAACAGGAAGGTTAATAACGCAATACGATTGAATTATTTATCATTTAAGAAATTGTGAATTTTTATGAGCTATAGAGGACATTCTTTGCGTATGCTGAAGTTATCATTTGCCCATATTAACTTTTGAACACACTGATACACTTGTAATGGTTTTAACTACACAATAAATACATTCATTCACTGTGCAATGCTTCTACAGTTCACTAAAACACCATGTGCTTCTTACCAAATCATTGTATCTTCACATGTGGCAAATTGAAAATATGTGTAATGTAGATGTGTAAAAATAACTGTACAGTGAGTGTAGGGTACTATCCTAATCCCACATCGTCCAACTCACCAGTCACTGCCTAAAGTCCAAGGAAACTTTTGTGTTGTCGATCTGCAAAGAGTGCTGTCGACAGAAGCCCTGAAATTCATAGAAGATTCACCCACATCTGTCCTGTATAGATGTCGCCTCCCTGTATGTCGGAGGTCTGCTTTTACTTTAAGAGCTTCTTTCCAGTTCAAAAACTTTTTTGTGCTGGAAAGTAAATACTTTACCAACACTTTTCATCACTTTACGTCAGATTGTTGAGTGTTGATAAATTTGCCCTAATTGTGCCTGGGTATGAGCGACACTGGCAGTAGAAGCATTTATTCCTTGCACAGCATAGTTACTACATGAACAGATGTCATGCACGCTTCCTTCGGGAAACAACCATTACAATGCATTCATTACAAAGCACTACCTTTACAATGCAGCTGTTACAACGCAACTGCCTTTACATCGCATGCCATTACAACACATGCAATTACAACGCATTATCAGGTAAGTAATGGGGATTTTTTCATTTTCGGGTCGGTATTGGTTTTGGGGTACATGGGGATAGTATTTTTACCCCTACACTATACAACACTTACCCTTCTGTTGCACTCACTGGAGAGGGAATAGTAATTTTTAACCCTAAACTATCCAACACTTACCCCACTGTTGCCCCAAAAATATTATCTGTTGTAATGGTATGCGATGTAATGGTATTCGTTGTGATAGTATGCGTTGTAATGGTCGTTTCTAAAAATTTGTTGTAATGGCATGCGTGGTAAAATCATGCATTGTAATGGTAGTTGTGATGTGAAAACTATGTTGTGAAGGCATGCGTTGTAATTGTTTGCATTGTAAATTCATATATTTGCTTCCTTCACCCATACAGCACCTGTACAGCATTCAAAGCCTGGGAAGGAGTAGGTTCACTCACACAAACTCACGCATCTTGAAAAGGGGTATTTTCTCACGAAAAGAACAAGCATCGTATCAAAAGTGTAAGCGACCTCCCTGACACATGGGATGAAGGCCCAATATGTGCAGCAGCCATGCCAGCTTCCATCACAGGCAGGTCAGGTGATGTTTTGTCAGCAGCAGCGCCAGTGTGCTTCACGGACATAGGGTAAAGCACGGACAACAAGAGAACAAAGATCCCCCACACAGAGCAGATACTGACCAGGCACCAGCAGTGCACGTGACTCTCGGATACCGGGCGTGCACAGACTAAGCACCAATCTGTCTGATAACACCAACGTCGAAGGTGGCAGGCAGCGCAGAACGAAGGGTAAACAGACTTGGAGCACCCAAGTGGCACTTCGGAAGCCTACGTGCGACTGACCACTCACTTCCAGGAAGGAGGGTTCAGGATCTTCAAGGGTAGGCCATTTCCGCAACGAGTCACAGAATTATGGCCCATTTCACCCTTCTAGCTTCTCCAAGTAATGCGCCTTAAAATATCGAGCATTCCATCACTTGGTCTGTTAAAGAGTGTTAAATAGCTTTCTAACTGCCTCTCAGTTTTTCACTTTGTAAAGTCGTTTACAAAAGCAAACAGATGCATTCTGTTATTTTAAGATTCATCATTAAGACTAAGGCGTAAGACTCGCTTTCATGTACCTCTAACCTGATTCATGCAATTTGGCATGTATGAGAAAGGCGGGGCCGACATCGGCCCCGCTGCAGGTATGGCGGGAGCACCGGCTCCCACCCACTACCCGCTCAAGCTGTTGGGGCGCGCCCCCATCGTGTCACCATGACGCGGCAGGCGCACCCCAACGTGGATTCGACCCCGGGTCCTCTAGTGACCCAGAAGTGATTGAATCACTTCCGGGTCACTAAAGAACAAAAGCCAAGCCTGTTAGATCCGGCCTGAGGGGTTAAAAGGCCGGGGAGCACGGGAGTCTGCCTCTTTGACTCCGCACTCCACGGCCTGTCCCTCCAGCCTCTAGGAGGCTGTAATTCTTTTTCTCGTTTATTATCCAGGTGTTGGAGCTCAGGGATCGCGTCATCTGGGATCGGTTTTTCGAAGAGTCGGGGGTTTATATGAGTGACTCTCGCTCCCCCCCAGAAGACACCTGGACCATTTGGAGTGCTCGTAAATTGGTTTTCTCTGCCCAGAAGGAGGGGCATCAGGTCGACAGTACAACAGTGGGGTCCCTCAGTTCAGCTGCGACGGATCGGCGGTCTTCCTGGCGGTTCCTGGTGGTGCACAGTGGTCACAAAAACTGAAACCTCTTATCTGACCTATTTATTTTGCAAGTCATAGACTGAATCTCATCAATTCAAATAGGATGCAACATGAATAAAGAAAGAAAGTATTCAAAATAACTTATTATTCTTTAGTTTTCTATTTATTTTCATTTTCATAATTTGAGATAGGAAAACCTTTTTATAACATTTTTCACATTTTTTAAAATAAAGACAAATAAATAATTCAGTGCCAAGAATTCATTATTCACAATAATAAATTTGATATGAACCCCACAAAATAACTATAAAGTGCTATCAGTCTATCCATCAGTCATTCAATATCATTCACTCTCAATCTTGCATACTCACACTGGTGACAGAAATACAATAGAAACAAACAAAGGACAACAGTATATCTGAGATCCCAATTGATCTTTGCAATTAGATATCCATTTCTCTTCCGCTTAGTTATATCCAGTTTGTGGTTTATTTGATCATTGGCTTCATTCTCCTTATTGTCTCTTTATGTGAGGGTCTCAGGTGTATAGGGCCTCTACTTAAGAAATGTTTTCTCTTTTCAGCAAAAAAAGGTGCTACTTCTCAAAAGTTTTCACCTATTCTATATTTGTAAAGACTAAAGTGCTTTCACATTGCCCCCCCCCCCACCTCTCCCCCGCTAAGGGTTCAGGTGCTCGGTTCTGTACACATCGCAAAGTTCCTGGGCCCAAAAATTGAGCTCTTTTCAGGTAGGACGGCAGCGTGGCCTGATAAGAGGAGAGCTTTGATCCGGCTCAGTGTCTCCCTTGCCCCTGCGCCTGTGTGAACCGTTCCTTGTTTTATTGACCGGGCCTCAACAAAATCGTTACTAGAGTGGCAAGCTAGAATTCTTTCCCGCTCTTCATTGAGAAATATTCTGCCAACCTCTGCTTGCTATTCAGTTAGGGGCATAGGTAGGGTGACCAACTGGCATTGGTGCAAATTCAGGACGGTGAGTGTAAAAATTCAGGACAAAGGGTCAAAATTCAGGACACAAATTCAGGACAGGAGGTCAAAATTCAGGACAATAGGTACGTTTTACAGACACATCAGAGGTCGCGCAATAGTATATAAGTAAGTCCAGCCATTTCCAAACATATTCAACCGTTTGCAAACCTATCCATCATGTATCCTTCCATCTATCATTTCACTCATCCATCCCTTCATCCATCCCCTCATCCATCCTTTCACTCATCTCCATTATCCATCCATCCATCCATCCACCATTTCACCCTATCCATCTGTACACTTATCCATCCACTCTTTATCCTATCCATTCACTCATCCATTTACCCTTTCACCAATCCAGCCATCCTTTCACTTACTAATCCTTCCACCCATCCACTATTTTAGTCATCCATCCATCCTCCCTTTCTCTCTCCATCGACCCTTTCACTTAGCCATCCTTCCTTCCATCCATCCATCCACCCACCCATCCATCCATCCATCTACTCATCCACTCATGAATCCATCCATTGATCCTATCACTCATCCATCTATCATTTCATTCCTTCACACATCTATTCATCCTTTTGTCCATCTACACTCACTCATCCATCCTTACATCCACCCTTTCACTCATACGTCCATTCATTCACCCTTGCACTTATCAATCCATCCATCATTTCACTCATCCACCTACCCACCCATCATCCACCCAACCATCCACCCACCCAATCATCCATCCTTTCACCCACCCACCATCCAATCCACTGATCCATCCTTTCACCCACCCACTATCCACCCATCCATCCTTTCACCCACCCACTCATCCATCCATCCATCCTTTCACCCACCCACTCATCATCCATCCATCCACCCTTCCCCTCATCATCCATCCTTTCACCCACCCCCTCATCATCCATCCATCCCCTCATCATCCATCCACCCATCCTTCCCCTCATCATCCATCCTTTCACCCACCCATCCATCCATCCTTCCCTTCTATCCATCCCCTCATCCATCCATCCATCCATCCATCCCCTCATCCATCCATCCATCCCCTCACCCATCCCCTCATCCACCCATCCATCCCCTCACCCATCCATCCTTCCCCTCATCCATCCATCCCATCATCCATCCATCCTTCCCCTCATCCATCCATCCTTCTCCTCATCCATCCATCCTTCCCCTCATCCATCCATCCTTCCCCTCATCCATCCTTCCTTTCATCCATCCTTCCCCTTACCCATCCATCCATCCCATCCATTTATCCTTCCCCTCATCCATCCATCTCCTGATCCATCCATCCTTCCCATCCATCCATCCACTCCATCCATCCGTCCCCTCATCCATCCATCCTTCCCCTCCATCCATCCTTCCCCTCCATCCATCCATCGATCCGTCTCCTCATCCATCACCCTTCCCCTCATCCATCTTTCCCCTCATCCATCATCCAGCTACCCTTCCACCCATACATCCAGCTATTTACATTTTCTCTCCATCCTTCCCCTCACTCATCAATCCATCCATCCTCTCTCATTAGCCATTTATTCAATCTTTCATTCATCCATTCACCCTTTCACTAATTCATCCAGCCATTCACCCATCCCTTCACTTACTTACTCGCCGACCTTTCCATATTAATTTTGAGCTGAGCCCTTTTGAGAAGAGACCCATCAAGAACTTCACCCTCGCTGCAGGGGCCATTCCAGGACTGGGACAGAAGCCACCCAGGGAGGAGACAGGATCCACCACAGGGGGGACAAGAGCCACCACAGGTGGGGGTGGACTGGAGCCACAACATGGGTGGACTGGAGCCACAACATGGGGGACAGGAGCCATCACAGGCGGGGGTGGACTGGAGCCATCACTGAGGGGAGGGCAGGAGCCATCACAGGAGTGGGAACACAGGGGTGGGCATGCAGTATTCTAGTATCATTTTGGGCTCCTCTCCTGCACAAGACAACGAGAAGACAGGCTCTCTGTCCAAAATGCCACCCCCCACTGTGATGTACAGTACTTAAAGGAGATACTCTAAGAGAACTGATTGAACTGATTGTCCTCCATACTTTGTTAATCAGTGTGGGTGCGATTGTGCCATTTCTTTATTTTCTTACATTATAGACTGCATGTTTGAAGAACCGAGGTTTGCTTACAAATTAGTGACAGTAATTACGCTCTGTGAAGAGAACCACGTGCTGCCTCGGTGTAATCAGGGGTGTAATCTGGCCTAGTCTCGGATGTTTGGGGCTCTGGGTAGAAATGGAATGTGTGAGCCCCCCTCTAAATAGCAGAGACATGACACATTCAGGTCTGTTTGCATGTGAATAGATGTCGCTGCTCCTGAACCGGCAGCCCCTCCCTCTCAGTCACCTTCGAAGCACCTCTTAACAGGCCATCAAGGGCTGGAGGTGCGAGGGTAGCCATCCCGCTGTGCCTCTACAATCGTGCGGGGCATCTGAGGAGCTTTGGTGCAGTATCGGAGAGAAGAAGGGAGGTGGGTGCAAGCTGTGCCGGCTTTAGGGTGGAGCAACCGGTGCCCTGTTAAAATGACGGACAAATGGCGTCCGTTAAAGATTCCTTCACGGACAACGGACAGACGGCCGAAATTACGGACTGTCCGTGAAATTTACGGACGTTTGGTCACCCTAGGCATAGGTGTGCTCAGACTAGGCTGTAATCAGCCAACTAACAAATGTACGCCCGACTCCCATGGCATGGTATTAATGTTAGTTTGAAATTCGATCAACAGTGTGTCCCATTCCTGTGACAAAACACTTTTGCAAATTCCACAGATCTCTTCCCTTCTGCGCGCCCTACTAGCTGCTTCACCTCGGGTTGTCAGCGCGCGCCTCCATTCGTGTACACGAGGAGGGCTGCTGGTTGTCCGGCGGTACGTGATGACTGGCTCCGCAAGAAGCAATGCCAAATCAAGACAATTCGCCGTTGACTCAGGGTTTTTTAGAACAAATTGGTTGCTCATAAATTGTTCTGCCCTGGTTTATAGTTGCATAGGTACCAAAGAAAAATGCTTCGCTGTTTGGCTACGCGGGGCTAGAATGGGTGCAATTATTATTTTAAAATGATATTAAATAGGGTGTGAACATGTTTGACACAGGATATACATAAACCCATCGTACATAGTACGTCTGTGTGTGTGCCAAGGAAGCAAGCACATGATAAACACGTGTAGGGTTGATAGTGACTTGCATGTTTTAAGCACAGTTTGGGCATACCACACTGTTTAGTGTCTGTGTGGACAAAGCACCTGATAATCAGGGGTAAAGTTGACAAGTGACCATGTATGTTGCAAGCAAGGATAAAGGTGTATGACCTAGATACGTCATGTTTTTGGTACGAATGGGGTGCACTAACCAGATTGCATATGCGCTAAGCAGTCAAAGCAATCACTGCCATGCTTACAGTGGGCGTGTGTGTGCAGTAGGTCCAAGAGATAATACAGTTGCATTTTAACAGTTTGAATGTGCGCAAACTGAATGTTAGAAACAACATAGAACGGGGTACTACCATTTGTAAAGTCTGTAAGGTGCACTGAGGATACAGGAACATACATAGTCGGTAGGTGCACCAGCCACGATACCAAATTACATACTCTGTATGTGTTAACACTGGGGACAAGAAGGCCCCCGTGTGCTGCACGCACAAGGTAACTCATCATGTGTGAATTCCGCCTTGATTAGGACCACGCATTAGGAAATATCGTGTGGGTTTAGATGCATTTACTTTAAACAGGATTTGGCAATGCCAATAGCCCAGTTTGGCAAGGAATGTGCATTTAGAGCCATGGCTCCAGCATTCCTTAAATAACCATGAGTGCTCTATTGCACTCCACTCTGTACACTGTACCTTCCCTAAGTAACCATGAACATGATATTATATTCCACTTTATACTTCCATTCTTTAATTAGTGGGGCACTCGCACACGTGGAGTACACCTTCAGGCGCTCGGGTAGATGGTACATGGTATGCTGTTAAATATAAGCCTGTTCTGTTTTGTGCGTGCATGAAAGAAAACAAGTTACTTACCTGTAACTTTGGTTCCCCAGTATTGGTAACTTTCATAGATTCCCATGCTTTGTATCATTCCCCGTCGTCGGAATGGGAGTCTCTGTAATAAAAAATACCATAGTAGTAGGTACAAAAGAGAAAGGAAAGGCCTAGGCCTCATTCCCTTTTGTAGCATATCCGCCTCTTTTTGTAAAAGAGACCAAACTCTAGGCATCAGCCAATCAGAAGATCCTCACCCCTAGAACCTTCCTGAAGGAACCTCAGAGCCTCAGATTTTCGTAGCCGTTGTGTGCTAGACACCATACTTGCTGAAGGCTGAGCTTTCCCCGGGGAGGTGGGTGGGCGCATGGGAATCTATGAAAGTTACCAATACTGGGGAACCAAAGTTACAGGTAAGTAACTTGTTTTCTTGCCCCAGTATTGGAAGTTTCATAGATTCCCATGCTTTGTATCAGAATAGCAAGCAATAAACACCATAAACACATTTTGTAAAGAAGTACATCATAACATTAGAAATAAAAGTACAAAATGTGTTACCCATGGAAGGTGGGATAGAAAGGAAAGCTCACCAATCACTTGAAGAGGTTCCTCAGGACAGCCTGGCCCACTGCCGCATCATCCTGCTGCAATGACTCTAAGCAGTAATGCTTAGTGAACGTGTGCACGCTGCTCCAGGTAGCAGCCCTGCAAATGTCTTTGATATGTACCCCCGCAAAGAGGGCTGTAGAAGATGCCACTGATCTTGTTGAGTGAGCACGCATCCTGCCCACCAGAGGTTTTCCTGCTATCTTGTGGCAATGGAGAATAGCACTCGAAATCCATCTTGAGATCCCCTGTTTGGACAGAGGGAGACCTTTGTTTGGACCGCCGAAGGCAATGAACAATTGCGAAGACTTTCTAAAGTCTTTGGTTCGGTCTATGTAGAATTTCAGACATCGTTGTAAATCCAGAGTGTGCAATGTTTTTTCCGCTGGAGTGACTGGATTCGGAAAAAATGTCTTTAGAATCACTGGCTCATTTAGGTGAAAGTCTGTAGGTACTTTGGGAATGAACCTTGGGTTCGTCCGCAAGATAACTGTGTTCTTTTTGAACTGCAAAAACGGTTCTTGGATAGTAAGGGCCTGCAACTCCCCCACTCGCCTTGCCGAGGTGAGGGCCAAAAGCAAAGCTAACTTCCATGACAAGTATTTCAGGTCTGATCGGTGAATCGGCTCAAAAGGTTCCTTCATTAGTTGAGCCAGGACTAAGTTTAAATGCCACGTCGGAGGAGGAGATCTCACTGGCGGATAGACCCTGAATAGGCCCTTGAGGAATTGCTTGACAATTCTTGAAGACCATAACGAAGGACCAGAATCAGATCTTCTGAATCTTGAAATTGCCGCTAAATGGACTTTGATTGTAGAATGGGACAGATTAGACTTAGCTAGCGAGAGTAGGTAAGGCAGGAGTTGATGAGGTTTTGAAGTGAAAGGATCAACCTTTTCTTTTTTACACCAAATACAGAATCTTTTCCATTTCAGTTTGTATGTCTTGTTTGTCGAAGGCACCCTTGCCTGGGAAAGGATGTCTTTGATCTCCTTGGAAAGAGGGACATTCATGTATTCTGGCTGGTCAGGAGCCATGCAGTCAGGTGTAACGACCTTGGGTCTGGATGCCAAACCTGTCCTTCGGACATTGTCAGGAGATCCGGAACATCCTCCAGCCATATTGGAGGGACCAGCGATAGCAGATGGAGCTCGGTGTACCAAAATTGTCTCGGCCATGCCGGGGCTATAAGGATCAGCTTGCATGGTTCCGACTTCATTTTCCTGATGAGGCGTGGAATCAGGGGAATCGGTGGAAACGCATAAAGAAACCTCCCCTTTCAGGCTATTGATAGGGCATTGCCCAATGAGCCCTGATGGTGGAACCTGCTGGCGTAGGCTCGGCACTTCCTGTTGGTTGGCGTCGCAAAAAGGTCCACCTCTGGTGTGCCCCATGTTTGAAAGAGCAGATCTAGAACCTGTTGTTTCAGCTCCCACTCGTGACTGACTGAGGTGAGCCTGCTCAGTCAGTCGGCGCCCTCGTTTAGCACTCCTGGTAAGTGCTCCGCCTTTAGAGAATTTCCGTGAAGAATTGTCCATTCCAGAATCTGTTGAGCCTCTCGCGACAAGAGGAGTGACCTCGTTCCTCCTTCCTTGTTCACATAATGCATAGCCGTGGTGTTGTCCGTCCTGACTAGCACTTGTGAACCCTGGAGTCGCGGAAGAAAGGCTTGAAGAGCTAGCCTGATCGCTCTCAGCTCCAATAGGTTGATGTGTAGCTTTTGGTCGCGCGGAGACCAATGGCCGCTGATCTGCAGATCCTGCATCACTGCTCCCCATCCCTCCAATGACGCATCTGTTGTCAGTATGTGAGGTGATGGAACGCTTGCGAAGGATAGACCTTGGCATAAATTGTCTTGATGCGACCACCAAAGCACTGCCTCGTTCATCTCTCGAGTGACAACCACTTTGTCGTCGAACGATCCATGAAAATTGCTGCCACTGGAGGTCCAGTTGCTCCTGCAGGGGACGCATCCGCAGTCTGCAGTGCGGGATCAGGGGAATACATGATGACATCACCCCCAGCAGCGACTTGTAGCTGCGTACAGAAAGACACCTTTTTCCTCGAAGGCCTCGTGCCAATCGTTGTAGTTTCTGTATCCTCTCTCGAGTAGGAAATCCCCTTGAGAGCTTTGAATCTAACACTGCTCCTAGGAACCGTGCTTTCCTTGAGGGCACCAGCATGGATTTCTCTCTGTTCAAGGTGAGACCCAGATTTTGGAACAGATTGGTGCAAGCCTGCACCGCGTCCTGCGCTAATGCTCTGGTCGGGGCCTTTAGTAACCAATCGTCCAGGTAAGGGAAGACCTGGAAGTGGTTCTTTCGCAGAAAAAAGCTGCCACAGGTGCCGGCACCTTCGTAAAAATCCTTGGGGCAGAGCGAAGGCCGAACGGCAGAACTCTGAACTGAAAATGGCTCTTGGCTACTGTGAAGCGTAGGAACCTTTTGGTGTGCTGGGTGAATCGGGACATGGAAGTACGCTTCCTCCAGATCGAGCGTGGCCATGAAATCCCACGGGCGGACCATCTTCAAAACGTCCTGTAGGGACACCATTCGGAAGGACAGGGAGATGAGATAGGCATTTGGCTCCCTGAGGTCCAGGATGGGGCGCCATTTTTCCAGCGTCTTTCTCACCAGGAAGAACCTGGAATAGAAACCTTGTCCCTGTTGGTTGGAGGGGACCGGCTCTATCGCACCTTTGCGGAGCATTTGTTGTACCTCGAGTCTTAAGAGACGCAGATGTTTTGATGGAATGGCTGCCGGGGGTCTGGGTGGAGGGACTTCCATAAATTCCAAAGTATGTCCTCGTCTTATGATGTTGAGCACCCAACGGTCCGATGTAATTTGGGACCAGTTCTGAAGGAATTTTGATACCCTGCCTCCAACTGATGATCTCTTGGAGGAGGGAACAGTAGGCAGAGCCAGGAGGCCGCTATTGGCGTTTGGACGAATCCCGTCCACGGGCAGCCTGCTTGCCCTTGTTGTAAGGCTTTGAGTAACCTGACGATTGGCCTTGTCTTTGTTGGTATGACTGGGGGTTTGGTTGGTATCCAGAGCTGTTCGAAGAATAGCGCTGCTGCTGTTGTTGGTATGAACCTCTGTAACCACCTCCTCTGCCTCTCGCACCCCTAAATGGAGTTTTGCGATACTGGAGGGTTCCCAGCGATCTAGCTGTTTCCGTATCTTTTTTGATCTCCTGAAGAGTATCATCGATCAATTTACCGAAGAGGGCCTCGCCATCAAAGGGTAGATCAAGGACCTTGTTTTGGATTTCTGGTCTAAACCAAGTCGCCTTTAGCCATCCTTGGCGTCTCAACACTGACGCTCCTGCCAAAGCCCGAAAGGACGTTGTGGCAATGTCCATGGCACAGTCTATTATCTCCATCGAGACCGCCTCACCTTCTTGTAAAGTTTTCTTTGCTTCCAGCCCTGACTCCGGTGGAAGTTGTTCTAAATATGGAGCTATATCGCACCATAACTGGCAATCATATCGTCCCAATATTACCAAAGCATTGGCGGCGCGAACCAGAAGGCTAGCTATCGATGAAAAACGCTTGCCCGTGTTATCAAGCCGTCGTCCATCCTTGTCAGGAGGGGCCTTCAAGGGAGCAGAAGGGTTCCGTGACTTCCTTTGTGCTGCCTGTGAGATAACAGAGTCAGGCTTGGGATGTCCCGTTAGCGCTGCAGGGCCATCCTCTGGTGCTTTATACTTTTTATCCAGGCGCAGTAGCACAGGGACCACCGTCGCTGGGTTTTTCATGGCCTTCAAACCTTCCTCCCATAAATGTTCCACAATTGGAATCGACCTTGTTGTTTTGCGGTGAGTTTCTTTAAAATCGTATAAGAAACAGTCCGTGGTTTGAGCAGGCATTACCAATTTAAATCTTCCATCTGCACGTTTCATTAGCTGGTGAAAACTGCCGATGTCCGCAGGAGGAGAATCTCCTAAGTCTTGATGAGGCGAAGCTTGATCTGGGATGATGTATTCATCCCCGTCCTGATCCGAGTCTTGATTATCATCGGATGACACATCATTATCATTATCATGATCCTCATCCGGTTCATCGGCTGGCTCAGACGCAGCCTGAGGCACTGGCCGCTGCGGTTGAGGAGGTGTCTGTATCGGGTGCACCGGAGGGACTACAGATGATTGGTTCCTCACTGGTGTTGACGGAGCAGACCTACGTGGTGCTGGTCTTTCAGCTTTCGACTTGTAGTCCTGCAGCATCTTGTGTAGGTCATGCAGGAATGTCGTCGGAACTGAAACCATGTCTTGTGGCTCATAGCTCCTAGAGTGGACCGTTTGATGATATTCGCCTTCGCCTTGTTCATATGCCTCCTTTGAATCTGTGTCCTGACTCTTGATGAGAAGTTGAGATGGGCTATTGGCATATTCAAAATCATCCTGTCCGTCTCCCTCAGAGTCCTCTTGGTCCAACAACATAGTGGGCGGTAAAGAGGTCACCCTTCTCAGGGATGTCATCTCAGGCGTGATTCTTGTCAAAGAAATCGTCACCCGTCTCTCCGCAGCCAGTATCGTTGGTTGTTCCGTCGACGCCGGAGAAATCCTCGTTGACGATAGAGGAATTACAGATGTCATCGTCGACGCCACCGACGACGAGCCCGCCGTCGATGTAGATATTGTCGTCGATGCACTCGTACAATACAAGGACAGGTCACGTGAGTACATTATCAACACGTAGGGTGTCAAATGCAGTACATCCCAGGCACGTACATTTTGGGCAAAGAGTACAGGTGTACTATCACGCAGTGTCAATACAGCCTTTGGCTGGCATATTAGAAGTCGGGGTTGTGTCGGAACAGTACCTATGCACCCTAAGTTGGGGGGGTGAGTGAAAAGAGGGGGTCAGTCTCATGAAGTGGGGCTGGCATGTGTACTGTATCTTTCGTCTGAAAGCCAGGAACACTAATCATCTGTGTTTGGCACGGATGGCATCAAGTGTGATGGGCAATCATTCAAGGGCTCAAGAGGTGCCAACACTGGGTTGATTGTTTATAGGTGTGTTAACCATAGGTTGCTAGCCGCCGTAAGGTAGCAGTATGTTGCTTCACAGGCACCTTAACACTCCTTGTCGGGAAACGTATTCTACCTTTAGGGCGCCTGTGCTCACGGGTGCCACCGTAGTAGACACTGCAATGGTCAGGACATTCTTTAGTGGAACATAGTGGTCCGGTGTCAGTGGTTCACGGACTTCATGATATGCTTATGGGAGATCTTGAGGCCTATGGTTCCCGGGGTAACCTTCCAATTACACCAACAATGAGGGTCCGTATCTGGGGTGACGTGTCTTATCGGACACAGCGTGATGCCATCACTTGGGCCCATCTGGTGGCCCCATGGCGGCTGGTCTAATTTCCCTGAACCAGACAGCCCTAGCATATCTATCCTGCACTTGGGAGGGGCTGTGAAAGGACCGGGTACACCTGGATGCCTGGGTAGAAGGGTGGGTCGACATGTCTGTGCCCGGGGTACACCCTGGCGTAGACATTCCAGAGCTTCCAATAGGGGGAAGCGAGTCTGTGAGGCCATTGGGCCACTGAAACAAATACCTAGTAACAAAAATGGTGAGGCTGGCTAGGGCTTGACACTTACAGAGTATAGCCCAGGGGGGCATCTGGGGGGAGTCGTACTTCTTAAAAGACGGCGTCCATTTGTCCACACCGGGGGATGAAACCGTCGCAGAGAATCCTCTTGCCTAGTTAGTGGCGTATAGGGACAAGGCATGACCTAGCAGTGAGTTGGTATGGCCTGATAGTCGGACTACAACATATAATGGCTGGGTTTGTGAATTTTAAGGATAGGGCATGACCTTTTACTGTAGTGAGGTAATAGAAATTTTCAGGTAGCTAATGTGTCCCCCACTCGCACCCTATCCATGCACCCATGTTCCTTGTATGTCGTGTAACTTCTGTTCTGTACATGCTAGAAAGACGCAAATACATTTGCGTCCATCCTTAACATGTTAACTATCCAGTCATGCAAAGAAATCCCGTTAATTAGGCTTCTAGGCATATGGTGCCAACGTCTTTACATGGTGCACTTCTGAATCTCGCACACGTTTTTCTCCATGTTTTCTGGCCCAGTCGAGCTAGGCCCTTAAACGAGGCCCCTTTGTCTCTTCCCTCCTGTCTCTGAAAGCTGTACGCATCCCTGACCCCTGCCTTACTTCCTGCCAGCGAAGCGGTGCCCGGCTCGGCCTGGACTGCCTGCCAAAATCATATTTTGCCTACAGTTATCTACTCAGCCTCCTCGAAAACACATTCCAGTCTAGTGAAATAGGTAAACATATTCCCGGCTGCAGAGCAAAGGGCCCGGCCTTCCTGTCCTCCTTGCAAGTGATTTACTGAACCCGTTACCATGGTAGGCCCATGGCTCCGCACGTTGCACCGAGACACGTATGCACGCACTAGCATTCAGTATTGAATGGCCTCTGCCCGAGAGACCTTTTACTTCAGACACTACATCCTCCAAACATGAGATACCAGATATGCTATAGGTACAGGTTGCCCTGACATCCCAGACACCAGTCTCCTCCACTAGTGCTAAAGTCAAAGCCCCCAGTTCTCCCCAGTTACACGTCATGCCTAGTTGCGCGCGCATTCAGGTCATAGGTTTCTGCTGATCCTGCAACTTTCTCTATGCATCCACCCACATGTGACGTTTCTTGTGACGTTTCTCTGACATGTCCAGTGCACGCCCATGTGTACGCCTTTTTACACGCCTCCTGTTACGCACATGTGTTCTTATCTCTCTCTTTTCACCTGTTACGCCTACTGTATTGGTTTCAATTGTACCATTTTACTATATATAATGTGTAATGCTAATAAAACGTTGAATGTCCCTTCCTGAACCTTAGAGGTGATGGAACATGATATCCAATCCTCGAGGATTTTCCATTAAAGCCCGTATGACTCAGATCCCACGGACTCTGCCTCTCATTTGAATGAGCTGTCTTTTAGTGATAATTATATGGAAAAATGATCCGGTAAAATTAATTTACCACATAATTTGGCGCCCGAATAGGAACCCCCCCCCCTTCCCCACTCGCCGGTGAAGTCACGCAGGCTTTGACCCTTTCTACAGCCGCGACGGAAACCGTGCACGTTTGCGGGTTTTCCTGCTATCTTCCCTCGGGCCCACGGGGGAGACGGAGACTGCGGTCCGACGTCCAGACTAGGCGGTGAGGAATGCGGAGGATCCCGACCAGAGCCCTAGTCGAGAGAGCAAGGTCCGAGGTGTCCGGAGGCCCACCTGTTCCGAAGCGCATGCGCGGTAGCGTGATGCGTGGCAGTCAGATGTCGTAGCAGTCCAGTCCAGTCCAGTCCAGTTTCCGAGGCCTTCAGTTTCTTGCTTCCCGGTGAGTACCATTGTTGGGAACGCATCTAGACGGGTTCATTAATTTGTGCCCAGTCAAGACAGGTCTGGGTACACAGACCTGGTCCTGACGTGTTCACTTAGGTGAATACGGTCCGACGTGTCTCTTTATGGGACCGGTATTGTCTGTACTGTTTTAGCAGTGCATCTAGTTATTCAATACTATCTCGAGATTTTCAGAATATGTGTTTTCTGTGTACTAGGTAATTCAGTCTGAAATGTTTTAATGTGTTTTTAATGTCGTGGGGTGAATGATTGTTTGCTGTTCATTACTGTGTTTATTGTGTTCACGTTTGAATCACTCCAATCATGCCACTGTTCTCGAAATTACGTCAGATAGGTACTAGGAAAGGGATACTCGAAGAAGCAGTTCCCGTCCCGCCTAGGGACACTCCGGGATATTTTATGTACCACAAGCATGGCTTAGATGCCGTGCTGTATTTAGATTTATGGGTGGACTATACCAAGGATCTGGAAGAGAAGTATAGATGGCCTGTCTCAGGGACATGGGATGCTGAATGCATCATGAGAGTAGAAGAAGCATTGTGGAAAAAGAAAGCCAGACAATCCCAGAAAGATGCCATAGAATTGTGGCGTAAAGAATCGCATAGAAGGACAGAAAAAGCAATCAGAAAAACAGAGAAAAGTAGAGAGGAATCCGAAAAAGTCAGAGAAAAAGAGTTACTAGAAGAAGGAGAACAGGTCAGATTAGAACAACTAGACCGTCAAAGAAATGCACTCATTACAGGCATGTATCCAGTTCTTGCCGAGGGCCTGCCCAAGGCGACCCCGGAAGTACCCCGTAACTTGCCACCACCATTGGTTCCGACTAAACTCCGTCACAAACAGACCGCAGCAGACATTTTCCTTTCTTCCTATTTAGATGGCGTAGCTCCAGCATATACCAATGTACCCATACCACCCGTTAATAATGTACAGCAGCCTGCTCCGTCTGTTCAAGCCATGACCCCTCCACGTCTCCAAGACTCGCTTCCCGTGCCTGTTGTCACTTCCCCTACTGCTGCTGCTACTGCTACTGGCCCCCCTGCTACTGTTCCCCCTACTATTGGTCCTCTCAATCCTTTTTCGACAGCTGCAACCCAGAGTCCACCCCCGTTACATATGCCTCTTATACCCGCCATGACCTCAACAGCTACAACCCAGTCAGTTCATGCCCTCGCTTCTGCCTCAGGAGGTGCCGTAGGAGGCCACCTCCGCACCCCGCCACAAGTGAAACGAATGACAACCAGAGAATTAGCATTGCAACGTACACCGAAAGCGGTTGCATACGAAAACCTTAGACAGTATATTACAGATTGTAGATATGATCCAGTACCTGGCAAGGAAGGAGACATGATGTTAGCCTCGTTACGTCTACGACGTGTTACAGATTTTTTGATGTTATTACCAGAAATGACAAATCATCTAGACAATATATATCATTTTATTAGAACGGGGGAGAGACCAGAATGTATTCGTGAGGCCATGGCATATCAAAAGACTGAGACACAAGGTTTTATCTTACGATTCTTGATTAATTGTTTGATAAGGGAACAAGACCGGCCAGGTACTGTCAAAGAAGAGATGGATGCACTGATAAAATGGAGTCAGAATATTGCAGATTGTAAACATGATAAACAGAATTGTATAGATGCCATGTCCAGAAAGATCCGTAAAGAAATAGTAACGATGCATGACAGACGGAAGGCTGAAAAGGAAGCCGAGTCAGACAAGAATGAATCCTCAGAGGAGGAAGAAATAGAGAATCCAGTAGAGAATCAAGGTACAATGGCGTACTTAGGTAGAGTGAAGCTCCCTAAACAGTATTCTTTTGACAGACCTTTTGACAGACCTATTCGTCTAGAAAACAAGAAACGTTTCCTTTCCTCCATACCAGAGCAATGTTCTCTTGAACATGTATTTCAAGATACTGATAAAATACTGAAGGAAAGAATAGGTTATCATGAACTTAATACCATGCGTGATCAGGAACTAGCACGGTCAGCAGTCCAATGGGCTGGAAATGACAGTATATACAAAGATGATTCAGTAGCGCAAACGTTTTTGAGCCTTACTCCAGAAGAACAGCGACTAGCTGGTATATACATGATCCAACATCTCATTACACTATATGAAAATCAACAATCTGATCCAGGTCCATTGTATAATATATTGCAAGACTTACTCCTGAGAAGATGGAGAGGCCTAGGTACCGATTTAATTAATACTATTCTAGAACAACGTCACAAATACAGAACTTTCCTGACTCCACATTTTGTTTCTGTTCCACCCCCAGTAAGACAGCCATATCACCTAGACAGACAGAATCCCTTACGAGAAGTTCATCCCGTCCAGACTACAGGGGGTACGCTTCAACGCGTATTCGTATACACTCCTTTGACCAAAATGGAATTATTGGAAATGAAGAAAATAGTACCTTGTCACGATAAAGATCCTGCAGGGTTCCACCGTGAATTAAAAGACATGTTACTGATGGGAGATTACACGTATTCCGACATTCTTAAAATGTTAAAAGTATTGTTGCCAGCAGGGATTTACGAAAAACTAAAAGAGAAAGAATGGGAGGTGGGAGATAAAAAGATTATCTGGACTGAATTAGAAGACGAGGAAAAGGGACGTACCCCAGGTTTAGGTCTTGGGGACAAAACTAAAGCATTACCAGGATTATTAGTACAGGTTTTGCCTAGATTATTGACAGTTAAAAAGGAAGACTGGGATGCAATCTCAGCCTGCAAACAGAAACAAGACGAAGACACTAGTGATTTCTATTCCAGATTCGAGAAATGTTTCATTATTAATAGTGGCCTGAAAACAAGTAGCGAATCATATCCACATCTTTTTGTGACCAAATTAGTCGAGAATTCCTTACCACAGGTTAAAAACAGAGTATTGAAAGTCGAAAGCACATGGCAAGCAAATACGCCTTCCCAAATGTTACAGATGTTACAGTACCACCAGAACAGAATTAGAGAGGAACACGATCATGAACAGAGACGTATGAAAGACACGAAAATGAAAGTACTAGTTGCCCAGTCCATTCCAGCAGATGGTCAGAAGAGGGGTAACACGCAGAACACACAGACTAGTCATTCTGCAGCTCCTGTTAAAGGGAATTGCAATTATTGCAAACAGCCAGGTCACTTCATAAATGAATGTGCCGTTCTCAGACACAATATTGCTACAGGCAAAACGAAAGAAAGACCACGTCCGCCTAGACCAGAACACGTTCCACAGAATATTCCACAGAATACGCAACCTCCACAGAATGCACAGCAACAGGCAGTAGCTGTATCCCAACCCCAACCCCAACCCATTGCCTCAACACAACATGTCACACAGCAAATGTACCAGTATGCACAGTCCGATTACCCCGATTATCAGCAGTACACATGAAACAGCCTAGAGAGGGAGGTTGGCTTGCCCCTTATCGAGGTTCCTGTAGATCAAGATGGTCCCTATGTACATAGTCAGGTATTAGGGAAAGACAGAAAGTTTTTGATTGACACAGGGGCGAGCAGAACTACCATTAGTCATGACGAGGTTCCAGGGGCACCCCTCTCAGGCTCACAGAATGTTTCCCTTGGATTTTCAGGAAAGCCTATTGTTAACGAAGTATCAAAGCCAGTTCCCCTTGCAGTTGGTCCATTGTCCCGTACTACAGATCTGTTACTCACGAAATCATGTCCCGAAAACTTGCTTGGTATTAAAACGCTGAAAGCTCTAGGAGCTGTTATATGTTGTTCTCCGGAAGGAGTGAGATTATTTTTACGTGACTTTAAGGGTCATTATGTGTTGAGAGATTTTGATGCAAGATTGAAAAATGTTCCACAGCATTTATGGGCGCAAGGTCCAACTGATGTAGGTTGTATGCACATTACTCCCTATCGTGTCACACTCAAGCAAGGTGTTGTACTGCCCCGAATCCGACAATACAAATTGCCCCCCGAGGCTGTAGCAGCCTAACTGAAAATTATTGAGGAACTCATTGCCCAAGGAGTAGTTGTAGAAACTGACTCCAACGTATGTAATTCTCCAATCATTCCGATTCTTAAACGAACTGACCCAAATGCACCTCCAGTCTACCGACTGGTGATCGATCTTCGAGAACTCAATAAATGCATAGTACCACAGTACCCAGTGGTCCCAGACATTTCGTCACTATTGACTGCCATTGATTCCGAAGCTGCGTTCTTTACTGTAATCGATCTTAAGAACGCCTTCTTTAGTGTCCCCATTCATCCCGATAGCCAATACCTTTTCGGATTCTGTTTAAATGGCCGAAGCTTCAAATTTGTACGTGCACCTCAAGGGTTCACGGAAAGTCCTAGTATTTACAGCCAAGCACTGAAACGACAACTAGACAGTATTCACATGCCTACTGACACTGCTCTACTGCAATATGTTGATGATCTATTGATCACAGCACGGACCGAACGTGATTGCGAGCGCGCGTCACTGACAGTCTTGTATTTTCTGGCCGAAAAGGGGCATAAAGTATCCCCTTCAAAGCTCCAATTCTGTGCCCAGCAAGTGGTATACCTTGGACACTTGCTGTCCAAGAGGGGTAGACAGTTGACACCAGATCGTATCCAGTTAATTACACATCTGCCACAACCCAAGACTCAAAAGGAAGTACGGGCCTTTATTGGCCTCACTTCGTACTGCAGACAATGGATTCCCCAGTATGCATTTCTAGCCAAGCCACTCATACAGTTGACAACACAGGAGGCAGCGACTTTGACTGTCCTCCCTTGGACTCAGGAACATACACAAGCTTTTAATGACTTGAAGAAAGCTTTATGTCAAGCACCAGTTCTAGCGACACCATGTTACAGTAAACCTTTTACACTTTTTGTCACAGAACGCGATGGCACAGCATTATCTGTTCTCACACAAGATCAAGCAGGACACCATAAGCCTTGTGCTTATTTTTCTAGTACATTGGATCCAGTAGCCCAGGCTCTGCCTGCGTGCTTGAAATCAGTTGCAGCAACAGCTCTAGCTATCAGACAAAGCGATTCCATAGTGTTAGGACATCCCTTGACAGTACAGGTTCCACATTCCGTGGAAGTTCTTCTGAACCGTACCCAGACTCAACACTTGACCATAGCACGACTGACAGGTTATGAACTGACACTTTTCCAGCCACACATAGAAATCAGACGCTGCAACATACTCAATCCTGCCACATTGTTACCCTCGAGTACGATTGATCCAGCACCACATGACTGTGTAGAAGTCATTAATACAGTGACAAAGCCCCGACAAGACTTGACAGACATTGCATTGACCGACCCAGACCTGACACTTTACGTGGATGGTTCATGTATGAGAACAAGCACAGGAGAGTTAGTGGCCGCATATGCAGTGACCAGTGAAACTGAAGTCATAGAAACACACCGTATTGACACACTATCTGCTCAAGCTGCAGAGCTCATTGCTCTGACCCAAGCCTGTATACTAGCCAAGAACAAGAAAGTTAACATATACACAGATTCACAGTACGCATTTGGAGTCGTACACGACTTCGGTGTTCTTTGGGAAGAGAGAGGTTTTTTAGCTTCTCACGGTACCAAGATCCAGCATGGTCCCCTCATTCAAGCCCTGTTAGAAGCAATACACTTGCCTACAGCCATAGCCATTATGAAGTGCAAAGCACATACTAAAGTCACCGACACTATTTCCCGGGGTAATGACCTGGCAGATCGAACAGCCAAACTCACAGCTCAGACAGACATACCGACTGATATGACAAAGACTGGTGTACCGTCACTGACACATTGCCTGACAGTTAAGGATCCCACTCTAGATGTACTCGACATACAGCCACATGCAACCCCAGACGAAATCAAGAAATGGACTGAACAAGGAGGGATCCAGACAGAGCAGGGATGGATGACGAAGGGAAGAGCCACATGGTTCCTCCCCGACTCTATGGTTCAAATCATCATTAATACAGCACATAGTCCAGCACACTTAGGAGAGAAAGCCATGTTAGACAGTTTACAGAATCTCTGGTTCAACAAACATTTACGAGCAGCAGCGAAACAGAAAGTGCGTACTTGCATGATCTGTTGTCAGTTCAATCCAGGAAAAGGTGTCCCCGTGGAACAGGGTGGATTTCATCCTCCTGACCATCCTTTTGAAGTCCTCCAGATGGATTATATCCAGATGGACAGATGCCGAGGATTCAAGTATGTCCTCGTAGTTGTATGTGCTCTATCCCGATGGACAGAAGCATATCCAGTCCCCGATTACACTGCTGCAACCACTGCCAAACAGCTGGTACGTGAGTTTTTCCCACGATATGGTTTGCCCCGTGTCGTGTATTCTGATAATGGACAGCCATTCTCGTCCGAGCTTATGAAACAGGTATCACTCCTGTTAGGTTACCAGTGGAAGTTCCACTGCGTCCGACATCCCGAAGCCGCAGGTCTCGTAGAGAGACATAATCAGACCCTGAAAACACGCCTAGCAAAAATCTGTGCAGAGAAAGGTGTAGATTGGATAGTTGCCTTGCCAGTTGCACTCTTTTACATGCGAATGGTAGCCCATTCTAGGACAGGATTGTCTCCGTATGAAGTTATTTTTGGTCGTCCCCCGAACATGTGGGGTACGCCTATGCCAAGACGCCTAACTGATGTTGATAGTACTATGCTGACAGATTACTTGGCTTCCTTGATGTCTGCACTACAATCTTGTCGTTCACAGGTCGCGGCTGCCTTTCCGGACAACACCCAAGTGAAACCGCATAAAGTCATCCCTGGTGATCAGGTCTACGTGAGGAACTTTGATAGGAAAAGTCCGCTGGAACCCAGATGGAAGCAGCCAAAATTGGTGTTGATGTCCACGAGGACTGCAGTCAAGCTGGAAGGACGCAAGGGCTGGCTGCACTCAAGCCACGTTAAAAAAGTTCACGGACTGTGTCCAGAAATCCCGATTAAGGACTGCCCACTTTCAGAGACTGACTCTAAACTCCCCCTGCTAGAGAAAACTCCCCAAGAGGAGTATCGTTCAAAATTAAGGTCTAGTAAGTCAGACAGCGTTTAATTGTTTAAGTCCCCCCTGGGTGAAGCGGTTAGACAGGTTTCTGACATGAATAAGATAGACCCAAGTAGTCAGAGAGATAGGCGTAACGAGAAAAGAAAAAAGTACTGCAAAGTTTTGCACAGCAGATGCATTATCGAATTAATTTCTATGTTTCTTCTGAGTCTTACGATTATATGCATAAGTTTAATGTTACATGTTTTTTTCCCTCTTGATTCACATGTACATGCTTCCTCTAATGACACTATAGAGCACACCTTTAGTGACCTGCCTCCCCATGAATTGTCCTATCGTTTAGCCATGCGCAACAATACATTCATCCGTATGTTACACCATTCTCACCAAACCAGCAATGCTACCAATTGCTGGGTATGTGACCGACTCCCTCCCTATCAGAAATACAAGGGAGCTCTGCCCCTTTTTCCTTATCCATTCACACATAATGGTTCGTGTGGTGCATGGTTTACTTTAATGTCTTCCCTAGATAGTAAGTCCAAGGTTTCCCAAGGCAATTGGATATGGGGGAACCTGAATACAGTCATGAATAAAATATGTTTCCCAGACCAGGAAGGTCTTCCCCAAAGGACAGGGACCGATCTAGAAAATGAAGTGTATGGATTAGGTAATTTTACACTTAACCTCATGATCCTGAATGTGCAGTCCGAGACTAATTCGGACTTGCCGTTTATTACAGTCTTGCCAGTGAAAGGTGAATTATGCGTCAGAAAGAATGGTTCAGTACATCTAGGACACAGTGATTGTAATACTGTTGTCGAATTCAGTTATAAAGGAAAGTCTACTTTCAAAGCTTCCCGTCATTCTTATTTTATATGTGGTCAGACAGCCTATGTACGTCTGCCATTGGATTGGGATGGGACGTGTTATATTGCGTTCCTATTGCCACCTGTTTTCCTAGCCCCGCCTGTTTACCACAGAAATCCAAACCTTGTACATGTGAGACATAAGAGAGACCTTCCTCCCGTTATCGATTATTCTGAATCATCATGGGATCAGTACAAAGATTACATTAAAGGATATTTTTGGTTTGTAGGTCCTGTCCAAAATAGTAAGATAATTCGAAGATTGACCAGAACTTTGGAAGCAGTAGTGAACGAGACTACTTTTGCTTTAGGTAACCTGAACGAGGAACAGTCTGCTATGAGACTTGTTGTTCTTCAAAATCGCCTTGTCCTTGACGTCATCCTGGCAGATAGGGGCGGGGCTTGTAGAGTCATCGGATCCAGTTGCTGCGTGTTTATTCCTAATAACGCGCCATCCGTGTATAAAGCCATAGCGAGGCTCCATACCATAGCTCATCAGATGCACCAGAATCCAGACACCTGGACTTGGTCCGGTTGGCTCTGGAGTGTAATATCCGCCTGGGGATGGAAATTGTTATCATTCCTAGGAATAATATTGGTCATAGTATTCAGTTGTTGTCTCTGTCTACAATGTGGGCCAGCGATTTGCGGCTTGTGCGCCACAGCTTGTATTCCCCGTCCCAGTACACGTTCCCGTTCTCGAATAAAGAAAGAAGAACAAATGATGCTTTACGAACAGATAGATGGTCTCATGAATATAGATATATCCTAAAGGGTGTAGTAGGGTCCAAGGAGGGAATGAGGTAATAGAAATTTTCAGGTAGCTAATGTGTCCCCCACTCGCACCCTATCCATGCACCCATGTTCCTTGTATGTCATGTAACTTCTGTTCTGTACATGCTAGAAAGACGCAAATACATTTGCGTCCATCCTTAACATGTTAACTATCCAGTCATGCAAAGAAATCCCGTTAATTAGGCTTCTAGGCATATGGTGCCAACGTCTTTACATGGTGCACTTCTGAATCTCGCACACGTTTTCTCCATGTTTTCTGGCCCAGTCGAGCTAGGCCCTTAAACGAGGCCTCTTTGTCTCTTCCCTCCTGTCTCTGAAAGCTGTACGCATCCCTGACCCCTGCCTTACTTCCTGCCAGCGAAGCGGTGCCCGGCTCGGCCTGGACTGCCTGCCAAAATCATATTTTGCCTACAGTTATCTGCTCAGCCTCCTCGAAAACACATTCCAGTCTAGTGAAATAGGTAAACATATTCCCGGCTGCAGAGCAAAGGGCCCGGCCTTCCTGTCCTCCTTGCAAGTGATTTACTGAACCCGTTACCATGGTAGGCCCATGGCTCCGCACGTTGCACCGAGACACGTATGCACGCACTAGCATTCAGTATTGAATGGCCTCTGCCCGAGAGACCTTTTACTTCAGACACTACATCCTCCAAACATGAGATACCAGATATGCTATAGGTACAGGTTGCCCTGACATCCCAGACACCAGTCTCCTCCACTAGTGCTAAAGTCAAAGCCCCCCGTTCTCCCCAGTTACACGTCATGCCTAGTTGCGCGCGCATTCAGGTCATAGGTTTCTGCTGATCCTGCAACTTTCTCTATGCATCCACCCACATGTGACGTTTCTTGTGACGTTTCTCTGACATGTCCAGTGCACGCCCATGTGTACGCCTTTTTACACGCCTCCTGTTACGCACATGTGTTCTTATCTCTCTCTTTTCACCTGTTACGCCTACTGTATTGGTTTCAATTGTACCATTTTACTATATATAATGTGTAATGCTAATAAAACGTTGAATGTCCCTTCCTGAACCTTAGAGGTGATGGAACATGATATCCAATCCTCGAGGATTTTCCATTAAAGCCCGTATGACTCAGATCCCACGGACTCTGCCTCTCATTTGAATGAGCTGTCGTTTATTGATAATTATATGGAAAAATGATCCGGTAAAATTAATTTACCACAGTAGGAGGGTAGGGGGGGGGCAGATAGTCGGTCTACTACGCTGGCCTGTGGCAGTAAGGTCATGATTGGTGAGCTGTAAATTTAAGGTCCTTAGGAGGCGGCACCATTCTTGAATGGGGTCACCCAAAGGGAGGGACAAGTGGTCTCTCCTAGAACTCCAGGGGCAATTACAGCCTGTTGGCTACATGGGTGCGGGGGAGGGGGGGGTCACGCTTTCTCTAGGCTAGTTGGCCGCCCCTCACATGCACAATGATGCCAGTAAAAGGTGCAGAGATGCAAGGGCCCCCTTTAATGGAGTTAATAGGGTGTACGAGGGTAACCGGGTGGCGGAAGTACCCTCGCTGTAAGCGGGCCCTCTGCGCATGCGCACTTCAACGGAAGGGCGTGGTTAATAGGGCGTACAGTGGTAACCGGGGGGGGGGGGGCGGGGGAGTACCCTTACGGAAAACGGGCCCTCTGCGCATGCACACTCGGACAGGAGGGAGTGGTTTAAGTGATAAGGATCTGACACCAGTTAGTGACCTTGCCGTAGGCCCAAATAGGATATGCAGAAAATAAATATTGTAAAATGTGATGGATAAGTAGATTCGGATAGGAAATATCTTGTACTAAAATTATGTTAAGGTTAGCCATCTGATATCTGTATATATCCATCGTAATCAAATGTTGTGTAACGTTTTCTGCGTAATTGTGTATTTCAATTTTTGATTTATTTTTATGTTTTAATAAATACGGCCGGGGGTTGTACGACCCCCACCTCCAAAGAAAAGAAATCCCTTTCATGTCCTTTTAATAATGTTTGTTAATGGAAAGGGGGGGTCCACCAGCAGTCCCTGGCCATATTGATATGTTGTTCGCAATGCCAAGCAGGAACGTTCAAGAGGCGCTGGACGCAGCTCAAGTTTGGAAAGACGTAAGTTTAAGTAAGCAACAACGCTTTACATAGCGCTAGGCTGGGAATACGGAAGTTGAAGTAAACATACAGTACATATCATACACATTAATGGTGGTAAAGCAGCGCAGGAACGCTCTAGAACCGCTCGATGGAGCACTAGGTTGGGAAGGCATAAGCTGCAGTCAACATACAGTCAGGGCTTTAAGTGGGCCGGGTCTCACCGTTGCTGAGCACCGGCAGTTTCCAAAAGGGGGCCTGGAAACGGGTCTCTATAGGGCTCTGTTTTGTGCTCTGGCACAGGCAGTCCGTTTTTTTCCGAACTGCAGTGACAGCAGGCACATCGATGTGCGCATGCTCACACTGCTCACTTCTCACAAGTGCATAAGTTACGGCATGATGCCAGGTGATTCAGAAAAGGGGGTGGTGATGAACAGAGTGTCTGAATTAAGCAGACCACTCTTACCCAGTCCAAAGATCAGGGCTTGATCCATCACCGTTTTTCAGCTCACTGCACCATCCCAGCTCAGAACTTGGCTATATGCAAATTAGTCTGACCCTGGCCAAGTGCATCATGGGAACAGGGCAGACCAAACTACCAAGCCAATTCTTATACTGGGAAGGAAACAAGCTACCGGGGACCGGTTTCTGGCATTTCAGCCGTCTTCGGCCCGGCTTGCTTAAATCCTGATGGTGCAATGAGCAAGGGACTCACATCTGAGTATACCCTTCCACGCTTATGGTGGACAAACATGATTCAGAAAAGGGGGTGGTGATGAACAGAGTGTCTGAATTAAGCAGACCACTCTTACCCAGTCCAAAGATCAGGGCTTGATCCATCACCGTTTTTTAGCTCACTGCACCATCCCAGCTCAGAACTTAGCTATATGCAAATTAGTCTGACCCTGGCCAAGTGCATCATGGGAACAGGGCAGACCAAACTACCAAGCCAATTCTTATACTGGGAAGGAAACAAGCTACCGGGAACCGGTTTCTGGCATTTCAGCCGTCTTCGGCCCGGCTTGCTTTAATCCTGATGGTGCAATGAGCAAGGGACTCACATCTGAGTATACCCTTCCACGCTTATGGTGGACAAACATGATTCAGAAAAGGGGGTGGTGATGAACAGAGTGTCTGAATTAAGCAGACCACTCTTACCCAGTCCAAAGATCAGGGCTTGATCCATCACCGTTTTTTAGCTCACTGCACCATCCCAGCTCAGAACTTGGCTATATGCAAATTAGTCTGACCCTGGCCAAGTGCATCATGGGAACAGGGCAGACCAAACTACCAAGCCAATTCTTATACTGGGAAGGAAACAAGCTACCGGGGACCGGTTTCTGGCATTTCAGCCGTCTTCGGCCCGGCTTGCTTGAATCCTGATGGTGCAATGAGCAAGGGACTCACATCTGAGTATACCCTTCCACGCTTATGGTGGACAAACATGATTCAGAAAAGGGGGTGGTGGTGAATTGGCTTGGTAGTTTAGTCTGCCCTGTTCCCATGATGCACTGGGCCAGGGACAGACTGATTTGAATATAGCCAGGTTCTGAGCTGGGATGGTGCAGTGAGATAAATAACGGTGATGGATCAAGCCCTGATCTTTGGACTGGGTAAGAGTGGTCTGCTTAATTCAGACACTCTGTTCATCACCACCCCCTTTTCTGAATCGTTTTTGGCCACTATAGGTGTGGCAGGGTATACTCAGACATGAGTCCCTTTCTCACTGCACCATCAGGATTCAAGCAAGCCGGGCCGAAGACGGCTGAAATGCGAGAAACCGGTCCCCAGTAGCTTGTCTCCTTTCTGGTGAAGAATTGGCTTGGTAGTTTAGTCTGCCCTGTTCCCATGATGCACTGGGCCAGGGACAGACTGATTTGCATATAGCCAGGTTCTGAGCTGGGATGGTGCAGTGAGATAAATAACGGTGATGGATCAAGCCCTGATCTTTGGACTGGGTAAGAGTGGTCTGCTTAATTCAGACACTCTGTTCATCACCACCCCCTTTTCTGAATCGTTTTTGGCCACTATAGGTGTGGCAGGGTATACTCAGACATGAGTCCCTTTCTCACTGCACCATCAGGATTCAAGCAAGCCGGGCCGAAGACGGCTGAAATGCCAGAAACCGGTCCCCGGTAGCTTGTCTCCTTTCTGGTGAAGAATTGGCTTGGTAGTTTAGTCTGCCCTGTTCCCATGATGCACTGGGCCAGGGACAGACTGATTTGCATATAGCCAGGTTCTGAGCTGGGATGGTGCAGTGAGATAAATAACGGTGATGGATCAAGCCCTGATCTTTGGACTGGGTAAGAGTGGTCTGCTTAATTCAGACACTCTGTTCATCACCACCCCCTTTTCTGAATCGTTTTTGGCCACTATAGGTGTGGCAGGGTATACTCAGACATGAGTCCCTTTCTCACTGCACCATCAGGATTCAAGCAAGCCGGGCCGAAGACGGCTGAAATGCCAGAAACCGGTCCCCGGTAGCTTGTCTCCTTTCTGGTGAATAATTGGCTTGGTAGTTTAGTCTGCCCTGTTCCCATGAAGCACTGGGCCAGGGACAGACTGATTTGCATATAGCCAGGTTCTGAGCTGGGATGGTGCAGTGAGATAAATAACGGTGATGGATCAAGCCCTGATCTTTGGACTGGGTAAGAGTGGTCTGCTTAATTCAGACCCTCTGTTCATCACCACCCCCTTTTCTGAATCGTTTTTGGCCACTATAGGTGTGGCAGGGTATACTCAGACATGAGTCCCTTTCTCACTGCACCATCAGGATTCAAGCAAGCCGGGCCGAAGACGGCTGAAATGCCGGAAACCGGTCCCCGGTAGCTTGTCTCCTTTCTGGTGAAGAATTGGCTTGGTAGTTTAGTCTGCCCTGTTCCCATGATGCACTGGGCCAGGGACAGACTGATTTGCATATAGCCAGGTTCTGAGCTGGGATGGTGCAGTGAGATAAATAACGGTGATGGATCAAGCCCTGATCTTTGGACTGGGTAAGAGTGGTCTGCTTAATTCAGACACTCTGTTCATCACCACCCCCTTTTCTGAATCGTTTTTGGCCACTATAGGTGTGGCAGGGTATACTCAGACATGAGTCCCTTTCTCACTGCACCATCAGGATTCAAGCAAGCCGGGCCGAAGACGGCTGAAATGCCAGAAACCGGTCCCCGGTAGCTTGTCTCCTTTCTGATGAAGAATTGGCTTGGTAGTTTAGTCTGCCCTGTTCCCATGATGCACTGGGCCAGGGACAGACTGATTTGCATATAGCCAGGTTCTGAGCTGGGATGGTGCAGTGAGATAAATAACGGTGATGGATCAAGCCCTGATCTTTGGACTGGGTAAGAGTGGTCTGCTTAATTCAGACACTCTGTTCATCACCACCCCCTTTTCTGAATCGTTTTTGGCCACTATAGGTGTGGCAGGGTATACTCAGACATGAGTCCCTTTCTCACTGCACCATCAGGATTCAAGCAAGCCGGGCCGAAGACGGCTGAAATGCCAGAAACCCGTCCCCGGTAGCTTGTCTCCTTTCTGGTGAATAATTGGCTTGGTAGTTTAGTCTGCCCTGTTCCCATGAAGCACTGGGCCAGGGACAGACTGATTTGCATATAGCCAGGTTCTGAGCTGGGATGGTGCAGTGAGATAAATAACGGTGATGGATCAAGCCCTGATCTTTGGACTGGGTAAGAGTGGTCTGCTTAATTCAGACACTCTGTTCATCACCACCCCCTTTTCTGAATCGTTTTTGGCCACTATAGGTGTGGCAGGGTATACTCAGACATGAGTCCCTTTCTCACTGCACCATCAGGATTCAAGCAAGCCGGGCCGAAGACGGCTGAAATGCCGGAAACCGGTCCCCGGTAGCTTGTCTCCTTTCTGGTGAAGAATTGGCTTGGTAGTTTAGTCTGCCCTGTTCCCATGATGCACTGGGCCAGGGACAGACTGATTTGCATATAGCCAGGTTCTGAGCTGGGATGGTGCAGTGAGATAAATAACGGTGATGGATCAAGCCCTGATCTTTGGACTGGGTAAGAGTGGTCTGCTTAATTCAGACACTCTGTTCATCACCACCCCCTTTTCTGAATCGTTTTTGGCCACTATAGGTGTGGCAGGGTATACTCCGACATGAGTCCCTTTCTCACTGCACCATCAGGATTCAAGCAAGCCGGGCCGAAGACGGCTGAAATGCCAGAAACCGGTCCCCGGTAGCTTGTCTCCTTTCTGGTGAAGAATTGGCTTGGTAGTTTAGTCTGCCCTGTTCCCATGATGCACTGGGCCAGGGACAGACTGATTTGCATATAGCCAGGTTCTGAGCTGGGATGGTGCAGTGAGATAAATAATGGTGATGGATCAAGCCCTGATCTTTGGACTGGGTAAGAGTGGTCTGCTTAATTCAGACACTCTGTTCATCACCACCCCCTTTTCTGAATCGTTTTTGGCCACTATAGGTGTGGCAGGGTATACTCAGACATGAGTCCCTTTCTCACTGCACCATCAGGATTCAAGCAAGCCGGGCCGAAGACGGCTGAAATGCCAGAAACCGGTCCCCGGTAGCTTGTCTCCTTTCTGGTGAAGAATTGGCTTGGTAGTTTAGTCTGCCCTGTTCCCATGATGCACTGGGCCAGGGACAGACTGATTTGCATATAGCCAGGTTCTGAGCTGGGATGGTGCAGTGAGATAAATAACGGTGATGGATCAAGCCCTGATCTTTGGACTGGGTAAGAGTGGTCTGCTTAATTCAGACACTCTGTTCATCACCACCGCCTTTTCTGAATCGTTTTTGGCCACTATAGGTGTGGCAGGGTATACTCAGACATGAGTCCCTTTCTCACTGCACCATCAGGATTCAAGCAAGCCGGGCCAAAGACAGCTGAAATGCCAGAAACCGGTCCCCGGTAGCTTGTCTCCTTTCTGGTGAAGAATTGGCTTGGTAGTTTAGTCTGCTCTGTTCCCATGATGCACTGGGCCAGGGACAGACTGATTTGCATATAGCCAGGTTCTGAGCTGGGATGGTGCAGTGAGATAAATAACGGTGATGGATCAAGCCCTGATCTTTGGACTGGGTAAGAGTGGTCTGCTTAATTCAGACACTCTGTTCATCACCACCGCCTTTTCTGAATCGTTTTTGGCCACTATAGGTGTGGCAGGGTATACTCAGACATGAGTCCCTTTCTCACTGCACCATCAGGATTCAAGCAAGCCGGGCCGAAGACGGCTGAAATGCCAGAAACTGGTCCCCGGTAGCTTGTCTCCTTTCTGGTGAAGAATTGGCTTGGTAGTTTAGTCTGCCCTGTTCCCATGATGCACTGGGCCAGGGACAGACTGATTTGCATATAGCCAGGTTCTGAGCTGGGATGGTGCAGTGAGATAAATAACGGTGATGGATCAAGCCCTGATCTTTGGACTGGGTAAGAGTGGTCTGCTTAATTCAGACACTCTGTTCATCACCACCCCCTTTTCTGAATCGTTTTTGGCCACTATAGGTGTGGCAGGGTATACTCTGACATGAGTCCCTTTCTCACTGCACCATCAGGATTCAAGCAAGCCGGGCCGAAGATGGCTGAAATGCCAGAAACCGGTCCCCGGTAGCTTGTCTCCTTTCTGGTGAAGAATTGGCTTGGTAGTTTAGTCTGCCCTGTTCCCATGATGCACTGGGCCAGGGACAGACTGATTTGCATATAGCCAGGTTCTGAGCTGGGATGGTGCAGTGAGATAAATAATGGTGATGGATCAAGCCCTGATCTTTGGACTGGGTAAGAGTGGTCTGCTTAATTCAGACACTCTGTTCATCACCACCCCCTTTTCTGAATCGTTTTTGGCCACTATAGGTGTGGCAGGGTATACTCAGACATGAGTCCCTTTCTCACTGCACCATCAGGATTCAAGCAAGCCGGGCCGAAGACGGCTGAGATGCCAGAAACCGGTCCCCGGTAGCTTGTCTCCTTTCTGGTGAAGAATTGGCTTGGTAGTTTAGTCTGCCCTGTTCCCATGATGCACTGGGCCAGGGACAGACTGATTTGCATATAGCCAGGTTCTGAGCTGGGATGGTGCAGTGAGATAAATAACGGTGATGGATCAAGCCCTGATCTTTGGACTGGGTAAGAGTGGTCTGCTTAATTCAGACACTCTGTTCATCACCACCCCCTTTTCTGAATCGTTTTTGGCCACTATAGGTGTGGCAGGGTATACTCAGACATGAGTCCCTTTCTCACTGCACCATCAGGATTCAAGCAAGCCGGGCCGAAGACGGCTGAAATGCGAGAAACCGGTCCCCGGTAGCTTGTCTCCTTTCTGGTGAAGAATTGGCTTGGTAGTTTAGTCTGCCCTGTTCCCATGATGCACTGGGCCAGGGACAGACTGATTTGCATATAGCCAGGTTCTGAGCTGGGATGGTGCAGTGAGATAAATAACGGTGATGGATCAAGCCCTGATCTTTGGACTGGGTAAGAGTGGTCTGCTTAATTCAGACACTCTGTTCATCACCACCCCCTTTTCTGAATCGTTTTTGGCCACTATAGGTGTGGCAGGGTATACTCAGACATGAGTCCCTTTCTCACTGCACCATCAGGATTCAAGCAAGCCGGGCCGAAGACGGCTGAAATGCCGGAAACCGGTCCCCGGTAGCTTGTCTCCTTTCTGGTGAAGAATTGGCTTGGTAGTTTAGTCTGCCCTGTTCCCATGATGCACTGGGCCAGGGACAGACTGATTTGCATATAGCCAGGTTCTGAGCTGGGATGGTGCAGTGAGATAAATAACGGTGATGGATCAAGCCCTGATCTTTGGACTGGGTAAGAGTGGTCTGCTTAATTCAGACACTCTGTTCATCACCACCCCTTTTCTGAATCGTTTTTGGCCACTATAGGTGTGGCAGGGTATACTCAGACATGAGTCCCTTTCTCACTGCACCATCAGGATTCAAGCAAGCCGGGCCGAAGACGGCTGAAATGCCAGAAACCGGTCCCCGGTAGCTTGTCTCCTTTCTGGTGAAGAATTGGCTTGGTAGTTTAGTCTGCCCTGTTCCCATGATGCACTGGGCCAGGGACAGACTGATTTGCATATAGCCAGGTTCTGAGCTGGGATGGTGCAGTGAGATAAATAACGGTGATGGATCAAGCCCTGATCTTTGGACTGGGTAAGAGTGGTCTGCTTAATTCAGACACTCTGTTCATCACCACCCCTTTTTCTGAATCGTTTTTGGCCACTATAGGTGTGGCAGGGTATACTCAGACATGAGTCCCTTTCTCACTGCACCATCAGGATTCAAGCAAGCCGGGCCGAAGACGGCTGAAATGCCAGAAACCGGTCCCCGGTAGCTTGTCTCCTTTCTGGTGAATAATTGGCTTGGTAGTTTAGTCTGCCCTGTTCCCATGAAGCACTGGGCCAGGGACAGACTGATTTGCATATAGCCAGGTTCTGAGCTGGGATGGTGCCGTGAGATAAATAACGGTGATGGATCAAGCCCTGATCTTTGGACTGGGTAAGAGTGGTCTGCTTAATTCAGACACTCTGTTCATCACCACCCCCTTTTCTGAATCGTTTTTGGCCACTATAGGTGTGGCAGGGTATACTCAGACATGAGTCCCTTTCTCACTGCACCATCAGGATTCAAGCAAGCCGGGCCGAAGACGGCTGAAATGCCGGAAACCGGTCCCCGGTAGCTTGTCTCCTTTCTGGTGAAGAATTGGCTTGGTAGTTTAGTCTGCCCTGTTCCCATGATGCACTGGGCCAGGGACAGACTGATTTGCATATAGCCAGGTTCTGAGCTGGGATGGTGCAGTGAGATAAATAACGGTGATGGATCAAGCCCTGATCTTTGGACTGGGTAAGAGTGGTCTGCTTAATTCAGACACTCTGTTCATCACCACCCCCTTTTCTGAATCGTTTTTGGCCACTATAGGTGTGGCAGGGTATACTCAGACATGAGTCCCTTTCTCACTGCACCATCAGGATTCAAGCAAGCCGGGCCGAAGACGGCTGAAATGCCGGAAACCGGTCCCCGGTAGCTTGTCTCCTTTCTGGTGAAGAATTGGCTTGGTAGTTTAGTCTGCCCTGTTCCCATGATGCACTGGGCCAGGGACAGACTGATTTGCATATAGCCTGGTTCTGAGCTGGGATGGTGCAGTGAGATAAATAACGGTGATGGATCAAGCCCTGATCTTTGGACTGGGTAAGATTGGTCTGCTTAATTCAGACACTCTGTTCATCACCACCCCCTTTTCTGAATCGTTTTTGGCCACTATAGGTGTGGCAGTGTATACTCAGACATTAGTCCCTTTCTCACTGCACCATCAGGATTCAAGCAAGCCGGGCTGAAGACGGCTGAAATGCCAGAAACCGGTCCCCGGTAGCTTGTCTCCTTTCTGGTGAAGAATTGGCTTGGTAGTTTAGTCTGCCCTGTTCCCATGATGCACTGGGCCAGGGACAGACTGATTTGCATATAGCCAGGTTCTGAGCTGGGATGGTGCAGTGAGATAAATAACTGTGATGGATCAAGCCCTGATCTTTGGACTGGGTAAGAGTGGTCTGCTTAATTCAGACACTCTGTTCATCACCACCCCCTTTTCTGAATCGTTTTTGGCCACTATAGGTGTGGCAGGGTATACTCAGACATGAGTCTCTTTCTCACTGCACCATCAGGATTCAAGCAAGCCGGGCCGAAGACGGCTGAGATGCCAGAAACCGGTCCCCGGTAGCTTGTCTCCTTTCTGGTGAAGAATTGGCTTGGTAGTTTAGTCTGCCCTGTTCCCATGATGCACTGGGCCAGGGACAGACTGATTTGCATATAGCCAGGTTCTGAGCTGGGATGGTGCAGTGAGATAAATAACGGTGATGGATCAAGCCCTGATCTTTGGACTGGGTAAGAGTGGTCTGCTTAATTCAGACACTCTGTTCATCACCACCGCCTTTTCTGAATCGTTTTTGGCCACTATAGGTGTGGCAGGGTATACTCAGACATGAGTCCCTTTCTCACTGCACCATCAGGATTCAAGCAAGCCGGGCCGAAGACGGCTGAAATGCCAGAAACCGGTCCCCGGTAGCTTGTCTCCTTTCTGGTGAAGAATTGGCTTGGTAGTTTAGTCTGCCCTGTTCCCATGATGCACTGGGCCAGGGACAGACTGATTTGCATATAGCCAGGTTCTGAGCTGGGATGGTGCAGTGAGATAAATAACGGTGATGGATCAAGCCCTGATCTTTGGACTGGGTAAGAGTGGTCTGCTTAATTCAGACACTCTGTTCATCACCACCCCTTTTTCTGAATCGTTTTTGGCCACTATAGGTGTGGCAGGGTATACTCAGACATGAGTCCCTTTCTCACTGCACCATCAGGATTCAAGCAAGCCGGGCCGAAGACGGCTGAAATGCCAGAAACCGGTCCCCGGTAGCTTGTCTCCTTTCTGGTGAATAATTGGCTTGGTAGTTTAGTCTGCCCTGTTCCCATGAAGCACTGGGCCAGGGACAGACTGATTTGCATATAGCCAGGTTCTGAGCTGGGATGGTGCCGTGAGATAAATAACGGTGATGGATCAAGCCCTGATCTTTGGACTGGGTAAGAGTGGTCTGCTTAATTCAGACACTCTGTTCATCACCACCCCCTTTTCTGAATCGTTTTTGGCCACTATAGGTGTGGCAGGGTATACTCAGACATGAGTCCCTTTCTCACTGCACCATCAGGATTCAAGCAAGCCGGGCCGAAGACGGCTGAAATGCCGGAAACCGGTCCCCGGTAGCTTGTCTCCTTTCTGGTGAAGAATTGGCTTGGTAGTTTAGTCTGCCCTGTTCCCATGATGCACTGGGCCAGGGACAGACTGATTTGCATATAGCCAGGTTCTGAGCTGGGATGGTGCAGTGAGATAAATAACGGTGATGGATCAAGCCCTGATCTTTGGACTGGGTAAGAGTGGTCTGCTTAATTCAGACACTCTGTTCATCACCACCCCCTTTTCTGAATCGTTTTTGGCCACTATAGGTGTGGCAGGGTATACTCAGACATGAGTCCCTTTCTCACTGCACCATCAGGATTCAAGCAAGCCGGGCCGAAGACGGCTGAAATGCCGGAAACCGGTCCCCGGTAGCTTGTCTCCTTTCTGGTGAAGAATTGGCTTGGTAGTTTAGTCTGCCCTGTTCCCATGATGCACTGGGCCAGGGACAGACTGATTTGCATATAGCCTGGTTCTGAGCTGGGATGGTGCAGTGAGATAAATAACGGTGATGGATCAAGCCCTGATCTTTGGACTGGGTAAGATTGGTCTGCTTAATTCAGACACTCTGTTCATCACCACCCCCTTTTCTGAATCGTTTTTGGCCACTATAGGTGTGGCAGTGTATACTCAGACATTAGTCCCTTTCTCACTGCACCATCAGGATTCAAGCAAGCCGGGCTGAAGACGGCTGAAATGCCAGAAACCGGTCCCCGGTAGCTTGTCTCCTTTCTGGTGAAGAATTGGCTTGGTAGTTTAGTCTGCCCTGTTCCCATGATGCACTGGGCCAGGGACAGACTGATTTGCATATAGCCAGGTTCTGAGCTGGGATGGTGCAGTGAGATAAATAACTGTGATGGATCAAGCCCTGATCTTTGGACTGGGTAAGAGTGGTCTGCTTAATTCAGACACTCTGTTCATCACCACCCCCTTTTCTGAATCGTTTTTGGCCACTATAGGTGTGGCAGGGTATACTCAGACATGAGTCTCTTTCTCACTGCACCATCAGGATTCAAGCAAGCCGGGCCGAAGACGGCTGAGATGCCAGAAACCGGTCCCCGGTAGCTTGTCTCCTTTCTGGTGAAGAATTGGCTTGGTAGTTTAGTCTGCCCTGTTCCCATGATGCACTGGGCCAGGGACAGACTGATTTGCATATAGCCAGGTTCTGAGCTGGGATGGTGCAGTGAGATAAATAACGGTGATGGATCAAGCCCTGATCTTTGGACTGGGTAAGAGTGGTCTGCTTAATTCAGACACTCTGTTCATCACCACCCCCTTTTCTGAATCGTTTTTGGCCACTATAGGTGTGGCAGGGTATACTCAGACATGAGTCCCTTTCTCACTGCACCATCAGGATTCAAGCAAGCCGGGCCGAAGACGGCTGAAATGCCAGAAACCGGTCCCCGGTAGCTTGTCTCCTTTCTGGTGAAGAATTGGCTTGGTAGTTTAGTCTGCCCTGTTCCCATGATGCACTGGGCCAGGGACAGACTGATTTGCATATAGCCAGGTTCTGAGCTGGGATGGTGCAGTGAGATAAATAACGGTGATGGATCAAGCCCTGATCTTTGGACTGGGTAAGAGTGGTCTGCTTAATTCAGACACTCTGTTCATCACCACCGCCTTTTCTGAATCGTTTTTGGCCACTATAGGTGTGGCAGGGTATACTCAGACATGAGTCCCTTTCTCACTGCACCATCAGGATTCAAGCAAGCCGGGCCAAAGACAGCTGAAATGCCAGAAACCGGTCCCCGGTAGCTTGTCTCCTTTCTGGTGAAGAATTGGCTTGGTAGTTTAGTCTGCTCTGTTCCCATGATGCACTGGGCCAGGGACAGACTGATTTGCATATAGCCAGGTTCTGAGCTGGGATGGTGCAGTGAGATAAATAAAGGTGATGGATCAAGCCCTGATCTTTGGACTGGGTAAGAGTGGTCTGCTTAATTCAGACACTCTGTTCATCACCACCGCCTTTTCTGAATCGTTTTTTGCCACTATAGGTGTGGCAGGGTATACTCAGACATGAGTCCCTTTCTCACTGCACCATCAGGATTCAAGCAAGCCGGGCCGAAGACGGCTGAGATGCCAGAAACCGGTCCCCGGTAGCTTGTCTCCTTTCTGGTGAAGAATTGGCTTGGTAGTTTAGTCTGCCCTGTTCCCATGATGCACTGGGCCAGGGACAGACTGATTTGCATATAGCCAGGTTCTGAGCTGGGATGGTGCAGTGAGATAAATAACGGTGATGGATCAAGCCCTGATCTTTGGACTGGGTAAGAGTGGTCTGCTTAATTCAGACACTCTGTTCATCACCACCCCCTTTTCTGAATCGTTTTTGGCCACTATAGGTGTGGCAGGGTATACTCAGACATGAGTCCCTTTCTCACTGCACCATCAGGATTCAAGCAAGCCGGGCCGAAGACGGCTGAGATGCCAGAAACCGGTCCCCGGTAGCTTGTCTCCTTTCTGGTGAAGAATTGGCTTGGTAGTTTAGTCTGCCCTGTTCCCATGATGCACTGGGCCAGGGACAGACTGATTTGCATATAGCCAGGTTCTGAGCTGGGATGGTGCAGTGAGATAAATAACGGTGATGGATCAAGCCCTGATCTTTGGACTGGGTAAGAGTGGTCTGCTTAATTCAGACACTCTGTTCATCACCACCCCTTTTCTGAATCGTTTTTGGCCACTATAGGTGTGGCAGGGTATACTCAGACATGAGTCCCTTTCTCACTGCACCATCAGGATTCAAGCAAGCCGGGCCGAAGACGGCTGAAATGCCAGAAACCGGTCCCCGGTAGCTTGTCTCCTTTCTGGTGAAGAATTGGCTTGGTAGTTTAGTCTGCCCTGTTCCCATGATGCACTGGGCCAGGGACAGACTGATTTGCATATAGCCAGGTTCTGAGCTGGGATGGTGCAGTGAGATAAATAACGGTGATGGATCAAGCCCTGATCTTTGGACTGGGTAAGAGTGGTCTGCTTAATTCAGACACTCTGTTCATCACCACCCCCTTTTCTGAATCGTTTTTGGCCACTATAGGTGTGGCAGGGTATACTCAGACATGAGTCCCTTTCTCACTGCACCATCAGGATTCAAGCAAGCCGGGCCGAAGACGGCTGAAATGCCAGAAACCGGTCCCCGGTAGCTTGTCTCCTTTCTGGTGAATAATTGGCTTGGTAGTTTAGTCTGCCCTGTTCCCATGAAGCACTGGGCCAGGGACAGACTGATTTGCATATAGCCAGGTTCTGAGCTGGGATGGTGCAGTGAGATAAATAACGGTGATGGATCAAGCCCTGATCTTTGGACTGGGTAAGAGTGGTCTGCTTAATTCAGACACTCTGTTCATCACCACCCCCTTTTCTGAATCGTTTTTGGCCACTATAGGTGTGGCAGGGTATACTCAGACATGAGTCCCTTTCTCACTGCACCATCAGGATTCAAGCAAGCCGGGCCGAAGACGGCTGAAATGCCGGAAACCGGTCCCCGGTAGCTTGTCTCCTTTCTGGTGAAGAATTGGCTTGGTAGTTTAGTCTGCCCTGTTCCCATGATGCACTGGGCCAGGGACAGACTGATTTGCATATAGCCAGGTTCTGAGCTGGGATGGTGCAGTGAGATAAATAACGATGATGGATCAAGCCCTGATCTTTGGACTGGGTAAGAGTGGTCTGCTTAATTCAGACACTCTGTTCATCACCACCCCCTTTTCTGAATCGTTTTTGGCCACTATAGGTGTGGCAGGGTATACTCAGACATGAGTCCCTTTCTCACTGCACCATCAGGATTCAAGCAAGCCGGGCCGAAGACGGCTGAAATGCCGGAAACCGGTCCCCGGTAGCTTGTCTCCTTTCTGGTGAAGAATTGGCTTGGTAGTTTAGTCTGCCCTGTTCCCATGATGCACTGGGCCAGGGACAGACTGATTTGCATATAGCCTGGTTCTGAGCTGGGATGGTGCAGTGAGATAAATAACGGTGATGGATCAAGCCCTGATCTTTGGACTGGGTAAGATTGGTCTGCTTAATTCAGACACTCTGTTCATCACCACCCCCTTTTCTGAATCGTTTTTGGCCACTATAGGTGTGGCAGGGTATACTCAGACATTAGTCCCTTTCTCACTGCACCATCAGGATTCAAGCAAGCCGGGCTGAAGACGGCTGAAATGCCAGAAACCGGTCCCCGGTAGCTTGTCTCCTTTCTGGTGAAGAATTGGCTTGGTAGTTTAGTCTGCCCTGTTCCCATGATGCACTGGGCCAGGGACAGACTGATTTGCATATAGCCAGGTTCTGAGCTGGGATGGTGCAGTGAGATAAATAACTGTGATGGATCAAGCCCTGATCTTTGGACTGGGTAAGAGTGGTCTGCTTAATTCAGACACTCTGTTCATCACCACCCCCTTTTCTGAATCGTTTTTGGCCACTATAGGTGTGGCAGGGTATACTCAGACATGAGTCTCTTTCTCACTGCACCATCAGGATTCAAGCAAGCCGGGCCGAAGACGGCTGAGATGCCAGAAACCGGTCCCCGGTAGCTTGTCTCCTTTCTGGTGAAGAATTGGCTTGGTAGTTTAGTCTGCCCTGTTCCCATGATGCACTGGGCCAGGGACAGACTGATTTGCATATAGCCAGGTTCTGAGCTGGGATGGTGCAGTGAGATAAATAACGGTGATGGATCAAGCCCTGATCTTTGGACTGGGTAAGAGTGGTCTGCTTAATTCAGACACTCTGTTCATCACCACCCCCTTTTCTGAATCGTTTTTGGCCACTATAGGTGTGGCAGGGTATACTCAGACATGAGTCCCTTTCTCACTGCACCATCAGGATTCAAGCAAGCCGGGCCGAAGACGGCTGAAATGCCAGAAACCGGTCCCCAGTAGCTTGTCTCCTTTCTGGTGAAGAATTGGCTTGGTAGTTTAGTCTGCCCTGTTCCCATGATGCACTGGGCCAGGGACAGACTGATTTGCATATAGCCAGGTTCTGAGCTGGGATGGTGCAGTGAGATAAATAACGGTGATGGATCAAGCCCTGATCTTTGGACTGGGTAAGAGTGGTCTGCTTAATTCAGACACTCTGTTCATCACCACCCCCTTTTCTGAATCGTTTTTGGCCACTATAGGTGTGGCAGGGTATACTCAGACATGAGTCCCTTTCTCACTGCACCATCAGGATTCAAGCAAGCCGGGCCGAAGACGGCTGAAATGCCGGAAACCGGTCCCCGGTAGCTTGTCTCCTTTCTGGTGAAGAATTGGCTTGGTAGTTTAGTCTGCCCTGTTCCCATGATGCACTGGGCCAGGGACAGACTGATTTGCATATAGCCAGGTTCTGAGCTGGGATGGTGCAGTGAGATAAATAACGGTGATGGATCAAGCCCTGATCTTTGGACTGGGTAAGAGTGGTCTGCTTAATTCAGACACTCTGTTCATCACCACCCCTTTTCTGAATCGTTTTTGGCCACTATAGGTGTGGCAGGGTATACTCAGACATGAGTCCCTTTCTCACTGCACCATCAGGATTCAAGCAAGCCGGGCCGAAGACGGCTGAAATGCCAGAAACCGGTCCCCGGTAGCTTGTCTCCTTTCTGGTGAAGAATTGGCTTGGTAGTTTAGTCTGCCCTGTTCCCATGATGCACTGGGCCAGGGACAGACTGATTTGCATATAGCCAGGTTCTGAGCTGGGATGGTGCAGTGAGATAAATAACGGTGATGGGTCAAGCCCTGATCTTTGGACTGGGTAAGAGTGGTCTGCTTAATTCAGACATTCTGTTCATCACCACCCCCTTTTCTGAATCGTTTTTGGCCACTATAGGTGTGGCAGGGTATACTCAGACATGAGTCCCTTTCTCACTGCACCATCAGGATTCAAGCAAGCCGGGCCGAAGACGGCTGAGATGCCAGAAACCGGTCCCCGGTAGCTTGTCTCCTTTCTGGTGAAGAATTGGCTTGGTAGTTTAGTCTGCCCTGTTCCCATGATGCCCTGGGCCAGGGACAGACTGATTTGCATATAGCCAGGTTCTGAGCTGGGATGGTGCAGTGAGATAAATAACGGTGATGGATCAAGCCCTGATCTTTGGACTGGGTAAGAGTGGTCTGCTTAATTCAGACACTCTGTTCATCACCACCGCCTTTTCTGAATCGTTTTTGGCCACTATAGGTGTGGCAGGGTATACTCAGACATGAGTCCCTTTCTCACTGCACCATCAGGATTCAAGCAAGCCGGGCCGAAGACAGCTGAAATGCCAGAAACCGGTCCCCGGTAGCTTGTCTCCTTTCTGGTGAAGAATTGGCTTGGTAGTTTAGTCTGCTCTGTTCCCATGATGCACTGGGCCAGGGACAGACTGATTTGCATATAGCCAGGTTCTGAGCTGGGATGGTGCAGTGAGATAAATAACGGTGATGGATCAAGCCCTGATCTTTGGACTGGGTAAGAGTGGTCTGCTTAATTCAGACACTCTGTTCATCACCACCGCCTTTTCTGAATCGTTTTTGGCCACTATAGGTGTGGCAGGGTATACTCAGACATGAGTCCCTTTCTCACTGCACCATCAGGATTCAAGCAAGCCGGGCCGAAGACGGCTGAAATGCCAGAAACTGGTCCCCGGTAGCTTGTCTCCTTTCTGGTGAAGAATTGGCTTGGTAGTTTAGTCTGCTCTGTTCCCATGATGCACTGGGCCAGGGACAGACTGATTTGCATATAGCCAGGTTCTGAGCTGGGATGGTGCAGTGAGATAAATAACGGTGATGGATCAAGCCCTGATCTTTGGACTGGGTAAGAGTGGTCTGCTTAATTCAAATACTCTGTTCATCACCACCCCCTTTTCTGAATCGTTTTTGGCCACTAGAGGTGTGGCAGGGTATACTCAGACATGAGTCCCTTTCTCACTGCACCATCAGGATTCAAGCAAGCCGGGCCGAAGACGGCTGAGATGCCAGAAACCGGTCCCCGGTAGCTTGTCTCCTTTCTGGTGAAGAATTGGCTTGGTAGTTTAGTCTGCCCTGTTCCCATGATGCACTGGGCCAGGGACAGACTGATTTGCATATAGCCAGGTTCTGAGCTGGGATGGTGCAGTGAGATAAATAACGGTGATGGATCAAGTTGTGATCTTTGGACTGGGTAAGAGTGGTCTGCTTAATTCAGACACTCTGTTCATCACCACCCCCTTTTCTGAATCGTTTTTGGCCACTATAGGTGTGGCAGGGTATACTCAGACATGAGTCCCTTTCTCACTGCACCATCAGGATTCAAGCAAGCCGGGCCGAAGACGGCTGAAATGCCAGAAACCGGTCCCCGGTAGCTTGTCTCCTTTCTGGTGAAGAATTGGCTTGGTAGTTTAGTCTGCCCTGTTCCCATGATGCACTGGGCCAGGGACAGACTGATTTGCATATAGCCAGGTTCTGAGCTGGGATGGTGCAGTGAGATAAATAACGGTGATGGATCAAGCCCTGATCTTTGGACTGGGTAAGAGTGGTCTGCTTAATTCAGACACTCTGTTCATCACCACCGCCTTTTCTGAATCGTTTTTGGCCACTATAGGTGTGGCAGGGTATACTCAGACATGAGTCCCTTTCTCACTGCACCATCAGGATTCAAGCAAGCCGGGCCGAAGACAGCTGAAATGCCAGAAACCGGTCCCCGGTAGCTTGTCTCCTTTCTGGTGAAGAATTGGCTTGGTAGTTTAGTCTGCTCTGTTCCCATGATGCACTGGGCCAGGGACAGACTGATTTGCATATAGCCAGGTTCTGAGCTGGGATGGTGCAGTGAGATAAATAACGGTGATGGATCAAGCCCTGATCTTTGGACTGGGTAAGAGTGGTCTGCTTAATTCAGACACTCTGTTCATCACCACCGCCTTTTCTGAATCGTTTTTGGCCACTATAGGTGTGGCAGGGTATACTCAGACATGAGTCCCTTTCTCACTGCACCATCAGGATTCAAGCAAGCCGGGCCGAAGACGGCTGAAATGCCAGAAACTGGTCCCCGGTAGCTTGTCTCCTTTCTGGTGAAGAATTGGCTTGGTAGTTTAGTCTGCTCTGTTCCCATGATGCACTGGGCCAGGGACAGACTGATTTGCATATAGCCAGGTTCTGAGCTGGGATGGTGCAGTGAGATAAATAACGGTGATGGATCAAGCCCTGATCTTTGGACTGGGTAAGAGTGGTCTGCTTAATTCAAATACTCTGTTCATCACCACCCCCTTTTCTGAATCGTTTTTGGCCACTAGAGGTGTGGCAGGGTATACTCAGACATGAGTCCCTTTCTCACTGCACCATCAGGATTCAAGCAAGCCGGGCCGAAGACGGCTGAGATGCCAGAAACCGGTCCCCGGTAGCTTGTCTCCTTTCTGGTGAAGAATTGGCTTGGTAGTTTAGTCTGCCCTGTTCCCATGATGCACTGGGCCAGGGACAGACTGATTTGCATATAGCCAGGTTCTGAGCTGGGATGGTGCAGTGAGATAAATAACGGTGATGGATCAAGTTGTGATCTTTGGACTGGGTAAGAGTGGTCTGCTTAATTCAGACACTCTGTTCATCACCACCCCCTTTTCTGAATCGTTTTTGGCCACTATAGGTGTGGCAGGGTATACTCAGACATGAGTCCCTTTCTCACTGCACCATCAGGATTCAAGCAAGCCGGGCCGAAGACGGCTGAAATGCCAGAAACCGGTCCCCGGTAGCTTGTCTCCTTTCTGGTGAAGAATTGGCTTGGTAGTTTAGTCTGCCCTGTTCCCATGATGCACTGGGCCAGGGACAGACTGATTTGCATATAGCCAGGTTCTGAGCTGGGATGGTGCAGTGAGATAAATAACGGTGATGGATCAAGCCCTGATCTTTGGACTGGGTAAGAGTGGTCTGCTTAATTCAGACACTCTGTTCATCACCACCGCCTTTTCTGAATCGTTTTTGGCCACTATAGGTGTGGCAGGGTATACTCAGACATGAGTCCCTTTCTCACTGCACCATCAGGATTCAAGCAAGCCGGGCCGAAGGCAGCTGAAATGCCAGAAACCGGTCCCCGGTAGCTTGTCTCCTTTCTGGTGAAGAATTGGCTTGGTAGTTTAGTCTGCTCTGTTCCCATGATGCACTGGGCCAGGGACAGACTGATTTGCATATAGCCAGGTTCTGAGCTGGGATGGTGCAGTGAGATAAATAACGGTGATGGATCAAGCCCTGATCTTTGGACTGAGTAAGAGTGGTCTGCTTAATTCAGACACTCTGTTCATCACCACCCCCTTTTCTGAATCGTTTTTGGCCACTATAGGTGTGGCAGGGTATACTCTGACATGAGTCCCTTTCTCACTGCACCATCAGGATTCAAGCAAGCCGGGCAGAAGATGGCTGAAATGCCAGAAACCTGTCCCCGGTAGCTTGTCTCCTTTCTGATGAAGAATTGGCTTGGTAGTTTAGTCTGCCCTGTTCCCATGATGCACTGGGCCAGGGACAGACTGATTTGCATATAGCCAGGTTCTGAGCTGGGATGGTGCAGTGAGATAAATAACGGTGATGGATCAAGCCCTGATCTTTGGACTGGGTAAGAGTGGTCTGCTTAATTCAGACACTCTGTTCATCACCACCCCCTTTTCTGAATCGTTTTTGGCCACTATAGGTGTGGCAGGGTATACTCAGACATGAGTCCCTTTCTCACTGCACCATCAGGATTCAAGCAAGCCGGGCCGAAGACGGCTGAAATGCCAGAAACCGGTCCCCGGTAGCTTGTCTCCTTTCTGGTGAAGAATTGGCTTGGTAGTTTAGTCTGCCCTGTTCCCATGATGCACTGGGCCAGGGACAGACTGATTTGCATATAGCCAGGTTCTGAGCTGGGATGGTGCAGTGAGATAAATAACGGTGATGGATCAAGCCCTGATCTTTGGAGTGGGTAAGAGTGGTCTGCTTAATTCAGACACTCTGTTCATCACCACCCCCTTTTCTGAATCGTTTTTGGCCACTATAGGTGTGGCAGGGTATACTCAGACATGAGTCCCTTTCTCACTGCACCATCAGGATTCAAGCAAGCCGGGCCGAAGACGGCTGAAATGCCAGAAACCGGTCCCCGGTAGCTTGTCTCCTTTCTGGTGAAGAATTGGCTTGGTAGTTTAGTCTGCCCTGTTCCCATGATGCACTGGGCCAGGGACAGACTGATTTGCATATAGCCAGGTTCTGAGCTGGGATGGTGCAGTGAGATAAATAACGGTGATGGATCAAGCCCTGATCTTTGGACTGGGTAAGAGTGGTCTGCTTAATTCAAACACTCTGTTCATCACCACCCCCTTTTCTGAATCGTTTTTGGCCACTATAGGTGTGGCAGGGTATACTCAGACATGAGTCCCTTTCTCACTGCACCATCAGGATTCAAGCAAGCCGGGCCGAAGACGGCTGAAATGCCAGAAACCGGTCCCCGGTAGCTTGTCTCCTTTCTGGTGAAGAATTGGCTTGGTAGTTTAGTCTGCCCTGTTCCCATGATGCACTGGGCCAGGGACAGACTGATTTGCATATAGCCAGGTTCTGAGCTGGGATGGTGCAGTGAGATAAATAACGGTGATGGATCAAGCCCTGATCTTTGGACTGGGTAAGAGTGGTCTGCTTAATTCAGACACTCTGTTCATCACCACCCCCTTTTCTGAATCGTTTTTGGCCACTATAGGTGTGGCAGGGTATACTCAGACATGAGTCCCTTTCTCACTACACCATCAGGATTCAAGCAAGCCGGGCCGAAGACGGCTGAAATGCCAGAAACCGGTCCCCGGTAGCTTGTCTCCTTTCTGGTGAAGAATTGGCTTGGTAGTTTAGTCTGCCCTGTTCCCATGATGCACTGGGCCAGGGACAGACTGATTTGCATATAGCCAGGTTCTGAGCTGGGATGGTGCAGTGAGATAAATAACGGTGATGGATCAAGCCCTGATCTTTGGACTGGGTAAGAGTGGTCTGCTTAATTCAGACACTCTGTTCATCACCACCCCCTTTTCTGAATCGTTTTTGGCCACTATAGGTGTGGCAGGGTATACTCAGACATGAGTCCCTTTCTCACTGCACCATCAGGATTCAAGCAAGCCGGGCCGAAGACGGCTGAAATGCCAGAAACCGGTCCCCGGTAGCTTGTCTCCTTTCTGGTGAAGAATTGGCTTGGTATTATGGCTGCCCTGTTCCCATGATGCACTGGGCCAGGGACAGACTGATTTGCATATAGCCAGGTTCTGAGCTGGGATGGTGCAGTGAGATAAATAACGGTGATGGATCAAGCCCTGATCTTTGGACTGGGTAAGAGTGGTCTGCTTAATTCAGACACTCTGTTCATCACCACCCCCCTTTTCTGAATGATGCCAGGTGAGCATTGTAGGGGAAGGAAAATCCTTTCAAGAAAGTCATTTTCTCTCTGGATTTCCCTTCTCTTTTTGAAACTCAGGAGCAGCAACATTGTTGTGATGTCACCAGGGCTTTAAGTGGAAGTTTTTCAATTCTATATACAAGCCATAGTTGCTGCCTATTTATCTTATGCAACTAACACCCATTGACAAAGGCAATAGTCCTGGCTTGTTGTAGGTGTATTTGTTACTTCTTACATTATAAATCTGAATGCAATGACGGTAACAGCAAAATAGAAGTCCGGTGGCACACTATGCTAAGCACAGATATTTAGCTTAGGTGCATTTAAGCCACTCCCTTAATTGCATTGGCCACGCCCCTTTGAGAGACCCCCAGTTTTTTCATCCTACTTAAAGCCCTGCATATGGTCCATCTCAAACTCATTACATGTGGCGAAGGGCGCAGGGGCCCCTGATGCAGCTCCAGCCTGGAAAGACGTAGGATGGAGTCTGATTACAAACATCATATAAACATAAAGTCACACTGTGCTGACAAGCACATAATTATAAGCCCTTTTCACTCTACTTTGCTCTATTACATGAGTTTATTGTATTTACACATTCTTTTACTGCATTCTGCTATGCACCAGCTCGGCACGTCGCCACGTACCCAGTCAGGGTGCGCTGACACGGTGCAGATACATGACAATAGAGCGCTGATAAACATGTCCGGCCCACGGTAATGAGCAAACTCAAGTTTTCAGCACTGGGCATGTCATACTTTTTGTTTCTCACAAGAACAAAAACAGCAAGATGGCGTGATCTGAGGCCCCTCTCAGATCATAACTTTTGCACTTGACCCCACCTCCCCTCTTTGTAACATCCACCATACTGCATTCCCATTGTGCCAACTAAATAACCAATACACATTTCTTTCTTGTTGTGGTCATTTATTGGCCGCAGTTTTTATTCTGTAATACAGTGACAATATACATAACTTCTGCATTTTGTTGGTTTTTAGTCACTTTTTCTTTTCGGTTGGTTGGATTTTTGGGCTCCACTTGAGTGGAGGAGAGGGGTAGCTTTTGTCCAAGGAGTTAGGCCATGACTCGCTACCTTTCCGGTTCTGGTTGTGCCCTGCAATCTGGTGGGGGCTGGGCTGTGAGCGCCGTCTCTCCGTTTTTGCTACCCCCCCTTTTCCGTAAGCCGCCTCACCCAGCCGTGAGGCATCTGAAGGTCTTACCCTCTGGCCATCTCTCCCAGCCGTGAGGTATCCCAAAGTTAGTGGTCCCATCCTGGCACACCGCCCTCCGGTGTGCCTCGTTACCAACACTAATCCGCGTAGTTCTCCGCCACGCCGACTAGGAGGCTTCCATCTTCCCTCGGTTCCCCCTCCGACTACGCCGTGTGTCCCGCTACTTGCACCCTGCTAATGCCAGAGGTTGCTCCAGAACAGGCCCATACCCTCGCTTGTCAGGTCGCTTTGGCGTATAGTTCCGGGCGACCCGTGTGCATGAGCCTGTGCCTTACCGACACCAGGCCATTGGCCCTGCAGTATTTGCTCACCACCAGATTCAATTTCTTGGGGAATTATTGACTGCCTTTTGTGATTCCGCCCGCTCCATTCGTGCCGGCTGATTACCTCAGACCACACTACCGCTGAGCCCCTGAATGTCCTGGCTATTTCTGTGAGCTCCCTCTGTATGTTGTGCAGAAGCGTCCTCCTCCCGAACTGTGCCAGGTCGTTGCCGCCCAGGTGTATTATCAGTACGTCTGGGTGCCATGCTGTATCTGCCCCCAATTCCTCGAGGGTCGCCGGCAGCTGGTCCCACCTTATCCCTAGCCAGCCCAACCACTGGATGCACGTGTCCATTGGTACCCCTTTTGTCTTATTGCCCCCATCGCGCCACCATGTCCACATCCAGGATATGAACGAGTGCCTCACCACCCATACCAAGCGTGGTCTCCTTCCTGTTAAAGTAAGGAAAATGCGTCACTTGTGGTTCGGCCCACTGTGGGTTTGCATGTCCTGTGAGTTAAAGCAGCTGAGGTCTCACATAGGTTTTGTAGGCCTGAGACCTCCATCTTCCTACCTCCTTAATGCCTGCTTCCGTCATCCTATGCAGTGCTGCCGTCGTGGCTGCCCCTATCCTTAAGCAGAAACATAAAATGGTAGTTTTACTATTTTATGTTTCTGCTTCTTGCGCTGCGAGAAAGCAGTGGGGCGACGACCCTCCACCCTAATGGAGGAGCCGTCACTGGTATTACCAGCACCATTACCACCACAATTAGGGGATTTACGTAAAATGTGGGGACTAACCATCTTTAACATTGGTACTATGGTTATTTACACATGATCACTTCTGAATTACAGCCCCATACTCAGGAAACGGTTCAGAAGTGAAGCAGAAAAATGTCATTAACCAAGACAATTTTTCAGCCCTGCTGTGTTACCGGCTGATGCTTCCCACTGAAGTACCCACTTAAGTGGAAGGAGGACAGGACACTGCGTCACTTTCACTCTCCGACTAAAATGTTTTCACATTGTTTTGCTTGGTTTTTGTGATAACAGACGAAAACACAATCAATCAGTTGCTGAGACCTAATAGGACTGCAGAAGCCCCCTCCCTGGAGGTCAAGATGCATCACTGGATGATTAAAAATGGAGTACAATTTGCAAGATTATGTGCCGAGGGGTGTTGAGGTGAAGGGAGTGCAGCTGCTCTCAAGTGAGGTAAATGGATGCTGCTGCAGGCTAGAGGGGAATTGATACCGCATGTGCTTGATGGGGGACTGATAGGCATCCCTGGGACGCGGACTGACGAATGGCTGAAAGTCTCAATGACTTCCTCCTTCGACTGATTCACAAGTTGTGGTATGTGCACATCAACAGACAGTCACCCACAGGCCGTCTACCCACAAACGCCGCTTTTCAAGTAGTATTGTAAGTACTGTCAGCATTTATATAGCTCTTACAACCCCTGACGAGGTGTTGAAGCACTTTTTCTGTGAGTAGCACGCTACTCTGGAACCCAAGAGGATTAGTGGTGAATTAGTGAAGGGACATATGAAATTAATTTGAGCGGTGGATATGATAGTCCGTTATTTGGGTTGTAAAAGGATAGTGGAGGGATAGAAGAGGGAAGGGTTTGCATTTATATAGCACTTGCTACCTCCGATGTGGTGTTGAAGCACTTTTTGGCAGGTAGCATGCTACTCTGGAATTCAAACAGGATTAGTGGGGATTTAGTATACAGAAATATGAAAATAGTTTGAGCGGTGAGATACTGCGCTGGCAATTTTTAGAAGAATCAAGGGCACGGACTGAAATTCAGCAATGTCCATTTAAGCATGTGACTCGCACAGTTGCAGTTACTTGTATTAGAGATACAATGGCACCCAACTAGTTTACTTACTGTATGTACTCATGCTGCCCTGACTTTCATATGCTGCACCATAACTTCCAGTTAATGGCTGGTTATTCGGACTTCCATAACTTGGCAAGCTTCCCATTACAGTAGGTACCTTCTCTTTTTGAGCTGTGTTTACACTGCAATGCCTGCCATCACCCTCCTTATATTAACTACTCCAAGCTCCATTCAACCAAAACACAAGTCTACATGTTCTTAAGAAATACCCAATCAGTGCAATTTATTTATTTTTGAGTTTTATATAGCGCTGGCTAGAACCAAGGGTATCCGAGTGCTTTACATATTTTAAATAATATTGCTGCCTAGAAATCAGTAGTGAGTTTACAATGGGGTATACCCTAAGAACTCTCTGACCTGGGTCAGTTAACATAGGTACGTGTATGATGGTCAGGTTCTATAGATTCTAGTCAAGAGTTAATCATGAATAAAGTTTCAAAGGAATTATTTAACGAGAATTTTCAATATGTAGTATACAAAAGCATTTATTTCAACATTTCTGTGACATTGTGATTCACACTAATGAAATGAAAACCACAAGCAATAAAGAAAGAAAAATACCAATTACTTCATTGGATCAAGTGAGGATATCAGGACATAAGTCTCAATTATTTTCTTATGAGGCAATGTTCTTGTGGAAACAATTCTTAAGATTATAATACACGTTGAATATTTACAAAATGCGCTCGAAGTGACAAGGAAAGGGAGACAGTTGAGTGGGTTGGGTGTGGTTGGGTGGAGGTGAGGACTGGGTAAAGGGTGTTGTGACCTTATTACAATCACAGTGGTTTCAAGTGCAACCTTTACAGACTAATATAGTTCATTAGTTCCGTTATATTCTTTAGCATAGAATCTGTATTACTCGATGGGTTACTTCCTATGTTAAGAAAGTACTAAACAATCCGGTCTACGTTTCGACCCCCTGGGTTAAGGGTTGATTGAAGCCTCAAGCTGGGGTCTTCTTCAGGACAAGGATGTCACATATTGCTTTGTCCTGCATAGTTCGAGTACATCTTTCGTAACCAGGCTTTCATAGGTTAGAATCCGATGGTTGACCATAGCGGTGTGGGGAGTAAAGGTTGATGGTGGTCGTAGATTGGTGAACGCTCTGGATGTATTCGGAGCTTTGTGTTGGAAGTAGTTTTTTAAGCGGATCTTACGAAAGAACTTAGTCAGCTCAGTCTTAATGTTGAACAGATTCAAATGAGATGTCGGCACAAAAGACAGACCCTTACTGAGAACCTGGATTTCATCCTTTGTCAGGATTTGGTTGGATAGATTCATGATTGGGTTGTCTCTGCTTACCAGCGGTAGGTCTTCCTTCTGGTGTTGATCTCTCCATGGTTGTCTTGCTGGAATCGTACTTGCTTGTTGGTGTAGCCTTGCTGGCGCGAGTTGTCCCAGTTCTGTGTGTTCTGTCCCCTGGTGGGTCGTCTGTTCCAGTTTCCGCCCCGTCCTCGGGGGGGTCTCCAAGTGCTGTCCTCTAAAAAAGGTTGCTGTTGTCTGTTCTGAGGGTCTTGTGGAGGTTGGTACCATTCTTCTTGATTGTGGTAGCCACTGCTTGTCCCGGCTCCTTCGTTATCACTGCTACCACTGTAAGACGAATCTGAGAAGTTTGTATATCTCCTCCCTCCTCGTTGTCCACCTCTGTAGCCACCTTTGCCTCTATTGAAGAAGCGTCCCTGGTTGTCTTGCTTGAAATAGTCTTCGGCTAGGTAAGGGTATGTTCTTTTTTTATTATAGTACTGGATGTCTTTGGCCAACTTTTCAAGTTTTTTGTTTTGTGACTCTACGTCAAAATCCTTGAGGGTTTTGTTCAAACGTTCTAGAGTATCCTTTGCAGTAGAGAAAGCTGAATGGCTGGTGATCTCAGCTCTCAAATCAGTTATTTCTTTAGTCAGCTGTTCCACCTGGTCAACCTTTTTTAGAGGACAGCACTTGGAGACCCCCCCGAGGACGGGGCGGAAACTGGAACAGACGACCCACCAGGGGACAGAACACACAGAACTGGGACAACTCGCGCCAGCAAGGCTACACCAACAAGCAAGTACGATTCCAGCAAGACAACCATGGAGAGATCAACACCAGAAGGAAGACCTACCGCTGGTAAGCAGAGACAACCCAATCATGAATCTATCCAACCAAATCCTGACAAAGGATGAAATCCAGGTTCTCAGTAAGGGTCTGTCTTTTGTGCCGACATCTCATTTGAATCTGTTCAACATTAAGACTGAGCTGACTAAGTTCTTTCGTAAGATCCGCTTAAAAAACTACTTCCAACACAAAGCTCCGAATACATCCAGAGCGTTCACCAATCTACGACCACCATCAACCTTTACTCCCCACACCGCTATGGTCAACCATCGGATTCTAACCTATGAAAGCCTGGTTACGAAAGATGTACTCGAACTATGCAGGACAAAGCAATATGTGAAACAAAACATCACCAAGAATGAACGGACCGCCCTTGATGACCTGAAGAAGAACAAGACTTTAGTGATCAAACCCGCCGACAAAGGGGGAGCTATAGTCATCATGGATGTCAATGACTACAAACAAGAGATCGAGTCCCAGCTGAATGATGGAGTCAGCTATCAACCACTTAGAATCAACCCCACCCCGGAAATCAGAAACCTAATCAGGACACTTACCCAAAAAGGGAAGGAAATTGGTTTCCTGACAGACAAAGAATACACTTACCTTAATGTGGACCAGCCACGGATCCCCACGATTTATACTTTACCAAAGGTCCACAAGAACCCCAACAAACCACCAGGACGGCCCATAATATCTGGGTGTGGCTCCCTCCTGGAGCCTCTTTGTAAATATGTGGACAGCTTTTTGAAACCCTTAGCGGAAGCGACACCAACCTACCTGAGGGACACCATGCAGGTAATCAATCTAGTTGACCAAAAACCCTTTGACAAAAATAACCAACTACTGGTAACAATGGATATCGTGTCCCTGTACACAAGTATCCCTCAGGCGCCAGCTCTAACAACTATACAAAGAGCCTTAGCCACTAGACCTCAACCTGCGGGGGTACCCACTGAATTCTTGATAGACCTCCTGGAGATTGCGATGACAAAGAACTTTTTCATTTTTCAAAACAAATTTTATATGCAAAGAAAGGGGGTAGCCATGGGGGCAGCCTTTGCTCCTGATTTGGCGATCCTCTATATGAGTGATTTTGAACAGCACACCATTTTATCACCCAACAATCCCTTTGTGAGCAGTATATCTGAATACCACAGATACATAGATGACATCTTTATGATCTGGATGGGACGGGATCAAGACCTAGATGCATTCACTCAATGGCTGAACACCCAATCGGAAGACATTAAATTCACCTCAAAGCACAGTAATGAATATATTGACTTTCTGGACATTACGATTAAAGAACGAGAAGGCATACTGAACACCACTCTGTACAGGAAACCTAGCGAGAGGAACACCCTACTCAGGTATACGAGCCACCATACACGGGCCCTCCGTGACAACTTGCCCTTTGGGCAATTCCTCCGCATCAGGCGGAATTGCACCATGAAGGAGGATTATTTTGCTGAATCAGATGAACTGATCTGTAGATTGCTGGAAAGAGGATACCCCAAAAGATTGGTCAAAAGAGCACGAAAAAGAGCTTGGTTTAACAATAGAGAGACATTACTTGTACCAAGAAATCGCCAGACTCCAGCCAATAGAATGATCTGTGTCACAACCTTCTGCAGCAAAAGCAATCAGATCCGCAAGATAATCAACAACCATTGGAGTATTATATCAGACGTGATCGAAGTCCCAGAACCACCCATGCATGCATTCAAAAAGGCCAAAAGTATCAGAGACATGGTAGTTCGCTCTTTGTTAGACACCCCAGCAGCCCCTACCATACAAACAACGTGGAATCTCCCCAATATCATTGGGAATTATAAATGCAGCAATTGCAAGGCATGCGCCCTATGCATTGAAACTAAGAGCATTACCCACAACAACATCACCATTGATTTGAAAACATTGACGAACTACAATAGTAACAGTGTGATATATGCCATTCTGTGCCCTTGTGGCCTTATTTACATTGGCCAAACCAAGCAGAAGATTAAAAACAGGATACTACAACACTGCAGCAGAATAAGATGTCAAACTGTGGGGGCACCCCTAGTGGAACACTTTCAGTCACAAAACCACACACCTGAATCTCTCAAATGGGTGGTTATAGAAAAAATCACGCTTGGACCCAGGGGTGGGGACTTAGACTCTGTCTTAAATGTAAGAGAATGTAAATGGATGCAGCGCTTTAACTCCGTAAGAAATGGTCTAAATGAACTTGATGCAACATTCTCCCAAATGGCTATGATTGATTGTGAATAGCCCTAGGATCCTGATTTGCCATGTGAACATGTATACTGTTTTTGTATTACACCCCTATGGTGTCTGCATGATGGAATACTGAATATACACTGATGAGATTTTGTAGACCACTCAGCTACTCAATGCTCAAGTTACAATTTGTGTGAAGAGTTATCATAGGCCTATCATATCATAATGCACAGCTTGCTCAATTATGTCGGCATGTTACTTAGAGTGTTTAAACGTTTGTATATGTATTACATACTTATCTATTTCATCCTTAGACTAATGATAGACATGTCTAGGTAATAGTCTCATACAAGAACAGCATCCACTCATTAGATATGGGGTCACACACAGGATGGTATTAAGCGCTGTACGCTTTATCCCCCTCATTAGATAAGAGCTGTAATTCTTGAATACAATCTGCCTATTAAACGCACTCGCGCCGGCATGGTGCCTTGAGCCGAAGGAGACCGCCTAACCCCTCCGATCTCGCACTTGTGAGACTCTCCCTTGGCAGTAGGCTCGCGCTGCCACCTGATTGGTCGGTTCCGCCGAGCCTCCAGGAAGTATTCAGCGCCTGCACCTCGCGGTTCACTCGCGATCGGGCAGCGCTGAGACAAGCACGGAGGAGGATTGAGTCCTGAGGACCCGATGTGCTTTACTTTTAAACAAGGTAATTTTCACGCTCCGACTCCACCCTGCTGGTAAAACAAGCTGATCCGACATGGATCGTTAGCCAGACGGTGTTTTTGTTAATTTACCCGCATTTAAGCTTGCCGAACTTTATTTCTTCAGAAGTGTTCTGATAACAAGTGACATCTTTCCGTCCAGCAATGAGTATGTCGAACTGCATCCTTTCATAAAGGTGTAAGATTCGATTAGACTGTGCTTTGCGTCTTTAACGCATAAATCTTGATCATTATGTCGATATGTGGGGAATCTCAGTTTTACTAGGCCCTGCCACAACGACATCTTTTCACATCAAGATGTCTAATTGTTTTTTAATAAGGGTTTTAAATATCGACTTTGGTCTGACTACCCCTCCATATAATCAGACAGGATAACAACAACACACCCTTTTTCTTTTAATCAACAGATTGATTCATAATATCCAGACGCGCCCAGACTTGAGACTACTGAACCAGTTGATTGGAAAATCTATGATGCCCTAGTAAGTGTCCCCGGATGGTATCTCTTCGAGCATGCTTGCTCACAGTCTCATCCTAAGTTACCCAGTACCTCAATTCCCATTTTAATACATTTTCAGGCTTTCTTACAACAACATGGAACCGACCCCGGTTCCATCCCTAATAGGCCACTGGACGGCCCTATATGAAGTAAGAAGCCCACTTTTCATTCGAGTATTTGTAGTAACACAGTACCTTATCGAAGTACAATTTCTGATTTAGTCTTCCTTAAAAAATATCATTTCTTAGGCGCTCCTGCACATCCTTGTCCTGAAGAAGACCCCAGCTTGAGGCTTCAATCAACCCTTAACCCAGGGGGTCGAAACGTAGACCGGATTGTTTAGTACTTTCTTAACATAGGAAGTAACCCATCGAGTAATACAGATCCTATGCTAAAGAATATAACGGAACTAATGAACTATATTAGTCTGTAAAGGTTGCACTTGAAACCACTGTGATTGTAATAAGGTCACAACACCCTTTACCCAGTCCTCACCTCCACCCAACCACACCCAACCCACTCAACTGTCTCCCTTTCCTTGTCACTTCGAGCGCATTTTGTAAATATTCAACGTGTATTATAATCTTAAGAATTGTTTCCACAAGAACATTGCCTCATAAGAAAATAATTGAGACTTATGTCCTGATATCCTCACTTGATCCAATGAAGTAATTGGTATTTTTCTTTCTTTATTGCTTGTGGTTTTCATTTCATTAGTGTGAATCACAATGTCACAGAAATGTTGAAATAAATGCTTTTGTATACTACATATTGAAAATTCTCGTAAATAATTCCTTTGAAACTTTATTCATGATGAACTCTTGACTAGAATCTATAGAACCTGACCATCATACACGTACCTATGCCTAGAAATCAGGGCATTGCTTCTGTATTATAATTGTTATGAATATTTGACCAATGTATAGTGTACTGAGCCATAAATATTTTTTTTCTGCACTTTTTATATAGCACAAATTCAACCGGACGGTTTTGGAGCACTTTAGATGAGCTCCAGCTACATTACACAAGGATACATTCATTTTTTGGTAGCCATAGGGAGATTAAGCTATTTTCCCAGAGTTACAGGATGTTGAGCAGAGACTCGAACCGGGTTCCCTAGTTCTAAAGTCGGCAGCTCTGACACTTAAACAACATCCTTTTTTTATTTTTAACATTTTTATTGTTTTCATAACAGTGGTAAGTCGTGGCACATGTATACACGGTATGGTAATAGCACCTGTAACAGTAGTACAATACAGTTCTTCAAATTTACATATCAAATCTGACCCCTCGATTGCCTGACACTTCCCTGTCGGTCCCCCCCATCTCCACCCCCCCTCAGGCCTCACTGCCATCCGAGCCACAACATCCTTTAATGCTGCTTTGCTTCGTAGCGCTCAAGTCCCAGTCGCTACCCAGCATTGGGATATGAGCAAGACACTAACTAACACTAACAGCACTAGAAAGGCAGAAAACCTGTGACTTTTTTTTAAACGAGTGCTTAAGAGAACAAATAATTGAAATGGTCAAGACATTGGAGAGTACACCAGAGAATGAGCCCCAATCACCTGAAGGCCAAACTCAGGGCGGCCATATTGCGGCTCTGCAAATGTGCCTCCCAAGAGCCTGCTATACCCCTGGTTGATTTGCTGCCCCCCATCCCGGGGTGTGTATCTGATCAGCTAAAATGTAAACTGTAGGAATGAAGAAGCAGAGCTATAGACACAGAAAAGACATGGATGCTTGAGCCTGTGTCGAACAGGTCCAAATTTTAAGAAGAAGCTATTGCACTGCCTAATGTCCCTTTTGTGGTACAAACAGGTGACAGCCTGAAGGCACCCAATACACCAATGCACTCTTCCTCTGGTGAAGAAAGAATCAGAGCAAAATATTACAGAATTATCTGTTTTTTTTCATGGGAAAAAGAAGCCATCTTTAATATAACCCTGTCTCAATATCGAACGACCAAATGATTTGAAAAAATGCTAAGGACTGAGACCTGCTCACTAGGGGCCTCAGCTCCCTAAGGGGACAAGTTAAAGGCCTAGGTACTAGAAATAATACCTTAAACAACAAAAGCTATTCCTAAATGGCACCAGCGGGGTAAATAGCATCGCCTGTAAACTAGCATACTGACGGAAATCCTAATCTCAAGTAGAGGATGTATATCTGAGTTGATATCAAGAACCCTATAAAAATTATTGTGCATACTCTTAACTTTTTAGGTCTCGCATAGGTAAATTTGCATGGGTGGGAATTATTTTAATGACTCTAACTAATATTTATTACTAATACATTTGTACTTTTGTTTGACATGATTCTTTTTTCTGAATGTAATTCCTTGCTGAAGAAACTAGTACTTTTAAGTCTGGGCTTATGTTGTATGCATTGAAAATGTAATATTTTTACAAACGTGTGATCTACTTTATACATCCTACAAATAAATTTAAAAAGATCATAAATGTTCCTCCCTCCTGACATGAACAGGAGTATTCAATCCTAAATCTCCTCCACCTGAAACTGACATTCTCTTTCTAGGTAAAAGAGTCCAAGTCCTGTACTTTTAGTGCCCCCACACCAGGCATAACATTTCTTCTGGAAGAGAAAGAACCAACAAGGAGGGAAAGACTCTGCTCAGCTTATCTGCAAAACATTGTCCACCCCTCTCATGAAAACCACTTTTCTGTGAGATCAGCCTCGTCTCTGCCAAGGCATCGATCTTAACTGTGGCTGTGAACGGAGCTAGGAACCAAACTGTCTCCTCTCTAGTCATAAATACTCTGGACAGCATGCTGTCAGCCTGAATCGCCTCTGACTCACCCTGTAAATATGATACAAATGCCCTAGAGGTAAAGTCACTATGGGTAATTTGCAATGTCCACTGCCCACTCAACTTCCTTATTTGACAGTCGCCATGCATTAAAAGGTACCCAAAGTTGGCATGGACATCTTAGTTTGCCATTAGGTACCTGTGACAGTGCCTTCGGTACCACTGCTTCCTAGAGTCATGAAGGCAACTGTAAGCTCAGAAAGTAAGCAGAACAGTATGGTCCATTTTCACCATCTGTACCTTGCACTCAAGGCCCTTTCCTTTACCCCTCAGGCTTCCATTAGCCCTTCCCTGGAAGGACTAATAGAGAGACCAGGGCTCAACCTTGTGTTGTCACTTGGAGTGACAGAGTGTCATACACCCATTGAGGATGCAACACCAGCCGCGCTCCAGAAGCATCTGTGGCCAAGATCACTGCAGACTGTATGTTCTTTTCTAGAGCACTACCCATCACTGTAGGTCTTTCTGAATCCGACAAGATCATAATCAGGTTTTGAAGGGATAGTGATCCAGCTTCAACATACCATCATATGTCTCTGACTTGGCGGCCCTCAGCACTCTCGGAGGTTGCCCTCCCTACTCTGGCCCTTGTCCCCGGTCTTGCTGTGCAGAAGATAGAATCAGCACAGTCCCTTGTACTCCTCTGGTAGTGGTCAAGGAGCGGGCAACCGGGCATGCTTGGGGACATCGGCAAGCAGGTTCGGTTCATTTTGCCTAAACACAGAACTCGGGGAGGCTAAAGGACCTTTGGCCTGACTCAGCTCAACTCTGATTGCTCTCCAGCAAACAATCCACTCCACCACTCTTCTGAGCTGCAGCTCTTCCAGGCTGAGCAGCTAGCCTTCTCCTTCCTCAGGTAGTCGGCTCCTGCAGGGCCAGACACATTTTTCACCCTTCTCAGCAGCTCAGGGAAGTTCCAAGGTCCAAAGCTCTGCCTGTAAGATCCGCAGACCGCAGGTGATGTCCCCTTACCTCTGGGAGATTGGTCTTCTGACTACAACTGCTATATTGCGCCATGTAAAACTATGGGCAATCCATAACCGATCCCATCGATCTCAGCAGTCTCATACTCACATCCACACAGAATCCTGCTATCAAGCATGCATTACAAAGCACACACTAGAAATGGACTCTCATGAATCAGAGAAAAAGGCCTGTTCAGATCTAGAATTATTCAAATGACATGGGCAGCAGTCCAGAATCAATAAGAGGGAACAGTTGTGCGCCCTCCAGGTCTCAGAACCGGGATCTGGACAATAGAGTCTAAAGTCTCAGTGTGATCGTGGCATAGAGTGTGAACTGGGCCACAAAAAGTCACAATACCAGATATCACATTCAGGTGGTTAACTCGGTGCAGGAGTACTCACCTGTTTACTGGGCAGAGGACATTCCTGGCCCAACAATGACATTACCCAGATACCACAAGAAACATATGATGGCCTGTATTTTCTAGCATAGAGAGACTGCTGGTGCATCCTAATGTACACTACATCAGGGCTCTCAGGAGGGTGACTTTTCAGTTCAGATTCAGATGTTTCAGTCAACAGCACTATGCATGCTGGAATGTGTGCTTAGCTCATTTGGCTGATTAGGAGTGGCTGCAAGTCAAACATGACCTCTATAGTGTTAAAATGTTGGAAATGTTTGGTTCCCACAGAGCAGATCACTCATGCCTTATTGAGCCACAGAAATCAAACAATGGGCTTATATGAGGAGTCCTGCTGTGTTTATTAAGAACAAAGATGGGAAGATCAGAGAGGAGTAGCTTATTGGAAAAGTGAGTCATTTCCTAATATGTCAATAAATGGTAAAAGCCAGCAGAGATGCTGATGCACAACATGAGACTGGCTGTGCCCTGAAACATTTTAGTTGTAAAGCATTTCTTTTCTCCAGTATCACATTTCACTGGCTAACGCAGACCAACCACATTTTGAGAGGCACATTAAACAGGAAAACTCCCTGCTGCTGCCTCATCATTATCCTCGTCCCAATCTTTACACAACAAAAGGAGTGTGCATCCTTCTCCCTACCTAGCCCCCCGTTCCAAATCTGGGCCCTCTTAAGTGTCCCTCTCCCCCTGATGACCTGTGACTCCAGTACAGAGGCTTCTCCATCACCCCTCCAGTTTTTAGATCTGAAATTGTAGTGTAGCTGTCGCCAGACCTTATGTGTTCAAGTTGAAAAAGAACTTTCAGGAGTACTACAGAAAGGGGCTTTTGCCCCTCTCACATGTTGGTAGACAGGAGTCCATATTTTGATGTGGCAGAGGTTTTGTGCTTCCACGACAAAAGTGCTTCCCCTCCATGTAGCTGAAATTATTGTGTGTGTTTATTCAGCAGCCTCAGCCAGCAGCAGTAGGGCTTCCTTGACCTCTCTAGGACAGGCACTTGGCATTGTAGGGCTGTTAAAGTATGTTCCTAGGAGTATCATTTATGGTGTTTGTTTTGCTCTGGCGCCAGCAAAGATGGAAGGAGGGCAGTCATGAGGAATGCACTGCTGTGTTCCAGTCGCAGCATTCTCCTCTTCCATCATTAACTTGAAACTTCTAAGTGCAGTTGTATGAGAGCACTATGTTGTGCCCATGGCTAAACTTATCTATATGGATGTTTACGTCTGGCCTTGCAACACAGATATCACCTGTCTGTATTTAATTAACAAAAAGGAGCTTTCAGAGTTCTACTGTGAGAGGGGCTTAGAATCCACCCAGATGTTGGTTCTCCTAGGTACAGGATTTGATTGGGCAGAATGTGGTTGCTTCCACTAAAATGAGTGCTTGTATTGCACTTTTTGCTAGTGGCAAAGCTCATACTAAATACAGCAGGGCTACGTTGGTCATGGTAGCAAGCTATTGACCTGGCCTGTTGATTATGAGATGTTATGATAAAGGAAGTAGGGTGGTGTATTTATTGTGAAACTTAACTTTTGTATACATTTACAATTGTATGACTGTATGCCTGGTGGTTGCCTTGTGGGAAACCTTACACTCAGTACAGTAGCCCTGAGCTGATTATGGTGAAAAGCCAATGATAATCATTACAGGCTTGATTGGTGCACAGGGAACTTTTATGCCAGATATCACTGTATGATATGTTTATTATTTTATAAAAAGAATGACAAAAGCTGTAGGCCTGACTTATTTATTGTGAAGACCATTTTCTAACCCCTTCGATGCTCATGGCGGAACGGTTACGTCATGAGCGTTAGTTGGCCTGTGCTCATGACGGAACCGTTCCGTCATGAGCCCATTAGCTCATTAGAACGTTCAGCACAGCGCAGGAATGTGCGCCACGCTGATGTGGCTAAAGCCTACTGGCCTCTATCTTTGGATTGTTATCACATTATGTGGAGTGGTGTGGCTCACTGGTTAGAGGCGGCAGACCTGTAAGCAGAGGACGGCCCGGGACCAGGGTTCGATTCCCGACGCGGCAGGGTTGTGGACCAGGGTCATCAACGGATACATCCGCACCCCTTCTGGTTTCAAATTTGATTGAGAGACTATGGTCCTGATGAGAACTCAATAATCATATGAGTTCGAAACGCGTAGACTCTATAAGCCTTAAAAAGAACCAAAAATCGTAAAAAAATCTATGATTTTTTGTAAAATATAAGAAATATTCATGGCTTTGTTGTAATTCATCTAATTACAATTTGGAAATAATTCATATGTTTTCTGTTTTGTCTGTTCCTATATATATTTTGTATATATTGTGGTGTGAAAGTGGTGTGATTGACTGTTTGAATGAGATTACGTTGATATGTATTTTCTGATTTTATGATTGTAAATAGAATTTCAAATATATGTGATTTCATGTTTGTTGTACATAAGGTCTTAAAAGATAAACTTGGTCTAATTTAATTTTCCAAACAAAAAAATGAATAAATGAATGAAATTAAAAGAAAAGAAAAGAAAAATCGATACTGTTTGATCGAAATAAACATTTGTTCTATTTTCTTATGTTTAGCCAAAAATAGGGCAATCAATTAAATAGCAGCACGGGCATCTTCCTTTGTTTATTACTCTTTTTATCACTGTGGTCAGACAGCAGCATCTTTTCTTTTTTTCGAATTGTTTTCTTTTGATTTATCCTGCGTATGTTGTTACGTTTCTGTGTGTTTTATTGGGGTGTCAAAGGGAAAGGGGGACGCAAGCATGTCACTGGATGGATAAATGAATACATGAGTGTAAATATGAGCGACTGGCTGCATGTAATTTAACTTTCTGAAGACCTAAACCCATCATTGACACAAAAGGCACCTTTATTCATAGGCCAGACAAATTGACATTGCCAATGCTTGGTGTGGCTTCATCGAAAGAAACTACATTTTCATTATTATGATCTATTTGGTAATGTATTGTGAAAGGGCTAACAGGTATGTATTCATGGCAATGCTATGCTATATACTTTAGTGCCATAGCCATTCTTCATATGCTGATAATGAAACAGCAGGAAAGGAGCAAAACTGCAGCCATGGATGTACAGTCAGGTGCAGGAATACTCTGTCCAACAGGTTTCAGAGCAGATCCTTGCTGAGGCCAGACCTCCTTTCGGAGCAGTACAGCACATCTGCTACAACTTCTGGTGGCCATTTTAGGTTGGGACTGCACTTGCTGCTGATTAGTATGAGCCTGAGTTGAGGAGTGGTTAAGTCACACCTTACTCCCTGTGGGTTTTTTCTTTGCCATCATGTGGGTTTTTTCTTTGACATCTGATTGGGCCTCTCTGGAATATGACACAGAAAAGGAAGAACACGAGAATTTCCTGATCCAAATCCCAAACGTCTAAAATCTACTGATCCAAATCTCAAAGTCAATTACACTAAGAAGAAAGACCTGTTGTTGCCCCGCAGAGGTAGCCCAAACTCTTCTTATCCAAGATAGACATACATCACTCATGCATCCAGTAGCGAGGAGCCTGACCTTACCCGAGGTGAGCTAAAAAGAAATGGACTGAAAGGTCACACCCATGTAATTCCAAAAATATATACTTTGGTCGTACTCCAACAAACCAGCATCAACATCCATCAAGTGCATTGCTTGGCTCCAGTAGCCTTTACTGTTCTTCTGGTTTCCTTTGCATTGCTCCTGTATATTTCACGCTCTCCCCGTTACATAGCTTTTCACTGTCCCAAATGTTCATATCCAATGAGTAAAAATATTTGCAGTTATTCATGTAAAAGACATTCACGTTTTGCATTTATCCAACTCCTTATGCATACTTTTCTCAGTTTGGAGCACATCAAAGTAGTGTAGCAGGGCCTGTTTGTAAGCTGCGAAATATTCATGCAGGAAAATGCTTCAGAACATGCTCAACTAACTGTCTGTGCTATAAAGGTACTTCACTCACAGTTTGTAATCACCAACCCCAGAGATGTAGAAATTTTAATACTACCATGACCTGTGGCTGCATTCCAAAAACCAAGTATCAATGTCAATCATGTATATCCCTCAGATTTAATAGTTCTTCCAGTCATTCTGGTCTTCCATTGTATTTTGGACATTGTAGGTGTATATTCAACATTTCATCTCTTATGTCAAATTCGTATTCTCCAGCAGCCCTAATCTCCATATTGCTATATTAACACATATTCTCCAAATTTCTATTGGTTGCAGCCGTCGATGGACAAAGGAAAGCAACACGCACAGCAAGTTCATTAGCCATAACACACCAGTATGGGCCAGAGACTGGAAAGGAGGCAGTGCCCAAGAAGAGCCAGCTCTTCAACAAAGATACATTAACTATAGAAGAATTATCTTCCCTTCCTGTGAAAAGATATTTCAACAGTGACCATCTCTTCCTTTGAACACCACATCAGGTGGTCCAGGAAGGAAACAGTGGTTTCAACGCGGGTAATACCACGCAGGTAGGTTACAATGCGGCCATTACATCGTCTGCGTTGTTACCACGCATGGCATTACATCGCAAGTCATTTCAACGACTTGCGCTAAATGGCGCGCAACACCAGGGAATGTGTTGGATTTTAAATCCAACACATTCCCTGCTGTTGCGCTAACTGGAGTAGGAATAGTAATTTATACTATTCCTAAGTCCGGCGCGCCATCTAGTGCAAGTCGTAGACATGACTTGGGATGTAAAGCCATGTGTGGTAACAACGCGGACGATGTAACGTCCACGTTGTAACCTACTGCGTGGTATTAGCTCACGGTGGAAAGAGACATATTCCATACAGGAGGCTGAAGAACCACTTGCAAAATAAGTCATAGAAATGAGATTCAGAGAAACTTCATACATATCTACCGGCAAGAACTCTGTAGTGTTCTTGACAAGGCCACCTGCGAGGATCTTCCTGCCAGTACAAGACTTTACCTTTTACCTCCCATGCACCCTACCTTCCCTTTGACTGTTCGCCGTCGCTACCCTGAGAGTAAAATGCAGAAAGAGTGTGCCTGACTCAGTTTAAAAAGTTATATTAGTAGGACTGACACAAGACATTAGAGGCAAACGACTTCAACCACCACGGTTGTGGCACCGACTTGCCCGGTGGCCCCACACAGAGTCTCTAGTAAGGCACCCAAATAAAAATGGATTCCCTCAAGTGTGTCAGTTAAACTTAGTTACAACTTCTGATACATGTGTAGCAATTCTTTTATTCAAAGGATTTCTTGTAAGGAGTAGCAGTGTAGAGCCTTCATCAGGACTTTAAATAACATAAATGAAATCATATTTCACTAATAAATTATTTGCCTAAAAGAAATGGAAAACATCAAGTCAATCACTCGAAATATAAATATAGAATTTGCGTTTATAAATCATCAAATTGATTGGAAAATAAGCAAAACATATATCTTGATAGTCTGCCACAACTTTATAATTCATGTGGAGAAACCTCTGCAAAGTAGTTGCCAGAAAATCCTAGAGACTAAAAATGTTTTGAGAGGATTCTATAATCATGTGAACTGTAGTAACCCCTTCTCCCTATTTTTTATTATGCGCACCACGTATAACAGGCGCGTAACCTTTATTTAAAACCTTGCACAGGTCGCCTGGGTTTACACCTTTGGAATGATTTCTAATATTGATAAAATCTCTGTGAGTAAATACTAAGAACCGAAACCTTTGTCGACTCGGCCATCGTTCCAGACGTTTTTCCATGATGCTAAATTTTAATTTGGTCAGAGACCCATACTGGTTTTTTAACCCACAATAGATTGCACAACAGTTTTTTAATTTTTTTCGCTACGAAGTTAACAAAATTATGATATGCCACATAACCCTCACCAGCTGATTTCTCTCATCTGCATGGCAAAAGACACTGGACATATGCCAGTCTGGGATTCCTGGTCTGGCTTATCTAAGAGGCACATAACAATATCCCAACACAAGCCTGCCTGGACATGGATGGACACACAAAAAGACACAGAAATGTACATAAGAAGTACTGATGCGTAACAACATTTTGATAAATACATTTTTGGACACTAACAAACAATACAATCCCTACTTTGTCCAAGAATTAGTACAGCCTTCTCATTCTGTTTTTCAAATTTGTGTTCTGCTATAACTATTGGTATAGAATATTTTACACATATCAAAGATTGCAATTGAGTTTAATTGACAAACCTGTGGGTAAAAAATTATAAACAATGTTTCCATGCTCACTCTTTGATTAACCCCCCCCCCCCTGCTTTTGGTGCAAAGTAGCAATAAACCATGATATGTCTTTTTCAATTTACCTTACAGGCAATTTATGAAAAAATACCCTTTGTAATTTAGGTAACTTACTCAGGAACCATGGTGCTAATTTGATTGGGAAAGCTACTTAGCAAATTGTGGTCCAACATGTTAGTATAAAACATGTTGGCAGCTGAAAATGTCAACTGGGAAACTTAGTAGGAATAGTTCAATTTCAGAATGCCTTGCTTGGGGAACTTTCTTTTTAACAAAACAAAAGTGGAAAATCGAAATAATTTGGGTGTAAATGATGATGATTTCTGATATTGATGCAAAGAGTGAAACAGGTTGTTACCTTAAATTGCTGCTCCATGCTCTCCGCTAATGACTCTAGGTCCTTCATGCTATCGGTCATTGTGGAACTGTTGGCTGAGTAAGTTATCGTGTTGACTGTATTGAGGACTGACACTCTGCAGCTTGAACTGGGCTTTTCCACGGTTGATTGGTCCAGGCATGAATGTGGCGAGGAGCATAATGGATGGCTCTCTTTCTTCTGTTCCACTGTGCAGGACAGGTTTCTGGACAGGCAACACCATGTCATGTGCACCTCTGTGTTCAGAGACGGGAAACTGATGTTGGCTGTTGGAGAACCCTTGCCTGAGTAGATGCGTGTACCTTTTTTGGACAAGAAAGGCACACCACACTGCGGAATAGTGACCATGTGGGAAATAGATGCCCCGGCAGAACGGCAAGGCTCAAGAATATTGCCTGCCGGGATCTTGGCACTTGAGTTGAGTGGAATTGGAGGGCAGCCATGAATGCTGCCTGTGCACGGAGTATATGAGTTACATGTACCCGCTGGCTCTTCCTGCTTGCCTCCTGGGGGCTTTCCTGAACACAAGTAAGATGGTGCCAAATTTAGGTGGTTTTCTGTAAGGAGACAGTGTGTTAGCTCATACTTCCTTTCGCGATCTGCTGGTAACAAACCAGTACCTTTGTCAACTGATCTCCATGGTAAAGTCTGATTGCTTTTCAGCACTGTTTGGTCGGTGTTTGTTTTGGAACATTTCACGACACATTTCGTTTCCCCGGACCCTCCATACTGGGAGTCCGTCACTTTGGTCTTGTCTGGGTAAGTGTTGTTTTTGCCATAACTGGTGTTTACCATGCAGGTAATAATGCTCATGGCCAATGAGTTGCTTGGAAAGCCAGCTAGGAAAGATCCCCTCTCAGCTATAGGACTGACAATCACTGACTGCTCGGTGTGTTTAGGTGGAAATACAGATGAGGGGGACAAATTGATGAACCTGTTCATGGTGTTCAACGAGGACCCAGTGACTGAGACTGAAAGAGCAAGACTAACATTTCCCTTTTCTCTTCCTGGTGTACACAACAATTCTGCTGCAGGCAGTTTAAGTAGGTATTTTGGAGAAAATGCACTTTGTTTAAGAGCGGCTGACTGCACCACACCTTGCTGAGGACTGGGTGGTGTGCAAACAAGAGCTTCCAAGTTATGCTCTCTCCCGACAGTGCAGGCTGAGTTCTTCAATTCAGAAGGTATCCAAGGATTTTGATGCTTTTCCAAAATTGAGCTCTGTACCACTGTGGCATCGGAATGCTGAGTTAGGACATGCAATGTTGACGTCAACCTACCTGTTGCATCAAGAGAAGACTTCTCTTGAAGTGGTGAATCACAGGCTTGGCTGTACGTCTTCACGCAGGCAAAGCCATTGGCACACTGAGTGATGCCATCTTTGTTTCCCTCGTCGGGGTAATGGGAACGTTCCAATGGGCTTGAAATAGCATACAAGCGTGCCTCTGCAATTGTGTCACTAGAATCTCCATGCGTTGCGTTACTGGCACTAGAATGGGAGTGTAACTGATTTATTTGTCCCAAATCCTCAACTTTGACCTTCTTCCTCTCCGATGGTAGCTTTCCACCTTCTTTAAAGGGCTCAATACTGCTTTTTCCACCATATTCACTTTCCTCTAGTCTACAAATGGTTTGTACACATTGGCTAAAAGTTTTGTGGCTGGTGTCTCTGTTACTGGGTGTTCTGCTTGCATGGTCTAGTCCTGGGGTAAATGGTGCATCCAAACCTGCCAGGCTGGTGTGTTGCACATAATGGTGTGGTTGAGTTATATTTAGTGGCGTTATCAAGTTTGTTGTTGATTGACTTGTTACCGGCTGAGGTGTCTTTGGTCTGCCAATGTTTAGGGTGGGAGCACCTACACTTAAGCTTTCACTGAAGCCCGGTGTGGATCGGCAGCTTTGCCCTTGGATTGAGACTGTTTTGTTCCATCCTCCCTTGTGAGCGGGATCATGAGGTGGAGAGATCACCGAAAGGTTCCTAAAGGTGCCATGTCCAGTCCATTGCGAAGTCTCCCTCCCGTTTCGAGTACAAAGGTATTGTTGGCCAGTCTTCTGTGAACTTACCAAAGAAGATGTGGCAGGGACTTTGGGATCAGCCTGTGAACTAAATCCCCCATGACTGCTCTCCACTTGCAATTGAGAAACAAGACTTGTTAGGTCATTTAGGTGACTTTCTTTATTATCTCTTCTCTTTTTAGCTTTTTCGTGGTTATTTTTCTGATACAATTTTTTGAATGTTTCATCTCCATACATTTGCCACTTTTCCTGCGAAAACATCTTCAGTTTCTTCCGACTGTTTTTTTTGCTGATTGTAGGGCATTGGGTGGTGGATCCCAGCTTACCAGTCCTGCCTTCTTTGCTGTCCTCAGCTGGGGAGTAGTCAGTAGCTTGACTTGACGGCAAATGATCCACTGCGCTTTGCCTGACGAGTGCCCGAGGGTGACTATTGGGGCAATCCAATAAGCTGGTAGCTAACTGACCGCCATGCAGCAAACTTGAGAAGCTTGGATCCAAGGGTTGGTTTTGCAGGAAATGGAACTTGGAGTTACCCATTTGCTCTCGTAAGTTTCTTTTACTTTCCACAAATGGCAGCGAGTTACTTCGTGTCACTGGCACACAGTCAATTGTCGTGGAGAACTGGGTGGGAACTGAATGGAAAAAGAGTGGCTTGCTTTTTTCTAAGGGGGTATAGGTAGACTTGGCAGAGCAGAGTGAGTAATTGTTTTTCCTGTTGCTGCCAAGAGACTTGATGTCAAAATGAAAAGAATCCTTGTACGTGTAGGGCATTGGCAGGTCAATGCTGCCTTGTTTGGACAATGCTGTTTTACGAGGCCTCACATTGTCAAGTTGTGTGTCGTCCACTACAGCTTTGTTCCGAGAGATCAGTTTTGAGATATGCTCTTCCAGCTGCTTCTTCTCCAGTGGGAAGCTGGATGTTTTCTCTGTGTGTTGCATCTGCAGCAGGTTGAGGCCTGTGTCCTCAGGACCACTGTCATTTTGCTCCTGCTCCTCAGCCTCACTGCTCTGCTCGCAAAGACTGTGCAGTGGGCTGGATGGCCAGGTCTGCTGGTCCATGCTGTCTGAGTGAGAGAGATAGCCGGAGTCAGTGCTCTCACATTTCTTGAGTTTGCGTTCTGAAGCTGGACATTCCAATGCCTTCTCAGAATATGTTACTTGTTGCCTTTGCGACTGAACCTGTCTAGTAATGGTGGAGAATCTTTGTTCCTGCAGCTTTTTTGGAACATAAGGAATTGGTGTAACAGCGGCTGTGGACTGCATGATCTGTGGGTCTACTGAAGACTCTCTGGCGTTGACGTTGTCCAAACAGATAGTCCTGCCCTTGATCCTTGTGTTTGAAGGCGTAACTTGCATGCACTCTGGTACCAGTGATGTATCTGCTGTGGATAATGTATTGCCCATATTATTTTCCATCTCTGGACATATGTCATCAACGTGCAAGTCTTTGCTTTCATCAAGACGACCAACATTTTCATTGAGATGCCTGAGTCTTTCATTAAGATAGCTCCCTTTTTCACTAAGATGTCTGACCTCTTCAGGAACATGCCCACTGCTCTGTGTAAAATGTTGCTCTCCCCCGACTTCCAACACCTTCTCGCTCTCTTCGAGGTTGTTGCTGTCTGACTCTGAAGATAGCCTGGCATTGTTGACGTGTGTCTGAGTTCTCCTGTGTTTGTACAGATTGCTCTGTGTTTTGAATGCAATTCCACAGGTGGTGCACGGAAAGGGCCTCTCTCCCGTATGGGAGCGGATGTGTTTCTCAAGCACACTCGGTTTGAAGCAATCCCGGCCACAGTGCTTACAAATGTACTTTCCAGCATTTTTGGATTTCCCAGGGCTCCCAACACTAGAACCTGAACAGCCAGGTGACAAAATCGGCAAAGCGCCTACAATGTTCAAGGTCAAGGTCTGTCCTTGTTGTTTCTGGATTAGTGCAGGAGCCAAATCAATTTTCTCTGAATGCACGATGGGATTTAGAATCATAGGGGTGCAACAACTGTCCACACTGAAATCTTTCCCTCCTGCGGCGTGCTGCTCTGGTGACTTAAATAGGTGGTAGAGAGGCACAGGTACGGCATTCAGGTACAATTTCTGAGACTCAAACCCAGAAGCTTGGGAAGGATGTGATAAACTCTGGGTGGTGGGACTTCGTAGGCAGGCGAGAACATCTGACTGATGGGAGACTTGTTGGGTTGCGTAAGCATAGCTTGGTGGCTCCATCTCAAAGTCTGATCATCTTCATGCACATGCTCAGGTATCTGCAGGAAATAAGGGGAACAGGTCATTCAAGAAAGCATTCCTTGTATTCATACACACACAAAACCACACACACACAGAAATACTGAAGCATCAAAATTGCCTACTTTTTGACTCATTAGCTTGACAAGTCGCCACCAATGACGGACAGCAGTGTCCAAAAGCGCATTAAAGAGATTGTTGTGGAACATATAGTTTGTTTAGTGCATCATGAATTCTTTGAAGTGGTTTTGATTCTATTTACATTACCACTGCTGTACCTGACCTCTATGTAATTAAGGAATTCAGAATGCACCTGTTGAATTTCGGAGCTTTAGAGAATTTATTGTGATACTTTGTTGCCCAATTATTGTGATACTTAGTAGCCTGATATAGTTTTTTGCCATACGCTGCAATGCAGAATACTAGAGTGTTGCTCAAGGGTCAGGCAACCAGATTCATCTGCAATAGCCATACTTAAGTGGTATATTTTGTGACCAGCCTGAAAACATAGGAATAACTATACACTCATAAAAGCTGTTTAGATACAGAGGCAACAAGATTAAACAGCAGAAAATGCCATCAAAGCCCTAAACCGTCCCTTTATCTCATCCATTCATGTCAACAAGACAATACAGTTTCATTTGGTCCATGCACATTTTATGAATTTACATTATCGGTTGCATTTAACAAATTAATTATAACATTTATATGGTGCACACTACCCAAGACAGTCTGTGACCTTATACTATGGTGGCTGCCAGTAATTGTGAAGTTGCTCCTCATACATTGTGAAACTATATATCTTACATTACTTGTGATCTTCCCACTCCTCAGCCCCATGAAGTGACCTAAAGTTGTACTCTTCTGATAAAAGCTATTCACTTGTTGTAGCTTGCTTATTTCCATCAAGAAGTGTGTTTTTTAAGATAGCCCCCTGCCAGTAGAGGGGAATAGAGCTGGCCTTTCTTTACCAGCATATTTTTACAGATGTATACAACATGGTACCCAAGGGTAGTGGAAAATATGTGGTGATAATTACCTCACCCAAACAGCTTTAGTCTGGGTGGGGCATTTAGTGCATTTTGCCACGTTTAGTCAGTATGATGCATAACATGTGAAATGAGTGCTTTCTGCACCAATGTGTCCTTGTTTTCAGTTTTTCCCAGATACATTTCACCAGTCTTTTGCTGGTGGAGTCTGTCAGTGAATAAAACACAACAGTATAATGTTTAGTGCTTTACTCAGAATTCTGATCCCTGTGCAACTCACATGTGAACAGTAAACAGGGACCATCATTTATTCCACAGACCAAAATCAGGGCCTAAGAATTATACCTCTTCATTTCGACTGACTAGAGAGATCAGTGAGATGAGCATCTGTTTTGGGAATCTGTGTGTAACCTGCAGATTGCACTTTTGAATCCCAGCCAGTTAAACTCAGGGTTTCATGCTTCCTTGGTTTTCCTAAGTGCTTTCATTGAGCTGAATAATTACACTTATTATTGAAACGCCGAGAGGTAATTACGTGTGTTTGTGCACTATATAAATGTTCGACATTATTATTATGTTTTTGTAACTATGCTGGTCTTTTGTACACATATATTTTAGAGTCTTCTCTTGGAATTGTTCATATAAAGCATGTTTAGATAAAATTGTGTCACTTAAATAAAATGTGTGAGAAATACTTCGACACCTAAGGATGATGTTGTGTTTCTATCAGTATGACAAATAAACTGCCTGGCTTTTTGTGGTGAATGGCACAAATATCGATTAAAAATATTGTGTGAAATGAATATCGTGTCAAATTATCACTACATAAATATCAGGGAACAGAATATTGAAGTTAAGAATATCGTTTTTCTGTATAGTACATTGTTTTTCAGAATGTTGTTGAATTTAATATAGTTTACTTTAATATAATTGTAATAAATGTCATTTTGAAATCATTTAAAATACACTCATAATTTAACTGTATGTGTTTGTATTATTTGTGTAATTGTTACCCGTGTTTTCCTATAGTGTGTAATTTAATGTATACATTTTGTTTTATTTAATTAGCAAATTATATGCAGTAGTTGGTTATTGGCTTTGTTCTGTGATAGGGTGGCAACTTAATTCGATTATCATTTATTGCTTTTAATGTACATTTAATTTTTTTATGTAAATTAAGGATTTAATTAGTGATTAGTTATACAAGTTGCTAATTAATTGTTGTTTTATTTATTTGAGTTTAATTTGTGAATTTAATTTCAATTTTTTTTTAACCATATTTTATTGGCCTTTAGGTTTAAAGTATTTTATTCAGCACGACACATAAGGACAGACAAATAATACATAAAGACATAGCAGGGCGCAGAGCCAGAGTTCCAAAGCGGCAGCAACAAGTAACATCCTGTGAATGTCGATCGCTCAGCAGCAGAAGACAAATGTCGCCTCGATGTGTCATGACATTTCCAACAACCTCCCCCCCCCCCAAACTGCCCCCCCAACTCCCAACTACCCCTCACCCACCCCCCTCCCCACCCCTCGTCCAGTGCACAGTTCCTAAATAGCGACACACATCAGAGCCTCAGTATCAGGGATGTCCAGTCCATAGGGAGATCATGGGGCAGAGCCCTCCGGGGTCGGGAGCCTGAGAAGGCGGAGATACCTGGGACAGGTGAGCTCCCGAAATTCAGTAAGCAACAGGGAGTGAAAGGGTTGCCAGAGTTCTCTAAACTGATCCACATCACCCGCCACTGTAAGGGACAGTTTCTCCATACCCAACACGTGCCACAATCTGTGAAGCCAGCCAGTGATAGACGGGATCGTGGCCGTGTGCCAGTGTATTAATATGTTCTGGACAGCAGAACCCAGAGCGATCGCTATCTGTCTACCCCTGCGAGATCGAAGGGGATACATCAAATCATTCGGAAGCCCCAACAGAGTGTAGGCAGGGAAGCGGGGCAGTTCAATTTCGAAGCTAGAATCAATTTCATCCAACACTTCCCTCCAGTAAGGCTCCAGAAGCGGGCAGTCCCAAAGTATGTGAGTGAGAGTACCTCGGAGCCCACATCCCCTCCAGCATGTGTCATCCTTACTACGATCAAACTCTCGCACTCGTTCAGGCGAGTAATACCAGTAGGTAGAAACTTTTGTTAGTGTATCTGTGAGCCCCATGTGATAAGCTGAATGCCTCGCTCTGTATGATATGTGTTCCCACTCTTTATGGCTTAGTGTCCTCCCCAATTCCCGTTCCCATCGCTCCCTCCCGGGGTGATAAAGGTGTGTCGCTGATGGCTGCAGTAGTTTATACAAATCAGTGATCAGTTTAGAATCCGAAGTCCTCGTCATGAGCCAATGTTCATAGGGGAGAAAAGGCCGGTCGGCCGTCCCTCTCACCTGCGGCTGAAGAGCCCAGTGGCGAGCCTGCATATAATGAAGTCGCTCTGTCTCCGGAAGCGAAAACTCTTGACGAAGTTGGAGAAAGGGGTGAACCCCCTCCGGGCCATACAGGTGACATAAGGCCCTACATCCCGCCTGACGCCATCTCGTAAAGGCCCCCTTTTCCATCCCCGGGGTAAAGTCCGGGTTGTCCACCAGTGGGGTGAGCGGAGACGGAAACGTGGTAAGACCGCGCAGAACGCCAGTAGCGTCCCACACTCGCAAAGGCACTCTCGTGACAAAGGAAGCGTAGAGGTTTTTAGGCCGGTGCAGGCGACGCAAGAAAGGGATCTCCTGCAAGGGCCTCCCAGCCACCGACTGATCCTGAAAGAGCCAATGCTTGTCAGATTCCCATTTACTCCATTCTACAAGGTAGCGCAATTGAGTAGCTTGAAAGTACCTGCGGAAGTCCGGAATACCCAACCCACCAGCTTCCGGGGCCAGCAATGAGAGGGCTCGACGCATCCTAGGTTTCTTACCCTGCCAGACAAACCGAGAAACGTCCGCCTGGAGCTGCGAGATCCATCCCACTGGTGGTTGGAGCGGCAGGGCCCGAAAAAGGTATAGTACCTGAGGCAACACTGTCATCTTGACAGCGGCTATCCTGCCAAGCCAGGAAAAAATGCCTCGGTTCCACCGGCCCAACTCCTCCCTAATCTTGGCACCTAGAATCCGGTAGTTCGCTGACACCATGGCCGGCAAGGCGGGGGCAATCTGGATCCCCAGATACGGCACCGCTCCTGAGGACCAGAGCATGGGGAACCGCTGCTGCAGATACGACCTAGTGTCCGGTTTGAGGGAGACATCCAGCGCCACCGATTTCCCCATGTTCATCTTGAACCCGGACACAATGCCAAAAGAGGCCAATTCCTCCATGCACGCAGGTAGAGCCACGCGAGGCCGGTCAATGGTCAGAATAACATCGTCAGCGTAGAGGCTAATAGCGTGTTCAAAGCCCCCCATTCGGATGCCAGTCACCATCGGGTTATCCCGCATCCGTTGGGCCAATGGCTCCATGTACAGCGCGAAAAGCAGAGGCGAGAGTGGACAGCCTTGCCTGGTGCCCCGTTCAATACTAAAAGAGGCTGAGGCACACCCGTTGACCCGGACCACTGCCGACGGGCGATTGTAGCAATTAAGAATCATGGAGCGGAATTTCTCTCCGATACCTGCTTTAATCAGCACTCGTTCTAAGTAAGGCCAGTGGACTCAGTCAAATGCCTTCTCCGTCCACCGCCAACAGCATCCGCTCCCCAGGAATCCGGGAGGCTTTTTCCAGCAAATGGACTACACGTTTCGTATTGTCCACCGTCTGCCGCCCGGGGACAAAACCCGCTTGATCGGGATCGACCAGACCGGGTAGGTGGAGAGCCAGTCTAGCGGCTAGGATCCCCGTATATAACTTCAGATCAATGTCCAAAAGGGAGATCGGCCTATACGATCCGCACTGTGTCGGATCTTTACCGGGCTTAGGGATTACCGAGATGGTGGCTCGAAGCAGATCAGGTGGAATGGCCCCAGGGTCCGCAAAGGAATTGAAAAGACGCGCCAGTATGGGAGCCAACGTAGTGCAGAACGTTTTGTAAAATAGTGCAATATAGCCGTCCGGCCCCGGTGCCTTACCATGTTTGAGTCTGGCAATATCACCTCCTCAACCCGGATGTCTCTGTCTAAGTGGTCCGCCTGTACCGGGTCCAGGGAAGGCAGGGCAACCGAGCCCAAATACGCTTCCAGGGCCTCTTCATTCGGGGGAGTTCCTGAATAGAGATCTTCATAAAACCCGCGGAAGACAGCCGCTATCTGTGCGTCATCTGTCTCCAGTCGCCCCGATTGGTCAGTGATTTCTTTAACAAGCTGAGATTGCCTCGCCACCCGGAGCCTATTTGCCAATAACCGGCCACACCGGTCCCCACCGGTGTAAAAGGTGTGCCGCAGCCTCAACGCCGCATACTCAGCCCGGTCAAGATCCAGGGCTGCCAGAAGCTTCCGGGCCTCCTTGAGCTGCCGCCAAATTCGGGGAGCCCCCGTCCTGCGGTGGATCTGTTCCAGCTCTCTCACCCGATCCGTAAGTTCCTCCCTTTTGGCCTGCCGTGCCTTATTCTCCGCCGATGAGATCGCAATGAATTCCCCTCTGACAACAGCCTTCAAGGCCGCCCACTGTGTAGCCCGACTAGTGTCAGTATTGTCATTATGAGACTGAAATTCTTTGATCACTGTCTCAATGCGAGCCACTACCTCCTTCCTGTGCAACAGCGTGTCACGAAGGCGCCATGTCCGAGGGCGAGGGGCCGTCGGAGGCACATCCAGCAGAACCTCAACAGGAGCATGGTCCGAAAGGGAGATCACCCCCATCTCCACTCCAGAGGCCAGCGCCTTTACTGGGGAGGTAACCAAAAGGTAATCTAACCGCGCATACGTCTTGTGCGCGTGGGAGAAATATGAATAGTCCCTATAATTCGGGTGCAGCTGTCTCCATAAGTCAAGGAGGTCCACCTCTTCGAGTTGAGCTCTGCGGTTCGCAGAGAGTTCCCCGACCTGAGGGGAGCGCTGCGCTGACCTATCCAGTGCGGAATCAAAGACAATATTAAAGTCCCCCCCGAGTATTATATGCCTATCCTGAGTAGCAGAGACCTCTTCGATCGCCGCCTGCAGAAAGCGGTCTTGCCGCTCATTGGGACTGTATAAGGACCCGATCGTAAACGGGAGACCCCCTATCTTAAACCGGTAAGCCAAAAGTCTACCTTTTTGTTCAGTGAATTTGTGAAGGATTTCCCCCTTGAAGTGGCGCGCCACCAGAATCGCCACCCCGGCCGTTTTAGTGGTGCAGGAGGAAAAGAATTGTGTAGGGAACTTGTGAGACTTGAATCTGTGTGTGTCCCGTGATAGCAAGTGCGTCTCCTGTAAGAGACAAATGTCTGCCTGTGTGTTCTCTAAGAGCGAGAGGACTGCCCGCCTCTTGACAGGATTATTCAAACCCCGAACATTCAGGGTCACCACCTTACACGTGTTGGGAGGCATGGACAACAGTGGAGCAAAAAGCAGCAGGATCCCCCGTCAGCAAGATTGGGAGGGCAAAGGCCAAGCACGGCGCAGGGCGCAGTAGAACACAAAGCAACGCACAGGGGCATGAGAAGCAATCCGTGTCATACAAACCAGTGAGCACACCACCCATCCCCCGACCCACCGCCCTCAAAATGCATCGTACCAACCGCCCCCTGCCCTTCCAATTCACACGGAACCCATGAAGACAAGCCAGGCCATAGCCGCTGTAGCTCAGTGGAAGCAACCCAAAAAGTACAGACACTGCCAAGATAACTAGAAACCTCCTTGTGCACTGGACGACCTCCCTTCCCCACTGCCAACTCCCGGATCCCCCCCTCCTACCCCAACCCCACCCTTTCCAAAACTCCCCAGGTGACCCCGTCCCTTCCCCACCACCCCCCCACCCCAGTCCCTTCCCTCAACTGGGACTGACACAACCACCCCGAACACCTCCCCACCCTCCTTCCAGAAGCCCCGCAAACCCATTGTCCCAGTCCGGTCCTCGTCGGACAAGCCTGCGGAAAGTCAAACCAGTGGACGTCCAGCCACCACGCACCCCTCCGTGTCCCCCGCCCTCCCTAGACCCCCAAACCTGCATTTCCATCGGTGCGATGTCGATCTCCCCCCGGAGTTCATTCAAGCTGTCAGAGCCACCTCAGTCATTGTAGGATCAGCTGTCCCATCCCGCACCTCGGCCTCCGGCCCCAACCCAGCCGCGGGAGAGTCCGGCCTTGTCGAAGAAGCAGATGACTGCCGGCCGGGGACTGTCTGCCAGCCATCTCTGGTGAAACGATTCCGGCGGGGCGTGGGTGATCCGTCCTCAGTAGCAGTGATCCCCAGCACCCCACAGGTATCCTGGAGGGAACGCAGCTGATGGAGGGTGCCATTCCAACGAAAGATGAGACGGAAAGGGTGTCCCCAGGAGTACTGCGTGCCATGACCCCTAAGAAAGTCGGTCGCAATTTTAAAAGCTTTGCGCTTCTGGAGGGTGGACGCGGCCAGGTCCTGATAAAGGGCTACTCGATGGCCCCGGAATTCCAGGGAAGATCTCTTCCGGGCCTCCCGCAGTATCCGTTCCTTCAGGGGATAATCCGGCAAGAAGGCCAAGATATCCGGAGGGGGTGCCGAAGTCCGGCGCTGCAGGCCCACTCGGTGCGCCCTATCAATCCGGATGGGAAAGTCAGCCGACTCACCCAACACCTCTCGGAACAGGTCTCCAAGGTACGATGCGATGTCCTCCCCCTCCTCCCGAGACGGAATGCCTCGGACGCGGATGTTGTTCCTCCTGGAGCGGTTCTCGAGGTCCTCCGTGTGTGACTGCAGATCCAGCTGTTGTTCCCGAAGACGAATGACCTCCTGCTGTAGTTGCGTGATTTCTTCGTCTCTGGTGTGGCCCGCTTCTTCCACCGTAGCCACTCTGTCACCCAGGCCGTCCACTTCCCTTCGTATCTCACGGACCTCTCCTGCCACCTCCTGCTTGAGCGTTTGGAAGTCTTCCCTCAGCGAGCTGAAGAGTGATTCCAGGAAGGACCTCGTTACCGGCGGCTCCCCCCCGCCCGCTCCTTGGGAGCCACTCGGTGGAGTTGGGGACGGCTGACCCCGATCCTGTCTCGCGCTGTTCCTGTGCAACATCTCAGGCAACGTGCGATCTCCTTTCCGCGTCCCCTTATTCTGCGCCATGATGGCCGACAAGATGCTCCCCTCGGAAGTCTAGTGTCCCGGCCCCCGGTATGGTCTCAGGACCGGGCTAGCGGCCCCACACGTGTCTCTCCAATGACCCAAGACCTGGGCTGCTTCACCACCAAGGCAAAACCCGCAATGGGGCCCACGGCCTGCACTCCCAGTGACCTGCTGTCCGCTTGTGTCAATAGGCCCCCAGGGCCCGCACTCGCATTCCCCTCCACTCCACTGGCTTCACAGTCTCAAGCCGACCGGCCCGGTCACCACCAGGGATTCCCCCTCAAGCCAGGTCTCGGCGGGGCCACCTGATCACTCGGAGCCTGTAGCAACGCCCTGGGATCTGTCGCTACCCTCTTCAGGTCAACTCAGGAGTGCTCACCTCGGTCGCCACAAGGTTGGCTAGTCCAAAAGAGCCTGTTCCAGTTCGCGCCAATGTGTGGGCGTAATGGCGGGTCTAAAGGCAGCAGCCCGCTTCAGCTCAGCGTCCTCTTGCCGCACAGCTCACCGCCGGGCCCATAGAAGACTCCGCAAACTGCTCTGGGCCCCTCTCTCCAGCCTGGCGGGTCGCAAGGCCTCTGCCTCACTGAGCTGCTGAGGACCAGGGAATAGGCCAGAGCCACGGCCTCGATTAGCGCAAGGCTCCGCCCCCGCCGCTCGCCGCTCCACTTTGAGCACCGGGTCCACCAAGGAGACTTCCTCTGGGCCAAGCAGGGGTGCTCGGGACAGGCACAGACGGACCACAGCACCTCCCGGAGTTCCGAGGCGGCTATCAGACAGGTCCGTGTCCGGGTCTAGGCCCAAGCCGCGGCCTCTCGTAGTTGCCGGATGCGGGCGCGGCGCCGGACCCCCTCCGACTTCAGGGCAGACCCGCTGTGCGCACCGCAAGCACAGGCGGCGAAGACCAGGCCCAGCGGGCAGAGCGGAGCTCCGTTGCGGCCACCTGGATCGGCGTCCAAATCTGGGCAGGGTCCGACTCCCTCCCAGGCCGCGCACCAGGCTTCACCCACTCTCTGTACTGGCGCCGCACCTCGGACCGCAGGAGCACAAAGGAATTCGGCTAAAGGCTCACAGCCGCTACTCCATGCCCTAACACCCCCGCTCCATGGATCTGAGCATTCCGGGGGGGAGAATCAGCTCAATTACGGTAGGCGTAGGGCTTCAGGACGGCGGAGCTCACATCGAGTGCGACCACTCAGCTCGCCATCTTGGCCACGCCCCCTTTTATTGGCCTTTAAACAATATCGACATACATGTTCATTTAGAGGCTCGTATCTAGCACTCAGGGTACATGACATGCCATTTACATTCTCTGGCACAATACCTCCAAATTTCTCTTTGAAACAAAACTAAACCCCCCTCCCCCTTAAGTTGCGTTTAGGTAAACCGGTGAGTGTGTCTACGTGCTACCAGGTTCTCGTGCGTCAGTCTCCCAGATTCCATGCATTACAGTGCTAAATCTTCTGATGCTGTTAGGCTGAATGTCCCTCTTGTCTATCCTCTCGTTCTGACTCTGCCACCCTCGGAGTGCTCGCTGCACTATTGTTGTCCTGCTCATTCGTCACCAACTCACACTCTAGGCTTTCACAGACTCTAGCCCTCTCCATTTTGCCTATTTCCCGGCTGGCCTCTCTGAGTAACAATCTGCCTTCTGCTCCTGTCTACCTCCTAAGCTCTTTTTCCATATGGTAATCCGTGGCCCTCCCGGCGCTTTCCAATTCCGGGCTATCACCCTCTTGGCCAGGACATAGGCTAGGTCCTGAAACTTTTCCTGTCACTTTATTTTTGGCGTATGGGGGAACCACCCTAAAAGGAAGTGCTCTGGGGCCTGCGGAAGCTCTTTGTCAATAAGGGCACCTACCGTCTGCCGTACCTCCCCCCAAAAGACCTGCAATATGGGGCAATTCCAAAATATATGGAGTATGTACGCCTCTCTTTCGAATGTAATTTCTATTTTATTTTTCAATTGTTTAATTAGTAGTTTTTATTGCAGTAGGGGATTGTTGGGTGTGTAGGAGAATAGAGTGGAAAGTTATTTGAATGATAAATGTTTTTACATTCATCATTTACATTATATAAATATGTAATCGCTAATTAAATATGCATTAATTTAATTGATTTTTATTAACATGAACTTTTTTATTTGATTTTGTATTAATTGAGTGATCAATCTATTTATTAATAATCTTTGCAAAAGGTATTATTAGGTTTCATATTACCTTTCAAGCAGTATTTTAATATTATTATTTTTTTATTTATTTGAGTTGGGGGGGAAAGTGAATGAATTATAATTTATTCAAGTTTAGTCAATTTATTTTATAACTTATTCTATATAAATACATACATGTGGGGCGATGCAAGAGCGAGGCTTACCTTGAAAAAGTTCCAGGTGGAACGAAACATGTTGGAATTAAGCCGCAAGCTGCTTGTTTTAATTCATTAAAGACATTTGAAACGGAGCTTCCTGGTGTGACCACCGTTTTTTCCTCTGGGATCAAACCTTGTTGTAATACGTATCGGCGTGGTTCAGCCGAAGGTCTCACACCGCCACAAGAGCGCCAGCTATCTCCCGCCCTGAACCATCCTGCTGTAACTCGGGAAAACCGAAGAAAGGGAGATGGGTGCCACCGAGGACTGGATCTCGGTATTGGTTCGTTAGTGTCAGTCTCCATGCAGGCTGACCCACGGAAGCTCGTCATCCAATTGATGTACTCTGAAACAAGCACCGCAAGAACAGCAGCGTAGCGCTCTACCCACTGGAGGGTTTTTAAATATTCAACAGACTTGTTGAATCACAGTCCGACCTCTAGTGTCAGAAAACAATAACCTATTTGGAAGACAACACCGAGGGAGACACGAAATAAAATGGAAAACGACCTTCAAAGAACTCGGACTGTGCACCAAAAGGTCTGGGATTAGGGCACGACCACAAGTCCCATAATGCATTTTAACAGGAAGTGATTCCATAAATGAATGCCATTGGAGGCAAACAAAATGACTTTGAACATCAGACTGTGGGGCGATGCAATAGCGAGGCTTACCTTGAAAAAGTTCCAGGTGGAACGAAACATGTCGGAATTAAGCCGCAAGCTGCTTGTTTTAATTCATTAAAGACATTTGAAACGGAGCTTCCTGGTGTGACCACCGTTTTTTCCTCTGGGATCAAACCTTGTTGTAATATATATATATATATATATATACATATATATATACATATATATATATATATATATATATAGAGAGAGAGAGAGAGAGAGAGATGTTTTAATAATTGTTATGTTGCAGATAAGTAACTGTTTCATACAAAATGAGTTGGAATGGAATATGTAACCTCTACGAAGTCCAGCCCTTTCCCTATTGGTGCTAAGATTGCAAAGGGAGTGCCTACATTGGGGTGGAAATAGTAAATCTAATCTGTCCGATGTCCACCACCTTTCCTACTGTTGCTTAAGTTAGAATGGAAAGTTTAAATTCAACCCTCCAAAGTGCAACACATTTCTTACCATTTCTTAGATAGGAGTTGGAATGGTAAACGTAACCTCCCCCAAAATCCAATGTTGCCAAGCTGTTGTTTACATTTTTTTTTAAAATATTTGTATTGAAACTTCATAAAAAAGGCAATATAGCACGAGGCTGTTTTAGGGCCTTGTACAATCAGATCAATCAATGAGGCATATGTGAAACAATTCATCACAGGCACTGAATAACTTGGAACAATTCAAATACAATCCCATCAGACCTATAGTCAGCTTTCTGCAAATCCCCCCACAAGGGTTATTCCACTATCCCTCGAAATGCTCTCCACGAGGACCAGATTTTTTTCCCATTTGCGAGGGCAACCTCTACCACGATATATCCTTTTTTTCCAGAGCTTACTATATCTGGGTGGGGGATCATCCCCCCTAATATGCAGGATACAGCATTTGGCCATGCCAGGGACTCCTGCTTCCATCACCCCCTCATAAGTCCCTGAAGCATCAATCAGTAGGGTTGTATCTTTGGACAGGACCACAGCGTATGAAAGAATGTACCATGCTCCCCACTTCCCTAGAGGCAGAGATTTGTGGGGCATCTGCCCATGGCATGTAGGGTCGTGCAGAAATAGTAGGAAAGGTGCAGGATACACAGTTGGATTACATGAAATCCCATTTTAATGGCTATCTCCCTGAAGGCACCCGTAGCCTCCTCCCTTTCGCCATCCTGGAAGTCCTCCATCTCGGCTTCCCATTTAGTCTTCAGTTTATTCAGTATGTCTGGGGAGCTGAGAATTAATATCTTGTATAAAAGTGAGATGGCCCATTTAGGCAGTGGTTCTGTCTGGATGTGGTCCCCTAAGGGCGAAAAATTACGATTAGGGTGTGTTTGGGGACGTGTCAAAGTTGGATTATTTATATATCTCTGTGGGCGTCAGATCGTATTGCGCTTGCATTTAAGTCTGTGTGAGCATGGAGTCCCCTATCCACACATCTCATAGTGTGAATATACCAATGAGGTTCCATTTTGTAAATCTTGTAACTTCCCCACTGCTTTTAGGAGGTCACTGGAACATATGGGGGGGGTAATTTCCGTTGGTTTTCCCCTTCATCCGAACAAGGTGGCTGCTTCCCTCCAGGTTCTCGCCACTGTTTTTGTGTGCGGCAGCAGTAGGCTTGAGGTGGTGGACCAGTAGAGCACCCCTGATATCCCTCCTGTCCCCAAGTCAGTCTCACCAGCCTCAATTCCGTGTCATCCCACGCGGCGAATGCCACCACCATTAGCTTAGTAGCCCAGTAGTAATTTCTAATGTCAGGCAGGCCGAGCCTCCATCATAAACTCCACCCATGAACTTTTGTAGCACTATGCTGGGTGGGGTGGGCCGGTGTTCCGGAGTAATAGGTGAAACAAAGCCTCCAACCTGTTGAAGAAGTCCTCAGATACTTTGTAACATCCCAGCAGGGAGAGCGGCAACTTCCTCCAATGCTGCACATCTGCAGCAAAGGGGTCTAGTGTAGGGACCAGGTTTTTCTAATAGAAGAGTTGTGGATCAGCCGTGAGTTAGATCCCCAAGTATTTAAATCCCTCGTTGGACATGGGCAAGGGATGTCATGCGCAGGGTGGGTGTGTTCCCCGTGATCAGGTGCATGAGGGACTCATCCCAGTTAATAGTGTATCCCAAGTATTTCCAGATGTTTTGGAGAATCTGGATCAGTCTGCATATCGTCATGGGGGATCTGTGACATAAAATAAGATATCGTCAGCGTATAAGGAAATACGCTCTTCCCAGGCCTCTCCCCAGTGGGTACCTTGCACTAGGGTGGTCTTGCATGACCCAGGTCACCAGGGCCTCCAGGGCCAGGGCGAATATCATTGGGGATATTGGGCTGCCTTGTCTCGTCCCCTGTGTAAAACAAATCTGGGCAACAATGCCCCATTCACCCTGACTTGGGTCATGGGGTCTCGATACAGGAGACGTATTCAGGCTATGAACTTGGGCTCAAATCCCAGCCTCTCTCACACACCAAACATGTAGTGCCACCCAAGTGTGTCAAATGCCACTGAGGTGTCCATTGATAACACCATGGTGGATATTCTCTCATCCCTTGACACAGCCAGTACCCCAAAGACAGGGTGACCAGACGTCCCAGATTTCCCCAGACAGTCCTGGTTTTTGGAAGACTGTCCTGGTGTCCCGACACTTTAATTAATTTTAAATAAATGTCCCAGTTTTTGGGACAAGTGTCAACTCATCCTGCAAAACAGAACTGAAACATAACGTGTATTTGTAAAGTGCACGTTTACCCAGAGGTCTCTTGGCGCTGAATAACAGATGTTCATTGTTACCCAACTCAATGGTACTCATTTTATCGACCTCAGATGGATGAAAGGCTGAGTGGACCCACCAGGATTTTGAACCTGTGACCTTGAGGTCGAACACAGGCCCCTGCAATGGACGCATTTGTCCACTGAGCCACCAGAGCAAACATATGCTTAGCGACGCTGACAAGTGAAATAACTCACGTAATTTACCTTTTTGTTTCAGGCAGTACAGGAGGAGGTCAGCTGCATTCGCCAAGCAGAGAGGATGCAAAGTGGTGAGGAGAGCCGGGGGCTCAAGCGGAAGGTCCTGCCATGACTAATGTTTTGTAAACATATCCTTGTAAAGGTGTGCCTATTCATATATAAGCATATATTTACAAGACTACATTTACTTCTTGGTCTCCTCCTGCTCTGCCTGAAAGAATCAGGAGAAATTACTCTAACTTCAGGACGTCACAGAAACAAAATCGGGACAGGCCAGATATACCGTAATCATTGGCAGCTTTTAGTCCTACTTCTATGCCTGGCCTGTCCCTGTTTTTGCTGGGTTCACCCTACCCAAAAAGTCTTCTGAGGTTGAGTCTCGACCCCCTGTGTGGCATAAAGCCTGATTGGTCCATGTGTATAAGGGAAGTGATCACCTGATGGAGTCGATAGGCTAATAGTTTGACAATATGTTTAATTTCCACACTGAGAAGGGATATGGGCTGACAAAAGCTATAACACCTGTCCAGAGGCTTTCCTGCCTTGTGGATCACCACTATTGTGGCTTGCCTCTGATCTTCTGGGAGTTAACTCCAGGACTTGACTTCCAACCGCATGTTTAATAAATGTTGCTCTAGCTTGTTGGCTAGTTACTTATAGACATCAAAGGAGAGGCCATTGGGTCCTAGGGCCTTGCCAGTGTTGAGGAAACGTAAGGCTTGGCCTAGTTCCCTAGGATGCTTGTCAAGGAACAGCCTTTGTTCCGTCGTGAGTTCAGGGATCTGATTGTCATCGAGGAAGGTCTCGATGTCAGATGATGCACAGTTGTATTGGCGGAGTAGAGGTTCTCTTAATAGTCTGCAAACCCCTCTGCTATATCCTCTGGGTCCGACCTCGTCTCCCCCCCTCATCGGTGGTAAAGCGCAGAACCAAGCTACAGGGCCGGTCTTGTTTTTCTAACCAAACCAGCAGCCTACCCGCCTTATTGCCCACATCATAGATCCTTCTCTGGGTCAGTATGTGGCATGCCCTTGAATTGTCGTCTGCCAGATCCCTGTATTCTATCTGTTTTAGCCTATGGAGTGGACATACCCCTCAGCCTCCCACTCATGTGTATGTGTTTCTAGGGACGTAATCTCTGCCTAGAGGGCGTCCAGATTTGCATTTTTACTCCGAGCAATCAGGGTGTAAGCCTGGCATCTGATCACTGTTTTGTACGTCTCCCGGGGTGTAAATTATTTCAAAATATGAAGAAGTTTCCCCTTCAAGCTTATGCATCAATGTTCTATTTGTAAGGTGGCAGGCACTGACGGCCTTGAGTCCACTTGGTCTTTTTGAGTTTCCCCAAATTTCCAACCACACCGGCGAGTGGTCTGATATGCCCCTGGCTAAATGGCAAATATCGGCGACCCTGGTGATGTTGGTGGTCTGTCTAAATATGTAGCCTAGCCTGGAGAAGCTGTAGTGTGTTCCGGATAAGAAAGTGTATTGGCGCTCCTCTGGGTGAAGGAGGTGCCAGGTGTCTGCTACTCCCAATGCTGTAATAAAGGATGCCAGAGTCGGGTGCCAGCATCTAGATTGTGCCTGTCCATGTCCTTGTGATTACCGCATTAAAATCTCCGCCCATGAGTAGAAGGCCATCCGGCAATTGGAGTAATAGGCTACTCAACCCCGGAAGTGTGTGTTATTGGTGTCTTGATGGGATGTATACCGAACATAGATTGATGGGGAGACCCTCCCATGCACTTAACTGGGCCACATATTTTCCCTGGGGGGTCGGTCCAGGTTTTGTGTGAGGTATAGGGGACAGTGTTTTTGAGTAGAATTTCCACCCCTCTAGAGTCAGTGGAGTAGCCAGCATGCACAGTCATTGTGTACCCACACCTCAACATGGCTCTGCAGGAGTTACCCAAGAGGTGAGTGTCCTGTAGCAGTCCAAAGACAGGATTGTGTCACTTGAGGTATTGCAGTAATATCCTCCGTTTTAGCCTGTCCCCCAATTCGTTTACATTCCAAGACAGGAAATTCAGACACGTACGAGTGCTATATGTAGTGGTGATTTCTTGCATGTTGGTCCCTGGAATGTGCCCCATGTGAAGGGTCTGCTGTAGCGTGTGGTGTGCCTAAGATTGGAATTGTCACTGCCCTGTAATATTAAACCGAACATCTTGCTCCCCACGAACTCCCCGCTCCCTGCCACCCTGTTTGGTGAGCTCAAAACTACCCACCATCCCTCAACTTGCAGGGCGGCCTGTCGCTCATCCAAACATATTATCAAACCTTAGAACTGGGGTGAGTCTTGCCAATCAATTCATGAGAGCCTATAACTCACCCATGTCCGATTTTGTCCCTAGTCACCCCAAATCGGGGCGCATTAGTGCATTTTGACATAAGTTGGTTGGTCTTTTACCTCTTCCCTTCTCAGATAGTGGAGTTCAGTGCATACCATCGGGCCTGTAGTGGGGAGGGAGATTACGTTTCATTGGCATTCAGAGCATGTCCGACTTGTTTGCACAGTTTGCTCAGGGTTCCGCCACTGGACGATGTAGGTCTGTCTCCATTGGCATCACTGCTCGTATCCCCCCAGGCTCGATGGGGGGCACCCCTCCACCTGCCACTGGGGGCTGGGCATCATCCCTCCAGCCACTCCCAAGCCACCTTATGGGAGTCAAAGTTCCATGTTTTTTCCTTTAGCGATCGTGCGGAGTTTAGCCGGAAAAAACATCATGTATTTGAGCTCCTTTTCGTAGAGGGCCTTTTTTACTTCGGTGAAACTGCACCCCTACTGTTGGACCTTCAGGGTGAACTGCCGACCTGAGGGAATTGTTGTGTCTTTGTTATGCTACCGTCTGCGAATTAGGGGATGGAGCACCACTTACCGCTGCCTGCCAGCAGGAGGTGAAGGGGAACATTAGGTTTTGCCCCCCTCCCCCAAGGATTATACCCCAATCCTTCGGCCTTTCAACTTGTACATCTCCGCCGCCCTACTGAACAGAGTTGGAATCCATGCTATGAACTCCCAGAGGGACTACACTCTTGGAGATGAGGTGGGTGCACCTTGTTTCAATGTCCGTCTGTGGTGCTAAGCCCTGGCCCATCCAGGTGCTGCACAGGTCTACGGTGTCCTCATTGTGAGCTGTGTGTGTGCCCCACCACTCCTCCCCAGCGATAGAGGCCCCCTGGGTTCCTCTCAGTCCCCTAGGAGGCCCACCACACTTTCACCCTCAGCAGGAAGTGGTGGGGAGCCACCCACACTCCCCCCCAGGCATCAAGTAGAGTTTCTGTGTGGCTCCTCTCTTCAATGGCCCCTCAAGCCACCCCAGTCTTCTGGACCTGCTCGGTCCCTGGTCCGCACCGCTCCCCTGAGCAGGCGGGCAGAGTGCTCCCCTGGGGGACCCACAGTGCCCCTCAAAAGCTTCTCATTGTCCCTCTGTGTCCTCCACACTGTAGCATTTTCAGGCTCAGGTCCCCTGTCCCTAACGGTTGCGTTTGTCACACAATTTCCACTGCTCACCTCCTTGTGCCACGAGCCTCTGACGGCTTCAATGTCACTCCGAAACCGAGCGGGGTCTGACAGGGTCAGCTGCCCCAAGAAGGCATCTCCTCCGTAAGCCTAAAAAAATTCCGGTCCACAGCGGTCTCAGTCACCAGGGGTAGGGCGGGCCGAGCCATCTGCGACGCCTACACAGGGCAATGAAATCCAAGGGCCCCTCGAGACCACTGCAGACAGCTTCTGATTGTTATACGTATCTATATAGTGAAGATGGGGAGGATGGTGGCTGGGACAGACTCAGCGGCTTTGGGCCCCTCCGCAGGCCCTCTCACAGGCCGGGCCTGCAGTCACTCGCTGTTCAAAAGATGCCCACTGCCCCTCCTCTTAGCTACTGGCCTCACGGAGATCTGCCCACCGGGCCTCCCGCCATCAGGGAGGCGATGTATCACACTTCTGTCCACTCAGGGCCCACTTGATCTCGCCGCTGTCAGCCCTACGGTCTACCAAGCAGAGTTCCACGCCCCCTGTCGCTTGTCTATGGGGAGTGCACCACGGCTCTGCACGTTGGCACAACTGCCTCAATCACTGCATGCTGACAATTTTGGTGCCCCACGATTATGTGCTGCCGGGGTGCAGCATTGTGAGTGGGGGTGAGGAAGCATAGTGGACAGATAGTTGATTGCAGTGGCACAGGCTTGGGAGCCTCACAAGAGTGGGACCACCATGTTGAGCTGCTGGCAACAACACACCCCTGTTGTTTAGATTGGAGTCAGAGTAGTATATCAAACTCCTCCAAAATTCAACACCACCCCTTCTGTTGCTTAAATTGGAGTAGGAATAGTAAATCAAATCCTCCCAAAGTCCAACGCTTTCCCTACTGTTGTTTAGATTGGAGTGGGAATAGTAAATCTAACACTTCCAAATTCCAACACTTGCCGTGCTGTTGGTTATATTTGAGTGAGAATAGTAAATCTACCCCTTGGAGGCCCAACACATTACCTTCTTTTCCTTAAACTGGAGTGAGTATAACCTCTCCGAAGTCCACTATGTTCCCTGGTTTTGGTTAAATTGGACAAAAAATAAGCTGAGGACCAAAGTAAAAGTGGTTCCAATTAGTGGATTAGATGGCTAAGAACTGGCACATATTTTCAGATTGGGACAGTTTTGAACTTGTAAAGGTATACTGTATTTGTGTGTTGCAAGTTGTGGAAGACTGCATGGATTTGAGCATGCTGCAGGCAGTGGTCATTTTAATGTAAGGGAAATCAAAAGTAAAAAACACCCAGCAGACCATAAATCAGGCCCACACCTTGACCTTTCAGACCAGACTGTAAGGCACTGCCTGACTGCCCTACAGGCAATCTGGCCCTGAGGGTGGAATGGGAATAGTTAGTGTAATCTGTGCAAGGTGAAACACTTTTCCTATTTTTTTTAATTGCTGTTATATTACAGCTTTTTTATTTTTGATTGCTGTTATTTTAAAATAGTTTTAATGTTTGGATTTTTTCTAAAACAAAATTGCCTTTTATTTAAAAAAATAATGTCTTAGTATTCATTGCATTTATTTAATTAATTATTAAATATGTTTTTGTTAATATTTGTTTCCATTTTACTTGTTTGGTATCTGTTAATATTATTAATGTTTTGTAATTGTTTAAATATCGTTGTTATAGTTTTTTTAAAGATATATTTTATTTATATACTTAGTTTAAAGTATTAATTACATCTATTTTTATATGTTAATGTAAATTATAGAATATTTATACTATATTACAAGTATTTGCAGTATATACATACATATATACGTTATATGTAAATATATATATATATATATATATATATATATGTGTGTGTTTGTTCAGTTTGATGTTATTATTAGCATTTAAAATGTAATGTATTTAATAAGTGTTATTGTTTTTATAATTTCGAAAAGCATATTTATATATCTAGATATATATAAAGATACATATATACATGTTTAATATAGCATATTAAAACTATTATTTCAAATTATATTTGTATTTAATATTTTAAGTTATTTACTTTGCCTTTGATATTTATAAAAAATTTAGTTTTTTGCCAACATTCTGTTCCATCATATTTTTGACACAATATTTTTATAACTTAAATATAAACTCAATATTTTTGTAGACAAAATTTCTGTAATCTGAAATCGCTGATTTCAATAATCTGATATAGAGTCCTTTCTGTCTGACCATTTATTTTCCTCAGTCCTGACCAAAGACATCTCATATGGGGCCTGATTGTGGATGAGTGTTATTCTTTCAATCCCTCTAGTGGGTGCCACAGCGATTGTTCCTGTTGTATTTGCTTCTTCCGTGTTAGGGGTATAGCACCACCATGAGTATGATGCTACAAATAATGTTGCTGTGTCACCTGGAGTGTTAGTCTGACCGGTACAGAAGTTGAGCTCAGAGGCTGAGCTGAGCAGTGCCATGCTCCTGTGGGGGTATCCTGCAGATATGTGTATATGTAGAAATGTATACCTGTAACTAAACCTGAGGTTTATGGGAACTATCCTGATGTGTGAATGAAGAAGCTTACTTTTTATCCAATGGAGTCCAGAGGGAAGGGACAACAGTGCCTTCTTGAGGGATAGTGAGTCTGTTCTTGCAGAATGCATGGACTAAGACCTGGTATGAGTGAAAGCATCTACAGGAACCTGTTTGATCATGTCAATGAATGAAAGAGTTTTTTGTATGGCGCGACGTTCACTCCAACGAACATCTTGGCGCTTAGCGGAAAAGGACATCTAGGATATTTTCACAGAGGAAGAGGATGACTGAGTGAAGCGTTAAAATAAGAGATAGCGCCAGGTGGTCTGGGGTAGCAAAAACCCACATTTTGAGGAGCTTCCTGAAAGTAGGTTCTGTTTGTGTGTGCCTCAATGGAGTGGGTAGACAGTGCCTGGCTTTTGTCCCTAGTACTGCCATAGTCTTTCCACCTCTAGTTTTCAATTTGAAATCGGGTTCTGTTAACAAGTTCTCTGAAGTAGACCGCAGAGTACGTTTGGTGGTGTATGGCTTGATTCTGGATCTTAGATATTCTGGTCCAGTTTCGCTTTTGACTTTGTATGTGATGGTCAGGATTTTAAAAAGAATCCTCTTATGGACCGGTAGCCAGTGAAGCACTTTAAGTGCTGCTGCTGAGGAGGAGTCTCTAGGCAGTTTGAGTACTAGTCTTGCTGCAGCATTATGGACCACCTGCAATCTTTACACGACCGTCTTTTTCGTTCCTGCATAAAGACTGTTGCAGTAGTCCAAGCGAGATAAAATGAGTGCTGCTGCAAACGAATTTCTAGCAGGCATCGGGAGTAGGTCGAAGAATTTTCGGAGAATTTTTATAGTTTGGAAACACGTCTGCGATAGCAAGTGTTTGCGTGTGGAAGGATAGTGTGGGGTCGAACTTTATTCCTAAATTTCTGACTGTACCTACTGTTATGGGTGGAGCATCTGAATTTGAGGGCCACCACTAATTGGGCCTAAATACATTGGACTTTCCAAACAGCATAGTTTCAGTTTTTGAGCTATTACATTTAAGATGATTCAGTTTCATCCAATCCATCATTGCTGTAAGACAGTGACTTCCACCGCTGTGGAATTTTTGTCAAGAATGAGGATCAGCTGAGTGTCATCAGCGTATGCAATAGGTTCAACATCAAAGGTGGCCCTCAGAGAGAGAAGTGGTGTCATGTAAAGATTAAAGAGGGTTGGGCTCTGGGATGAGCCCTGGGGAACCCCCGATGACAACCATTTTTCTCCCGATTTGTAACTTCCCAGTGTTACAATCTGATGTCTATTATCTAGGAAAGATGTAATGCCTATAAGAAGCAGCTGTGTATGGGTTAGGACAGGATGTTCCGGAGGGAGCTGGGTGGGTGGCATTTGTAAACCCTTGGCGCGGCCACACAGATCAAACTTGAAGCCACGGGCTTCTGTCCCAACCCACCGCATGTATGACTCCTCCTGAAAGGATCAGGCTTGGGATGGTGTCCACAAGAGAAAGGATGGGACCTTAGGTGATCCAGAGGCAGGACATGTACCACCCTGAAGATCAGCCACAGTTGGCAGAATCCTCTGGCCCTTCTGGCTTACGACTTTCTCTGCGGTACAGGGAGAAACTGAAGGGGAAACAGAGTCATCCTTAACCTCATGCACTGGATACTTGCAAAGCAGTAAGTGGGGAACACTTGGCAGTATAATGGTGACCTGTATGTGCGAAACGGGGTACAAGTGTGAGTCCATGAGGGAGGTGTTCGCTGCCGTAGAACTGACATAGTCAGATATCAATACACACTTTCCCAGTTGAGGAACCAAGGTGTGTCGGACATTCATTAGGCCTACATGGGACACTGGAGGGTTAGTCCCTCACACTGGCTCCCACAACCCCCCACTTGCTTGGAAATTTGGTTTCCAGACCCCAGGGATTCTGAGCTCTGAGGCGGTGAGGTGAACAATTTCCCAGAATCATATTGACTGCTTCCCAAGCCATTCTTACAGCTTTGGTATTCTGGATTAGACTGAATTGTCACACTTGTAGGAGTGTGATGGTTAGTAATTGTGTTAGTAGTGCCATTGGCAGGGCTGGGAGGGGCACTGTGTGGTGCAAGCTGCAGTGGCCTCCTGACGAGGGCCCTGGCACTTATGGGTTAATTATTATTTATTTTTTTACAAATTAATTTACAAATTAAGCACTGGCTGGTAGGTGCCGGTCGGAGGGGCGGGTCCCAGCAGGGAGGAACCAAGGGCTCCACCTTATGCCAGAGTTACTCGCCAGACGAGGTGTCTGACAATTGTCATTAATGCACGTGAGGTCCCCGCGCCTGGACGCCACCCCCTTCATGTCCCAGTGAGTCACCGACGCCTCTGCGAGGCGAGGAGCAGCAGCTCAGCCAGACTAACCAGGCCTTAAATAGCAGCGCTCGCGCCGAAGCTCTTCGGGGCTGCTGGGCCACAAGCAGCCGGGGGAAGTTGTAGGGGGTTGCAGGTGAGGCTAGGCCCCCCTCTGCAGCTCCCCTCGACCCCAGAAGCAAACCCGTTCCCGCCAGATCCAACCGGTCGCGTCTTTGTCCGTTTTCTATCTCCAGGCTTCGTCTGTTGTGTTTTGAGTCAGGCACGTATCTTTTATGTCACGTGCTTACTGTATTTCAGGCACGCCGTACGCAGTGCACACTTTCTATCAAGTTTTTCGTGCAGTTAGACCTGCTGGCATCAGGCAGGCACACAGGCAAACTGTACACACTGCTCCATTTGTATATCAAGCTTACTGTATTAAAGGGCAGACAAAACGTACACTGTGCACCATGTATATGAAGTGCTGAGTGCAATCGGGCACACAGGCAAACTGTACACACTACACCGTTTGTATCACATGCTTAGTATATTCAAGGCAGAAAACAACGTACACAATTTGCACCTTGTATATAAAGTGCTCAGTGCAATCGGGCACACAGGCAAACAGTACACACTGCTCCATTTGTAATACATGCTGACTGCCTTCAGGCACACAGTACATTGAGCACCATTTGTATAACAAGCTAACTGCCTTCAGGCACACAGACACGCAGTGCACAGTGTACCATTTGTATAACATGCTTAGTGCAATGGTGTACACAGACACGCAGTACATAGTGCACCATTTTTATAATATGCTTAGTACAATGGTGCACACAGACACACAGTACACCCTTTGTATAACATACTTAGTGCAATCATGCATACAGACAGGCAGTACACAGTTCACCATTTGTATAACATGCTTAGTGCATTCAGACACACAGTTAAGCAGTGCACCATGTACCATTTGTATAACATGCTTAGTGCAATCGTGCACACAGATCCGCAGTACACAGTGCAGCCTTTGTGTAACATGCTTAGTGCATTCAGGCACACAGCCACGCAGTACACATTGTACCATTTGTATAACATGCTTAGTGCATTCAGACACACAGCCTCGCAGTACATAGTGTACCATTTGTATAACATGCTTAGTGCATTCAGACACAGTTATGCAGTGCACGTGTACCATTTGTATAACATGCTTAGTGCAATCGTGCACACAGACACGCAGTACACAGTGCAGCCTTTGTATAACATGCTTAGTGCATTCAGACACACAGCCACGCAGTACATAGTGTACCATTTGTATGACATGCTTAGTGCAATCGGGCACACAGACATGCAGTACACAGTGAACCATTTGTATAACATGCTTACTGCATTCAGGCACAGAACCACGCAGTGTACAGTGTACCATTTGTATAACATGCTTAGTGCAATCGTGCACACAGACATGCAGTAAACAGTGCACCATTCTCAAAACATGCTTAGTGCATTCAGACACAGAAGTGCAGTGTGTACCATTTGTATAACATGCTTAGTGCAATCATGCACACAGACACGCAGTACACAGTGCAGCCTTTGTATGACATGCTTAGTGCATTCAGGCATACATACAATATACACAGTACACCATACCTAGTATTTTCAAGTGCAGACGGAATGTACACAGTGCAACTATTATCACACATGCTTAATGCAGTTAGGTACATAGACAGACTGTATGCACTGCACCATGTGTAACACTTGCTAACTGCCTTCAGACACACAGACGAGCAGTACACACTGCACCATTTGTAACACATGTTTACTATATTCAGATGCAGACACAACGTACACAGTGCACCATGTGCAATATGCACTTAGTGCAGTCAGGCGCAAAGGCAGACGGTGCACATTGCACCATTTGTTAGTACACACAGTGCACAATTTATATCCAGTGATCAGTGCAGCCAGGAACATTTCCAGATTGTACACACTGCATCTGGACCTAAGGGTGTTGGTGATGTAAGGAGGGCTTTTACCGAATTGCTGACCCTGCTATTGTGCATTTGAACGCATTTGAACGCTAATCTGTAATTTTAAACAAATTTACTCGTGATTTTAAAAATTGGTTGTTTGCTCTGTTTAATGATTTTGGTTGTGCAGGATGAACCACATTTGTTCATAGCGCTTAGAAAGCGCTCAGAAAGCCTACCTCTGCCCGAAAATCGACGTCCTCGCTCGCCAGCCGATTTAGGTGCTGGGGCGATAGACGGACGCCATCTTGGAGGTAGGCAGGTCAGCGCTCTAGTCGCTGGCTGCCTCCTACCCTCCCGGATGCTTTAAAAAACGCTGGGTAATCAGACCACACCGACCTAAGGGTGTTGGTGATGTAAGGAGGGCTTTTACCGAATTGCTGACCCTGCTATTGTGCATTTGAACGCATTTGAACGCTAATCTGTAATTTTAAACAAATTTACTCGCGATTTTAAAAATTGGTTGTTTGCTCTGTTTAATGATTTTTGGTTGTGCAGGATGAACCACATTTGTTCATAGCGCTTAGAAAGCGCTCAGAAAGCCTACCTCTGCCCGAAAATCGACGTCCTCGCTCGCCAGCCGATTTAGGTGCTGGGGCGATAGACGGACGCCATCTTGGAGGTAGGCAGGTCAGCGCTCTAGTCGCTGGCTGCCTCCTACCCTCCTCCACCTCCTCCACTGCCTATAAATGTGCATTATTACCAGACGGCGCAGCGGGCTGGCGCAGCGGGCGCGCCGGAAACGCGCCGAAGTCGCGCCTAAGTCCAGCCCGTCTGCGCCCGTCCGCGACTGGCCCGTGCTGAGTGCCAGTCCCCCTGCCTCCATACAAAGACTGATCTACACGCCGGCATTTCTTAAGGCACTACAACCACCAAGCAGTAAATGTTGTCATAGATATGATCCAGGTACCTATTCCTATGTTCATTATTCCCTGCACTGCTCACACTGTACCTTTTCCACGAAGATCGCGAATACTAGGATTAATGCTCCCTCCTATCCGTCCTCTCCTAATGCTACCTTCATGTTAGCACTTATTAATGCACGTTCTATGTGCAGACACAGGCAGGAAATCGCAGATCTTATACTAGACTCTCACTTAGACCTGCTGTTTATAACGGAAACCTGGTTGGATGGTGCATCAGACCCTGACTTAGTCATAGCGGTCCCCAGAGGTTTCACGATATATAGGCAGGACAGAATAGGTCAGAGGGGAGGCGGGGTTGCCATCATCGCCAAAGATAATCTCCCTATTAGGACCACTTCTATACCATCTACCACCTGTGAAGCAATTATGTTCAGTATTCAACTCACTCCCCTTTTCAACCTCAAAGGCGTACTGATATATCGCCCGCCAGGAGCACGCGCCCCCTTTTTATCTTCCTTGGGGTCGATATTGGAATCCATAGCACTTGATGATCACTGCATGGTGCTAGGGGATTTCAATTTCCACCTTGAAAAGGCCAGCGACGTTGATACAGCTTGTCTTTTATCAGACATGGAAACGTTAGGGTTGCATCAACTTATATCTGCCCCCACCCACGAGGCCGGTCATACCCTTGACGGCATATTTACCAATCTGGAGACATTACACATCCTAGCTCTCCTTCCTATGCCATGGACCGACCATCATGTCATATCAAGCAAGTTAGCCATTCCCGATATCCCCAAGACGCGAGTGGTTAACCATGCCCCCAAACAGGTGAGGGCTTGGAAAGACCTACACCCGGAGACACTTAATACTCTCCTGGTAAGAATATCGCCTCTGTTGTCCGACGATCCTAGTGTCTCCACAGATCAGTTTCATAACTGGCTCAGTCAGGCCACACAGGAGCTAGTGCCACTAAAATCTGTTTCCCAGAATCGAGCCTCTCCCAGTGCTCCTTGGTTCTCTGATGAACTCAAAAAGCAGAAACAAACTAATAAACAAAGAGAAAGACATTGGCGAAAGCACTATGACCCCGAGAGTAAAGTGCTATATAAAGAGTCACTCACTCGGTACAAACAAATGATTGCGGAGGCAAAAAAAACTTACTATGCTGAACAAATAGACAAGGCAAAAAACTCATGTAAGGAGCTATTTGATATAACTAAGCTTTTGTCAGGTAGTACGCAGGATCTCACTCCCCCTCCTTCACAACATCTTTGTGATGCTCTATCCAATTTTTTCTTCAAGAAAGTCAATGATATCTTCCAGGCATTCTCCCTAAATACCAACATCGATCCTCATTCCCCTCCTTCTACACCGCGTGACAATACACTTACGCGCTTTGCTGACCTCACGATGGACCAGACGCAGAGCCTCACTTCAAGGATTAAATCAGGGTCAGCACTGGATCCTTGCCCGCTGAAAGTGCTTACACCAGTTATGGACACGCTGATTCCGGTCATTACACAGGTTTGTAATGCTGTGTTTAGATCGGGCATTTTCCCTGCCTCACTGAAACACACGTTGGTTAAACCCCTACTAAAAAAATTCAATCTTAACAAAGATGAACTAAAAAACTATCGGCCGATAGCTAGTCTCCCCTTCCTGGCCAAGGTCATAGAAAAAGGTATGAACCAACAATTGTCGGAGTTTGTTGAGCGGCACCAGTTGCTCGACAATACTCAGTTCGGTTTTCGCAAATGCCATGGCACGGAAACCGCCCTCCTAAAAGCGGCAGAGGATATCCGAGCCATACGAGATCAGGGGGGGACAGCAGTCTTGGTCCTGCTGGATCTATCTGCAGCCTTCGACACGGTCGACCACAAGATCTTGGCCGACCGTGTCGAACGATTAGGGGTCCAGGAAACAGCGCTGGACCTACTTGTATCATTTCTGGCTAACAGAACTCAGGCGGTATCCCTTGGACCATACCAATCTCCTAAGGTGTCCTTGCCGTGTGGGGTCCCCCAAGGCTCGTCCCTAAGTCCGACGCTCTTCAACATATACGTGTCGGACCTTGCTAGTGTCATCAAAGCATTTGGGATGAGCCTGACCTCCTACGCCGACGACACCCAACTGGTACTGGCCATTAAAGGGGATGGGGATGAAGTGGCCAAGGTATTCACCAGGGGAATGGTGGCCATAGGTGACTGGATGGCCACGAATTGTCTCAAACTTAATTCAGATAAAACTGAAGTGGTCATCTTCGGTCACCTTTCTCCGGCCTGGTCACCAGAATGGTGGCCAACATCGTTTGGAACTCCTCCCAGCCCAGCTCTTAAAGTCAGAAATCTGGGTATCACCTTTGATGCAGGTCTAAATTTCATGGCACACGCTAACAAGACTGCGGCGACTGCTCATATGAAACTCAGAATGATCAGGAAATTACTACCATACCTACCGGACACTGCTGGGAGAACTCTGGTCAGCTCACTAGTCCTGTCCGCACTGGACTATTGTAATGCTCTATTCCTAAATGCACAATCCCGGGTGACTAACAAGATGCAGTCCATTCAAAATGCTGCCGCCCGGATGCTGGCGGGACTTCCCAAGTTTGCATCGGTCTCAAACACCATCAGGGAACTTCACTGGCTTCCGATACGTAGCCGTATCAAATTTAAATCATTGTGTATTCTTTACAAGGCACTCAATAACCAAGGCCCCCACTTCCTTAAACATAATCTTCATCACTATACCCCAACCCGTTCCCTTCGCTCCTCTCACCACAATCACCTAGTAGTGCCTCGTACCAGAACAGTCACTTGGGGTGACAGGCGCTTTCTGGTTGCCGCCCCCAAACTCTGGAACACCCTTCCTCTACACATTAGGACCAGCCCTTCCCTGTTCATATTTCGCAAACAACTCAAGACTTGGTTATTTGACCAATAGCTCCACTTTTTGTTAGGTCTTCTAAAATACTGATCCATCCCTTACGCCAGCGCCGAGACGCCTACGGGTATTCGCCGCGCTCAATAAATGTCAATAAATAAATAAATAAATCATTTGTAACAAACGCTTACAGCACTCAGAAACACAGACACGCAGCACACACTGCACCATTTGTATCACATGCTTTGTATATTCAAGCGTAGACAAAACATACACAGTGAACATTTGGTAATTTGTGCTTAGCGCAGTCAAGCACAATGGCAGGCTATACATATACACTGCACCATTTGTACCCAGTGCTTACTGTAGTCAGGCAAACAGTGCTGCAGTTGTATCAAGTTCTTAGTGTAGTCAGGTACATAACTAGACTGTACGCACTGTACCATTTGTAACACGTTTACGGCATACAGGCACACAGACACACAGTACACAGTCACCGATTGCATCACATGCTTAGTGTAGCCAGGCACATAGCTAGACTTTACGCACTGCATAGTTTGTAACACGCTTACAGCATACAGGCACACAGACACACAGTGCACCAATTGCATCACATACTTAGTGTAGCCAGGCACATAGCTAGACTGTACGCACTGCATCATTTGTAACACACTTACAGCATACAGGCATACAGACACGCAGTGCACCAATTGTATCACATACTTAGTGTAGCCAGGCACATAACTAGACTGTATGCACTGTGCCATTTGTAACACGCTTACGGCATACAGGCACACAGACACTCAGTGCACCAATTGTATCACATGCTTAGTGCAGCCAGGCACATAACTAGACTGTATGCACTGTGCCATTTGTAACACGCTTACGGCATACAGGCACACGTACACAGTGCACCAATTGTATCACTTGCTTAGTGTAGCCAGGCATATAACTACACTGTATGCACTGCACCATTTGTAACATGCTTACGGCCTACAGGCATACAGACACGCAGTGCACCAATTGTATCACATACTTAGTGTAGCCAGACACATAACTAGACTGTATGCACTGTGCCATTTGTAACGCGCTTACGGGATACAGGCACACAGACACTCAGTGCACCAATTGTATCACATGCTTAGTGTAGCCAGGCACATAATTAGACTGTACGCACTGCACCATTTGTAACATGCTTACGGCATACAGACACACAGTACACAGTGCACCAATAGTATCACATGCTTAGTGTAGCCAGGCACATAACTAGACAGTATGCACTGCACCATTTGTAACACTCTTACGGCATACAGGCACACAGTACACAGTGCACCAATTGTATCACATGCTTAGTGTAGCATGGCACATAACTAGACTGTACGCACTGTGCCATTTGTAACATGCTTACTGCATACAGGCACATAGTACACAGTGCACCAATTGTATCACATGCTTAGTGTAGCCAGGCAAATAACTAGACTGTTCGCACTGCACCATTTGTAACACGCTTACGGCATACAGGCACACAGACACACGGACACACAGTGAACCAATTGCATCACATGCTTAGTGTAGCCAGGCACATAACTAGACAGTATGCACTGCACCATTCGTAACACGCTTACAGCAGACAGGCACACAGACACACAGTACACAGTGCACCAATTGTATCACATGCTTAGTGTAGCCAGGTACATAACTAGACTGTACGCACTGTACCATTTGTAACACGCTTACTGCATACAGACACACAGTGCACCAATTGCATCACATGCTTAGTGTAGCCAGGCACATAACTAGACTGTAAGCACTGTATCATTTGTAACACGCTCACGGCATACAGGCACACAGGCACACAGGCACATAGTACACAGTGGACCAATTGTATCACATGCTTAGTGTAGCCAGGCACATAACTAGACTGTACGCACTGTATCATTTGTAACACGCTCACGGCATACAGGCACACAAGCACATAGTACACAGTGGACCAATTGTATCACATGCTTAGTGTAGCCAGGTACATAACTAGACTGTACGCACTGTACCATTTGTAGCACGTTTACGGCATACAGGCACACAGGCACATAGTACACAGTGGACCAATTGTATCACATGCTTAGTGTAGCCAGGCACATAACTAGACTGTACGCACTGTATCATTTGTAACACGCTCACGGCATACAGGCACACAGGCACATAGTACACAGTGCACCAATTGTATCAAATGCTTAGTGTAGCCAGGCACATAACTAGACTGTACGCACTATACCCTTTGTAACACACTTATGGCATACAGGCACACAGGCACACAGTGCACCAATTGTATCACATGCTTAGTGTAGCCAGGCACATAACTAGACTGTACGCACTGTACCATTTGTAACACGTTTACGGCATACAGGCACACAGTACACAATGCACCAATTGCATCACATGCTTAGTGTAGCCAGGCACATACTTAGACTGTACGCACTGCACCATTTGTAACACGCTTACGGCATACAGGCACACAGGCACACAGTACACAATGCACCAATTGTATCATGCTTAGTGTAGCCAGGCACATAACTAGACTGTACGCACTGTACCATTTGTACCAATTGTATCACATGCTTAGTGTAGCCAGGCACATAACTAGACTATACGCACTGTACCATTTGTACCAATTGTATCACATGTCTAGTGTAGTCAGGCACAAATACCAAATGTGCTGAATGCACCACGCTTAGTATATGCAAGTGCAGACAGAATGTACACAGTGCACCTTTTTGAAGGTGCATAGTGCAGTCAGGAACGACGGCAGACTGTCCACAGTGCACCACGGGTACCACGTGCATGCTGTTCACGCACAGAGAGTGCACCATCTGTATCAAGTGTTCACTGCAGTCGGTGCACAGGTGCATCGCGTGCAGTCAGGCTCACACTCACTGTACACACCGCATCATTGTTTCACATGCTTAGTGCAGTCAAGTCCACAGTCACACATACAGAATGTACACAGTTCACCCTTTGTGTCGTGTTTAACGCCGTCAAGCACACAGACACGTGTCAAAGTTGGCAACCACATGCAAGTGTGCATTCTGAAATGACAGTGATTAGTACGAGGCCCACTGCAAAATGCAGCCATGCTCTGAAATCAGTCGGTGTGCAATGTGCACAATCTGGTTTGCACAATCGGATTTGCATATCGAGCCCACGGTTTCTCCAGTCCTGCAGTGTTCTTTGAATCACAGCTGCAAGCTGACGCTTTAGTGCCATTTGACTCGCTGATTAAATCAAAACTAAAATTCCCAGAATGGAGACTTGGTATCCCAGCAACACGGAGTCATCTGACTCTCTCCTAGTGCATGTCCTTTAGAACATCACAGCATTGTTTTTCGTTTAAATATCTGTTCCTTGTTTGCTCTGTTGTCTTTTCACCGTGTCTGAATGTTCCCAAGATACTGCTTCAAAGATACAAGGAGGCAGTGCTTAAGTTGTGATAAAACATAAGTGCCAAGACCTCGTAAGGAGGCCACTTCATTCTGCAACACATCTTGCCCCTCCCAGAGCTGCCAATGGCGGTACCAACACAATTACTAATCATCACACTCTTACAAGTGGGACAATTCAGCCTATTCCAGGTCCCTAAAACTATGAGAATGGCTTGGGCAGCAGGCAACAGTCATTTTTAATGTACATTGAATCAATAAACAACTGTTGTTGTGCTCATCTCTAAATTAGACAGACAGAACCACCATGAGGCAGACTAGTACCAACCGCGGTGTTGACAATTAAGTGCTGGTACCGAGCAATGAAAACACTGATTCAAATTAAGCACTGTATGGGGGACCCTTGCATTCTCAATAATTCATGTATCTCAAGCCCTGCATGTGTTGTTAGCAGTTCCTCCATAGCTATAAGATGCTAGTGACCCCTCTCAGCCATGATATCTTAAGTGGCTAGCCCGAGCCATGAGGCTTTAGTGTCCCACATAAGCTATGTAAAGCTTTCCAAAGCTAGAGGGTAAGCCATGGAAATGTACATGGTGCCAGACAGTGAGACCTGCAATGCTAGTGTCCCATCCTAGCTGTGTTATGATAATGGCCTAGCCCTATTATGTGATACTGTTGGTGCAGCCCAGATCAGCTGTGCTAATGCCCAGTCCAGCCATGCAATAATAGTAGCCCAGCCCAGCTATCCAATGCTAGAGACGAATGCTGGCTATGTAATACTAGTGGCTTTACTCAACTATGTAATGCCAGTGGCCCATCCCAGCTATGTAATGCCAGTGGCCCATCCCAGCTATGTAATGCTAGTGGCCATATCCAGCTATGTAATGCTGGTGGGCCAGATTAGCAGCGCTTGTGACCGAGTACCAGCCTCGTAATGACAGTGACCCTACCCAGCTATGTAATGCTGGTGGGCCGAACCAGATGAGCTGTGCCAGGGGTCCTCTTCAGTTATCCAGTGATTGACACATCCCACGTATGCGATACTTGTTGCCCTGCCTAGCTTTGCAATGGCGTAGCTAGGGCTTTTGACGCCCAGGGCAATACATTAATTTGCCGCCGCCCAGTGCCGGTAAGAGCGGGCGGAGGTGCTGGTGAACGACCGTGCCAAGTGGAGGGGGGGCAGGGGGGTGGGGGGGTGTCAGCATAAAGAAGCAGTGCCCTCTTGTGCTGCACATGGTGCCATTTGAATTGATTTTCCGGCGGTGGAAAACAACTGCCGCTAAAAATCAGAGCGAACGACGCGACCTAACACACTCCGCCGCTTGCATAACTTCACATAGCGCATTGGAGTTTTTTGGTCACTTTGCTAAGATCCGCTTGGCAGAACTCTGTGAACTCTGCCCAGGCTTAACCCATGTAAGACTAGTAGTCCTGCCCAGATGGGGAGTAATAGGGGCCCTGCATAGCTATGTAATACTAGTGAACCAGCCTAGCTAAGCTGAGCTAGTAGCCCAGGCCAGTTAGCCAGTGTGTGAACTATTCCAGCTATGCAACGCTAGTGGGTGGGCCAACCCAGCAATGCAATTTTAGAAGCCAATGCGAGAGATGTGATGCTAGCGGCCTACATGAGCCATCAGTTGATTGTGGCCAACACCATCATTTGATGACAGGGTCTCTCAAAAGCAATGTGCTTCTAGGATCCCCTAGTGGTCAACCCTGAACGGGTGCTGTTGAGTTCCAGCAGTGCAATGCTTGTGGCTCACTCTAGCCAAGAGAGGCCTGTGGCTCATCACAGGCACGTGATGACGATGGGAACCCACCCAACCTATGTTGTTCCAGTGACTCCCCTGCCATGAGGTGCTAGCTTCCTACTCCAGCAATACAACGCTAGCGGCCAAGCCCAGCCTCCCAAAGCCAGAGATGCACTCCTGTCATCCAATGCAGGCAGACAGCTGGATATCAGAACATCATATACAAAAATATTGTATTGTGCTTGGAAACGATATGTTCCACAAGATATTTATGTCAGACAATATTCTGACCATGCAGGGCAATGTGGTAAGTGCACCTTTGCAAACAGACACCTGTGGCCCACTCAAACCATGTCATGCTTAGGACCCAAATGATGCACTCTTCTTTGTCTCCCATCATACCCAGGTGATGCAAGCAAACAACCGCAGACATGTGATGTTAGTGGGCAATCCTTGACATGCAAAGGTTGTAATCCTCCGCATGCTGGTTGACCCCTCCGCCAGGCTGATGTTTACACGTTTCCTGTGCTGTTCTCCTCAGTGCCAGTAGCCTCAGTTCCACTTCCCCATTTTCAGTGCTCTAGAGACTTTAAGAAAAACTTTAAGAAACATTTCACTTCTTCTTCTTCATCCTGAGCCCATACAGGTCTGTGTATACATGTCAAATCTATATACAATTCCATAAAAGTCTGAGAAATGTATAGTGGGGTAACCATGTATGTTGTAGGAGGAACGACAGAGCTGGAAACATGTTAGAGTTTATGGCATCAGGCCCACGGTGGTTCCCCTAAAAGACCACTTGGAATCTAACCAAAGAGCGAAGGAAGTCCATATCAACCCTGTAGGAATTATATTTGCTTCCCCTACGAGCCTGCATGGTCTAGGACAGCTGCTTCACCTACAAGGCTACCTGCAACCGCACCCCTGAATACCTCACCAAGAGAAGAAGACCCTCGGGGAGACAGTGGCACAGCAGAAGCCAGGACATTACCAGAATGGTCATACAAAAACATGAAAAAAGAGAAAACCAGAAGACACATTTTTCATCTCCCCCCATGGGATCTGGAACAGCTTCCTCATCATCATCACAACTGCCCCAACCCTTGTGCAATTCAGAAAGGAGGTGAAGCAGCAGCTCTTTGGAGCGTAGCACACCTCTGCACAGTAGGAAGAACCACCCACGAATATTCTGCCTTGTTTTAAATGATCCTGAATCGTAGCTGTGGGCGCCTGCCTTTGTTCAGTGCTCTGATGCTTCACGCTAGATGAATGCCATGCAAGCCCCCGCACATACATACATTCTTCAGTTTAGAACAGGGGGATAGTGGTCTAGCTGTCCCCAGCCCCCATAATCTCACCCAAGGATCTATGCACCCAGGTATCATCTAGATCACCGTCAGCCACCACACAATGTAATTTCTGAATCTACCAAAGCAGGCAGATTAAGGATGTGACAGGATGCCAGGCAGTGAGATGTTCAGAATACCCAGTGGGGAGGGTTCAGTATCGCTCAGCAGGGCACACCCTTCTCTCGTGCAGGGAAATGACTGCCGGGTTTATGAGAAATGATGACACCTGAAGAAGGTGTCCTCGCTTGCCACCACACATGAGTCACTCAAAGGGAGTCACAGCATTTACTGGTGTGGTGTGTCGCTGAGACTGTACAATCGCAGGTGCTAACAGGGGTGCCTCTCCAACATCAAATGTTGACCGAGACATGAGCTAGGTGGCTGTTTCTAGTGGGATCCTGAAGTTCCAACCTCCATCAACTCTGAGAACGCGCAGGAAAAATGGGAGATTTTGCATTTATTTGTATATCTTTTGGAAGATCTATATGGAAGTCACATACGTAGAAACCTGGTGCTATATAGGCACATTATTGTGGTAAACCAGAGAATGCCACAAGGCTGATTGTGTGTTGAATATTTAGGTATGGAAAAAACGCTACAGTGCGTTGGGAGTATATTTACAAGATAAACGTATTTACAAGGGTAGGTCATCACCATAAATAGGCACGAACCTTGACAAGCCGAAATGTTTAATGTCCTGTTTTTAAATGTAGGTGTGATTTGATAGTGTGTTGGAACTCCGGGGGAGGGGGGATTAGCCCGCATTGGATTATAAGGGCAATGAATAGGAGGGGATTCGATAATGGGCAGGGTGGCAGAAGAATCCGGTTCATAGAGAATAGTAGGCACATTTGAGACATTAGATAAACTGAGATTGGTAAGAGGATGAATCTAATGTATTGTATTGTAATTGCATTTATATAGCGCTAACTACCCCTGACGAGGCGTCAAAGTGCTTTTTTGGTGAGTAGCACACTACTCTGGAACCCATAAAGGATTAGAGGTAAATTAGTTTAGTGAAAATATGAAAGTAATTTGAGTGATGGATATGTTACTCAGTTATTTGGAATGAGAAGGCTAGTGTAGGGATACAAGAGGGAAAAAGGTTTGCATTTATATAGGGCGTGCTACTCTTGATTGGGTGTTGAAGCACTTTTTCAGTGAGTAGCAGGCGACTTCGGAACCCATAAAGGATTAGTGATGAATTATGGAAGAAGTTTCTTTTGAGCACCCAATCCCCTATTGGCTGAAAATCATCTTACTTGTTGTCTATAGTGTGAGGGTGGAGAGTGACTCAGAGGGTGACCAATGTTTTGTTCGAGAAATGGATGACTTCGCCTGGAGATAGGGAGGAGTGCAGAGGGCCCCTCACTAGTTCGCTTCTGCAATAGCCCAGCTTACCCTAACTTTGCGTGTTAAGTAATGAGATTATCCCTGTGTTTCATGACTAAAGTATTAAGCATAAAAGGAAAATCCAATGTCAAACAGATGTAAGATAGAGATTTTATCGCAGGGTTTTTACAATGTGCTGGTACCTCTGCATGGTCAGTAAACTGATACAATGGCAGCTTATATAAAAAAATGATCTGTAAATTAGCAACGATGTCCCTAATATTGTGTAAATTAGATTGTATCACGCAAAAAAGGAAAAATTGGGGCAATTTCACCGAATGATTGGTAAATCAGAATTATATATAAATCAGTTGTTTTACATCTGTTGATCATTTAGTAAGTGATTGTAACTTGGACCGGAATGATTTATTGATCTGTAAATTTTTGTTCGAATTTTGCAGTGATACGTAACTTTGGCATCATTTGGCTTTTATATTTGTAAACTGGAGGGATATAGCTCAATGGTTTGTGAAATGTATATGACATTAGGCAGCATCATGTAAAGTTGGAATTGATATGACTTGCGATTACAAGCTGAGATGATATGCTTAAGTGATTTGAAAATTGGGGCTAATATCATGCGGTGTCATAAGGTATCGTTCTGTGTCCCACAAGGCTCTACTTTATCGCCAGTACTTTTCAAACTGTACTTAAAAGCATAGGCCTGATAATGGAAAACTTGATATTGAACTTCACTAATACATGGATGATAAGCAACTCTACTTGAAGCTATCACTGAGAAAAGACATCACCACTCTTCATAAGGACTGGAGAAATTATGACTGGATGACAGCCAACTGCCAGAAAATAAATATTCCAAAAAATGAATTGCTTACTAATCTCTCACAATTCCCACAAAAATTGACCCCAACGTAACCACAGAACTAAAAGTGAGGGATTTGTTTCCGTCACCCTTGGCGACTGCGAAATTGCTAGTGTTCCTTATTGAAGTCACACTTTTGTTGATACCACACTATCTGCACATTTCTACGCCAATTAAAAATAGAAAAGTATGCACCCTGCAAAGATCAGCTGAAAGCAGGCTGTCAATACCATCTTGATTAATTTTCCAGTGAATTTTCTGTCACGTAGCAAAGCGAATTTTCACTCTACTGCGCACCTGATTGCTTGGAAAAGAAATTAATTTGTATCTCGATTGAATCTCCCCAATTCTGTATTGATCTTTACCGGCATAGTGCAGAACCCTAGATAAAACTTAAAATCTGCTGTTTCGCTTCCAAAGTACTCCATTCAGGTAAACTGAGCTACCTAGCCGGTCTATTAATGATTTCTCGCCAAGTGAAAACACCAAAATTCTGAAAAACACAAGCACTAAGAGAATCCTTTTCAGGAGCAGCTTCAATCAGGGATGTGGAATTCCTATAGCCCGACGCCCAGGACATATTGTTTGAGGTCAAGGGCAACAAGTTTACATGTGTATTTTGTCCTTAGGACAAGTAGGCCCAACCCCCTGTAGCACAAACCTTTTGGCTGCCAGTTTGCGGTAACACATTATGGATCAGGGAAGGGCACTGTCTGCAGGTAAAGTAATATTTTTGTCCATATGTTAATGCTGTTTAAACTTGTATTTATGGTTCATTAATTGAAAGCCTTCATTATTAGGGTGAGCGCTCTAAGTAAATGTTGTAAGCTCTGACTGCCTTACTGACAGTGGTTCCAGTATAACAATGTGTACACACGTTTTCAAAGTTTAGCAAATATGAGGCTATTCATAATGTAAATGCTCCCAGAATGCTCTCTGATTTGATGCAAATATTTGCAGAATCTTGAAAGCAAGATTGATGATCCTTTGCTGTCAAAATATAATGTTCATAAAAAAATGAAAGCAGGAAAAAAACATTTAGCTAAACCACTGTGAAATTTGAGGTACCATTTCTTTGCAGCATCATTTAATAACATGTTGATGCATGCTAGTATTTCCCGAAAATATTCATACTAGAAAAATCAGTGTAACCAGTTTCAATAAGGTTTTGGGAAACAAAAATAAACAATCATTGGCAAAGCCAGTGGGTCTGAAATTGGTGGTCAGTTTTATCAATGTGTGACTTCTTTTGGGATGTTTTTTGTAAAACTTTATTGGTATGTCAGCTGCCACGCCCTCACCATTATAACAAACATTGGCAAAAGCAAGAGTTGTTTTTGGTCTCAAAAAGCGCACACTGCCATAGTTACTGGAAATGTACAAACTACTTTGTGTGCAGATATGCTCCTTGTGAAATAGCAGAAAGCTGTCACTCACAGTGAAGCTAGAAGATACAGAGAGAGAGAATTTGAATAAACTCAAAAGGTCATGGCCAACGCCAGACCAAATGAGGGGCCAAATCATTAAAGAAAGTTTCAAAAGTGCACCAATGGTATATGTCCTAACATTAAGTGCAGCTATAGTGCTTTCGTGAATTCCCAAGCATTTACCGAAGTAGGTAAAGAAATAGTACTCCAAGAAAATATTTGTGAACTGCATTTTAGCCTGAGCTAATATGCATTTGCTCTTTGCAAGTTCACTTTCCTTCCAACTACTTTTTTCCCAACTCTGGAAGAAGGTTTATACCTGCCATTGTCAGGAGCAAATTGCCAACAATTCTCAGATTGGGAACAGATTAGAGAAGAGTTGATGAAAACCCTTAAAACATGCAAGTTAGTAGGTTTGCAGACTCAAAAGGGCATTCTCACCCTGGAGCTATTGCTTACCACTACCTTCAGCCCCAGTATGTAGATCTGCGGAAACATGGCAACATAAAGGGATTGCAAGTATTCAAGCACTACTATGGTATGAACCCTGGCATAATAGGAGAGGTTTTATCAGAGCTCTTATAAAATGAGATGCTGCCTTAATTTGTCACCGCACTACATGGCACCAACGGGACAAGTGGATTTTGTTACAGGACAAGTAGATTTATGAAGCAACCAGACCCCTGGACAAGTAGATATTTTATTAAATTCCACACCCCTGTTCAATGTTCTGAATACCCAGGCGACCTAACTAAGACCATCCCCTGACATCCTGTCTTTCCAATAAGGGTTAAGACCCACCTTTTCAAGACGCACCAAGAAGGAGGACGTAACTGAACCAAAAGCACATCCACATCAGAGACCCTACTCTCTAAGGGCCCTGAACAGAGACAAAAGGTCTCGAACAGAGTTTATTGTTTTGCTCTCTAGCTACTAGGACTCCAAATCTCTGTTTGGATCTGAGGTCACCAGAAAGGGAATCCTTTTGTGTTTCCCACCCAGCCCATCTCCCCCTCGTTTCCTAGTCTAAATGTATTTTCCCTGATCAAACATCCTAGACATCTAGCAACCTTCTAAGTCGCTTTTGTACACACATGCTGGCATATTTCCCCAACACATGCTATGGAAAGCACTCTAATATTGCTTGAGGAGCTTTCCTAAAGACAAATATAAATATATAAAGGAGTATAGCTCAGTTGCTTCACAATTGGGGGTTGATGTGGAGATTGTGCCTTTTACTAAAATGGTAATTGTACAGATTGGTGATTTGTAAAAGGCAGTGTTTCATTTGTAAAGGAAGTCCAGGCCCCTAGGTTTTTCTTAGAAGCCTGCATCAGGTGCTATTGAAGGTCACAATGCCAAATACCAAAGCTGGGTAGGCTTGATTACACCTTTTGCCACTTTAATCCACCACCAGACACTCTCTGCCTTTTTATATGACTCTTGCAAGTTATTTTTTATCCCTGCTTTTAACAACCACCACTGTTTTTCTTCCTCTTTCTTTCCCTTGTTGTTTCTTTCAAGCTCTGGATCAAAGTCTATTGAGGAAAAATAAGAGCCAGTCCCACAAAATAAGTGTTGGCGGGCCCCACCTGCAACCACAGGCTCAATTAAGCACTGGTAAATCAACATGTTTTCTGGTTTGTAGAGTATGGTACCAGAGCACTAGGAACTAAATATCATCTGACAAAAATATTGTGTCCTTAATATCTTTTACAATAATATTGCTTCAGTGTGGTGAATAACAGGAAATCTGTACCACTGGAGCAATAATTTTGCAGACGATATTTTGAACTCAATATCTAAGTCTGATGATATTTTTGTTACTAGTATCCTGGTATACAACTGTTTGTAAGTTGAGGTGATATGACAATGTTATTTGTAAATCTAGAACAATCTGGCTTTGAGCTTTATACATTAGTGATGATAAGGCCCAGAGGTTTGTAAATCAAGGTGAAATGAATTAAGATAGCCAGGCTCTGGAGGTTGTAAATTGGGAATGACATGGCTCAGTAACTGGTAAATTTGGATCCATTGGCATTTTAAACTGGGTACAACGTAACTCATTTATTTGTAAATTTAGGGTGATGGAACTTTGATGTGTAAATTGGAGTGAGGTGACTCGATTTATAAACTTGGATGATATGGTTATGTGATTTTAACTCTGGTTGATGCGACAATGAGAATTTCGGGATGATATGGCACAGTTTTTCTAAAATGAAGAATGATATCCTAGTGATCTTTGGGGATAAATTAGCACAATGATTTTGATCATTGGAAGTTATTCGAAGTTTTATGGCATGTGCTTTAAAAAGTGTGCATTATATGGCACAGTAATGTGTATAGTGGGTTTGCTTTACCTCTGTGAATTGTTAAACACGGGTAATATAACTTAGGATCTCATTAAAAGTTAATCAGAATTCTGATGTAGTAACTGTGCACCTGTATTACCAGCGACATTGGAGTGACTGAGTATATCGAAGCTATGGGTAATATTTATGACTAAATGGGAGGGATTTAGTAAGTAGAGTTTAAGGAAGGGCTATGGAGAAGTTTAAGAAGGGACATGCACCCACCCACAAAAGAGTAAGCTGATTCCTAGTCACGATCTGCACTTTTATTACAGCCAAAAAGGACACGTAAATATTGTCCAGTACAAACATGGAGTAAGTCTAGCATGACACATGGTCAACCACTCAATTTGCAATACCCTTCCATATAAAATAATTGATACAGGAACTTAAAAACCAATGCATAGAAAATAATGTTAAAATGAATTAATTTACATTGACTTCTGAAAAATAAATAAATTTAACAAAAGGTAAGAAATATATACATAAATTGAAATAATTATTAGCTTATTTTAAAAACCTTTTTTCAGTTTAAAAATAAATGTTACTAATATTTGAAAAAACAATTACATTAATTTAAATGAATTGCATAAATAACTTGTAATACATTTAATACAGTATAAATAAGCATGAACATTGTAGTGTAGGTGGGTTTTAAAAATACATTTTTTACATCATTTTAATTTCATATATTTAAATGTATAAAATATTTCATTAAAAATTAAGTTAATAGTCCTGTACCATATTTAAATGCGTTCTACATTTGAAATAGATGTATAAAATTAGGGTACACTAATATGCAACATAAAAATATTCCTACATCTTTTTTAAAGTTTGACAATTTCTTAATTTCTCTCTCGTTTCCCACTTTCCCATAAGGACATCTCCAATACAGTGGTATAGAGCTTCACCGGAGGGGCAGAGATCTCTGCCTACATGGGAAACATTACTTTACACTTGTATATTTGGCTCCACCCTCTGATTTCAGGGGGTGGAGATATGTATGTGTACAGTTTTGGAAGATTCACACTTAGAAATGGTGAACGGCCAAAATGTAGTACATTTACTGTAAAGTATAAGAGTAAATCTACAAGTGTAGATTTACTCATGTTTAAATTTACCAGTGGGAATAGGCCCCACACAGTTTAAATATAGATTCAGACAGCAGGCCCTTAAATCACTGAACTATCTGAAAAGAGAAGCATGCATTTTGGATCTTAACCATTCACTTTTCACCAACAAATCCCCATTATCTGGATTGTTACTGAGGGTTGCAACCTGCCTTACAAACCAGAATAGGAAAGCAAACACGAAATTTTCCTACAACAGTTGAGGACACAGCTGTGAGGCACAGCGGCTGTTGGATTTTCTGCACCTGCTACTGAAAAACCCATCTATGATCATCACTATTTTTTTCCCAGATATGCCTCACTCAGAGGACCAGAACCGTCATGTTGTCGTGCTTAACACCTTGCTCGTTTAACATGGAGGATCTGTAGGGCCATGCTTTGCTTTGGTCAGAATGGGTCCTGTTCCGTACACAGGACCAACTGCAGAACTAGTAAGCGTCTATTGGTTCCAAGCAGGGTCGGTTTAGGGAGACGGGCATTTGGCGATAGCCATGGTCTCCTGTGGGCCTTTTTTTAGGGCCTCTTTGATCTGGCCCACAGAGACTACTGTCTTCCCCAGTCACTGCCAGGCGACTGTAATGTGGCACCAGCATCATGGGCACGCCACTGCCATGCTGCCAAACGTTGGCTGGGAGACCATATGTAGTTCTGGCACTTGGGGAATTCATATCTCTGCCCCCTGCCTCGTGTGGTCAGACCAGCCCAGAAGCAGTGTCTTACCCTACCGGGACATCACATACAGGCGATGATGGATGTGGGGAGGGGAGGAGTAAAAAAAAAAAACATTGAAGTGGCAACACTTGCCAAATAAGGTGTTGTGGTCTGGTTCTCCGCACCCTGCCAAAATGCAGTGCTTCTAGATATACCAATGTTATGCCCTATTAGCTTTAAAATATTTAATTCATCAAACATTTCTGTAAAAGATTAGTCCAATGAGACTAACTAAATGGTAATCCATTAAAGGGACGATCCAGGAATGCGGGCGACCTTTTTTGGGAGTGCGCAGGCCTAATTGCGATCTCAATTCGACCCTGGTTGCAAGCGAGCGATTTACAAAGCAATTATATAAATAATTAAGATCTGTTGAAATGATATTCAGGGGGTTTCCATAAGGAGTGACAATTGATAAGGCTTTGGGGACAGTCTGCAGAAACAGTGCCTGCTCTTGCAGACTGTGATACCCAGCAGGCCTGCCTACAACAGCTCATCACATCAGCAATAACTGCCACAGTACCAAATGTTCTGTGCACATATGCCTAATACTAAAGCACTATTTACATACGACACTTGCATTTTCAAAGTGCTGCAACTAACAGATATTATCTAAGAATGTAAAGTCCCCGGTGTGTTTTTTTAGCAGGCTCCTCTTTGCTGCTCCAAATGTTGGCATGTGAGACCTTGCGAGCAGCAAATTGCCCTATACTTATTTCGTGGCTTCTTATTTTACCTCGGTACCACATGCAAAACTATTAGGTGAGCAACAGCAATAAGAATATCGCGCGCCTGTGCGTTTTAAGCGCTCAAATCTGTGTATAGAAATAGCATTTCACTCTACGAACGTGCCTGTGGTGACGTAAAAGTAGGCCCCGTGTCTCTGCAGCAGGTGCTTGGGATAATGAGCTGCCTCATCGGTGTATATATATTTTGTAACCGTGCCTCCGCGTGGCTGCCTGCCAGAGACAGCCAATCGATGCTGTTATGGCTCGCGAAGGACCCTCGTGCCAGGAGGCCGTCCGTCGGACGGGTCCTCGCTTGGCCAAAGTTCGCTCGCCGCGCGCCCCCCAGTCCCTCGCGCGCGCTGTACCTCTCCTGACAGGGATGGAGCGCGCGAGACGTGGTCCTCCCAGGCTGCTTCCGTCTCCCTTCGGATGATGTATGCACCTTTAGCGCTCGGCGGGAAGAGCCCGCGCGGCTCCCCACGCACACAGCCGCAGAAGAGGGCGAGCTTACCTTGGTTCCCCGCGGCATGACCGTCGTCGCATCCCGGACGAGAACCGAAGAGCGAGAAACCTGCAGCTGCTCTGACATAGGAAGCCGAGATCGCTACATGATGTGCCACAGCAACAGGCTCTCGAAAGAGGAAGCCGGGGGAGGGAGTGAAGTCATATTTCAACCTTTTTTTCTCTCTTCAGAATAACTGACATTATTCGTTTGACAATTTAGACGCGTAATCAGGTGCTCTGAAAAGGTGCTATTTCAAGTAATGACAAAATGGGTTGCACTTGTCGCGCTTGGTCGCTTCGAAGCGCGTTTTCACGCATTAAAAGATTACTTATAGTGGAATCACAGTGTGGACATTTAGAAGCAATGCATCGTGCATTTGGGGTGTAAGCAGTGCTTTAATTGGAAATACAGCACTGAAGGTACTCATTATGAAGAGTACCTGTTTGCTCCTGAGAAGTGCCGGCACACTCCCATTACACGTATTGCATAAGTGCTTAGAGGTGCAGGTGCTTTCTCCATCAAATTAAAGAAGTCCAGGTACTCAGTACCAGACACACCTGCTAATGTAAAGCACCAGGTGTAAGCTGTGTTCGTGTCAGCCCTACCTAGACGCACATGATGCATTACAGGTAGCACCAAAAAGCCAGTCTAGCTCTTTTCAAGTGAAGAGGTTTCTTCCCAGGTCACTGAATGTGAGGCACTGTAATGGATCCAGCATCTTACATTTGGCAACGAGAGCAGCTCATGGACTGACTATCCGGTGGTTTTTCAGACGCAGGAACAGATATATTTCCAAATCTCGTATAATGACATATTACCATCACAACTTTCCTTACTTTCTGTTTTGAGAGCATGCTACTCCGGATGACTGATTAATGGACGAATAGTTGTTCAATTCCTGCATAAAATGGGTAGACTGATTCCCAGATGGATCCAGGTGCTTCAATGTTTAATTTGTGAAACAAGAGGTGCCTCATGAGGTCACTGCTGCTTGCACAACCCATTGCCTCCGCCAGTGCCAGTAACAACACACCTATTAATCATCGCATGCCTACAGGAGTGAAAATTCAGACTATTCCAGGCCTCCAAAGTTATAAGAGCAGCTTCGGCAGCATGTATTAGTCATCTTTAATGAATATTAAACTAATAAACAACTCCTGTGGTTCTCATCTCCCAATTACACAAACAGCACCTCTATGTGGCAGGCTGTCATAAGTGCCAGTGTTGATAAGTAAGTGCCGGTGCTGAGCACAGGAAAGCACCGCCTCAAATTAAACACTGGGGGGTTCAGGTGTGTTTATTTAAAGATATTTTGATGCATGCATTTACTGATGTATGAATAGCTGCAGTTACACACTTGGAAATTATCGGTTTTCGATCATATCAGCCACACCACATGTCCTGTTAGTTAGAACAGTCTGCACTCATATGGACAATCCTATTGACAAGAGTACTTAATTCAGTGACACCATCCGGCCCACCGAGTTTAAATTCACGCCAGTCTGAAAGCCGTAACAGGACTGTGGCTATCTTTACATTTATAGCTATCAACATGTTAGCTATAATGTCCTGAAGAAGCCCTTGTTTAGGGGCAAAATGTGTTGGTTGCATCTGTATGTCTGAAAAGATCAAAGGAAGATATCGGAATTACCAAAAGAATATCCTACAAACCTGGGAGTTATAGACAACGTGTCTAAAATTTGCTTTGTACTGAATTAACCGAACTGTGATTGTATCGCCTCTCATCGGTTTTTTGTGACTGTCTTTTATTCATGGCCATGTTGCATTGATGGGAAACTATATAATTTGTATGTGACTAGATTAGGTGGTGCAGTGATTACTCACCTAGCTGCCATTATTTTCTTTTTTTTTATCAGAGAATTACTTAGTTTCTGGCCTGCATAGAGCAACTTAACTGATAATAAATATTTTACATGTGGGCATATTCTTGGAACGTTTCAGCAATAAACTCAATCCAGACTTCCTTGCCCCCTATTAGTTCCACCTATGTAGTTAATTGCAAAACACCATTGATTTGGGCTAAATTCAAGCTAGTCCTGTCTGATGATCTGAAAACATTGGTAAAAAACCTCAAACCAGCCCATAATTAAATGACTTTCTCAACCCGACCATCATTAAAGACTACTTCCCCTTCTTCCCAGAAGCCTGGTCCTATATTATCAATTCCTGACTACATCAGGAAATGTTTCCTTCAGCCATCCTCGACCATAACCCATCTTCCAACTACTGTCCCGTTTCTAAACTTCCTTGGTTAGGAAAAGCTCCAGAAAAATTGTCTCTCTTCAACTTCAGGATTACATTTAACAGAGCCAACTTGCTCGCAATATATTAATCTGGATGCAGAGTTGGCTATTGCATCGATAGAGCTTATTTCAAGACCTTTGATGGTATCCATTGTATTCTTGATGTCTGTGACACATGCTTCCTTATCCTCCTTGACCTTACCGTCGCCTTTGAAACCATTAATTCCTCAGTTTCAGGTAAAATCTTTATTCAGCTTAAGCCATAAAAGGCGTGAAATTCACAAAATATAAAATATGGCAATATCATTAAAAAGTTACATAATATTTTTCAAACTAGTCGTCAGAGATGAAAACCATCAAATTCTAATGAAACCCGGTAAATGGAATACGATCATATATGAAACTCTTCATTTTGTTTCCTGATTAAAATTTAACACCGCATGACAGTTGCCTATTGTGCAAAGTTGCTGTATGACTACCAATCCTTTCTGATGCTGTTTCAGGTTCGACCTACGCAAGACAGGGAGCAAAAAGGAGAACTCGGGGGCTGAATATAATGGACAAAACAATAAGATAATAGGTGTAACTCTTCATATCGTTTTCTAATTACCAAGGCTGTTCTGTTAAAAATGAACACCACATAACAGTTGTCTATTGTGCAAGGGAGCTGCAGGAATACCAATCCTTTCTGAGCCTGTCTCAGGTTTGACCTACGCAAGACAGAGAACATGAAAGAGGACCGAGGTGGTGAATATAATGAAAACAAGTATTTGCGATGCAATAGGTCTTGCATTTACGTGAGTTTGAGCTATTGGCAGTGTAAATGACAAAGCCTTTTATTGATTATTTTTAAAACAGATAAAATAAAGGCATTCTTATTTACAATGCCAATAGCACAAACTCTTGCAAATTCAAGACATTTAGCATTGCAAATGCATTTAGCGCCCGTGCTATAAAGATTTATTTTTAAACGGTAGGGGAGATATGACAGAGCGTGGACAAAGCGATTTAAGAAAATAGTGCTTGGAGGCTATAATTAAAGCCTACCATATAACAACAAACGTAACAGGGGTGTCCTTATGGGAGGTTACAAAATAAGACAAAGCGGTACTAAGGAGGGGCTACTAAGCCTATTGACCAATGAATAGTCACAGTTCACAGTGGACAATGACACAAGCCAAAGAAAAATATGGATGGGGAGATTGGACGGAGCTTCAGGTCCATACTTGAATACAGCATGCGCTGCCCAGGCTCGACCTAAAAAAAAGGTTCTGCCTCTCTGCTATGTTGTTCACAAGGGCCTTGATATTGAACATTCATATCAGTTATCACAGGATGAATTGTCTCAGAAAACGTTTGATGAAAAACACTATTATCGAATGAATGGTACGCAATGTCTCGACAGCTAAAAGAGGAAAGGCTGTCCAGCTTGAACTGCAACTTGTGACACACAGATACAGCAGCTCACTAATGTATCACAATAAAGTAGGGGGAAGCTCCCTTGGATGTAACGAAGGAGGATGGGGGGAGACCAGCCCTTCAAAAAACCAAGCTGGACTCACATCACCACCTCTCATCTTACCAAGGGCAGTAGAAAGGGTACCGGTGCTATTCAAAGTTCTTTGAAACCCACACCATGGTATTAAGTGCTATAAAATGAAAGGCAATAAATGACTAATCAGACACTTGGATTGGAGCGAGTGACTTGCAGATAATATACAAATTACAGCAGGAAGTGCATGACCTCTCAACCCCCCATCCCCTACCCTCTTCCAAACTAAAGTTCGAACCGGATGTATGTCAGTAAAATAAGGATGCACAGGGTGGCAGGCTGCCCAGGTTAACCCAGGACGAAGAAACGATGTTGTGACTTTACTTTGAATCATAAATCGTTTAATTAAAAATGTGAGAGCTGTAACAATTGAGCACCAAAGGTTTAATAACGCGCAGGTAGTCTAAGAATCTTTGTTTTCACAGAGCATGAAAGCAAAAGAAGAGATGTGTGCTCAGATACAAGGACAAGAGGTAGCCTGAAACAGCCTGGCCCACACAGACTGTACACATTCCTGGGAGCTGTGCCCCAGCGCCAACCTGCTCTGATTCCAGCCCCGTTTTTGCACTCTGGCAAAGATCCTAAGTGGTGCAAATGCTGAATGTTCACTTACTGGGGTACGGGGGTCTAAAACCACTTGGGGACCAATTTACAAAGGCATTTTCGTTGTAAGCATACTTTTACAGCCCGTTTTTTTGGCATTCAGTTTTCAACAAAAGACGACTTAGCAGGTATAAATGCTTTTACTACTGCGTAATTGTGTGCCACAATAGCTTACGAATTACACAGTTGCAAACCCCTTCAAATGGGCATAATAAAGCATGCCGCTTACCAAGTGCAGTATAGGAGAAAGTGGTCCCAGTAAAATTACATCAACCAAAACAATATAGTTAGAAGATAATAAATGAATCAAAAAGGAATTTGGAAAAGTGTTATTTAATCACACTGAACATATGTTGCAGAAATTTGAAAAAACAATGTACAAAGGACATTAAAAACCATCATTGGTGTGCCCACATGGGTGGAGAGAGGGAGGGGCAGTGAATTTAGTGAGGTTGTGAGGTAAGTGAAAAATATTACTAGCGGTTATCACAATCAAATTGTTGGGCATGTTACTCAATGCCACACATTTCAAACATAGTCCACATCACAATACATTACAATGAAATATATTATCGCCATGTAAAACAGAAGTCACAGTGCTGCATGCACTGTTGGCGTTAATGGCATCAGTGGGATATCGACGTTTCGACCCCGGGATTTGCGTAGGTATTCGTCAGAACCTTACTAGTGGGGTCTTCCTCAGGACAAAAGTGCAAGTGGAAGGGAAGGGCACCGTGTCTGTATTGTGTGGAAAGTGTTCAAAGGTGCAGGATGTCGTCTAAGACGATGGGGCGGGAGGCCTCCAGGAAGTAGGAAGGAGAGAGTGAAAAAACACTTAACCAGTGGGATGAATTCCCTATCAATTTGTACTCGATAGACTCGATAGCAGTCCAAATCCTGCTGGAGAAACTGGTCGAGAGACCAATGGTCCAAGCATGATTGCTAAATCAGAATGATTTCAGCCGGTAGAATGAATCCTAATAGCTCAACCTCCTGTCAATTGTTAGAAAGAGTGCAGGAGGTACATTTATTGCATGGTGGAGCGGGGAGACCCCGGTAGCGGAGGAAGGAGGTTGGGCAAAGCAGCAAATGCTACAGAACATGGCACTGTTGTGTGGTAAGAGAACAAAAGCAAAGTAAATACCGCCTTGTATAGGGACCTTGTTTCCGTTTGAAGAGCGCGGTTAACACTTTGTTACCACCCATGGTGGGCACTGTTACACCGCGGGGTGAAGCCGTTCAAAGAATGGGGTTCATGTTCCACCCTGGTCCTGCGGAAGGACATGGGGAGTTCTAGTACTGATGCGGGTCACTACATGAATGCAGTGGTTGAAGTGGGGGGGGGCAGAAGGGGAACTGTGGGCGGAGACTCCAAGGGCAGGGATAACCCAAGGATAAGATCAGTGGGCAGAGTCAGAGGTGTGGCCAGAGGCCAGAATGTGCCAAACATCCCAATTTTTAGTATTTGTTTGGCATTTCACCGACCAGTTACAGCGTATTGTGTTATTTAATTCAACCAATGGATACAATTGATTATTTAAGGTTTAATAGGAGTTATTGGCATTTAACCCCTTCCATGCTGATGACGGAACGGTTCCGTCATCAGCGTCGGTTGAGCTGTGCTGATGACGGAACCGTTCCGTCATGACTCCGCCCGCGCAAGGCGGAGTCAGCACAGGCGGGGAATACGCCCTGCACGCAAGGGGTTAAATACATTCACAAAGTGGGATATATTTCCAATAACACAATGTCCCAAATACACTTAGAAGTGGAATCACAAGCCATTTGTCTCCAAGCCATGCAGTTTCACTCATTAGCACTTCTCCCTTCTTCCACAAGAGCAGTTCAATTAAGAATGGCAAAATATCCTAGTTGGCAAATTTTTTCTATATAATTATGACTCTGCCATATTTGCCACATAATACATCATCCACTGTATAATCTTACAGTTTTAACTAATCAATTTTGTAGCTCAAACGGATAAAAAGTTACAAAAAAAGTGACTTGAGTTGCTGCAAAGTGGACGGCCCTATGCAAAGGTTGACTGATCACCTTTCTCACTGCTGCATTTGTATGTTATACTGATACTGATGAGGCAGAATCTTTGCAGAGACTTAACATGTGTAAAAATGTCTAAATAATAAAGTATAAGAAAATATATTGCATTACGATGCAGCCTTTTTTGTTGTTGCATATTTTAGATAACACTGCTGCATCATTTTGTCCCCCATTGCTGCATAATTCCAGTGGCTCCAGAACAGGTGGCAAATATTAAAAGTGCTTGTGCATGAAGCAGAGAGACTGTGAAGTTTGCAAACGTAGTTTAGTGTGCGTGCAAATCCTGCATCCTTGGTCAGTTGCTGCTACTACTGCTGAAATAAGGCCAATGGAGATACCAATGGGTGAGGCGGACTGGACTCGATAGCAGGTCCGGCTTTAGTGCTGTGCAACAATGTTTGTTGGTGCCCCCAATGATCACCTACACCTCGGACTCCCTCACTTCCACCCTTTAACAGTCCCCCTCAAGTCTCCATAACCACACTCTTTCTCAGATGCATTTAATTTGATTTACAGCCCCACTCATACCAGTGTACTGTGTCAGAGCACTTTACATCACACACACTACACAGAGACAATCATTTATATGTCTGTAAATTACTGTATAGGAAATGTTACATAAGACAAAAGACTACAAGGTGTAGAAGCCACATGACAACCATACTAGTAGGCAGTATAGTTTAATAGCTCAATGTTCTATGTTAGGATTTTAACTTGTAGACTGCAAGTAACAAAATGATCTCTCTTTTTGCATGATACATGTTCTTTACAGCAGGTACATTAACCCTCTGTGCTAACTTTCCAGGAGTCAACCCTTTCACTAGACAAAACTCTGATCTCTCTCTAGGAAGAACATTAATCACCAAAGTTATCATGACATTTTTATTGTTGCTCAAAATTTCTAGAGACCAGGAAGGAAGCAGCAAGTTTTTTTAAAACCATGATGTACTTGCAAACACTACGCACCCACCCGAAATAGGTCCCCAGTGTGGTCACACCGTTCGCACCGCCCTAACCTGCTCAAGGTTCATGTGACCTCAGTGACAGAGGCACAGTGACTGAATCACTGTTGCTCTAGGGTGTGCTGCTATGTAGGCCTGCCCTAAAGACTGGAGATGAACTTCAGTAGGGATTATGGTGGACAGGTCTTTAAGGTTAACCCACAATTGACACGTCTAGGGTACACCTGCTTGTGCTAAGACATCAGGCCTTCTAAGGTATTTCGGGGCCTTTAAAGGTCAAGCATGGGAATATGCTCCCTCAGTAGAGTGGTCTGGTGGACTGGTCATGAAGGTGGAACCCGGTTCCCCAGTTCCAAATTCGACAGCTCTGGCCATAGTGCCACATCCTTTCCCCCACTTAACACCATACTGCCCCACTGAGGGAAACTCGCACTGCCTTTAGCTACAACCAAATTGTGCCCGCTATAAACACTTGCATGTGTCTCAATTCAAATTATGCACCTGATAAGAGTAATTTTGTTTTCCAATCCACCCATCAACCAGGTATTGCAATACACCCAGGAATGGTGCACTTCCCCACCTGGGGACAGCAATGCTGTTCAAAGACGAAAAAACAAAAGTAGCACTTCACTGCAAAGTCTGTAAAGTGAGGCTGATGTTTTTGGATCTGAATAAAACCAATCTGGTCACTTTGCAACCACTCTGACTTGCTTGATTTACTTATGTATTTATTTTTCATATTTAAAACCTTTTATTTCTCTCCATCCTGAGGCTGCACTTTGGATAAGAAACATTTCTGAAAAAGGACATTTCCCGCAAGAGTGTTTTGCTTTTTTGGATCCATTTCACAGAGAAGCAACTAAATGAAAGAAGGAAAGAGAGGTTGTGAACCGTTTCTTCAAGTCAAGGTTTTCAGTAAGCAACAAGCGCATGTCTGCCTTGTAGTGTGAGCATGCAGTGGGAGCGTGTGAGGCAGAGGAGACGCCATGCGCGCGCACATCGCCTGTCCGTGCGCGCACATGGTTTGTCTCCCTTCGTTCACCAAAGCCACATCAATAGAGTCTCGCCAAGTGAAACAGCGCAGTGTTCGCTAGGCGAGACCTAAAAACAATATAAAGTGACTTGTGCTTTGTTTAAAAATATTATTACTGTGACACGGGGGTAAATCGTGATGCCAAGCACTTTGTAAAGGGAAGGCAAGCTTAAAATGCACTACACTTAGGGCCTCATTATGACTTTGGTGGTCCTACAGCAGTGGCGCCAACGTACAGTCCACTGCAGGGCCCGATTAAGAGTTAACTTCTGGTCTGGCGGGCGGTGGTGCGGCGGTCTAACAGTGGTGGTCTGTTAGGCTCATAGAAAAGCCTAACATGCAGCCTGCTGTCATGGTGTGCCATACATGCCACACCGTGGAAGAACTGGGGGTGCTAATCCATGTGCCCCCCCAGATGCACCCCTAGACCCAGAGGCGGCCGGGGGGCCTATTAGGGACCACTTTGTTTGTCTGCCACCCTTTTCATGGCGGGCTAACTGCCATAAAAGGGGCGGTGGAGAGGCAAGTCTGATTATGCTCGGCAGTGCCGCCGCAGCACCACTAGCACATTCCAGCCTCTGACCACTGCATGACCACCGCGAGATCCTGTGTCCCCAGCGGTCGCAGTGGTTTTGTGACGGTCCAACCACCAGACCCAAAATTCTGCGGGCTGGCCCGCAGCGTGGAGGTGGTCAGAGAGAAGGACCGCCAAACTTGTAATTGGGCCCTCAGTCTAAAAAGGGTAAGATAAGACCAGTGGGTGGGGTTTACAATCCTTCAAAAATATGATTCCATGCTCCTCGTGGTTGATACCAGTGAGTATCTTACAAATGTCTCCATGGCCTGAACCTTCACCAACCTTCTTTCAATGCAATGCTCGAGGCAATGCTGCTTTACTACCTCTTTACAGTTAGAAGACATCTTTTGGGGGGGTTAATATTCAAATCAGGGAGATCTAATATCTCAAAAGATTTCTTCTAGTATACAAGCCAGGCAGTGGTGTAGCTGGACCTTTTTGCCGCCTGGGGAGGTATACGAGTGGGAGCAGGTAAAAGTGCTGCCAGCCCCAAAACTTGTGCCACCCCGGGCAGACTGCCCCCCCTCTGCTACGCCGCTGAAGCCAGGGGCTCTGATCAACCTTATCCAAAGATACACAATTAGAAATGCACGTTCTGACCAATGCTGCCTCTGGGTTTCCCCAGCTCTTAAACCACAATAGAAGTTGGGCAGTCTGGTCAAATCCTCCATATAAGGTAACGCTGGTTCTTCATGGCAAATGAAAGTAGCATTGATTTTATGGACTGCGAGCAGTCTGCGAGTAAAGGAACACTGTATAACCTTACTGAGATACATTTGCTTTTATGAAGATTTACCATCTCCTTAATAGGTTTTTCTTTTAATCTCTGTGCAAATCTAAAAATGGCTTAGGTGTTCCTGGTAATGAGATCTTGCGTTTAGGAGAGCATTTCAACTTAAGGATGAGCTAAAAAGGATCCCTGAATAGTAAAACAAAGTATCTGTTCTAAATGTGTATCCCCCATAACAAACTGTTTTTACTTCGTATGTGGTCACCCACAAGCCATAATATAATATTTCAAATGATTTACTTTTAAATCCAGTTCTTCCATATAAGGAAAGAATGAATCTAGTAAGGCCCAAAGGCCATTTGCTATACACAGTGTTATCGGGTCTGGTGGCTCAGTGGACTAAAGCAGCCACTGCAGGGGCCTGTGTTCGACCTCATGGTCACAGGTTCAAATCCTGGGGGTCCACTCAGTCTTTCATCAAATCGGAGGTCGATAAAATGAGTACCATTGAGATGGGTAACAATAAACATATGTTATTCAGCGCCAGGACACCTATGGGTAATCATGCGCTTTACAAATACACCTGTTATGTTATACGCGCTATGCGTCTGGCAGGATGGGTATGGTTTGATTTCCCATTCGTGGTGTATTCTTTCCTGTATCTAATAAGTGCTTGCTTATCCAATTTATAAAAAGTAGAGAAAGGAAGGGTGCTAAAATGCACCATCATCTCATACTGTTCTCACTGAGGTTCAAAAAGTCCTTCTGTCCAGAATGCATCTATATCCTTAACATCCCTGACTTCTATTAATCACTCTGCCTCACTATCTACTCTCTTGGGATCACAGTAGACCTAAAACTCTCCACGATTCCCCATATCAACAAGCATTTGCAATGTAATTGGTCTTTTATTACTGAAAGTTTGAGCTATTGGCGTTACATTGTTATTTCCAACGCCAATAGGTCAAACTTTCAGTAATGCGAGACTTATTGCATTGCAAATGCTTGTTTAATCTGGATTTTACCTCCAAGATCACATGATGTTCTTCAGCAGGCCAGTGGCCAGTAGAAAAGGGCCTAAATGTTCCCCCTCCTGATAACAACATGGATGAACCCTACATTTGCGCTTGACAGGAATGGGGGATGGTGTGCGACCGAGGAATCAAGAGATAGCAGGAGCTGGCCAAAAATAGAATCAATTGGTGATGTCCACTGGGAGGGAACCAATATTATCCAACCAGAGAAAAAGGAATTTTAAAAAGTAGCACAACTAACCAATCAAAAGCCGTGGGCGTGTCCAAAGTCCTCGATAGACCATATACCGAATATAGCTTGCCTTGCAGAGCGACGCATACGCTGCCCAGGCTCGACCTAAAAAGCTGGGCAAATACTCTTACTTTTACTTTCATGCTTTAAAGAAATGTAAACTTCTGTTATCCCCTCTCCTTGTAAAATTAGCAACTTGTGCCGTCATTCTCTCTAGATTTGACGTTGGTTACACCATCTGAGCAGGCATCCTGTGAAGTGCAATTGTAAACTGTCCTACCTGTCACAGTAATATCCACCAGAAAAAAAGAAACTATATTATGCTATCCTAGGGCGCACCAGAGCATCAAGACATAAAAACAACTTGTTATTGAGGTAACCTGCTTTGAAAACCACACATGCTTAGCAGCAATTCTTCTCAGGTGTAGCCTCACTCTAATGCAGTGCTTAATTAGAGCCAGTGGTTTCCGGTGCTCGGCACCCGCACTTATTTGGCAGCACCAGCTCTAGTAATAGTCCACCACATGGTGCCGCTATCTTTCCAATTATGAGATGAGCACAACAACAGTGTTTAATAAGTCAATATCCATTAAAAAGAATAATACCTGCCGGTCATGCCATTATTTTAGCTTTGGGTGGCCTAGAATAGTCTGGATTGTCACACTTGTAGGAGTGTGATGGTTGGTAGTTGTGTTTGTACTGTCATTTGCAGCACTGGCAGGGACAGTGGGTGGTGCGGGCTACAGTGGCCTCCCAAGAAGGTCCATGGAACTTACTTTTTTTACAAATTAAGCACTGCTCTTATGAAACTCACTACCAATGGTACTAAGAGCGAAACCTACTGTGATGCCTTTTCACAAACACCTGAAACATCCTTTGAACTATATCTGTCAAACTATGGAACTCTTGCCACACCCAACTCCAACAAATGCTGCTCCTCCCTATTGCCTGGTTGTTAGCATTTTAGGATGAAATGAAAACAGAACATATTTGGTCTCAGTTTCAGTTTCATTCTCATTTCGGTGAACATTTTCATTCTTCTGTAGACTAGTCTAACTTTCTCTGTTACTATGTTATTACTTTCCTCAGATTTTCACCCCAAAAGGCAAACACTGCAGTTGCTCTTGGTAAACTCAGATTTGCGAAAGAAAGCCTAATTAATTGAACAAGTTCATTTAAGTATTCACCGATCAATAATTCGAATTTTATATCTGACAGTATGAATATATGGCAATAAACTTGATTTTTACCCGAGGTGTAAATTACTGACACAAAGGTAGGGAATCATTTCAAGCTATAAAATGAAGGCTTACTGTCAAACAAAAAATGCAATAATTCCCCTGAATTATGTTTAATGTATTGTTTTATGATCTCTAACAATATGCAGGCATCCACAGCTTTCATCACTCCTTTCATTTTAAATATAGTGCAGCTCTCTTACAATTTGCACTTAGATTAAGCTTTCTTCATCTGCATGGGCGTTGTTTTGTTTTCGAGATTTTATTACTTAGAAGCTCCGATTATGCCAACACTGTGCGCCTGATTCACAGAACTAACTTAAGACAAAATCCTAAACTTACTACTTTTGGTATTCACAGAAGTTAGGATTTTGTCTTAAGTTTGTCTTAAGACAAACTTAAGACAGACTTAAGTTAGGATTTTGTCTTAAGTCTGTCTTAAGTCTGTCTTAAATTTGTCTTAAGACAAACTTAAGACAAAATCCTAACTTCTGTGAATACCAAAAGTAGTAAGTTTATGATTTTGTCTTAAGTTAGTTCTGTGAATCGGCCCCACTGTATGACGTGCGATACAATACATGCAGTTTAAAAAGTGTGCTTGAAGTTTTCTGTAAGTGTGACAGCTAAGCATTATACATTCATTTTATAACTGTGTTAATAACTACTCTCATTTCAATGTGTTACCACTATAAAATGGATTTTCAGAATCAATGTATTGGCTATTGTAATTAGGCTCTGTATTTAGACCTCAAATCCGTACAGATTGCTATTCTGAGGTAAAATAGCTGAAGTATATTTAATTATGTTTTGCGTAGTTGTTGCAGATTGATCCAAAACATACAGCTGGAATACAGAAGAATATTTGTATTGGTTAAATCTCAATTTTTTAAATATAAGTTATCTGATTCTACGCTTCTTCTAATACTTTCTCTGTTTTGTTTCAGAGTTTCCAAGAGCCATGACAATTTAAACTTGAATGGACTGCAGGCCTGGGTAAACTGGGGGCATATTATCAAGAGGGTTTATCTCCGCTTTTTTGGCTTTAAAAGCCAAGAAAGCGGAGATAAAATTATCTCCCTATTACCTAGCTGTCGCTAACACCAGTTAGAGATAGCTAGTAGGAGATAGCGACCATCTTGGGCTCCACTTTCCATGTCAGTGATATTTATCACTAATGACATGCAAAGTGGGCGTGCCAAGATGTTAGCGACTGGAAACAGTCGCTAACATCGCTATCTCCTATTACCAACTTTTGGAGATATTCGCGCTAAGCATGAATATCTCCAAAAGCTAACACCTGCCCTGAGCAGTTCTTAGCCATGTTATCCAATGGGAGGTAGATAACATGGCTAAGAGCATTAGCTCGGTAATGCATGAATATCGCTGACTTTTCAGCGATATTCATGCATTGCGGGCGATTTTTATCGCATTTGCGATAAACCTTGGTAATATCAAGGCTTATTTGCGATAAAAATCGCCGCAGCTCAGCGGTACATTTTTGTCTCTAACCAAGCAATAGCGATAATTATCGCTATTGCTTGGAAATATGCCCCTGAGTTTGCTAGCCATTATTCATACTTTCATTATGTGCAGCTGGGTATTTGAGTAATTGATTCAACAACCTTTAAATGCCTCAAAATTATGAAAACATCACCAAATGGTATCGCTTCATTGATGATATCTGGTGCCAATGGAAAGGGTCTGAAGAAATGCTCGCCCAGTTCCATCAGTGGCTAAACACCAGACACCCAGATATAAAATTCACAATGACATTCAGCAGAACATCACTGACTTTCCTAGATGTAGTGGTTTTTCCCTATGAAAATGAGTTGACAACCACTTTACATCGTAAAGACACAGATAAAAATACTATCCTGCACTACGCCAGTTACCACCCCAAAAGCTTAAAATCCAATCTGCCGTATGGACAGATGTTGAGAATCCGACGAAATTGCTCCAGGAAGGAAGACTTTTTGATCCATTCACAAATACTGAGTGATCAATTACAACAGAGGGCCTATCCCCATAAGTTACTAAAACATTCAACCACCCGGGCTTGGCACACACCACGAGAAGAATTATTGAAAACTCAAAAGGAAACCAAACCCCTGGAAAGGCCGGTATGTGTTACCACATTTGGGCCATACACTAATAAGTTCAAATCTATTATTTTAAAGAACTGGCATTTGATTAAAAATTCAGAAGTCCCAATGGAACAGCCTTTGTTTGCTTTAAAGAAAAACAGAAGCATTGGACAGCACATTGTAAGAGCCGATCTAGGAGTAAGTCAAGTTAAGGCAGACTTACGTACATTGTGGAAACTTCCACCCGTAACAGGCCACCACAAATGTGGTTCATGTGCCTCCTGCCCTAACACAATAGAAGGCGATGAATTTATATTCAAAACAACCAAATGGATACACAAAGGATTCTCAAATTGTAAAACAGCAAACGTAATATACGCAGTTATGTGCCCTTGTCCTAAGTTGTACATAGGAAAAACCACTCAAAAAGCAAATCAGAGAATGACCCAACACAAATCTAGGATTAAAAATAAAGTCCTGTCCGCACCAATGGTGCAACATTTTGTGGAACAGAACCACAATGAAAACGATTTTAAGTGGACAATACTACAAGCCATGAAAGTTCCTCCCAGAGGAGGAAACATCGATGCCATGCTACTCAAAAAAGAAGCTTACTTAATTCTTAAGTTTAATTGTGTGATGGATGGCCTGAATGAAATGTCCGAATTACAAAGATCTTACCAATGAGTCCCCTGTGAACCCCACCCCCGCAGAGAACCAAACTATTAAGGAGATATTAGTTAATGCGCTTCAGCACTTCATTCTCCTAGTCTTCAAATTTAACATTACACAACCCGGAATAGGTAAATGGACCATATGACTACAAATCCCACAATACCCAGCAGCATATATAAACAGGAAACCGTGTTCCACCGGGTTTGCAAAATTCACTTGGAAATCAACACACCGAGCGATAACAGCGCGGCCTTCCAGAATCCCGAGCGCAGCTAGATACCCTTCAACTAAGGTAGGACGCTTCGCGCAACCAAAATCAAAGTACTAACTGTAGACCTGACCGCCAAACAAACGGTAGACACCGCTTTGATTTTTTTACAGAATCAGGAACCGAAATATAACCGCCCACCGAATAGAAATTGAGAAATACCAGGGCCGTCTACCGCGCTCCATTCAAGTAAGCAAAATGTAATTTCAATTCCGAACACAATCCAAGTGAATGTCCGCCCGCTGGACTGACTTTAAATTCTTAACCATGCAGAATGAATTTACCGGGGAACGCGCAATAGACTCCTTCCAAAGAAAATTTTGAGCTAGAGAACAACCAAACCAACAATAATCAAGTAAGTGCCAGCACACCCCTTACTGAGAACCACATGTGTCAATGAATGTGCAAGTCAAACATATTCATTATACTCGCCAATCCTTACCTCTGTTTAGGTGTTGGTGAAAACTCAAGCTCACTCGATGCCCATTTTTTGAAAACAGCGATACCGTGATATAAGGTAAAAAACCTCACAGGCTTCGCCTGTATATGAAGCGAACCAACAAATTTAGGAAAACGAGATACTAAATGTCCCTAATTTTACACCATAGGTATGGCTATTTGGCTGTCGAAAAGAGGCGCATAATAGTATAGGGCAATACAATTACAAAACCATCATACCATAACTAATTTTGGTGTACATGATTTAATGTCTGCTTCATGAAATAATGAAAGTGTAACTGTTTATGAATTTTTCTTTATTTACTTTTATTTGAATACACTGTAACATTTGAAATGTATGAAATGTTGCTTACATTGTATCCCCAGTAGAAGGGATGTTTCACCCTCTGTATATTGCTGAAATGTGTAAATGTTTTGAAATGTTTAAATAATGACGATTGCATACCTTCTTGAAACAAAGAAAGGAAGGTTCACACCAGCTGAATAAATACGCTTTGGTGTTCAAAAAACCGAGCCCTGGCACCTTTTCTTCTTTATAAATCAAAATTATGTCAGAGCATAAAAGATAAATATAGAACATGGGTAGTGAAATGGGCAATGACTGAATATTATTTATGTGTGTATCTGGGAATGACTTATTTTCAGATTCTGATGGATACTTCTAGCTGCAGGTTCCTCACCTTTAGTAGTCCCCATGCAACAGACTGGATCCTGAAATATTCTTAGCAGTGCTGCTGTGTGCTGCTAGGTGGGATTGTATGGCTCTGCATTGACTCAGCACCGTCCTGGAAGTGATGGAGCAGAGCTGCACATAAGTGCCATGCTTCGCTCACCAATCTCATCTTTCCAACCTTCAAATGCGAATCTGGAGCTCTGCACCCACTTTCTTTGCCTTCCAACGACTGCTGAAAACAAAATCCAGTGAGCAAGGAATGATGTCCCCTCCTAACATCACAGCCTTCACACCGTGCTGTGACTGCATGAAACAGATGTCAGTCATGCACCCGCATGGGTTGTGACTTTAGTGTTTGGGCTCAGGGCACGTCTACAAGTAGTACAGGGAGTGTGCCCTCAAGCAATTGAAGGCGATCCGGAATCGAGAAGCGAAGTCGTATGTCGCCAAACACAAGATGAATTGATGGGCCTCACATAAGTGCTTCTACCACCTCGAGCGAGAGTGTGGAACCACTCTCGCTCCCTAGGGTATTTTCACAAGAAGTCATCTTTGTGATGAAGGTTGTCTGGTAAGACAAAGTCCAAGTCTAAAGAAAAACACATGTAGGCAAGGTGGGACTCGACCTCATTCTGCCACTCTCTAAAAAGAAGTTTATCAAAAAACAAACAGATGGCTAGAATGCTTGAATTAGTCTCAGCCACTGGCGATCACTTGAGGCAGCATCCCAATCTATTGTTTTTCACTCACCATGCCACTCCAAATTCAAATCAGTCTTGACCTTGCTCCATTGAAATCAGCCCAAACTGCGAATCAGAACAAAAGCAACCAAGGACAGGTTTTGCTCTTAATAGGGTTCATCAGTGAGGTAAAGCTTGGTTGCAGTGGTACAGTGAGCATGGGACCTAGGTCTGTGCATGCCTGTCACAATAAGGGCATCAACAAAGTGATGGATGGAATGCCTTAATTAATCTCTAGCTATGATGATCGCTCCGGGCCACAATCCAATCCATCGTTTTTCTACCGCCATCCCATCTGAGTTTGTACGCAGTCATATACAAATCAGTCTTGACCCTGCCCCAGTGGGAACAGTCCAGGCTGAACTGCCAGGCCATTTCCTCCTTGAACTGAAACCTAAGCAAACCAGGACCTGATTCAGCCTTATTAGGGCTCATCAGCCAGTTATAGCGTGGTTCCACTGGCACAGTGAGCAATGGACCCAGGCCTGGGAAAACCAGTTATACAAAAGGCATGAAAAAACAAAGTGACAGATGGAATTCCTGAATTAATCTGAGCCACTGGCAATTGTTTGGGGCCGCATCCCAACCCATTGTTTCTCACCCACCATGCTACCTCAGTTTGGACCCAGTCATATGCAAATCAGTCTTACCCCTTCTCCAGTGGGAATGGTTCAGCCCAAAGTGCCAGGCCATGTCCTCCCTGAACCCAAACACAAGCAACCCAGGACTGGTTTTGCCCTTAGTAGGGCTCAACAGCTAAGTATAGATTGGCTCCCGTGCTTCAGCGAGCACTGGACCCACATCTGGCCATATGGTGGAGAGGTGTGGCTCACTGGTTAGAGGCGGCAGACCCGAGTGCAGAGAACGGCCCGGGACCAGGGTTCGATTCCCGACGCGGCAGGGTCTTGGACCTGGATCAGCGGACTGATAATTCTCGCATCGGTGCCTACTCCGACCAGGGAGCACACTCGGCAACTCTGGGCATTAGCTTGCCTCATCTCCACAACGGCCCCACACAAACGCCGGGGATGCCTGGTTTCACCTTGGAGACCCCCAGGAGGGACTATCTCACAGGGAAAGCCAGGACGGGTTCCCCAGCGGTCTATAGCGCTACGAGGCCTCCGGGTAGCAGTGCGCTTTACAAGACACAACAATTAAATCTGTCCCACTTAGGGCACCAAAAATCAAACTGATGGATAGAATACTTTCATTAATCTCAGCAACTGGTGATCGCTCCGGCCACATCCCAAGCCATCATTATTCGCCCTTAATGCCACCGCTCTTAAAAAAAAGTCACAATGGCATCATGGTGTCTGTTGGGCTTCCTCCCGATCTCCAGTTGCGGAGCTGATCCTGCTATTGATCCTAATACGCCTCAACTTCCCCTGGTCATCAGCGATGCTGCAGCAGATGAATGCCTTTCAGGAGGCCATGATGCATACTTTTGGTCCTCTTTTGGCTCCTTCTGTCATGTCTTAGGGCCCCAAGCATCCTCAGGGACCCACAGATGCATTACCGCCAGCCAGTAGATCTGTCCCCAGCTCCCTTTGAGCCCCATGGACCTGTCACAGACCCCCCACCAATGCTGGGTCCGACTTCTTCCTCAGTTCTGTGACCTTCGTCAGTCCCTCCTTCATTGACACTAGTGCCTATGCCACCAGAGGAGACTCCAGTGCCAGCTCCGATATCCAACGCTGAACAGGCTTTGTTTCGACCTTCCACTCTGAATACACTACAGATCACCTGGTCATCATACAACCTGAGTGTGATTCTATGCTTCCGCTAGCACGGAGGAGGCTTCATTTTCTTTTTGGCTTGAACTCTGGCCAGAGCTTGCTACGACCTAGAGGTGATGATGGTGGGGATGGGGATGATTTTCCCTCACACTATGATAATGACACTTTTTATATGGACTTACAGAAGGCCAGTGAGCATGGAACTGCTTCTGATAGAGGGTGGTTAAACTTATTTTGTGTCCCTAAAGTGAAGACTGTGCTTCCTTTGCTATTACTTTTTTAAAAGCAACTGAGGTCCTGGAACTACAACTAGTTCTGCTAAAGTCAAGGCAAATGTCCTTATGGAAATTTTGCAACCCGAGCCAGACTCATCTGAGCCCTTGTTCCCGTTCAATGAAACCCTTGCTAACACCTGAATGGGAGCTTGTTCTAAGCCCAGTTCTTGCCCGCTGGTAAATAGGTAGGAAAATGTCACACACAGGTGCCTGGCAACCCTAATTTTCTACAACAAATCCTACTCCTGAGAATCTGGTGGTCCCGGCTTCCAACAGCAAGGTGAACTTCCCTACATTACCCCTCTACCCCTAGACAGAAAGTCAAATAGAATTGAGACACCCAGAAAATGAGTGTATTTTCATCTAGCTTAGCATTGAAGTCAGTCAATACTGTGTATTTATTGAGTAGATAAAAGCACACCTTTTTAGACAACAAGATCTGGCTAGCGGTACCAGAAGAATATAGAGCCTCATTGGCTCAAACCATTCAAGATGTTTAGGATGCAGCCAAACAGGTGATTTGTCTTGGCATTGACAGTAGTGATTGTATGGGGCAGGTGGCTGGCAACAATGTTGTGCTCCATTAACATGAGTGGCATACCTGCCAAGTACCTTGCATCAGGGGTTAGACTAACACATTTTAGTGCTGGTGTCTGCATCACCGGACAAAAATGCATACATCACACATATTACAGCTCCTCCGAGGCTTCTAGGCACTGCAATTGTAAACAAAAGCAGCCAGCTTGTTTCTCGTTTTAGCTCTGGTACTGCATGCCTCATACAGCTTTAGGAAGCAGTCAGGACTGGACTCTTTGCTAAGGGAACCATGCAACTGTAGGGTAAGTTTAAAAGTGGTTGATACTTTCTTTTACTTAGTTTCCCCGGTCCCCGGCGCAGCATGGGAAAAACCACATTCAGAATTGAGGTCAGGCCTCTCTGGGTCATGTAGGACGGCGTTACTCGGAACTCAAAAATTGCAAGCGCGCCAGACCAGCCTATGAAGACAGTGGGGAGGACACCTCCGACTCATGGCGAACGAGGCAGGAGCAGAAGACACAAAGGGGAATAGTCATTAAAAGAAGGAGAACCAGAAAAGAAGCAGTCACTTCCTGGGGGCACTGTCCAGGGCAGCTCTTCCACTATGGTGGTGGAGCATCGTCCCACTGCTTTCTCGCAGTGCTAGAAACCAAAACATAAAATGGTGACAACTTTTAGTTATTACCATTTTATGTTTGCTTTGCAGGTTGGCGGGTGGGGGGGGCTGCTCGGCTCTTTGAGCAGGGCAGGGGAGGAGTGGTTTGCCTACTTCTGAGTGTGCATAGACTGTTTAGTCGGCCCTCTCCATGCAGGAAGCATTGCAGCCTGCATGGAGAACATGCCCACCCCTCTAGCCCCTGGCTGAGCGCCGTGTCACGGTGCTCCAGACCAGTCACAACGTTGCATGCAGCTTTGCGATTGGCTTAGGGGAGGGAGCCTGACTGCCTGCTTTCTGTTCCTGTCGGAGGCAGGAGAACAGGGACAGAGATGATGCAGAACCCGGCAGAAAGGAAGGTATTAAAGTTATTTATTTTAATTATGACACACCTCGCTCGTGCCTCCCATCCCTGTGCACCCCCCGCATCTAACCCCCACCCGCGAGTCATGCTGGACACTACTGGCACTGTCTTTATTCAGTATAACGTGTTTTCCAGTGGCTATGAGCTCAGAGGCAAGTCAGTTTCATGTGTACCCTATATGTAAAATTAATTCCAGCTATATCTGAAGTAACTTTATAGGCCATTAAATCAAACTTGAGACAAAGGAGATATTGTTGCATTAAGGCCAGAGCTGTAGACTTCAGGAACTGAAGAACCAGGTTTGAGTCTCAGCATTGGCTCAAAATCCTGTGAATCTGGGCAAATCCCTTAATATCCCCATTCCTGAAAAACAAATCTGACCTTGCATAATATAACTTGTACTCCTGTAAAGTGCTGCAATGTGCGCTGTATAATGCTTCAACACAAAACAATTATGAGTATTCCAACTTGCACCTCACGGACCAAGTGATTTTCAGGTATTTTGTGTAGAGGTCGCTTGTTCTTCCTCTGATTCATTTGTACAATATCTGTGATATGTTATACATGAGCAGAGTACAGCTAAACTCAAAGATATGAAGGAACCTTATTGCACAATTAGTTGAAACCATCACAATTTATAAAAGGTCTTTTTTTATACAACCCACATATTTGAAGGCGCTTTCACTTGTGATAAAGGGCGTAAAGAAGGCTGGGTGAAATGAACTGTTTGCCTAGGATCACACAATTTGGTGACGCAGGGAAGCTGGGATTGGTTCCAGCATTTTTAGGTGTACACTGTATAATTTGACCAGTAGATGAATATCTCTTTCTGACATCGGATGCTAATGCTTCGTCCGTCATTCTTGGAGGATGAGATTAGAGCGTATGTTTCACTGCCTGCTGCTAGACTAGGTTGGGTTTCTGGTGTGACTCCACTGCTCCTACTGCAGTCACCCCAGTCCTTTCAAGGCTAAGGTCGTAGCTCTCACAATGTAAACAAGAAAACTGATGCAGTAACAAGGAGGGAGTAAACGATAAGTGAACAAGCAACACAGGTGGTTAAAAAAATACAAAATTTTGTTTATTTATTCAGTATATATACTTAGATTAAAAAACATAAAATAACTTGACATAAAGTTAAAAAAATGCTCTTGACCTATTAAGAAAATATAACCTAATATACTATTCCAAACAATATCATAGATTATTGGTTCTTAAGACAATAGTGGACAATGTTAATCTTCTTCTCGACGCGCGTTTCGGCGTTATCACTGGAACGCCTTCTTCAGGAGTCACATGTACAATCTTATTAGGCTGATAACTAGATATGCCGGGAACGTTGCAGCAGAAGTGGTTTTTAATTGTGTTTCCTTGATAAAATTCTGTATAAAAATGGAGTATAGTTCTTCGTATTCAAAGTGCCAAAGGCAGTAGCTGATGTAAGTCAATTTGCCGGTTTTCTTACTTTTGACTAATGTTTCCAAAAAACCAGATTATTGTGCCTGCTACAGAAGACTTGGAGCGCAGCTGAAATGTCTGCCTCTTACGCGTTTTATCGCAGTGCTCGGCAATACGGAACGGTCGACACGTCTAATGGGGCGTAGTTGTCAACTTCGATGTTCTAACTTCATATTAAAAGCGGTAATTATGATGTAAACCGCTGGTGCATCAACCCGCGGGCGCCACGATCAATCGGTCCAGTAGCGTCCCGCAGCCGCTGTCAAGTTATTTTATGTTTTTTAATCTAAGTATATATACTGAATAAATAAACAACATTTTGTATTTTTTTAACCACCTGTGTTGCTTGTTCACTTATCGTTTACTCCCTCCTTGTTACTGCATCAGTTTTCTTGTTTACATTGTCTGAATTTCCCTGTCGAACATATTCTGTTACCTATACAGGGGGTCCTTCTTATTTACATCTAAGGTCGTAGCTCTGGCAGGCAACGCTCAGGTCATCCCGGGCATCAGTTCCCCAAGCTTCCCTCCCCTGCAGCATTGGCCTCCAAGTCGCTATGATTTGCCATAAGTGGTGCACAACCACCATGCGGAAAATAGAACCCAGTACTTCCTCCCAGGGTGGTGATCTATCACTTCCGACATGTGGGCCATCCAGATTGTTCAAGATGGTTATCCTATACCATTTATGTCTGCACTGCTGCACCTTGCTCCCACACCAGAAAGGCTCTCAGAGGAACACTTTTCCATTCTTAACATAACATGTGTATTTGTACACTCCCACCCGCCAGCTACGTTCGACCATCCACGCTCTCGCCGCCGTTCCCCGCATCTGAAGAGCCACAACGGGAGGAAGATCCTTCTCCTACCTGGCTGCCAAGACGTGGAACTCCCTCCCCATCCACCTCCGCCTGACCCAAGACCACCTCTCCTTCAGGAAACAACTCAAGACCTGGCTGTTCGAGCAGTAGCAGACCCCCCTACCCCAAGCGGCTTGAGACTCTCCGGGTGAGTAGCGCGCTATATAAATGCTTGATTGATTGATTGATTTGTAAAGTGCACGTTCACCCCTGACGGGGTATCTTGGCGCTGAATAACAGATGTTTATTGTTACCCAACTCAATTGTACTCAGTTTATCGACCTCAGATGGATGAAAAGCTGAGTAGACCCGTTTGGATTTGAACCTGTGACCATGAGGTGGAACACAGGCCCCTGCACTGGATGCATTAGTTCACTGAGCCACCAGGCCTGGTTTCTAACGTAAGAGGTGTGAGCTTTACTCTCTAAAGGAGCCATCAAGAGGGTTTGTGACTTGGATATAAGGATGGGTTGTTACTCTTGCTAGTACCTTGTGCCAAACAAGGATGGAGGGCTTCGGCCTCTCTAAGATGTTCACTTTCTACATGCCTTCCTTCAGAAGGACAAATACAAAATGCTCACGCTAGCCCAGATTATATCTGGTCTGGATCCATTCGGCTGGATGGTGGCCTTCGACCTGCAGAATGTGAAATTTCATATACCAGTCCTGCAGTCCCACAGACTTTACCTGCGGTTAAAGGTGGGCCAAGAGAAATTTCAGTTTTCTGCGCTCCTGTTTAGCCTCACCAGTGCACCAGTTTTCCCCTACTGTTGGAGGGAAAATCTATTGAACAAATACCAACTAAGACAAGTTGACACAGCAATATGGGTTTATTACAATACTGCAGTGAAGATCTGTCACTACAGCAGAGATCTTTTCACCTCTGAGGAGATGCAACTTGATGTCTGGAGTTTTAGCTCAGAAGCAGCCCTATTTATTCCCTAAAACGACAAAGGAAAAGGTCACAAGTTGATCACTGACGTATTCAATGTTCACAAAGGACATACAAGATAGCATCTGTTGATGTAGCAATTTATCAGAAACAGAAGCGCAGGTATGTGGGCCTAGACTCATATGAGGAGCATGAAACCCCCTATATGGGTTTCGGTTCTTGGAATTTAAGCAGAGCAAAGATATATGTATCTAACTGTGTAGGGTGTGGTTATGTCCAGCTCAATGCTGTAGGCCAAGCTTATCTGACCTTTTGTGTGTGGTTTTTTCCATCAAGCCACCTAACCGGTTAGGTCTAAAAATGTGGTTTCTGCAGAAGCGAGTGACCATCTATCTGACCAGTAGGTGTGATCTCGGCAGAAGGGTGCACATGTGCATCAGTATGTACTAAGGCAGGATGTGCACCTGGGATTTCCTCCGATGTACGTGTTCAAGCTAAAGGTGTAAGAAAATGCAACGCTTCAGAGGAAGCAGGCTCTTATGTGATTGGTACATTTTGGCTCGTATCTCTAGCAGATGGAAATTGTGGTAACCTAATTTTGCAGCTTTAGACCTTAAGCACTACTGGTTTCCTGAGTCTGGAGGGAGATATGATCTAAGTTTCATGCAGTAGCTCAACTTACTGAACGCAAGCTTTTGCCTACCCTTTTAATTAACAATGTGACCTAATGAGCTCAGCTAAACGTATTGTCTTTGGTAACATGTTATTTCTTTGCAGAGGCCTATGTTCTATTGGAGCATAAGACTGTTTCTAACTTGAAACCTTCGCATGGAAGTCTCAGGCCTCAGATTCATGCGTGTCTATTTATAATATTTTTCCTTATATCATTTCCCTCTCTAGTTGATTCTTCAACTACTTCTCCTAACCTCCCATCATCCTCATTACTCTATTCCCTTACATTCCTAGCACTCTTCCTAACCATGAATGCTCCATCTACGTTAATTGTCATCCTTTTGCATCATGCTATTACAATTGGAAACATAAGACATGTTCAAAGCAACACAACACTTAGAGGCAACAAGGCCTTGAACAACCCCACCATCCATGATGGCACCCATTCAAACTGGCTCTCGAACTACTAATCCGGCACACCCCTCTCTTCAACCATTTTCTTGGGTAGATCATGCAATATCTGAATGGCCTCTTCCAATGTCCCATTGCTCTCTTGCACACACTCCCCCCTTAAGGGATGTCATTATCAACTTTAATTCTGGTTCTACTTGAAAATCAAGTGTGGGCGAGTTCACATGGGCTTGCATCCTAGCCCGGCCAGACCGTCTCCGCTTCCCCTTGGTTCAACCTTTCCCGTGGCCACCCTAATGACTGCAACCACGCTACTTGTGACCACTTATGTCATTGAATAGTCTGTGTTCCTGTGGGATGTTTTTCCAAACCACACTGCCATAGTATTCTGCAGCTTTTTTTCTTCTGCTGATGGTGAAACAAAGTTTATTAGACAGCACATGGGACAGTCATACAAATGGGAGAAGTCCACTGCAAGTATCACCAGGGAGAGGGTGTGTACAGTCACAGAGGCCATTCCAATTCGGAGGTAGTTGCATGTGGAGCCGGGTCCTGCAGTAACACAGGTGATCCATTAGGCCTGAGGTGCCCCCCTGCATGTCAGCGTCGTCCACAGAACTGCAAGTTAAGGTTACTTCCCACCTCTACTGTCCCATTTCCTTTAAAACAGAGAGAGAATTGTGTTAGTTTCATTGCTGTTCTAGGGTGTGCGTCAGTTCCTGTCCATGTACATCCCTGTATGTTTGCTTCCCATATTTGCTGACAATGCCCTATTATGTTATCAAATCTTAAAGGGCTGTTTGACTCTGTGCCATTTCACAATGATATAGCTCAATATGTGAACGTAGCTCCAGTATGCCATTTGTCATTGGTAAATACTGATCTTGTGACATTGACTGTGACATTGAATACTCGCATACCTGTGCAATCAGAGGGCATGGGTTAAGCCAAATAATTGCTACATTTGGATGAAGGATTAGTTACCCCTAGGATGCCCCAGTCTATTGTCGACTTTTTACCCACTTTGCAGGGATGAGGGAGCATACATAACAGCTAGTGTTAGATGTGGATGTACCTATTCTGTGCATGTGCTGGTACCTTGTACCACATATCTTCAAACAAAGTAGTGTGGAGAGGATGATGGTCAGTATCATTATCCGCAATTCTGCGCATGCGTATAATAGTTGATGTTAGATAAAAGAAATAGAAGTAGACATGCGCTAAAAGCATCATTATTACAGCACTCAGAAGAAAAAAATAAAACTAAGCTGCATAACTTTAAAATAGTTGTCTCCTGTTGAAGAGGTGGAGGGAGCCTTTATGCTGGTTACTTCTCCTGCTCTCCCCCTCTTTTTCCTGCTAGGTGTCCGAAGGGATGGATGGCACAGCTGGGGCTAGGCTGATGTTGGAGAGAGAGATCCATGGCTTGTAGCTGCAAATATTTCACTGCAGTAACTGTGCTGTCAGAATCTCTCTACGGGTGAAAAAGTTCCTGATGCAAATTGGAGTTCCCAATGGCAAGGGTCCCCGTTTGTCATGCACTAGAGGGGCATCATCTGGAGGGGCGTTTACCTGTGTGTCAGCTACAGTGTACCCTGTTTAGAGCTGAACTATGAAACTGTGTTAGCTGAGACAAATAAACAGACATTTCAGTTTGTACTACTTCAGGCCCACTCTCAGTCTGCCACCTATGTCTGGTTAGTGGCACAACAGCATTCATCAAGGCTCTTTGTACAGCCGATAAAGCCCTTAATGGTATCGGCCCTGACCACCTGAGGCAAAGGTTTAAATGGTATACCATAAGTATAAATTCAAATCACATAACATCATTCTCGCAGTCAACTATCTGATGTGGGGTCAAATGTTGGTCTGACCCTCGGGTGTTTCTCAAGGTGAACAGTGCTAGTGGGAGACAGTATAACCATTTCTTTTCCAATGTTACACACAGTTTACTTATTTTGCTTTTTAGGAGGTCATTGAAGCACACCAGGATGTTGTTACTTTGGGGGAGGTAAGCTAACAAGAGTTTGTGTGTCATTCCTAAAAAAGTGGTGGGGTGATCTAATGCCCTCAGGAATGCCCCACCAGGGCCTTACGTCGGATGAGAACATTTGCAGCAAACTTGGCATCACAATGGATACGAGGTTCGACTTTATTACTGGTGGGGCCCAGCACGACAATGTTAGTTGGCGCTCCCCAATGACCACCTCTGCCACAGATCCACTCACTACCAACCCTTAACAGTGCCCCTTAAGTCTCCATAAACACTCTCTCTCAGATGCAGTTAATCAGTTCTGTAGCGCCACTCATACCAGTGTAGGGTGCCAAAACACTCCACACTATTCCTACATTACATAGAAACAATCAATCTCACAGTTGTAAATCAATGTATAAGAAATGTTTCATAAGACAGAGAACTACAAGGTGTAAGAGTCACATGTCATCTATACTGATCGGCAGTATAGTTTAAGAGTACTTATTCTGGAGAAGCACAAACCCAGCGTTTAAACCGTAAAACCATGGTTAGGAATTCTCTTTATTAATAAGAATGTATTTCTACTTTTTGCAACATTAGAAAAATGATTGACTAAACAAATTAGGCCCATTTATCGCTCTAATCTATACCTTGTGTATCTCTACAGCTCTTTGATGACAGTTAATAACTCACTGCTATGAACGATTAGTTTAAGCTATAAAATTGTATGTAACAAAATGATCTTGCTGACAAAAAACAGTAACGCACTAACCTATTTACATTGTATGCACTTTGTGATTTGCCAGAGACAATGAATGCTAGCAAATATGATTAGAACCCAAATATATTTGAAACTGCTATCCCCCACCTGAAGTCCTGTGCCCGATGTTATGGCACCCTGCTGGCACACAGCATAGATGGGTATGTACATTGTGATCATCTGATGCAAGTTGAGAACAAACTAATCCTGGCATATTTGGAGAGACATGTTGCCTTTAGCTGTGTGCAACAGAGCCGGAATGGCTGTAGCGGGCACTGGGCAATCCCCTGATGCGCCGACGGGTAGGGGGCCGGTTTGGGGCCCCTGGGGGCCCTTTTTGTTACAGGGCTATGTTTGCATCATAGCTGCAAAATCGGCCTATAACAAAATCGGCCGAAAACCGGCCCTGGCAAAGAGCTCGGCGGCACCCACAACCCCACCGGGTGGGGGCGGCTGAGCACTTTGCCAGGGCCGGTTTTGGTTCCAAGTCCGGCCTTGAATGTAGATGGTTTAGGGCTGTAAGCAACAGTGCTTGGATATATGTCTATATATTAAATCTGTTCTTGTCTGTGCATCCAATAGGCTTGAGGGTGGTGATGTTTTACTAACTGACAAAACTATAGCATGTGTGTTGCTAAGGGGGTCGTTTGCACTGACATGGTGACATGTGTGGAATCAAAGTATATGGTTATTGCTTCCCCTTGTTTAAGCGCTGGCACTAAAACTATTAGTTCGGGAGCCTGAGTTAAGACCACTACTGCACTTGTGTGTCTCAATCCTGTGTCCTGATCTATTGTAGAAAACCCATCTACAAAGTATGCAACACTGCCTGGAATGGGACCTTCTTGTGCTTAGCTACATTCATCAGGATTATATGTGGCTCAGTCATGGATATCATCCCCTGTATCTGAAATGGGGTATGCGAAGAAGGCAGCTGTGTTGATTTTATGACACTTAACTACCTTGATGTGAGTCAACAGAGGAGGACATTGGTTTTCTCTCAATGTCCCCTTTTCTGCCTTGTTATCACTAGGAGCCTCTGGCTTTAGTCATTTTGGGGCCTCCTTCTTGGACTCTTCTGGGCTTCTGCACCTACTACTTGTTTCTGTGAGTGGCTTTTCTATATACGACCCTTGGGTCTGCCTCTGAGTCTCTTCTGAGTGGGAGAACTGGCAGACTCCTGACTTTTCTTTGTACTGCCCTTAGGTCTGCCCCTTGGTCTCCTTTGAGTGGGAGGGCTGGCAGGCTCCTGGGGCCATGGGTATGTGTGGGATTTAGTGGCTATGTGCCATTCTGTACCATGTTTTCCTATCCGGTCTGTTACCCCATGGCACTTTGTTGAACTTTGTCTTATATTTGAATAAGGAGGCTGCTCTGGACAATGCATCAATATTGATTCATTATTAGATCATCCATCTCACTTTCCAACCTCCAAACCCCCCTATCTCTGACAGGTAGGTAGACCTGTTGACTTTGTACCTGTATTTATTTATTTTTTACTTTTTTATATTCCTAAATTGTTTCATATACTCATATACTTCCAAATAGTCCTCATTATCCCGGAGACCCATCGTCTCCTACTCTTGGCGTACGTTTCCCATAAATTCAAGCTGTTCACTTTCAACTCACTTATTCTCATAAATTCTTCTAAATAATCCAGTTTCTTTTGGCAGGTAAATCTATAAGCAGAGACTAGTCAAACGTCTTAGACTCCCTACACCGTTTGATATGTGAGGCAACACTGCAGTTTTAATCTACCGAGTCCTGCGATAAGAGAATATTGTCAAATAATAGTTGTCTGTATACACTCAAGATATTTATCTATATCCCTGTAGGATGTTCTGAAAAGTTTCAATTGAATTCTTTGGAACACTAATCTGCTCTTCTAAAGTATCTAATGTTATTACATCAATGTATGTTGTCCTTTGACCTAAAGGTGATGTGGTGTCAATTCTCAGACACTCAAGGATTTTTACCATTAAGGGATTTTTAGGTGGTATTGGTAGTCTATTGGGGTCAGTGGCGTTGGAGAAACGGCACAACCCGACTGTTATAAAGAAAGACAATTAATTTGGGGACCTGCTGTGATTGATCACTTGGAATCTGTTGAAACATTTGCCTAAGTCAGTCAGTTATTAGATTTCCTTTCCTAACATTCTACAAAATTCCTCACAAAATAGAAAATCCTACGTTTATACACTACAGAACATAAACCACATAAAGCAGCAACATAATATTAATCTGTGGCCACACTTCTATTCACATTTACATAGACATACTTATCTACTCAAAATTGCATACTAGGGCAAAAAGACTACTTGTCGCTTCTCTCAGACTCATAAGGAGGATAACTTATACTGCTTGCAACTACAAACTGTGATTTCCAAAATTAAAGTCTGCGGAGTCTGACTTGAGTGTTGTGCTCTTCAAAACATACGCTGGCTGTCCAGCCTCAAGTCCTACTCTTCCCCTGACCACTTCTGGCTACCTTTAGCCAGTTCCCCTAGTATCTTCGGACTTACCACCTAGGTCCTTTACTATTGTGTCAATACACAATCATGCATGCGTATCTCAACATATATAAATTTACATATAACATAGTCCAATGTCAAAATGTTACTTCTAAAATCAAAGGAACGAAGTTCGCACTGTTCTCACCTCAACGATTTCAGCTCCCACATCCTATCCTTCCCCACAGAGATGAGAAGCCTTTGAAAACCGGTGTCTTCCTACTTTCTTTTTAAATGTGCAGAATCATTCCTGGAGAACAGGCATGACACTGGATGTGGCAGTCGGTGAGAAGAAGTGGAACTCCTGGCTCAAAAGCTTCGGCAATGTGTTTGAGGGAAATGCTGTTGAACAAACACCAAGTAAAACAAGTTGACACAGCAATATGGGTTAGTTACAATACTGCAGAGAATATCAGTCACTAAAGGAGAAATCAGTTCACCTCCAAGGAGATGTAACTTGATGTCTAGAGTTTTGGCTCAGAAGCAGCCCTATTTATTCCCCCAAACCACAAAGGAAAAGGTCACAAGTTGATCACCGACATAAGCAATGTTCACACAGGACATACAAGATAGCATCAGTAGATGTAGCAATTTCCCAGAAACAGAAGCACAGGTAGGTGGACCTAGCCTCATTTGATGAGCGTGGAAACCCCCTATTTGGATTTCGGTTCTCGGAAATTAAGCGAAGCAAAGATATATTTATCTAACTATGCAGTGCATGGTTATGTCCTTCTCAATGCCGATTGGCCAAGTCCATCTGACCGCTTGTATGTGATTTATTCCATCAAGCCATCTAGCCGGTTATGTGTGAAGCTGTGGTTTCTGCAGAAGTGAATGACCAGCTATCTGCCTTGTAGGTGTTATCTTGGCAGAAGCGTGCACATGTGCATCAGTATGCACTAAGGCAGGATGTGCACCTGGTATTTCTTCCTATGTACGTGTTCAAGCTAAAGGTGTAAGAAACTGAAGTGCTTCAGAGGAAGCAGGCTCTTATGTGATTGGTGCATTTCAGCTCATTCCTCTAGCAGAAGGAAATTGTGGGAACCTAATTTTGCAGCTTCTGTGCTTAAGCACTACTGGGTTCCTGAGTCTGGAGTGAGATATGATCTACGTTTCATACAGTAGCTCAACTTACTGACTTCAAGATATTTCCTAACCTTTTAATGAACAATATGACCTAATTATCTCAGCTAAACGTATTGTTCTTGGCAACATATTATTTCTGTGCAGAGGCTTTTGTTCTATTGGGGCCAAAGCTGTTTCTAACTTTAAACCTTTGCATGATAGTCTCAGGCCTCAGATCCGTCTGGGTCTGTGTGTAATATATCCCATTTTCTCTACCTTAATGACTGACTGTTTAGGGTGGACTCACTAGAGTTGGTAGGGGAACACCTCCAGGCAATGGTAAGCCTAACATTATTGGGCCTATCAATCAATGACCTGAAATCGCACCTGACCCTTTTGCAGAGGCTTCCTTTCATAGGAACTGTCTTGGGCATAATCAGTTCAAGGGACTTTCCCCTGTTGCAACAAGTTCTGGACATTTAGGTTATGATCCCGATATCGTAACCTTAATTCTCGATCTCCATGAGAGCAGTCTGTGGCTTCTGGGGCTTTTAACCTCTTGCATCCTTATTGTGACATGATTACACAACATAGTGGTAGCAGGCACTTTATATTTACAGGAAAAAACAAGTTAAAATGGTATTTGCTGAATGATTACCACAATTGGATTGCTAGATATGATGATGATGATCAGGATCAGAGGAAAAGTGTCATCACAGCGATGAACGCACCAACAAAACAAAACTAACCTGAATCTCGCTGGAAGCAGGATCTCAAAATTGGCAGCCATCTGTTACTATAGAAGGAGAATGGTGTTGAGTCCTATTGCTTCCCCAAAGCGGTCTGTGGTTGGCAATATTTGGAGTATCATTGAGCAGCCAGTATCTTGTAGTAGGAGCATCAAGTTGGAAATTTTACATCCTGGTATTTGTGCAATCTTGCTTATTCAGATCGTATTTACAATTTGTTATGATTCTAAAGTCCTTGTATATTTGTATATATATTTGTATGCTCTATTTTTATTAAACATTTGTGTTGTTTGGGCACATTCTTATTTTGCGCTTGGTGTCCCTCGTGTTTTCATCACCGCCATTGTACATATTGTCATATTCATGGATTTCCAAGAATGAATTTGTTTGGACTCCTACGCACTAAACTCTCTAGTTAGTTTGCACAGTCATATATGAAATCAAACCACATGGATTTCAAAGGACAATAGTAATCATTGTTTTTCTATATTTCAGTGACAGAACTGCATCTAAGTTTAGAGAAGAAATGTCTGAGTTAGGGGCCTTGTTACTTTAGATAATTAGGTAGAAGGATTGTATATTCTACTGACTATGCAAGGTCCTTTGCCAATCTGATATTGTGTTTTTTACAGACTTTCATAGCCGTCCGGAAGGAAGAGTGAGAAGTCTTGCATCAGTGCTTCCTCGCTCTTCCATTGATCCTTTCCCCTCTGTATGGGGCACTGTAATTTGTTTTACAATTAGAAGTCCTGGTCTCTCTGTTGAAATGGATAGGACTAACATTGTGGCTATATTATAGATTAGTAAATACAAATCTGTGAACTACGACACCTTGTTGACTACACAAGGTGGCAAATGCAGGCTGTGCAATTTCAAATAGGCAGAGCACCAAAGAAACCGGTTAAATATTACTCCGATTCCAGAACAGATTGCACATGACCTGCAGTGGTGCCTGATCGATCACAAATGGAACCGGGGCAGGCTCCTTTACCTTACCCACCCAGGATTATTGTTGGCAGTGACCGATGCATCACTGCTGTGTTGGGGTGGCAACCTGGAAAAGGTGGAGATCGGTGGTCTCCGGTCCCTGGCAGAAACCCATCTCTACGCCAGTCTTTTAGGAGATTTGGCCTTTTGCCTGGCACTTAAAGCCTTCCTGCTGTCTATCAAAGGGAGTTTGGGGCAGGCTCTCATGAATAATATCACTATATGTTACTATATGTTACTGCAGAGTGGAGTGAGGTCCTGGGTCCTGTGCTAAGAGGTGCTGCACCTCTGGAGTTTGCTTGAGAGTCTGGTGGGCTCTTTGAATTCCAGGGTGGACGAGCTCATAATTTAGCATCTGACAGATCACGGATACCGTCTGCATCCTTAAGTGGCGCAGGTCATCTTCTGGCCGTGGAGAGAACCCTGGCCAGATCTTTTTGCCACATTCATGAACATGCAGTGTCAATGGTTTTGTGTTGGAATTTCTGTGAAGAGCCTTGCTCGAAGATGCATCCTGGCAGGAATTAAACAGACAACTGCTATTCACATTCCTGTCCTAACTTGTCTGCCCAAGTTCTGAAGAAGATCAAGAAAGACCAGTCTCAAATAATCCTAGTGGCTCTGGCTTGGGCTATGAGAGTGTCTTCTTGGAGCTTCTGTGCATGAGTATCTGCCAGTGGCGGCCAGTAAGTTTTGGAGGGAAGGGGGCGGACGGAACACGCACATAAACATAACACTCACAGCAATGCATTCACACATGCACACACACACACAAACACATCCATGCAGAACACTCTTTACCAAACATTCATACATACATGCACACACACAACAAACATTAATTTAAAAGAAAACACACATTTTCCTGCAGCCAGCTCTGCCTCAGAGGTTCCAGGTGGCTTGGGACTGCTGGCATCCCTCATTGCATTGGCTGACCTAAGTTCAGCCAATGAGGGAAGTCAGCAGTAGTCTCAATGTCATCACAGAGTGGGATGGGGTCAGTGAGACTACTGACCCCACCCCACTCTGTGATGAAGTATCACTGATTGACACTCAACCCTGGACACTTCAGGGCTTAAAACTGAAGCGCCCAGGTGCGAGGCAATCCGTGACTCTACCCCTCGTCACTGAGGGGAGGGCCTCAGGGACCTCTGCTGAGCTGAGGACGTTACACCCACAGGAGCTGTGACTTCCTCAGACTAGCAAAGTTCAGCTCAGGCAGCCAGGAGCCTGCGCATTTAGCACATGTCTGGCTCCAGGTTGCCTGACCTTAAAATGAACGGTGTCTGTCGGGCTGTCCGTTGTTCAGCCTGACGGACACTGTTCATGAGGGGCAAAAGGTTTAGGGGCGTGGCCCCAGAGCCCCAATGGACCAGCCACGGCTGGCATCTGCCCTCCAATAAGGCCAGCTATTCTGGAGGCTCTTCCGTGGCAGCAGCAGGGCAGGGCCCTTCCCTCTAAACTGTGCAATCTACACCTCCATTCGTAGAGACTGTGCGGTAGCAATTAACTGCATTGGATCCGCCAGCCACAGTGGTGGATGTTATCTTCTACACTTGGCGTCCACCCACAAAGTCCATTTACTCTAGGAGCTGGGACTAATTTGTGGTCTCATTAGGAGTCTGCAAGACAGACCCTTTACAAGCCGAACTGTTGTATGTTTTACCCTCTGTTTTTTCTTTGACCCAGTAAGGCCTTGCATCGGCACTAATAAACGTTATTTGTTGGCCCTTTCACCCTTTTCGCATTTATTAGACCGACTGTCCTTTTTTAAAGCATCAGTTCCCATGTGGTTTATTAAACTTTATAATAATCAACAGAAGAGTGTCAAGGTAACTCATATAACACGAAACAAGACTCAAAACTCATTGATGTCAGATAGACAGAAAAGGAAGTACCACCATCTAAAGAAACACAAAATTAAGTCAAGAAATCAGGAATAAGGTGCATGTGCTCAGTGATGAAAAAGAACCCTCAGGCACTGCCTGTAAAGGTCAGTAGATAATTGTCTTCATTGGGTTCAAAAAAGTAGGAAAAACGAAATAGTGATAAGGTAGTGCATTAAAAAGAGCGTGGGCTACTCATCACACATTACATTTTATTAAGAGGGTAGCTCTAACTCTAGTAAAAACAGTGCGAATTCAAGGACTGGTAGATGGTTGGGTTAGTTTGAACCAACAAGTCCTTACTAAAGTGACAGAAAAACAAAAATGGTCAACATGTTTCTGCTTTGAAGCCAGAAATCGGCTCAGCATTCGTCAGGACCAAGAAACTCTATCTTGTACCTAGATGGGCCCTCACTAGGGTGTCCAAAACTAAGGTGTAGAGAAACAAAGATACAAGACTAATACAACCTGATTAGTGCAGACTTCCTATATTGGGTAAGTCTTCCAGCAGTCTCACCCCTAAGGGGGAGACAGAAAATCTGGAAATAAGACAAAAACAAGTTTGTTTTAAAACATGACTGGTATGGCGTTTTCACAGAAGTCATACGTTTACATCCAACATGCACCAAATTTTGACCGGGAAAAATTATTCTTAAATAAAGTAGTCTTAAAGAACTTGAAATACTAAGACCAGAAAAAAGCCATCACAATACATGAATGTCATTACAGTACATGAATATTTGAACAGAGCTCCTAATTACAGAAGCCTGATATAAATGGCAAGCAGATGTTATTTATCTGCGTTCACAGGGTAAATATAAACTTTTGAAATGCTCGTCATAGTTTTAAAACCAACCAAAGGTTGGGAATGAGGCGACTAGAGAAAGGGGCATATGAGCCTGGTCTGTCAATTCACGCAAAAAGGAAGAAAAAACTCGCGACCGCCGCCCGTAACAACAAGCCGCTTGTTGTTACGGGCGGCGGTCGCGGTTTTGAATAGGTCCGCAGGCGGATAGTCGCATCGGATCAAGTAGGTGCATGCAATGCAGTTGTCTCAATGCCCCCATTTGTTTAAGTATATCCGTACGGAAACGGGTGTATTTTAACGTTTTGAATTATACAATGTCACATTCTTAGATGGACCGAGCGTGAAGGTTTTCCCCCCACCGCCAGCCCATGAGGTCCTATTGAGGGCTTACAAATGTGAGTTTTTTCTTCCTTTTTGCGTGAATTGACAGACCAGGCTCATATGCCCCTTTCTCTAGTCGCCTCATTCCAAACCTTTGGTTGGTTTTAAAACTATGACGAGCATTTCAAAAGTTTATATTTACCCTGTGAACGCAGATAAATAACATCTGCTTGCCATTTATATCAGGCTTCTGTAATTAGGAGCTCTGTTCAAATATTCATGTACTGTAATGACATTCATGTATTGTGATGGCTTTTTTCTGGTCTTAGTATTTCAAGTTCTTTAAGACTACTTTATTTAAGAATAATTTTTCCCGGTCAAAATTTGGTGCATGTTGGATGTAAACGTATGACTTCTGTGAAAACGCCATACCAGTCATGTTTTAAAACAAACTTTTTTTGTCTTATTTCCAGATTTTCTGTCTCCCCCTTAGGGGTGAGACTGCTGGAAGACTTACCCAATATAGGAAGTCTGCACTAATCAGGTTGTATTAGTCTTGTATCTTTGTTTCTCTACACCTTAGTTTTGGACACCCTAGTGAGGGCCCATCTAGGTACAAGATAGAGTTTCTTGGTCCTGACGAATGCTGAGCCGATTTCTGGCTTCAAAGCAGAAACATGTTGACCATTTTTGTTTTTCTGTCACTTTAGTAAGGACTTGTTGGTTCAAACTAACCCAACCATCTACCAGTCCTTGAATTCGCACTGTTTTTACTAGAGTTAGAGCTACCCTCTTAATAAAATGTAATGTGTGATGAGTAGCCCACGCTCTTTTTAATGCACTACCTTATCACTATTTCGTTTTTCCTACTTTTTTGAACCCAATGAAGACAATTGGCTACTGACCTTTACAGGCAGTGCCTGAGGGTTCTTTTTCATCACTGAGCACATGCACCTTATTCCTGATTTCTTGACTTAATTTTGTGTTTCTTTAGATGGTGGTACTTCCTTTTCTGTCTATCTGACATCAATGAGTTTTGAGTCTTGTTTCGTGTTATATGAGTTACCTTGACACTCTTCTGTTGATTATTATATATTTCAGAAGGGGTAAAAGAGTGTTCTTTGACATACCCTTACTCTCTTGTTGTTTCATAATAGTTTATTAAACTTTAGACACATATAATCCCTCCCAAGCGTTTAAAAGATTACAGTGGGAGCTTAACTTGTTCTTCATGTTTCTCATGTGTTCGCCATTTGAGGCATTGCGCAACTGCTTTTTGTGCTTCAGTGCGCACATACACAAAGCACTTCTGCCTTGACAGCTGGGTCTGACGGGAAGGATATTTCGTCCGTTTGGTCCTATAAAACCTTTTATTGAGTCCAATCCACAAATTCTCCACCTTTGTGATGAACTGCTTGGATATCTATTCTAAAGGTAGGGAATCTGCTCTTAGAAGTATCCATCAGAACAAATGACTTACCTTTGGGAACATTCTTTCCACTGGATACTCTATCTAACCAGAGGTTATTTGCTGCACTCCCACCTCTCCGCTCTGTGGAGTGGGCTTTTTTTGGTAAGTAAAATTGGCCCAACTTAGAGGTCTGTACATTGGTACCAACAATTGTTAATGCTGAGGATGTAGAAAGAAACTGATATTAGCGAACATGAGTGACGCTTATATGCGGCTCCGATCCGTCACTTCCAGGGAGGTACAGAGTCAATGCGGAGCCACACTGCACCACCTAGCCGCTCATAGGAGCACTTCAGAGAAGATTCCTGGATCCAGTCTATCACCTGGGGAATATTCTAAAAGTGAGGAATCTGGCTAGGCTATCCACCAAGAAGAGCGTTACCGAAGGTAAGCAACTTGTTCTTTTGAGACTGAGAGAATTCCACCTTTGTCTAGAAAAGGCACTTAGGGCCATATGTATCAACAACCTGATTTACGATTCTCAAATAGCGATTTTTTAGAAATTGCTATGTGAAAATCGCATATAGGGATGTATGTACAAAATCGCAATTTTTTAGCGATTTCTTAGTATTCCTTAATCGTGATTAGCAAATTTTGAATCGCAATTAAGGAAAACTTTCCCATTCATTTCTATGGGCCAGGAGGCCCGTAGGAATGAATGGGAAGTTATTCTCAATTTGCGATTCACAATTTGAGAATCGCAAATTGAGAATAATTTCAAGGGTGCAGGGGTGTCCAAAGGACACCCTGTTGCACCCCTGAAATTAGCATGGATGCACATGTGCTGCACATACATGCCCCAAGGGCATGTATGTGCCTCACATTGCACTTTGAAAAATGCAAAAAAGTGCATTTTTCAAGGAATTCGCAAATTACCACCAACTTGAAGTTGGTGATAATTTGCGATTCCTTAACGCCAATTTGCATTTTTTTTTGCTTCTTACATTGCATTTAAGGAATCGCACAATTTGCGATTCCTTAAATGCAATCGCTAAATAAGGAATCGCAAATTTTGCGATTCCTTATTTTGCCTTAATACATACCAATTTTGCTTGATTCATATGGCCCTAAAACATTATTATTACAACAACCTCAACAGTCTTAGCTCTCTATTTGGAAACCAGTAAAGTGACATCACAATACTGCTCATCAATATTTTGCTTTCATAATATATCTCCAATAAATCTAGTAGCACTTCCAGAATGAGTTTGGTCTGGTTGTTTGAGCATTTTTAGCATTCTCACCTAAGGCTGTAAAATTTTAAAGTGAATTTGCTACGAGATGATGCAATGCCTTGCTATGCACCATTCAGCTGTGGAACCTGTCATTTCCTGGTTGCGATAAGAGGAATGGATTTACAGAAGTACTTGACTTTATCTATCATATGGTTCTGTAGGGAGTGTTATGACTCAACTTCTCAAATGATATTTCCTTGGACAGATGAGGATATATTATTTGCTCTTGTTTGATACTGATATTGAGCTACTGTGTTTCCATGGTGATAATTCTGTACTAAAGTACTCAATTAGTGTCAGCCCATTAAAGTTTTCAAATCAATTTATCTTTGTGTTAGAATTCTGTTATTATTGAGATGATGCAAGTACATTTACTTTTTCAAATCTAACCATGTTAAAGTGTACATTTATATTGCTTTAGTTCATGTTTCTAAGCAAGCATGTTTTCTCTGGCTTTTTCCCCAGCCCAGAAGAAGTGTACATTACATGTAACATAAAGACTTTAATGTTGGCTGACTCTATTGGGTTTGGTTTTTGTTTCAACTTATTAGCACATTTCTCTCAATTATCCATTAAAAAGGATGTGTGTGTATTTAGAATATTGCTGCAGCCCAAACTCTAGCAGAGTCACTGGGTCCATCGACCCATAGAGGACCCCGCGTGTAGAATGAACAGGCATAACATGCTTCCCAGCACTTAGTTAAGGGCACTTTATGGTGAGGCAAGGTATGCGCCCACATTTACACCAACGTCCACTACTGTAGCTCTATGGCAAAAGGCCTCACTCGCTCTGGGATGGAAAGACAAAATAACTGTTAGAAGCAGCCCGTCTGAGTATGCTATCAAAGCAATCAGGGTTCGATAAATGAGACCTAATCGGTCTCTCGAAGGTTGGAGACATGTGGGTGAAGGGTAGAGTGATTCCATTTAGTGGCCTGCAGAGAGACTATCAGTTACAGAAAGGGGAAACCTTTCGCTACCTCCAGGCCAGAAATGCGTTATACAAAGCTATTCCGAAAGACTCAGACTTGCCTGTCTCCTTGCCTCTGGAGGATAGGCTGTTAGATGATTATCTTCTGGAGAGAGCCATCTCACTGACCTACCGTAAAATCCTCAATCATACACCAGACACCCAGGAGAAAATACGTGCAAAGTGGGTTGATGACCTAAGGGATTTGGATGATAATGACTGGCGGGAAGCCTTGGCCTCCCCCGCGAGGTGACAATCCACTCTAGACTCAAACTCAAATTGCTACATCGGACCTACTACACTAGCTCAGTACTGGTCAAAATGGGGGTACTGGACGCCCCTGCCTGTCCCCGAGAGTATGGTCATACGGGTACCTACATTCTTCAATGGTGGAATTGCCTGATCCTCCAGAGGTACTGGGGTAAAGTTATTGCTGGTATGTCGCGGATAAGTAAAACACCTATAGATGTCTCCCCCCGGCTGTGTCTGCTGAATATCTGTGAGGCCACGGATTTGTCACATACCGAGAAGCTGTGGGTTACTTTGGGCTGCATGGTGGCAAAGTGCAATATAGCTAGAACATGGAAGGGAGAAGTCCAGCCCAGATATACTGATTGGGAGTCAGATATGGATTGGAGCATGCAAGCGGAGAGGTTACCCTCATAAATGGACAAAAATCTGGGGACCTTGGAATGAGAGTAGGGGTCTACTATGCACTCCCGTCGGTGTCCCTCGCTCCTTGGTGGTTGATAATGAAGACATTTAGGGATCTAATCATGTGGAAAATGATACATGTTTTCTGTACTGTAGACTATGTGCCCTGACTTGTTTCTGTATTGTATACTGTGATTATTGGAAGTATTGATGGCGGCATTGAACTGCACTGTTTTGGTTGTACTTTTGTATTGTATGTTGATTATCTTAATAACAAAAAATATATTTTTTCAATAGTTATAACTTTAAATTTGAGTAACTTTACTCTTGGATTTTGTGAATAGCCAAAAGTTGTAACATTACTCAAAAGTGTAAGAGTAAAATACACGTGTAAGTTACCTTTGTGAATAGCTCATAAGCTATTTGACCAGAAATGAAGAGATGCTAACTTTTATTCTATTTTTTATGTATTGTACACAGATTTTAAATGTAATGAACTCACAATAAGCCACATGGAATTTGTGTAAATGGCCATAAATACTTGCTGGAAAAATAGCAAAACATTATTTGCAATATTCTCTGTATTTATTGTCTTTGTTTATATTTGCCATTTGAACTCCCATATTTTGTATGCACATAATCATGCAAGTGCATTGAAAACGGTACATTTAGATTTGATCCATAAATACGTTATTGTAGCTTTTTCCAGTTTTGTTAACAGCCACTGAGGAACATGCTCATGATTTTAATGTTATTTTTTTGTGTGATCCTAACATTTCATGGAATGTTAAGTTAAAATCAATTTTCTGCTAGAGACGTATAGCAACAGATTCCTCACAGTTAGACTGGGAATATTTCAGGGTACCTCTGTGCACTGTAGATGGTGCGGTGCTTCTCTATACTGATGCTGTTCTGCCCGATATACACGTCACTCCCACACGCTGATGGCAGTTCCTTTTTTCCACTCACCAGAAAACGGGCGGAACTTATTCTCAGCTTTGAGATCCTTACCTCACCTTATCCTTACCTTACCCTTACTGTAGTTCCGCACACAGCCAGGGACAGGGGGCCTGGGTATGTTCTCCATGCTGGCTGTATGCAGCCTGCATGGAAAACAGGAAAAGTGTGCATGACTGATTTGGGCGGCTTGAGAAGGCTGACCAAAAAGTCACTGTGCACTTAGGAGGGGTTCTACCACTCCTCCCCTTATCTGCAACCCCGCCCCCTCAGCAAAGCAGCCACAAAAGGTGGAAAAAATAAAATGATAATAACATTACGGTATTATTGTTTTATTTTTTCCTTTTTTCACTGCTTCAAGTCAGTGGGGCAATGCTCCTCCGCCTTGGTGGAGGAGCCGCCACTGTCTTTTTCTATAGTGTCACAGGGCCAATTGACATTAGGGTGATTTACATTGGAAGTAAGAGTTTCAACATGAAGAGAGTGGTTAGTGTCTCTACAATGCTTAGAGGAGGGTAAATGAGCAAGAACTGCTGCTGAATATTAAAGAGGGTGAACATAAGTTGAAGGAAAGGGGGAAGGAACCCATATACTACTACTTAATATCAAACAGGGATTCAGAGTCGGTAGTGGGAGATCACAACCGGATCAATCCGTAGGGTGAACTGTCTCTGATCAGGTATTGTTGGTGGTTGAATTCATTGATTCATTGTGGCTTGTGATTCCACATTCTCCTGGGTGCATCTTGAAAAGATGGGTCTTCAACCCTTTCTGGAGTTATAAGATGTTTTGGGATGTTCTTAGTTGGATCGGCAGGTGTTCAAGATGTTGACAGCAGTTCTAGAGTTGTCTTAGTGATGGGGTTGATCGGAATTTTGATACTTCCATTTGGAGATTTCTTACTCCAAGACTCTATTGTGCCTCCTGAAATAGTCAATAAGTTTGTTAGGTATCTAGGATTATCTGTGTGGACTGTTTTGAAGGTGGGATAGTAGACTTTAAATGTGGTCCATACCCCTCAAGCTCAGATCCTTCAGTATTCTAGAAATGTGATCAGATTTCTTTTTCTCTGAAATCAGACTGCAGTGAAATTAAGTATTGCTTTCATAGGCCCCAGAACATTTGCCCACAAAACTGTCAATATGACTTTGCTAGCATCAAACATGGTGACAATTAGCACATGTGCCACTGTCTTTATTCTTTTGGTTTGGGTGTTAGTGCGAGTGGGAGAAGAGGATTGCGCCAGATTATTGATGCATAGTAGCACAGAATGAGGTCGATCTGAAACCCCAGCGATTACATGGTCGCCACAACAGTTGGTGAGAAAACGCTCACTTTTAGCTCAGCAATTAGATTTGATCAATTTTATTATTGGATTTGCGAGAGAGTAGTATGAATCTGATTGTTTCAGAATTTGTATTGAAAGAACTGTGCTAATAGGTGTAAATTGGCTTTTATTGTATTAAAAGGTACATTAGAATTTGCAAATATCTTTACAGGTAGCAGTCTACACGACCCTTTACAAATCAAAAGACAAAAGAGCGTGATATGGATGTTCCCCTACGTAATAATTCACAATGAAATGTAACCCAGGTATGCAGCCAAAACTGCAGTTGCAAACTATTTTTTGGAAGCCAACAAAGGGAAATGGAAAGCTGTCTACAGGGGACAAAGCAGTACAAAAGGGGGTGGTGATGGACGGAGCATCTGAACCAATCAAACACTCACACCCAGTCAAAAGATCTGGGTTTGATCCATCACCGTTCTTTAGCCCACTCTGCCACCCCAGTTCAGACATGGCCATATGCAAATCAGTCTGACCCTGTGCCTCATGGGAACAGTCCAGCCCGAACTGCCAAGCCAAGCCTTCCCTGGACCGGAAACAAGCTTCCTATGACCAGTTTCTGGCATTTTAGCCATCTTCAGCCAGGCTTGATTGAATCCAGTGGCAAAGTGAGCAAGGGACTCACGTCTGAGCATACCCTGCCAACTTATGGCGAACAAAGCGGTACACAAGGGGGTGGTGATGGACGGAGCATCTGGACCAATCAAGCACTCACACCCAGTCAAAAGATCAGGGTTTGATCCATCACCGTTCTTTAGCTCACTCTGCCACCCCAATTCAGACATGGCCATGTGCAAATCAGTCTGACCCTGTGTCCCATGGGAACAGTCCATCCCGAACTGCCAAGCCATGCCTTCCCTGGACCGGAAACAAGCTTCCTAGGACCGGTTTCTGGCATTTCAGCCTTCTTCAGCCAGGCTTGCTTGAAACCAGTGGCAAAGTGAGCAAGGGACTCATGTCTGAGCATACCCTGCCAACTTATGGCGAACAAAGCGGTACACAAGGGGGTGGTGATGGACGGAGCATCTGGACAAATCAAGCACTCACACCCAGTCAAAAGATCTGGGTTTGATCCATCACCGTTCTTTAGCTCACTCTGCCACCCCAGTTCAGACATGGCCATGTGCAAATCAGTCTGACCCTGTGTCTCATGGGAACAGTCCATCCCGAACTGCCAAGCCATACCTTCCCTGGACCGGAAACAAGCTTCCTAGGACCGGTTTCTGGCATTTCAGCCTTCTTTAGCCAGACTTGCTTGAATCCAGTGGCAAAGTGAACAAGGGCCAGGATTAAGGCCCAGATCTCTGTACTGGGGTGAATGTATGACATTGTTCTGCATTCTGTCCATCAACTGTTGGTTTTTCATGCGTCTACAGGGGACAGCACTTTGCAAATGTGGACTATGGGCCCTGGTGGTAACACACAACAGTCCAGGGAACAAAAAGCATGCTCCCAATTGTCAGGATTCTGTCATCCTGCCATTTATTGGCCCTCACAAAGGCCGCATCACACTCCAGTCCTTCTTTCCGCACCTGCATCCTGATGCATTATGGACCATGTAGTTACTTTTGGTTCCAGACCATGCCTAGATCATGTCTTGGAGGTAAAGCTCTGTTCAGTGTGATAGTTCCTGGTTCCTGTGGATAGACTGATCCATTTGTATATTTCTCGCTCTCGTCTCTAATTCAGAATCATAAAAGATATTGATTCTGAAAATATAAACGGGTGCATTCTGTGGTAAATATATTGCGTAAATTGGGCACTGATTCTCCCATGTTATTGACTGTCTGAACTCACTGTAAACATCTTTCCAGAACTGTCAGATGGTAGGGGAAGCCTTGACACAGACATTCGCTCTAATAGTTGATCAGTTTGCTGAAATAGTTTGGGGTGGGGTATGACTAGTATTGCTGATGTTAACTATTTCTTTTGAGAATTCGCTTACGGTCTTTTATCAACTTTCTGATTTTGTTTTTTTTACTAGTATGCGTTCCTGAGACCTGGAGCCAGGTTTTTTCTACCCTTCACCCAAATGTGCTCAGAGATATTATGTTGTTTAATCATAATGTGCCTGTGACACCTGGACTGTGAGCCATTCTGCATTCTATCCTAAAGAGCCATAGGCCGGGCCGCTGGAATTATGAGGCAGGAGAGGACCAAATTATGCGGCAGGGTAGAGTAAATTATGCAACAAGAAAAGTCAAATTATGCGGCATAATGCAGCACATTTTATAATAGTATTTTTTTGTCATTTTGAAACTTGCTAACACTGTCTGGGTATTGGTTGCACTTCATTAGTTTTAGTTTAACACCTAAATATAGCAATAAGCAACAGAAAGGTGACCAGTCAACCTTGGCGAAGGGCCTTCCACTGCACAGCAACACGTATCCCTGCATTTTAAGTAACTTTTGAACCGTGTGAGCTAGAAACAAATACATTTTTTGTTAAAATCTGCAGATTATGTGACAGATGATGGATTATGTGGCAAATACGGCAAATCTATAATTATACAAGAATAGCACGGCCACACAATCACATAATTCTAGTGGCCCTGGCCATGGGCAGTTGGAGCTGGAGCATTCTGCACTCCATCCTAATGTGCCTCGGACAATTAAACAAGAAGCATGTTATACCCTACCAAAAAGTGCCTGGGAGAACTAGTAGACTGCCCATCTACAAACTGTCCAATTATAATCTTGGTGAACTGAGGAGGGTGCACCGATGCACTGTGCCCTATTGTGCCTGGCACACCGGAAAGGGGACACCTTTACACCAAGCCCTAATGTGCCTGAGAACTTGGCAGACTGCCCCTCTGTACTCATATTTCGTTAGTATTAATCCTCTTCCATGATACTCATGTGAGCTGGGTTATCTATTTGATTTGCTGTTATATACTGCTACTATTACATGTAATCCATTGTTCTAGTGCACAACACCCCAATATATGCCTGTGTGACAGAGCACTATAGAAAGGACTTGGATGTTATGTTCGCTGAATTGGATTATAAAGCACTGCTTATCACCCGAAAGGGTAACCAGGTGCTCTTCATGCTCATGACGTAGAGCAAAATCCAATTTTTCATTGTAGAGGTACTCTATAATCACACGCGTAGAGCACATCCGCGTGTAATCTTTTGTCTTGTTAACCTAAGTGTTAGGATCTTGTAAGATGATAACATGAATGTGACGTGCGTAGGCCAAATTGTAGAATATGTGGAGAAGTAACATGGAAGGTCAGATGTAACCAGCCGAAAACATTAACTGAAACACTTGTGTTGTTAAACTACCAATTATTTTATTATTGAACAGGCTTATTAATCATGTAATTTTATAGGTAGATGAAAATATTAACTGTATATGTTTCAATTTCTATATAACTTCATAAAGCACATGCTCTATTTCCCTTATGTTAGCTGAATTTTGTAGGCCTGAAATGCATAGTTGCATGGCTCGTGTAGTTAGTTGAAAAGCTAGGTCTTCAGCCTCCTGTGGAATTCAAGAAGCGAGGAGGAAGCTCAGATGTGTAGAGGGACATTGTTTCATGTTTTGGATGAATTAATAAATACATACATTTTGTCTTCCTGCCAAAATATGACTGGTACACGTGACAGGGTGCCCATCTACTCCCAGTTTTAACCTTCCTCTCAACATCATACCCTAATGTTCCTGGTACACCTGGGAGTATGCTGCTCTACAACCTGTCCTAATGTGCTTGGTTAACTAGGGAGGCACTACTCTACAACATACTCTAATGCGACAACAACTGGCAGGGGTTCCCCTCTACACTATGCCAAATGTGCCTGGCACAGCTTTCAGTGCGTCATCTCTACACCATCCCCTAATCTGCTTGGCACACCTGGAAGGGTGGCACTTTGTAACATGTCCTCATATGTTTGATTCACTTGACCGGTTCCTCCTTCACACGCTCTCCTAATGTGCCAGGTGCCTCTGGAATGGTGCCCTTCTACACACTGTCCTAATGTGCCTATTGCATGTAGGATGGTGCCCTTCTACACACTGTCCTAATGTGCCTATTGCATGTAGGATGGTGCCCTTCTACACCCTGTCCTAATGTGCCTGGTGCCTCTGGGATGGTGCCCTTCTACACCCTGTCCTAATGTGCCTAGTGCATGTAGGATGGTGTCCTTCTACACCCTGTCCTAATGTGCCTATTGCATGTAGGATAGTGCCCTTCTACACCCTGTCCTAATGTGCCTAGTGCATGTAGGATGGTGTCCTTCTACACCCTGTCCTAATGTGCCTATTGCATGTAGGATGGGGCCCTTCTACACCCTGTCCTAATGTGCCTGGTGCCTCTGGGATGGTGCCCTTCTACACCCTGTCCTAATGTGCCTAGTGCATGTAGGATGGTGTCCTTCTACACCCTGTCCTAATGTGCCTATTGCATGTAGGATGGTGCCCTTCTACACACTGTCCTAATGTGCCTATTGCATGTAGGATGGTGCCCTTCTACACCCTGTCCTAATGTGCCTGGTGCCTCTGGGATGGTGCCCTTCTACACCCTGTCCTAATGTGCCTAGTGCATGTAGGATGGTGTCCTTCTACACCCTGTCCTAATGTGCCTATTGCATGTAGGATAGTGCCCTTCTACACCCTGTCCTAATGTGCCTAGTGCATGTAGGATGGTGTCCTTCTACACCCTGTCCTAATGTGCCTAGTGCATGTAGGATGGTGCCCTTCTACACACTGTCCTAATGTGCCTATTGCATGTAGGATGGGGCCCTTCTACACCCTGTCCTAATGTGCCTGGTGCCTCTGGGATGGTGCCCTTCTACACCCTGTCCTAATGTGCCTAGTGCATGTAGGATGGTGTCCTTCTACACCCTGTCCTAATGTGCCTAGTGCACGTAGGATGGTGTCCTTCTACACCCTGTCCTAATCTGCCTAGTGCACGTAGGATGGTGCCCTTCTACACCCTGTCCTAATGTGCCTAATGCACTTAGGATGGTGTCCTTCTACACCCTGTCCTAATGTGCCTAGTGCATGTAGGATGGTGCCCTTCTACACCCTGTCCTAATGTGCCTAGTGCATGTAGGATGGTGTCCTTCTACACCCTGTCCTAATGTGCCTATTGCATGTAGGATGGTGCCCTTCTACACCCTGTCATAATGTGCCTAGTGCATTTAGGATGGTGTCCTTCTACACCCTGTCCTAATGTGCCTAGTGCATGTAGGATGGTGCCCTTCTACACCCTGTCCTAATGTGCCTAGTGCATGTAGGATGGTGTCCTTCTACACCCTGTCCTAATGTGCCTAGTGCATGTAGGATGGTGCCCTTCTACACCCAGTCCTAAAGGGCCCAGGGGACCTAGGACAGTGCCGTTTTACACCCTGTCCTAGTGTGCATCGTTCACCTGGTATGATGCCCTTCTGCACGCGGCCCTAATTAACCTGGTGCACTTAGGATGGTGCCCTTCTACACACTGTCCTAATGTGCTGGGCTCACCTAGAGGGTACCCTTCCACATTCTCCCCATGTGCCTGATTCACCTGGGATGGTACCCTTCCACACCATGTCCTATTTTGCCTGGTACACCTGGGACCGTGCCCTTCTACTCTATACCCTAACTTGCCTGGAGCACCCTGGACAGTGCTCTTCTACACCCTGTCCTAATGTGCTTGGTGCACCTAGGATGGTGCCCTTCTACAACCCTCTCCTAATGTGCCCGGTGTACCTAGGACGGTGCCCTTCTACACGCTGTCCTAATACTCCTCATACACCTGGGATGGTGCCCTTCTACACTGTCCTGATGTGCCCAGTGCACCTGAGATGCTATGCTTCTACAACCCACTCCTATTGTGCCGGGTGTACCTAGGATGGTAACTTCTACACCCTGTCCCAAAGGGCCTAGAGTACCTAGGACTGTGCCGTTCTACACGCTGTCCTAATGTGCCTAGTGCACCTAGGATAGTGGCCTTCTACACCCTGTCTGTTGTGTCTGTTGCACCTGAGATGGTGCCCTTCTACTCCCTGTCCTAAAGTGCCTGGTGCACCTTGGATGGTGCCCTTCTACACACTGTTCTGTTGTGCTTGGTACACCTGGGACCGTGCCCTTCTACACCCTGTCTGTTGTGCCTGGTGCACCTGAGATGGTGCCCTTCTACTCCCTGTCCTAAGGTGCCTGGTGCACCTGGGATGTGCCCTTTTACTCCCTGTCCTAAGGTGCCTGGTGCACCTGAGATGGTGCCTTTCTGCACCTTGTCCTATTGTGCCTGGTGCACCTGGGACTGTGCTCTTCTACTCCCTGTCCTAAGGTGCCTGGTGCACCTGGGACGGTGCCCTTCTACTCCCTGCCCTAAGATGCCTGGTGCACCTGGGACGGTGCCCTTCTACTCCCTGTCCTAAGGTGCCTGGTGCACCTGGGACGGTGCCCTTCTACTCCCTGCCCTAAGGTGCTTGGTGCACCTGGGATGGTGCCCTTCTACAACCTGTCCTAAGGTGCCTGGTGCACCTGGGATGGTGCCCTTCTACACCCTGTCCTAAGGTGCCTGGTGCACCTGAGATGGTGCCCTTCAACACCCTGTCCTAAGGAGCATGGTGCACCTGAGATGGTGCCCTTCAACACCCTGTCCTAAGGTGCCTGGTGCACCTGAGATGGTGCCCTTCTACTCCCTGTCCTAAGGTGCCTGGTGCACCTGGGATGGTGCCCTTCTACTCCCTGTCCTAAGGTGCCTGGTGCACCTGGGATGGTGCCCTTCTACTCCCTGTCCTAAGGTGGCTGGTGCACCTGGGACGGTGCCCTTCAACACCCTGTCCTAAGGAGCATGGTGCACCTGAGATGGTGCCCTTCAACACCCTGTCCTAAGGTGCCTGGTGCACCTGAGATGGTGCCCTTCTACTCCCTGTCCTAAGGTGCCTGGTGCACCTGGGATGGTGCCCTTCTACTCCCTGTCCTAAGGTGCCTGGTGCACCTGGGATGGTGCCCTTCTACACCCTGTCCTAAGGTGCCTGGTGCACCTGGGATGGTGCCCTTCAACACCCTGTCCTAAGGGGCCTAGTGCACCTGGGATGGTGCCCTTCTACTCCGTGTCCTAAGGTGCCTGGTGCACCTGGGATGGTGCCCTTCTACTCCCTGTCCTAAGGTGCCTGGTGCACCTGAGACGGTGCCCTTCAACACCCTGCCCTAAGGTGCCTGGTGCACCTGGAACGGTGCCCTTCTACTCCCTGTCCTAAGGTGCCTGGTGCACCTAAGATGGTGCCCTTATACACCCTGCCCTAAGGTGCCTGGTGTACCTGGGATGGTGCCCTTCTACACCCTGTCCTAAGGTGCCTGGTGCACCTGAGATGGTGCCCTTCAACACCCTGTCCTAAGGTGCCTGGTGCACCTGAGATGGTGCCCTTCAACACCCTGTCCTAAGGTGCCTGGTGCACCTGAGATGGTGCCCTTCAACACCCTGTCCTAAGGTGCCTGGTGCACCTGAGATGGTGCCCTTCTACACCCTGTCCTAAGGTGCCTGGTGCACCTGGGATGGTGCCCTTCAACACCCTGTCCTAAGGTGCCTGGTGCACCTGAGATGGTGCCCTTCAACACCCTGTCCTAAGGTGCCTGGTGCACCTGAGATGGTGCCCTTCTACACCCTGTCCTAAGGTGCCTGGTGCACCTGGGATGGTGCCCTTCAACACCCTGTCCTAAGGTGCCTGGTGCACCTGAGATGGTGCCCTTCTACTCCCTGTCCTAAGGTGCCTGGTGCACCTGAGATGGTGCCCTTCTACTCCCTGTCCTAAGGTGCCTGGTGCACCTGGGATGCTGCCCTTCTACGCGTTGTTGTAAGGTGCCTGGTGCACCTGGGACGGTGCCCTTCAACACCCTGCCCTAAGGTGCCTGGTGCACCTGGGACGGTGCCCTTCTACTCCCTGTCCTAAGGTGCCTGGTGCACCTGAGATGGTGCCCTTCAACACCCTGTCCTAAGGTGCCTGGTGCACCTGAGATGGTGCCCTTCAACACCCTGTCCTAAGGTGCCTGGTGCACCTGGGATGGTGCCCTTCTACTCCCTGCCCTAAGGTGCATGGTGCACCTGGGACGGTGCCCTTCTACTCCCTGCCCTAAGGTGCCTGGTGCACCTGGGACGGTGCCCTTCTACACCCTGTCCTAAGGTGCCTGGTGCACCTGGGATGGTGCCCTTCTACACTCTGTCCTAAGGTGCCTGGTGCACCTGAGATGGTGCCCTTCAACACCCTGTTCTAAGGTGCCTGGTGCACCTGGGATGGTGCCCTTTTACTCCCTGTCCTAAGGTGCCTGGTGCACCTGGGACGGTGCCCTTCTACTCCCTGCCCTGAGATGCCTGGTGCACCTGGGATGGTGCCCTTCTACACCCTGTCCTAAGGTGCCTGGTGCACCTGGGACGGTGCCCTTCTACTCCCTGCCCTAAGGTGCCTGGTGCACCTGGGATGGTGCCCTTCTACACCCTGTCCTAAGGTGCCTGGTGCACCTGAGACGGTGCCCTTCAACACCCTGTCCTAAAGTGCCTGGTGCACCTGGGATGGTGCCCTTCTACTCCCTGTCCTAAGGTGCCTGGTGCACCTGAGATGGTGCCCTTCAACACCCTGCCCTAGGGTGCCTGGTGCACCTGGGAGGGTGCCCTTCTACTCCCTGTCCTAAGGTGCCTGGTGCACCTGAGATGGTGCCCTTCAACACCCTGTCCTAAGGTGCCTGGTGCAACTGGGATGGTGCCCTTCTGCTCCCTGTCCTAAGGTGCCTGGTGCACCTGAGATGGTGCCCTTCAACACCCTGTCCTAAGGTGCCTGGTGCCCCTGGGATGGTGCCCTTCTACTCCTTGTCCTAAGGTGCCTGGTGCACCTGGGATGGTGCCCTTCTACTCCCTGTCCTAAGGTGCCTGGTGCACCTGGGACGGTGCCCTTCTACTCCCTGCCCTAAGGTGCCTGGTGCACCTGGGATGGTGCCCTTCTACTCCCTGTCCTAAGGTGCCTGGTGCACCTGGGATGGTGCCCTTCTACTCCCTGTCCTAAGGTGCCTGGTGCACCTGGGATGGTGCCCTTCTACTCCCTGCCCTATGGTGCCTGGTGCACCTGAGATGGTGCCCTTCCACACCCTGTCCTAAGGTGCCTGGTGCACCTGAGATGGTGCCCTTCAACACCCTGTCCTAAGGTGCATGGTGCACCTGAGATGGTGCCCTTCTACACCCTGTCCTAAGGTGCATGGTGCACCTGAGATGGTGCCCTTCAACACCCTGTCCTAAGGTGCATGGTGCACCTGAGATGGTGCCCTTCCACACCCTGCCCTAAGGTGCCTGGTGCACCTGGGACGGTGCCCTTCTACTCCCTGTCCTTAGGTGCCTGGTGCACCTGGGATGGTGCCCTTCAACACCCTGTCCTAAGGTGCCTGGTGCACCTGAGATGGTGCCCTTCAACACCCTGTCCTAAGGTGCCTGGTGCACCTGAGATGGTGCCCTTCAACACCCTGTCCTAAGGTGCATGGTGCACCTGAGATGGTGCCCTTCCACACCCTGCCCTAAGGTGCCTGGTGCACCTGGGGCAGTGCCCTTCTACTCCCTGCCCTAAGGTGCCTGTGCACCTGAGATGGTGCCCTTCTACACCCTGTCCAAAGGTGCCTGGTGCACCTGAGATGGTGCCCTTCTACACCCTGTCCTAAGGTGCATGGTGCACCTGAGATGGTGCCCTTCAACACCCTGTCCTTAGGTGCCTGGTACACCTGAGATGGTGCCCTTCTACTCCCTGTCCTAAGGTGCCTGGTGCACCTGAGATGGTGCCCTTCTACTCCCTGTCCTAAGGTGCCTGGTGCACCTGAGATGCTGCCTTTCTGCACCCTGTCCTAAGGTGCCTGGTGCACCTGAGATGGTGCCCTTCTACTCCCTGCCCGAAGATGCCTTGAGCACCTGGAATGGTGCCCTTGTACACCCTGCCCTAAGGTGCCTGGTGCACCTGGGACGGTGCCCTTCTACACCCTGTCCTAAGGTGCCTGGTGCACCTAGGATGGTGCCCTTCTACTCCCTGCCCTAAGATGCCTGGTGCACCTGGGATGGTGCCCTTCTACACCCTGTCCTAAGGTGCCTGGTGCACCTGGGACGGTGCCCTTCTACACCCTGTCCTAAGGTGCCTGGTGCACCTGGGATGGTGCCCTTCAACACCCTGTCCTAAAGTGCCTGGTGCACCTGGGATAGTGCCCTTCTACTCCGTGTCCTAAGGTGCCTGGTGCACCTGGGATTGTGCCCTTCTACTCCCTGTCCTAAGGTGCTTGGTGCACCTGAGATGGTGCCCTTCAACACCCTGCCCTAAGGTGCCTGGTGCACCTGGGACAGTGCCCTTCTACTCCCTGTCCTAAGGTGCCTGGTGCACCTGAGATGGTGCCCTTCAACACCCTGCCCTAAGGTGCCTGGTGCACCTGGAACGGTGCCCTTCTACTCCCTGTCCTAAGGTGCCTGGTGCACCTGAGATGGTGCCCTTCTACACCCTGCCCTTAGGTGCCTGGTGCACCTGGGATGGTGCCCTTCTACACCCTGTCCTAAGGTGCCTGGTGCACCTGAGATGGTGCCCTTCAACACCCTGTCCTAAGGTGCCTGGTGCACCTGAGATGGTGCCCTTCAGCACCCTGTCTGTTGGACAGGCCACGTGACGGGCCGCTCTCCCCCGGCTCGACCAAGCCCGAGCCAGTCATACAAGCACCACACCCCACCATTGCACGTCCTACGTCCCCTCAGGGACACCTGCCCCCGAGCATGATAACCTCGTGGGTCCGATCCACGGCCGACCCACGCGCCCAGCCCGGGCCGCCATCTTGGACACTTCGCCACGAGGCCGCCTGGCCCCCGATCGACCTCAACCCTGGGCCTAGCCCGGCCTCAGACATTCCGGCACCACCCTCCACCCAGGAGGTGAGCGAGCTACTTGGCCAGTCAATGGGAGAAAGAGGTGTCGATGGTTCTCCCCCGGCCAGTGCCGCTCGCCCATCGCCTCCCCGGGCGCTGGCTCCACCCCCCTGCTGGGTGTCTGGACTCCCTCATCCCGGACCTCCCGACCTCCAAGTGCGAGGGTCCGGACATCAAAGCACGCCAGCCCTATAACTGGGGCAGCTCCAGAACAGGAAGGCAGTTGTATCTTGGAGTCGAGAGACGAAAGAAGAACTCATCCTGGACGGACTACTGGCGCTGCCGTAGCTCTGTCCTGTGCACCATCATCCTGCCTGTTGGCGCTGCCACAGCCGTCGTAACCTTCATCCTTCACCGTCGTCCGGATCTGCTGGCGAGGCCGCGGACCGTTGTAACTGTCATCTGCATCGGGACCTGCTTGGCTTCTCCACGGCCCGTCGACCATCCTTCATCCATATCGGGACCTGCTTGGCTTCTCCACGGCCCGCCGACCACCCTTCATCCATCTCGGGACCTGTTTGGCTCCTCCACGGCCCGATCAGCAACCACGCCGAGCTCGAGGATTGAGAGCTATTGAACTCATTGGTAACTAAGACTGTCCCGCTACCCTTTTCCTCAACCAGAGATCAGAACCGAGGGGACCCCTGAGTCCAGACCTCCTTGTATTATATCAACGTAACCTAAGAAGTGCATATAAAGTCTCGTTAACCTTCAATCTTGTGTGGTGTCCGTCTGTGGGGGGGAAGTTACTTATCTGTACAGTCGTTGGAGACGGCTCTCCCTGGAGACCTCTCCCCGTAATCTCGGCCGACCCTCCCGGTCCGTCTAACATTGGTGGCCAGCGGCGCGATCCGAATCACCGCATAACGTACAGAGAGTAGCTCACCCCACAACGAACAACAATGTCGACTAAAGAGAGCGGATCAACTGAGAAGTTCCAAATGGAAAAGCTAGAGGAATACAGCCATCGTGAACTAAAGCAGTTCTGCATCGAACTAGGTATCGCTACCACCGGACTAAGTACCAAGGACGATTTTAAGCATGCCCTAGAATCTTGGGCAGAGACCGGGGATGTCGAAGCCCCGGAGCAAAGCACCGCGAAAAAGACCAACACGGCCCCTGAAGAGCAAAGAACGGGTCTCTCGCAAGACGAGATCCAAGAAAGAGAAAAAGCCCGACTACACGAACTTGAAATGGCCCGACTCAAGATGGACATAGAACTCAAATTGGCCGAGCAAAAAATAAACTTAGAGCACCTTCGCCTCCGAGAAGAAAGAGAGGAGAAACAGAGGCAAAGGGAGCTCGAGGAAAAAAGACTAACGTACGAGCACGAGCGGAACCTAGCCGAGATCAACCTGCGCAAACAGAATAAAGAATTAGGGGTGCCCGACAGACCGTCCACCCCCGGGACCACGGACAAAAAAGTGCACATCCCCAAGGATGTGGTCCGAGAATATTTTCGAGAAGACGACATCCAGCAATGGTTTAAAGCATATGAAATCGCGATGACTGCGCACCGGATCGATAGAGCCGACTGGGGAGCCGGCCTATGGGGCAAATTCCTCAATGAGGGCCGCGATACTCTGTTACAGCTCCCAGACCACCAGATGACCTCCTACGACCATATGAAAGCGGCCCTCCTCACTCGCTATGGCCTCACGCCCGAGATGTACCGTCAGAGGTTCCGAGACTGCACACGCATTCCAGGTACAACTTGGGTGGACTATGTAACGTACTTTAGCCGAGCCTTCGAAGGCTGGATCAGAGGGAACAACGTCACGACCTACGAGCAGTTGTTCAATCTGATGGTATGGGAGCATCTGTCCAACAACTGCTTCATTGAACTACGCCAACACCTCCTCGACAGCAAGTTAACCGATCCCCGGCAGCTCGCAGCCGAAGCTGACCGGTGGGAGATCACCCGAGTGGGCCGGAATGGGTCCTACGAGCAGAACAGGAACAACAATGGTCACCACCGATCCAGAGGAGGAGGAGGGGGCCAAGGACGAGGAAGAGACAACACTCCGGCCGCCCCCACTACCAGCACCACCCCCCCGGCCAACCGGGGCAGCACCCCGGCGCGACCGGGATACAGAGCCAATGTTACATGTCACCGATGCCAACGAGTCGGCCACTATGCAAATGACCCAAGCTGCCCGCAGTATCAGAGCCCAAGACCCCGCCAGGTGACCGCCGCGGCACTAGGGGAAGAACAGATCTCCGAGGAACAAGAAACAGACGAGCAAGAGTATCAAGGGTGGGAGCCAGCCGCCATGACTCTCGCGTGCTTAGGGGGAAGAGACATGGTCCCGCGGGTCCCCCTACCCGCTAACACCCAGAAGTACGGCCAATGGGTGAGCATCAATGGACAACGGGCCGAAGCCCTTCGAGACACCGGGGCCAGTGTGACAGCCGTCCGCTGTCATCTGGTGACCCCAGAGCAATATCTACCGAACATTCTCTGCCCTGTACGATCAGCCGACAACTCGGAGAGTCTGTGTCGGATGGCCTGCGTCCCCTTTGAATGGGGAGGGGTCTCCGGCATGTTGAAAGTAACGGTCCGAGACGACGCCCCCGTGGACTGCCTCCTCGGAAATGACCTGGAAAGCTCCCCGTGGGCAGCCGTGGAGCGAAAAGAACACTTGGGGATGTTGGGCGTCCCAGACTGGGCGTGCGTCACCACCCGGTCTATGGCCGCCCGTGCCAACCATCACCCGGAAGAACCAGAATGGCCGGCGCCTCCGCCGCCGGTCGCCCCCGCCGAGACCCCCGACCAGTGCATCCCCCTCGAACCTGCTCAACCTTCCGACCTTGCTAATCTCGACCAGTGGGCTCAAGAAGGGGGGCCCACACAAGAACAATTTCGTCAGGAGCAGAAGACCTGTCCCTCCCTTGAGGGACTCCGACAACAAGCGCTCGCCCAAAGCGCAGGGGATACCTCCGGAGCTCATTGGGTCTACTGGGACAATGACCTACTGTACAGCGAGCAACGAATCGCCGAGCTGGGGGCCAACCGAGTACTAGTGGTGCCACTCCGCTTTAGAGACTTCCTGCTAAATCTGGCCCACGATGTCCCCCTGGCAGGGCACCTGGGACAAGATAAAACCTACAGTCGCCTAGTGACCCACTTCTTCTGGCCAAAAATGAGAAACGATGTGCACCAGCATTGCCGATCTTGCCCCACGTGCCAAGCCAGTGGGAAGAGCGGCCGCAAATTAAAGGCCCCCCTGCAACCCTTTCCCGTAGTCACAACCCCATTTGAGAGGGTCGGAATAGACATTGTGGGACCCCTAGACCCACGTACAAGACAAGGCCATCGCTTCATCCTAGTACTAGTGGACCACGCCACCCGCTACCCTGAGGCTATTCCTCTCCGGACCGTCACAGCCCCAGTGGTCGGCAGGGCCCTGATGGGGATCTTCTCCCGTGTGGGGTTCCCCCGAGAAGTCGTCAGTGACAGAGGCACGAACTTTATTTCCAAATACATGAAGTCCCTCTGGCAACAGTGTGGGGTCACCTACCGCTTCACGACCCCCTATCACCCCCAAGGAAACGGACTTGTTGAACGGTTCAATCGCACACTAAAAGGGATGATCGGGGGATTGGAAGAACCCCTCCGTCGCCAGTGGGACGTGCTGCTGCCGTGCCTCCTCTTCGCCTACCGGGAGGTCCCACAGAAGTCCCTAGGCTTCAGCCCATTCGAGCTGCTCTATGGGCACCCAGTACGGGGGCCACTCAGCCTGATCAAAGAAGGCTGGGAGTTGCCTCCGGCCAAGAGTCCTCCAGATGTCTTCCGGTACCTCCTCACCCTCCGCAACCAGTCCCAGCGGTTCAGAGACCTAGCGAAAGCCAACCTAGAGGCCAGTCAAGAGGACATGAAGAGATGGTATGACCAGAACGCCTCATCTATTGAATTCGAGCCGGGGCAACAGGTCTGGGTAATGTCCCCCACAGAACCGTGCGCCCTCCAAGACAAATGGACGGGACCCTTCAAGGTAATCGAGCGCAAGGGACCCGCCACCTATCTGATCGATATGGAGTCCGCCCGGAATCCGCTCCGAGTCCTCCACACCAACAGACTGAAACCCCACTTTGCACGAACAGAACTCAGCCTCTTGATGGCCACAGACAACGGGGTTGAGGACGACTCCGAGCCTCTCCCTGACCTCTTGCGGACCCAGGAGCAAGACGGCTCCGTGGATGGGGTCCGACTCTCGGAGACCCTCACCCAGGAACAACGCCAAGAGTGCCAAGCCCTCCTATCACGATTTGCCAGCCTGTTCTCCCTCACCCCAGGTGTCACTTCCTGGTGTGTGCACGATGTGGACACCGGAGACAGCCCTCCTATCCGCCACCGGGCCTACCGCGTACCTGATCGGGTACGGGCCTGCATCCAGGCGGAAGTAACTAAGATGCTCACGCTCGGGGTCATCGAGCCCTCCGACAGTCCATGGGCCAGCCCGGTCGTACTGGTCCCCAAAGCAGCCGCCCCCGGAACCACACCCGAACTCCGGTTCTGTGTCGACTACCGGGGCCTGAATGAAGTCACCAGAACGGACGCACACCCCATCCCCCGGGCAGATGAACTGGTCGACCGAATGGGCGCTGCCCGTTACCTCAGCATCTTCGATCTAACGGCAGGCTATTGGCAGATCGGTCTCACACCCCGAGCACAAGAACGTTCTGCCTTCTCCACCCCCGATGGCCACTATCACTTCACGGTCATGCCCTTCGGCATGAAAAATGCCCCAGCGACTTTCCAACGGCTCGTCAATCAGGTCCTGGCGGGGCTCGAAGAGTTCAGCGCCGCCTACCTGGACGACATCGCTGTGTACAGCCACCACTGGACCGAGCACCTCCACCACCTCCAGGCAGTGTTGCAAGCCCTTCAGCGAGCTGGCCTCACGATCAAGGCCAGCAAATGTCAAATTGGACAAGGGTCAGTGACCTACCTCGGACACCAAGTGGGAAGCGGTCTAGTGGCCCCTCTTCAACTGAAAATTGCCGCCATCCAGAACTGGCAACCCCCTAACACTCAAACTGAGGTGCGAGCCTTCCTGGGCCTCACGGGCTACTACCGAAGGTTCGTGAAAGACTATGGTACCATCGTGGGGCCTCTCACCGAACTCACGTCGAAAAATCAGCCCAAGAAGGTGAACTGGACCCCAGAGTGTCAAGCGGCCTTCGAACAGCTAAAGGCCGCCATGTGTTCCGCTCCTGTACTCCAGGCCCCAGACTACAGCCGGGAGTTCGTCGTCCAGACGGACGCCTCCGACCAGGGCATTGGGGCGGTCCTGTCCCAGGTGAACACCGAAGGCCTTGATCAACCGGTGGCCTTCATCAGCCGGAGACTCCTACCACGGGAGCAACGCTGGAGCACCATAGAGAGGGAAGCCTTCGCTGTGGTATGGGCCCTCAAGAAGCTCCGACCCTACCTTTTTGGCACCCACTTCCGGGTGCAGACTGACCACCGACCCCTGCAGTGGTTGATGCATATGCGGGGGGAAAACCCAAAACTGCTACGCTGGTCCATCTCCTTGCAAGGTATGGACTTTACCGTTGAACACCGGCCTGGGTCTGACCACGCCAACGCGGATGGCCTGTCCCGGTTTTTCCGCCTCGACGAAGAGAGTCCCCAAGAGGATGGGTAACTCTCCCCGCCTTCAGCTGGGGGGGACGCATGTTGGACAGGCCACGTGACGGGCCGCTCTCCCCCGGCTCGACCAAGCCCGAGCCAGTCATACAAGCACCACACCCCACCATTGCACGTCCTACGTCCCCTCAGGGACACCTGCCCCCGAGCATGATAACCTCGTGGGTCCGATCCACGGCCGACCCACGCGCCCAGCCCGGGCCGCCATCTTGGACACTTCGCCACGAGGCCGCCTGGCCCCCGATCGACCTCAACCCTGGGCCTAGCCCGGCCTCAGACATTCCGGCACCACCCTCCACCCAGGAGGTGAGCGAGCTACTTGGCCAGTCAATGGGAGAAAGAGGTGTCGATGGTTCTCCCCCGGCCAGTGCCGCTCGCCCATCGCCTCCCCGGGCGCTGGCTCCACCCCCCTGCTGGGTGTCTGGACTCCCTCATCCCGGACCTCCCGACCTCCAAGTGCGAGGGTCCGGACATCAAAGCACGCCAGCCCTATAACTGGGGCAGCTCCAGAACAGGAAGGCAGTTGTATCTTGGAGTCGAGAGACGAAAGAAGAACTCATCCTGGACGGACTACTGGCGCTGCCGTAGCTCTGTCCTGTGCACCATCATCCTGCCTGTTGGCGCTGCCACAGCCGTCGTAACCTTCATCCTTCACCGTCGTCCGGATCTGCTGGCGAGGCCGCGGACCGTTGTAACTGTCATCTGCATCGGGACCTGCTTGGCTTCTCCACGGCCCGTCGACCATCCTTCATCCATATCGGGACCTGCTTGGCTTCTCCACGGCCCGCCGACCACCCTTCATCCATCTCGGGACCTGTTTGGCTCCTCCACGGCCCGATCAGCAACCACGCCGAGCTCGAGGATTGAGAGCTATTGAACTCATTGGTAACTAAGACTGTCCCGCTACCCTTTTCCTCAACCAGAGATCAGAACCGAGGGGACCCCTGAGTCCAGACCTCCTTGTATTATATCAACGTAACCTAAGAAGTGCATATAAAGTCTCGTTAACCTTCAATCTTGTGTGGTGTCCGTCTGTGGGGGGGAAGTTACTTATCTGTACAGTCGTTGGAGACGGCTCTCCCTGGAGACCTCTCCCCGTAATCTCGGCCGACCCTCCCGGTCCGTCTAACACTGTCCTAAGGTGCCTGGTGCACCTGAGATGGTGCCCTTCTACACCCTGTCCTAAGGTGCCTGGTGCACCTGGGATGGTGCCCTTCAACACCCTGTCCTAAGGTGCCTGGTGCACCTGAGATGGTGCCCTTCTACTCCCTGTCCTAAGGTGCCTGGTGCACCTGGGATGCTGCCCTTCTACGCGTTGTCGTAGGGTGCCTGGTGCACCTGGGACGGTGCCCTTCAACACCCTGCCCTGAGGTGCCTGGTGCACCTGGGACGGTGCCCTTCTACTCCCTGTCCTAAGGTGCCTGGTGCACCTGAGATGGTGCCCTTCTACTCCCTGCCCTATGGTGCCTGGTGCACCTGAGATGGTGCCCTTCCACACCCTGTCCTAAGGTGCCTGGTGCACCTGAGATGGTGCCCTTCAACACCCTGTCCTAAGGTGCATGGTGCACCTGAGATGGTGCCCTTCTACACCCTGTCCTAAGGTGCATGGTGCACCTGAGATGGTGCCCTTCTACACCCTGCACTAAGGTGCCTGGTGCACCTGGGATGGTGCCCTTCTACTCCCTGTCCTAAGGTGCCTGGTGCACCTGAGATGGTGCCCTTCTACACCCTGTCCTAAGGTGCCTGGTGCACCTGAGATGGAGCCCTTCTACACCATGTCCTAAGGTGCCTGGTGCATCTGAGATGGTGCCCTTCTACACCCTGTCATAAGGTGCCTGGTGCACCTGAGATGGTGCCCTTCAACACCCTGTCCTAAGGTGCCTGGTGCACCTGGGATGGTGCCCTTCTACTCCCTGTCCTAAGGTGCCTGGTGCACCTGGGATGGTGCCCTTCTACTCCCTGTCCTAAGGTGCCTGGTGCACCTGGGATGGTGCCCTTCTACTCCCTGTCCTAAGGTGCCTGGTGCACCTGGGATGGTGCCCTTCTACTCCCTGTCCTAAGGTGCCTGGTGCACCTGAGATGGTGCCCTTCAACACCCTGTCCTAAGGTGCATGGTGCACCTGAGATGGTGCCCTTCCACACCCTGCCCTAAGGTGCCTGGTGCACCTGGGACGGTGCCCTTCTACTCCCTGTCCTAAGGTGCCTGGTGCACCTGGGATGGTGCCCTTCAACACCCTGTCCTAAGGTGCCTGGTGCACCTGAGATGGTGCCCTTCAACACCCTGTCCTAAGGTGCCTGGTGCACCTGGGATGGTGCCCTTCTACACCCTGTCCTAAGGTGCATGGTGCACCTGAGATGGTGCCCTTCCACACCCTGCCCTAAGGTGCCTGGTGCACCTGAGATGGTGCCCTTCAACACCCTGTCCTAAGGTCCCTGGTGCACCTGGGACGGTGCCCTTCTACACCCTGTCCTAAGGTGCCTGGTGCACCTGGGATGGTGCCCTTCAACACCCTGTCCTAAAGTGCCTGGTGCACCTGGGATAGTGCCCTTCTACTCCGTGTCCTAAGGTGCCTGGTGCACCTGGGATTGTGCCCTTCTACTCCCTGTCCTAAGGTGCTTGGTGCACCTGAGATGGTGCCCTTCAACACCCTGCCCTAAGGTGCCTGGTGCACCTGGGACAGTGCCCTTCTACTCCCTGTCCTAAGGTGCCTGGTGCACCTGAAATGGTGCCCTTCAACACCATGCCCTAAGGTGCCTGGTGCACCTGGAACGGTGCCCTTCTACTCCCTGTCCTAAGGTGCCTGGTGCACCTGAGATGGTGCCCTTCTACACCCTGCCCTTAGGTGCCTGGTGCACCTGGGATGGTGCCCTTCTACACCCTGTCCTAAGGTTTCTGGTGCACCTGAGATGGTGCCCTTCAACACCCTGTCCTAAGGTGCCTGGTGCACCTGAGATGGTGCCCTTCAACACCCTGTCCTAAGGTGCCTGGTGCACCTGAGATGGTGCCCTTCTACACCCTGTCCTAAGGTGCCTGGTGCACCTGGGATGGTGCCCTTCAACACCATGTCCTAAGGTGCCTAGTGCACCTGAGATGGTACCCTTCTACTCCCTGTCCTAAGGTGCCTGGTGCACCTGGGATGCTGCCCTTCTACGCGTTGTCGTAAGGTGCCTGGTGCACCTGGGACGGTACCCTTCAACACCCTGCCCTAAGGTGCCTGGTGCACCTGGGACGGTGCCCTTCTACACCCTGTCCTAAGGTGCCTGGTGCACCTGAGATGGTGCCCTTCTACTCCCTGCCCTATGGTGCCTGGTGCACCTGAGATGGTGCCATTCCACACCCTGTCCTAAGGTGCCTGGTGCACCTGAGATGGTGCCCTTCAACACCCTGTCCTAAGGTGCATGGTGCACCTGAGATGGTGCCCTTCTACACCCTGTCCTAAGGTGCCTGGTGCATCTGAGATGGTGCCCTCAACACCCTGTCCTAAGGTGCATGGTGCCCTGAGATGGTGCCCTTCTACACCCTGTCCTAAGGTGCATGGTGCACCTGAGATGGTGCCCTTCTACCCCCTGCACTAAGGTGCCTGGTGCACCTGGGATGGTGCCCTTCTACTCCCTGTCCTAAGGTGCCTGGTGCACCTGAGATGGTGCCCTTCTACACCCTGTCCTAAGGTGCCTGGTGCACCTGAGATGGTGCCCTTCTACACCCTGTCCTAAGGTGCCTGGTGCATCTGAGATGGTGCCCTTCTACACCCTGTCCTAAGGTGCCTGGTGCACCTGAGATGGTGCCCTTCAACACCCTGTCCTAAGGTGCCTGGTGCACCTGGGATGGTGCCCTTCTACTCCCTGTCCTAAGGTGCCTGGTGCACCTGGGATGGTGCCCTTCTACTCCCTGTCCTAAGGTGCCTGGTGCACCTGGGACGGTGCCCTTCTACTCCCTGCCCTAAGGTGCCTGGTGCACCTGGGATGGTGCCCTTCTACTCCCTGTCCTAAGGTGCCTGGTGCACCTGGGATGGTGCCCTTCTACTCCCTGTCCTAAGGTGCCTGGTGCACCTGGGATGGTGCCCTTCTACTCCCCGTCCTAAGGTGCCTGGTGCACCTGAGATGGTGCCCTTCAACACCCTGTCCTAAGGTGCATGGTGCACCTGAGATGGTGCCCTTCCACACCCTGCCCTAAGGTGCCTGGTGCACCTGGGACGGTGCCCTTCTACTCCCTGTCCTAAGGTGCCTGGTGCACCTGGGATGGTGCCCTTCAACACCCTGTCCTAAGGTGCCTGGTGCACCTGAGATGGTGCCCTTCAACACCCTGTCCTAAGGTGCCTGGTGCACCTGAGATGGTGCCCTTCAACACCCTGTCCTAAGGTGCCTGGTGCACCTGAGATGGTGCCCTTCCACACCCTGCCCTAAGGTGCCTGGTGCACCTGAGATGGTGCCCTTCAACACCCTGTCCTAAGGTGCCTGGTGCACCTGGGACGGTGCCTTTCTACACCCTGTCCTAAGGTGCCTGGTGCACCTCGGATGGTGCCCTTCAACACCCTGTCCTAAAGTGCCTGGTGCACCTGGGATAGTGCCCTTCTACTCCGTGTCCTAAGGTGCCTGGTGAACCTGGGATTGTGCCCTTCTACTCCCTGTCCTAAGGTGCTTGGTGCACCTGAGATGGTGCCCTTCAACACCCTGCCCTAAGGTGCCTGGTGCACCTGGGACAGTGCCCTTCTACTCCCTGTCCTAAGGTGCCTGGTGTACCTGAGATGGTGCCCTTCAACACCCTGCCCTAAGGTGCCTGGTGCACCTGGAACGGTGCCCTTCTACTCCCTGTCCTAAGGTGCCTGGTGCACCTGAGATGGTGCCCTTCTACGCCCTGCCCTTAGGTGCCTGGTGCACCTGGGATGGTGCCCTTCTACACCCTGTCCTAAGGTGCCTGGTGCACCTGAGATGGTGCCCTTCAACACCCTGTCCTAAGGTGCCTGGTGCACCTGAGATGGTGCCCTTCAACACCCTGTCCTTAGGTGCCTGGTGCACCTGAGATGGTGCCCTTCTACACCCTGTCCTAAGGTGCCTGGTGCACCTGGGATGGTGCCCTTCAACACCCTGTCCTAAGGTGCCTAGTGCACCTGAGATGGTGCCCTTCTACTCCCTGTCCTAAGGTGCCTGGTGCACCTGGGATGCTGCCCTTCTACGCGTTGTCCTAAGGTGCCTAGTGCACCTGGGACGGTGCCCTTCAACACCCTGCCCTAAGGTGCCTGGTGCACCTGGGACGGTGCCCTTCTACTCCCTGTCCTAAGGTGCCTGGTGCACCTGAGATGGTGCCCTTCTACTCCCTGCCCTATGGTGCCTGGTGCACCTGAGATGGTGCCCTTCCACACCCTGTCCTAAGGTGCCTGGTGCACCTGAGATGGTGCCCTTCAACACCCTGTCCTAAGGTGCATGGTGCACCTGAGATGGTGCCCTTCTACACCCTGTCCTAAGGTGCATGGTGCACCTGAGATGGTGCCCTTCTACACCCTGCACTAAGGTGCCTGGTGCACCTGGGATGGTGCCCTTCTACTCCCTGTCCTAAGGTGCCTGGTGCACCTGAGATGGTGCCCTTCTACACCCTGTCCTAAGGTGCCTGGTGCACCTGAGATGGTGCCCTTCTACACCCTGTCCTAAGGTGCCTGGTGCATCTGAGATGGTGCCCTCAACACCCTGTCCTAAGGTGCATGGTGCACCTGAGATGGTGCCCTTCTACACCCTGTCCTTAGGTGCCTGGTGCATCTGGGACAGTGCCCTTCTACTCCCTGCCCTATGGTACCTGGTGCACCTGAGATGGTGCCCTTCTACACCCTGTCCTAAGGTGCCTGGTGCACCTGAGATGGTGCCCTTCTACACCCTGTCCTAAGGTGCCTGGTGCATCTGAGATGGTGCCCTTCAACACCCTGTCCTAAGGTGCATGGTGCACCTGAGATGGTGCCCTTCTATACCCTGTCCTAAGGTGCCTGGTGCACCTGGGATGGTGCCCTTCTACTCCCTGTCCTAAGGTGCCTGTTGCACCTGGGATGGTGCCCTTCTACTCCCTGTCCTAAGGTGCCTGGTGCACCTGGGACGGTGCCCTTCTACTCCCTGCCCTAAGGTGCCTGGTGCACCTGGGATGGTGCCCTTCTACATCCTGTCCTAAAGTGCCTGGTGCACCTGGGATGGTGCCCTTCTACACCCTGTCCTAAGGTGCCTGGTGCATCTGAGATGGTGCCCTTCAACACCCTGTCCTAAGGTGCCTGGTGCACCTGAGATGGTGCCCTTCAACACCCTTTCCTAAGGTGCCTGGTGCACCTGAGATGATGCCCTTCTACACCCTGTCCTAAGGTGCCTGGTGCACCTGGGATTCACCTGAGATGGTGCCCTTCAACACCCTGCCCTAAGGTGCCTGGTGCACCTGGGACGGAGCCCTTCTACTCCCTGTCCTAAGGTGCCTGGTGCACCTGGGATGGTGCCCTTCTACTCCCTGTCCTAAGGTGCCTGGTGCACCTGGGACGGTGCCCTTCTACTCCCTGTCCTAAGGTGCCTGGTGCACATGGGATGGTGCCCTTCTACTCCCTGTTCTAAGGTGCCTGGTGCACCTGAGATGGTGCCCTTCAACACCCTGTCCTAAAGGTGCCTGGTGCACCTGGGATGGTGCCCTTCTACTCCCTGTTCTAAGGTGCCTGGTGCACCTGAGATGGTGCCCTTCAACACCCTGTCCTAAGGTGCCTGGTGCACCTGAGATGGTGACCTTCAACACCCTGTCCTAAGGTTGCATGGTGCACCTGAGATGGTGCCCTTCTACACCCTGCCCTAAGGTGCCTGGTGCACCTGGGACGGTGCCCTTCTTGTCCCTGTCCTAAGCTGCCTGGTGCACCTGGGATGGTGCACTTCTACTCCCTGTCCTAAGGTGCCTGGTGCACCTGGGATGGTGCCCTTTTACTCCCTGTCCTAAGTTGCATGGTGCACCTGAGATGGTGCCCTTCAACACCCTGTCCTAAGGTGCCTGGTGCACATGAGATGGTGCCCTTCTACTCCCTGTCCTAAGGTGGCTGGTGCACCTGAGATGGTGCCCTTCAACACCCTGTCCTAAGGTGCCTGGTGCACCTGAGATGGTGCCCTTCTACTCCTTGTCCTAAGGTGCCTGGTGCACCTGAGACGGTGCCCTTCCATACCCTGTCCTAAGGTGCCTTGTGCACCTGAGATGGTGCCCTTCTACTCCCTGTCCTAAGGTGCCTGGTGCACCTGGGACGGTGCCCTTTTTTCCCTGTCCTAAGGTGCCTGGTGCACTTGGGACGGTGCCCTTCTACTCCCTGTCCTAAGGTGCCTGGTGCACCTGAGATGGTGCCCTTCCACACCCTGCCCTAAGGTGCCTGGTGCACCTGGGACAGGGCCCTTCTACTCCCTGCCCTAAGATGCCTGGTGCACCTGGGATGGTGCCCTTCTACACCCTGTCCTAAGGTGCCTGGTGCACCTGGGACGGTGCCCTTCTACACCCTGTCCTAAGGTGCCTGGTGCACCTGGGATGGTGCCCTTCAACACCCTGTCCTAAAGTGCCTGGTGCACCTGGGATAGTGCCCTTCTACTCCGTGTCCTAAGGTGCCTGGTGCACCTGGGATTGTGCCCTTCTACTCCCTGTCCTAAGGTGCTTGGTGCACCTGAGATGGTGCCCTTCAACACCCTGCCCTAAGGTGCCTGGTGCACCTGGGACAGTGCCCTTCTACTCCCTGTCCTAAGGTGCCTGGTGCACCTGAGATGGTGCCCTTCAACACCCTGCCCTAAGGTGCCTGGTGCACCTGGAACGGTGCCCTTCTACTCCCTGTCCTAAGGTGCCTGGTGCACCTGAGATGGTGCCCTTCTACACCCTGCCCTTAGGTGCCTGGTGCACCTGGGATGGTGCCCTTCTACACCCTGTCCTAAGGTGCCTGGTGCACCTGAGATGGTGCCCTTCAACACCCTGTCCTAAGGTGCCTGGTGCACCTGAGATGGTGCCCTTCAACACCCTGTCCTAAGGTGCCTGGTGCACCTGAGATGGTGCCCTTCTACACCCTGTCCTAAGGTGCCTGGTGCACCTGGGATGGTGCCCTTCAACACCCTGTTCTAAGGTGCCTGGTGCACCTGAGATGGTGCCCTTCTACTCCCTGTCCTAAGGTGCCTGGTGCACCTGGGATGCTGCCCTTCTACGCGTTGTCGTAGGGTGCCTGGTGCACCTGGGACGGTGCCCTTCAACACCCTGCCCTGAGGTGCCTGGTGCACCTGGGACGGTGCCCTTCTACTCCCTGTCCTAAGGTGCCTGGTGCACCTGAGATGGTGCCCTTCTACTCCCTGCCCTATGGTGCCTGGTGCACCTGAGATGGTGCCCTTCCACACCCTGTCCTAAGGTGCCTGGTGCACCTGAGATGGTGCCCTTCAACACCCTGTCCTAAGGTGCATGGTACACCTGAGATGGTGCCCTTCTACACCCTGTCCTAAGGTGCATGGTGCACCTGAGATGGTGCCCTTCTACACCCTGCACTAAGGTGCCTGGTGCACCTGGGATGGTGCCCTTCTACTCCCTGTCCTAAGGTGCCTGGTGCACCTGAGATGGTGCCCTTCTACACCCTGTCCTAAGGTGCCTGGTGCACCTGAGATGGAGCCCTTCTACACCATGTCCTAAGGTGCCTGGTGCATCTGAGATGGTGCCCTTCTACACCCTGTCATAAGGTGCCTGGTGCACCTGAGATGGTGCCCTTCAACACCCTGTCCTAAGGTGCCTGGTGCACCTGGGATGGTGCCCTTCTACTCCCTGTCCTAAGGTGCCTGGTGCACCTGGGATGGTGCCCTTCTACTCCCTGTCCTAAGGTGCCTGGTGCACCTGGGATGGTGCCCTTCTACTCCCTGTCCTAAGGTGCCTGGTGCACCTGGGATGGTGCCCTTCTACTCCCTGTCCTAAGGTGCCTGGTGCACCTGAGATGGTGCCCTTCAACACCCTGTCCTAAGGTGCATGGTGCACCTGAGATGGTGCCCTTCCACACCCTGCCCTAAGGTGCCTGGTGCACCTGGGACGGTGCCCTTCTACTCCCTGTCCTAAGGTGCCTGGTGCACCTGGGATGGTGCCCTTCGACACCCTGTCCTAAGGTGCCTGGTGCACCTGAGATGGTGCCCTTCAACACCCTGTCCTAAGGTGCCTGGTGCACCTGAGATGGTGCCCTTCAACACCCTGTCCTAAGGTGCATGGTGCACCTGAGATGGTGCCCTTCCACACCCTGCCCTAAGGTGCCTGGTGCACCTGAGATGGTGCCCTTCAACACCCTGTCCTAAGGTCCCTGGTGCACCTGGGACGGTGCCCTTCTACACCCTGTCCTAAGGTGCCTGGTGCACCTGGGATGGTGCCCTTCAACACCCTGTCCTAAAGTGCCTGGTGCACCTGGGATAGTGCCCTTCTACTCCGTGTCCTAAGGTGCCTGGTGCACCTGGGATTGTGCCCTTCTACTCCCTGTCCTAAGGTGCTTGGTGCACCTGAGATGGTGCCCTTCAACACCCTGCCCTAAGGTGCCTGGTGCACCTGGGACAGTGCCCTTCTACTCCCTGTCCTAAGGTGCCTGGTGCACCTGAAATGGTGCCCTTCAACACCCTGCCCTAAGGTGCCTGGTGCACCTGGAACGGTGCCCTTCTACTCCCTGTCCTAAGGTGCCTGGTGCACCTGAGATGGTGCCCTTCTACACCCTGCCCTTAGGTGCCTGGTGCACCTGGGATGGTGCCCTTCTACACCCTGTCCTAAGGTTTCTGGTGCACCTGAGATGGTGCCCTTCAACACCCTGTCCTAAGGTGCCTGGTGCACCTGAGATGGTGCCCTTCAACACCCTGTCCTAAGGTGCCTGGTGCACCTGAGATGGTGCCCTTCTACACCCTGTCCTAAGGTGCCTGGTGCACCTGGGATGGTGCCCTTCAACACCCTGTCCTAAGGTGCCTAGTGCACCTGAGATGGTACCCTTCTACTCCCTGTCCTAAGGTGCCTGGTGCACCTGGGATGCTGCCCTTCTACGCGTTGTCGTAAGGTGCCTGGTGCACCTGGGACGGTGCCCTTCAACACCCTGCCCTAAGGTGCCTGGTGCACCTGGGACGGTGCCCTTCTACACCCTGTCCTAAGGTGCCTGGTGCACCTGAGATGGTGCCCTTCTACTCCCTGCCCTATGGTGCCTGGTGCACCTGAGATGGTGCCCTTCCACACCCTGTCCTAAGGTGCCTGGTGCACCTGAGATGGTGCCCTTCAACACCCTGTCCTAAGGTGCATGGTGCACCTGAGATGGTGCCCTTCTACACCCTGTCCTAAGGTGCCTGGTGCATCTGAGATGGTGCCCTCAACACCCTGTCCTAAGGTGCATGGTGCACCTGAGATGGTGCCCTTCTACACCCTGTCCTAAGGTGCATGGTGCACCTGAGATGGTGCCCTTCTACCCCCTGCACTAAGGTGCCTGGTGCACCTGGGATGGTGCCCTTCTACTCCCTGTCCTAAGGTGCCTGGTGCACCTGAGATGGTGCCCTTCTACACCCTGTCCTAAGGTGCCTGGTGCACCTGAGATGGTGCCCTTCTACACCCTGTCCTAAGGTGCCTGGTGCATCTGAGATGGTGCCCTTCTACACCCTGTCCTAAGGTGCCTGGTGCACCTGAGATGGTGCCCTTCAACACCCTGTCCTAAGGTGCCTGGTGCACCTGGGATGGTGCCCTTCTACTCCCTGTCCTAAGGTGCCTGGTGCACCTGGGATGGTGCCCTTCTACTCCCTGTCCTAAGGTGCCTGGTGCACCTGGGACGGTGCCCTTCTACTCCCTGCCCTAAGGTGCCTGGTGCACCTGGGATGGTGCCCTTCTACTCCCTGTCCTAAGGTGCCTGGTGCACCTGGGATGGTGCCCTTCTACTCCCTGTCCTAAGGTGCCTGGTGCACCTGGGATGGTGCCCTTCTACTCCCCGTCCTAAGGTGCCTGGTGCACCTGAGATGGTGCCCTTCAACACCCTGTCCTAAGGTGCATGGTGCACCTGAGATGGTGCCCTTCCACACCCTGCCCTAAGGTGCCTGGTGCACCTGGGACGGTGCCCTTCTACTCCCTGTCCTAAGGTGCCTGGTGCACCTGGGATGGTGCCCTTCAACACCCTGTCCTAAGGTGCCTGGTGCACCTGAGATGGTGCCCTTCAACACCCTGTCCTAAGGTGCCTGGTGCACCTGAGATGGTGCCCTTCAACACCCTGTCCTAAGGTGCCTGGTGCACCTGAGATGGTGCCCTTCCACACCCTGCCCTAAGGTGCCTGGTGCACCTGAGATGGTGCCCTTCAACACCCTGTCCTAAGGTGCCTGGTGCACCTGGGACGGTGCCTTTCTACACCCTGTCCTAAGGTGCCTGGTGCACCTGGGATGGTGCCCTTCAACACCCTGTCCTAAAGTGCCTGGTGCACCTGGGATAGTGCCCTTCTACTCCGTGTCCTAAGGTGCCTGGTGAACCTGGGATTGTGCCCTTCTACTCCCTGTCCTAAGGTGCTTGGTGCACCTGAGATGGTGCCCTTCAACACCCTGCCCTAAGGTGCCTGGTGCACCTGGGACAGTGCCCTTCTACTCCCTGTCCTAAGGTGCCTGGTGTACCTGAGATGGTGCCCTTCAACACCCTGCCCTAAGGTGCCTGGTGCACCTGGAACGGTGCCCTTCTACTCCCTGTCCTAAGGTGCCTGGTGCACCTGAGATGGTGCCCTTCTACGCCCTGCCCTTAGGTGCCTGGTGCACCTGGGATGGTGCCCTTCTACACCCTGTCCTAAGGTGCCTGGTGCACCTGAGATGGTGCCCTTCAACACCCTGTCCTAAGGTGCCTGGTGCACCTGAGATGGTGCCCTTCAACACCCTGTCCTTAGGTGCCTGGTGCACCTGAGATGGTGCCCTTCTACACCCTGTCCTAAGGTGCCTGGTGCACCTGGGATGGTGCCCTTCAACACCCTGTCCTAAGGTGCCTAGTGCACCTGAGATGGTGCCCTTCTACTCCCTGTCCTAAGGTGCCTGGTGCACCTGGGATGCTGCCCTTCTACGCGTTGTCCTAAGGTGCCTGGTGCACCTGGGACGGTGCCCTTCAACACCCTGCCCTAAGGTGCCTGGTGCACCTGGGACGGTGCCCTTCTACTCCCTGTCCTAAGGTGCCTGGTGCACCTGAGATGGTGCCCTTCTACTCCCTGCCCTATGGTGCCTGGTGCACCTGAGATGGTGCCCTTCCACACCCTGTCCTAAGGTGCCTGGTGCACCTGAGATGGTGCCCTTCAACACCCTGTCCTAAGGTGCATGGTGCACCTGAGATGGTGCCCTTCTACACCCTGTCCTAAGGTGCATGGTGCACCTGAGATGGTGCCCTTCTACACCCTGCACTAAGGTGCCTGGTGCACCTGGGATGGTGCCCTTCTACTCCCTGTCCTAAGGTGCCTGGTGCACCTGAGATGGTGCCCTTCTACACCCTGTCCTAAGGTGCCTGGTGCACCTGAGATGGTGCCCTTCTACACCCTGTCCTAAGGTGCCTGGTGCATCTGAGATGGTGCCCTCAACACCCTGTCCTAAGGTGCATGGTGCACCTGAGATGGTGCCCTTCTACACCCTGTCCTAAGGTGCCTGGTGCACCTGAGATGGTGCCCTTCTACACCCTGTCCTAAGGTGCCTGGTGCATCTGAGATGGTGCCCTCAACACCCTGTCCTAAGGTGCATGGTGCACCTGAGATGGTGCCCTTCTACACCCTGTCCTAAGGTGCCTGGTGCATCTGAGATGGTGCCCTCAACACCCTGTCCTAAGGTGCCTGGTGCACCTGAGATGGTGCCCTTCAACACCCTTTCCTAAGGTGCCTGGTGCACCTGAGATGATGCCCTTCTACACCCTGTCCTAAGGTGCCTGGTGCACCTGGGATTCACCTGAGATGGTGCCCTTCAACACCCTGCCCTAAGGTGCCTGGTGCACCTGGGACGGAGCCCTTCTACTCCCTGTCCTAAGGTGCCTGGTGCACCTGGGATGGTGCCCTTCTACTCCCTGTCCTAAGGTGCCTGGTGCACCTGGGACGGTGCCCTTCTACTCCCTGTCCTAAGGTGCCTGGTGCACATGGGATGGTGCCCTTCTACTCCCTGTTCTAAGGTGCCTGGTGCACCTGAGATGGTGCCCTTCAACACCCTGTCCTAAAGGTGCCTGGTGCACCTGGGATGGTGCCCTTCTACTCCCTGTTCTAAGGTGCCTGGTGCACCTGAGATGGTGCCCTTCAACACCCTGTCCTAAGGTGCCTGGTGCACCTGAGATGGTGACCTTCAACACCCTGTCCTAAGGTTGCATGGTGCACCTGAGATGGTGCCCTTCTACACCCTGCCCTAAGGTGCCTGGTGCACCTGGGACGGTGCCCTTCTTGTCCCTGTCCTAAGCTGCCTGGTGCACCTGGGATGGTGCACTTCTACTCCCTGTCCTAAGGTGCCTGGTGCACCTGGGATGGTGCCCTTTTACTCCCTGTCCTAAGGTGCCTGGTGCACCTGAGATGGTGCCCTTCAACACCCTGTCCTAAGGTGCCTGGTGCACATGAGATGGTGCCCTTCTACTCCCTGTCCTAAGGTGGCTGGTGCACCTGAGATGGTGCCCTTCAACACCCTGTCCTAAGGTGCCTGGTGCACCTGAGATGGTGCCCTTCTACTCCTTGTCCTAAGGTGCCTGGTGCACCTGAGATGGTGCCCTTCCATACCCTGTCCTAAGGTGCCTTGTGCACCTGAGATGGTGCCCTTCTACTCCCTGTCCTAAGGTGCCTGGTGCACCTGGGACGGTGCCCTTTTTTCCCTGTCCTAAGGTGCCTGGTGCACTTGGGACGGTGCCCTTCTACTCCCTGTCCTAAGGTGCCTGGTGCACCTGAGATGGTGCCCTTCCACACCCTGCCCTAAGGTGCCTGGTGCACCTGGGACAGGGCCCTTCTACTCCCTGCCCTAAGGTGCCTGGTGCACCTGAGATGGTGCCCTTCTACACCCTGTCCTAAGGTGCCTGGTGCACCTGAGATGGTGCCCTTCAACACCCTGTCCTAAGGTGCCTGTCGCACCTGAGATGGTGCCCTTCTACTCCCTGTCCTAAGGTGCCTGGTGCACCTGAGATGGTGCCCGTCAACACCCTGTCCTAAGGTGCCTGGTGCACCTGGGACGGTGCCCTTCTACACCCTGTCCTAAGGTGCCTGGTGCACCTGGGACGGTGCCCTTCTACTCCCTGTCCTAAGGTGCCTGGTGCACCTGAGATGGTGCCCTTCCACACCCTGCCCTAAGGTGCCTGGTGCACCTGGGATTGTGCCCTTCTACTCCCTGTCCTAAGGTGCCTGGTGCACCTGGGAAGGTGCCCTTCTACTCCCTGTCCTAAGGTGCCTGGTGCACCTGGGATGCTGCCCTTCTACGCGTTGTCGTAAGGTGCCTGGTGCACCTGGGACGGTGCCCTTCAACACCCTGCCCTAAGGTGCCTGGTGCACCTGGGACGGTGCCCTTCTACTCCCTGTCCTAAGGTGCCTGGTGCACCTGAGATGGTGCCCTTCTACTCCCTGCCCTATGGTGCCTGGTGCACCTGAGATGGTGCCCTTCCACACCCTGTCCTAAGGTGCCTAGTGCACCTGAGATGGTGCCCTTCAACACCCTGTCCTAAGGTGCATGGTGCACCTGAGATGGTGCCCTTCTACACCCTGTCCTAAGGTGCATGGTGCACCTGAGATGGTGCCCTTCTACACCCTGCACTAAGGTGCCTGGTGCACCTGGGATGGTTCCCTTCTACTCCCTGTCCTAAGGTGCCTGGTGCACCTGAGATGGTGCCCTTCTACACCCTGTCCTAAGCTGCCTGGTGCACCTGAGATGGTGCCCTTCTACACCCTGTCCTAAGGTTCCTTGTGCATCTGAGATGGTGCCCTCAACACCCTGTCCTAAGGTGCATGGTGCACCTGAGATGGTGCCCTTCTACACCCTGTCCTAAGGTGCCTGGTGCATCTGGGACAGTGCCCTTCTACTCCCTGCCCTATGGTACCTGGTGCACCTGAGATGGTGCCCTTCAACACCCTGTCCTAAGGTGCCTGGTGCACCTGAGATGGTGCCCTTCAACACCCTGTCCTAAGGTGCCTGGTGCACCTGAGATGGTGCCCTTCTACACCCTGTCCTAAGGTGCCTGGTGCACCTGGGATGGTGTCCTTCAACACCCTGTCCTAAGGTGCCTAGTGCACCTGAGATGGTGCCCTTCTACTCCCTGTCCTAAGGTGCCTGGTGCACCTGGGATGCAGCCCTTCTACGCGTTGTCGTAAGGTGCCTGGTGCACCTGGGACGGTGCCCTTCAACACCCTGCCCTAAGGTGCCTGGTGCACCTGGGACGGTGCCCTTCTACTCCCTGTCCTAAGGTGCCTGGCGCACCTGAGATGGTGCCCTTCTACTCCATGCCCTATGGTGCCTGGTGCACCTGAGATGGTGCCCTTCCACACCCTGTCCTAAGGTGCCTGGTGCACCTGAGATGGTGCCCTTCAACACCCTGTCCTAAGGTGCATGGTGCACCTGAGATGGTGCCCTTCTACACCCTGTCCTAAGGTGCATGGTGCACCTGAGATGGTGCCCTTCTACACCCTGCACTAAGGTGCCTGGTGCACCTGGGATGGTGCCCTTCTACTCCCTGTCCTAAGGTGCCTGGTGCACCTGAGATGGTGCCCTTCTACACCCTGTCCTAAGGTGCCTGGTGCACCTGAGATGGTGCCCTTCTACACCCTGTCCTAAGGTGCCTGGTGCATCTGAGATGGTGCCCTCAACACCCTGTCCTAAGGTGCATGGTGCACCTGAGATGGTGCCCTTCTACACCCTGTCCTAAGGTGCCTGGTGCATCTGGGACAGTGCCCTTCTACTCCCTGCCCTATGGTACCTGGTGCACCTGAGATGGTGCCCTTCTACACCCTGTCCTAAGGTGCCTGGTGCACCTGAGATGGTGCCCTTCTACGCCCTGTCCTAAGGTGCCTGGTGCATCTGAGATGGTGCCCTTCAACAGCCTGTCCTAAGGTGCATGGTGCACCTGAGATGGTGCCCTTCTATACCCTGTCCTAAGGTGCCTGGTGCACCTGGGATGGTGCCCTTCTACTCCCTGTCCTAAGGTGCCTGTTGCCCCTGGGATGGTGCCCTTCTACTCCCTGTCCTAGGGTGCCTGGTGCACCTGGGACGGTGCCCTTCTACTCCCTGCCCTAAAGTGCCTGGTGCACCTGGGATGGTGCCCTTCTACATCCTGTCCTAAAGTGCCTGGTGCACCTGGGATGGTGCCCTTCTACGCCCTGTCCTAAGGTGCCTGGTGCATCTGAGATGGTGCCCTTCAACAGCCTGTCCTAAGGTGCATGGTGCACCTGAGATGGTGCCCTTCTATACCCTGTCCTAAGGTGCCTGGTGCACCTGGGATGGTGCCCTTCTACTCCCTGTCCTAAGGTGCCTGTTGCACCTAAGATGGTGCCCTTCTACTCCCTGTCCTAAGGTGCCTGGTTCACCTGGGACGGTGCCCTTCTACTCCCTGCCCTAAAGTGCCTGGTGCACCTGGGATGGTGCCCTTCTACATCCTGTCCTAAAGTGCCTGGTGCACCTGGGATGGTGCCCTTCTACACCCTGTCCTAAGGTGCCTGGTGCATCTGAGATGGTGCCCTTCAACACCCTGTCCTAAGGTGCCTGGTGCACCTGAGATGGTGCCCTTCAACACCCTGTCCTAAGGTGCCTGGTGCACCTGAGATGATGCCCTTCTACACCCTGTCCTAAGGTGCCTGGTGCACCTGGGATTCACCTGAGATGGTGCCCTTCAACACCCTGCCCTAAGGTGCCTGGTGCACCTGGGACGGAGCCCTTCTACTCCCTGTCCTAAGGTGCTGGTGCACCTGGGATGGTGCCCTTCTACTCACTGTCCTAAGGTGCGTGGTGCACCTGGGACGGTGCCCTTCTACTCCCTGTCCTAAGGTGCCTGGTGCACATGGGATGGTGCCCTTCTACTCCCTGTTCTAAGGTGCCTGGTGCACCTGAGATGGTGCCCTTCAACACCCTGTCCTAAGGTGCCTGGTGCACCTGGGATGGTGCCCTTCTACTCCCTGTCCTAAGGTGCCTGGTGCACCTGAGATGGTGCCCTTCAACACCCTGTCCTAAGGTGCCTGGTGCACCTGAGATGGTGCCCTTCAACACCCTGTCCTAAGGTTGCATGGTGCACCTGAGATGGTGCCCTTCTACACCCTGCCCTAAGGTGCCTGGTGCACCTGGGACGGTGCCCTTCTTGTCCCTGTCCTAAGCTGCCTGGTGCACCTGGGATGGTGCCCTTCTACTCCCTGTCCTAAGGTGCCTGGTGCACCTGGGATGGTGCCCTTCTACTCCCTGTCCTAAGGTGCCTGGTGCACCTGAGATGGTGCCCTTCAACACCCTGTCCTAAGGTGCCTGGTGCACCTGGGATGGTGCCCTTCAACACCCTGTCCTAAGGTGCCTAGTGCACCTGAGATGGTGCCCTTCTACTCCCTGTCCTAAGGTGCCTGGTGCACCTGGGATGCTGCCCTTCTACGCGTTGTCGTAAGGTGCCTGGTGCACCTGGGACGGTGCCCTTCAACACCCTGCCCTAAGGTGCCTGGTGCACCTGGGACAGTGCCCTTCTACTCCCTGTCCTAAGGTGCCTGGTGCACCTGAGATGGTGCCCTTCTACTCCCTGCCCTATGGTGCCTGGTGCACCTGAGATGGTGCCCTTCCACACCCTGTCCTAAGGTGCCTGGTGCACCTGAGATGGTGCCCTTCAACACCCTGTCCTAAGGTGCATGGTGCACCTGAGATGGTGCCCTTCTACACCCTGTCCTAAGGTGCATGGTGCACCTGAGATGGTGCCCTTCTACACCCTGCACTAAGGTGCCTGGTGCACCTGGGATGGTGCCCTTCTACTCCCTGTCCTAAGGTGCCTGGTGCACCTGAGATGGTGCCCTTCTACACCCTGTCCTAAGGTGCCTGGTGCACCTGAGATGGTGCCCTTCTACACCCTGTCCTAAGGTGCCTGGTGCATCTGAGATGGTGCCCTCAACACCCTGTCCTAAGGTGCATGGTGCACCTGAGATGGTGCCCATCTACACCCTGTCCTAAGGTGCCTGGTGCATCTGGGACAGTGCCCTTCTACTCCCTGCCCTATGGTACCTGGTGCACCTGAGATGGTGCCCTTCTACACCCTGTCCTAAGGTGCCTGGTGCACCTGAGATGGTGCCCTTCTACGCCCTGTCCTAAGGTGCCTGGTGCATCTGAGATGGTGCCCTTCAACACCCTGTCCTAAGGTGCATGGTGCACCTGAGATGGTGCCCTTCTATACCCTGTCCTAAGGTGCCTGGTGCGCCTGGATGGTGCCCTTCTACTCCCTGTCCTAAGGTGCCTGTTGCACCTGGGATGGTGCCCTTCTACTCCCTGTCCTAAGGTGCCTGGTGCACCTGGGACGGTGCCCTTCTACTCCCTGCCCTAAAGTGCCTGGTGCACCTGGGATGGTGCCCTTCTACATCCTGTCCTAAAGTGCCTGGTGCACCTGGGATGGTGCCCTTCTACACCCTGTCCTAGGGTGCCTGGTGCATCTGAGATGGTGCCCTTCAACACCCTGTCCTAAGGTGCCTGGTGCACCTGAGATGGTGCCCTTCAACACCCTGTCCTAAGGTGCCTGGTGCACCTGAGATGATGCCCTTCTACACCCTGTCCTAAGGTGCCTGGTGCACCTGGGATTCACCTGAGATGGTGCCCTTCAACACCCTGCCCTAAGGTGCCTGGTGCACCTGGGACGGAGCCCTTCTACTCCCTGTCCTAAGGTGCTGGTGCACCTGGGATGGTGCCCTTCTACTCCCTGTCCTAAGGTGCCTGGTGAACCTGGGACGGTGCCCTTCTACTCCCTGTCCTAAGGTGCCTGGTGCACATGGGATGGTGCCCTTCTACTCCCTGTTCTAAGGTGCCTGGTGCACCTGAGATGGTGCCCTTCAACACCCTGTCCTAAGGTGCCTGGTGCCCTTCTACTCCCTGCCCTAAGGTGCCTGGTGCACCTGAGATGGTGCCCTTCAACACCCTGTCCTAAGGTGCCTGGTGCACCTGAGATGGTGCCCTTCAACACCCTGTCCTAAGGTTGCATGGTGCACCTGAGATGGTGCCCTTCTACACCCTGCCCTAAGGTGCCTGGTGCACCTGGGACGGTGCCCTTCTTGTCCCTGTCCTAAGCTGCCTGGTGCACCTGGGATGGTGCCCTTCTACTCCCTGTCCTAAGGTGCCTGGTGCACCTGGGATGGTGCCCTTCTACTCCCTGTCCTAAGGTGCCTGGTGCACCTGAGATGGTGCCCTTCAACACCCTGTCCTAAGGTGCCTGGTGCACATGAGATGGTGCCCTTCTACTCCCTGTCCTAAGGTGGCTGGTGCACCTGAGATGGTGCCCTTCAACACCCTGTCCTAAGGTGCCTGGTGCACCTGAGATGGTGCCCTTCTACTCCTTGTCCTAAGGTGCCTGGTGCACCTGAGACGGTGCCCTTCCATACCCTGTCCTAAGGTGCCTTGTGCACCTGAGATGGTGCCCTTCTACTCCCTGTCCTAAGGTGCCTGGTGCACCTGGGACGGTGCCCTTTTTCTCCCTGTCCTAAGGTGCCTGGTGCACTTGGGACGGTGCCCTTCTACTCCCTGTCCTAAGGTGCCTGGTGCACCTGAGATGGTGCCCTTCCACACCCTGCCCTAAGGTGCCTGGTGCACCTGGGACAGGGCCCTTCTACTCCCTGCCCTAAGGTGCCTGGTGCACCTGAGATGGTGCCCTTCTACACCCTGTCCTAAGGTGCCTGGTGCACCTGAGATGGTGCCCTTCAACACCCTGTCCTAAGGTGCCTGTCGCACCTGAGATGGTGCCCTTCTACTCCCTGTCCTAAGGTGCCTGGTGCACCTGAGATGGTGCCCTTCAACACCCTGTCCTAAGGTGCCTGGTGCACCTGGGACGGTGCCCTTCTACACCCTGTCCTAAGGTGCCTGGTGCACCAGGGACGGTGCCCTTCTACTCCCTGTCCTAAGGTGCCTGGTGCACCTGAGATGGTGCCCTTCCACACCCTGCCCTAAGGTGCCTGGTGCACCTGGGATTGTGCCCTTCTACTCCCTGTCCTAAGGTGCCTGGTGCACCTGGGATGGTGCCCTTCTACTCCCTGTCCTAAGGTGCCTGGTGCACCTGAGATGGTGCCCTTCAACACCCTGTCCTAAGGTGCCTGGTGCACCTGAGATGGTGCCCTTCAACACCCTGTCCTAAGGTGCCTGGTGCACCTGGGATGGTGCCCTTCAACACCCTGTCCTAAGGTGCCTGGTGCACCTGGGATGGTGCCCTTCTACACCCTGTTCTAAGTTGCCTGGTGCACCTGGGATGGTGCCCTTCTACACCCTGTCCTAAGGTGCCTGGTGCATCTGAGATGGTGCCCTTCAACACCCTGTCCTAAGGTGCCTGGTGCACCTGGGATGGTGCCCTTCTACACCCTGTTCTAAGGTGCCTGGTGCACCTGGGATGGTGCCCTTCTACTCCCTGTTCTAAGGTGCCTGGTGCACCTGAGATGGTGTCCTTCAACACCCTGTCCTAAGGTGCATGGTGCACCTGAGACGGTGCCCTTCAACACCCTGTCTTAAGGTGCCTGGTGCACCTGGGATGGTGCCCTTCAACACCCTGTCCTAAGGTGCCTGGTGCACCTGAGATGGTGCCCTTCAACACCCTGTCCTAAGGTGCATGGTGCACCTGAGACGGTGCCCTTCTACTCCCTGCCCTAAGGTGCCTGGTGCACCTGAGACGGTGCCCTTCTACTCCCTGCCCTAAGGTGCCTGGTGCACCTGGGACGGTGCCCTTCTACTCGCTGTCATAAGGTGCCTGGTGCACCTGAGATGGTGCCCTTCTACTCCCTGTCCTAAGGTGCCTGGTGCACCTGGGACGGTGCCCTTACACACCCTGTCCTAAGGTGCCTGGTGCACCTGGGATGGTGCCCTTCAACACCCTGTCCTAAGGTGCCTCGTGCACCTGGGATGGTGCCCTTCTACTCCCTGTCATAAGGTGCCTGGTGCACCTGGGATTGTGCCCTTCTACTCCCTGTCCTAAGGTGCCTGGTGCGCCTGAGATGGTGCCCTTCAACACCCTGTCCTAAGGTGCATGGTGCACCTGAGACGGTGCCCTTCTACTCCCTGCCCTAAGGTGCCTGGTGCACCTGGGACTGTGCCCTTCTACACCCTGTCCTAAGGTTCCTGGTGCACCTGGGACGGTGCCCTTCTACTCCCTGTCCTAAGGTGCCTGGTGCACCTGAGATGGTGCCCTTCTACACCCTGTCCTAAGGTGCCTGGTGCACCTGGGACGGTGCCCTTCTACTGCCTGCCCGACGATGCCTTGTGCACCTGGGATGGTGCCCTTCTACACCCTGTCCTAAGGTGCCTGGTGCACCTGAGATGGTGCCCTTCAACACCCTGCCCTAAGGTGCCTGGTGCACCTGGGACTGTGCCCTTCTACACCCTGTCCTAAGGTGCCTGGTGCACCTGGGACGGTGCCCTTCTACTCCCTGTCCTAAGGTGCCTGGTGCACCTGAGATGGTGCCCTTCTACACCCTGTCCTAAGGTGCCTGGTGCACCTGGGATGGTGCCCTTCTACTCCCTGTCCTAAGGTGCCTGGTGCACCTGAGATGGTGCCCTTCAACACCCTGTCCTAAGGTGCCTGGTGCACCTGAGATGGTACCCTTCAACACCCTGTCCTAAGGTGCATGGTGCACCTGAGACGGTGCCCTTCTACTCCCTGCCCTAAGGTGCCTGGTGCACCTGGGACTGTGCCCTTCTACACCCTGTTCTAAGGTGCCTGGTGCACCTGGGACGGTGCCCTTCTACTCCCTGTCCTAAGGTGCCTGGTGCACCTGAGATGGTGCCCTTCTACACCCTGTCCTAAGGTGCCTGGTGCACCTGGGATGGTGCCCTTCTACTCCCTGTCCTAAGGTGCCTGGTGCACCTGAGATGGTGCCCTTCTACACCCTGTCCTAAGGTGCCTGGTGCACCTGAGATGGTGCCCTTCTACACCCTGTCCTAAGGTGCATGGTGCACCTGAGACGGTGCCCTTCTACTCCCTGCCCTAAGGTGCCTGGTGCACCTGAGACGGTGCCCTTCTACTCCCTGCCCTAAGGTGCCTGGTGCACCTGGGACGGTGCCCTTCTACTCGCTGTCATAAGGTGCCTGGTGCACCTGAGATGGTGCCCTTCTACTCCCTGTCCTAAGGTGCCTGGTGCACCTGGGACGGTGCCCTTACACACCCTGTCCTAAGGTGCCTGGTGCACCTGGGATGGTGCCCTTCAACACCCTGTCCTAAGGTGCCTCGTGCACCTGGGATGGTGCCCTTCTACTCCCTGTCATAAGGTGCCTGGTGCACCTGGGATTGTGCCCTTCTACTCCCTGTCCTAAGGTGCCTGGTGCGCCTGAGATGGTGCCCTTCAACACCCTGTCCTAAGGTGCATGGTGCACCTGAGACGGTGCCCTTCTGCTCCCTGCCCTAAGGTGCCTGGTGCACCTGGGACTGTGCCCTTCTACACCCTGTCCTAAGGTTCCTGGTGCACCTGGGACGGTGCCCTTCTACTCCCTGTCCTAAGGTGCCTGGTGCACCTGAGATGGTGCCCTTCTACACCCTGTCCTAAGGTGCCTGGTGCACCTGGGACGGTGCCCTTCTACTGCCTGCCCGACGATGCCTTGTGCACCTGGGATGGTGCCCTTCTACACCCTGTCCTAAGGTGCCTGGTGCACCTGAGATGGTGCCCTTCAACACCCTGTCCTAAGTTGCATGGTGCACCTGAGACGGTGCCCTTCTACTCCCTGCCCTAAGGTGCCTGGTGCACCTGGGACTGTGCCCTTCTACACCCTGTCCTAAGGTGCCTGGTGCACCTGGGACGGTGCCCTTCTACTCCCTGTCCTAAGGTGCCTGGTGCACCTGAGATGGTGCCCTTCTACACCCTGTCCTAAGGTGCCTGGTGCACCTGGGATGGTGCCCTTCTACTCCCTGTCCTAAGGTGCCTGGTGCACCTGAGATGGTGCCCTTCAACACCCTGTCCTAAGGTGCCTGGTGCACCTGAGATGGTACCCTTCAACACCCTGTCCTAAGGTGCATGGTGCACCTGAGACGGTGCCCTTCTACTCCCTGCCCTAAGGTGCCTGGTGCACCTGGGACGGTGCCCTTCTACTCCCTGTCCTAAGGTGCCTGGTGCACCTGAGATGGTGCCCTTCTACACCCTGTCCTAAGGTGCCTGGTGCACCTGGGATGGTGCCCTTCTACTCCCTGTCCTAAGGTGCCTGGTGCACCTGAGATGGTGCCCTTCTACACCCTGTCCTAAGGTGCCTGGTGCACCTGAGATGGTGCCCTTCTACACCCTGTCCTAAGGTGCCTGGTGCACCTGAGATGGTGCCCTTCAACACCCTGTCCTAAGGTGCATGGTGCACCTGAGATGGTGCCCTTCTACACCCTGTCGTAAGGTGCCTGGTACTCTATTATAATAAAGGTTCTGTAGTCTAGATGATGCTTCTTGCGTTTACTGGGAGACAGGCTTCAGAAGTCTTAACAGAACATCTCTCTGTCTCAATCAGAAGAAACATAAAGGCATTTAAGACTCAATTTCTACAAGTACATGTTATAGAAGGTATGAGATATAAAGAACTACACGTAAAGATATTACCTAAATGGAAGGAGAAATAGAATTATGGATACGTATAAATACAAAAAATAATGGAAGTTGTCTTTACTACAGGCCCAATAATTAATACTTATCACACTAAAGTCACTTAGCCAGGTGGCTAGGTATTTTCACATAGCCACCTGGCTAAGGACTTTGGGCTGTAATTGCACGGTCTTAGCCTGTTCCCATTCTGCTGGACTCGTCGCCAACGTTGTTATGATAAAGGCTCTGTAATCCAGATGAGCGCTTCTTAGATTTATTGGGAGAGGGGCTTCAGAAGTGCGTCCCGGGGCCCAGGAGGGTTTCAACTGACTCCAGAAGCACAGATCACAGCACAACATTCTATATATAAGCTGAAATTCTGAGTCAGCTTAGAAGTTGAAGTTGAAAATATTTGTAGAGCGCACTGTGACCAAGCGGTTTCCTGGCGCTGGAGGAATGATAGTGACAGATGGATGAGGCGGCCAGGGTGTTACTGGTTTGTGAAGGCTTGGGCATACAGATGGGTTTTGAGCGCCTTACGGAATTGCAAATAGACAGTGATGGACCTGATGGTGGGGGGGAGACTGTTCCAGAAGCGGGGGCGAGAATGGCATATCTGGTGCCGCCGATTCTGGATTTACGGAAACGGGGAACAGAGAGGAGGGCCTGGCCAGAGGAGCGGAGATTGTGACAAGGGTGATAGTTGGTAATCATGGAATTAATGAAAGCGGGATCAGTGCGGTCACGGGCCTTGAAGACTAGGCATCCCATCTTGAAGAGAGTTCTCTGCAGGATGGAAAGCCAGTGAAGGGATTTGAGGAGAGGGGTGGTATGGTGGGACCTGGGAAGCCGATAGATAAGGCGGGCGGCCTGGTTCTGGATGGTCTGAAGGTGCCGGAGCTCGTAGGCGGGGATGCCCACGTAAAGGCAATTCCCGAAGTCCAACGGTGAGAGGATCATGGCCAAGATAATTATTTTGAGGGCGTCAGTAGAAAAGAAACGGGAGATCTTGCGAATAATCCTGAGAGAAAGAAAGCAGGATGAAACAACAGAGCTAACCTGGGGATGCATGGATATGTCCTGGCTGATTTTAATTCCCAGGGTTCTGACTGTCCCCGAAGGAACTGGAGGGGGGCCGAAGGTGGCAGGCCAATAGGCAGGCGTCCAGGGGCTGGTGGCACCACCAGTCAGGACCAGCTCCGTTTTGTCCGGGTTAAGCTTGAGAGAATTTTGATTCATCCAATCAGAAATAAAAATAAGGACAGATTGGAAGTTGAGAAGAGAGTCAGAGACAGGGGAGAGGTAAAAAACCAGTTGAAGGTCGTCTGCCTAGTTATACACAGAGACCTCCATATTGAGCAGAGAAATGATGAGGGGATAGATTTAAAGATTAAAAAGAAGAGGGGAAAGGGAAGAGCCTTGGGGGACCCCACAAGGCAGGGACCGGGGAGGAGCCGAGAAGCCAAAAAGACAAACGGCCTGCGTCCTGCCCTGGAGGAATGAGGAGAGCCAAGAGAAGGCGATGCCCTGGATGCCTGCTGCCCTGACACGGCTGAGGAGAATGGAATGGTCGACCGTGTCAAAGGCAGCGGATAGATCAAGGAGCACCAACGCCTGGGGAGAGTTGAAATCCGCCTTGCTCTTCAGCTCGTCAAGGACGGAAATGACCACGGATTCGGTCGAATGGGCTGGGCGAAAGCCGGCTTGATGAGAGGCTAAAAGATGATTTTCCTCTATATAGGTCGACAGGCACGAAGTAATGTGGCTCTCCAGGATCTTACTTAGGTAAGTGAGCAAGGAAATGGGTCTAAAATTAGCAGGAAGGGTGGGGTCAGAGCCTGTTTTTTTTAGGATGGGGATGACTGCGGCAGATTTAAACAGTGAGGGAACTATACCTTGGGAAATAGATGCATTAAGGAGGGATAGGGGGGGGTCAGGGCAACTAGAGAACAGCTCCCTTAGAATGCGAGCCGGGCTGCAGTCAGCAGGGGAGCCTGACTTGACCTTCCCGAGAAGGACAAGGAAGGATTCATGCGAGATGAGAGGAAATTGGTCATGGGAGGAAAGCAAAGGGGAAAGGGGGCAGGGGGAAGAGGAGAAGATGAAGGGGGGATGTTCCGTTTTATATTAGAAATCTTCTCGAGAAAAAAGTTGTTCAGGGAGAGGCAAAGAGATTGGAAGGGGATGGGGTTGGGGTTAACTCTGTCTGATGCGGCCAGGTTATAAACAGTGGAGAAAATCTCCTTAGATTTATTAGCTGCTGACAGAATTTTACCCGAGAAATATTCCAGTTTGGCTGAAAGGATAGCTCTGTTGTAGTTTTGAAGAAGGGACCTGTATCGGTCCCTCAGGAGGGGGCAGTAGTCTCGCCTCCACTGGCGCTCTGACTGGTGGAGGGCCTGTTTGAGTGCTTTAAGGTCACTGGAAACCATTTGTTGGCTTTGTGGAGCAGGGCCGGACTGGGAACCAGAACCGGCCCTGGCAAAGTGCTCGGCCGGCCCCCTCCCCCCTCCGGTAGGAGGGGGAGGTGTGGCCGCGCTCTGTGCCAGGGCCGGTTTTCGGCCGTTTTTGTTACAGGGCCGTTTTTGCAGCATAACGGCCCTGTAACAAAAACGGCCCCCAGGGGGCCAAAACCGGCCCCCAACCATGCGGCCCACCGGGGGATTTCCCGGTGCCCGCAACGGCCAGTCCGGGCCTGTTGTGGAGGCGACAAGCCTTAACCCTTCTGAGGGGAGCTTAAAGATGCAACGTGCACCTAGGGCGGCACCGGTCTGCACTCTCTACTCATGTGGACATGTACACCTAGGGTGCTGCTCAATGTACTCTAATGTGCCTGTGTCAGCTGGGTGGAGCCCTCTCCACCCTGTTCAGATGTATCTGGCACAATGGTGAATTATCAACCCGACTCTTGTGTGCGGTGCCAAGTGCCACAGGGAAGGCGCCCTCCATCTACCCTGTTCTGATATTCCTAGCACAGTTGAGAGGAGATGTGCCCCTCTACATCCTGACCTAATTGCCTCCTGCTACGAATAATGGCACCCTTGCCACTTTACTCAGTGTGCTGTGCCTCGGGAAGCTAAAAGGGGCCCTTTCCACCCTGTTCTAAAGTACCTGGTGCAGCTGGGAAGGTGTCTCTCTCCACCCTGCTCTGGTGTGGGGTGGCTGACGCAGCTTGGTGGGTGCCCCTCTCCACCCTGCTCTGCTGTGGGGTGGCTGACGCAGCTTTGAGGGTGCCCCTCTCCACCCTGCTCTGCTGTGGGGTGGCTGACGCAGCTTGGAGGGTGCCCCTCTCCACCCTGCTCTGCTATGGGGTGGCTGACGCAGCTTGGAGGGTGCCCCTCTCCACCCTGCTCTGGTGTAGGGTGGCTGACGTAGCTTGGAGTGTGCCCCTCTCCACCCGGCTCTGGTGTAGGGTGGCTGACGCAGCTTGGAGGGTGCCCCTCTCCACCCTGCTCTGGTGTGGGGTGGCTGACGCAGCTTGGAGGGTGCCCCTCTCCACCCTGCTCTGGTGTGGGGTGGCTGACGCAGCTTGGAGGGTGCCCCTCTCCACCCTGCTCTGGTGTGGGGTGGCTGACGCAGCTTGGAGGGTGCCCCTCTCCACCCTGCTCTGGTGTGGGGTGGCTGACGCAGCTTTGATGGTGCCCCTCTCCACCCTGCTCTGGTGTGGGGTGGCTGACGCAGCTTGGAGGGTGCCCCTCTCCCCCCTGCTCTGGTGTGGGGGTGGCTGACGCAGCTTGGAGGGTGCCCCTCTCCACCCTGCTCTGGTGTGGGGGTGGCTGACGCAGCTTGGTGGGTGCCCCTCTCCACCCTGCTCTGCTGTGGGGGTGGCTGACGCAGCTTGGTGGGTGCCCCTCTCCACCCTGCTCTGGTGTGGGGGTGGCTAATGCAGCTTTGAGGGTTCCCCTCTCCACCCTGCTCTGGTGTGGGGGTGGCTAACGCAGCTTTGAGGGTGCCCCTCTCCTCCCTGCTCTGCTTTGGGGTGCTGACGCAACTTGGTGGGTGCCCCTCTCTACCCTGCTCTGCTGTGGGGGTGGCTGACGCAGCTTGGTGGGTGCCCCTCTCCACCCTGCTCTGCTGTGGGGTGGCTGACGCAGCTTGGAGGGTGCCCCTCTCCACCCTGCTCTGGTGTGGGGTGGCTGACGCAGCTTGGTGGGTGCCCCTCTCCACCCTGCTCTGCTGTGGGGTGGCTGACGCAGCTTGGAGGGTGCCCCTCTCCACCCTGCTCTGCTGTGGGGTGGCTGACGCAGCTTTGAGGGTGCCCCTCTTCACCCTGCTCTGCTGTGGGGTGGCTGACGCAGCTTGGTGGGTGCCCCTCTCCACCCTGCTCTGCTGTGGGGTGGCTGACGCATCTTGGTGGGTGCCCCTCTCCTCCCTGCTCTGCTGTGGGGTGGCTGATGCAGCATTGAGGGTGCCCCTCTCCACCCTGCTCTGGTGTAGGGTGGCTGACGCAGCTTGGAGGGTGCCCCTCTCCACCCTGCTCTGCTGTAGGGTGGCTGACGCAGCTTGGAGGGTGCCCCTCTCCACCCTGCTCTGCTGTGGGGTGGCTGACGCAGCTTGGAGGGTGCCCCTCTCCACCCTGCTCTGCTGTGGGGTGGCTGACGCAGCTTTGAGGGTGCCCCTCTCCACCCTGCTCTGCTGTGGGGTGGCTGACGCAGCTTTGAGGGTGCCCCTCTCCACCCTGCTCTGCTGTGGGGTGGCTGACGCCGCTTGGTGGGTGCCCCTCTCCACCCTGCTCTGCTGTGGGGTGGCTGACGCAGCTTTGAGGGTGCCCCTCTCCACCCTGCTCTGGTGTAGGGTGGCTGACGCAGCTTTGAGGGTGCCCCTCTCCACCCTGCTCTGCTGTGGGGTGGCTGACGCAGCTTGGTGGGTGCCCCTCTCCACCCTGCTCTGCTGTGGGGTGGCTGACGCAGCTTGGTGGGTGCCCCTCTCCACCCTGCTCTGCTATGGGGGTGGCTGACGCAGCTTGGTGGGTGCCCCTCTCCACCCTGCTCTGCTGTGGGGTGGCTGACGCAGCTTTGAGGTTGCCCCTCTCCACCCTGCTCTGCTGTGGGGTGGCTGACGCAGCTTTGAGGGTGCCCCTCTCCACCCTGCTCTGGTGTAGGGTGGCTGACGCAGCTTGGTGGGTGCCCCTCTCCACCCTGCTCTGCTGTGGGGTGGCTGACGCAGCTTTGAGGGTGCCCCTCTCCACCCTGCTCTGGTGTAGGGTGGCTGTCGCAGCTTTGAGGGTGCCCCTCTCCACCCTGCTCTGCTGTGGGGTGGCTGACGCAGCTTTGAGGGTGCCCCTCTCCACCCTGCTCTGCTGTGGGGTGGCTGACGCAGCTTGGTGGGTGCCCCTCTCCACCCTGCTCTGCTGTGGGGTGGCTGACGCAGCTTTGAGGTTGCCCCTCTCCACCCTGCTCTGCTATAGGGTGGCTGACGCAGCTTGGAGGGTGCCCCTCTCCACCCTGCTCTGCTGTGGGGTGGCTGACGCAGCTTGGTGGGTGCCCCTCTCCACCCTGCTCTGGGGTGCCTGATGCAGCTTGGAGGGTGCCCCTCTCCACCCTGCTCTGCTGTGGGGTGGCTGACGCAGCTTGGTGGGTGCCCCTCTCCACCCTGCTCTGCTGTGGGGGTGGCTGACGCAGCTTGGTGGGTGCCCCTCTCCACCTTGCTCTTCTGAGGGGTGGCTGACGCAGCTTTGAGGGTGCCCTTCTCCACCCTGCTCTGGTGTGGGGTGGCTGACGCAGCTTGGAGGGTGCCCCTCTCCACCCTGCTCTGCTGTGGGGTGGCTGACGCAGCTTGGAGGGTGCCCCTCTCCACCCTGCTCTGCTGTGGGGTGGCTGACGCAGCTTTGAGGGTGCCCCTCTCCACCCTGCTCTGCTGTGGGGTGGCTGACGCAGCTTTGAGGGTGCCCCTCTCCACCCTGCTCTGGTGTAGGGTGGCTGTCGCAGCTTTGAGGGTGCCCCTCTCCACCCTGCTCTGCTGTGGGGTGGCTGACGCAGCTTGGTGGGTGCCCCTCTCCACCCTGCTCTGCTGTGGGGTGGCTGACGCAGCTTGGTGGGTGCCCCTCTCCACCTTGCTCTTCTGAGGGGTGGCTGACGCAGCTTTGAGGGTGCCCCTCTCCACCCTGCTCTGCTGTGGGGTGGCTGACGCAGCTTGGTGGGTGCCCCTCTCCACCCTGCTCTGCTGTGGGGGTGGCTAACGCAGCTTTGAGGGTGCCCCTCTCCTCCCTGCTCTGCTGTGGGGTGGCTGACGCAGCTTGGTGGGTGCCCCTCTCCACCTTGCTCTTCTGAGGGGTGGCTGACGCAGCTTTGAGGGTGCCCCTCTCCACCCTGCTCTGCTGTGGGGTGGCTGACGCAGCTTGGAGGGTGCCCCTCTCCACCCTGCTCTGCTGTGGGGTGGCTGACGCAGCTTTGAGGGTGCCCCTCTCCACCCTGCTCTGCTGTGGGGTGGCTGACGCAGCTTTGAGGGTGCCCCTCTCCACCCTGCTCTGGTGTAGGGTGGCTGTCGCAGCTTTGAGGGTGCCCCTCTCCACCCTGCTCTGCTGTGGGGTGGCTGACGCAGCTTGGTGGGTGCCCCTCTCCACCCTGCTCTGCTGTGGGGTGGCTGACGCAGCTTGGTGGGTGCCCCTCTCCTCCCTGCTCTGCTGTGGGGTGGCTGATGCAGCTTTGAGGGTGCCCCTCTCCACCCTGCTCTGGTGTAGGGTGGCTGTCGCAGCTTTGAGGGTGCCCCTCTCCACCCTGCTCTGCTGTGGGGTGGCTGACGCAGCTTTGAGGGTGCCCCTCTCCACCCTGCTCTGCTGTGGGGTGGCTGACGCAGCTTGGAGGGTGCCCCTCTCCACCCTGCTCTGGTGTGGGGTGGCTGACGCAGCTTGGTGGGTGCCCCTCTCCACCCTGCTCTGCTGTGGGGTGGCTGACGCAGCTTGGAGGGTGCCCCTCTCCACCCTGCTCTGCTGTGGGGTGGCTGACGCAGCTTTGAGGGTGCCCCTCTTCACCCTGCTCTGCTGTGGGGTGGCTGACGCAGCTTGGTGGGTGCCCCTCTCCACCCTGCTCTGCTGTGGGGTGGCTGACGCAGCTTGGTGGGTGCCCCTCTCCTCCCTGCTCTGCTGTGGGGTGGCTGATGCAGCTTTGAGGGTGCCCCTCTCCACCCTGCTCTGGTGTAGGGTGGCTGACGCAGCTTGGAGGGTGCCCCTCTCCACCCTGCTCTGCTGTAGGGTGGCTGACGCAGCTTGGAGGGTGCCCCTCTCCACCCTGCTCTGCTGTGGGGTGGCTGACGCAGCTTGGAGGGTGCCCCTCTCCACCCTGCTCTGCTGTGGGGTGGCTGACGCAGCTTTGAGGGTGCCCCTCTCCACCCTGCTCTGCTGTGGGGTGGCTGACGCAGCTTTGAGGGTGCCCCTCTCCACCCTGCTCTGCTGTGGGGTGGCTGACGCCGCTTGGTGGGTGCCCCTCTCCACCCTGCTCTGCTGTGGGGTGGCTGACGCAGCTTTGAGGGTGCCCCTCTCCACCCTGCTCTGGTTTAGGGTGGCTGACGCAGCTTTGAGGGTGCCCCTCTCCACCCTGCTCTGCTGTGGGGTGGCTGACGCAGCTTGGTGGGTGCCCCTCTCCACCCTGCTCTGCTGTGGGGTGGCTGACGCAGCTTGGTGGGTGCCCCTCTCCTCCCTGCTCTGCTGTGGGGTGGCTGATGCAGCTTTGAGGGTGCCCCTCTCCACCCTGCTCTGGTGTAGGGTGGCTGACGCAGCTTGGAGGGTGCCCCTCTCCACCCTGCTCTGCTGTGGGGTGGCTGACGCAGCTTGGTGGGTGCCCCTCTCCACCCTGCTCTGCTGTGGGGTGGCTGACGCAGCTTTGAGGGTGCCCCTCTCCACCCTGCTCTGCTGTGGGGTGGCTGACGCAGCTTGGTGGGTGCCCCTCTCCACCTTGCTCTGCTGTGGGGTGGCTGACGCAGCTTTGAGGGTGCCCCTCTCCACCCTGCTCTGCTGTGGGGTGGCTGACGCAGCTTTGAGGGTGCCCCTCTCCACCTTGCTCTGCTGTGGGGTGGCTGACGCAGCTTTGAGGGTGCCCCTCTCCACCCTGCTCTGCTGTGGGGTGGCTGACCCAGCTTTGAGGGTGCCCCTCTTCACCCTGCTCTGCTGTGGGGTGGCTGACGCAGCTTGGTGGGTGCCCCTCTCCACCCTGCTCTGCTGTGGGGTGGCTGACGCAGCTTGGTGGGTGCCCCTCTCCTCCCTGCTCTGCTGTGGGGTGCTGACGCAGCTTGGAGGGTGCCCCTCTCCACCCTGCTCTGCTGTGGGGTGGCTGACGCAGCTTTGATGGTGCCCCTCTCCACCCTGCTCTGGTGTGGGGTGGCTGACGCAGCTTGGTGGGTGCCCCTCTCCACCCTGCTCTGCTGTGGGGTGGCTGACGCAGCTTGGAGGGTGCCCCTCTCCACCCTGCTCTGCTGTGGGGTGGCTGACGCAGCTTTGATGGTGCCCCTCTCCACCCTGCTCTGGTGTGGGGTGGCTGAAGCACCTTTGAGGGTGCCCCTCTCCACCCTGCTCTGCTGTGGGGTGGCTGACGCAGCTTTGAGGGTGCCCCTCTCCACCCTGCTCTGCTGTGGGGTGGCTGACGCAGCTTTGAGGGTGCCCCTCTTCACCCTGCTCTGATGTGGGGTGGATGACGCAGCTTTGAGGGTGCCCCTCTTCACCCTGCTCTGATGTGGGGTGGCTGACGCAGCTTTGAGGGTGCCCCTCTCCACCCTGCTCTGCTATAGGGTGGCTGACGCAGCTTGGAGGGTGCCCCTCTCCACCCTGCTCTGCTGTGGGGTGGCTGACGCAGCTTTGAGGGTGCCCCTCTTCACCCTGCTCTGATGTGGGGTGGATGACGCAGCTTTGAGGGTGCCCCTCTTCACCCTGCTCTGATGTGGGGTGGCTGACGCAGCTTTGAGGGTGCCCCTCTCCACCCTGCTCTGCTATAGGGTGGCTGACGCAGCTTGGAGGGTGCCCCTCTCCACCCTGCTCTGCTGTGGGGTGGCTGACGCAGCTTGGAGGGTGCCCCTCTCCACCTGCTCTAAAGCGCCAGGTACCCCAAGGATGCCCTCTCCCCCCTCCCTGTTGTTAACCCCCTCATGGCCTCGTTTAGCCCGGGCCACTCTGGCTTTGCACCTCGCTGCGGTCTCGCGCTGAGCTGCTCTGTGAACCCCTCGTCTTCCTCCACCACCCTCACCAGAGGCTGGAGTGCTCCGCTGTGACTCATGTGCGAGTGACTCACACAGAATGACTGCAGACGGCAATTATCGCCTCTGGAGCGACACAATCGGCGCGCTCCTCCAGGCACCTGCGTGCAAGTGCCGCGGAGGGACACTGTCTCGGGCCGCATCGGAGACTTCCTCTTCAGTTATTCCGCACAGATGGATTATTGTTTATTTATTTATTTATGCTTTTTTATATAGCGCGGACTTTACCCGAAGGTGTCAGAGCGCTTCACAATATCTAGCCAGATGTCTCGGGATCTGGCACGAGGCGCGCTCTGAAACTCTTTTCCGGTGCAGTGGTCTCCAACAGGTAAAACCAGCGAGCTTCAGGCACCTGGAGATTACTTCTTGATTACATCACAGCACCCTCTCGAGTGCAAACATGCAAAGGGCTGAAGGTGTGAGAATTGCTTGGGGGCCGAGAGTTAAACCTGTGGGGCGCTAAAGTGCTGACAATGGGCGTCCCGCAGTGTCTGGGCAGGAGGCTGAAAGTAGGACAAACCTGCAAAATGCATCTGCTTGCAACTAAGACCCTACCCCTAAGAGGACCAGGGCGGGCCCCCTTCCCTACATTACATGGGCCCAATTGCAAAGAGACGCCTTTGTTTCAATTCAATCGGCAGGAGTACAAGGGGGCAGGTGGTGTGTTGAACTGGTCTGGGGCCCCATGCTTGTTGGCTGAGTGTGAGGCCTGGGTCAGCTGCCCACACTGTCCCGGTTTTCACCAACTGTCCCGGCAGATTTCCACAAATTTGGCTCATGTCCCAGTTTTAAGAGGGTGACTGAAAACAGTGGAATGCACGTTTTTATGTGTTCTAAAGCAAGGCCACTTAGCAGCTCTTATCAGAAAGCAATTTCATTACCAGCTAAGATGGTGGTCTTAAAAAATGCCATTTCATTTCCTTAGTACCTCATTGTCTGTGTTTCTAATGTTAATGGGTTGTGCCATCCTGTGCCCCTTGGATGATGTACAATTGTAGTCCTTCTTCTATATTTGTGAACTGTCCTTTTTTCCCCAAAATATGCTTGTTGTGTCATGGTGTCACTCCCCGCCCTCAAAAATGATAATTAAACTGCATGATATATACCGAGCATCTGCATATATGGTTTATGCATGGCAATTTTTTAGGTGTATTTTTTTCTACTAAATGTATTTAGCCAAAACTAAGAGTCAAGAGGTTAAATTTATGCAGCAAAGGAAAATAAAACTCAAATGTTATCCTGACATTTGAGATTCCAAAAGTGATGCCCCCTCAGCACAGTACTCTGGACGGAGAGCTCCCTATTGAGCCTGGAGGGGGCCCCTCCACCTACCTTGCAGGGGACCCCCTCAAGTTTCATTATGCCAGTTTTATGAGTGTTGTAATTTATGCAGTCATAAGCAATGCATGGAGGGGACACAAGTTAACTGGTGAATTTCAGTGTTTTTTTCGTTTTTTAACTGTTAGCTGTTATCTCATTTCAACACCTAACAAGAAGATCACTTTAGGTTTGCTCAGTGAATTTCTGTTTTCTTTTTATTGCAGGCTAAGATCTTACTACCATAGCTATCTATTACATTGTGTTAAACTTTGTGTTAAAATGCCAATAGCTCAAAATCTCGCAATTTGCAAGACCTAACGCATTGCAAATGCTTGTTAAACTAGCCATGCGGTTTGCTGAAGGAGAAAAAAAGTTACATGCAAACTGATAAAATACTGGAGTCACCAGAGCAGAGAGATCCCCTTTATCATTCACAGCTTTAGTGACATGGGCATTCCCAAGGCTGAAAATAACGTAATCCCAGACACACCATCTTTGAATTGCTGCGGAGCACACTGTGCGCTTGTCTCTCGTTTTTAAAGCAGGTAATAAATCTGCCAAATTAAAGGAAATAAAAAATACTATGCTTTTTAGTCACCCAAGGTGGCTTACCAGTTTCTACATAGTTAACAGACTGCAAAGCGCTCAAACCTGAAAGTAAATAAGTGTTTTGGCCAGATGTGCGAGTGTGCTAGGGGCCAGATGTACGACCCTTTCATTTAGCGCCTCGCAATTTGCGATACATTGTGCGTCACAAATTGCGAGGCGCTAAATGAAATGTACAACAGTGTTATTACACTGTTTTGCGATTCCCAATGGGGTCGCAAATTGCACTGCTCATTAACATTAAAGAGTCTCTCGCAATTTGCGAGCCCATTGGGATTGCCAGCCCTCCCACAGATGGCCACCACTGGGCTCAGCAGACCACCATGTTTGGGACTGCTTTTTAATAAAGAAACTTTTTTTTTAAATGCAGCCCTTTTTCCTTAAAGGAAAACAGGATACATAAAAAAATAATAATAATGTTTTCGTTTTATTTTTTAAGGGCAAGCAGTGGTCCCAGGGATCTAAAAACATTCACACATAGCATCGTGGACGCAATTAGGAAGGGAACGCCCCTTCCAAATTGCGACTCGCTATTTAGGAATTGTACATGGCCAACAGTGATTTTGCATGCGCAAACGGGTTCGTAAACCTGTTTGAGAGTGCAAAATCACGTTGTACATCTGGCCCTAGGTGCTGTACTGTAGAGGACCATTATGTGTGTTTCCTTTTGGGTGAACAAGTGCAGCGTTCGGTACAAGCCGACAACCATTTTGCCAAGCTAATAAAATTGCACATCTATTAACTCCATACAGTACAATTAGTACAATTATCCAGTACATATACAGATATATAGTGCCACACTTGACTACACTGTCATTGCACATCCTAGAATATCGCATTTCATAAAGTTGACTATTCAGTGAAAAAGCTGAATTAGAGCTCCGTTTGTGCTCAATGCTGTACAATACATATGGATTACACACATGTACTTAACAGCATAAAATACTGGTCCACCAGCATCAAAATCAAGACTGCAGACTGTGCAACTACAAATATGAATCTCTACCACATATTCTCTGTGCATGTCCAAAATTACTAAAAGAAAGAAAGATATTTTTGATAGAAACATTAATTAATATGAACATTCGAACATGCAGAGAAGCTGTAACCACCTGGTTAGGTAGGTCTTTGATTCCTTTGGTCTGCAGGGGGGTAAAGATTTTAAACATGTATCTAAAGGTATTGGGTCGATTTCAAGATCAATTCAAACAGATTCTTAAAATATTGGAAATACATAAAAAGAAATAAAAAGAAAACAATACGGGAGTAGCACGTCGCCTACCAATAATTAACACATACAAAACTAGGGGCCAGATGTAGGTAAGTAACATTTACCGAATCTTAATTACCGAAAATTACCGAATTTTACCGATTCGGTAATTAAGATTCGGTAAATGTGAGGGGTTGGTATGTAGGGAATCCAGATGTTCCCTTTTACCGAATCGGTAAAATTCGGTATTTACCGATTCGGTAAATACCGAATCGGTAGAGCCTATTGATTCCTATGGGCTTCAAAGCGCATAGAAATCAATAGGCTTTACCGATTCGGTATTTACCGAATCGGTAAATACCGAATTTCACAAGGGTGCAGGGGGTGTCACTTTGACACCCCCTGGCACCCCCTAAACAGGATTGGGTGCCATGTGGCAGGCATACTAGCCCTAGGGGCAGGTCTGCCTGTCATATGGCACAGGTGTGCATGCACACATGTGCATGCACACCTAGGGCCAGATGTAGGTAAGTAACATTTACCGAATCTTAATTACCGAAAATTACCGAATTTTACCGATTCGGTAATTAAGATTCGGTAAATGTGAGGGGTTGGTATGTAGGGAATCCAGATGTTCCCTTTTACCGAATCGGTAAAATTCGGTATTTACCGATTCGGTAAATACCGAATCGGTAAAGCCTATTGATTCCTATGGGCTTCAAAGCCCATAGAAATCAATAGGCTTTACCGATTCGGTATTTACCGAATCGGTAAATACCGAATTTCACAAGGGTGCAGGGGGTGTCACTTTGACACCCCCTGACACCCCCTAAACAGGATTGGGTGCCATGTGGCAGGCATACAAGCCCTAGGGGCAGGTCTGCCTGTCATATGGCACAGGTGTGCATGCACACATGTGCATGCACACCAGAATCGGTATTTTACCATCAAATAGTATTTGATGGTAAAATACCGATTCTGTAATGCTTGTGGGACTCAGAAGAGTCCCACCTACATATCAATTTTACCGAATCGGAAAAAATACCGATTCGGTATTTTACAGAATCGGTAAATTTACCGATCGGTAAATTTACCGATTCTGTAAAATACAGGGCCCTACATCTCAAATTGCATTTACCGGTCGGTAACGGCCGAATTCGGCCGTTACCGACCGGTAAATGCCTACCTACATCTGGCCCCAGAATCGGTATTTTACCATCAAATAGTATTTGATGGTAAAATACCGATTCTGTAATGCTTGTGGGACTCAGAAGAGTCCCACCTACATATCAATTTTACCGAATCGGAAAAAATACCGATTCGGTATTTTACAGAATCGGTAAATTTACCGATCGGTAAATTTACCGATTCTGTAAAATACAGGGCCCTACATCTCAAATTGCATTTACCGGTCGGTAACGGCCGAATTCGGCCGTTACCGACCGGTAAATGCCTACCTACATCTGGCCCTAGAAGGCTAATACATAGTTTTTGTGATGATGATTTTAAGGGTTGCAGCACTCTATGCACAATATAAACTGGACTTGATTTTACTAAGTGTAGAATAATGAACAAAGGTTCTTAACTTTCTATTAATATTTTTTTATAGGACGCCCTAAGCAAGTAAAATAAATGATATGGTGTAATGGTTTTAAAAGACGGAACATTTGAATAAATAAACTAAAACTAATCTGCTGGGCCTGCAGTGTACATGCATGCACTATATGTATCCCGGAGTAGAATATGCAAAGTGATAATGCTCGGAAAACGTATTGCAAACGACACCACATAAATAAAGAGCAAATTATTATATTGTTATTGTGGACATTCACATTGCTATGCTAACGACTACAGAATTATTAAGAACAGAACACAGGCCACAGTTTAAACTAAACTAACACTTTTATAAAAGTACACCACACCATATCTCTCAAGCGCAATTCATTTTTAACAAAACTGAAATAAAAACAGGCTCTGGTTATGGCCTGCCAAGGTATTATTAATTCTACCAAAGGTGCTGCTTTGTAAACCTGAAGTTATGCCAGCATTTCTGGGTGAGCCAGCCCTTGTTACATCTGTGAGGGGCTCCACCAACAGCTTCACATGTGGCTCCCCTTTGGCAAAACACTGCAATAGGTTGTAATGACCAAAAACATGCCATTTCACAATGCCAACACTCAAAAACACATATTCACATATGGCCAGAAACAGCGCAGGGGCTACAAGTAAACAGATATTGTACAATAAGCATTTGCAATGCAATAGGTCTCACATTTGCGAGAGTTTAAGCTATAGGCATTGCAAATGACAATGCCTTTTATTTATATGTTTTGATAATTAACACATAAATAGAAGGCACTTTCATTTAAAATGACAATAGCTCAAACTCTTGTAAATGCAAGATCTTTTTAATTTCAAAGAAGCGGCCGCCATTGTCTCTGGGTTGCTTGGAAAGTGAAAGAGCACATGGCGAGCTGAATGTTGCAGGAAAGCATGTCGTGCATGCAGTAGGAGAAACTCATTAAAGAAAATAGTGTTGCTTACAGACTAAAAAGTTTTACTGACCACAAGGGCAACCCTAGAGCAAGAGCCAGGGGTTACAATAGCTGTTTTCCAAACAATGGCTCTTGAGCTATGTTTACACACTACACAACTAAATAAACATTGAATTAAATCAAAAAATAAAGTGAAGGGGAAAAAACTTGATATAAACATAACATCACATATACCCATGTACATAAGTGATTATATAAATACATTTAATGAAAGACAAAGGGCGCTCAAACAATTACACTCATACTATACACTAAAAAATATTTGACATGTGGAAAATCAAAAAACAGTGGTAGAGGGAAATATACATACAATAATTGACACAGTACACAATCAAACAATAATGTCCTCTTGAATTTAGGCCATGTTAGAGGCATTGACTGCGTTTCGACCCAAAGTTGTTTTAAGGGTCATCATCAGGACACTGCACTTCGAGAGCGAGAAGCGACCTCTTAATAAAGTTTCTAAAAAAATGAAAACATGTACATGGGTATTAAAGGTAATAAAACAACTAATTTTTGATTTTTTTCAGGCTTTATCACCACCGAATGTGTGCCCAAGAATCTTTAGAGCTAGTGAGGTAATCAAGATAAGATTTTTAAATGAAAAAGAATAGAACCAATAGCCAAAGCAATTGGACCATGTGCAAGTAGTTAGAAAAGTGAAGTTTAAAAATAGAGAAAGAAACTTTAAATTCTTCCTGTACAAAATACTCCTCCTTTTTTCCATACTAAAAAAGGCGTACTGTGTAACAACCAAAGTAAAAGGGCCAGTCCTCATGGGAGGGTACATATGAAGACAAGGAGGTACTAAGGAGGGACTAACAAGTCTATTAACAAATGAGAAGCCAGCATTTACAAGGGAAAATGACACAAGCCGATGAAAAATATAGGCGGAGAGGGGGCAAAGCTTCAAGGCCATACCCAAATACAGCATGCTTTGCAGAGCAGCGCATGCGCTGCCCAGGCTCTACCTTAAAATGGGTACTAAAACGCATTTTCCACGTTCAATTTCCCATACAGCAAATACAGTTGAACAGAATTGAACCACATTTGGCAGAAAGCTAGATCTTTACCCAAACACGTTTTCGGTGATTTTGTGTCAATCCGTTCATCTGTTTTTGAGACATTAGGGTTCCAAATGTATAGTTACCTGGAGCAGAGGAATTCCAGCGAGACCCGCTGACCAAAATATAAGATCTGATTAGTTGCTGACAACACCAACAAAGATATTGTGCGGCCATTCTAATACCCAGGGACTCAAGACCTGTGCCATAGAAAAAGAATCACATACCCTGGGATACCCTGACCCCCTAGGTAGAGTGAGAGGGGGTCCCCAGAGAGGAAACTTATTACACCTGCCTCCTCCCCACGCCAACATTATTTTTAAAAAACGGCGCAGTGGGAGAACAGCAGGAAAAAAGTTAAAAAAAGTGTGGGGCTGCCATTATAATCTTCCCATGGGATTGGCAAGGGCTGGGGGTAGGAAGGGCAGGAGTGGGGGGTTGCTGCATATTTTTTATATTACGATTATGGGGAGGAGCATGCATGGGCCCATCCTTGAAGTGCAAGTTGTTCCCAGGGGCCCCTATCACCATGGAGGCCAGCGCATCAGCTAATTTTGGGCAGGGGTGTGCTTGGGCCCCCTCCTCTAATTTTTTGAAGCCCCTTCTTTCCAGTGGCCGATAAGTGATCGGTGGGTCCCGGGACACCATTCCTGGGACCCTAAACTGAGGAGGAGGGCTAGGTGCTTCCGCGCACACCCCACATGACAGTTTGTCACTCCTACTCCCATTGCCTGTGACCGTGGGAGCGGGGTGCACATCACAGCTAGACACCCCACTGACCGGGCAGGGAAAAGGAAGCTGCTGCCTCCCACTTTAGACTGTGCTGGCAGCCAGGAGCTGGCTCAGCCTCACTGAAGTAGGTGCCACACACTTCTGAAAATAAGTCACAGAAGCCGGAGTCACTAATAAGGGCATGGTGCGGAGTCCTGAAGTAGCCAAAAACAGTAATCAGCTGAGCAACCTCCGATTGATACGTTTTCCCAAAGGGGTTGAGGGACCAAACATGACACAATTTCCGGATGGGTGGTTGCAACGTATATTACCCCAGGACAAACTCTCCTCCTGCTTTATTACTGAGGGGGCACATCAAGCACTGGTGGGGCAGACTGCCACCAGAGACTCCCCAGAGGCCGGTAATAGTGCACTTTTTGAACTTTCAAAACAGGGACACAATCCTTGCTGAAGAATGTAAAATGTGGGAGGTGCCCCATTAGTACTCTAAGATCCTGATTTTCTCAGATTACACCTGGGAGGTACATCAACAACTGCGCAACTTTGACTCTGTGAAGGCCAGATTGCGAAGTCTCCAACTTCCGTATATGCTTCTATTCCCTGCCAAGTTGAAGGTCCTGTTTTAGGGAAATTCGCTGTTGGTCCAGACACCTGAGGAGGCATGGGAGTGTCTGGAGGAGTGCCTCAGGCTTCAGAGAATTGGGGGGCATGAAACTGGCCCACACCCAGCCAGTGGAGAATGGGCTCAACCCAAAGTTCTACAACAGCCCAGGAGGAGAGGCCAACGCCTGCCAAGGAAAGGAGAGGAAACACCATGATGAGCTACGGGTACCAGGAGGTGACTAAACCCTCCTCCGAATCAAAGGGGGACCAGACTGCAACCATAAAAAAAGCAAAATAACAGCTCCTGAAGGGGAACCTACACATGGATATACAGGAGATGGCCAAGAGACTGGCTCAGCGACTCCTCACACCCCTGCCATTGGCCATCGCTAACCCGGAGCATGATCCTGAGACCCAGCCCCACCTCCCTTCCAACCGCACAGCATCCGGTCTGGCAGAGGCACCATGAATCATGAGACAGGAGACCAACTTGGGGGCCCTGGAGTGAGATCCCTCATTGCTGACCATTACTGTTTAGCTTTCTCTCACTTTGTCACATTTTTTTTTACATAGCCTTTCTGTTGCTATATTAAGTGTTTGGGTTGTGAATAATGGCGGGAGGTGGGCTACAGACCTCTCCTTATCTTCTTGCACAGTTGTTCTAAAATAATGTGGTTAAGTGTTGCAGGAAGACAATGGCAGAAAGGGGGGTTGTTGGATGTTTTCTTTTCATGGTTCCATTTTTTTTGTTCATCACAAATGTTTTTGGAGCGCACGCACAAACATGGCGGCACATAGGCTATATGAGCCATGTTAGTACTGGCAGGCAATATTACCAGAGCCTTCCATGGCATTGACTAACTCCCTGGAGGGCAAGGGCATCTCTGTCTTGACCTGGAACGTTAATAACCTGGGAAATAAGATCAAGCGTGGGTTGGTGGCACAACATATTAAGCTCATACAACCTGATGTCGTTATATTGGAAGAGACATATCTTCAGGGCACCCAGTGGCCATTCTTAGTACTAGAGGAATACACAACCCTGGCACATGCAGGCTACATTTCTCAGTCCCTGGGAGTGGCAATCTTGATTAAAAAAGTCTTCCCCCCTTTACGGAGGTCTACAGATGGACCGACTCTCAGAGTAGATACGTGGAAGTGAGAGGTACCTGGGGACGACAAGAGGTTACCCTGGTGTGTGTATGCCCCCCACGACTACAGGCCCCCACACTGGCGGGGGCGGTTGATCGGCTCTTGGAGACACCCTCCTCCTTTCAAATTATAGGTGGGGACTTCAACAATATAATGCAAGTAGTGATAGAGCGCGCAGGTCACCCGGCTCACCGAATTTCTTTTTCCACGCACTGGGCCCTGGCGTGTAAAATTGTTTATTAAATTTCAATGATAACGTTTTACTGGGGTGAACCAGGTGATTTTCCAAAATACGCGCTCTTATGAGTAATCGATTGGGTGACTCTTACACCACTTAATATTCATGTACCTGACTTACCACAGGCACATTACTCCTGACGGATCAGGAGCTAGCAGTGGACAGGTGATAAGGGTTTCCTAAAAGGGAGAAATTCTACTTTACACGTTTAATACCTTTAATATCACTTTAATGTATAATGACCACAGACACCTTGATGGTTTTAAGGGTTTTATATAGTATAAGTTTAAAATGAAAATGCCATTACAAGGAGGCAAATGCAAAGCAATACATCAATGATTAAAATCAGAACCAGGATGTAACTATGAATAAGTGTGAGTATCATAGAGTAAAAGGGAACACTATAGGGCATGAATCACAATAAACTTATTAACTAATATGGTTTAAACTAGGGCAAGGACGTGAGGAGGACCTAATGTGTGACCTAATAATTTTATACTAATCCCTAAACCTTATGGTATCTTTACTAACTTCACGGCAACCATACTAAGGGAAAGGGAATAAGTGGAACAATCTAGATAATCATTCGGGTTTAACAATGTCCTATAGGAAGGGTAAAAGTGGAACATTTACTAATAATCAATTGCATGAAATTACATTCAAAGGAGATATGGAGAATATCACAGGCAAGATTGCTTTAATTAGAAGAGGAAAATTAAGGGTATAGTATAGACAGACACCTATGCCAATATTTACCTAAGTGAGAATGAGGACTAACCCTGGCCACGGGTCAGTTGGGAAAGAACGGGACAAGGACCCTCAAGGATTCAGGAATACCAGAAGGTGAGCAAGTACAGCTCATGGACAGTCAGGACAGGATACCCCTCAGATCTGGGTCAGGACTGGGTTCACCAAGGCACGACCAACCCCTCAGAGCTTTGGATGCAACGCCAGCGTTACCCCCTCTTCTGCACGGAATCCGTCAATAACCCCGATTGGGTTTTCGAATCTCCCAGCAAAGTGCTTCGCTTAGCACTTAGGACTAATTTCCACCCCTTGGAGTTTGTGGAAAGTTTCAGGCAGAATGCTCCGCAGCACTCTGTATCAGGCACCTATAGAGTTCGTAGGGTCAGTGACAGGTCTGCTACTCGGACAAGTCGGACAATTTCTCCAAGCTAAGCTAGGCTATATATACAGTTTTAAGTCCCCAAGACCACCCATAAATGTTGCAAAATGACAAAGTCCCATCTTCTGATTGGTCAAGGGAGGTGGTTTAAGACATTTGTCACCACCTATATTTCTATTACGTATTTCACGTGACATTACCCTCCCCCTAGCATCTGGGTTCCCAGGCATACGTGTGGGAAAGTACAATAGTAAAGTAAAGGTTTGCAACATTGTTGCACATTCAGAGTAAAACTAGCATGTCTTCAAGGGCGAAGGTGCGCTTTGGAAAGGACAGTCCCATTTTCAATAGCCAACTGGCCAGGTTCCATTGCTGCACGTCCCAGTTCTCAGGTCACGTGAGTGGGGTAACGTCAGCTTCAATATGGTTCCCATCCCTACTTCCAGGCCCTCATTTACGCGGTACATGAAAAGTAAGCGAAAACAAATTAATAACACAGAATAAAATGAATACACTGTACACCATGACCAACTACTCTTAATCCCTTATTTTATAATACTTATAGCATTAAGAGTTAGTGCAGAAAAGATGCATATACAAAAGCGGCTTAAGATAGCATGAAGCATGATTAAAGACAAGCGGCCATTTTAGCAACAATGCGCATGAGCGAACTTTTCCCTCCAGATTGCGAGTGCGTCACATCACATGGGTATGACCGACGCATGCGCAGACTGGATTTCTGCAAAGCGGCCATTTTATTAATGTGCAAGCGTGATTATGATGAAAAACTGTTAGACCTGACATCATTGGCTTGAGTCTCTCCTCCATTTTTCTGTTTGCCTCTACTGTTTTACGATGTTTTGCTGGTATATGCTTTGGGCGCCGTGTCACTGCTGATCAGTGCCATAGCGCAAGTGCTCCCTCTGTTAAAATGATGTATCTATTGTATCCATGTTTGGCTTATTTGGTTTACTGTCAGTCCCTAGTCTAGTGCACCAGGAGTGCCGGGGCTTGTAAATACAAATGCCGCTCGTGGGCTTGCTTGCAAAAACAACAGGTGATGGACCGAATGAGGATCAATGTCACACATTCAACCCAGTCAAAAGATCTGGGTCCTAATCCATCGTTTTTTTGCACTCCACACCACCCTGGGTTAGACAATGGCGATATGCAAATCAGCTCTGACCCTGTGCCCCATGGGAACAGTCCAGTCCGAACTACAAAAGCCATGTCCTTCCCAGAACGGAATCAAGCATCCGAGGACCGGACCGGTTTCGAGGTAACACCTCTCTTCAGCCCGGCTAGCTTGACTCCAGTGGTGTGGAGTGCCTGGGACCCACGTCTGGGCATCCCCAGTACACTTATAGCGAGTTTGCAAAAACAACAGGTGATGGACCGAATGAGGATCAATGTCACACATTCAACCCAGTCAAAAGATCTGGGTCCTAATCCATCGTTTTTTTGCACTCCACACCACCCTGGGTTAGACAATGGCGATATGCAAATCAGCTCTGACCCTGTGCCCCATGGGAACAGTCCAGTCCGAACTACAAAAGCCATGTCCTTCCCAGAACGGAATCAAGCATCCGAGGACCGGACCGGTTTCGAGGTAACACCTCTCTTCAGCCCGGCTAGCTTGACTCCAGTGGTGTGGAGTGCCTGGGACCCACGTCTGGGCATCCCCAGTACACTTATAGCGAGTTTGCAAAAACAACAGGTGATGGACCGAATGAGGATCAATGTCACACATTCAACCCAGTCAAAAGATCTGGGTCCTAATCCATCGTTTTTTTGCACTCCACACCACCCTGGGTTAGACAATGGCGATATGCAAATCAGCTCTGACCCTGTGCCCCATGGGAACAGTCCAGTCCGAACTACAAAAGCCATGTCCTTCCCAGAACGGAATCAAGCATCCGAGGACCGGACCGGTTTCGAGGTAACACCTCTCTTCAGCCCGGCTAGCTTGACTCCAGTGGTGTGGAGTGCCTGGGACCCACGTCTGGGCATCCCCAGTACACTTATAGCGAGTTTGCAAAAACAACAGGTGATGGACCGAATGAGGATCAATGTCACACATTCAACCCAGTCAAAAGATCTGGGTCCTAATCCATCGTTTTTTTGCACTCCACACCACCCTGGGTTAGACAATGGCGATATGCAAATCAGCTCTGACCCTGTGCCCCATGGGAACAGTCCAGTCCGAACTACAAAAGCCATGTCCTTCCCAGAACGGAATCAAGCATCCGAGGACCGGACCGGTTTCGAGGTAACACCTCTCTTCAGCCCGGCTAGCTTGACTCCAGTGGTGTGGAGTGCCTGGGACCCACGTCTGGGCATCCCCAGTACACTTATAGCGAGTTTGCAAAAACAACAGGTGATGGACCGAATGAGGATCAATGTCACACATTCAACCCAGTCAAAAGATCTGGGTCCTAATCCATTGTTTTTTTGCACTCCACACCACCCTGGGTTAGACAATGGCGATATGCAAATCAGCTCTGACCCTGTGCCCCATGGGAACAGTCCAGTCCGAACTACAAAAGCCATGTCCTTCACGTGTTGTGCCACCCACAGGAGCGGCTTCGTAAAAGAATGTCTACGGGTCGGTCATTGCGAGACCCACGTGCAGTCTTGCACTGTCACGTCGGCTGCGCAGGTATACCTACTTGCCAGCCCCTCCAACCTTCCCTTAACTTCATGTTAGTCACCCCTATGGTAGGCCCATGGGCAGGGTGCATTGTAAGTGTAAGGTAGGACAAGCCTGACCAAGTTGGCATGTCCTGATAGTGAAGTACCGCCATCTTAGGGCTTCACTACTGCGAGGTAGCCTGCTCTCCGTTGGATAGAATGGGCCGCCGGGATTATTAATGCTATGATCCTAGCTGGCTCGGAGAGTACGGTGCAATGTCGAGTTTGGTATCCCTGAACTCGGGGTTTAATTACGCATCCGTTGGTGTGGATGGTTTTTGGACTCTGGGTTCGAAAGTAGTACTTTTAGAAAGTGTCTATTTTCTTGTCTAACCATATCTGGTCTCTGCTGGTCTTACGTGTGTGTGACAGGAGCTGGGTGGCTCCAAGAGGGCTGGATGAGTCAGTGTGGGATGAGTGGGACATTTACGTTGAGAGTAGGGGGAGAGTAGTTGTTGATAGCCTGCCTTGCCTGATACAATGCTGGCTCCACCTCCTGCCAAGCGACTGATGGCTCTGTGCCTGCCATGGACGATCCTAGCCCCACCTCCTGCCAGGAGGGCGATAGCGCTGGTCCTGCCAGTATCAATGCTGGCTCCACCTCCTGCGGGGCGTCTGAGGACCCGGCCCGGCTCAATGAATAGGCCAGGTGCTACTGCCTAGCTCCACCCACCGCAGGCCCAGGGTGTTGGGAAACCCCCGGCCTAGACAAAGGGATCAAAGACGAAAAGGGGTATAAGAGAAGGACCCCTGAACTAGGAAATCAGATCACTTCTGACAAGGAACCCTGTAACCAAGGACAAGAAGCCTGCTGATCTAAAGGACTGCCTACCCCTTCTGCCAGTGTGCTGTTGTTGGGGGAATCCTGCGGTGCTTCTTTATTTTTGCCAAGGAACCAGGAGAGAGGAACTGTGTGTGTACTCTCACGCTTGCTAAGAAAATCTCCAAGGACTGGAAGAGCGCCAGTCTCCTGCCGAAGTCACAGGGCTAAAGGACTTCACCTGCTAAAAAGTGCTATCCGCTGGAAGTGTGAATCCAGCGCCTCTGAAAGGACCAGCAATCACGACGATCGGACGCTGGGCCCGACCGACGCCAGCAGCAACGCCAGTGAGTAGGAGTACGGCTCTAACTCCAGAGGACCTCGTGTCTGCCCCGCTGCTGATCGCATCAACCGTGTGCCCTTCGACGCCGTGAGCGCTGCTCACTCTGTGCAACTGCATCATCGACAACGCCTGCTGTGGCCTGAGCGACACCAAAGACGCGACGCCGGATTGCTCGACGCCGCTGATCATCGTGTGCTTCAATTTCCTAAGGTACTGTGTTGTTGGGGGTCCGTGTGACTCCCGGCCCGGCGCAGCGCTCCTCGCGGTCGACGCCGAACCTGTGGATTATCCTTGCCCCAGCGTTGTGTAGCTCCCGTGTGAGTTACCCTGTTGCTAAGAACTGTGTTTCCAAGAAGAAGATTTGCTTGATATAAAAGACTCGTGTGCTAAAGAAGAAACTACCTTTGAACTATCCTTTTTCCTTCCCGAACGTATTTATTCCGATTGTGTACAGTTTTGCCGTTATTTGGTCTTGTGCTAAGTCTTATATAAAGATACTTATTTTTATAATACTACTGTGTCGTGCCCATTTGTAGTGTATTCACTTTATTACTGTATGTGGTCATAATTGCTTAACACACAGCCTCTGAGATAAGCCTGTTCTGCTCTGCCAAGCTACCAAGGGGGTGAGCAGGGGTTATCGAAGGGTGTGATCCCCTTGCCCTGACTAGAAAAGGAGTGTCCCTATTTGTCAGAAGTGTATACCTCTGCCAACTAGAGACAGCCGGTTCTAACATTGGATGCAGCGGTGAGGATTTGGACCTTGCATTTATGACCCATGTACAGTGATTAGTGTGCGCTACGTAGTGAAAGCAGACCATAACGCAGTCACAATCTGATTCGGAAGGATCCTATTTTTGTTCTCCGCTTTTCTGAAACTTGATTTTCTGAACACTGCCAGTTTAACCATGAGTGACAACGGAGTCACTGCCCCTGCTATCGTTGTTGTTGAAGAGTTCGAGAGGAGTAAGCTAAAAAGATACAAGAAAGATGAGCTGAAACACTTTTGCAACCAGTTTGAAGTTCCTACCACCGGCCTCTCGAGAAAAGATGATTTTTATAAAGCATTACAGGCCTGGTGGGAATCCAGAAATCCCTCTGATGTGGTGGTGGTACCCACAGAGGAAGGGGATGAGGAGGTGCCAGTGAATGGACCTGTGCCCTCTCCCGGAAGCAGTGTTTCCTCCAAAGGTCTTTCCCCTGAAGAAAGAGAAGAAAGGGCGAAAGAGCGAGCTTACAACATGGAGATGGCAAGGCTAAAGATAAATGGGCAGTTGGAGTTAGAAAATGCAAGAGGTAGAAGGGAAGCTGATTTAGAGATCAAAAAGTTGGAGTTTGAGCGAGAGAAGTTAGCTTTGGAGCGTGAAGCCAGGTTGAGGGAACTGGATATCCAAGCTAAAAAGTTAGAGTTGAATCCCTCTGGTGGCAGCATTCCATCCGAGCCTGCAGAAAGTAAGTTTTACTTCCCGAAAGATGTGATCAAAGATTACAATAAGAATGAAGATATTGGTCAATGGTTTAAAGCATATGAGTTAGCATTGTTGGCCCACCAGGTCCCTGAGAAGAATTGGGGAGCGGGGTTGTGGGGTCGCTTTGTGAATGAGGGAAGAGATACCCTGTTAGACATGCCTGTTGCAGATAGGATGTCGTATGCTCATATGAAAGATGCTTTAATGTTGCGATATGGTTTAACCCCCGAGCAGTACAGACAAGCTTTTAGAGAATGTAAGAAATTGCCTGGTACGACGTGGGTTGAATATGTGTCTTATTTTTGCAGAGCCATGGATGGTTGGGTAAAGGGCAGCAAAGTGGAAAGTTATGAAGCTCTCTATGATTTGTTTGCGTGGGAGCACTTGTCTAATAACTGTTTTCCAGAGCTGCGCCAGCACCTGATTGATAGCAAGATATCTAACCCTAGAAAACTTGCTGAGGAGGCGGACCGCTGGGTCAGTACCAGGGTCCACAAGGGTCCAGTGGGAGACTCAGCCAAAGGTGGGCAGGGTCCCCAGCAGAAGAGTGGGGGGGACAAGGGTAAACAGAAGGAGTCTCAGAAAGGGCCCCAAAGTAATCCCCCAGGGAACCAAGGGAAAGGTTCCCAGCCTCCCCCTGAGAAGAAGCCAGGGGCCCCGACGGGTAAACCTGTTCATAGGGGCCCCCTAACCTGCTACGGTTGTGGGCAGGTGGGACACCGGTTTTATGACCCCCAGTGTCCCAAGAAGGATTCGAATGCACCGCCGCGTGCACCCCCTCGTCAGTTGGCAAGTGTAGCCTTGGGAGGGGAGGAGATGGTTGTCCATGGTGGGAGGGGTCCCGCAGAAATGTCCCTGGTCTCGCTAGGAGACATGCAAATGGTCCCTCCACCCCCTCTGCCTAGTAACACTAGTAAATATAGGCAGTGGGTGACCATTAATGGCCATAGAGTGGAAGCTCTCAGAGACACCGGAGCGAGTGTGACAGCTGACAATCGGAGTTAGTACAGTTTTGATTTTAGGCGAGGTTCATGAAAGGGAGCAAGTCGCGTTACGTGCGAATCCTTGCTCCATCAATCCCCTCTTTGATGATATTTACTATCATCACTATACATGAAAACAGATGCCAACTTCATTCTTCCATTTCATCCATGTCAATCTCGATGAACTTATTGTTGAGCTTTCTCTCCGCCTCTCTGTGAGAATGATTGTTCTTTGCTTTCTTATATATCTGGTTTCTTAATTCTTCTAATTCTAAGTCTTCAGCCTTTCGCTTTCCTCTTTTATTCACTATATATTTTCTGCATTTCTGGCATTTGCAACAGATGAATATGATCAGAACAATCACACCTATTCCAACTATTGGCATCAGTATTTTCCATAGAAGGCTTCTACCTAAGTTAGAAAACCAACTACCTACAGAGGAGAGACCATCAGTCAGTCTCTTCCAGGCACTGTCAACCTCTAATGGTTTAAGTTATTTTTCCAAATTAGTTATGTTTCTTACATACTTCTTAATTTCGACACTTTTATCAGGAATGTAAGTGCAACAATGTTGTGCCCTCAGCATCCTGCAGACTCCGCCCTCTTTTGCCAATAAGGTATCAAGAGCAAGGCGATTCTGTAAAACCATTGATCTGATCGCAACCATTTCGGTATTGATCATCAGGAATCCAGCAGCAGTGTCAGTAGATAACCGATCCACTACTGTAGATAATTTGCAGATTCTATGAGTATTCAGAACTACCCCCATTCCAGGTATCAGTGCACTAAAAATATCACCTACAATTTCTCCTACACTTTCACGTTTGCTACGCACTAAGCTATTAGTAATCTCATTGCTTCCAGCTGCATTGTTCACATGGTATATTTTCGGAAAGACAATGCCAAAGTAGCAGCTTCCATACCAGTGATCCGGCAATTTGAAATAAGCCTTGTTTCCACATATATAATAAATTCCTGGAAACACAGGTTCTGACCCATTTTTGAAACCCCAACCTCCAATTACCTTGTAATTATGTTCACACTCGCTGGAACCAATGAATACATTGTTATAATAACTAGTCTTTTCTCTATGAAGACAGAGCTTCCCTTTCCGTTCAAAATCCAGCAACAGAGCAGGAGTAACTTCGCTTTGTGAGGTGTTATCCATGTTTTCTGCCCATCTAGGTGTTCTGTCCTTCTCGTCATTTGCCTTTTTCTGAAACTTTTCCCTTCTCTTCTCTGCCATTTTCAAGAACATTTTCTCTTGTGCATGTAAAGAACAAGTCAAGTTAGCTTTTCTAGCTTCATTTAAGTCTATGTCACCTATAGTCAGGAAATATTCCCCCATGTAGCGAGTCACTCCACCAAGTGTATGTACAAGGTTCAGATTCCCTCTAATAGGAAGTTCTGAAAAGATAACGTCAGTGTTTGAGTAATAGTACTGTAGAGTGCTTCTATAGAACAAGCTAGCTAGAATACTACAGGAGATTCCATAGGTCAGGGGTAAATGGTGGTATGTCACACCTTCAGCTACTGAAGTAGGTAGCATCATGCAGACATAGCAATCTTCTATTTCCATAGCTTCTACATAGTGCACTAAAAGATTAGCGAAAACATTTAAGTGTGTCCTGTTCTTCATTTGGTGATAATGTAGTTCACCCTCATCTGATGCTTCTAAGTCAGGTCGTGTATGTCTCAGACTCACTGAATTGTCACGTCTTTCTACTCTACGTGGTGTTTCTTCAGTATGTACAACTTCTGCGTCTGGCGTCATCGAGTCCGTAGGATATATGTTAGGGTCTTTGCTTATCATAAAAGGTATAAACACTGTTAATCCTATCCATATCACTATCATTAGTACTATATTACAGATGCATATTTTACAGCAAGTTCTGCAACAGCTAAATCTGGACCTTCCAGTGACATTTGAATCAGACATTTTATCTTACAGGTGGCTTTCTCAACCCCTCTTTGTTTCTTTTCAGCAGAGGTTTTACTTCGCTTCACCTCAAGGAGGGTCTTCGTCAGAACTCCGATCAGCAATGGACTCTTCGTCGCTTTTGCCACTGGCTTCAGGCTCATCAATTTCTTCCAACACCAAATAAGTCCATTCAGGGCTCCGATACAGTTTGTTCTGTTTCTTTACTCTGCTGCCCTTTCGGATGGACTTTCCTCGGGGTTCTTTTCCTTCACTTTCAGCCCTTTTTCGGTCCTTTAGTTTTTCTTCGACTGTTTTTATTCTTAGCCTTAGTTTCTTCACGTACCGGGGTTCACCCTTCTTTTCGATCCTTTTAGTGGTCGAGGAAACTTGACCTTCTTCGTGAGCTCTTTTATTTTCTCTCCTTGGCCGCACTATTGCTTCAGCAGTGTCTTTTTCCCTTCCTGTCTGACTAGTTCCAGGTCTTTCATCTATTTCTTCTGCCTGGTCCTTAAGCTGACCTAGTTCAGGTTTAGACTGTATGTGATCTTGGTTTGTGAGTGATTCACTGTACTCTTCTTCCTGAACATGTTCGTCTATTACTAACTGGTCCTGTTCATGCTCTTCGATCTCTTGATTTTCTTCTGCATGAACTTCTGCTTTGACTACTATCTGTCCCTTTCCAGTCTCCTCTGTCTCAGAAGGAGTGTCGATGACTTGTTCTGTCCCTACTTGGCCTATTCCCTGATCAGATTTTATGATGGCTTTGATGATCTGACCTTCTCCTTCTTGTTCTGACTCACCTGCACTGTCCCACTCACTACCTAGGTAAGAGTATTTTCTGGTTCTTATTGGATCAAGAACTTGGTCGTCGGCAGGAAACCATTCAACGTCTTGACTTGTGCTCGGTAGTTCGCCATCAGCGAGATCCGGACCCTCTTCTGGAGTCTCCTCAGCTGGGCTACCTTCAGCTTCAGTCGCGTTTTCTCCGGTTACCCGCTTCGTGTGACTTGCATGGATCCACTTTGGTACACCAGCACACTTCACAGCAGTTGTGGTGACAAGGATCACTTGTCGAGGCTTGCCCCACTTCGGTCCAAGGCAACTCTTCCGGGTATGTTTCTTTAACACCACCCAATCACCTGGTCTCAGTTTGTGTGCTGGAGTTGTAGGCCATTGGACAGCAGTCTCTCCAATCTGGTGAGAGATAGAACGCACTTGGTCACCCAACTGCCTGCAGTATTCTAGCACCATATCATCAGTAATACTTAGCAGTTTGTGTCCAGGTACCCATGCCTGTCGCATCACTCTTCCCATCAGCACTTCATGGGGGCTCAGGCCTGTCTTTTTGTTTGGAATACTCCTTAAGCTCATCAGCACCATGGGCAAAGCTTCTATCCAGTTCATTTTTGTGGAGTCACACAATTTCGCCAGCCTGGACTTGAGAGTGCCATTTATTTGCTCGACTATCCTAGAAGCCTCTGGATGATAGGCACAGTGCAGCCTTTGTTCCATTTTAAATGCTCTGCAGAGTTCCTTTAGGACCTCGTTTGAAAAATGTCCACCATGGTCTGTTTCAATTGTCTCTGGAATTCCAAAGCGGGGTATCAGTTCCCTAAGTAATAATTTAGCTACAGTCAGGGCATCATTCTTCTTTGCTGGGTAAGCCTCCACCCACCGGGAAAACAAGCAAACTATGACCAGGACATATCTATATCCTTTGCACAGGGGCATCGTTATGAAGTCTGCCTGCATCCTAATGAAGGGACCTTCTGCTCTCCCAATGGTACTTTGCTCCACTACTGTCTTCTTTCCTGCATTGAATTGTTGACACACTAAGCACCTCTGGCAAAGTTTGTCTGCTGTGCTCCTGAATTTTGGACTGTAGAACACCTTTTCAAACATTCGGCACATGGCATCCCTCCCAATATGTGTGGGTTCATGTATTATCCGGGCCATTGCGGTAACCAGTCGTTCGGGGAGTACAGGCATACCAGTTACATGGACCACAACACCATCCTTTTCCCTTGGTCGACATTCATCCTGCCTCCACCTGTTCCTTTCTTCCCTGTCTGTCGTCTGTTGTAGTTCTCTCAATTCATCCCATGTTCCCAACCTTTCAAACAACATCAGTTGGCAGCTGCTTCCACCTCCCCATAGTTTAATTAGGAGTGACATTTTGTGTCGGGCGCAGTACTGGGCAATTTGGTCAGCATATCTGTTTCCGGCTGTCACCTCGTCATTTCCAGATCGGTGAGCCGCACACTTGACCACAGCCAATTCTTTGGGCAATTGGATGGCTTCCAGTAAGTTTTGTACTGGTTTCCCATTTCGGATGGGAGAACCTGAGGAGGTCATGAATTCTCTTTGCAACCATAGCTGGCCGAAGTCATGAACAACCCCATAACAGTACTGACTGTCAGTATAAACAGTTACTCTTTTGTTTTTCCCAATTTTATAAGCTCTTGTTAGAGCGATGAGCTCCGCTACTTGAGCAGATTTAACTTCGCAAAGATAGGAAGCTTCCAGGGTCTTTTCCAAAGTGACTACAGCATAGGCAGCACTCAAACCTCCATCCTCATGTCTCAAACATGAACCATCCACAAACATTTTTAGGTCTTCATCAACCAAGGCCACTTCTCTGATATCAGGACGGGGTTTTGTGCTAAATTCAGTTAAGTCTATGCAGCTATGTTCAATTTCATCTCCTGCCTCTACATCAATGGGAAGGGGCAATAGAGTTGCAGGGTTTAGAATGGTACATCGGGAAATTATTACATTTTCTGCACCAATGAGAATCCTCTCATACTTAGTCAGCCGACTAGGGGTGAGATACTGTGTCTTTGTTCGGGTAAGTAAGATCACAACTGAATGTGGAACAAATACAGTGACAGGATGTCCCATCACAATGTTCTCACTCTGCTCTAGACTCGTACAGGTAGCGGCTACTGCTTTCAGACATCCAGGTAATCCAGCAGCCACTGGATCTAGGGCGGCTGAAAAGTAGGCCATGGGACGTCTAATTAGACCATGTTCCTGGGTTAAGACCGAGAGCGCACAATTGTCTCTCGTGTCACAGAACAGTTCAAAGTTCTTGGAATAGTCAGGCATTCCTAAGGCTGGAGCTGTGCACAGACAATTTCGCAATGTTACCCAAGCAGTCATGCATTCATCATTCCAACAAACTGGGTCTTCTGCTCCTTTCTTTGTCATGTTAATCAAAGGTTTAGCTATAGCCGCGAAACCCACGATCCACTGTCTGCAGTACCCAACAACTCCTAGGAACATTCTTACTTCTTTCTGGGTTACTGGTAGTGACATTTCTCGAATTATTTTAATTCTTTCTGTAGTGACTTTCCGGATCCCTTTCTCTATCTGGTGCCCTAGATATTTTACAGAGGTTTTGCAGAACTGCAGCTTGTCTGGTGAAACCTTATGTCCTCCCTTTCCTAGGTGATTCAGCAAGGCAATGGTATCAGTGACACAGTCGTCTTGACTTCTAGACGCTACCAGCAGGTCATCTATGTACTGCACCAGGACAGACTCTTTAGGCAGTACTAGAGATTCAAGGCATTTCTTTAGGATCTGGTTGAAAATCGATGGACTTTCGGTGTACCCCTGGGGGACACGATTCCAGACATAGATCTGGCTGTTGAATTCAAAACTGAAAAGGAATTTGCTTTCTGGATGCAATGGGATGGAAAAGAATGCATGGCACAGGTCAATGACAGTGAACCATTCCGCATTCCAAGGAATTTGATACAGTATTACTGCAGGGTTTGGTACTATGGGACAGCAAGGTACTACAATTTGGTTTACCTTGCGCAGGTCCTGCACTACCCTATACTTTCCGCTATGCTTCTTAATTCCAAGTATGGGTGAATTACAGGGACTGCTCATCACTTCCTGAATGATGTTTGCTTTGAGCAATCTGTTTAATTCCTTTGCGACTCCTTCTTTCACTTCTGCACTCATTTTATACTGTTTGGTATTTGGGTATACCGCATTTGCTTTTATAGCTATTTTAACTGGGTCTACATTTGCCATTAAGCCTACATCTTTTCCAGTAAAATCCCAAACTTCAGGTATTACGCTCGATTGGAGTTCTTCAGGTAGACTTTCAATGGACATGGGCTTAATTTCTGTGTCGGGCCTCAGTAACATCAATTTATATAGGCCATCCTCATCTGGGGTCTGAATTTCAACACCATTTGGTGAGCAAAAGATGGTGCAACGCATTTTGCACAGCAAATCTCGTCCTAATAGGTTTACGGGACTGGAATCACAGACCACAAATCTGTGCATTTCCTTGAAATTTCCTATGGAAATTTCCATAGGTTCTGTTACCGGAGTACTGATTATCTGGTTTGAAACTCCCACTACTTGGATAGCTTCTCCCGAGAGGGGTAGGTTAGGAACGTCCGCTGTTCTCACAGTGGAACGGGTAGCACCAGTGTCCAACAGAAAGGTGACATCTGTCCCTTCAACCTTTCCTTCAATGTATGGTCCAGTCTGGTCTACCGGTAAGGAGGCGCCAAGCACGCACTCCTTGTCCTCCCCTCTCAGGCCCCGTCAGTATTGATCATCACAGAGAAAAGTATCATTTAACAGGTACTGTGGAATGGGTGCATTTCTTTCATTCTCTCCTTCCCACACTTCGACCCTTTCATTCTGTTGACCCTGATTCCTATAATTTTGTCTAGGAGCACATGGCAATGGGGGTTGATTTACCTGCTGTTGGGTCTTTCGGATCCCCTCTTTCTGCACCTGTGGATTTAAACCATTTACGGGGGCATTATCAGCCTGCAAGTGCGGACATTTATCTCTCCAATGCCCCATCTGACCACATCCGTGAGATGGGAATTTTCCCATAGCCTCTTCTCTACTCATTTTTACCCGGGGCCTGCCTCCACCCCCAGCATTCGGATTTGGAGCATTATTACTGTTAGTCATTTTACTTAACTGTTTTTCTTGTTGTTCAGCTCATTTCACCTGAGCCCACATCACCTTCTCCTTTAGGGCTTTCTTTTTGTTCTCGATCTCATCTTCGCAGTATTTGGCATATTTGAGAACATCATCAATGGGTTTCCCTTGCCAACTGATTTTGTTATCTCTAATCCACTGGGATATTTCAGGTCTCAATCCTAACACGAATCGATAACTGAAATGGGTCATATCCTTCATGTCCACATTATCGATTCCACTGTAAGTTTTGAACACCTGTAGTAACCTTTCATAAAAGGAGTGGACGGATTCATCACGCTCTTGGGTAGTTCTATCTATACGGGTCCAATCAGTTTCTTTTGCAGGTACCTTTTTCTTTAGGTATTGTATGACTTGGTTATATTTTCTCATTACGTCAGGTGAGGGAGCTCCAGTTACAGAGTCTCTCTCGTACTCCTCATTGGGCCAATCGATTTCAATTTTACATTCGGTCCATAGGTCTACAGGTACTACAATGTCGAAAAACCGATCCAGGTCTTTCAGGAGACATTTCTGAACCTTTATAAAGCGTTCAACCTGTCGGTACCACTCAACCGGTTTCTCCCTCAATTTAGGGAAGTCATTGGTAAATGATACGATATCCTGTCTGGACCAAGGGACATGGACATATTTTCCCCCTGGGACTTCTCTCATGGGACATAATTTTTCTGGTTTGTCCACCTCTTGTAGGACGTATTCAGCAGTCCGTGGTCTCTCCTTGCTATCCTCCTTTTTCTTTACCCACCTGGCTTTCCACTTATCTAGATCTCCCCATTTCTGTACTAGGTTTATCAGTTCCTTAATCTGCATCTTCTTCCCTACTGTATTTAGGTTTTCTAAATCTTTGTCTGAAAAATCTACTCTGTAGGATTTTTGTAGTACTTTGGATCTACTAACATCGATTCCCATGCATGCTGCCGTGTCCATTAATTTTTCGAAAAATATTTTTGCATTCCGGGTGAGATTCTTGCACATGAACAACAACTCCTCTTCATCCCGGACATTCAATCGGTCTAATCCCACATTTCCTGCTGTCAATTCCTCTAATTCTATTCTTAATTTACAGATATCTAAAGGTTTCGGATGAGAGTCTCCTCCTTCTAATTCTCGGGTCCATCTCTCTATTTCCTCAGGAGTTACTACCCTAGCACTTCGAGTCCCTGATGAAGACTCTATTAGTACGTCTTTGTTCCTAGTCTGAGTTCCAGTTCGAGACATACTACTTCCCTGTTCCTTATTAGGCAGATCCATCAAGGAAACCATGGACTCGCATTCACTTGCTTAGTCATCAATAATGAGTGGTTCCCTTCTGGGCGGGGGCATCATTGGGGTTATGACTGGAGTTTTTGGAGTATTCATTCTGTCCCCATATAGAGGAAAAACTGGACCAATGGTTACTGGAATCGTCAGGGCTTCAGGATTTGGATTAATCTGAGCTATGGCATGTATGAGATCGTTTCGCTGTCCTCTCAGGGCCTCCCTTTCCTGCTCGTGTAACACCCTATTAATGGGGGGATCCTGTATCATTTGGGGTACTAGAGAAGGATAAATATTCGGAGCTGATGGAGTTGACAAAACTGGTCTTTCCTCACCAAAGGGGTTGTAATTCGGGACCACGGGGTCGGGTCTACCAAATCCCTCTCCTCCCGCTCTTCTCTGTTCTATCCCTGTGGAATCGGCTTCACTAGTACTTCTTCTTCCTGAAGGTCTTAATGGAGTAGTTAAGTTTTGAGATCTGGTTTCTTCATTATAAGGCGGGGGACCTTTCATAAATAAGTCCTCTAAAAATTCATCTTCCGATTCACCCAGGGGCATCATGTGTCGGGTTTTCTCAGTACATTTCTTCCCTCCCATCATTTCATTAGCTCCGAACATGGGGAATAACCCTTCTACCATCATATTTTGTCTCCACTGTTTCAATTTCTGCTCCTTGGTTTCTTTTACCAATTTTGGATACCATCGGGTCACTCCCTTGTCCATCCGGGGTCTGTCTCGCTCTAGAGCCTCAATTTCCCATTCCTCTAGAGCTTCATACTGAGTTAATCTAGGTCTGGGATGTAATTCATTCATTCGGGTCCTCAGGTTAAATAGGACTCTCCCGTTAAAAGTACCATCAATGGGAAAGGCTAAAACTCCATCCTCCGCAGTGTACTTACCCAGTTCTCTAACCATACACAGGTATGATACCCTTTTTCTAACATCATGAAAGAGGCGGGAGTATCTGGCGGAGGAATGATCACTCCCTCCCTAGTTCGTACGGGTTTGTCAGTTTTGAAGAAATTCTTTATTTTGCTGGTAAATGACATTTTTCTCTTTTCTCCGTACATGTTGTGAGGTCTGCCTCTGCTCATCAACTCTTTATGACACCCTAGATTTCGTGGATCAGGCAGAAAATCAGGGTACCACATACACTGCTCGTAACAATCTATAAGCTCGGTGCGGAAAATTTTTACTTCGTTTGTGCTTCCAATGCTAGCGCGACTCCAATTTCGCAACAACCAATCAGTACAGAGGTTGCAAAAGTTCTTGACCAATGGGTGCGCGGCCTTTCGCGAGACGCGTTCTCACGCTCAGGCACTCACCCCTCCCTTACAATTTCAGCTTCACTACACACCCGCTGGTTTAACCAATCCCAGCGCGGCACGGAGTGACGTTAGAGCAGCCCTTCGACTGACTCCCTCCTTTACAAGGTAACGGAAACTTTGTATTTTCTCTAAGGTGCTAATGTTAATTTTAGTCAACAACGTGTAACATTCGCCATTGTGTAGGAGTGTTCTAAAGAGATAGAAAGTTCTTCTTTTACTGCAAGTAAACCACTTCTGTCTACTTTTCATACACTTCGGATAGACTTCTCTTGCCTACCCTATCACGCAAGCATTAGAAAACCTGCTACTTCCCAGACTCATCCACTTCTTTCCGGGATATATACTAAGCCTAAGGTTTCGACAGCGTTTCCCTCTGCTAACACACAAGCTCCGATGACTCTATTACTCCCTTAGTGTGACCCTTACTAGGTGATATCAGACCAAGGTTTCTATCAGCAGTCCCGTTACTTTCATTCATACAGTTTTCCGAAAAAGACCTAATTAGCGCTTCCAGTTCCACTTGAACCATGCACTAACCTTTCCTCCCTACAAATGACCTCAGAACGCGATGGATTCTACTCACCATCCGTTATACAATTCCCCGGGGATTTCAGACGACACTCAACAGTCACACACAATTGGTTAATAAAACATATAATATTTAGCAGCAATACATATATATAAAATTATCTCAAGACAATTAAAATATTTTAAAAACAGTTGCGCAATAAAATATTAAGTAACATAATCAATATTAAAATTTTAGCAGCACATTTATTTTTCACGGTTTATTTTCTAACTATCTTATCTACCTATCTTACTAGTCCTAACCATTCCTCTGCTTACCAGAAATTACTGATAGAGCGCGCAGGTCACCCGGCTCACCGAATTTCTTTTTCCACGCACTGGGCCCTGGCGTGTAAAATTGTTTATTAAATTTCAATGATAACGTTTTACTGGTGTGAACCAGGTGATTTTCCAAAATACGCGCTCTTATGAGTAATCGATTGGGTGACTCTTACACCACTTAATATTCATGTACCTGACTTACCACAGGCACATTACTCCTGACGGATCAGGAGCTAGCAGTGGACAGGTGATAAGGGTTTCCTAAAAGGGAGAAATTCTACTTTACACGTTTAATACCTTTAATATCACTTTAATGTATAATGACCACAGACACCTTGATGGTTTTAAGGGTTTTATATAGTATAAGTTTAAAATGAAAATGCCATTACAAGGAGGCAAATGCAAAGCAATACATCAATGATTAAAATCAGAACCAGGATGTAACTATGAATAAGTGTGAGTATCATAGAGTAAAAGGGAACACTATAGGGCATGAATCACAATAAACTTATTAACTAATATGGTTTAAACTAGGGCAAGGACGTGAGGAGGACCTAATGTGTGACCTAATAATTTTATACTAATCCCTAAACCTTATGCTATCTTTACTAACTTCACGGCAACCATACTAAGGGAAAGGGAATAAGTGGAACAATCTAGATAATCATTCGGGTTTAACAATGTCCTATAGGAAGGGTAAAAGTGGAACATTTACTAATAATCAATTACATGAAATTACATTCAAAGGAGATATGGAGAATATCACAGGCAAGATTGCTTTAATTAGAAGAGGAAAATTAAGGGTATAGTATAGACAGACACCTATGCCAATATTTACCTAAGTGAGAATGAGGACTAACCCTGGCCACGGGTCAGTTGGGAAAGAACGGGACAAGGACCCTCAAGGATTCAGGAATACCAGAAGGTGAGCAAGTACAGCTCATGGACAGTCAGGACAGGATACCCCTCAGATCTGGGTCAGGACTGGGTTCACCAAGGCACGACCAACCCCTCACAGCTTCGGATGCAACGCCAGCGTTACCCCCTCTTCTGCACGGAATCCGTCAATAACCCCGATTGGGTTTTCGAATCTCCCAGCAAAGTGCTTCGCTTAGCACTTAGGACTAATTTCCACCCCTTGGAGTTTGTGGAAAGTTTCAGGCAGAATGCTCCGCAGCACTCTGTATCAGGCACCTATAGAGTTCGTAGGGTCAGTGACAGGTCTGCTACTCGGACAAGTCGGACAATTTCTCCAAGCTAAGCTAGGCTATATATACAGTTTTAAGTCCCCAAGACCACCCATAAATGTTGCAAAATGACAAAGTCCCATCTTCTGATTGGTCAAGGGAGGTGGTTTAAGACATTTGTCACCACCTATATTTCTATTACGTATTTCACGTGACATTACCCTCCCCCTAGCATCTGGGTTCCCAGGCATACGTGTGGGAAAGTACAATAGTAAAGTAAAGGTTTGCAACATTGTTGCACATTCAGAGTAAAAATAGCATGTCTTCAAGGGCGAAGGTGCGCTTTGGAAAGGACAGTCCCATTTTCAATAGCCAACTGGCCAGGTTCCATTGCTGCACGTCCCAGTTCTCAGGTCACGTGAGTGGGGTAACGTCAGCTTCAATATGGTTCCCATCCCTACTTCCAGGCCCTCATTTACGCGGTACATGAAAAGTAAGCGAAAACAAATTAATAACACAGAATAAAATGAATACACTGTACACCATAACCAACTACTCTTAATCCCTTATTTTATAATACTTATAGCATTAAGAGTTAGTGCAGAAAAGATGCATATACAAAAGCGGCTTAAGATAGCATGAAGCATGATTAAAGACAAGCGGCCATTTTAGCAACAATGCGCATGAGCGAACTTTTCCCTCCAGATTGCGAGTGCGTCACATCACATGGGTATGACCGACGCATGCGCAGTCTGGATTTCTGCAAAGCGGCCATTTTATTAATGTGCAAGCGTGATTATGATGAAAAACACATAGGCAAGCCTCCTAGGGACACCCGTGTGTTGGGGAAATACAAATAAAATGACAAACAATCGGAGTTAGTACAGTTATGATTTTAGGCGAGGTTCATGAAAGGGAGCAAGTCGCGTTACGTGCGAATCCTTGCTCCATCAGTAGCACTTGCTAGATCTGAAACACACGATGTAGCCCCACAAACCACCCTGTTAGCCTGTTACGTGTGCACCATGGGGTTCTCTGACCCACACACCCGCAAGACCCACAATACTCCTATTTTCTGGGGACACACAAAGTATATTCCCACCTGGATTATATCTTTGTACCTGATAGTAAGGTGGGAGAGGTTCACAGGCAAAGTATCTTGCCCGGGGACTTTCAGATCATTCCCTTCTCCTCATTAGACTGGGACTAAAATCTAGACATCAAGCCACAGTGTGAGAATTTAATGCCTGGGACATGCAGGATAGGGAGGTGAACTGGGGTCTCAGGGTAGATACCGAACCCTTTTTTGCTGACAGCAAAGAGACAGTTCTCCCCAGTGTTCTACTATGGAAGGCCTATAAGGCAGTTCTGAGTGACAGGGCCCAAAACCTGATCTCTCAGGAAAAAAAGCGGGGGATGCAAAACTAGAAATCCTAGAGCGACAGATTTTTTGTCTGGAGGAGCAGTCGGTTGCCTCACTTGACCCGGGTTCCTTCCAAGGCTTGAGGCGCTATGCACAGAATACCATGATCTAGCACAAGACAATGCCAAAAAGCAAATGTTAGTACCACTCCACTGACTATACAAAGTAGGGGACAAAGACAGCTAACTCCTCACCTGGCTTAGTAAAAAGGAAATGGAAGCCTGATGGATGCAGTCCATTATTGACCACGAGGGGGTATGCCGCAATACTAATGTACAGATTAGCCAGGTCTTTGCACAGTATTACCGGTCATTCTATGAAGCACACCCTCTTACAGATCCCTCAGATATCGCTCAACAGCTGGCCAACATCCCAACCTCAGTGTTGGGAATGGATGCTGTGGAGGGGGACCTCACTCTCAATGAGTTGCAAGCTGCCATCTCTAAACTACGGATGGGCAAAACCATGGGTCCCAACAGCATCCCTGCCAAATTTTACAAACGCTATATAGATCTCCTGGGACCCCACATGTTGACCCTCTACCTAGAAGTAAACAAAACAGGCGCTCTGCCCCCAGACCTTCAGAGGGCCCCAATAATGGTATTGTATAAGAAGGACAAACCCAGATATAGATGCAAATCATTTCGCCCAATTTAGCTATTGAATACAGAAGTAAAAATTCTGGCTACCGTATTAGCGACATATTTACTGCAGGTTATCACACCCCTTATCTACCGGGACCAGCCAGGATTTAGGCCACCCCATGCCACCTGGTTGAACTTCCGTCGCACACATAACTGAATGGCGGTAGTGAAGGACCGAACATCCACTCACGTTTTCCTGTCCCTTGATGCAGAGAAAGTGTTTGACGTGGTACATAGGCCATTTTTAGAACATGCACTCATAAAGTTTGGATTTGGGCCTAAATTCTGGAATTAGGTGGCAGTAATATGCCACAACCCAATAATGACCATAAAGGTTAATAGGATGGCGTCCTTGAAATTCCTGATTAGTAGGGGGACAAGTCAGGGTCTCCTCCTTTTTGCACTCACATGGAGTCTCTGATATGTAAGATTCAAACTCATCCTAAAATCAAAGGATTCCGGATTGTCCCTAAGGATGATGTAGAGGAGAAGATTTCTCTCTACGTGGACGACATCCATTTATACATAACGGAACTGGAAGAGTATGGGCGCCATTCAGGATTTAAGATTAACTCGGATAAATCCATTATATTTTTCCCCAGGTCCGCCCAAGACTTGCAATCACTATGCGGATGTCTAAAGGTAGTGCCTAAGGGTTTTCAATACATGGGAATTTTTACGATATCCCATTGAACAGTATGCCATGACCATAATCTGAGGAAGATAGTGTCCAACTTTCAAAAGGATGTGGAACGATGGAGGGATCTCCCTGTCTCGTTATTAGGACGGACAGCCCTGTTTCAAATGATTACCCTACCGTAGCTTTTGTATTCCCTCCAGTATACCTACCATCCACTCCCTAGGGCCATGTGCACAAGAATCAATGGAGAAGTGAAATCTCTAATATGGAAGTGCTGGCACCCCAGAATAGCCCTTAAGACTTTACAGCGCAGCACCTATAATGGTGGAATAGCCCTCCCTGATGTTGAGGCCTACTATTGGGTGGCACACCTAATTCCCATCAATGACTGGGTCCATGCTCCACAAGACCCCCCTCCCCCCACATATAGGCTGGAAAGGGCTCTCTTAGAGCTGCGCTCCCACTTACATTACTTATAAGGCGGCAAAGGCACTCAGAGATTTCCTTCTACAAATCAGGTAACCCTGGAGGTGTGGGAAAGGGAAACAAGGGCTATTGGCTGGACCCGCAGAATTACTAGAGAGAAACTGTTATGGAAGGGTGCGTGGCTTAAGGAGATAGGTAAACTTAAAGGAATTTGGATATGGGACCAGAATGGAATCTCAACTGTCGGAGAAATCCTGGTACATGGAGACCTCAAACCCCTAACGACTTTGCGCAAAGAGTGCAACTTACACCTGTCCCAGTTTCACAAATATGCACAATTGAGACATGCATGGTTAGCCGAAGGGTTGGTGGGTACTGAGATACCTGAATACTCCTCATTGGAAGAGAGATTACTACAGGCGCCATATCCCTCACCTACAAGACTCTGAACAATAATATGCCTGACAATTTGGTTCACCTTCGGGAATGCTGGGAGTGAGATGTAGGAGAACTCGAAATAGCAGACATTAACTGGGAAGCGTTCCAAATGCACCCCAGGGAAGTGGACATAAAATCCCGACTGCACCTCACCCAGTATAAAATCCTGTACAGGGTCCACTTCAACAGATATAGGATCCACACAATGGGCAGGTCAGCATCCCAACATGTCTTCGTTGACATGCTGCAAGGGGTGACTTTCCACACACTTTGGGGAGTAGTACTATCCTTGAGGTCACTCTCCCAAGAGATCCCAAATATATAATATTGGGAATCTCAAACTACATAGACGCTCCACGTCCCCAACTAATCTTTACTGCTCTGGGTCTGGTGGCTGCCAAGAGGGATGTGGCCAGGCGGTGGGGGGTGGCAGAAGTACCCACTATCCAAGAATGGAAGAAAGGGATGGACCTCTAATTGGCAGCAGAGAAGGTCAAGTGACACACAGTCTGAGCTGCTCTAGAAAATTTCAGAGTATGGGGCTATTGGATGGATTATTATGGTCTAGGTTTGATATATGGGGCCGAGAGTCTCTCAGTTGGCACAGAACCATGCCCTTTACATATGGACTTACTGCCGCAATGGAAGCTGTGCATTGTGTAATTGTCCTCCATGCAACTGCTGTTACTGTTTGAAGTGTGGCTCACTGGTTAGAGCAGGCAGACCCTGAAGCAGAGGTCAGACCCGGGACCAGCTCAAATGTCCACGGACTCGATAATTCTCGCTTCGGTGCCTGACCTAATCATGGGTTCACACTCTGCAACTCTGGGCATTAAGCTTGCTTAATCTCCACAACGGCCCCCCGCGGCGGGATGCCTGGCTTTCACCTTGGGGATGCCCTGTAGGGGCTATCTCACAGGGAAAAGCCAGGACGGGTTCCCAAGGCAAGCGCCGAGATACCTCCCCGGTGATTCGTGCGCTATATAAGAACATACAAAAAAAAAGAAAAAACAATGTGATTGTTAGTGCATATAAAATAAAAAAGATATTTAAAAAAAAGAAGGTAAGTTTTATAGACATATGGGCTCATTTAAAGTAGGAGGTTAATGGAGTATCCACCAAAGGAAGCCAGATGTACCATCCATCTTCCTCTGTGTTCCACCACCATTTGGTATATGCATGTAGCGTACTGGCTATCATCAGAAATGGCATCGTCCTCATCAGAAATCTGTTGGCTTCCCCAATCTAGGGAGACTTGTCTTGGAGCTAAGACTAGTAAATCTACACGTATCTGGATGATATAGCAGTAGTCTATATTCTGCAGTCAGAAGGGTCTTCATTTGAAATACCAACTTTCAAGTAACTTACGGCGTAAAGTCTAATCTGTGGGTACCACTGGTACTTTGATTTCCTGAGCGCCTCAGCAGATGTTTTTTATCATACCTGAATCATACAGCTAGTGCTTGGGCAGCACTTCTTGTGATGAAGTGTCAACGGCAAATTCACAAGACTGACAAGTTTAAAAAAGTAAGATTGATTAGAAACATCATAGTGTTAGTCACTACCACCCTGCCTGCACATCATGTTCAGTTTATAAGCCAGACCCAGGGATTTTCTTCAAAGCTTGCTGCTGGTGCTGACGAATGCCAGGGTTGCTGAATACCAAGGCTGCCCAGCCTTGATTCCACCTCATCCATTTTTCTTTCAACCCCCTTCACTTCCTGTCACACTACCTCATTTTCATAAGATATTTGTCGACCTGCCAACCCTTCCCAATGTCATTTTTTTCTATCCGTCTCTTCCTTCTTTATCTGAGTCAAAGTTTAATGATGAAAAATATGTCTTGGGCTCCAAAAATGAGTGCTGGCACTCACACCCACCTGCACAAATTAAGGACTGATCAGGGCTATACAGTGGCATGGCATGGGTGCCATGGGCTGAAATGCAAGCATGGAAAATGGCCCCTTGGACACCTGGTGTTTTCTAAAAAAAACATCCATAACTGTGGTGCAGAGGGCCAGGCACTGCACCGGCTACACCATTGATAGCTATGCCCTTGGTTATGTTGTAGTGGTTTGGGCATCCTCTATGTGTTTGGTGCTGTTGATGAGCAGCATGTGATCATCTGTATAGCCCTGGCATGTGACTGGCAGAGCGTGCAACACCCATAGGGCTAACCCCCCCCCCCCCCCAATCCTCCCCCCCCCCCCTTCGAGTGGGTCAACCCGAGCTGCTGCAGCTTCCAGGACACACACACTCACCGTTTTGAGCTGCTCTGCGTTCGGCTGGGCAGTGTGTGGGTCGTATCTTAGCCACTTGTCTTTAAAAGACCATTTATATACCTTTGTGAGCTGGTTAACATGGCTTGGTTTTTTTTCCACTGGTTCTAGTACTCCCAGGGTACCCACTCTGCCTATTACTTACATTTGTATTTCACTTTTACTGTCATAAAGGGAGAATGGATTTCATGAAAAGGCGAGTAGGGTTACCACCATGCCAAAAGAAAACTACCGTCCATTTGCTGTTGTTTAAAGAGTCTGCAGAGGCCTGTCCATACTAAATAGGGCTGTAAATAAAATTGTATGTATTAATATGTAACATGGCTTTTTTGTCTTTGTTTCCTTTAATTATTAGCGATGAATCTTTAATGCAGCCTAGAGCTCATTTAAATGTGCTTTCTATTTATGTTTGCTGCTAGAAATATGCCCAGATAAGGGCTAACATTACATGCTTTCGTAATTCTGCTTATTTTTGTACCAGCCAGGACATCAAAATACCAGTACTGCTGGTAAAAATCCGGTCAGCTGGCAACCCTAATCACGAGACTGAACGTTTTTTTGCAAGATCAGCAAATTACTTATTTCCTCCATCCCTGATTGATGCCATAAAAGCAAAAGTTTAACTCATATCTGAAACCCTACCCTACTCATACCCTACCCTATGTCAATTACATGCTGAGTTACTCAAAGTGTCTGGTAATACATCCTACATTCAGACAACTCACTCCTCATTCTCACAGCTCACCCTTCACTTTCACACTCACCCTGCACCCACAGCAATCACACTGCACTCACACTGCTCACCATACACTTATGCTTTTACCCTGCATTCACACTGTTCATCTTCCTTTTACCCTGCGCTCACATGAGCACACTGCTCACTCTGCACTTACAGTGACTACACCGCACTCACTCCACTCGCCATGAACTCACACCATTCTCCCTCCACTTACCCTGCATTCACATGAGCACACTGCTTAACGTGTGCTCATCTGACACTTCACTCACCCTTCACTCTCACTGCTCTCCTTGCAATCTGACTCAAACAAGCACAGCACTCACCATGCATTCATTCCTCCCACTCTGAACTTTCGCCTTCACCCAAACTCACATGGTCACATCACTCATCCTACTGTCACACTGCATTCACACCATGCAAACAAGCACATCACTCACCCTGGAGTCACACCACTCACCCTGTACTCCCTCCTCTCACCCTGTACTCACACACCTCTTATCTTGCACTCACACAGGCACTCTGTTCACCCTACCTGCAAACAGACACAATATTCTACTGAAACTCATAGGGGCGCACAACTCACCCTGCACTAATGCCTCTCACTATGCAGTCGCCATTAACTCAAGCTCATCCTTCACTCACTCTGCACTCATACACAGGTACACCAGTTACCCTGCTTTTGCACACTTCTTACCACCCTACAATCACTCCTTTCACTCTGCACTCACTGCTCTCACCCGTCTCTCGCAGGGGCCCTCCTCTCACATTGCTTTCATTCAGCTCAACCGACACTCACATCAGCACATATTTTACCCTACATTCGCACCACTCACGCTGCACTTACTCACACTATTCACCATCACCCAGCCCTTTTATGAGCACACCTCTTATGCGGCACATATAACAATTACACAACTTTCATGAATATTCACATATTTCTACAAAGGCACCCATAGAATACCTGGTCTTTCCGTAGTACTAGATGCATACTTAATTCCATCTGCAACAATGGGGCTGATGCAAGAGGGTAGAGTATACTTAAGAGGTGGGATGGCATGAGACAGGAGACTAGGGAAGAGACTTTGGGCTATGATGCTGCATTAAAGGTTCATGTGACACCTTCAGCCAGTCCTGGCTTCCCATTCACCACAATGCTTTATTTCGGGACATGTAGATATTTGTTTACATTGTAAATTGTATTACATTGTTAATTGGTTCTGAAAATCCCAAAATGCAAAGTGTTACAGGATGAAATCCATGGTTGCTGAAGAAGTCAACTGGATGCTGGGATATTACAAGTTAGAAAGTGGATTCGTTAATTTCTAATACTGTAACTGCTTGATCAACATGTGAAAACAAATGTAAGCCCTGTACAGCTATTTTAAAGAAGTGCACTTTTCATTCTTGTCATACTTGTAACAAACATTAACAAAGCAATATATTACTATTTTTAAATAGTGCATAAAGAATATGTTTTTATTAAGCTTCACTAAAAGGCAAGACAGATATAGCAGAAGCAGCAGGGCAAGCTTTTCTAGCACAATAAAAGCAAATTGACTAATGCGTGGCAGTGTGTCTGTGTGGGATGTATGTCGTTACTACGCATGCTTTTTCAACGCATGCCTTTACAACGCAACTTTTACAACGCAAGTATTTACAACGACTTGCTTTGGGGGGGCGCTGGATAGTGAATAGTTTAATTTACCATTCCAACTCCAGTCCCCGTGGCAAGTAGGGAAGGTTTTAGATAGTAAATTAAACCATTCCCTATCCTACAGCGCCCCCCAGCGCAAGTCGTTGTAACGACTTGCGTTGTAAAAATTGCGTGGTAAAGGTAGTGCGTGGTAAAAGTTGCGTTGTAAACGCTGTTCCCCGTCTGTGTGTGAGTGTCATTATGACAGAGTACAAATCTACAAAAGAGTGCAAGAGATATAGTGAGAATGAGATGAGTGTGCGAGAAAATGTGTGTATGTGTGTGTGTGTGTGTGTGTGTGTGAGTGTGGGTTTCTGTGTGTTATGCTTGCAAGTGTGCTGCTGGTCTGGCATGCTGGAGGTTATTTGTGTCTTATGGACAAGGGCACTATTAGTATTTGAATGGGAAGTGTTACCTATGTCAAACTGCGGGCCCCCCGTGACAGGCCGCTATCAGTGTGGATCTTGCAGTGTCTGCACACTGACACAACCTTCCAAAGAAATTCATCTTAATCCTACCATCACCTGGACCCAAAAATCCAACACCAACTGCAATACTAAAAATTGCATTTAAATGATCTTCTACCCATGTCAAAAACATTCCATAGGCATGAAGACCAGGGCGGTGAAAACTAGGATCATAGAACACAGGAGCAATGTTAGGTGTAGAAGAATAACAACTAAAATGAGTACTCCCTACATAGAATTATGAAATAACCTGGAATATCTACATCGGACTGTCCTTGAGGCCCATACACACATACAGAAGGATGACCTCTTCCGCAAAGAACAACAAGGGATCTAGCATCCTTCCGCACACCTAACTGGGTTAAACGATGATATACCATGGGGTAAGGTGACTTTATAATAATCGTATTTGCAGATTTGCCAGAGATTTAGACTTGTACACTCACAAGATCTGTCACCCCACCACCATTACATTGTCATCTCATGCACCCTGCAGCGCATGCCTTCCTGGTTTTGGGCTTGCTATTATGGCTGGGTACTATGTGGTGGACCTCAGACCCCTCGCAGTGACTTCAGCACCATGTTTGGTTTCACCAGGTACTTACCCCTTGAAGAAACAGGTGATTTATTCGGACCCCTTGTTAGGCCTCTCCTTTATCGATAAAAGAATCCCCTTGCCGGGGACATTCTTGTTTCATATACCGGCTCACTTGGTTCATCGGGCTGGGTATGTTGCTCCCTCCTGAAATATGACCCATGAACAACATGCACCACAGACCGGTGACGCCTTTAGATGATTGTGTCCTTCTCAATAGCATCACCCTTATATACATCACCCATATATGCAAAGTTCTCTGACTTCACTTGAGAAATGTGGCTCATGAATAACACACATCATTCACATAATTGAGGCATACTGACACTGGGTCATTACCATGGCACACCACATCTAAGATGGCGCCGGCTTTGGAGACCAGTATTGTCTCGTCACTTGCTTAAGTTCCCGGCCCCTCTGTTACTATCTTTGCACCACCTTTCTGGTGTATTTGATACCCCCCCCCCATGTTGCAATAAGCCATTCTCCATAGGGATGACACATTTAAGAGTCAAATAATAGCTCTACGAGCTTTACTACAGTACCGCCAGATGCCACGCTACAAACAATATGGCGCCCATTATAAAACTTTGCAGAACAGCACATCTGTTCTAGTCTCTACCAACCCACATCCAGGAAGCCCAATAAAAACTTCGATGTGCCACAGGACTACTACTTCCTGTATCGGCAGGACGAGGGGTAGGTCGGCAAGCCCAATGAGCACCGACAACTATTGATTGATTCCCCCTCCAAGACAGGCCGCATCTCTCCGCACCCCGGTCAGGAGCTCTTTAACCCTGCGCTTCAGCGGCTCCCCATCCACAATAGACCGCAACCCTCCGCTCCCCAGACGGGATCTTTCTAAACTTGTGCGCCAGTGCTCCCTTTTCACTCAAAATGGGCCACCACACCTCACACCTCAGCCTAGTGCCATGAACCCCTTTTCCATTTTCCTCTCCTGTCTTTCTAGCAGGACCGCTCATCATGCAACTGTAGTTCAACTTTGTCTTCATTTGATTTATATCCACAGGACGTCGGTACTACAGTGAGCGTCCGTTCTGGTCCATACGATTGGGGCCGGTAGACTTTGTGATTAGGTAAGCCCTACTCACGGTATATTAGGGCGTCTTGACGATCTCTGTTTGGCGCTTTACCAGGTGGGCATGCGCAATCATGACAAATGCGATCTGCTGACAATATTTTTAAAATCACCAATGTTTCCATGATAAAGATAATCTCCATGTGTTTGCTATCGGCCCATAATTGGTGTAGTGAAAAGCCCTTTCTTACATACCCTGGTTGATAACTAATATTGCCAGATGGCATTGTTTTTAATGTTTCATCTCCCTATTGCTTCTTCTTCTCTCTAGGTCTACCCCCAGAAGGTGTACTATATCTATGACACTGATTTAGGGTATGGTATTATATACATGCACAAATTTACCATCCCTAAGTAAGTAGATAAGGATTCTTTGGTCATGATGAAGTGCCAAGATCTTTTGGACAATAAAAGGCATGAAACATGTTGACCCCCATGTTTTTCACATACTTACTAGGGCTGGAGTGGATCATTATATACACCTCTCACCTTTACTTTTGTTTTTTAACCATAATGAATGAACCCAGTGACTAAAGAGCCTTTTGGATTCATTTAGTTAATTTTATAAGCACATGCTTTCTCTTCATCTACTCACACGTAGCCACTACATCCACCACCACACCTCAGCAAAAAGAAAAGAACTCCGACAAAGAGCCCACTAAGGGGGCCCGTTGGGCATTGCAGAGATGGCCCAATGAGGAGCTGCCCGATGATGAAGCAGGACACCCATTGGGGTGTGTGAGGGCCCATGCTCCCAAAAGGAGGACTCCCCTCCTGGTAGACCTGGACCCCTAATTAGGAACTGCATACTTCTTGTCTTGTAAAACTGCAGGCCTTGACATGCTTCTATTAAGACACCATCAGTTCAAGTGCCCACAGTCAATACTGTGGGCACTTGAACTGTCTAAAAGAGAACGCTGCAAGCCCCACCATACGCAGCGGCAGGACACAGAACACACGCCACCACACCTGCCGAAAGCACTGACATGATGCACGTAAATCTTAGCAAATAGGGTGGATCCACATATACACACAAAGTGCCACCCATTTTTCTTACAAAAAACAAGCATACAAATGCAGGCAAATACACAAAAAAAGCAGACACACTAAAGACTCCGGTATGTTAAAAGCCATGTCATATTCATCATGGCTTTTTTAATTGCCACTACCAGGGGACTGCCATGATTCCTATGTTTGTGCAAATGCAGAGGATAGTGTGAATGTGTTTGACAGCACAGGGCCTGAATGGACCCCGTAGCTGCCAAGGTTTCAGATTGCTATGTGTGACATTTTCATATTTTCATTGTAATTATGAGTGCCATTTCAACGACTATGAGTGACACTTTCTTTCTCGCTAGCAAAATTAAGCAAGTAAGACGAGGGAATCATATAAATATCAGAAAAAACATCCATTTGAGTATAGCTGCTACCGTTTCAGATTGCTTTTGTGTGACATTTTCATAGATTCAGTGGATTTACCAGAGTCAGGCAACAACTAGATGTGCAACATTTAGAGTGGCACTTTCTTGCGAGCATAATCATGGTATGAAGTCAATAGAAATAGACAAATATCAGAAATCACACTCATTTAAGCAACAAGGAAGTCAAACTCTGCAGTAGGTGCTTTTGAAGCTATTCAAATTCTAAAAAAAATCAGCACCCTCCACCCCAACCTCAGCTTCAGGTGTGGCCAAACCACATGTAACAAAGGGATCTCTGTGACAAAAGCAGCAACCCACTGAACTATCCACATACAATCAAGTACAATACAATATGCTTATTTTGAAGGAGGCATATTAACCCTCTACGCTACTTAATGGTCAGAGTGAAAAGTGCCAGTGGAGAAAACTCTGACCTCTCTCCAGCAGGAACAATAATCACCTGACTTAGCAAGTCTAACTATGCTGAAAAAATAAAGGGTGCTGCTTCGTAGTGTCACTGTCAAGCAGGGATGTTAAACGCTAGGCATTACTAATAAATCAGCAAAGCTGCTAGTTTAGAGAAAAGGTAGCACTGGGCTGGCGGTGAGTGTGGGGCAGAGGTTAGGCTCGGGGCTGGGCACAGCAATAGCCTATCATGTGGAGGGCAGGAGGAGGTGAGCAGGTGATCGAGTCTCGAACACCGGCTTCCTCCTTCAAGTCCATGTAGCAGGAGAATTCCTGGGTGCTCTGGGGCCCGGCTGGCAGGCAGAAAATGAAACACCCTGCCACAGCATGGGCGGCGACCACTGTGTGACAGAGCAAGATGGGAGGCAGGCGCATCTAAAGGAGAGTGTTAAGAATGTGGGGAAACAATGGGCTGGCGGCGCTAGTTTTGAGCATATAAGAAAGCCTTCTATGCACAGACCGGGTAACTGAGGCATGTGGCGTTAGGAAGGTAGGTGCATCAGTGTCGAAAGCAGTTAGATTAGCGCTCCAGGGGCCACTTCGATCGCATCGTCTGGGCATTAACCCTCTGATCAAGAGACAGTACGGGAAGTGTGAGAATCCGCTCCTGATAATATGTCTATCTATGTATAAAGTGTTACCCTGCATGGAATTTTCCCTACCTGAAGTGCTGCGCTTTGAAAATCACAGCGCACACTGTAAAACGAATCTCGACCCTGCTCTGTCCAGCACAGCGTGACGGCGAGCACCAGACATTATTCAGATGAGCCCTGCTGAATAGCTCAGCAGGGGCTCAGATCAGGAGACAGAAGCGGCGCCTTTGCTCCCAGAGGCACGTCCCACTCCTGCTCGCCACTGCGCCGGCACTCACAGCCACTAAGCCTACCTTTTCATGAGTACCGGTACTCTCCTCGGGCAGTAGAGAAGTGCCGGTACTCAGAGCAATAAATTTAAGAAGTGCCGGTACCCAGTACCGGTGAGTACCGGCCTATTTAAAGCAGTGGTCATTACCAGGGCCGGACTGGGAACCAGAACCGGCCCTGGCAAAGTGCTCCCCCCCCCCCACTCTGGGGAGAGGGGGGGCGGCCGAGCACTTTGTCGGGGCGGGTTTTCGGCCGATTTTGTTACAGGGACGATTTTGCAGCTATGCTGCAAAAACGGCCCTGTAACAAAAACGGCCCCCAGGGGCCCAAAACCGGCCCCCACCCGTGCGTCGCACCGGGGGATTGCCCGGTGTCCACTATGGCCAGTCCGGGCCTGGTCATTACGCTTTAGGAATTTAATTAGAAAATACTATTACCAAATGGTAAAGGTATCACTCTATTTTTTTTTTATAATACATTTTTTATTGAACATAGCAATGGATAATCAATGGTACAAAGCATCTTTTCAATTTTCATTTTCAATAATCCTTTCAATAGTTAAAAAGGCTAAACTGACATTTTAACCATTGACACCCTACCAATCACTGACAATGGTAGCAAATGCCATTTATCTAACAGGTGCTTGATTTTATTTTTCATTCTGATGTAGTTTAGGTCAAAAAGCCTATCATACTCTGCAGTTACAAAAATACCCAGATATCTTATTGGGTCTCTTCTTGCAGCTTGGACTTGCAAGAAATTAGGGAGAAATCCTATATCTGTATTTAAAGCAAGGACTTCAGTTTTTTTAGCATTTATCTTATATCCCCCGATCTTTTCATAGGCTTTAAACTCTTTCAGTAAGTTCTCAACTACCTTCTTTTCAGGAGCAAGATAAAGGATAATGTCGTCGGCAAATAGTTTTAGTTTAGACATGCCGATGATGGGGGGCACAATAGCTGCATTATCCCTAACCCTTGCCACCAAAGGCTCAATAAAAAAAGGTAAAAAGCAAGGGAGATAAGGGACAGCCCTGCCTGGTGCCCCTGGTTACATTAATCCTCCCGGCCTGTTTCGCATTCATTATTACCTGAGCAGATGCTCCATTATATATATTATGTAGCATCTTAACTATTTGCGCCGGGAATCCAAATTGGCCGAGAGAATAGAATAGGGCTTCCCAATTCACCAAGTCGAATGCCTTTTCGGCATCGACCATTAAAATGCAAGCTGGCACTGAATTGGCATTCAGATAGTCCAATGCCTGAATTAGATATTCCGTATTTGTGGCCATATAACGTCCTGCAATAAACCCAGTCTGATCATAATGGATTACTTACTGGGCTGCCAGAACAAATCTTTCTGCCCATATCTTCATAAAAATTTTATAATCAGAGTTCAAAAGGCTGATTGGCCTGTATGAATTTACATCATCCTTATTTTTATCTTTTTTTATAAAGCATATAATTGTCGATTCTTTGAAAACCCCAGGAACGTGGCCCCCTAATTTAATATGGTTAAATAATTTTGTTAGAGGTTGTTCTAGTTCTGCAAGAAATACTTTATAAAATTCAATAGGGTACCCATCCTGGCCACAGGCCTTTGCCCCAGCAGTTGCCTTGACACTTGTACGAATTTCTGAAACAGTTAATTCACTACCTATTTGAGTCTTCCGAAATTCTGAGATTTTAGGAATCTCTATATTCGCGAAATACTTGTGAATCTTTTCTTCCTCTACCTGGTAGTTTGTGGAATAAATTCTCTTAAAGTGGTCCAGGAAAATCCCGGAGATCTTCTCACTTTCTACCTCTTCGATCCCACTCAGAGGGTCCTGAATTTTCAGTATATGAGAAGATTCCTGTTTTTTACTTACAGAGTTGGCTAGTAATTTCCCAACCAACTGACTGTCTTCGTAAATTTTCTGCTGAAAAGTTTTTAAGCTATTTATTTGTTCGAGAATAAAAAAATCCCTTAAGCATGCTTTTGCTTTTTCCAATTGGTTTGGCTGAGACTGAAGCTGTAATAAATACTGCTCCTCGACAGCAGATTGTAATTTAGCTATTTTTAGTTTCCTTTCCTTCGCCTGGGCGCTTGTGAAAGCAATTATCTTGCCCCGTGCTGCTGCTTTAAACCCGCCCCAGACTGAGAAGGGTTTAGCTGAATTTTCATTTATTTCAAAATATTCCACAATCCATGATCTAAATCCTGATACCCAGGTTTGGTCTTGAAGCTAAGTACGATCCAGCTGCCATCTTGGGCGCTACCTATCGACCCCTCCCAAAACAAGATCCAATTAGATTCTGCCATGATCGGAAAAAGGATTGCATCCAATCAGATTATTTGAGATCTGCAGAGATCTTGATATCAAGAAAAAATCTATTCTGGATGCAGTCCGGAATCGATGAGAATAACATGTGAACAGCTCCCTTTCTACATTCCTGGAGCGCCAGCGATCCCGTAGTTGGTATTCACCTACCAATGCTTCGAGAGAGCCTTTAGTTCTGGGCTTCAATTGTTTTTTATTTTTATTTGAAGTGTCCCTTTTCAGATCTTGGATAAAATTAAAATCCCCTCCACAAATAATCTGTCCTGGGACACCTCTTAAAGCCTCATAAATGTCTTTCAGAGCAGAAACATCATCAAGAATAGGGCCGTAATAGTTCACAAAATTTGGAGCTTTCCCATGAAGTTTAACTGAAACTCAAAGCCACCTCCCTTTGGAGTCCCTTTTGATCTGGATAAACTCCCAGAGTAGATTCCTAGAGAAATAAATTGCTACCCCTCTCTGGGCAACCCCTGCAGATGAGAAAACACCTTGACTAAAATATCTCGGAATAAACAAATTAGGGTCGTTCGTTTTCAGATGTGTCTCTTGAAAGTAGACTACTTGAGGATTCAGTGAGATTACCCACTTCAAGATAGCCCCATACTTTTGTTTGTTCAACATACCATTAGCATTAATTGACAGTATCTTACATATATCAAGATTCATCTTGAAAGAAATGTCTTGTCCTTGTTAAGTACCTAATGCTAAGAAAACAACTGTTACATCCATTACTTATGTTCCTTTTTACTGCATTTCCCTCCCCCTTGGCCCGGTATAAAGCAGGAATATCGATGGGATAATATCGACTAGCATAAATATCGAGGTAAGAATATCGACTTTCAAAAATATCGTTGTAGTAAATATTGTTGTTGTAAATATCGATTTTTTAGAATGACAAAAATATCGTCAAAATAAAATATCGTTGTATAGAATATCGTTAAGAAAAATATCGTTGTATATAATATCGACAAAATAATTGAATGTGTTATATAAGTGTCAAAAAGTATGTTTTATGTTTAATTAATAATTAAAAAATGTCTATTATTATTATTATATGGATTAAAGTGTGAAAAAAAATATAATAATAGTAAATATTATAGGAGCGGGTTATTGGTATTATAGGGGATAAGGATGGGTAGTAATTTAAAAAGTAGTGTAAATAATTTGTATAGAATAGTAACAATAGAGAAATTCATTTTTTTTTTAATTTAGAATGCGAAATTCGAAATTTAAAATAAATAAATAAATTAATCATTTAATTAAATTTTACAAAACTTTTAGTAGCGGGTTGTTGTTGATATAGGGGATAAGGGTGGGTAGTATATTAGAATAAGTGATATTAAATGTAAATTCAAATGTAAATAATTAAAAATTAGAAAACGAAATATTTGTTTTCTTGGATTTAAATTTTATGTATTATGTAATAATTTTGTGAATAAGTGTGTGATTAATGTAATATAATGTTTTTAAAAAATTAAAAGTTAATAAAAACACGAAATTCGAAATTTCAATATTTAAAATTTAAATATTAAATTAGAATTTTTTTTATTTAATAATATTTGAATATGGTAATTGTGTAATATTTTATTTATATGTTTTTGTTAGAATATACGCTAATAATTATTTTTAAAAAATTATAAAATTTGTATGAGAAAGAATTATATTTGTAAATTTATGTAAAAAAAATATTAAGTTCGAAATTTAATAATTACATTTTGGTAAAATTATTGGTTATTGTTATAATAAAAATATAATATTGTTTAATTGTAATGTAATTGTTCATTTTGTAGTATCATAGATAAGAGTTGTTAGTAATATATATAAAGTGCTGTTTTTTAAATAGAATACCATAAATGTTGTTTTTTACTGTCCAGCACTTTCCCTGACTTATGTTGGATTGGAGTTAGAATAGTAAATTATTATGGTTTACTGTACAGCACTTTCCCTGAATTATGTTGGATTGGAGTTAGAATAGTAAATTATTATGGTTTACTGTCCAGCACTTTCCCTGATTTATGTTGGATTGGAGTTAGAATAGTAAATTATTATGGTTTACTGTCCTGCACTTTCCCTGACTTATGTTGTATTGGAGTTAGAATAGTAAATTATTATGGTTTACTGTCCAGCACTTTCCCTGACTTATGTTGGATTGGAGTTAGAATAGTAAATTATTATGGTTTACTGTCCAGCACTTTCTCTGACTTATGTTGGATTGGAGTTAGAATAGTAAATTATAATGGTTTACTGTCCAGCACTTTCCCTGACTTATGTTGGATTGGAGTTAGAATAGTAAATTATTATGGTTTACTGTCCAGCACTTTCTCTGACTTATGTTGGATTGGAGTTAGAATAGTAAATTATTATGGTTTACTGTCCAGCACTTTCTCTGACTTATGTTGGATTGGAGTTAGAATAGTAAATTATTATTGTTTACTGTCCTGCACTTTCCCTGACTTATGTTGTATTGGAGTTAGAATAGTAAATTATTATGGTTTACTGTCCAGCACTTTCCCTGACTTATGTTGGATTGGAGTTAGATTAGTAAATTATTATGGTTTACTGTCCTGCACTTTCCCTGACTTATGTTGTATTGGAGTTAGAATAGTAAATTATTATGGTTTACTGTCCAGCACTTTCCCTGATTTATGTTGGATTGGAGTTAGAATCGTAAATTATTATGGTTTACTGTCCAGCACTTTCTCTGACTTATGTTGGATTGGAGTTAGAATAGTAAATTATAATGGTTTACTGTCCAGCACTTTCCCTGACTTATGTTGGATTGGAGTTAGAATAGTAAATTATTATGGTTTACTGTCCAGCACTTTCCCTGACTTATGTTGGATTGGAGTTAGAATAGTAAATTATTATGGTTTACTGTCCAGCACTTTCTCTGACTTATGTTGGATTGGAGTTAGAATAGAAAATTATTATGGTTTACTGTCCAGCACTTTCTCTGACTAATGTTATATTTGGAGATAGAATAGTAAATTATTAGTAAATTATTATAGTTTACTGTCCAGCACTTTCCCTGACTTATGTTGGATTGGAGTTAGAATAGTACATTATTATGGTTTACTGTCCTGCACTTTCCCTGACTTATGTTGGATTGGAGTTAGAATAGTAAATTATTATGGTTTACTATCCAGCACTTTCCCTGACTAATGTTATATTTGGAGTTAGAATAGTAAATTATTATGGTTTACTGTCCAGCACTTTCCCTGACTTATGTTGGATTGGAGTTAGAATAGTAAATTATTATGGTTTACTGTCCAGCACTTTCACTGACTTATGTTGGATTGGAGTTAGAATAGTAAATTATTATGGTTTACTATCCAGCACTTTCCCTGACTAATGTTATATTTGGAGTTAGAATAGTAAATTATTATGGTTTACTGTCCAGCACTTTCCCTGACTTATGTTGGATTGGAGTTAAAATAGTGATTTTTGGTTGATTACTGTTAAGTATTTTCTATGAGTTATGTTTCATATGTATTTTATTTTAAATTATTTTATCTAAATTTTAAAATATATTTATAAAAAAATGTTTATTTAAAATGTATAATAATAATATTATATGTAATGTTGTAATATTATTTTTAAAAATACACAAATATGAATATTTTCAACATTCTTACATACATATCACAAGTTTCAACATTTATTAAGTACAATAGTAATATAGTTTAGTACACTAATTTTTTATTCATAATTTCTTTTGTTGATGCAAACATTTATATAATTTTAATACATATATTTCAATAATTTGTTTACAATTTACATTGCAATTTTTGTCATATATACATTTTTATATTACATTAATTAGTATATTAAATTTTAAATTTATTTATTCAAATTTAATATGTTACTTAATTTACATATAATTGTATTTTTCAAAAATATGTACATAAAATAGTGCTTCTTTTTATACATTACAAAAAAATATTTAACAATCAAAAACATATTTTTAATATACAATAATTAGTTAATACATAATTATATTAAACATATTATTGTATATTTTACATTAATCATATGTTTCTTCAGAATAATAAGAAAATTATTAGTAAACATGGAAAAAAAATGCTATTTATCACAATCTTTTTTTATGGGTATTTAGTCCTATTTTTGTTTTTATTCTGCTGCCATTTTGTTTTTGGAATTTCACTTTTTAGTCTATCGACATCGTTGTTTGGGTCATTTCAGAAAACGGAACCTCGCGGTTGGGAGCTGCTTCGTGTTGGTGAAGGTAAGTTTATTTTACATTAATTTTAACTACATTTTAAGGTATTATATAGCTAGTTGTAGTGTGTACGTGTCGATATGTGTTGTGATTTACAGTTTATGTGATAAGTACGTGTTATTTAAGGTCGTTATTGATAACGTACTTTATTAGGTATTTCTTATGAAAATAAGGTTTATGTATTGTATTAATGAATTAGTTCAGGTGTTTTCCTATGTTTTATATGTTATGTTTAGGCTTTGTGTCTTTCGTATTTATTGTGGGTGGGTTTTGTTTGTATTTATTTACAGGTGTTCGTTTTGGTGAGCAGATGGATTTTATCTCGTTTTTTTAATACAGGTAAATGTTTATTTACATTTCCTGATTTTTCGGGATTTTGGAGCTTTTTTGTCGTGATTAATTTTCGGGTTTTTAATGGTTCCGTTCTCCAGAGGATTGCGACGTGGGACCCTTATAAAACAGTTGTATTTTTGCATTTTGTGGGGATTTTTTAAAACTATGTGGATTGATTTTCGTTCTATTCGTGTGGAAACAATCTTCTTGGATTATATTCTACAGTTGCAGAACCGTAAATTATTATAATTTTTTATTTTGGGGTGGATTGTGCTATATTGTACAATTTTGTTTAATGTCGTTTTATTATGTCTTGTAATAATAGATTACATTTATTTTTACATGATATAATTTAACTACATTGAAAAAAAAGGTTTGCTTTATCTATTATTTGCTACGTTTTTATGTATTGCATGTTAAAGGATGGATTTTGCTATTAGGTCTAAGTATTCAAGACCTTCGATACTTGGGTACATTCTGTTTTTTTTGCTGTAGGTATTCGTACATATTTAATGTTTGTTTACTTAGTTTAAGGCCGATTTTAGATAGAGATTGCTCTATTCTGAGTTCTTGGTAGCTTTGTTCTTTTTTGATGCTTTGGATTAGTTTATGAAGTGTGGGTTGTGTTCTTACTAATGTGGCTTGGAAGGCATTATGCCATCCTTCGACTGCGTTGTTAGTTTTGGCTTTCTGTGCTATAGTACTAGCATACACATTCCACCATGGAATTTAAAATTTAGGTTGTCTGCGGTGGCCAGAACGATGTAATCTTCCCACCCAGGTATCTTCAAAATAGTCTAAGAAGGGAGTTAATTTTTTCTCATTGGTGCGGTAGAAAGGGCTGTCAAGTAGTAAATTGTAGTAGTTAGCAACTTCTGTTGTTGGCACGTATGCCAATGCAATTAACTTTTTAATCTGATAAGCAAAGTTACTGTTTGTTGAATATTCAATGCTTAAAGTAGATTTTTGTAAGTGCCTTCATATACTTTGGTTGTAGTGATAATAACACCCTTGTATTGAGGTGTGAGGATATATTTTAAGGATAGCTTGAATCATGGCTATTTCAAAGTCAATTATGATTCTTTGTGGATAGTAATTATCTATAAATTCTTTGATAGTTGTTAAAATTTCAACGTAGGTAGCATTTGTTTTATTTGGCAGCAGTGTATAAATTAAAGGGATATTTGTTCCTTGGTATTCACCATGGATGGTGTAAAGTTGATAGAAAGGTTTGGGACATACTTTAAAAGTTCCGTCCATCATCCAGGTTTCACATGATTTTAGTTTTTGCAAATTGCTATTTGTTGCAAAAAGTAAAATCCTTTTGTCAGGACTGTGGTTATCATACATTAAGAATTTATCTTCATTGTGTGTAATAGTATATTCAGGATATATTTTTATGTCTTGAAAAGTTTCAGGTGCTGGTGGAGTTGGATCAGAAGCTCGTTTTGTTTTAGCTATTAATCTTTTCAAGTTGGGGATTGAAGGTAACTGTCCTGTTACATGTTCTGGCACTTTGCTTAAAACATTTTTCAAAATACTAGTGCTTGTTTCTTGTGAGCCTGTACTAGCATCTCTCAATGTCTCTAGTGCTTCTCTTACTTCGACTTCTGTTACATTGGGTGGGTGGTTATGCTCACGTACATTTACAACATTGTTATCAATAGTAGTTGCTCTACCATAGCATGCACTTGAGTAATATTTACTACATTTCCAATGGGTCTTATTCCCTTTGATTCTTTCTTGGGTGTAGGTGTAACCCATGTAGCTCAGCATTATTTTCCCTTTTTGAGAAGTAATAAAAGTTGCTCCAGTTGCCATGTCTAAGGTAGATCTGTGGAGACATATATATGTATTTTTATTAGAAGTGAAAAACATTTTTTGAGATGTGTATATGAAAAGGAAAAAGTGCAAAAACGTACTTACAATGTTGTTTTCCTGCTAATTATATTATTCTTGTTCTTCTATCTTGAGTTTCTCTCTTTAATGTTCTGTAGTTGTGGTAAAGAATAATAAGAAAAAAAGATTTAGTTTTATAGTTGTTTGTTTTTACTTTCTGATTTTTAATAGACACAGTGGGTATACTTACTTAATGTAGTAGAAGATGTTGTTAGTGTAGTTGTTGATTTGTAGATGAAGTTTGTATAATCTGTAAAAGAAAGTTAATTTGTGTTATTTATTGTATTAGGATAATAGTAGTTAATAACATATGAAGTCTTTTGCAACTTTACTTTGCTACTTTTTAAAATATTTTAAAGCTTTCTAAGTAGACATGGATAAGGCAGTTCATAATTTCATTTACTTATTAACTTGTGGTGGTTGCTGATAGGTTGTTGTAGTTATATTTTAACAGAAAAGAAGACCAGGTTTTTAGATTAGGGAGTAAGTATGAAAAAGTGAATAATTTAAAGGTATTTTGTTATATTTGGTTGTTAAGAATTGGACGATATTATTTGTATATTTATATAAGTAGAGAGGTAGTCGATGTTAGTGTTGTCGATATTATTGTAGAAGGTAATGTTATTTTAAAGATTGTCGATAATGTAGTAGTAGATATTTAAGTAGTCGATATAAGTGTTAACGATATTAGAGTAGTCGATAAAAAAATATCGATATTTGTGTCAATCCTTGTTTAGGTATATGATGACGATATTTATGTAGACGATATATTTGTGACGATATTTTTGTAGTACGATGTTTTTGTAATCGATATTTCATCATGGAACCCCTTGGCCCACCCACCCCAGGAATGTGGTAACACCCTGTACTTCCACGCTGACCACATTCCTCCTTCCCTTCCTTCTCAACGGGGTGTCTTCTTCCTACACCCTTAGTGGCCCGTCTGACTGGACCCACCCTGTTTTTCACAATATTTCTTATAAAACGCTAGTTCACCCTATGTCTTTGCTCAACTTTTTTTTTTCTTTTTTTTCCCTCCCTTCCTTCCTTCCTCTTTCCTCTTCTTTCCCCGCAAGATACCAAGAGAAGACATAAAAACATTGCACTGGGAAGGGGAAAAAAAGGTGAAAAAACTAGGAAAAAAGTAAATTCCTTCCCCACCTTTTCACTCCCTACCCCCTGAGATCTACTTCAAAAGAGACTGCGCCTCATCTAGATCCGAAAATAAGAAAAACTTCCCCCTGACCCGGACTTTCAGCTTTGATTGCTGAGCAATCGAGGCTTGAGCACCGTTTGCTTTGAATAACTGCAGAAGTTTTACAAATTCTTTCCTTCTTTTTGCTGCTGCCGCTGTCATATCGGAAAAGATCCTACATTTTATAGTTTCAGTCACAGCAAATAGGCGTTGCTGATAGGCCTTTAAAAAGAATCCTTTCCTTGATCCTGTAGTCTGCAAAGTTCAGTAAAATAGTTCTCGGGAATGTTGAATTTGCGAACCTCTGTGCCGGGACTCGATGGGCCCTAGTTATAGTCAGGTCTCCTTCAAACTCAGGGAGAACTGCTTTCTGGATGAAGGAATTGACCCACTGGACAGTATCAGAGCCTTCTGTTCCTTCCGGAAGCCCCACAATCCTTAAATTCGATCTTCGTGAGTGATTTTCGAGCTCCTCCAGCTTGTTCTCCATAAAGATCCTCTTCTTTGCTGCTTCCTTAGCCTCCCCCGTAGCTAGATTCATACGATCCTCGAGGACAGAGATCCTCCCCTCTGCCTCTTGAATTCTTATCGGGAGCGCCATGTATAGCTCTTCCAATTTATCCATCCTAGCATGGAGAGCAGCTATCTCGGTTTGCTGGTTGTTCTTTATTTCCCGGATTTCGTCCAGGATCAGGTTTAACATCTCACGAATATCTAGCTGATATCTTGCTTCCGAGCTGGGTAGACTAGAATCTTCTGTCTCTTCTGCTCCAGATACTTCATTTTGTCATGTCTCCCCTTCCATGGTTGTCTCCTTTGTTGCTATGTGGGGGGTTTGCGGTGCAGATATCAATAAAGCCTCGGATCTTTGATCATCACCCTCCATTAGAGCAGAGTCTCTGAGGTCAACAATGTCAATGGAGACAATAGAAGATTGTGGAGGAGGTGGCGGGAGAGATTTCGCAGAGGTTTTTTTAGCAAATAGAGGGAAGTTCCTCAGTTCCTTTCCTCCACTATCACTCTTCCTTTTTTCCTCTGTTGCCTGAGATGGTGCTAAGACCGAGACCCGGGTAGGGGTAGGAGTGGGGTTCTGCGCTTGAGCCCCTGCCTCGGGTTGATCCACAGAATCCAAACTTTTACACCCCTCTATGGCTATTTTCCTGTGCCCTTCATCTTGCAGGGAGGGAGAGGGGGGAGAAAGTTCATCATCCGAGGATGCCGGCGTAGTGTCTTCAGCTGAGTTCTCCTCTCTAATCCTGTCTTTGCTTTTCTCTTCTTTGGCTGCCTTACGTGCAGCTTTTTTGGCTTGAGCAAGTCGAGTCCTTGCCTTTGAACGAGCGGCCATTACTTAATTTTACTACGTCCTCTCCCTCCTTCATGGGCTTACCCATTGTGGCCTCTCCTTTTTTTACTCTTTCACTTTCTTCTCTCCTTCACCCCCGGATTCCAAGGTTATTTCAGCTTTAAATAAAAAAAATAAAAAAAATCCGCACCGGGTTTTGACAAGTTTCGGGTGGTGCACTCTGGTCCTGGTCCAGAGATCTATTGCTCTAACAGGCTCGGGCGGCTAATGTCCATAACAATCCACAGTCTGCAGTCTGCAGTCCACAAGTAGCTACCACCCCAAACAGCTGCTCACCTCAAAGGCAGAAGGCAGAAGGCAGAAAGTAGAATAAATATGCTCAAGCTCCCCAGCAGCGCGCCTGGTAGCTGATAGCTGAAATTGCGAGGCACCTCCTGTAGAACATACACACCGCTCCACAATCCATCCAGATACACGCGGTGGAAGAAACTGCAGCATCAGCAACTTTGTTGACGTTTATTTTTAACCTCCGCCCAATATCCAATGCTTTTTTCCGAAGGATTACTCTGTTTAACCTTCAGGCAGGGAGCTCCGGTCCAGATACGCGTGGTGTCAGAAACTGCAGCAGCAGCAACTTTCTCGGCGTTTATTCTTGACCTCCGCCCAATATCTGATGCCTTTTTCCGAGGGATTACTCTGCTTAGCTTTCAGGCAGGGAGCTCCGGTCCAGAGCAGCTAGCATCCCGCCGTCGCCATTACGAGGGTGGAGTCCAGGTTCCGGGTCACGGGAGACTACGCAGAGGCGTGGTTCTCTGCAGCCTCCATCCCCCCCATAAAGGTGTCACTCTATTGCAAACTACCACATCATAAAAAAATGTTAGCCAACAAGAGTACAACAAGCACTGTTTCTCAATGGCAGCACACGCCTTCTGCCAAATAAAAAATTGTACTCAAGATAACTGTGAGAGATGGGGTTTCTGGTTGGCAAGGTATACAACCAAGCCAGGCAGAACCCACTCCTCTAGTCAGGGTAAGCTAGAAGCACCAATGAGATTACTGGTGCTCCCCCTCTGGTAGCTTGGCGCAGAGTATTTGTTCAACACACACACACAGTAACAAAATGAATACACAACAAAAAGACTCCACACAGGTTTATGAAAAATAACTTTTGTATTATCAGTAAATCAAGACCAAAACGATAAAAATTTTAAAGTTATACTGATTTAAAGTATCACCTTAAATGAAAGATTTACAATCAGTCAGGTCAATACTGTGCATGCACCACTTACAATCAAGTAGTGACTAATGTGTACTTTTTCCTCGTTGTTGCGGGAAAAACAGTGCTCAATGCGGTACTTGGGATATGGTTTTAAACGGGTCCTTCAGGATAGGGTAGTCCAACAAAGACGGGCCGCCCATGAAGGCAGGGGTCGAAGTCTGGGACCTCATGGTTCTGACTCCCAATTATACCTTTCACACCAGAGTCAAGTGGGACAGGTGGGACATGCGGGACTGTCCTTGCTTAGTTGGGGCAGTTGCAGTGGTTTTCACAGCTGCGGCGGCCAAAATAGAAAGCACCGTGTGTACAGAGGGTTGATAATCCTTGCGCCTCTGGCCACGTCCCTCCTGACTAGGGCAACGCGTCATGATGATGCCACGCTGGAAGACACTGCGGCCACGGCAACTGTTGCAATCAGTACGCCCAGCTACTGGAAGTTGCAGTGCGAGTCGGACTGACTGTAGTGTAGATACTGGGCAAAATTAAAGCGGCCTGTTCCGTACCCAAACAGGACACTAATTAATGAATACAGTAAGCAAGCGACCCAGCCATGCTTTGCTTCTTCTCAGAGCTCTAACGGTGGGCTGAAGTCTTTGATGACTCTGAGACGTGAATGAACAGGGGGCAAACCAACAAGTTCTTGAGTAACACTGGAAGTTAGTCACATAGCAGAGGTATCAGGCATCAGGCCAGCAAGGCAGAGGTAGCAGGCATCAGGCCAGCACAACAAGGCAGGTTGCAAAGTGGCAGTGTTCTGAAGTGCACACGGGTCCCTTTCAACCCAGTCCTGTCTGCCAGGCTATCGGTGGGGGGTAAAAGTAGTGTGTGTGTGCAAGACACTCCCTATTCAAGTGTAGTTTGAGCACCTCCTACCCCTCTCAGCCCAGTAATGCAGATGAATACTGATGCAGTTGAGTGACCTGTGTTGTGGCTGTCTAGAGGAAATTCAGAAATGCGGTTGTCACCCAGGCCAACCCAAACTTGTATTGGAGACAGGCTGTCAGGCACGTAGAGCACTAAGTGCAGAGAAACGTTTACTTTCTAAAAGTGGCATTTATAAGACAGTAAAGTTAAATCCATTCTCACTATTAAGTACGATTTAGCAATACTATTCCAAACATATGAAACACGAAAAAGCTCCTCCTCTCTGATCAGGAATTTTCACTTAAAAAAGTATAAGGGAATTCCCAATGCAAACCTAAGAGAGGGAGAGGCCTAACATTAGTGAAAATCAAATTAGGCTGATTGTCACTACCAGGACATGCATATAACCACAGTATCTATTACTTACATAGCACCCAGCCCTCAGGCTACCTATGGCCTACCTTAAGGGTGTTTTATATGTAGTAAAAGGGGAGTTTAAGGCTTGGCAAGTAGTTTTCAATGCCAAGTCGAAGTGGCAATAAACTGCACACCCAGGTTCTGCAATGGCAGGCCTGAGACAGGCTTGAAAGCCTAATTCTGTAGGTCACACAATCAGTGCTGCATCCCACTAGTAGCATTTAACTTACAGGCCTTGGTTATATGGTATACCACTTTACAAGGGACTTACAAGTAAACTAAATCTGTCAATCAGGTATACACCAATTACAAACGTTAGGGAAGATTCACACGCACCTTAGCACTGATTAGCAGTGGTAAAGTGCTCAGCATCCCAAAACAATACAGCAAAACGTGGAGGTAAAAAGCAAAATGTTTTGGGGTAGACCATCCCAAGGCTGCCACGTCCAACAGTAACCAACATGTGGGTGGAGAGAAAGCCCTTCTCTGAGGTTTTCTTCTAAAAGCTCTTTTTCTGCTGATCACATAAGGTCAAGTGAGTGCTGTGATGTGCACCCAGACCTAAAAAGTAAAACTCTGAATCTTAGAAGTTCTGAAACACATCTGTTAACTACAATGCTTCCAGAAAGTGCCTCATAACACTATCAAAGTATCCTAATCTTTCCAGACTGGTGCATGGAGTTATGTCAACAGTTGCAGAGTGTTAGTCATCATGCAGAAGCAGTACAGTGCTTTCATAACTCTGCTTTATTCTGCACAGTTCCTATCTGCACCCATTGTGCCTTCGACTCATTGAAATCTTAGTAAGTGGATGACAGTGACTACAAGGAGCTAGGTAGTGCACTGTGCACTGTTGTCCTGTCGGATTATGTATCCTTTCTAGTAGAGCATATTCATGCAACATTATATTTTTCCTAAACTAATATGGGCTCTCTTATGGTTTATTCACTCCGTACATGTTTAGTGGATGCCGACATCTGTATGGATACTAAACTGATGCACATTTGTGTCTCAGTGTGTAATCATTGAACAAAACATATATTCCTTCCAATAATTTCCCATGTCTGTACAGCGAGACATACAGGAATAGCCACTGCTCAACCTTTAAACGATGAACTTGGCTAAATTTCTATTCTCAAAAGAACTTCCTAAAACTAAGAGGCTTTCAGACAAGGGCTCCTTCTAACTTCAGGTCAATAATTGCTGCTAGGCAACAAGATCGAAAGATCGGCTTCAAGACAAATATCTGCACTCATCGAAGTAGCCTTCTGTCAGATTACCGCAACAGATTCTGGTCTGGCTGTGGCACAAAGGAAGCACTGGATTCCACGCAGGATGATCTAAACACTGCAATGGATTCAAATGGAGAACCAGAATGCCTATCCTTGCCCTTTCTTTTGCCTTTGATTCTTTCCTTTTCATCTCTACGGGGAATTGGACCGATCTTCCTAAAAGAATAACTTTGGGCCTCATGTACAATATTTTGATGCCCAGCAGCGCAGCAAGCCTTCTTGTTGTTCTGCCGTGTGGCAAAATAAAAGGGCAGGAATGTGCCATATCTACAAGATACAGTGCATCATGATCCTTCTCCTCTGTGCAGTTGTGCCCCAGCGCAAACACCCTTGAGTCATTTTGCAAGGGCGTCTGCGTTGAGTGGATGACTGTTTTTGTGCAGGAAGGTGTCCCTAAACAATAATTAATGGAATTTTCCTCTTTCTATGCGTGCTGCGTGTTGCGTCTTCTTACATCTCCCATGGGCAGACATAGGAATCTGACACATTCTCAGCTTTACAAGTTGTTGTAAAGCTGGGAATACATCACAAACCCCCATGGAATGCCCCTTTCACGCAGAGTTATGCTTGAAAGGGAAACATATTTACAAGGCCATGAAAAGTCACGCGTGGTGACTTTAAATGGCCTTGTAAATATGGTGAAGCCCATTGCTCAGCAGGTACATCAGTAAAAGTGACACACTGGTGGTGGAATGGGCTTTTAAATAAGCCGCTTTGCATCCATATTCTAGGTAGACCTCGACAATTGAGGCTGGCGGCTCTGCCCATAATACTCCCTACTTGGCAACTGTTTTGCCAGCTAATCAATAACAGCCTGGTTCATTCCTGTAGGGAAACATCCTTTAAAACAAAACTTTTTCCACGCAGTACCTTTACAACGCAAGTCGTTACAACGACTTGCGCTGGAGGGCGCTGTAGGATAGGAAATAGATTGATTTACTATCCAAAACCTTCCCTACTATCCACGGGGACTGGAGTTGGAATAGTAAATTAAACTATTCACTATCCAGCGCCCCCCAACGCAAGTCGTTGTAACGACTTGCGTTGCAAAACCTCTGTTGTAAAGGCATGCGTGGAAAAAGCATGCGTTGTAACGACATACATCCATTCCTGTATGGATGTGGCTCAATGTGGTACACATATAGGAACTGCTCAATGTGGCATGGCAGCAATAACTGTTAGATTTTTATTTAGTGTAGCACACTAGTGTGGCAATCCATTTAAAGGCTGCAATATTACCAACTCATTTCACACATTTAACTCAGAAAGGAATGGTATTTTGGGAATTGAATCTGTAACTTACCAATCACTCACCCCACTGTAACATGTGGGGACCCACTAGGCAGTCCTTCATTTGTAAAATAATAAATGCCAGAGCCCAAAGTATTGCTCAGGAGTTTGTGTCTGGCAATTTCAAATGTCATGAGAGCCGAATACCAAGACTGCTTAGACATGATTCTACTGTGTCCGACATGTATCCATCACCGGGCGCTCCCTGCACTTTTATCTCATTCTGGCAGGTTATTTTTCATCTGTGCTTTCTTCCTTTTTCACAATTTTGTCATCTTTCTCTTCCTTCTGGTTCCCTTTTGTGTTTTTCTCTCTCTTGTTCGGTAACAAGGTCTGATGAGGAGAAATGTGTGTAGAACCCTGAAAATGAGTGCCGCCTGAAACTGTCGGCTTAAATTAAGCACTGCTACGAAGCCTAATATTTTGATACCTGTACACACATATGGGTAGCCTTACCCATTACTATTTTACAACATCTCAAAGGGTAAACTAAAACTTTACCTTCAGCCAATAATGCGTCTAGAGCATTTTTCTCGACTTGCAATGAGTTGAAGCCTAGGAACAGTGTCAAATCCATACAAAATATGTTTATTACAATATCATGTTGTCCAATATGTTTAAACTGCACAACTTGTCACTTCTTTTTCCTCATATAATGGCTGCAAGGTTAGCTAAGACCTCATTTCTGGAAATGTTTGCCCTGCCCCATTGCTGGGAGTGTTCAGGTTTAGTTGCGCCCTTGCATGCAATTTACTAATATCAGTTTTATGATGCCTAACAACAGTGCTTAATTTGAGCCTATGGTTTCTGGTTCTCTGCACCAGCGCTCAATTGTCAACACCGGTGCTTGTGACAGTCTGCCACATGGTGGTGCTGCTTGGTTAATTTAGAGATGGCCACAACAACAGTTACGTATTAATTCAATATATATGACAAAATTACTATTACCTGCGCCCAAGCCATTTTTACAGCTTTTTGGGCCTGGAATAGTCTAAATTGACACACTTGTAGGAGTGTGATGGTTAGTAGTTGTGTTGTTCCTATCACTGGAAGAGGTGCGGTAGGGCGGCTGGCTCCGGAACATGGGGGCTCACGGTTCGATCTCTGGTGCCAGCGGCAGGTAAGCCGAGCACCATGTGACTCTGGGCAGTAGCTGGCTTAATCTTCCCATCGGCCACCAGTGCCGCGACACCTCGTCTGAGATAGCTGCCCACTTTACAAATGCTGGTTATTATATTATTATTGTTATTATTAATATTGGAAACACCAGCAGGGGCAATGTGTAGTGCAAGCTGCAGTGGTTTCCTGACCAGAGCCCTGGCACTTATGTGTTTTTTACAAATTAAGCACTGCATGTAATGCAGTGTATAGTTCACTTCAAAATGTAGCAAATCTACACCGTACGCTTCGAGGTTCTTGCAGGGCGAAATGTTTGGCGCTATGTAAAACAAATAAATAAACTATGAAGTTGCAAGTTACTGCAGCTGTTGCCCCAGAGTATCACGACAGATGAACTGAGGCAGGTGTTTTTCCACTCACACAAATGAGCCGCCATGCCCATGCTGACAGTGAAAGGGCGGATGCGTGGAGGTGGGAGGCAGACAGGGAGGTGGCGGGGTGGGGAAGTGGTATCGACTGAGAACGGAAATGGCGCTCTGAGGAAGACAGTGCAAGGCTGCAAAACTTGCACAAGTTTGTGTAAAGTGAGTGAGTGGCCGAATGGATAAGGCTTACATACCCATCCCAGAGTAAGGAAAGGAAGGAAGACATAGTGACCTGATTATATATTATAATCTATATGTGCTCATCTGGGCGCCTCCCCAGTGGACATTCCAGTTTACCAGGAACAAATGATTATTTTGGATGCAGTGATAAGCTTATTAGTTTTTAGACATATAGGGCCCGATTCACAGAACTAACTTAAGACAAAATCCTAAACTTACTACTTTTGGTATTCACAGAAGTTAGGATTTTGTCTTAAGTTTGTCTTAAAACAGATTTAAGACAGACTTAAGACAAAATCCTAACTTAAGTCTGTCTTAAGTCAGCATATGCCTCAGTCGCAAAGGAAAGATGCGAAACAGTCCCAGAAAATGTTAACCTTACTTTTGTCAAGCCCTATGTGGAAAACGAACAGGAGCCTCTGGTGGGGAAACTAGTAACATATTTCTTTTCTTCAGCCTACACTGTGTACACTCTTTGACTTTCCTCTCAACTTTACCTTCCACCGCCACAAAACTCATCCCTTACCCTTCTCTTAGTAAGGCTGTCCCCTAAAAGACCTTCATGTGCAATTTTCAAGATGTTCCATTGCAAATATATAGGATGAATCAACTCATCACTTCAAAGAAGTAATTAATAACTTATCAGCTATTTATTTTAAAGTCTGGATCTCCTATTCAGTGTCTCTTTCGTGGGCAAACCCTTAACTAGCAGTCTCACCACTTCCTGCTTGATGTCTCTCGCAACCATTTCTCTTTTCCACTCTAACATATCCTTGTACACTACCACACTCACACCTACCTCCACAAATGCCCTTTATTTAATATCCTCTGATAAATCTTCCTGTGAAATATTGACAATCAACCTGGACAAGCAGAAGGCCCTAATGTTGCATCTGCCAGGTGAGTATTCTACTTTAAAATGAAATTGCAGTAGTTTTGTGGCAAGTCTGACCAACTGGGCATTGGGCCTTTCCACCTTTCCATCTAAAAGAATGTCGACCATTGAACGGTTGCCTGCCCTCAAAATAAATGGCCAACCCCCCAAGTAAGCCCTGAATTTCTCAACACCCCACATAAACTGTAATGCAACTCCACCTTCTTTTGTACATATGACTAAAAACGGAGGCAGAAAAATTACCTTCTTCACCCTATCAAACACAACCTGACAGTCATCATTTCAATACATCACCACATTTCTCTTCAAGACACACCTGAAAATCTCTGCAATGTTCACACAGTCGATCAAGAATTTGGAACAGAACAACCAAAACCTAGTAAAGACACTCTAACAGTCTTTGTTCTTAAGTGGAGGATCACTGCCAATACTTATAACAAAACTGGTGTTTGGCCTCACACCACTCACGGCTTGTCAGTACATGAGCCAAATGCTCCATTTCACCTGGTCCAAAGATATGAAGAAGTCTTTCTCGGGTAGCTTCATGTTGTTGTGCATTTTCCGCAAAGATCTAAGTGAGTGATTTGGATGTCGGCGGACAGGTTGATCCGTCACGACAGTGACGGATATCCCGTCAGCCGAAATATAAATCCCGTTATATCCGATAGTATTTACATTTTGGCGGGCAGGCTATTCGTCACCTTTGTGACAGAGTAACCCATCCCCCGAGATCTAAATCAGGCCCTTTATGTCGTCTTGGAAAGCGATCAATCTTTTGAGCTTTTTAAGCTTTTCAAGATAACTTTCTTAAATGCAGAAGTGACAGATGCCAGACCAAATGGCATATGACAAATTCGATAAGTGTCTCCAGGGATAAGAAATGCATTTAGGTGTCTTGAAGCAGAGTCTAATACAGCCTGATGATACACAGCTTCACAATCTAGGCCTGACCGACCTTAACAGTAAAATCTTATCTTAGGTTCTGGGAAAAGAGGGGGGAGGGGGGTATTTCTCCCAGATGGCATTGCTGAAACTCCTAAGATGAACGCACAAGTGGAACTCGCTGATTTTTATAAACTAGAATTATTGGAGATAACCTTAATGTGGCATTGACTGATTAAGTTATTCTTTGTCTGATCAATCTGCTTTTCCAAATCGCTTATCAAACAGTAAGGTACATTTCAGAATTTGTCTTTACTGTGGTATGAATTTTCTTAACGTTAATGCCATGAAGATAATCATTGATCCATCTCAACTAATAACTTGAGAACTTAAGAAATGTACTAAAAAATATTTTAGCTGTGTCTTCTTCAACAAAAGAGATTTGGGTCTTCTCACCAGACCAGAGCAGCATTTGAATGGGGTGTGGGTGAAACCCCACATCATAAATGCCTTTCTAGGCAACGGAGACTGTCCCTTGATCTCACAATCCTTAAGGGTGATCTAGGCATTAACATATCCAACTAAATCATCCCTACTCCTTCAAATGCCACAGTAGCAAATACTATGTGGTGTCAATCACATTCATATTTATCAACTGAAATTACTGTGATCCTTGTATGTCACTCACCAAGAAGATATATGTCCTTTATATCTGTCCAATCAGGATTCTGACATTGTCCCATTTTTGACAATATTGCCATCCTTTACCCATTCCAACGCAACAGCTAATAGTTGACTTGTTGCCTTTCTAAAGATGCATATGGTGATTTACTCCTGCCATGGGTAGGTGTGTATAAAATATTCTCATTCCAGCGGTCCTTGCCAAAAATTCTCTGCCATGCAAGAGACTTCTTGAGATGACACAAAGTCACCATATGTTAAAATTCATGTAGGTGTGTGAGGTAAGCTCAGCTCAAGAGTAGACGGCTGACAGTGAGTGGCATGAGGCAACGCAACTCTGCTGAAGCGTAGAGTGCTCATGAGAGGGCATCATGCACATAACATCCCGGGTGCTTCAGACCTGACCCAAACAAATATAGTTTACAACAACGTGCTCACAATCAGCCACACATATTTTAAAGTAAATTTTCAATGCTCACCAAAAATTGTGAGCTTACAGTCATCTTTCTGGACACCACCAATTCAGATCATACTGTGCCCTAAGGCCCAGTGTCAGGCGCTTGTCACCACACTGAAATAAAGACAAATCATAGAATGAAAAAAGGAACAAGTAGATGTAGTTTATTTAAATACAGCACAGCATCCAGTCTGTACCTGCTAAGATCTATCCAACAAATCTGGAACTCTGTAGGCTTTCTATGGAAATAGAAACAGCACATGGTGACCATTTGTGCATACAGCTGTGGTAATGGCAGCACTGTACAGAAATGGTCACTTTGTGCTCTTCATCCCAGAGATACAGAAGAAAGACTTTGTATGCTCAAGACCAGAGACCCACAGCAAACCGCTGTTGGGCAGCGGGTGAGCTGACGCTTAATGGGATAGCTTCGCTAAGATTTGTGTATGAGTAGGTGTGATCTATTCTTGGCTTACTCCATAAGTTCAATCTTGGCAAATCAGGGCTGGTTTGGGGTTGCACGTGCACGCATCCTGCTCGCACAGCTTCAGTCCACACGTTTCTGCTGTAATGGACTAATCCTTTACTACAGTACTTCTACACTGTGTGTATGGCTAACGCCCTGTCTGTAAGTCGGGCCTAATATGTGCTGTACACAGAAGTTTATTTTTCAAGTGTATGCAAAAAAACATTTCTAACACGAGGTAACCATACTTCAGGCTACAGTTCTTTATAAAATGGTCCTAGACTGGACTGTAACATTTAACTTTGCTACCATCTGTCTTGGTGCTTGATGCCGCACCCTTGAAGCATGTGTGTCAGTCAATTATGGAGGGGCTGAGAACCCGATTACCTCTCCTAGGCACTTCATTGGAGCTTCCACCATCTTCAGTGGACTCTATGACATTCCTGGCATTCAGGTCCAGTTCTTTCTGGCTGACTTGAATCAGGATGGCCTGTTTCGCTTACAAAACCAAGACTAGTTTCTTATCCTCCAGTGCCTTTTTCTTTTCCTCCAGGGCAAGGGTTGCCGCTTGTAATTTCAAAATCCTCTCTGCTTGTCCGTCCTCCAAATATGACTAGGTCAAGATGTGATAGGACACACTGCTCCTTGCCCAGGACAAGGCAGGTGTCCTAATTCCTTTGGCCACCTTTTCCTCCACTGGCTCTGGAGCCATTGCAAGGCCATCCATTTCTTCCTCCTCTGCTCCATCCTCCTCTTGCTTCTTAGTGCGGGTCTGCAGCATACAGACCACCTTCGGGGTTCCGAAGGCTTTCTGCTACTCTACTCTTTTGGCCCTGTTTGCCAGCTTCAGGCCTCTCTCTCCCTGTACAGCTTCTTCAGCTCTGCCATGTTAAGTCTCTCAATGTTACTCAGATCCACTTAGATTCACCCAAAAATCACAGGTACAAAAAGCCAGGGGTTAGGAATGATATTTAGTAAAAATAAAAAGTATCAATCAAAACCAGAGGTCAAATTAAAAAGAAAAAGTTGATTTTGTGGTCAGATTACAAAGGTATTTTTGATTTTAACTTACATCACTGTGAGGTACTGTAAAACACAAGTCCTGGATCCCACCGCTGACCATCAATGTAAGAAATTGGGCTAAAAATAGGGGGGCATAAATACCCACCTCAAGCATTAATCACAGTCCTTCTCAGGGTGAGCAACTAAAGTCACTAATTAAAGCTGAGCTCATCCTGCTGGTCGCTGTGGAACAGAGGACACAGGCTTGACTTAGAGGTAATATGTAAAGTATTTATGCAGTACTAAAACAGTCAAAAAGTCTGAAGGCAAAACAAAGTAAATCCTAAATAAAATTAGGAAAATAGGGTAAAAATTAATAAACAAAATTACAACAATCCAATAAGTAGAACGAGAGAGAGGATTTTTAAAAATTATAAGTAGAAATGAGGTTAAGAAATGAAAGCTGAAAAAAATAGCCAATGGTCCCTGTAAACAGGCCCTAGGCCCAGTCTGACACTATGCACGATGGAGAGCGGCCGGATATACTAACCAGGTTTGTCCTTGTCAAAGATTTTACCTTCTGACTTCAGCCCTTTAAGTCCCAATCCACCACAGGAGTACACTTCTAAAGCCACTCAAGACTCAGGGAAGGTAGTTAGACACTCTCAGTCTAGCAGGCAGAGGCCAACAGGAGGGTCCAGTTGCTAATGGTCAGATTGACAGGTGCAGCTTGTTGTGTCCCTGTAGCTTTAACAGGAAGTCAATCCTATAGCCCTTGAAGTTCACTTCTTTGTCCTGGAGAGAAGATCCAGTCTTTTGGGCTTTTCTCAGGTCTCAGACAGCAAGTTTTTTCCTCTTCTGATTTTCCACATGTCGAGGAGTGTTCTGAAGTGGGTGCCCGAAGATGCCACATTTATGCCTGGCATGAGATAATGGGTGTAATGGACGCCTAGGGATCCCTAACTGAGGGGTAAAGGTTACAGAACTAACCTTACACATTATGGGTATTCTAAAGATGACTGAATTCAAGATGGCCACCCTAAACTTGTACTCCGAGGGCTAGGGGTGTGCATGAGGAGTGTCCTGTGGTAATACTAGTGTTCTCCGACATTTAACACCAAAATCTGGTTTTGGGCAGTCCCTGTACCTACAACATCAGAGAGAGAAGTCTAGTAGGACAAAACAGAGATTTCAGCGACCAGACAGTTGATACAAATAAATTGTTTTGGTGTTTTGTTTGACTCCTTTGAAGTCTGTCACAAATGTCATATAAAAAACATTGGTGCACCTGTCAAGCAGGCCGTGACACTCTAGCAGGATCCAACACTGTGATGTCAACAAGGGGCCCCAAGTGATGGAAGCCGGTCTGGCTAGGGAGACAATAGAAGGGTGAGGCCTGGGTGTAGCTATATCTGCTTGTGACACTGTAGGCCTATTTGAAGTTGATCAAGTCCTTGGGCCCAGCCCACAGGATATCCGGTCAAGGGCACAACAAGACATTCCCATACCGAAGGCCTTTTATCACTTTTAATTACTGATTGGCATAAGGGAGAGAGCAACATAAAGATTTAACTTCAAGGATTTGAAGCAGGGCAAAGAAGAATTTTTGAGTCATCTTTCCAACAAATTTCTTCCAAAGTTGATTTCAACAGTGAATTAGGCTTGTAATAAGAATTTTTAAAAGACTCCAAAATGTTATTTGTAACAGTTTCCTAAGTGAAGATAACATTTCCTAAACGTAATATCCTGTGGAATAACTAACCCTACTAAAGTGAAAGGTGGTACTCACTGTATGGACAAAGGACATTTTTAATCATTACCCTTTAGATGTCCTACTTTTAAATACCATGAACCTTGCATTAATGGGCAGTAAGGCGTACTTAGGGGTGACATACACTTATTAAAAAGGAGGGTGTTAGGCCTGTCCGAAGCCGTTATTTTGACAGGTTATATTTTCAGGTAAACCTGCACTGCCAAACAGGCAGGTCTGCAATCCTGTTTGCATCCTGTTTACTTTGTCATTGTAGTGGATGACACAATGGATGTTGCAGTCCACTTGTGACATTTAACTTATAAGCCCTAGGTATCCATTAGTACCATTTACTATGGACTTAAAAGTAATTTAAATATGTTAACAAGGAGTGAATACATTTTACCGTGTTGCAAGGATGAGCATAAGCACTTTACTTCTGGTTAGAGTACAGAGTTCTATAGCCAACAAAAATAGGGTGCAGCAAAAAGGCAAAAGATTCTTGGTGACCAGGCAGCAAAGGCAAATTTCACCTTACAATCTGAGTGAGCAGAAGAGTATAGCTACTGTCCTGTGGGCAAGGACTGCCAGGTCAGTTACATCAACAAAGCAGGAATGCTATGATAAATGTATTTTAATTTACCTAGCCAATGCAAGAAAGGAGGTCATGTAGCTGGCATCAGCTCAGCAGAAATCAGTTATTTAGAGATATAGGGCCTCGTTTAGAGTCAAATAGAATACTCCACAATAAACGCAGCAGATGTCTCACATGCCGTATCATAAGTACGCCATAGTCTATGGCACTTGTAATTCACTGGATGGTATATTTGTCACGTTTTGATGCAGTATTCAATCCTCCACACTCTAACCATGGCACATTATGTACTATTTGGTGCCAAGCTCTGACTTGCTGCTTTTGAACACCTTCTAAACTTAGAGGTGTCTGCCTCCTGCCAAGCCTAAGAGTGAGCTTTCCTGCTTGTGCCCTTACTCCCCTGAAGATTACTACGAAGATTAGGGGGAGCCTGCCACCTAAATCACAAAATCCCGGAACATAGCTGACTTGCTTTGGACACCTGGTACTGCCTTTCTATAGACCGAGATATGAAGAAGCAAAGCCTGATAAGGAGTTTTAATTTAAAACAATATAATAGGTGCAGGAGCCCAGATTATTTCTTAGTAGCCCATTACCAGTGCTGGGAAGTACCAGGTTTGCTGAATACCAAGGCTGCCCAGTCTTGATTCTACCTAATCCCTTTTTCCCCTCCGCCTTCACGTCTTGGTAATTCATTTAATTTCTGCTGTCTCTTTTTCATGCCCTGCTTTCTTTCTGTGTCACTGTTTTCCTATAATTTTCTTCCTCATTTTGGTCCTTGTTTCGGTTTTCTCTCTCTTGCTCTGGGTCTAAATCTGATGATGAAAGCAAATCACAATCCCAAAAAATTAAAGTTAGTGCCCACCTGCAGAAACTGATAGGCGTGGGGAAAATCTCTCGCCTGCCTGAAACCTTGTGAAGTACCTGGAAGTCAGTCTTTACTGAGTGTCCAGACCAACTATTATGTGGGATTAAGTGAGGCCCAGCCAGAGATTTACCTTGAAGCCATACCTTAATCTAGGGAAGACCTCTTGCGAGCCTAGCGTCGGGTGTATCCGGCAAAAAGTCATGCAAAGGGCATCTCTCAAGACTTCCTTCCTGGAGAACGTTCAGCAGTACCTGCCTAGGTAGGCTTTCCTGTGCCCGCACTTGAAGCACCATACTTTTCCTAGGGTTGGGATCACCAAAGCTCTTAATTTTCAACAGGAAGCACAATTGCTAAGTTATAAACCTGAAGTATAGTTATGTGTTATCATATGATTTCACTTGTAATTTTCATCTCTGCAAACCTTGGATGAGAGAACTTCCAGGCACAGTACCTGCGTTCTTCCTGTATATATCACTAGCTTACCCGTCGCGCGTTGCTGCTGATAGAATTCACTTTTCGAGGTTCTAATTACCCTATGATGACGTGTGAGTTAGCATCATATGACTAACTAATGCATTTACGTAAACGCACTTATGCTGAATTCATATTTTTACTTATTGCTTATATTCAAATGTATGCGTGACCATATTAGTTTCTTAGCTTAGCCTGTGTGCCACCATTTTGTGTAACTCTCTGTGCCTGCGGGTTCTGCTCGCTCATGCCCCTCCCGCAGGAATACAGAAATATACTAAGACAGCAGTTTTCGTTTCTCGGCTTACTGTGGCCGAAACTAACAAGTTCCGCTATCTACAATGTTCTCATGCCCAGAGGCGCCGAAGCCTAGCTCCATGGCCTTGAGCAGAGATAATAATGTATCCTTCGCAGGTGCAGATGCCTGCTGTATGAGAGCATTGTTCACTGGTCTGGGGCTCAGTAGTTTTCCACAAGGGGCGTACCCTATTTACTGTATTGCATTATAATGTATTGCTGTGATGCAGCGAGTCAGTCCTCTCGTTCGCACTCCTAGGAGTGAGGTCGGACAGGGCCCTCTCATATGAGTGTTATTTGGCCTAATAAAGACTTTTGTTTATACTTCTCCACTGTCCGGCTGACTTCCTATAAGGTAATTATAGGTGAGTGCTGTAAGTCACTCGGGTGGATTTGAGCCACGCTTATCAGATGGCGCCCGAATAGGGACCCCGCGATAAGGATCTTTCTCACCCGTAAGTGGGTAGCAGAAGACCGGGGACCCGCTGGTCGGCACGGTGGGTCCGGGATCCCATTTGATGCCGAGCTTGGTTCTCGCAGCGCTGCCCCACCCTGCTGATCGGGAGAGGTCCCGGTTCGGATCTTACGCCGGGGTCCAGAAGGCGGAACTTGAAGCTGACCGTGTTGGTCCTGGCAGCCGGAGGTGGAGAACGGTAGAGGTCGGTGCCGCCAACGGAAGGTGAGTGGTCCACCTGTGATTGCTGCAGGAACAGGAGTGTTCCGGGAGACTAGAGTGTCTCCGATGGTTTGAGGAGCTGGTGTGCTCCTGGGACTAGTGTGCTCCGGGGAACTCAGAGTACGAGTTGGTGCTCTGACAGACTTGACGGGGTTGGGGACGTATTTCGAGGTAATTGTTTGTAGCGATCCGACCGGATGGTACTGTGGTGACGGTGTGGCTCATCGTGGGTAGACTCTGGTGCGCTTACCCTGAACTCCTAGTGTGGTGATTCAGTGGAGGCGTGAGCCGGGTTTCCCGCGGTAAAGTGCGCAGTGATCCGCAGTGCCGCACGGGTGGCGGATTCGTTCCCCTTCCTCAGAACAGTTAGTGTACTGTTCGGTCTGCGGTAGAGTCCAGGTTCCCCAGGACTTGGTCGACGGGCCTTGTCCCATTTGGTAACACGTGTTTGGAGATATTATATATGTGTACGTGGTTCTCTGATGTACGTCTATATGTTTGTGTGTGAATGAACTCGAGTTGAGATTCAAGATAAAGTAAAGATGCCGTGTTTTAGCAAGTTGCGATGTTTTGGATGTTGTTGTCGACCCTCAGATACTAGACTGGCCGAGAGCCAACCTGCACCCCCTGAAGGGACACCGAGTTTTGATATGTATGTTAAACATGGACTGGTCCCGATTTTGTTTGGCACTTTGTGGCATCGATACACAGCTGATAATGTGGATTTGCAATGGCCTTTGACGGGTTCTTTTGATGAAGCTAAGTTGGATTATTTGCAGGACAAACTGTTTGCTAGGCGTAGCCGACAGAGTATGTTTGACTCTTTGCGAATATGGCAGAAAGAGGTCAGGAAACGTAAGATGCGAGAGGAGAAAGAGGAGTATAAAAAGTCCACCCAGACTATGGCGCAGAAAGCGAGGGAACAGGTGGGGAATGAGAATGCATTACGCATGGAGCGCGCAGATAGACTTTGTAGGTTGAAGGAAAATAAAAGTTACGTAGTGAGAGAGGACGACCCAGATGAGATGGAGGACATTTTGAATGCCCGACCCCCTCCCCCTTATGCCCCGCAGCCATTGTACCCCTCATTGCCACTTTCGGCCCCTAGTAGCGCCATTCCAGGTCCTTCAGCGAGTGCCCCCCAACAATCCCTGCCCTCGACACCCCTCGTTTCTCTACTTCAGCCCACTTCACCCGCCCCCTCGCCATTTTCTTTAGCACTCCCTACTGTCTCAGCTAGCACCACCCCAAGTCAGGAGATGCTAACACCGAGTCGCGGCGCAGGTAGCGGGTTGCTCTCACAGGTACGGAAATTGCTTACACGTTCTACAGTTGGTTTGGATGAAAAAAGTTTGGTGGCTAACCAGGCATGCCAATGGGCCAGGAATAATATCTATTCGTTCGAAGACATTTGGTCCACCATGAAAGATTTTGAGCCCTTGATGCAGCAGCACGCTTTGTGGCACATGGCTGGTGTATTGATACCGCTATGGGAGCAGGGCTATGGAGGTGTGGCTCCGGCGGTTTTGCGGGATATACAGGCTGGAGCGTACAGAACGAACACGGGGGTGAAGGAAGTGATGAGTAGTTTGCGCGCGCTTTTGCAATACAGGAATGAATTGCCCTCTGCCGGTACACCCCATTTCCCAGGTCTCCACCCAATGCGAGAGGTACACCCTATTTTTCATCCTGAGGTCCCCGAGTTGTTAGACCCAGTCACGAAGGCTGTTACAAGGAACAGAATTGATGCGCATTTTCAGGAGCAATGGGTGTATACGCCATGGAAGAGAAGTGAGGTGTTGTCATTGAAGGCTCAGCTGCCGGATTCTAGAAAGAATCCAACGGCCTATTACAAAGAGCTTACGGAAGCGGCGTCTTCTACTGTGATGACGTTGGCTGACGTTGAATTGTTTTTCGGGCTTTTGGTCCCGGTTGATGTGTGGCGACAAGTTAAAGGTACGGATCATACGGAGGAGCTGGGTGGTACATGGCAGGAGTTGCAGGATTGGGACAAGGAGCGTAAGCCAGGGGAGAAGCCGAAGGCTGAGATATTGGCTTTGCCAGGGCGTATTATAAAATATATGCATTCCCTCATCCCCCCGAAAAAGGTAGATTGGGACAAATTGACGGCTTGCAAGCAGAAAAAGGATGAGGCGGTCTCAGATTTCTTTACGAGGTTTGAGGAAACGTTCATGGATTTTAGTGGGCAGGATGTGTCACAGGATGGAGGGTTACGGCTCTTCGTTAACAGGTTCGTCACTAATTTATTGCCTGAAATATCGGCTAGACTGCAAGCGTCCGAGAGCACGTGGACAACGTCCTCTCCTTCGGGAATACTAAGTATGGCGCAATATTACGAGCACAGGGAAAATGAAAATAAGGACAAGCAGGAAAAGAAGGCTAAAGATTTGAAGACGAGGGTTTTGTTGCAGCAAGTGGCAAGAGGCAGAGGAAGAGGTGCGGCGCTGAGTCGCGGAGGCGGTTTTGGCAGAGGGGAGAGTAGGGAAAGGTTGGGACAGAACCAATGCGCCAAGTGTAAGCAGGAAGGGCATTGGTGGCGAGACTGCCCGCTGCTCCAGTCAGGCACGGGACGAGGACGAGGACGAGGTAGTGGTGATTTTGGAAGACAAGTTGGGCGATCAGAAGAAGGCGGGAGACGGGGAGGTAATTATTTTGACCATGGGGCAGATAGACACCAGTCACAGAGGAGCGGGGGCCAGTATTACAACGATGATTATTCAGTGGACGATTTGACAGGGTTCTCCCACAACTAGGACAGCGTAGGACAGAGCATGGGACCAGTACTTATGGAAGTTGATCAGAGGGGACCTTATGTCGAAGCCGACTTACTAGGGTCTCAACAGAAATTTCTAGTGGATACGGGTGCAATGAAAAGTTCAGTGGCTCGTTCTCGGGTCCCAGGGGCGGCTCTGTCTGGCAAGAATAACATATCCGTGGGTTTCGCAGGAACTCCGGTGATTAGCCCCATTTCTAAACCTCTCACGTTAACGATTGGTCCTTTTACTGTTGATTCACCGTTTTTATTGACATCAAATTGTGGTGAAAATTTGTTGGGTTTAGACTTATTGAAGAGATTGCATGCTACCATCTATTGTTCCCCGGATGGCGTGTACATTACTCTAGGCCCCAATGTTGCCCGCCCACTACAGTGCTTTTCAAAAGACGACCCGCTGCCACCTGAGTTTCGAGGCATACCAGACAGCTTGTGGGCCGTCAGTGATAATGATGTGGGAAGAATGGACATTGCCCCGGTGTCAATTAGAGTGAAGGTGGGAGCCAAATTGCCCAGAATTCCACAATACAGAATACCTAGAGAGGGTGAGAAGGCCTTGTTACAGATAATTCAAGAATTGATACAGTCTGGAGTTGTAGAAGAGACTGATTCGAATATATGTAACAGTCCTATTTTGCCTGTACTTAAAAGACGGTCACCTGATGCAACTGATAATACTCCTGATGTCTATAGATTTGTGATAGATTTGCGGCAGGTGAATAGAGTAGTGGAGCCACAGTATCCGGTGGTCTCGGACATCACTACGATATTAACAATGATCCCACCTTCGGCCAAATATTTCTCTGTCCTTGATTTGAAAAACGCTTTCTTCAGTATTCCAGTACATGAAGATAGCAGGTATCTCTTCGGATTCTCATTGGCTGGCCGAAGTTTCCGCTTCAAGAGAATTCCTCAGGGGTACACTGAGAGTCCTAGTATATACAGTCAGGCTCTAAAGGCACAATTGGATGATTTGGAACTTCCATCTGGCAACGTGATGTTGCAGTACGTGGATGATATCCTCATAGCATCGGATGACGAACAGGGTTGTCGGGATGCTACTGTGAAATTGTTACACCATTTGGCTAAAAGGGGGCATAAAGTGTCCCTTCCGAAATTTCAATACTGTCGAACGGAGGTCACCTACCTCGGTCACCTCCTTTCGAAAGCGGGGAGGAGATTGACGCCGGAGCGCATAAAAGCGATCACTAACATGCAGGTACCTAACACGCAGCGAGAGGTGCGCGCGTTCCTAGGCATAACATCGTATTGTCGTCAGTGGATACCTAACTATGCGTTACTAACAAAACCCCTATTGTATCTGACTACCAAAGAAGTGCGCGAACCCCTACCCTGGACCCCCGCATGTCAGGAAGCGTTTGAGTTACTAAAAGAGTCTCTGTGTTCTGCGCCAGTTCTTGGAACACCTGATTACCAGAAGCCTTTTGTCCTTTACGTGCACGAGGCGGAAGGTTGCGCGTTGTCTGTCCTAACTCAGTGTTTTGGGGGAAAGCAGAGACCGTGTGCGTATTTCTCTGCAATGCTCGATAATGTGGCAAGAGCGCTGCCGAGTTGTCTGAGAGCCACGGCGGCTGCTGCGGTCTCTATAAGACAATCGGCAGGGCTCGTGCTGGGAACAGATCTCACAGTAATGGTACCGCATGCTGTGGATATCTTACTAAACAGGACACAGACGCAGCATTTAACAAGCGCTCGTCTGACGGGTTACGAGATGACTCTTTTTGCGCCCCATGTAACAATTAAGAGGTGTGCCACATTGAACCCCGCCACCTTGTTACCTATCCCCACAGATACTGACACGAATGGTGACATACATGACTGTTTGTATAGGACTGAGGAGGAGACAAAGGGGAGGGTGGATCTGACAGACAGGCCCATGGAAGAACCAGACGGGGAACTGTATGTTGATGGATCCTGTTTTAAATTACCAGACGGGACATCGACAGCAGCATATGCAATAACAACATTACAGACGGTGGTAGAGACTTCTAGAATACCTTACAATTCTGCTCAGGCTGCTGAGATTATTGCCTTACTGAGGGCATGTGAGTTGAGTGAGGGGTTGGATGTGAACGTTTACACTGATAGCCAATACGCCTTTGGCGTGGTTCATAATTATGGGCGACTTTGGGCAGAACGGGGATTCTTGACCTCCCATGGACAGCGCATCCAACATGGTCCACTGATATTACGACTGTTAACGGCATTGACATTACCCAAACGATTGGCTGTGATAAAATGTAGCGCACACAAGACAATAGTGGACGATGTCGGGCGAGGCAACGCTTTTGCCGACGAGACAGCTAAGGAGACTGCTAGAGAAAAATTACCACGAATGTTTGTGGCAGGGCCAGCACGATGGGTCCCAGATATTCATATGTTCGCAGGCACGGTACAGAGTGTCAAGAACATACAAAGTAAGGTGACGGATGAGGAATTGAGAGCATGGAAGGATGGGCAGGGACGACTGGATGCGGATGAATGTTGGACAGATGTAACAGACAAGAGAAGATGGATGTTACCGAATGCGTATGTCCTTCCAGTAGTGACGATGGCACACAGGCCTGCCCATGTGAGTGCGAAGGGTATCTGCAAACTATTAGACCCGGTGTGGAGCAATAAAAACATCTCTAAGATGGCCACCAATTTGGTTCGTCAATGTATGGTGTGTTTGAGACACAATCCTGGAAAGGGTACCCCTGTCCCAGCTGGAAATTTTGCACCCCCCTCTTTCCCTTTTGAGGTGATTCAGATGGATTACATCGAAATGGAAAGAGTCAACAACTTGAAGTACGTCCTTGTAGTCGTATGCGCCTTTAGTAGGTGGGTGGAGGCGTTCCCAACAAAAGACTGCACGGCTATGTCTACTGCAAAAATGTTGATAAAGGAGTATTTCTCCCGCTTCGGATTACCTAGGGTGATTTGGAGTGATAATGGCACATCCTTTAATGCTGAATTAGTGAAAAATATATGCAAAGGTTTACACATCACCCAGAAGTTCCACTCGGCCTTGCATCCTCAGGCGGCAGGACTAGTGGAACGATTTAACGGCACGCTCAAGTTAAAAATGGCCAAAATATGTGAGAGTACAGGTCTCCGTTGGCCAGACGCACTTCCCTTAGCTTTGCTATCCACGAGAGTCACTGTAAATGCAAAAATGGGCGTCTCCCCGCATGAGGTGGTATTTGGCCGCCCGGCCAATATCTGGGGAGTGCCCCGACCAAAATGTTTTTCCGAAGTTCCTTACCCTCTGTTGACAGACTATCTGTATGCTTTGACTAAAGATCTTCGTTCTATTCATCAGCAGGTAGCAGACACTCTGAAGCCGTTGCCGGAGGGGCCCGGACACACCATCCACCCAGGGGATTGGGTCGTGGTGCGACGATACCAGCGGAAGTCTTGCTTGGAGCCAAGGTGGTCAGAGCCTCGTCAGGTGCTCCTTACAACGCGCACTGCACTACGAATTGACGGCAGAAAGGCGTGGACCCATGCCTCTCATGTGAAGAGGGTCCCGCTCCCGTTGCCCTATGATCAATGGGTACAAGATGGCATCGCTGACCAGGAGTTTGAACATATCCCGAGGTATGTTCCTTTCTCGGATGCTTCACTGATTGGAGAAGAGCGAAGCGGCATTGAAAATACTGTGAGCTCTACCACTCCTCTTGTTGCTAGCAAAGAGATACCGGAAAGTTCAGCATCTGCCACGGAGACACCTGCTTTGTTCTCCGACCCCGAAGTGCCAGGAAGCACTCGTTATAATTTGAGGCCCCGAAAGAAATAAGTGCAGTGCTGGAATATAATGGACTAAATACTGGAAGAAGGGCTTAGTGGACATTCTGAAAAAGAAGATTTAGTGGTAGGGATGGACTTGTAAGAGCCCTGGTGTTTAGCCGAAGATTGTGTTCTTTGAGACTATAGAGTGGTGCGGGGCCCAAATTAAGTGCTTCCCTTATTTCAAAGTATTGACCAAGCGACGTTGGAGTAGGTATGAACGGTAAAAGCCTGCCTGTGAGGCTTTGAAGGACACAGGGAGAAGATCCCTTTTTAAGGGTTGAAGAACCCCTCTGGCCGGTGAAGGATTGTCTGGGACTATTTTTTTTTAGTAACAGTGTGATTTTTATTTTTTCCTTTGATATTTTTGAACGATTATTGGAAATGTATCCCTTTGGGCGGCCAATTCCTGATGAGGAGCAGCCTTTTGCAGCTCCCCCGAGACGTGAGCCCGATTCCCCCTGGTTGGCCCTTCCCCGAAAGGGAAAGATTGTAGTGATAATAATTGTTTTAATTGCCTTTCTGGTGACTCTTGGAATACTGTTTTTCGTAGATAAACATTATCCCGTTCATACATTTGCACCCACACCTACTGCTGTACCGGAACATAAAATGTTAACAGTTGAATATGGTGAGAGAATGATACGTAAGAATTATAGGGATAATGTTTTTATTAAAACACTGCATCATGCACATGCCACTACCAACATGACAGATTGCTGGGTATGTGGGCTTTTGCCTTCTGCTGCCTATAAAAAAGATAGGTTCCTCGCTCTCCCTTTAACGCCAGTGAATAGCTGTGTGGGGTGGTATACTCTTATAGGTCTTGTTAAATATTTCCAGCAGCCAGATTCCTTGACTCCACTCCTGCAGAATAGGGGGTGGACAATGACAATGCGAGTGCGACCTTTGCCTTCAGCTTCCCTTGGACGAATATACACTGACGGACGTTTTGACCAGACTTTTATACAGACATGTGAGAAAAAGTTGGGTCGCTTCTTGACACCTAATGATACTGATAGACTAAGGGATAGTTTCATGAAATTGAACGCCACTTTGTCTTATAGGCATCCCCCTAGGAGTAACGACAGCTCCAAAAGTTTGATACCCTTGGCTGTGGGGGGTCCTCCTCCATTTTTCTGTATAGAGGGAAGGGGTCCCATCAAGGTTGGAAATAGCTCTTGTAACGTGACTGCTTCAATACGCCTGCCCGTTAGCCCTTCCTTGATTGCCCCACCCAGTGTCTATTTTGTTTGCGGTGAAAATGGGTACTTATGGTTGCCCGAGGGTTGGGGTGGGGTGTGCTACCTGGCTTATCTGATTCCTCCCGTGTATGTGGCTCCCTCTGATTACCACAGAACTCATCGACGATTCCCCAATACTCCAGAGCAGCCGCAGGGGCAGCGTAAAAGGAGGGACCTTCAGGTAGAGGACGTTGATCAGACAGATACCTCGTATCAGCAGTGGACTGACTTTTCTAAGGGTCTGCTTCCTTTCTGGGGTCCTATATTCAACAGTAGAGCTATCAGACGACTCTCTAGGGTAATGGAAAAGGTGGTTCTGGTTGAGGCTGACATTACGACTAACATCTCTGTTGAGGTTCAGGCTATGAGATTATTTACGATACAGAATAGGATGGTCCTTGACGTCATATTAGCTGATAGGGGCGGGGCCTGCCGCGTCATCGGGACCTCTTGCTGTGTTTATATCCCTGACTCCGCCCCGACTGTTAACTTGGCAGTACAAAAATTGCATAGATTAGCGACTGAACTACACCAAGATAATGGAACATGGTCTCTCCAAGGGTGGCTCTGGGGTGCCTTTTCTTCCTGGGGCTGGAAAATACTGATGGGTTTGGTTGGAGTGGTGAGTGTAATTCTGTCATGTTGCCTTTGCATATATTGCCTTCCTCCATGTTGTTCAATGTGTGCTGCAAATATACATCCGAAGAAGAAGTTACATGGTCAATATGCCACTTCTATGATGCTGAATTCATATTTTTACTTATTGCTTATATTCAAATGTATGCGTGACCATATTAGTTTCTTAGCTTAGCCTGTGTGCCACCATTTTGTGTAACTCTCTGTGCCTGCGGGTTCTGCTCGCTCATGCCCCTCCCGCAGGAATACAGAAATATACTAAGACAGCAGTTTTCGTTTCTCGGCTTACTGTGGCCGAAACTAACAAGTTCCGCTATCTACAATGTTCTCATGCCCAGAGGCGCCGAAGCCTAGCTCCATGGCCTTGAGCAGAGATAATAATGTATCCTTCGCAGGTGCAGATGCCTGCTGTATGAGAGCATTGTTCACTGGTCGGGGGCTCAGTAGTTTTCCACAAGGGGCGTACCCTATTTACTGTATTGCATTATAATGTATTGCTGTGATGCAGAGAGTCAGTCCTCTCGTTCGCACTCCTAGGAGTGAGGTCGGACAGGGCCCTCTCATATGAGTGTTATTTGGCCTAATAAAGACTTTTGTTTATACTTCTCCACTGTCCGGCTGACTTCCTATAAGGTAATTATAGGTGAGTGCTGTAAGTCACTCGGGTGGATTTGAGCCACGCTTATCACTGCGATCTCAGTAGAAAGGAAATTTAAGGAAACTTGTTATGATAACATTTAATTTACATTGTATCATTTTTATTGAAACTTATTAATTTTAATATTGAAAACGTTTTAAAGTGTTGTTTTAATTCTGTTTATTTATTCGAGTGCTTGTGGATACACGGTATTTTTTGTTTTTCCGTCTGGTGCGTACACGAATAAATCAGAAGGTTTTCCGACGCGTGAGCTGGCCACATACAGTTGTCCATGTGAGAAGCACGGATTCTCCAAATCTAGTCCACACATTTGCAGCGATAGTCCTTGTGCTTTGTTGATGGTTATTGCAAAAGCGAATCGCACCGGAAACTGTAAACTTTCAGTATTGGAAAGATTATGAGGGCCCTGGGGGGCAATATTTAACAAATGTTTTTTTTTTCAGAAACCTTCGCGGGAGTATACTCAACAACTTCCCAAAGTCTCATGCCGATCGGATGAATGGTGTAGTAATGCATAAAGGACAAACAGACATACTTTCGTTTTTATATACATAGATACAACGCGATGTGGTTAAGTCAGGGTTCTACCAGGCAGCCACCCGGTGCACACCACTGCACACATATAAGCAGCAGGACGCCATTCTTTGTTTCAAGCATGTCTTTAAATCTCTCAGGCACCATATCCCATAGAGGACATACTGCATCCCAGAAATCCAATGGAAATTGAGGCACTGCGCATCCTTATTAGTAGTACGAAGCGCTATACAAATTATGCAATACAAAATAGCCATACAGGTTAGGTAGCTGATGAAGACGAAGTAGAGAATTGGGTGTGATGACCACACTATGTAGAGCTGTTTCTATGGGGCTTCAAAGGAATACACTGAATCGCCTTATATAATCACAACTATTTTTCCTCTGTTTTCATTGGCTCACACGATCATTACACCAGGTTTGTGCCTATCACAACCTAAAGTGATGCCTTTAGTTTCCTGGTTAATGATGGCCCACAACACCACTTCTGAGTGGAATCTTGCCTGCATTAGCCTCTGAACTGAAGGGGTCTTCTCGACAGCTTGCTCCTAACCTCCCCACATATATGATTTATTCCCTTAAACTCATTCCTATCTTTCACGTTTGAAAACTCGTGAAAATGTATTTTCTCCATTCATCATCAAACACCTGTAACAAAAAAAGTGCAAATCATTTGTGTCCTCTGTTTGTTCTCGTGGGAAACTTTTTGTAAGTGTGGTCCAATGTCCTTTCCCTATTCCCTGTACCCTAAGCATCCAGGTGAGGCAAAACTAAATTTGTGCAAAGGGGCAAAACCTTACATAGTACGACCACGCCTATCCGAAAAATGCGAAATCCAAAAAAGCATGTCTGCAATTCTACTTTAATTCCAAATACGAACACGTAAAATAGGTCATTGGTCCCCACCCAGATCCTGCAGGTCAATGCTTGTAACCCCTATTGGATATATCCAACCTTTGATCCTTCCGGGTTAAAATAAATAAAAAAAGGCATATGTACAAGGAAGTGACAGAGCGTGGCGTTAGCTTTCTTGTCTTAATGCCGCGCTCTGCCACTTCTGAAACGCAGGGCTGCACCGACAACAATACGGTGCAGCCCTGCATTTCCCTCTGCGCTGGCATAAAATGTAGCTGCCTAGCGCCATCTCAGGCACCCTTGCACCATAGTGCATGGGTGCCTGCAATGTGGGGAATTATTGTGTCCCTTCCTGCACATAAACAATCTTAAATGGCAATTTGTAACTTCTAGGTGTGCTGCTTTGTGCAGTGCACATCGAAGTTGCAACTTGTCATTTTTAAAATGATTGTTTATGTGCAGGAAGGGGCAGCGTCAAAAAGCAATGCGTGTTGCGTTGGAATGCCCACTGCAACACCCATTGCCCGTCTCTTTGCCACAGCAACTGCGGTAGAAAGGGGCATATGTACAAGGTGTGGTTAAGCTACGTTAAATGGCTTAGTGCCACCTTGTAAATATGTGGAATGGTGCAAAGCCACCGGAGCGTCAGAAAAAAGTGACAATTCTGTATTGAAAGGGGCTTGTAAATATGCCCCATGGTATTAAAAGTGATATTGAGCTGTACGAGTGTAACAGAAGGGACTGTGCTTATTAAAGAAATATGTTATCACTGTTGCTTGTTTTGATAAGGGCTGTATATAACTCAAGTCTGCCACCCTGATGGAGTCTGAACAAGTAGCTCTCGTGGGTGACGTCATTCGCTAGCTGTGCAGCCTCAGCAACCGCAGCTGTGCGTGGGCGAGTGAGAACACGACTAAGCTTCATGCAGGTAAAGGGAACATTTGCCAGCAGATGTAAAGGAACACTCAATGTATACAACATCTTGTGCTGTACTTGTTCGTCAGTGACTCAAACAGAAACCTTGCAAATCTCTGTGAACAAGATCTACAGACACCAACACCCTAAATAAAATATCAGCAGAACGTTTAAGGTTGCCAAGACTTATCACTAGTTGCAAATTTATTGCACATGTGATGTGATAGTCGTTGGAGAAGTTGGGGCGCATGAAGTACTGTTGGTGTGGAGTATGGGGTCTGTGGCGGTTGGTGCACTTTCTTATAAGGGACTTTCAGGCATATGCATCAAAGTAAATACCGGGAGCAAAGGGGCAGATTCTGAGAATCTGCCCCTTTGCTCCCGGTATTCCCAAATGCTAAAATCGCAATTTAAGGAATCCCAAATTGAGATTCCTTAAATGCAATGCATGAAAGTCAAAAAATAGCGAATTCGCTAATAGGAGTAGCAAATTACCATGAAGTTGAACTTCATGGTAATTTGCTAAAACTTTGAAAAAAGCACTTTTGTGCATTTTTCAAACTTTCATGTTGCGCACACACATGCCCTTAGGGCATGTTTGTGTGCAACATTTGTGCACAGATCGATTTCAGGGGTGCAACAGGGTGTCATTTTGACACCCTTGCACCCTTGAAATTGCATGAGCAATTTGCTAATACCTACTGGTACTCGCAAATTGCTCATGCAATCTCCAAATCATTCCTATGGGCCTGTAGGCCCATAGGAATGAATGGGACAGCATTCCTTAATTGTGACTAGCAATTTGCGAGTAGAAATTAAGGAATGTTTAGGAATCGCTATTTTAATAGCGATTCCTACATGCATAGGCTTTTGCTATTCCTAAATAGCGATTCCTAAAAATCGCTATTTAGGAATAGCAAAAGGCTACGTTGATGCATCTGCCAGAAGGAGTTTTATGGTCACCTGGATGGCGCTTGGAGGGGTGCTGGTCTGGCCTTGACGATGAGGCCCACCAGGGGGAACATCATCTGCACCGTTGTGTTGGTGGCGAGGCGGTGTTGCTATTGTGATTGTAATGGACCATGTTAGTTTGCCTGGAGGGGACAGAGCAGATGTGTACCTTCATACAAGTCGTGTGCAGAAGAGCCTATTGCATGCTAAGAGGGAGCATGCATGGTGTTGGGAAGGGGAACTTTGGGTGAATCTTGGCTGTTGAACAGGGTGTAAGTGACAAGGTTTAGGACTGTTTTGAAGGGATGGAATGACTAGCAAAGGATTTCTATGAGTCAGTCCCTCAAAAGAGCAGAGGATTCCTCAGAGTCAATCTGTCAAAACACTTTTTTTCGATCACACAGATCAACAAAGTAAGAATAATATAAAACAGTATACAAAATACAAAGCCGATAAATAACAGTCCAGCTGTTGTCATAGACACTTGGAGCAGATTATCCAGATTGCCATAGGAAATGTTGCCACGCCAAAAACATGGGGCCTGTGTGTGTGCTAATACTCAAGATTCTAAAAGAAACGGTGAATCCTTGTACCTAGATTCTTGCAAAGTGGAACAATCCACTTTTCACGAAGACTACTGTACTGGGGGCAAACGAGCAATATGTGTTCCAATGATTCTTTTCCCCCTCCACAAGCAATACATTGATCATCATAACACTCACTCCCTGCAGACCAATTAGAGGTAAAAGAGTTGTCTGGGAGGAAACCATATCTGAAATGCAGATATAATGTACCAGACAGAGAGAGTACAATTTTATCAATGGTTATCTCATAACTCATGCAGAGTTTGAAATTGATAAAAGAGTGAAATATCCATCAAACCCATCCTGAGTTACATTCGTGACCATCAGACCTCACCACAAGAAACCCGTTTTCCTGCTGCTGCCAAAGAGACCGCTTTTGTGAGCCCGGCCCGGAGCGAAGCAGTGGCTGAGACCACTGAAGCTGGTAGCGGGCCGTTGCGAGCTAGACCTGGTGCTGCACTGCAGATAAATCAGCCAGGAAATACCGAGGCCGTGCAGGCCAGGAAGTCGGAAAAGCGGAATGCGGCCTGCTGAGAAGCACCTCCTCTCTTGAAAAATAGCTGTACGAGGTGAGTGCCTGCACTTGGGATTGAGAGGCCACTAATGCTGTGGTAGCCTGATCTGTACTATATCGGACTACCCCATCGGTGCCGCCACGGCTTAGGGGAACAGGCAGACCACACGACCACACGAACACCTGACCGCATGTGACGACTGGGAGCTGGAGATAGTAAGAACCCAGACCCGCTGCGCATCGCGTGCCCTCAACCCGCCACTCTGCATGTTCTCTGCTGTCAGGATTTGAGAACCGCTACCTCCATCGAGCCATAACTGCCAGGCTGAGCTGGCGCCATCTTAGCTCGCTGAGGCGCTGCCGTACGAGGTAGGTGCGAGTGCGATTAGGCGCTGACTGCAACCATACACTGCCTCAGAAGCCTGCCACTCAGCTCCGCACTGCATATAAGGTCCTGCACAGTGCGGTTCACAATTATCGTACCCTCCCATCAGCGCGCCACGAACGCTGCCGAGGGCGGCCATTTTAGGTGGGCTAGGCGGAGCCATTCATTAGCGGCGATCGTCCCCAGCTGGGGCTGAGGGTAATACTCTTCCTCTTGTGGCGGTGTTCCTTGCAATTAACTGTTAAACATTCCTCTAACCCCCTGACTATTTGGCAGCATTCTGACACTCCCTGAGGCACCCTTGGTACCTGGAACCCCTCTTGGGGTTGCAAATGCCGGGATGTTCGGCATTATTTGAACACTCCAGATTGTGTGCATATATTCTCAGTGGGCCAAGGTGGAGGTTTGCCAAAGGCTATACTGACTGGGTTTGCTGCCATTGTTTCTATGCATGGTGCCGCTAGCATTAACCGCATTGGCCTTCACTAGGGAGATAACTTCACAGACTGTCCCAAATCACTAATACACTAATTCACTGGTACACTCCTGCGTGCTGAAGGTGCCAGCTGTGGTCCAGCCATATTTTCCTGCTCTACTCACCTGCCTACAACATGGGTTGCACCAACATCAAACAGACCCAAAATTCTGTTTGAAACTCGCAAAACACCCAGTTCACACTCTGAGGAACATACGGAATCTGATGCCACGGATACCCCAGACGAGGACTGGAAGGCGCTGCCGCTTGGAATGAAACAAAGCCTCACATCCATAGACACTAATGGATCAGCATGAACAACGCCTTAAGGAAGCAGAGACCAGAGTGTCTGATCTTGAAGATGGCGCCCCTGCGAGCAAGGGCCAGATATCACAGATAGACAAATTGCTCAAGATAATCGCTGATAAGAACGAAGACTTGGAGGCCAGCTCCATGAGAAATAATGTTCGTATTCTTGGCCTAGCGGAATCCACCAACACGGGCCGTATGGAGGACTTCATCAAGAAATTGCTTGTGGATTTATTGGCCAGAGAATCCTTCTCAGCGCACCTCACAGTGGAAAGAGCGCATAGATCTCTGGCGACTCGCCCGCTTCCGGGGGCATCACCACAGCCTGTGATAGCCCGTTTTTTAAACTACCGGGACAGAGATGCGGTCCTACGCCTGGCCCGAGACAAGAAACAGGTACATTATGAGAATACGACACTGGCCTTTTTTCCGGACTTCACGCAATCAGTGCAGGACGCCAGACGTAAATTTGCTGCTGTCAAGAAAAAGCTTCAATCTCAGCAAATCCCCTACGCATGTTGTACCCGGCGAAATTGAAGATAACCCATCACGGGACGGAACACTATTTTCAAAATTCGCAGCAGGCTGAAGACTAACTCAGGCGACATTGTCGGTCAGCAACCATGGAGACAGAGGCACGGAAACGCTCCAGATCCCAATTGCCTCTATCGAAGCCAGGATAAGGCGCATAATTCGCAATGGAACTTTCAGAACTCTCATTGACACCCTGATCATGAAGAACTGGTGAAGTATGAACATACTTAATGTTTGGTACACTGTCCTGCTCGGCCGCTTACCTCCGTCCCGCCATAGCTGCCCGCCCTCACAGAGGAGTAGCAGGTGGGTGAGAGTATGGAGGAGAGTGGGCGAGTCATGTGCCTCTAGTGTGTTCCCTACGAGGGGGAACCCCCGAAGTTATGTTAAGGAGGGAAAGCAATAGTTAAATAATGGTGCTTTTCTGGGTGGGTGGGGGTCATGTACCCGGCAAGTTGGGGAAGCCGGTGTGGGTGGATGGGGGATGTTTTTCTATAGCAGGGTTACAAGTTGTCCAGTCCGCTATGGTTAATGTTATAAGGGTGAGTACTGATTACAACGCAATGGTAGACAGCACATGTGATATTAATAGTTTCAAGGTAGTGTCTCGGAATGTACGGGGTCTGAATAATCCTAGAAAAAAAAGACAGATACTTGGTTATTCAGATAGACATTACATCACTGTCGCTATGCTGCAGGAAAAGCACCTGAGCCCCAGCACTGCACTTCACTTCGCCTCAAGGTGGGCCTCACACCGCTGCTTTGCATCTTATTCTACATACTCCCTGGGACTAGCTATCCTGATTAAGAGAGGAATGGCGTTTGTGCACAGTGGGTCGGAGACTCACGTAAATGGTAGGTTCTGCCTGGTCTGGGGGAGACTTCACTCCTATGACATGACATTTGCCAACTATTATGGCCCGAACACCGATGAACCTCATGCTCTCCTCCAGTTATGGAGCAAAATCCAGGAGATAGGCACTACTTACGTCATTTGGGGTGGGGACTTTAACACAGCCATACAACCCCACATGGATAGGTCCCGAGTTTCCCCAATGCACTACACGACCACGCAAAGGATACTGTGAGACATTATGGATGACAATTACTTGCTTGACTCCTGGAGGCACAAACACCTTACGCTGTGGGAGGGTACACATTTCTCAGCAATCCACTCATCTTGGGCTAGACTAGACTATCTGATTATATCTGTAGGGATGACGCACTGGCTAGGACACGTAACTCATCTAGTCTGAACGTACTCAGACCATTCCCCGGTTGCCGTAGAAATGCATGCACCCCTCAACCAGTCCCCATACAATAGTTGGCACCTCAACCCTTTACACCTTCAGGATGCGGCATTCAAGGCTAAAATGGAACAAGATATTCGCTACTTTTTCGAGCGCAATTTGAAATCTGTTCTCAGCATCACAACTGTATGGGAGGCGTTCAAAGTTACGGCCCGGTGCTGGTGTATATCCAAGGGTGGGTGTATCCTCAAAACACTGCATAATGACCTATCCAAATTGGAAAGGGAACTCAAACAATTAGAAAGTGACCTCAGCTCCAGTCCCGATGGGAATGCCATCAGCGCCACCATGCGCTGCAAACCTACAGAATACGAAGGTCTAGCTGACAGGGAAAGTACATTTCGGGGAAACCTCATATGGTAAGTATTTATGGTGAAGGAGATCACCCAGGGAAAGCTCTGGCAGCTGCGAACAGACCCCCCAAGTTCTCCAACTATATAATGGAGATACAAGATGCACAAGGTTATTCACATAGGAACCTCCCTGATCAACTACACACGTTCATAGACGACTATAGTAATCTGTACTCCTCCAAAAAAACACCCCCCTTGACTTGCCTGACTATTTTGAGGACACCGCCCGTGCCTGGTTGGGGGACCTAGATTTAGAACAAGATGAAATCCCAGACGCTATCATGCAGATAAAGTCTGGACGGGCCCCTGGGTCCGATGGGATACCGATAGAATTTTATAAAACCTATGTTTCAATTTTGGCTCCCATCCTGAAACAGGCGTTCTATGTGACGCTGGAAGAGGGGTGCTTGCCCAGGACGATACGCGAAACCCTTATAACCTCTTTGTTGAAACCAGGGAAGTCCCCACTTTATTGTGATTCGTATCAACCCCTCTCTCTGTTAAATTGCGACACTGAAATATTAGCTTAAGTCCTGGCGACCCAGCTCAATCTGCTGATGCAGCATCTGGTGTTACCTAAACAGGCAGGATTCATCCCAAACCGGGCCACATGATCACACAATCTCAGAGCTCTGGCCGCTGTACTACAAGACTTTGACCCTAACTGCTCGGCGGTCGCTGTATTCCTTGACGCTACCAAAGCGGTTGATTCTCTAGAATGGGATTACCTGCTGGGCACGTTGGGATACATGGGGATGCCCACTACCTTCCCCCATGGGGGTATAGTTGTTATATAGCCAAGCGTTAGCCTCAGTGCTCCTAAACGGAGCAAGATCCTTCCCCTTTACATATCCAGGGGTACAAAGCAAGCCTGTTCATTATCCATATTTTCATTTGCACTGGCCATTGAATCCTTAGCTTCCAAACTTCGGCAGCACCATAATGATAAGGCACTGATTTACCCGACTATACAACTGCTTTTTTCCCTATACGCAGATGATATGACATTGTACGTAAAAAGAAACCAAGATAACCTCAACCCAATACTACGGGAGATGACTAAATTCGGTGCCATATCTGGGGTACAAATAAATTGGTCAAAATCTGCGATCTCTCCCCTTACCCCACCACACCAACTGGGTTACCCCCTTTTTTGGGAAACTGACGAACTAAAATACCTGGGCATACGTGTCACTAGAGACAGGGACGCGCTAATGAGAATAAATTATGGCACGGCCATAGATAAGATAACTGACACTATTACCATGTGGTTGCGACTCCCACTCTCCATGGCAGGGAGGATCTTCTTAATCAAGATGGTATTGTAGCCAAAACTTCTGTACCTATTCATTAATATACCTTACTACCCAGGGAGCTTTTTTTAGTACACTCAAATCTCAACTTACGAGGCTCATATGGGGCAGGAAACAGGCACGACTTGTGATGTATGTGTCTTGTAAAGCGCACTGCTGCCCTGAGGCGTCGTGGCGCTGTAGACCGCTGGGTAACCCGTCCTGGCTATCCCTGTGAGATGGTCCCTACTGGGTATCTCCAAGGTGAAACCAGGCTTCCCCGGCGAATATGGGGGGCCGTTGTAGAGATGAGGCAAGCTAATGCCCAGAGTTGCCGAGTGTGATCCCTGGTTAGAGAAGACACCGAGGCGACAATTATCGAGTCCGCTGACCCTGGTCCACGACCCTGCCGCGCCGGGAATTGAACCCTGGTCCCGGGCCGTTCTCTGCTTCCCGGTCTGCCGCCTCCAACCAGTGAGCCCCACCACTCCACTGTGATGTGACTTAACCTGCATACGCTGATGATGCAATACCACCAGGGGGGGTTTGACTTCCCTAATTTTGAATCTTATTATTACTGTGCACAGGCCCACTTCTCTACGTTTTGGTTCCACCGCCACCCTTTATGCCTCATTTGGCGGTGGAAGACGGTTACATGGCCCCGACACCCCCGATATGCTATCTCTTCACAGCAGTGAAGGAGCATAAACGTGACCCGTCCACCGTAGACTGTACCATAATGGCATGGCAGCGATTAGCTTGCAAGCTTGAAAACCCCATGTTATACTCTCCTAAGATGCCCCTCTTGCGGAATCCCTTGCTACAAGTTACATTTGAAGGGATATGTCGGAAGATGCTGAAGGGGCTCAAGTACTGCACCTGGGGGGACCTGTATACAAAGGGACAATTCCGCCTCAAGGAACAATTTTTGGGGGAATGCATGCCGACGACAATGGACACATTTATGTACACCCATCTCCGACAAAGTGTGAAGGCTGTCACCCCCGGCTTTCCAGAAGAGTCTAATACACTTGCTCCTTTGCATGCCTTACTACAAGCAGACGGTTCAGTGACTAATATCGAGGGACATAATATAGAATGCCCAAAATATCGACTCCAAAATATCGAAGTACAGACTATAGAATCCCTATCTACAAACAGGTAAGTACTAAAATATTGAATCCAAAATATAGAATGCTAAAATATAGTTAACTAGAATATCAATTTTTTTAAATGTATTAAATAATATAAAGTATTACATATTAAAAACAATTAAATAAAACATACTTAAAATAATATAAAAAAAGCTTAAAATGTAAAAATAATAAAGGTAATATAAGAAAAAGTCGAGATTTTGTTGGATAGTGAGAGTGTAAAAATTACTATTCCCACTTCAGTGAGTGCAACAGTAGGGAAAGCGTTGGATAGTGTTGGGGTAACTATATCTATTCCCACTCCAGCGAGTGCAACAGTAGGGAAAACGTTGGATAGCGTAGGGGTAAAAATTACTATTCACACTCCAAAGAGTGCGACAGTAGGGAAAGCATTGGATAGTGGGAGGGTAAAAATGTCTATTCCCACTCCAGTGAGTGCAACAGTAGGAAAAAGCGTTGGATAGCGTAGAGGTAAAAATTACTATTCCCACTGCAGTGAGTGCAACAGTAGGGAAAACGTTGAATAGCGTAGGGGTAAAAATTACTATTCCCACTCCAGTGAGTGCAACAGTAGGGAAAACGTTGGATAGCATAGGGGTAAAAATGAATATTCCTACTCCAATGAGTGCAACAGTAGGGAAAGCTTTGAATAGCGGGAGGGTGAACATTAATATTCCCACTCCAGAAAGTGCAACAGTAGGGAAAACGTTGGATAGCGGGAGGGTAAACATTTCTTAATCCTACTCCAGTGAGTGCAACAGTAGGGAAAGATTTGGATAGCAGGAGGGTAAACATTACTATTCCCACTGCAGTGAGTGCAACAGTAGGGAAAACATAGGATAGCGTAGGGGTAAAAATTACTATTCCCACTCCTGAGAGTGAAACAGTAGGGAAAGTAATGATTTAATATTAAAAGAAGATTAAATTATTTATCAATACCAATAACAAATTAATAAAATATAATTACCAATTATTATAAATGTATTAGCAATTAATAACAATTAATTACCAATTAATAAAAATGAATTACCAATTAATAATATCAATAAATTATCAATACATATAAATAAAAATAAATATTTACTTTATTACAATTAAATTACTTCCCACCCTATTCCTCTATAAATCCACAACCCGCTCACAATAAATATTACAATTAACATAATTATCAATTAATAAAAATTAATTACCAATTAATAAAATAAAATTACCAATTAATAAAAATTAAATACCAAATAATAAAAATTAATTACCAATTAATAATTAATTATCAATCAATTATCAATACATATAAATAAATATTAATATTTAATTTACTATAATTAAATTACTTCCCACCCTATTCCCCTCTAAACCCACAACCCGCTTCGGAATTAAATTACGCAAAAATTAAATTACATAACATACTTTACTTTAAAAAAATTAAACATACATTACAAAATTAATACATAATTCTAACACATATACTGACATACATAACACAATTTTTTTTCTCGATATTATTGAAATCAATATTTTAAATTCGATATTATGGAAATCGATATTTTCTACCCCAAATTCGATATTCTGGGTTGTCTATATTTTGGTAATTCGATATTTTGGGCTGTCTATATTTTTTATTCGATATTCTGGGCAGTCTATATTTTGGATTCGATATTGAGGGTGTTCACCTAAGCAGACACTCCTCAGCATGTCAAATCCCTCCTATATAAACATGCACAGAACGCACCATTCTCATACCCTGTTCGAGCCAGGCAGGAATGGGATAATGATCTGAATGTTTCATTAACGGATGACCAGTGGGAACTTAGCTGCGCGCAGACAGAGACCATAACTGGCAACAGTAGGCTACGCCTCATTCATTTCAGATTTCTGCACCAATTGTACCACACCCCGGTTAAACTTCACAGATTCCATCTCAGAGACAGTGATAAGTGTACAAGATGTGGTCAGGAGGGAGCGGACTTTCTGCATTTGGCGTGGAGCAGCCCCCCAGTGGTAGACTTCTGGGCACAGACGTTTGAAGGATTATCGACCATGATAGGTACACCATGCCCACTTGTAGCCCTTCTGGGCTTGTCCCAGGAAATCAATACAGTGCACTAAAAGTTCTTGGCAATGGGGTTGTTACTAGCAAAACAGCAGGTAGCGTGTAGTGGCCGGGCTCCCAAGTTCAAAGACTGGATCCACACTATGGGCCTGATTACGATTGCGGTTTTCCCGCATCCTCTGGGCCGGCGGAAGCCACCGCCGGCCCGGAGGATGCGGGAAAACCGCTGCGGACTGAAAAAGACCCCCTGCCAGATTAGGATGGCTGGGGGATCGTTTTTCAGTCCGCAGCTTTTCCGCCGCGGTCGCCTTCCGACCGCGGCAGAAAAGCTTTAACATGGCTGGCGGTGTCTATCAGACACCGCCAGCCATATTAGGATGTCTGCGGAAAGATGCCTTTACACGGCGGCATTTCCGCCGTGTAAAGGCATACAGATTTGTGTTTGGGGGCCCGTTGCGGGCCCCCAGGGGTGAAGGGGGAGGTGGGGGGTGCACATGGGGGGTACCTATGGTACCCCCCTGCATTTGCCTGCACAAAGCGGCAGGCACCGCGAGGTGCCTGCCGCTTTGTGCATGCAAATGCACAACTTACATTTTTATGATTGCGGCGGGTGCTGCTTCAAGCAGCACCCTCCGCAATGATAAAAATACAGGATGTGACCGCCAGGGTGGCGGTCACATCCTAATTTGCACGGAGGGACCGCCGCAACCCCTGCGGACGGTCCCTCCTACTCTATGGTGGCGGACGGACTCAGGTCCGTCCGCCATCATAATCGGCCCCTAAGTCTACTTGGCAAGATCATATGCACCATTATGCAGAAATGCTACTCACCAAGTCACGCCCGAAAGACATTTGGGGCCCACTCACCTCCTATCTTCTTCCTCTGGATGCGGATCGAGGGGAAGATGTGGAGGGAGAGGATCTGGTGGAGAGTGAAGCTGGGCCTATGACCCGATCCCAAACCTCACAAGAGGAATCAAATAGGTTACAATTCTGTGGGGCGAAAGTGCTATGGGACTATGGCTATGGATCAGGTATGATAAAGTCCTCCTTGATATACTCGGTATTGCTGGGGGTGGGACTATAGATTTACAGCTCAATTATATTTGTGATATCTTGCTAATGGGTATCGTCATGACCTTTGTACATGTTGCAGTGTGCTGCTGCTTATCTAAATATGCCGATGGAATGTACTGTTAAAAACTGGGCTGCATTTTATGATCTCTTGACCTGCGTTAAAAGTTTTTTTTGGGGGGAGAATTTAATTCTGTACACATGCTGACTCGAAAAGGTGTTATTCACGTGTTAAATATTGTGGCATTTGATTTTTGTCTTCTATCACACTGATGTGCCATACAATATCTCGATAAAGGTTTTTGAAACTTTACAAAAAAAATAATAATAATAATCTGCCTGTGCTTTTGGACGGTATGTCCATGACTACAGCCTCCAAATAAAGGTTTTTGATCTTTGCTCTAGATAGCTTGCACAGTTGCTCAGGGGAGGACAAATAATATCTCAGCTCAACCTCTGCAAAAGAGTTTTAATAGCATTGAACCAGCAAATTTTAGCTACATCCAGGTGGGTAATAAGGTCTTTGACACCTTCACTACAAGATTTTAGTACAACAGTCGACCACAAACAATACCATAATAATAACAATCTGCATTAAATTTTGTCCAGAATCTTTCAGTGGAAAAAGTCTAGGTATAAGATTACAAGAGGGATACTCATTGGAAGTAAAAGAATGGACCTCATTCACTTATGCTCTGCTGTGTCAAGGCTATTAATCTTTGAAGAGCCTTATATTTCAGCACCGTACAACACAGACTTAATGATGTTGACATTATATATCTCCAGAACAGGAGCCACTCTCCTGGAGGAACTTCTCTGGTAAGCCTTCTCTAGGTTTGTAGACTGCTGGATAAGCGTCGAGTGGGCCTGTATCTTCGGCGAAAAGGAGGGCCATAACCCTCCTTCCCCCGAGGCTCGGCGCATCACCCCCCTCTTTACTAAGCTGGTCAATCACCCCATTTGTATACAGGGAGAAAAGGGTGGGGGCTAAAACACAGCCCTGACTAACGCCTGCCCTTGTACCAACTTGAAAGGATGTGTATGCTATCTATTCTCCATCGAACCTGCGCCCTAATACCCACATGGAGTCTTACCCGAATATTCAGTAGGGGCAGGGAAATTCCTAGGTCGAGATCGAAAGCTGCACGCAGGTCTACAAAAGCAACATACAGCTTTCCCTGTGGAGTGACACCTCATGCCAATATATACACAAGAACCTGAGGACCTGAGCTAAGGTACTACGAGTCAATTGTTCTAGCCCAGTTTGTTGAAATAAATGGGTATGATCAGGATCGGGGCCGAGTTGAAGGTAAGGTTAGGGAGCAGTTGTCATTAGCCACTTAAGACCCCACCTCTGAGGTGTCTATTTGCCCCCTAAATCTTTCTCAGGCTGATCTGGGTCCAGACAAATGGGCAAGCGTTTGGGTTTTTCAAGCTAGTCTCAAATCTTTCTAAATCAATACATCAGCAATAAATTAGCAGCTCTTCCATCCACCTTGAGGAACCCCCTACTTTCCTCATTTTCTGTGGTGGGCGGTGCGCTGATCTGGGTAACACACCATTTCTGAGAGGTGAGTAGAAATTTGAACTCTTAGTTGACCTGCTGATTGTAAAAGAAAGTACAGTTTCAAACATGGCGTGTGGCATTTCAACACAATCATTCTTTCCCATATATATATGCAATCAGTACTTTCAAGCTAAGTAGCTTAACTGTCCTCTTTTCCAGTTCTGGATTACCAAAAAGGCAAAGTAAGCACAGGCCTACGGGCCCCACTCCATTTAGGGGCCAGCAGCAATGGATCAAAATAATATTAATTTGATCTTGAAAGAAAATTACAATCAAACTTTCTTAAATATTGTTTCCAAAAGATAGAAAAAAATGAACTGACTCATAAAAAGAAGAAAATTAATCAACTCGAAGAAATAAAACTTTACATTAAAGACTCTGTAGAGAAAATAGTGTATTAATGTAATGTACCCATTAACCACTTAAACAACATAAATCAGAGACATTCGATTCATATAACAGATTGTCTCTTAAAAGCTCATCTTCTGACAGCTATCAGTTTGTAAAAAACATCTGGTGCCCTGGGTATTAGGAGATAATTTGCGAGGAGGGTCCCTGAAATGTAAACTTCGTAGAGGACTCTACAGAGTTTAATCCAGCACTGCTCTTTTCTGTAGCCTGACATAGTTTCTTCTTCATGCCTTGTCAGCCACCCCTTCACTGATTTTCCCCATTGGGTGTTGGACCCTAATACATTTTCCCTAAACATTTGGTAAATGCTCGTCTCGCTATTCAAAACCAGGCTTTACTTCAGCCATAACTCCAGCTAATGTCCTACAATGTCCATGGTGGGGGCTTCAGTCTCATCTACGGCGCACTTGTCTAGGAAAGTATCTCTACTGCTTCTAATCACACACTTACTTATTCAACTGGTGCTCAGTAAACCTTGATCTTAACCATCTATTTCTGGTCATTTAAGTGTCAATTCTGGCAAATTCATGAGGCGCTTTTCTGTGGGGTGTACCAGGCTAGTAAATTAGTTCTAGTTTACAATGAAAACTGTAATTGTAGCTGCAAACTACCACATGATTTGCGCCATTTACTTATTTTAAGCAATTTCAAATATTTATATTTTTATATTTGTTTCCTTGGCTTAAAATAATGGTATTAACCAAAAATGTGAGACTTTTAGGATCTATCTAGATAAGCAATTCCCGGTGTTGTAATAGCTTTTTAAAAACACTGTAAAAAGTATAATGTATTATACAAATATTTAGTTTATTTGTCTTGGCTGTTTTTATATTTTTAGTTTAATACATTTTTTTAATGAATGAACAAACTTGTTTTGAACTAATTTTTTTATCATATCTACGTACACACACATATACGCAGACACTATACAGGAACCACACCTACTCATACTCAGGCTAAAGATATCTGTACACACCCACAAATGCCCTGCCACACAAATAAATCTCTGACTTTTTCCAGGGTAAGAAGGGTTCATCTACCACATTGAATTTGGCTCCATTCAGAGTAACCCAAAGGAGTTAGGTCCTTTTTGGACGTGGACAAGGCTGGACCATTTATAAATGCAAAAAACACAAAAATGCCTAGACCATTCTTTTTTTTAAAAAGCAAGAACAATTAATGAAGGTCAAGAATACTCTTTATTGAATTCTGACCAGGTACTTATTTGTTATACCTTTGACTTCTTTTTTTGATTTCAAAGTTTTTTTACATATATATTCATTAGCAAAGATAGGACAAACTGTACATATATTTACAATACTATACAAACCAATTTATAAACAGAACATATCACAATGTATCTACGCAAACTCAAAAAACATCATCACAACAAAAAACACATTAAATTGATGTGTACTTAATCTCAATAAATGAGAGACAAAATCAAAAGGAGGAAAAGAAAGGCAAGAAGGAAGGAGAGCGTAAAGAATGGAGTCAAATTAATGATACTCTTTCATGGTGTTAAAGCTAGCAAATAGTTCTTGTGAGTAAATTATTCCTTCAAATGTGCCTCCAAGTGTGCAGGTGCCTCCAAATATGCCGACGCGTTTCGATTACAGGAAACCAGTTCCTGGAATCTCATCAGGGACTTTTTTCTTTTGTCTGTATGATGTAAACAACAAAACAATAAAGTCTTGTGTATAAAAATCTTAATGTTTATCTCCATTAAAGTTGCACAAATGACCAATGCAATGTCTCTAACTTAAGACTACATACCAGATTTAGGCGGTGGACTGTGGAAGACTCTCTTTTTATGCTCGGAAATGTTTCTTTCTTTAATTCCCCAACATTTTAGCAGTGTAAGGTGCGGGGGGCTGTTAAGAAAATGCGAAGTGTAAATTATTCAAACCTAGAGCCTCTCTAGCCTAGTGTGGAAGCCGTTATGTGGCCTACCTTTGTATTCGTTGTTGGCAGATTCCTTTCTGATTCTTCACGTTATATGTGGAGTTTACTCAACACATGTACACTTTCAAACACTCCATGTCGTGAAAATACAGAGCTGCAAAACATTTAAAAACGTTTCAATGCTGCTGTCCTGCCTATCAAACAATTCTAGCTTATTGGCTGGCTCCATTGGAGCAATACGGCCCTTAACTGGTCATATAAAGTAATTTCTACGGCGTTTTTCTGCCACACACGTTTGAGTACTGTAAAAAACAAAAGGGGAACATTGTAACCCCTTTGGATGGTGCGCTAGTCAAGCTGGTTTTGCCCCAATTCTGGCAAAGCGCTTACCTAATTATTTACATGTTGTGTTTGCGCCTACCGTGTGTGCCAACCACTAAAACGCAGTGTGTAAATTGAAGGGAGTCCTGTGCGTAGTGACTGGTGCCTTTTTAAAAAAAGAGTGGTCTAGGCATTTTTGTGTTTTTTGCATTTTTCCATTCAGAGTAAGTCAAAAACAGTTCTTGTCTTTTATCATATCAAACTGTCTTCTGCACTGTGTCTAAAATTAACAGTCCCTCCATCTCTGAAGCAGAAAACACTTACTATGACAATTTACATATTTAAAAAAACATAGAATCGAAAGATTGCAACTATGAGAACAAACCACTGAAAAGTGGAGGTTAGCACCTGTATTATTTTAGAATTTAAGTGGTAGCATCAGAGTAATAAAGTGTGATTAAGATATGTTAATCAGACAACAATGAAGTAACTGTTAGGAATGGTGTGGGTGCATTTGAATTGTAATTCAGCATAATTTCAAATGTAGGCATTTTCTCTGGGAGTTGAGCTGGAGGACGTTTCCATGCCTGCTGAGCCAAGAGGAATAGATCGGATTGAGCTGGGCGCGTTTGGTATCTCAAACTCCTAGGTATGAGCATTAGTCCTCTGATTAGTATGCCCTTTCGGAAGCATCTTCTGTCGCAGCAGCAGGATAGGGTCCTACATCCAAACCTGGGCAAACTCCAGCTTCATGTTTGGAGTTTGAGCGAAGGAGTTGAGCAGTATTGAACTCCTCCCTGAAGTTGTTGTTTTCATCTTGGTAGCCAGACATTCCTCCACCCAGTGTGTATATGCCTGCCGTTAGGACAAGTTTGAGGCTTGGTGTGCTACAAAGCAGGCTGAGCCACTTCATGATAGGCTGTCCGAATTGTTGTTGTTCGTGTTGTCCCTAGTCCAGCAAGCACTTGCATTGGGCACTGTTAAGGCCTTAACCGCAGTGGTTTTCCGCCGCGATGCGGGCGTTCTGAAGAGTGGACAGGGCTGCGTCGGCCGTTGGCCGACGGCAGCACTAGGGAGGTAGTGCTGCCGTCGGCAAGGGGTTAAAGGTTATCTGTCGGCTCCTTCAGCACTTTTGCGGTTGCCGGACCAACCTCTGTGCTTAAATTAGCCAGAGTGATGCGTTTTCTGAACGGTTTACAGTGTATGTTTCCCCTTTCTCCATTTGTTATGCCCCAATGGAATTTGAATTTTGATCTTTTTTTCCTCATGTGTGCTCCATTTGAACCTCCCACAGCTGTCCTCTTCAGCTGCTCATCCTCAAAACGGCATTTCTCATAGCTAGAACATCGGCATGTCAGGTGAGCGGGCAAGAAACCCTCTCTGTTAACCTGCCTTACACCACCTTTTATCCAGGTAGGCTGGCTCTACCAACTCGATCCGCCTTTATTCCGAATATAGTCACTTTGTTTAATTTCATGTTGGGAAGAGCATCACCCTTTCGGCCAGGGCATTAAGTGGGATGAAAAAACGGGGGCATCTCAAAGGGGCATGGTTGATGTAATTAAGGGCATGGCTTAAAAACACAAACTAAAAATCTGTGCTTAGCATAGTGTGCCACCCCACTGGTATTTGTCTGTTTCTTTCTTGAATCCAGATATATAATACAACAAGTAACACCTCCACCTACAACAAGCCAGGACTATTGGCTTTGTCAATGGTTGCTAGTTGCATAAGATAAATAAGCTATGTGGCTTAGTGGTATATAATATTGAAAATGCTTCTGTTACAAAAAGATGAGATTGTGAATAACGAGTATTTTCGAAGTTACATCAAAGGAGGTGAAGGGTTAGGCTGCTGCAGAGTTAAGATTAGTTTTTTTCATCCTGACGGTGAGGGTTAAAACGGAGAGCCTGATAGGCAACCGTCTCAGCACTATTTTTAAAGAACTGCCAGTGCTGAACACCGGGAGGACCAGGTCCACTTAAAGCCCTGATCCAGCAAACTTTGTTCTGCCTCACGGAGGAAGAGAAACTCCATCGATTAGATCGAAAAAAAATGTAAAACGTGTTTTTAAAGAAAATTGCTTTTTCAGAGAGTGCCTACACGCTGTAGGCAAACCCGAATAAACACTGGCCCAGCAGCCCATAAAACAGGCCCACAAACAGGCAACAAACCGGCCCACATTATGACTTGTCAGACCAGTCCGTCTGGCACTGCCTGATTGCCCAATGGGCCAGCCCGACCCTGCTAATAAAGAACTCAGTGAACTGGCCTGTCTCAAGCTGTACATCCGCAGCCATCTTCCTAAATCTGCCTTAAGCGGTTAGCCGTCCATTGCTTTAAGTCTGCCCTTTGACCTCTGGACATGCTCAGCCGAGCAGACGAGCACATAAAATGAGCCCCTTTCTTCTCCCACGCGCCCCCGGGTCGCCCTCGATCTAGTTAACAAATTTAGTGCACTTTTCTTTAATTGCCTTCTCCCGCTTTCATGCCCCTATGTTTCTTTCAGTTGTCAAGGCAACAGCCGGTTTCCCTTTGCACCTTAATGTCTCGATGACGGTTTCCCTAGTTACAAGGCGTCCGCAGATATTATTTAAGTTTCAGTATTTGTTCCATTGCAAGTCGCGCGGGCTTTGTTGTAGCCAATGTGTCCAAACTCATTCGACGCAGGAGTCAAAAGCATCAAGTCTCAGCTCTATCTGCACCTCTGGACTTCTGTTGATGACGCTGTGGCTTCTTCTTCAAGGGGTTCTCAATAGCACGAGCTATCCCCAAGTAATAAAGCCAGCATACAACAAATAAATGCAGAAAGATGTGTGGAGGGAATGAAAGCTGTCAGGGCTCTGGCCCCAACGGTGTGAGCAGATGGATTCGTGTTAGAATAGCTTGTTCTCATCATTGAAGCAAGCAGGACTTTCTATATGAGTTATACGAGCATCTCTTTATATAAACCTTTCACTCTGTGACACATCTGTGAAAGGGCTCTAGGGGAGTTTGTGACATATAGCTTATGAAATAAGAATTGACAAAGCAGTAATTCTGCATTTTGAATGGAGAAAAGAGTTCGAAAGCATCAACAGAGAATGGGAATAGGCAGGCCGGAAGGTCCCAGAATATTGTAACCAAAATATGGCTTGAGAAAAATGTTGTGTTGTTAATATCGTTTCCAAAAATGACACTCCACTGGAGTTAATTAAGGAAAATATACAAGCAATGATGACACTCCACTGGAGTTAATTAAGGAAAATATACAAGCAATGGTGCTATATTTTTATAAGCAATATTTAGGACACATGGGGGCAGATTTACAAGCCCTTTGCGCCACTTTTGTGTCACTTTTCCCATGTAGAAGTGACGCAAAAGTGGCGCAAGGAGCTTGTAAATCTGCCCCATGATTTCTATAAGGTGATATTTTTACTAACGATATTCTGACATGCGACCCTATAGTCAGAAGCAGTACAAGCTTCTCTCTCACATGAAACCGGTCCAAAATGGCAGCTCCAATAAAAGCTTCTCTCAAACACAGAACAGGTTTGGCACAGGCGGAAGCATTGTAAGCGTCCACCACTTACAAGTAGTGGGGCACACTTCCCTCACCCACAGAACAGGTAAGCTACCGGTGCATGCTTCCTTCACAGAGCGAAGATGTGGAAACGAGATTGCATCAATGCAAGCTTCCCTCATACACAAACAGGTTTGGTACAGGAAGAATCGGGTGGCAACTAGTGTCTAACACTTATAAGCAGTGGGGCACACTTCCCTCACACACACGACAGGTAAGCTACTGATAGCGGTGCATGCTTCCTTCACAGAGCGAAGATGTGGAAACGAGATTGCATCAATGCAAGCTTCCCTCATACACAAAACAGGTTTGGTACAGGCAGAATCGGGTGGCAAGTGTCTAACACTTTTAAGCAGTGGTGCACACTTCCCTCATACACAGGACAGGTAATCCACAATTAGGAGTGCAAGCTTCCCTCACTCAGAGAAAATGTAAAAAAGAGACTGCATCAATTCAGGCTCCCCTCACACACAAAACAGGCTTGGCACCGGCAGCATCAGGTCAAGCATCCAACACTTGCAAGCAGCGGAGCATGCTTCCCTCACCCACAGAACATGTAAGTCACAGGCAGCAGTGCAAGCTTCCCTTTATCAAGGAAGGTGTGGAAAAAAGACTTTGGCAATGCAAGCTTCTCTCACTCACAGATCAGGTACAGTACTGCCAGTAGCAGTGCAAGATGTCCTTTCACATAGAGCAGGTACAGCACATCCATCAATAGTGAGAGTTTACTTTATGCAAAGAACAGGCAAAGCAGGACACACATTTCTTACACAAAGAAACAGCATTGTACAGGTAGAAAGCTTGTAACACACCAGGCAGAATTCAGGACATGCACTTGGAATGCAGACCTCCCTGAAAGTGCTGGGAGAGACGCTGTAAAAGGGAGCACAAGTGCCTGCAGAACGTTTAGAAGAACAGTGGTCCATAAGATAGGAAAATGCACACCACTGACTTTGTCAGTGTTGGCCAAAACATGTTATAAATGCTTACAATGATGCGCTTATCCCGTGGCATTGGACTCTGCTACACCCAGAAGTAAGAATTATTAGGGGTTACTACACCACCAAGGAACGAGATGGATTTCACATGAGGAGATTGGACGGAAAACTCTATTGCACAATTTCTAAATGGATCACACGACCCTGATGAAGTCCTAAGGGACAAAACGCGTTGGCTTGGCTGATTGGATAAAGATATTTGTCTTGTATAAAATAAAAGTTGGATTTTGAACTTATTCGCAAGACTCCTGGAAATGGAATCCCGCCCAACTATGCATATTTGATGTGTGAACTTTTTGAAACAATGTTATGCTTAAAATAGAGCACAAATACATTGGACATAATTTACGCTCCTTTTCAAATTGTGTTGTTGGTTGAATGCTTACAACTGTGTTGCTTACTGGTGGTTCAAGGCATACAATGTAGCAGAAAAATATTTGTCACAGCACTTTAAAGAAAGAACAGCTAAACACTGTGTATACCGAAAACTGTTGTTTTTCCCCTTTCACTTGTTCACTTGTTCCTTATCTTGCCACTCCATTTCTATTATTAAAATTGTATTCTGAGATATATTTTACCATTAATTGGTAGTTCAGAAACCACATCCTGTTGGACTGATAATCCACATACTGTGTGGTTACTTTTAAAATGCTCACCTATTTTTAGTTTTTTCCCTTAGAGCACTATGAAGTGATGAGGCATAGACAACATGTTGGTCGTGAATTGAAGATTTACTCTCAATACAAGAGGCCATGACTAGCTGGCTTCCTTCCTCATAGTGGGCGAGAAGGACTCCATGAAGAGAACTCCACTGGAGTGTGGAATGTGAGTCAGAACAAAACATGCAGATATGACTTCTTCTCTGATAAGACTACTAAGATTGAAGTTGAACTGTAGTCAGCCTTGGAGCACCTTTCGATGGCACCTCCTAACACCCTCCTTCCTACTTGGTCGGATGAGGTCTTGGCCGGTCAGCTCTGCCCCTCCAAAAAACAACGCCTCTTGTAGCATTTTCAAAACTTTGGATGAAAGTACTATACTCAAAACTCTGGCTACTCTGAAACCATCTAACCATTTCAACGACCCCTTGCCATCAAACTTCTTCTCTGAGATCAGAGATTCCACACTCCCACTCTGGACTAAGATTATCAATGATTCACTTCTGCAAGGTGCTATTCCGGACTGCTTAAAGTCTGGGCTGGTTACCCCTACTCAAAAGAAACCACCTGCAGATCCCTCTGACCTACATGACGTCCGCCCAATCTCTAACATCCCCAAATTGGCAAGGCTCCTGGAGAAATGTGTGCATGTCCAGCTTTGCAGCCACGTTGAACAAGTCCGACTCCTGGACCAATTTCAATTCGGTTTCCGCCAGGGTCATAGCACAGAATCTGCTCTCACTCACATTGTAGGTGATGCGCTAAGACTGCTAGATCAACATGAATCTTCCCTACTGATCCTCCTTGATCTCTCATCAGCTTTTGGTACTGTTAAGCATGACAATCTAATTGCCCTCTTGGAACACAGGATGGGGCTTTCTGGGCCTGTACTAAACTGGTTCTCTTAATTTCTCCAAATAGGACTCAAAGCTTCAAGGTGAACAAGTCCCTGTCTCATCCCTCAATAGTCACTCTGGGGGTTCCAGAGGGATCCGTGCTTTCACCCACTCTCTTCAACTTGTTCATAGAGCCTTTAACAGAAATGTTGAAATCCCCCAGCATTTACTATCACATGTACACCAATGATACCCAACTGTACATGAATGTCGCCTCCCCTGAGAACATCAGGTCCCTCAACTCAGTCTTACTGAAAACACAAAGCTGGCTGACATGTAACCATCTGAAGCTCAACGCTCTTAAAACTGAATGCCTCTTAATCACACCACCCAAGCAGTCTCCAGTCATCGAAGAATGGATGAATCAACTAACAGCTCTTTATTGCATGCCACACATCATTGATTCCACAAGCTCATTGGGAATAATGCTAGATAAGAGTTTGGCATGCAGAAGCACATTAGTACACTCACCAAAGGAGCAAACTTTCAACTCAGCATCTTAAGGAAAATAAAACCTTTCCTCCCGTCACATGACTTAAAGGTTGCAGTGCAAGCCCTAGTGATCTCTAAGCTTGAACTCTTTGTAGCCTTCCTAGAGCGAAGACGGCCCCTCTCAGGGCTCCCTTCAATTCCGCTGCAAGGCTCATAATGGCTCGAAAAGAAACAATCATATCACGCCAGAGCTGATATCCCGAAATTGGATACCATATGAAGCTAGGATACAATAAAAAAAATGCATATATGGCACATAAAGCCATTCATTTAAACAAGACGATCCCATATTTGGAAGAGCCAGAACAGAGTAACAACTACCAGGGAAGTCAGCTCTCTTTTGATCATGAAAAAGCAATATGAAATTATCACAAAATGGGGAAAGGCATATGGTAGGCTTTGGGTTCAAGGTGGGAGAAAACTATCTTACACTAGTGCTAATAGATCTGCGGCCGAAAGACCCCCCAGGGCATTTGCACCCGCTTTGCTCGCCCCAAGGTAACTTTGGTATTACAGAAGGGGCTGCAGTCGCTTGTGCTGCCCCTTCTGTATTGCCAATAGCGCTGAACATAAAGCGCCAACGCTATTTTCAAGATGGCGTTACCTCATTTGCATGGGGGTGTGTCCCATGCACAGGAGGGAATCCCTTTGCCTCTGCACCCGCGCCGTATTACCGTTGTTGGCACAGAGGCAAAGAAGCCCTCAGGAGGCGCACTGGCAGTGCACCACCTGTCAGTGTGCCCGGTGATGGGTACCATCTGGCGGGAAAAAGGGGGTCCCAAGGAGCCCCCCCCCCCCGAGACATTCCCTTGCAGGCGGGTGTAGTCACTGACTGCATCTGCCTGCAAGGGGATCGCTAAACCCCTTCAAAAGTGCAGGCGGGTTGCTGCCTGCACTGTGAAAACACGGAGCGCCTGTAAAACAGCTGCTCCGTTTTTCACCTGAATGCGATGCCCTGGGGGCAGCACATTCATCATAATAGGGCACATTTTCATTGTTTACACCGGGTGCACCTTTTTAATGGTGCGCCAGGGGCAAACAATGAAAATGCGCTTTAAGTGTAATGTGGCCCCTGGTCTTCAGAGGAAGAACTGAGGAACTGATTGTTAAGTGTGAAGGCAAAAAAGATCTATCCAAAAATGACTTTATTCAACGAAAAAACTGGAGTAGGAAGTTTCCAAGTGCTGTAATCTTTTAGATGACAGTGATGACAATCTACCACAATGTTAGGATGAATGAGCAGATATTCTGCCATCACTGAAATGTGATGAAGATGGCAGAACTCCCAAAAGTGTTTGGCCAGATTTGCCTTGAGCTTCAAGCATGTGTCTCCTAATTGATTGATGCACTTTACTGCTGTTAGATTTTCTATCCATAAAAGAAAGGAACACTATGCAAATTACTTAGTGAAGACCTGGATTGCAAAGTAGCCTATGAGAATTTATATGCAGAGTGGGCTCCCTCTGTGACTATGTGACACCAGTTGACAGATGGCTGATGTGTGCCCAACAGGACATATTAGTGTCTGATTGTAATAAAAGTTCTAGGGGGAATTGGACATGACAATTCTGTTCCACACCTGGAGATGCTCAGACCACCAATATGCTTCTTTGGTTTATAAATCCAAACGACTCATGTCTGGATTACCGAGACTCAGAGATATCACAGATATTTAGCCTTTGAATGGATCCATAGTATAAGTGAGTGGGTACAAGTGCCTGAACTGAAGAAGCTAGGAGTCCCACAATTCTCACTAGACAATGGAAATGTACGAAAGAGTTAGTAGAGAGTATCTAACTTGGAATCTGGGAGTTAAAGAGTGTAAAATGAGTAATTCACCAAGATTCCAAGAAATTATGTGGACAAAGACAGATTTAAAAGAAATTTTGATTGATTTATCCCAAAACCCCACATTTTCAAATATATATTAAAGTCTGTTGGTGGAGAAGATATTTGTCTTGAGGTATATTACAAAATGGATCCCTGAGTTTTGAGACATTTCACCACTATCATTAATAGGGTGAAACATTTATGAGCAATTGGGAGAGTTGTAAACTGGAAGACAGACCCTTGTCAACAGAATTTGAGGAATGTCCAGTGCTAATGATGTTTGGGAAAGGGTAGGTATGATTCCTTCAAGTCTAGTTGAAATGGCCCATTTATTGACTGAAGTCTCTCACTAGCTGAGTAGTGAACAATAACTGCAATATATTTGACTTAACAGTTGAAACAACATTTACATTTAGATTTTAGCTGTATAACTGAATCCTGGTAAAAGAAAGGTTGTACAATGGGACTGAATGAAAATTAGTTTCTAGTCAAAGCCCATGAAACTTAAAACACAAGTAAAATGCAATTCAATAAAATTACATTTTTAAGCATGGACTCAACAACAGACTGAATACGCTCAAGTTACTGTAGTGAGGGTATATTGTGAGTATGATTTCTAATATGTAATTGAAATGGGATGCGTATTTCATGTTGTCCAAAAAACCCCAATAAAATGCGTAAATATTTTTTTTACATAGGTTCATAAATTACTTTTTATTAGTAATAACGTAAAGTAAAGTGTCTTCTTAAATTGAAGGCAGCTAGCAAAGAACAGAGAAGGTAAATGCTACCAAACTTTTGGTATCAGTTTTGAAAAACTCGAAGACGCGCTTCACTCTCCATGCACTCTTGATGATCAGCGTGTGCTTCAACCATTTCATCTCAGGTCTAAAAATATGAAGTTCATCCTCAGTATGAGTGGACATAAATGATAATATTTTGAATGTGAAAAGCCATTTCACAATTGTATGTAAAATTATTTATGTGTAATATTCTGAACCTACATTTAAGGTACAGAACTTTAGTTGATGTAGATTCCGTTTTTTCAAGAAATAAAAGACATACCCCGAGATGCATCAAGCCCAGATTCTGCAAGTTCTAAATTGCGAAAAATACCGAATCGCAATTTAGAATTCGCAGAATGGGATGCATCAAGAAAAGCGAATAAAAAAAGCGATTCACAGTCGGCCGCAATTGCCGATTGCGATTTTCGCTAAATCGTACAAACTTCACAGAATCGCCTGTTTCCCATGTTGAAATTGCAATTCACAATTACCGAAATCGCAAATTGCGATCTCGCTAATTGCGAGATCGCAAAAACGGGAAGTCGCCTTTCGAGCACAATAATGACATAACAACCAGGAAGTAGGCAGTTCCCTCAATCATTCTGAACACAGAGCCGGAGAGTGGAAGAAGCACAGCACAGAGCTCCCCCAGACACACTCTGCAGCCCCACAACAGGACACACTAACTAAACCAGAATGTCCCAGGAAGCAGCAGGAAGCAGTGCACCTGGCAGAAAACGAAAAAATCAAATTTCCAGAGAAGGAGTTGGAGTTCCTCATCAAGGGTGTAAGCAGGGACCATGATAGGCTGTTTGGGAAGGAATCCCGGAAGGTGCCTGAAGCAGACAAGAGGCGCATTTGGCAGCGCACCGGTCCAAGGTAAACTCTGTTGGAGTGACCCAGCGCTCCATTGATGAGCTGAAGAAGAGGTGGAACAACATCAGAGGTCGTGCCAAAGAGCGCATTGCAGAGAGGTTGGGGGAGCAAAATGCCACGGGAGGAGGAGACCCCACAGTGCCGCCCAACACACAGCTTGAAGACCTGGTGGAGGACACAATCAACCCTGCAGCCTGTGTGGGGTCACCCGGCTGGACACCTCCTGACTCACCCAACAATCCCAGGGTAAGTGCCATGCAACTGCGACCCCGTCCCCTAACAATGCCCATGCCCAAAGAGCTAGTCATTTGATAACCCCAGTAATGCAGGCCATGCACATCTGAAATGCCATATTGCATTGTGGGACCTGTAGTGTGATAATAGTTCCCTGATAGCCACTCACAGCCAGACCTGTCAAGTGACACATGTCCCTAATGCCAGTCAGGAAAAGCAAGCCTGCATGCATGTTGCAACATGCCATGTGCAAGATGTATATAATTAATCATGCACCCATTTACATCACAGGTGCTGCAGAACCACAGAGCACTGACAGTGAGGCACTCCAAATTGAGGAGAACCCAGAGGACACCGAGGGAGAAAGCCATCCTGCCCTACAACCAGGACCTTCACACACACCGGCACCAATACCACCACCTCCCCATGCGGACAGGGCCACCCCTGCAGTGACAGGCGGAGTGCAACCATCACATGCCTCACACATGGCAGTGCAACAGGCCACACCACCACACAGGAGGCAGACACGGTGCACAGCCACTGTGCGCTCGCAGTCAAGCGGTCGGATGAGTCAGCAGGGCAACGTGGCAACACAAGCTGGCTGGGGGCAACATGCCCAAGATCCTGGTCTTGATATTGAACGCTGGATGCTAGCAGTCCACCAAAAGCAGGCACGGCACATGGCAGCCATGCAGCTGCAGCTATATAAAACCGCGAGAAATGTGAGCCAGCTCACCGACAGCGTGCAGGTGTTAACGGCTGCTGTGAGGGAGAACAGCCAAATCATGGTGTCACAGCAGGACATTAGCCGCCGCCGCCACCGCCAGCTGCTGACCCAGCTGTCAGCATACACCAGTTCAAAACATCTGATCGGTAATGCTACGGCCCAACTCTCTCGCCGTTCCCTGGCAATGCAACTCCAGTCGGTGCAATGCTGCCAGGATGTTGCTAGGGCGTTGGAACAGGTCACAACCACTGTCCAAAATCAGCAGGTGTGTGGCTATGCCCATGCAAGGGTGGGGGGTGATGATGCCAGTGAGGGCACATCCAGTCTAAGCAGCCTGTCCCTGCCGGTGGTACAAGAACGACGCCGCAGCACCAGGCAGTGCTGCATCACGGCCCAATACCAGCGAGGTGGATGTGGAGAGGCGACAGGGTGCGTCCGGCCGGAGGTGCTAAGGATTGTATGAACATTAGCAGCAGTGCCATGCTGCAGTACAAAGCAGGCCAGCTTCGCAATCATGGGGCTGTATGTCGTAATACAGTTTTCATGTTTTCTGTCCAAAAAAAATTAAGGGAATATCCTGTTAACATAATTATAAGAATTTATTTCAAAAGCAGATCAGACTCATGTCATTATTTCATTTGTCATGCATGAGTGCAGTGTTGTGTGAGGGGTATAATAATAATATAATAATACAGATTCTTGTAAAGTGCGAACAGCTACCTCACAAGGAGGTGTCCCGGCGCTGAAAAAGAAACTACAGCAGCAGAGTGGATTACAAGGTGAAGTTCTAAGCTTTCTGCAAAAAGAGCCAAGTCTTTAGGAGTTTCTTAAAACTAGCTTCTGACGTGGCAGATTGGATGGCAGAGGGGAGGGAGTTCCAGAGTTTCGCCGTGCCTACAGAAAAAGACCTGCCCCCAAGTCTAGCCCTTCTAACTCGTGGGACAGCTAGTTGGAGCCGAGAGTTCGATCGCAGGTGTCTCTCTTGATGGTAACGGGGAAGTCGGAGTTTTAGATAATTGGGACATGTCCCTTTTTGTGCTCTAAACGCCAGGGTGAGCACTTTGAATTTTATTCTGCTCGCCACTGGGAGCCAGTGCATCTCGAGCAGATGCGGAGAGATATGATGTTTAAAAGGGATGTGCTTTATCAATCTCGCAGCCGCATTCTGCACGCTCTGCAGGCGTTGTACCAGATATTTCGGGAGGCCAAGATAAAGGCCATTAGAGTAATCTAGTCTGGATGTGACTGTCGCATGGACCACCATTTTTCGACAATCAATTGGTAGAAGGGAGAGAAATTTTCGGAGGTTTCGGAGTTTTTGGTGGCATCCAGTACTGACTTGTTGTATGTGAGAGGAAAAGGAGAGAGTCTCGTCCCACCTTACACCCAGATTTTTTGCATTGGTCCCAGGGGTTGGTGCTGGGCCCATTTCGGAAGGCCACCACAGATCTGGGGAGGGGTGAGTACTTTTTCCAAAGAATAGTACCTCAGTTTTGCTTGTGTTCAATTTTAATTTGTTAGTGTTCATCCAGCTGGTTACATCTCTAAGACAGCCTTTAATTTTGCTAAAAGCTGCTTCTGACACCTCAGCGTAGGGGAAGACTAATTGCGTATCATCAGCATACGAAATCGCCTTGACCCTCCATTTGGCAATTAAGGTGAAAAGTGGGGCCAGATAAACATTAAAAAGTAGCGGGCTAAGAGCAGACCCTTGCGGGACACCACACCACAGCCGTTTTGGTTTGGAGGAGAAGGCACCCAGTGCCACTTTCTGAGAGCGGTTTGTAAGATAGGAGTGCATCCAGCTCAATGCCTTGTCCTCCAGACCTATGTCCTTCCACCTAAGCAGCATTCTGCCATGATCCACAGTATCGAAGGCGGCAGATAGATCCAGGAGCACCAGCATGGCTGCTCCTGAATCTAGAGATCACCTGATCGACTCAGCAACCTCGATGAGGGTAGTCTCAGTGCTGAAGCCAGCCCTGAAACCTGACTGTGTTTCGTGTAGTATACCTCTTTTTTCGATAAAACTATTAAGTTGGCGTTGAATTAGTTTTTTGAGCATTTTACCTGGGGCTGATAATAGGGAGATGGAGCGGAGATTGCTCAAGTCATCGGGGGCACAATTGGGTTTTTTTTTTCAACGGGAGAAGACTTGCATGTTTCCAGCAATCAGCAAACGTGCCAGTCTCAATGGACATGTTCCAGATATGTAGGAGTGGTCCCACAATCCGACATCATTTTCCAGAGTTTGGGGGGACAGGGATCATCAGGAGCACCTGATTTGCATTTTTGTAATTCTTTCAGTGCCTCCTCGTGGGCGATAGAGTGGAAAAGAGTTAGGGGAGGGGTAGGCAACTCAGTATTGTCGTGGTCCGCCATAGCTGTCGGCTCGGAGGGGGTAAAGGAGTCATAAACCTTCATGATTTTTTTTGTCGAAGAAATCAGAGATTTCTTCACAAAGTTTAGAGGAGGGGGTAATTTCTGTTTCGATAGCCTTAGGTTTAAAGAAGGTTTGAACTATTTTAAAAATGTCTTTACTAGGTTGTTCCGCTTGTTGAATAGAGGATACGATGAACAGTTTTTTTGCTTTTTTTATGGATTGATGTAGGCTGTGTTGGGCTTTTTTGTAGCAGATTTTTGCTGAATCAGAGTAGTTTGCCCACCACTGACTTTCTAGTCTTTTGCATTTGCTTTTTTCAGCCATCAGTTCTATGGAGAACCAGGGAGCAGACGGGGATTCTCTTCGTGATGTGGCTCCTTTAGGAGGAGCAATAGAATCTACTGTACTACTTATCCAGTGATTCAGTAGCAACGCATCGGAGTTCACGTCTGATGATAGTAGTGGGGGGGCAGCTGCGAGAGCGGGACATAAAGTCTCGGTTGATAATTTATCCCATTTCCTCCGCACATAAGAGCGTTTTCCTGTTGTTTGAGAACGGGAAGGGAAAGAGATGAAGAAAGGGACTAGGAAATGATCTGTCCATAAAAGTGGCATCGGGGGTTTAGCTGTAGTGTCCGATATGTTAGAGAAGATGAGATCTAGCATATGACCTGCCTGGTGCATTGGACCAGGGGTGATTAGGACTAAATTGGCCGATTGTAGCGTATTAATAAGTTGGGAGGCCAGAAGACAGTCAGATCTGTCTGCATGAACGTTAAAGTCGCCGACTACAATATAGTGTAGGTGGGAAAGAGTGTTTTGGACTATAAAGTCCATAAGTTCATGGGTGTGGGTCGCAGAGCAGTCCGGGGGTCTGTATATTATCAGGCCAGCTAAGGACGTTTGAGGGTTGATTTGAAGGTAGAAGTGTAGCCCCTCTATGCCAGAGAGGGTAGTTGGTGTGGAAGAGGACAGGGTATATTTATCTTTAAAGATAATAGCCACTCCGCCACCTCTTCTGTTCTTCTCTATATTAGAGAAGCTTAGTATGAATCCGGGCGGGACAGCCAAAGCAATGGAGGCCATGTTGTCCTCATTGAGCCATGTTTCGGTAAGAAATAAGGCGTCCCACTCAGAGTCAGCTAACAGCAGATAGATGTCATCTGCATGTTTAGGAAGGGATCTGCAGTTCAGAAGCCCAGCTCTAAAAGAGGCGGTAAAGGTGTTGGCTGAGCGATGATTCAATATTTTTGGGTAGATGTTTATTGAATGTGAAGCGTCACACAGAGACTTGTTGCACAGTAAGCAGGAGGGGGGAAGGTCAGGGATTGAAAGGTCGAGCCTGGGCGCCTGACATGGTTTGGCTGAGTTTAGTGCTAGTAGTTCACTACTGGTCCAGACTATCCTGCTTGTGTGTAACTGTTCACTGGCAGCCTGGCCGGCGCCGGGCGCGATCCGGTCGCGGACGGGCGCAGACGGGCTTGCCTTAGGCGTGCCTTCGGCGCGCAATCGGCGTGCCCGCTGCGCTCGTCCGCTGCGCTTCCGGTAGAGACACATTGTATGGAGGCACTAGAAATAATTCAGTGTGATGTAGTTGCGGCACCTGTGTCCCTCAGCAGGATTCTCCTCGCGTTCATGAAGTACATGTGCAGGTGGCCAGTTGTCCCTCTCCGACTCACTGCCAGAGATCTCCACAGGTATCCTCCGCTTGATAGCAATATTGTGCAGTATGGCACACACGGCCACAATGCGGCAGCAGTCTTCAGGCTGGTATTTGAGTGCCCCACCAGGCTTATGTAGGATGCGGAATTGGCTCTTTAACATCCCAAATGTCCGTTCAATGACATTCCTGGTGCGAATGTGCGCAGCATTGTAACGCCGTTCCTGTGGTGAGGCAGGGTTGAGGTATGGGGTGAGGAGGTACTCACGGAGGCCATAGGCGCTGTCACCTGAAGGAAAGGAGCAGAGGGTCAGTGCCTGTCATGCGCAGCCACATGGGCATCACATACTGTTTGTGGGCATGTGTACTTACCTAGGAGGTGTCCTTCGCCAAAGTCACCACTGGCCAAGCGTGTGTGCATGCCGCTGTGCCTGAATATGAATGAATCAAGCGTGCTCCCCGGGTATTGTGCCACTATGTCGGTGATGATTGTCTTTGCGTTGCAGACCATCTGGATGTTCAGTGAGTGGTAGGACTTGCGGTTCCGATACATGTATTCTGTCTCAGCGGGTGGGCAGATGTGGATGTGGGTACAGTCAATGCATCCAATTACATGGGAGAATTGCGCAATGTTGTAAAATTGTAGCTTTGTTTATTTAAGTCCTGTTGAGTGGTTGGGAAGGTACTGTAATGGTGTATCTGGGTCAGCATGGCGTCCAGGAAACTCCTTAGGCAGTGTGCTCTGGGACATCCCCCCTGCAACTGCAACTATCCCCTGGAAGCTTCCGGGGGCCAGGAGGTGCAGGCAGCACAAGACCTGGACATGGGTGGGCATGCCATTGGTCCTCCTTGTTGGGTGCTTCATCAGGGGGTCAAGGTCTCGGATGAGCTTGGTTATCATTGCCCCATTCAGCCTGTACTTCAAGAAGATCTCCTCCTCAGTCTGGCCCAGGAGTGTGATCCGCAGCCGGAAGATGCGCTCCTGGATCCTGCGTCTGTTCCGGGCTGTAGCCTGGAGCCTTCACCGCCTTACCACAATGTAGAGTCCTGGCGTTGTGAATGTCCTCATGCTCCTACTGTGTCTCCTTAAGTGTGTTTGTTTAGCCCCGCACCTATATCTTGTTAGGAGAATTATTATTATTATTTTCAAACGGAACTTTATGATTACCACCTGGTTTGAGTTCTCCTTAAATTGCGCCTCGCTATGTGCGATTTTGTTTTTTTTCGCTAATTGCGATTTTTCATGAATTTTCTTTGCAATTATTTTGCGAGTTCGCAAATGAATTAGCAGAATCAGTGGAACTTTGCTATTACAGAATCGCCATGGGGGTTTCACCTTGATTCTGCGATTTTAATTGCAAACTCGCAAAATATATTTTGCGAATTCGCTATTTGGTTGTTTTTCCTTTCATGAATTGCAGTTAATGGAATTGCGATCGTAATTTCTGTTTCGCAACTATTGCGATCGCAATTTGTGTTGATGAATCTATGCCTATGCCCCTTCAGGTTACCATGGTATTAGTATTGAAAGGAAAGTCACTATTTTTCCAAACCTGGAAAAGCAATTGCAATGCAACCCTTCCTAAACTCACAGACCCATTGGTACCATAACCACATTATTATTGAACCACATCAATAGAACAAACTAATCAAAAACAATTTAAAATGATATTAGAAAAATTGTACAATTTATTCGATATAAAACAATACATTCATACACAGTTTTAGCGCCATAAAATACAATTAAAAATGTGTCAAATTCACATGAAGACACATTTTTAATTGTATTTTATGGCACTAAAACTGTGCACCCACAGGAATGAATGGGAAGGCATTCCTTAATTGCGACTCGCAATTTGGAAGTCCCAATTAAGGAATGTTTGGGAATCAATAAATCTACAGAGATTCCTACATGCATAGGCTTTTACAATTCCTTAATTGCGATTCCTTAATAATCTCAATACCCTAAATTGACGCATGTACCTGATAGCCCCTTTGGGTTACCATATAATTAGTGTATTCTGACAAGGGAACGTGAAGAGATTTGGCGATTATAGCTAAAAAGGCTTTGAAATGTGAGAAAGTTTTAGAAAATAGACATTCAGATATGAAGTTATTAATTATTCATTTAGTTGATGCTATGAATGTGAATTATACATCTGCTATAGACCTAATAGGTCTTTTGATAGAGACTTCTATCTCCCTTTAAGAACTTCCCCAGAGCCAGACTAGATCCAGAAACCTTTGATAGCAATTCCCTCACTCTCCGATAGGTGGCATCGTGCAGCTTGGCGTCAGATCTATCCCACCCCGGATGTGACATCATGGCCACTGTATCTGTGCCACCTCCACACACTGACATCAGGTCTTTTCATTCCGCACCTTCCAACCCGGATCTGGAATTCCATCACTCTGAATTTTTTCCTTCCCTCATAGCTCTTCTAATGTGTAAGGGATATGCCCTCTTCAAAAAGCACAGGGTTTAATCCTTGCAAGGATTGAAACCATCAAATGTCGGTAACAGATACTCATAAAGTCTGTTTCTGGTATGTCAGCTCTAAGCACAATATGCCATTGTGCCTACACTGCGCAAAGACAAATAGTTAGGACATCTGTGATGGCAAACTTGCCATCACAGAACTTCGGAAGAAGTCGAAGAATGCCCGGTCACGGTCAAGGTCGAAGGTTCTTGCTCTTGGGCCAATCTTGCAAGTAAAAAAAGCATAAGAAGCTGAGGTATGAGTCTCTTAGATCCCACCATTCCAAAGTTCAGAGTCATACAATGTCCCAAGTACCTATAGGCCATGGAGTCATTACGGCCACGTCAAATCTATTCTTCAAAAGATCTCGATGCACTCACACTACATTGGGGCACCGGCGATGCCTCAAAAACTCCATGGGTTTAAGCTGGGCTTGGCCCAAAGCTGGACTTGAACAAAATTTTGGTACCCTTCCGAATACCTCTGGATACAAGTTGTACTCCAGTCTGATCTGTCCCCGACAGCGCCAAATTACCTTGCTTCGAAGTGAGCCTAGCTTTGCTGACTTCAACTCAGCGCAACATCCAACGACATCTCTGGTGGCGCGATCAACACCTCAACCATGGGTGATCTCATTTTCTATCACCCGTGGTTGCATGCAACACACCTCGCTCCCACTCGGATCCAGAAACCTCCCAACCTCATGCTGACTACGATGATGGCACTTTCTATGATGACAGAAACCTATTTCGCTATCTGCAGGATGCCAATGGGCCGGATACATCTCCAGACATTGGTCTTTCCCTGCTTAACCAGACTTTGGCAACAAAGGTCTCTGACTCTGAGGCAAAAATGATTAGGAGAGCTGCAGAAGTTTTGGCTCTTACCCTTCCCACAACAAAAGTGAAGACTAATGTTTTAACTGCTGTGCTCAGCCCGGGCAAAATGACCCACGAACCTCTGCTTCCCTTCGATGTGGTCCTTACTGATGTGCTTGTAGGGATCTGCATGAAGTCCGGGTCCAGCCCACCAGTCAATAGGCAAGTGTCAAGGGGGCATAGACCAGCTTCTGGGAATCCAGATTTTCCTCTTCCAGCATCTTACTCCAGGCAGCTTGTTAGTACAGGCGTACACGATTCACTTTAATCGTAATGTATTTCCTACATCCCCTCCTAAAAGGGAGTCAAAATGCATAGAGACAGTCGCTAAACATTTGTTTTCCTCCACCACCCTAGCCCTCAGGTCCGTCAGTACTACCACAGGTGTAACAAAAAGTGAGGGGGCCTCCCTGCACGGTACTAAGGGGAGGCCCCATCCGGGTTCAATCAGGAGCTCTCAGGCCAGAGTGCAGTGCCGAGGGGGCCCCTTGGAGCTAGGGGCCCCCTGCACCGTGTGGGCTGCGGGGGGCCTGTGTTATGCCCCTGAGTACTACTTGCCTCCTGGGGAGGTACTCACATACGTAGTGCAACATATTGGCAAACATCTTTCCAGCCGTCTTGGATGATATATATGACCAAACCTGCAACATTTAATCATGGATGGTCAAGATGCAGAGGAGTACTCCATTCGCTTGGGTTTGAATACGACCAACTGTCTGGGTAGGGCAATTGGGACCAGCCTTGGAACTTCGGTGCCACACCTGGATTCTCTATACGGGCTTCTAGTCTGGCATCCTACAATCCTTAATGGACCAGCCCCCAGAAGGCTTCCTTGCTCAGTCCACCCTAGTGAAGGCTTCTGCCACTGCGCTGGCGCGCAGTGGGCCAGTCTTGGACATCTGCCGGGTTGGTACATTTCAGCCCTCAACGGATTAATGAAGCACTATTGCCTCGACAGCTAGGTCCAGCAGATAGGTCTTTCCTGCGACAGGTCCTACAGGATTTCCTGACCTAAGCCATTCCACAGACCCATCACTTGGGGAGGTTCTGATTTGGTATCTATTCAAACAGTCAGGAACCTAAAATTAGATGTCTCTATCAGAAGAAAAAGTTACTTACCTTCGGTGACACCTTTTCGGGTAGAGACTGTATCTAACCACAGATTCCTCACCAGCTCATCCTCCTCCCCATTCTGTTGAATGGACTCATAAAGTCCATTAATAAGATCCTAATGCGGAGATCTACAAACTGGCATGTTCTGACTTCTATAAGCTTCAGATCATAAAGAAACTGACAGCACTCGTAGGTGGGGCAGACATAGTTGCTCGACTTCGCATCTGGGGCAGAATTTAATTGATGCAGAGCCACACAACACCTCCTATAGACGCGTGAGTCGCTATCAAAGTTCTCCAGATCCATTCTGGCACATACTGGAATTCACAAGGTGAGGAATCTGTGGTTAGACAGAGTCTGTACCAAAAAAAGTGCTAGTGAAAGTAAGTAAGTAAGTTGTTTGTTTGTGCACACATTTGAGCTCTTTGTCTTCTATGAATCTTCATAATACACTGCTGGCTGATCTTAATGTACATTTTGATAATCTTACTGATGTAAACCAGAAAACTTTCAAAGAGATAAATCCTCTATTTAATTTAAAATTACCTGAGCTACCAAATATACTCAATGCGTGATGGGGTCAAATGCATGATGTAGTTTATAGTGACCGTGATTTACGTGAAACCAAACCAGCCTTCGGCGTTCCATGGACTGACTGTTTTGTTATCCCATTTGGTTGGAACTTCACGTACCCGCTGGGGGAAAAAATAAGGAAAGACTCCTGGAAAGCCTATGAGGGTCTTGCGTCACCTGAATTGATCCATATTAGATGAATGTGTGCCAGAGCTGAACAATATGGATATGAATTATAATGACCCCGGTCAGTTGTTAGCTCAATACAGTGGTCAATTAATAGGACCCATCGATGCACTGGTTTCTTGTAATATAATTCGTTCTAGGCCAAGGCAAATAAATGGTATAATGATAAGTTATCTAAAATGAGGAGTAAAGTAAGTAAATTGAAGAGAATGTGTGAATAGAAGTACAATACAGCGGCTACAGCTGAATGGCAAGCTTTGAAAATTAGATATAAGAAAGGTATAAAGACTGCCAAAGCTAAGTCTTATTTTGAAAGAATTTAAAATCTGTCTCGTGTTTCTAAGGAAATGCTTCAAGTTATAGATGATCTGAAACAACCGCAAGACTGTTTAGTGAACACAAAAATGTGTTGATTAATGATTATTTTACTTTGAGCCATCTATCTACCATCACCCCATCTCATTTAATTGCAGCGTCTAGTCATTGTTATGAATTAACTGAGCTGAATGAGCAAGACTGCATGTCTCTCATTAAGAGTAACAAGCCTTCTGGCTCCAGGGTCGATGTTCTTCCTTCCAAGCTGTGCAAAAATATTTTAATGAGGTTGGGCTTTGCTGTTCAGACTATTATCAATTAATTGATGAGCTACAGTTTTGTACCAAGAGAACTAAAGAAAGCTGAGATTGTACATTTAATTAAAAAAAACTATGCCTTAGATCCCCAATGCATGGATAATTATTGTGTATCACAATTTACATTCTTGGCCTAACTTCTGGAACGTGCCGTTTTTAATCAGTTATCTATGTTTGTAGATGTACGGTGCTGTTGCATCCTACTGCGGGCGGAGTTCGCTCTGGTTGCAGCCCTGAAAGTGTTACACCTTGGGATTGGACGATTTATGTTTATCATCTGATAAAAACATGGCTATGGCCCTGATAAGTTTAGATTTGTCAGCAGCAGTCAATACCATTGGTAGCCTGCTACTATTAGAATGGCTCTACCATTTCGGTATAAGAGGCGTAGGGAAGGGTTTAGGAGTGTTTTTTAATCAAAACAGACATCAAAGTTTATTTGTTTTGATATCATTCAAAAAGGATTCCATGATATTGATTCAGCCCAATGAATTTGAACATGCAACTATTCTTCTTCAGCAATACGAGTCTAAATCTCCTCCAATATACACTCCACAAAATCTATAAAAAATGAAAAACAAAGTTATACAATTAGTGCTGTCTTGTAGTCTATAAAATATACCACCAAATATGAAACAAACTATAGCCCAATGAATACCTGAAAGAACAATGGGCCCGATTCACAGAACTAACTTAAGACAAAATCCTAAACTTACTACTTTTGGTATTCACAGAAGTTAGGATTTTGTCTTAAGTTTGTCTTAAGACTGACTTAAGTTTGACTTAAGACAAAATCCTAACTTAAGTCTGTCTTAAGTCTGTCTTAAGACAAACGTAAGACAAAATCCTAACTTCTGTGAATACCAAAAGTAGCAAGTTTAGGATTTTGTCTTAAGTTAGTTCTGTGAATCGGGCCCAATGGTCTTATCTTCCATCGCAAATAGCGTTTTGCCCCATTATGCAAAAGTTTCAGAAAAATGACCACCTGTTTTTAACTCCATAGTACAGTGCGCTGTGGTGACTACTTCCTGTGACTTAGAGGCCTGATTAGGATGGCAGTGAGACTGCGACCGACAGCCCGTCAGTGGCGGTCTCACCGCCATCCTAAGCAATATCCCCGCCCGCCCCATTAGGACGGCGGGCTGTGTGTTGGCGGTCAGGAAGACCGACCGCCATGCATCCGACGGGCACCTTGAGCCCGCCGGTGCATCAGAGGGAATTGTATTCCATACAATGGTGGTGGTGCCTGCCAGGCACCGCCGTAGGGATTACAATGTCCCTTTCCGCCCGCCTTTTACTGGCAGGTAACCCGCAATGAAAAGGCAGGTGGAAAGGGACTTTGGGGGCCCGTAGTGTGCCCCCCTGCATCCCAGACATGGCACCTAGGGGGCAGCTATGGTGCCCCCTACATATCCCTGCACCATGTGGCAGGCCCCTCATGGAGCCTGCCACATAGTGCAGGGGTATGTGCAGTGCCCCCTTTTTGTCTTGCGGCGTATGCTTCAGCCAGCAGCACACGCCGCAACACAAAAGATAGGCATTGGGACAGCCGTGGTGGTGGTCGCATTGTAATGCCTATATCGGAACCAGGGACAGACTGTCGGGCGGTTCTGTTCCCGATACGCTGGCAGGCGGACGTAAGTCCGCCCGCCATCATAATCAGCCAAGAAATCACGTTAGTTCAAACCTCTGTTTGAAGCATTTCTTTTTGTAAATTATATTTATTTTGATCTGATATTGGTTTAGAGTAAATTGTGTGAGCGACTCAGGAGATTAGACCGTGTTTGACAGTAATGTTGGATTGAGTTTGATTGGAGAATGGTGCAGAAGGTTAGCATACGGTCACATTTGAATGCAGCCGGGAGCGTTGGAAGCCATTTTTTAATCTAATGCACACAATTTTGAATAAAGAGCGATTTAAAAGATTGCAGGAAGGTCAAAGGTTGATTCCCACACAAATACGATGAAGAGGTTACTCATGCATGAGATTGACATGGCAAAATACATGTGGACAAATCTGATCATCTTTCTCACATTCATCTATCAAATAAATCATAATTTCCAAGCAACATATTCTTTTGCTTTCCACTGTGTGCCAAGGTTACCACTAGATTGTTTGGTAAGGCACTTTTTCACCACGCTGAGTATTATATTTTCCCAAAGATTAAAAGGCACATTCAGTTAAAAAGGAGGCTGCTGTAGGTGACGAGGACAAGTGAGCTGAGATGGGATAGATCAGTGCTGCCCATCCTGCAATCGCAACACTTGAGGAGTCCCCACCAACCCCCACAAGAAGAGTTGCCCTTTGGCCCTGTGAAATGGGCCTGCAAGCCGCATGGCGCTATCCACTTGTGATATTACGTTTGCAGCAAATAAGGTAGATGAGAAGGTGTAGGGGTAGGATCAGAACTGGGAAAGGTAGGGCCGGATTTATGGATTTTTTGCCGTAGGGCTGCGCTGCCCTACGGCAAAAGAAAAGGGCAGGAATGTGCCATGTCTACTAGATACAGCACATTTCAGTGTATTTCCCCTTCGCAGGTGCACAATGGGCTGCCGTGCAAAAAAAGCAGGCACCTTTACACCATGGTGCAAGGGTGCCTGCTTTGGGGGATGATTATTTTTGTGCAGGAAGGGAAATCACAATCACAAGAGGCTTGTTCCTCTTTCTATGTGTGCTGCAAAATGCAGCGCACATAGAAAAAGGAAAAACGAGGAGAAATAAAGACTTTTCTTTGCGTTGTGCCTCCCTTGGTGCTGCCTCGGACTTACAATTTCTCATAAATCTGGGGCAGTGTCAAAAAGACATGGATGTTGCTAGGAACGCCCTCAGCAACACCCATGAAATGCCCCTTTCACGCAGTTTTCTGCGTGAAAGGGGCACATATTTATAACGCCATGAAAAGCCATGAAACATGGCTTTCCGTGGCCTTATAAATATGCCACCAGCCCATTCTGCCACCAGAACGTCAAAAAAGTGACGTTCGGGCGGCGCAATAGTGGCGGTAGGCCCTCATAAATGAGGCCCGTAGTGGGGAAGAAGAACCGGGTCAAATTCCAATACCCTTGCCTTTGCTGATCATAGGAAGTTCCATGCTAGATGTTCATCCAGGACAGTAAAAGGCACTCAAGATGGTGGGAGAATGAGTACTAGGCGTACGGAAGATCATGAAGGAGGATAACCAGTAAAAAATACTTTATTTGATTTGTTAAAATCATAAAAGGGTGGAACTTACCACCATATAATACATTAACATCTTTGAATCAGAATAAAACAACGTAAAATAGCATCTTTAAATCAGCATAGAAGATCATGAAGGAGGGATTAAGTCATTAACTGAAGGCCAGGAAAAGACGTGCAAATAGATGCAGGAGCCGACGAGGCAGTTACAGACTTGTGTATCTCACTGAATGAGGAATTGCTGTCCCATGGACACAGACAGAGACATCTTCAGAGTTTTGGCAGGTATGTGGACCAGCTTGCAACTACCACTGGGGATTTGTCCTAACAGATTATAAATAGGGCTGCAGGTTTTAGGGTATTTCCTTTTTTTTAACATTTCAGTCTGTATTTATCCATATTTATTCTTTAGCTATCTGATCAGTTTTTATTCATATATTTTTTGTGTTCTGTGAATACATGAATTTGTAAAATGGTAAGTTTCCACATTTATTTAACTAATAAATGTGCACTCATACCTTGACGCCTGCGTGTTTTAGCAAATTAAGCAGCAAATATATCATAAAAATACACCCACAGGTAAATATTTGCATTATACTATAAATCGATGTTGACATATGTCTTTTAGAAAATGTCGCCTTGTTTTTTAACTCTCCACAACATCTATCTACTCAGCTGTTGGTCTGGAATTAATTAAAGGCAGTATTAAAATTCGCTCAATAGAAGACCAATTTTCTGTATTTTTCCATTTTAAAAGATAATTACAGACGGGACATCCATTGTTTTCTGTCTGAATTTATTTATAAAAATCAGTAAAAACGAAAAACTGGGAGCCTTAATTATAAACCTCCAGGTAGGAATGAGTCACTACAGTGGTGATGTGGCAAGGGAGTTGGAATAGGTCACAGCTGCACTGGCGGTCTACCAAACTGCACAAGTAAGCACCAGGAAGCATGAAACTGCACAAGTAAGCACCAGGAAGCATGCAGACACAACAGAAATGAGGGTATCTCCAACCTCAGCAGCATGTCAGTTGCAGAATCATCTGGCACACTTCCTTCAGCTTCACTAGGGGAAGAGAAGGCCATTGTGTAGCTAGTGCATCTAAAAGGGCCACAGTCAGCGGAAGGTGCGGAAACATAGAAAGTCATTCTTTTATTATACCTTATATTTATATGGTTCTATTTGAATAAGATCCACTTAGAAGTATCATAATTTAAATGCAAGCTTAGGATGGCAGATGTTATTTTTTCTAATTTTGTTGCAACCGGTGATTTACATATATTTATGTCAGTATTAGATACAGTGCACTTGTATGTGTAGATCATGTTTCAACTAACTACATTGAAAGGGGTTCCTAGTTATATCTGCTCTACATACCTTTCCCTTAGCAGCTTTTATAGTATATTGACCTTATGTGTGCTTGTCGAAGGGGTTGGGGTCTTCATCCCGAGAGTCATCATCACCTGGATCGATGCGGAGACCCTAGGAGGCTATGTTGCTATTTTGTGAAAGATAGCACAAGATCCAATAATCTTATAGCAGCTCTTTGGCTGCCTCACTTTTGTGTAGGCTCCTAAATCTGCTTTTGACTATTCAAAAGATTTACTCACCATTGAGTCTGCTCTCTCGTGAGTGACTTTCCTCAACGGTCGATCTTGTATGATGTCATAATCGACAGGGCCGGCTCTAGGGCGGTGCGATCGGTGCTACTGCACCGGGCGCTGACTTCAGGGGGCGCTGTGTTGTCAAATAAATTGTGGATATAAAAGTACCTGCTGCAGCACTCCTTGCCTCCAGCAGTTTTCAGGCAACCATAAAAATGTCAAACCAACAGCGGTGATTAATGGACCTGCTAGAGAGAGATCAGAGTTTTGTCTACTGGAAGTTTTGACTCATCATAAAGTAGTGCAGACGGTTAATAGGTCTACTGCAAAGCGCGTGTACCATGCAGATCACAGAAGTGCGTATATTGTAAATAGTTCCGCGGGTTACTGATTTTGTCGGGGAGATTCTCTTCTTACTTGCAATTTATAAATTGAATCCTAATATAGAACAATGAGCAATTAACTGTCATCAAAGAGCTGCGTGGACACTGCAAAGCATAGGTTACAGCGTTATGATTTTTCACCAGTCTTTCATTATCCTAATGTTGCAAAAAGGGTTCATTTGGGTAGAAATCAATTCTTATTAGTAAAGACAACCCTCAACCATGGTGGTACGTTTTAAATTCTGAGTTTGTACTTCTCTAGATCAAGCACTCTTAAAGTATACTGCCTAGTAGTATGGATGACATGTGACACCTATACCTTGTAGTCCTCTGTCTGATATAACATTTACTATACGCTGATTTACACACGTGTGATTCATTGTCTCTGTGTAACTTGTGTGTGATGCAAAGTGCTCTGACGCAATATACTGGCATGAGTAGCACTATATAAAACCAAAAATAAAGCATGTGAGAGAGGGTGGTTATGGAGAAGTGAGAGTCACTGTTATAGGGTGTTAGTGAGGGAATTCATGGAGAAAGAGGTCACTGGGGGGTGCCAACAAACATAGGCGCACTGGGCGTCACCAGCACTAAAGCCGGTGCTGATGATCGATGGTGCATGTGTGTTGTCACCTACTAGAGTTATCATGCCATTAGGCCTGTGGGCTATGTTAGCACAATATGTTCATGGCCCAATGGGTTCAAACTTAACTAAAAGGTTCCATGTTGTAGGCCTCCTCTAATACAGGCCACAATGAATGAATGAATCATGGGTACTGGCAGTATATCATGCAACAAGGTCTGTGATCAGGGCCGGACTAGCTACTGTTTTTTTTTTTGCTGGGGTGGCAGGGTGGGGTCCAGGTTCACTGCTGAGGGGCTGATTTGGTTACTGGGGAGCTGCCCTCGCTTCGAAATAAACAATGCAAAACAAATTGCTTTAAAGCGTACTTTTTAAAACATTTTTTTGCATTGTTTATTAAAGAAAGCTTGGTAGCCAGTCCGGCCCTGTGTGTGATCAGACATTCTGAATGGCACACCACCTGTATGTTCAGTGAATGTTCGCTTTTTCTGTCGTGGTACGGGTAGTCTGTGGCTGATGGGGATATATCAGTATGTGTGTATCATCTACATACTCCATGACTTGCGGAAATTGTGCTACATAATAAAATTGCACCATTGTGTCCTTCAACTTCTGCTGTGTTTGGAAAAGAGAAATATAGTTGTTCTGCCTAAAAGAGCACCCAGTAATGCATGATAAAAATGCAAGGGGTCACTCTGAGACACTCTGCTTACCACCACAGCAGTGCCGCAATAATGCTGTGATGCCTGCAGGAGTAGGGAGTACATGACCTGAGCATAGGGAGGTATTGAGCAATATCACAAAATAAAATGGTGGACAGAGAGTTGAAACTTTTCAAACTCCTGTTGCCAGAAACAGATCTGTGTTTAATTCATCGTTTGTCTCACCATGTCACCCCAGTTTTGACCCAGCCATATGCAAATCAGTCTTGACCCTGTTCACCATGGAAACAGTCCAACCCGAACTGCCAGGCCAGATCTTCCCTGGACTGGAATCAAGTATCCTGGGACTGGTTTCGGGCTCTCACCCCTCATCAGCCAGGCTAGATTGAATACAGAGGTGCAGCGAGCTAGGGACCCACATTTGGGAATTCTCAGCCACTTAGGCGCACATAGCAACATCACTAAATAAAATGATGGACGGAGTGTTGAAACTGCCTGACTCTGCTGGGTATTGCGAATCATAATTCGGTTCAAGCCATCAAATATTTCTAGATTGGTCTGCCTTCTCTGTCAATATTTACCATATATTTCCTTCTTTCTTAGCTCAAATGGTGTGGCATTGCGTGTATATTCATTGATCCTCCTTTGCTGGACTTCAAAAAGCACATTTTCTACACTGTTCCATCCAGGGCTGCCATTTTGAAAGGGTGTTTAGCATTTTGGTCTCTTTTCATGCTTTACACCTGGTTACTACCTGCTTCCACTCGGTGATGAATGTGTTGTGCAAATCACCCTACCTGTGACTAATTGCAAATGCAATTTGTTGATCGCCATTTGCCTTTTAATTGCAGAATCAGTATGGATTTTGCTAGCCATGCTAAATTACTGAATGCATGGCTTTCGTACCTTGTGATTGGACATTTCGGAACCACTAACCAGTTTGCAACCAATTACAGAATCACAGAATGTCTTTGGAGTTTTAATAACACAGACAACCCTCCGTGCTGGTGGTGAAGCACCCACTGTACAGATTTGTTGATATTGTGCATGTCACAAATAAGTTAATAAGGTTGTAGATTGATATAGCACGGCTTATCACCCGTGAGGGTGTCCATGGGCACAGTGAGATTTCGGGGCAGATTTACTGTTTTTCACGTAGCACCCATTTACTAAAATAAGGGACTTTCTTCCCCTCTCACTAGCGCCGGCACTGAAATTAGCTGCTGTGTGCCATGGAGACACCATAGAGGCATAGTACAAGGGTGTCTCCGTGAGTCTAGCATAGGTTTTGTACTGGATACTATGCATAGACTCACTTTAATCACTTTCCCACTTTGTATGTGTGATGTAAAGTGCAGGACACCTGCTAAGTTGTAAAAGGAAGAATACACTAAAGCATTTCTCTTTCCTTGTGCCTGCTTCAAAAGGGCACAGTTTTCTCACGCTAAATCCAATCTACTTTATTTACTAAATTGGGTTTAGCGTGGGAAACCTTGGGTGGTTGCATGGGAACACCCATGCACCACCCTTGGTACGCACCCATGGCACAAAGTCATGCAAAACACACTTTGTATGTGTGTTGTAAAGTGCAGCACACGGGCAAAGTTGGAAAAGAAGGAGAAATGTAAGCATTACTCCTTCCTTGCGCCTACTTGAAAAGGGCGCAGTTTTCTCACGATAATCCCATTCTACTTCATTTAATAAATTGGGTTTTGCCAGAGAAACCTAGGGGCATATTATCAAGGGGGTTTATCTCCGCTTTTTTGGCTTTAAAAGCCAAGAAAGCGGAGATAAAATGATCTCCCTATTACCTAGCTGTCGCTAACACCAGTTAGCGACAGCTAGTAGGAGATAGCGACCATCTTGGGCCCCACTTTGCATGTCAGAGAAATGTATCACTAATGACATGCAAAGTGGGCGTGCCAAGATGTTAGCGACTAGAAACAGTCGCTAACATCGCTATCTCCTATTACCAACTTTTGGAGATATTCGCGCTAAGCGCGAATATCTTCAAAAGCTAACACCTGCCCTAGAGCAGTTCTTAGCGATGTTATCCAATGGGAGGTGGATAACATGGCTAAGAGCATTAGCTCGCTAATGCATGAATATCGCTGACTTTTCAGCGATATTCAAGCATTGTGGCGATTTTTACCGCATTTGCGTTAAACCTTGGTAATACCAAGGTTTATTTGCGGTAAAACTCGCCGCAGCGCTGCGGTAAATTTTTGTCTCTAACCAAGCAATAGCGATAATTATCGCTATTGCTTGGTAATATGCCCCCTAGGGTGATTGTATGGGAACACCCTGGCTCTACCCTTGGTACGCCCCCATGGCGCTAAGTAATGCAAAGCAGCGCATGTTAGTTTTCCGTTATTTCCACCGCTAAACAACTTTAGCGGTGGAAAGCAAATTGGGAAAAAAAAGATTTTGCGCCGATTTGCATCACTTTTGTGACGCAAACATGTTGCAAAATCTTAGTAAATCTGCCCTTAAGTGATTTGCCAAGAGTCACATGATGTTCGGCCGAAGCAGAGACTCAAACCCAGATCCCCCGCTCCCGAGTCGGCAGCTCTGACTGCTGCACCACATCCTCTCCCACAAGCAAATGCCCGCGATAGCTCATTCTTTTAAAGTAGATTAAATGAGTCCCGGAGATTTGGGTCATATTAATAACGTTAATTAAGGGTCGGGGGGGGGGGGGGGGGGGAGAAGGGCCATTCGATGGCCCAGGTGTGCTATAGGAACCGTGTCTATGATTGATATGTGTGCTGTTATGGTTGATGCGAGTTTTGTATTCCAATGGTCCAGTTTCAGACTCCTGGGCTCTGACCTTCGCAGCACATCCTGACATAGACACAGCCATCTTATGTTGAACTGCTGATCGCAATGCAGCTAACAAAAGGAAGGAGAAACGAAATGCCAGCATCATTAAACATGATGGAGAGAGTGGTTGCTCATTATTACGGGGGGCCCCAGGAGCGCACTGTTCTTTCCTTCCATTTACAAGGCCACGGTTCAATAATTAATCTTTGCTCGGTCACACCATACCCCAGATAGTCACACAAAACACCCTCAACCTCGTTTTAGGACACCCCGAGAGCCCCAATGAAACTGAACATCAGTGTTATTTGGAATTCATTGAAGTACTAAAATGGAAAAGGCACCACAGGGGCAGGCGTCGCCATGGTAACACCTCACGCCTATGCGCGTGACAGTTTAGGAGGGTGTTTCCATAGTAACAGAATGCCTTCACTCCAGCTGCAGGATGAGCTCATAGGGAGGCATAGCCACTGACATACAGAGCCGGGGAAAGTTTTAAAACAACTTGCAATTCGTGGGAAAGAGGCTGATTTAAAGCTACGTTTTGTTCGCTCTGCGAAAAAACACCAACTAGTAATGTGATGAATATATCAACTTAATCTAATATCATCTATCAAGTTGTTCTTTTTATTTGTCTCAGTTGATTCTGTATAGAAAAAAGCAGACTCTTTAAAGCGTGGTGTGTAGGAAACCGTGGTGGTATTAAAGACACAGAGGTTAATAGTATGCATAATATTTGGTTTAGTTAAAAAGGCTGGACCACAAACCCAAGACATTAAAAGGACATAAACCACATACATAATTAACATCAAACCCCTTGATCTAAACCACATAAGCACTGGTCGCAAGACCTTGGTAAAACACCAAAGGGCCCTCAAAGACACAAGAACACCCATAGTGTTCTCCCTACTAAAATTGCAATAGACAGTGGCGGCTGCTAATGAATGAAACTGGAGGAGGCGGGGCGGGATGCGGGTAAAAAAAAGAATTTCTCTTACCTGCCACAGCCTCTTTCCTGCGTCCTGTTCTGTCTCGCAGAAGCACCAGAAGCCCACAGGCTCCCAAAATGCCCTAGCCAATCACAACGCTGCTGTCACCAGCATGACAGTAGCATCATGATTGGCCTGAGTGCCCTGGTTCACCGTTCAGACAGGGAGTGAGAGCCTGTGCGTGTTCTCCACCCAGGCTGTGCATATACAGACGGGTGAAGAACATGCTAAGTGCGCATGACTGTTTGGCTGGCCCAAAACTCCAGGCCAAACTGTCATGTATACTTAAGAGAGTGCCAGACTCTCCTCCCCCTGCCTCTGTAACAGCCCAGCCCTGCCTGCCCCTAAAATTAAACAACTCTTAGCCAGTCAGGAAAAAGAAAATGATTAACATTGTGTTATTATCGTTTAAATTTTGCTTTTTGTACTGCTCAACAAACAGTGGGGGTGCTGGCAATAGACATTGTTTCTGACTAGAGGAGCCCCTAGAGGTCTAATCTACATCCTGTTACATAACATTCTTCTCTCTGAGGAGAGAGAATCTTCCCAAGTCTGACTGGCTGGACTTGTGAAATGATAAAGACGCACAAGGCGATCTATCCATTTGCCCATCATTGGGGGTATAAGCGAGTGGCGGCTCCTCTGCTATGACGGCGGAGCGTCTCCCCACTGCTTTCAAGCAGCGCGAGAAGTAGAAACATAAAATGATAACTTTAAGTTATCATTTTATGTTTGTGCTGCTTTGCGGGCAGGCAAGCTGCACTGCTCTCGGAGCAGGGCAGGGTAGGAGTGGTTTGCCCACTATTACGTGCACAGGAACTGTTTGGTCAACCCTCTCGGGCCAACCAAACCATTCATGCGCACTTTCCCTGTTCTCCATGCAGGATGCATTACAGCCTGCATGGAGAATATGCCCAGGGTCCCATTCCCTGGTTGAACATCGAACCAGAATGCTCAAAACCAATCACAACACTGCATTGCAGCATTGTGATTGGTTAGGGGAGCCTGGGTGCCTACCAATCACAATGCTGCATTGCAGCGTTGTGATTGATCAGTGGCTGTGCTTCCTGTTCCTCGAGGAGAGTGGGAGCAGGGACCCGGGGCCCGACGACGAGGTAAGTTAATTGTTTATTTTTATTATGTGCAGCCCCTGTGCAATGCCCCTCCTGCGTGATGCCTTAACCTGTCCTTCCACCCACTAGCCATGCCGGGTACCACTGGTATAAGCTGGAGCTGCATGATGCTCACTGCACTGAAGTTGCATTCCAAAGAGTGAAGCCCAATGCTGCCCACTTTCTCTGTGGTTCTACTGCTGAATCTCTGCCCTGCGTCCTGCATCATGGAGAAGATCATGAGCCCGATCTACCCTTCGCCATGAGATGGAGGTGGGCTGCACAAGATTCAGCATCAGAATCTTCAGCAGTCCACCAGTCAGTGCTTAGTTCGTAAAAATAAAGTGCCTGGGCCCTTCTTAGAGGGCTACGGAAAATTGCACCACACATTGCCCCTGCAGGCACTGCAAATGATGATACAAACATATCTACCAGTCAGGCCATCCTAAGTTTTAAGAATCGTGTGGGCGGCAGGTATTATTCATCTTAAATGTGTATTGAGTTATATAACACTTTGTTGTGTTTCAAATTTCAAAATTAGACAGACAGCACAACCATATGGTGGACTGTAATTAGTGCCTGTGTTGACAACTAAGTGCTGGTGCCTAGCACCAGAAACCACCGGCTCAACTTAAGCACTGGCCGTTCTTGACTGGCTTCCACTGCGCACATCATAGTTGAAGATAAATATCAGTATACTGTTCCGAGGTGATTCAGCACCAGAGAAATGATCCCTAGCGGAGTGTGAGTACCTTGAGAAGCATATGCTTTTTAGAACAGTTGCCCTCATTACCCAAAGGTGACATGCTTCATCATTGGGTGGTATTCCTTGTCATGCCAGCGCTGCAATGTCACTGGATTCAAGTAAGCCGGGCTGAAGACGGCTGGAATGCCAGAAACCGGTCCTCGGAAGCTTGTTTCTGGTCCAGGGAAGGCATGGCTTGGCAGTTCGGGCTTGATTGTTCCCATGAGGCACAGGGTCAGACTGATTTGCATATAGCTATGTCTGAACTGGGGTGGCAGAGTGGGCTAAAGAACGGTGATGGATTAAACCCAGATCTTTTGACTGGGTGTGAGTGTTTGATTGGTTCAGATGCTCCGTCCATTACCACCCCCTTTTTTACCAGCCCCTTTTGTACCACAGCGCTGCAATGCCTGGCAGGCTCCGCGAGAGGGCTCTTTGCAGGAGCGGCTCCTCTACTATGGCGGAGGAGCATCACTCCACTGCTGTTAAGCAGTGCACTGCAAAGGAAACATTAAATGAAAATAACTCCAACACCCCTGCACGCGGGCACCCGCCCACCACCTGCAAACCATGCCGGCCACCATTGGCTCTTTAACGGAGATCTTTTAATAGATACACCAATCAAGCACTGCAGCACAAACAATGGTGTGTCCTACAATATGAAAAGATTGGTGAATGGTGTGGAAATAAAATCAACTGTCAACCGTTATAGTTGAACCAGTGATGGACGACCAGAAAGATGGAGTTCTGTATGTACAGGTGAGAGGGGTGTGACTGGCAAATACACAATTCTGTACACCAATGGTTCTTATTTATACATGTTTCCATTGGTGCCTCAAAGCTGAGCACGGTGGTCCAGCAGCCAGTCTGGCCTGCCACATCCAGTCAGCTTTGTGGTCACTTGTGAGCGCCATCTGCGGCGAGCCTTGTGAGCTGATTTGTCTTTTGCCTCCATGATGTAACAGCGCTTCTTTGGTGTCTTCTCTTCCAAGCTTGAAAACACTCCAACAAACATTCCCCTTCCTATACCAGTGAGAAATATATGGCACTTCAAATTGACTTTGTGGCTTCTTTGTGGTGTGTTGTTTTAGATGCTCGCAATCGTATTGGGTCGCAAATCTTAAAATATGCCATTGAAACAAAGTAAGTATGTAGGCATGACAAATGTGATCCTTCCTTATGGAAGTATCTATTTGGTATTCATAAACAGTAGACTTTTGAGAAAATGACATCATTGGAATACAAGTACCATTCTGTATGGCGTTGGCTACATGGTCTTGCAAAAAGGGTGGGAAAATGTAAAAGCTGTGCAATGGACGAATGTCTGTTTGGACGAAAAAAGCTGGAGGAGGGCGGACACATGCCTTGAACCCAATCGAATAGATGGTTAGGTCGACATTGATCAACATAACCTGAATGTGATGATAGTACACCGTATATTCTAATAGCAGAACTTTTCAGCCTAACATATGCTCTGAATAAGATTTTTGTCCCACGTGCAACCCTCAACACGATAATAGCAACAGGATCACACTTTATACTCAAATAACTGGACCTGCGAAGCCTCATATGTGCTCAGAAGAAGACTCTTGTTTCTAATTTAACCAGTGGAGCATACACATCTGTGCACTTGAAAGAATTTTGCATGAGCCCTGAAGAAGTCCTATATAAGGACGAAACGTGTTGGCTCCCATGTGGAGAAAATAAGAATAAAGGAATATTTATAAAAAAATCTTTCTTTGAAGCTGTTTATTATTATACTTGTCACATGCTTTTGACTGTATAAGTTAGTGGGTGCTGATCAAACCTTTTGTATATGGTCTTGCGTTGTAAATAGAATTCTGTACATCACAAACATTATATTGCCTGCTTGGCAAAGGGCCATGGTGTCAGTAATGTATAGTGTGTAGCATCTGCAGTAACTGCTGCATTGTGTCATTTCTGTGTTACCTGGGTGTCTTGTGTTTGTTTATAGACTGTTCGATATAATTAAGATATTATTGAAAGTGTTGTGTGCACACAGTGTTTGCTGGAGAGCCATAATTTATTATGACAGTGGATCATGCACCTTCTCTTGAGTAAAATAAGGCACATACTGCACACATATATCGATCCAGATCCAAGAACACTTAAGTGAGGCCAACTTTCTGTTGCAGATTGAGAACATCCAGTGCTGATTGATATTGGCCTGAGCCTGAAGAGATCAGTCCCCTCAGAGTCGCTCCTCTGGAGAAGGCAACCTAAAAGTTGGTCATAGTTTATATTCTGTTGGATATTTGACTATCGCGCAAGAAATCAATGTCCACACCTCTTTAGGAGCAAGAAAGGCCACTTTATTTTAGGACAGGTGCATCATCAATTCCATAAACACATTCATTATTTATTTATTTACATAATTCAACTCTACAGTGATCCTACGAAACCTAAATCCCAAAACCCCTAACAAACTCCTGCCTACTACCCCTATACCTACCCCATGAGCTAACCTTCAGGATGGCCAACCCGCTCCAGGCTGCCCACCCCCACTAGCCAAAAACCTGCCTCTACAAGAACAAAGGCACCCGTCCTAACAGTGGCGAACCTACGAATGAAGCAGCGCCTAGAGCACCGCAAAATAAAATCCACAAAATGAAATAAAAAAGAGGGAGGGTGGGTGGGGCAAAACAAACCTCCCTTCTAGCCTCCCGCTACGCAGTTCCCAACCGCCAGCCTGTCTCCCTTATATCCCCTCCTCTAATCAGTCCCCACCTGCTTTCTGATTCTCGCGCGAACCTACCCAGGCAGAGACCGGCTCGCGCCTGGCACTGCCTGGGTCCCCCCTCGCGCAAGAAATCAATGTCCACACCTCTTTAGGAGCAAGAAAGGCCACTTTATTTTAGGACAGGTGCATCATCAATTCCATAAACACATTCATTATTTATTTATTTACATAATTCAACTCTACAGTGATCCTACGAAACCTAAATCCCAAAACCCCTAACAAACTCTTGCCTACTACCCCTATACCTACCCCATGAGCTAACCTTCAGGATGGCCAACCCGCTCCAGGCTGCCCACCCCCACTAGCCAAAAACCCGCCACCCAGGAAAACCTTTAGCGTTTTCCTGCCCCACCCAAAAATGGAAAGGAAGGAGCACACCACAACTGCACTTGAAGAACTTTGCTAATCAAATCCCTGAGTTCCAGAAGGTAAAAGGATATACCCAAAGCAGAGAGATGCACACCGTCCTCACAAAATAGATGATGTTCAGAGACTTTCAAATGGTAATGATCCAAACAGTATATACCCAAATGGTGACAAAACAATCGCATTGTTCGGTTGACTTTCCGTCGAGCCTTTTCCAGGGCGGAATGGTTCCTTGCCCCACGCCATTGCAAACGAGGCACAAACTCAGTCCATATCAGCATGGTGCTCACCCATGTGGTTTTGATGATTTCCAGGTCTTGCTTCATCAATTTCAATAAAGTCAAACCAGAGAGAGAAACTAAGTCATTCTCCCCCAAATGCAGTACCAGGAGATCCGGAGGTCCCCCCAAACACTGTGAAACCAAAGCGGCCAAGGCGGGAAAAAGCCCGCCCCAGCGCATGCCCCCTGTGCCATGCCAGGAGACTTCGTGTGCCATGCTGTTTAGACCAAGAGATCTCCCACAAAGCTGACTGGCAGCAGCTAAAGCTGCCCTTTTAACAAAAGAGTGCCCCAGTATCCACACCCTCCGTTTGGATCCGGTGACTGATGGCCAAGGACCTAGGAGAAAAAGAAATGTTAGACAAGCAAAATGTACTATTTTCTCACATATTTTTCACAGCATTTGGAACGCCAACGACCAATGCGGCGAATTTGGGACCAGTCCCACCCCAAACGAGCAGCCTCCGTCGCCGCACCAATTCTGAATGAATGGGTACCAAATTGAACAGGATCCTTCCCCAGACGCAACAAAACCTTGCGTAATACAGCCAACAGCTGGGATGCAACAATGGGACTACCATCGGCATGACAAAAAATGGGCCCCTGGAGAAAATGCTGGGAGGACACAAACACTTCCCATTCCCCCACCGGGCAACATGCAGAGATAGCACTCCTGCCAAGGAACACCCACTTACCCCTCCCCATCTGGTCAGTTTTGGACGCCCGCAGCCACAGCCTCACTCTGTCGCTTTCCAACACCACCTCACTGCTGGACATACCTACCCTGCCCCGCAACCCCAGCAACTCCGAAGCCCGAAATGCCCCAAAGAACAACCAGACAAAACACAAACGAAATTTGGCACACTCAAAAGCATCGTGGCAACACACCTCCAGTTCCGGCAACATCAACTGTAGCAACTCAAAAGTCACAGGCTGCCGTAGCAGCTGACCACCAGCCCGAAGCCTAGCCAAACCTTTCAACACCTTCCGAACCAACACCCCCCCAACAGGATCCCTCCCCCACCAAAGCTGCCCATAAAAAGAAACCCCAGCCAATTTGCCAGAAATGGTATTGGGCGATAGGCCCTTATCCGCCAAATGTAAGACAAACTGCAAGATGCATTGTTCATCTGACAAACCGGCCCTGATCGGCCCCTTTAACTCCTTACCAAACTGCAGAAACTCATTCCAGGCCTTCACATAACCCCGCCTTGTGGAGTCAGCCACTGAATTTTCGACCAAGTGGTGTACCCTCAATCCCCCAGGTCCCATACGTACTGCGGGATCGCTGTTGGTTCCAGGTCCGCCCCAGGAGCTAACTTGCGGAATTCGGACCACTGAAAGCGAGACAAAGAGTCAGCGATGCAATTAGAAGTACCAGGAACATGCCGTGCTTTAAAGACAATATTTAATTGCAGACACCGCAGCATGAATGCGCGCAGGAGCCGCAAAACACGCAAGTCACGAGCCTTCTGGTGATTGACAAGATGTACTACTGCCAAATTGTCCACATGGAACAAGACGGAGCGATTCTGAAACTCCTCCCCCATAGATACAAAGCAACCAGCAGCGGGAAGAGCTCCAGAAACGCTATGCTGCGACCCTGTTCTTTCCAGTGCGCCGGCCAGCCGGCCGCACACCATCGACCTTCCCAAAATATGCCGAAGCCATGAGCCCCCGACGCATCCGTGAACAACTGGACTTGCCACACCATGTCCTCATCCGCAAAAAACAAGGACACGCCATTGAACTCCTGCAGGAAGCGAAGCCAGACAGTCAAATCGGCACGCACAGCAGTGGTAATACGCACCCGATGATGGGGGAGGCGTGCGCCGGACATGGATAGACCCAGACGCCTACAGAACGTCCTGCCCGCCCGAACAACACGGCAAGCAAAATTGAGGTACCCCAAAAGCTTCTGGACGGTCCTCAAGGCGACTTTCCGCTCCCCCAGAACCAGATGTATGAAGGCAGACATTTCCTTCACTTTAGCCGCAGGCAATCTCGCCACCATGGACAAAGTGTCAATTTCAATCCCCAAGAAAGTCAGGGACGTACAAGGACCTTCTGTCTTGTCCGGCGCCAATGGAACGCCCAATTCCTCTGCCATAGCCTGAAAGATGGACAAAGCCGACTGACACTGCCCAGAGTGACCCACCCCAATGAAAAGAAAATCATCAAGGTAATGACAGACCAGGACATGTCCACTGACCATAGTGAATCGCCACTGCAGAAATGTACTGAATGTCTCAAAAAGGGAACATGACACTGAACAGCCCATGGGCAGCACCCTATCCACGTAGAAACTACCATCAAAATGCATTCCCAACAGACTGAAATCACAAGGATGGATGGGCAACAGCCGGAAAGCCGACTGAATGTCGCTCTTTGCCAGCAAAGCCCCAACACCAGCCGTGCGCACGAGCCGTAAGGCATCGTCCACTGAAGCATAATTGACCGTTGAGTCAGCTGGATCAATGAAATCATTAATGGATGCACCTTCGGGCCAGGACAGGTGATGGATAAGACGAAACTCCCCCTCCGCCTTCTTGGGCACCACACCCAGGGGTGAGACAATCAAGTCAGGCAGAGGACAAGTCAAAAAAGGACCAGCAATCCTACCCGCTGCAAGCTCGGCATCCAGCTTTTTCCGCACAACATGCGGACTCTCTTTTGCCGACTTCAAATTGTCCGACCACCTGCCCACCCTGGGTCCCTGATACCCAATCCGAAACCCAATTCTGAAACCCCAAGACAAAATCTTAGCGGCCTCAAAATCAGGATACTCCACCAGCCAGAGGTCGAGAACATCTTGCCTAATAGGAGTAGCAGCCCTTGTGAACAGACTGCTGCGGCTGTCCCCTACCCCCTGAACCCCTTCCTTGATCACCCCACCGCTGTCCAGGAAAACACTGGGTGAGCGCATGCTTCCCCCCACACTGCGAACACTCATGCTTATACCTGCAAGCTGGTCGGTTACAGGAACCCCTGTTAAAATGCCAGCATGTGCCAGAGGCGGATGATTGACCTCTGCCCCAAACCCCCGCCCCAGACTGAGCGGGGCGAGCTGCAAAGGGCCGATAATACACTGGCTGCCCGCTAGCCGTGTGGGTCGTAGCAGGCGGATTCGCCGATGCCATCCATTGCAGCCATAATTCGGAATCAACCTCACCCCACGAATGCTCAGGAAACGCGCTCATGGGCGCCCTGAATTCGTCATCATAGGACAACCAGGCAAAGCCTCCAAAGTAACTGTGAGCCTTGCGTATGACATCTGCATATTTAAACATGTCTATTGCCTTCTCTGGATGACGTTGGCAATAAACGCTGGCACAAATAAGAAAGGCCGAAGTCCATTTCTCTATTGACTTCGGAACACGAGGCCTCCGAGCCAATTCTAGTTCCTCCTCTTTTGACCCTTCTTTTGCCTGGACATCCCTATGGAGAAGCCGAAAAACATCCACAAATGCCCCAGACCATATCAGATTCTTTGTTTTCTCAGACAAATGGGACCCCAAAGGCATTCCCACCCCAGAATAAGGCAACTTTTTCGGTAGGATACTATCCTCCGTGACCCGTGTGGCAGCCACCCCGCCAGCCCCTGCTGTAGAAACTTCATTTGCAACTTGCACAGTAGAAACATTCGAAATTACAGGCCGCTCAAGCCTCGGTGCCAGAGCGACTCGCTCAACCACAACCCCATCACCCGTACCAATAGATCTTGTACTCTTAACAGGGAGACTCTCCCTAGGTTGCCACACAGACCACCACCCAGTCTTACCTCTCGGCAACTGCTCCGGCTGTTGTGGGACAGCCCCACGATCCCTCTGTGAAGGTCCCGACCTCACTGCCCCTCGTACAGCTGCATGGTCCGCACGAGACTCCTGCAAAACACGAGAAACAGTGGGTTGCCCCAACCCACCCCCTTGGGCCCGTGCTGCCAAAAGCCCAACATCTTTGTCTCTCAATTCCCCTTCTTCCAACTCATCATCATGAAAACTCCCACAGAAAGCTTCATCAGAAAATGCAACTTGATCACTGCCACTGGGCATAGCCCCATCCCCAATACCCCCATCATAAAACTGCCAGTCAATGTTCTGAAAGCTGTGTGCACTGAAAGCTGTAGAAGAGCTATCCGCTCCAGACAGCCCCCCTGTAAGCCCACCACTGGAAACAGCCGTGTGGACAGTTCCCGGGCCCGTAGAAACAGCCAACAGCCGCCCAGCCGAAGGCGCAGATTGAAAACTGCAGCCGCTCGAGCCAGACAAGGAAGAGGTCCCAAAAACATTGTCCCCTAAAGCGGAACCGCAATCACCCACCGACGCCAGACCATGGACACCCCCCGACCCAGTCTCAGGACCACCCAGAAGGCCACCTGGTCGACCCCTAGGGACCGGGAACAGGGCCTGACCAGTAGCCGGGGGCGCCCCCTGTGCAACAAACCCTTACCACCCGGGGCCGAGGACGTGGGGGGGGGAGGCCGGGGGCCAGGGGCACCGGTGGCAGCAGCCTTGGTGGCCGAGGGGGGCAGCATGGTATGTGCAGCGCCCACCGAAACAACAACAGGAGCGGGGGACGGGGCCTCAGGGGGGGGGCATGCCGGCAGCGCGGCAGGGGGATGCCTGGCATCAGCCTCAGCCGGAGGAGGGGGGCCAAAAGTGTGGGGTGGAGCAGTAACAGGCCCCGGCGTGGCGGGGGAGAGCAGAAAACATTGCCCATTCAGCCACAAGTATGGGGAGACCCCATCCGTCAAAGGCGGCACCGTGGGGAAAGCGTCGAAAGGCACCGCAGCAGGGGGAGGGACTTGCAAGTGCCCATGCGAATCCAAGCTTCGCCCACGCTTGGGTTTGGGGCCCGCCTGCGGCTTCCCCGACTTCCCTGGTGCCATCCCGCCTGAGCGCGGAGCCTGCCGGCCCACGGAACACCCCCGCCTCCCCCCCGGGCGCCCCACGTGAACCAGCATTGAAAAACGGTAAATCACATACCTGCTGGAGGGCGCCCGGGTCACACGGCGGGGGTTCCGCATCTACGGCGGGCAAAACAAGCCCAGGCCCGTCTGCCGGCATGGCCGCCTCGCCGTCTTCCTCTTCCTCCAGGCCCGGCGATAAACACGCCTCCACTGCCCTGGAGACGCCCTCCGAAGCCTTGCGAGGGGGGCGGGCCATGCCGACCCACGCTTCCGCCGGGACACCCGGCCGTAGCAGGTCCTCACGCCCAGCCTCACAAAGGATTTGCACAGCCCTCCGGACCTCCGCCGCTTCCTCCATGACCAAGGACAAAAGGTAAACACGAGCGCCGCAAAACAAACCTCCCTTCTAGCCTCCCGCTACGCAGTTCCCAACCGCCAGCCTGTCTCCCTTATATCTCCTCCTCTAATCAGTCCCCACCTGCTTTCTGATTCTCGCGCGAACCTACCCAGGCAGAGACCGGCTCGCGCCTGGCTCTGCCTGGGTCCCCCCTGGCTGATAGCTTTTGACATGGAAGTGGTACAGCGGCAAGACAGCGACCATAACACCTGGACCGCGCTCTTCGTCTATAGGAGCTTAATTCCTCCTCTAGTGCCAACGAACCATTTGATAGGAGGCAAGTCCTCTCAAGGTAGCGTACTGCTGCTGTAGCGCTTCACGCGTTTTTGCTGATATTGCATTTAAAAAAAAACCTTTTTTACTATCTGATTTGCTCTTAGGTTATTATTCCCTGGTTTTAAATCCTCCCTTACTTGCACTATAATCGGTACTTCACCGCCGCTTGAGCGGGTCCGGTTCTTGGGGTGGGTATCCATTTGTGCCGCCATCATGGAGTGGGGTGAGTGTTTGTGTAGGCGCCACTATCTGCGTGCGCTTTAGTGCGCAGGAGCCAGCGAGGGACACCTATTTAAGGCGAGTCCCATTGTAGCCTCGCTCTGACAAGGTAGCGTACTGCTGCTGTAGCGCTTCGCGCGTTTTTGCTGATATTGCATTTTAAAAAAAAACTTTTTTACTATCTGATTTGCTCTTAGGTTATTATTCCCTGGTTTTAAATCCTCCCTTACTTGCACTATAATCGGTACTTCACCGCCGCTTGAGCGGGTCCGGTTCTTGGGGTGGGTATCCATTTGTGCTGCCATCTTGGAGTGGTGTGAGTGTTTGTGTAGGCGCCACTATCTGCGTGCGCTTTAGTGCGCAGGAGCCAGCGAGGGACACCTATTTAAAGCTCCTCCCCTAGCGCAGCGGGATCGCACAGCCGGAGTCGTGCCAGAGTCCTGCCCGTCTGCGCCCGTCCGCGCCAGGACGCGTAGGACGGGGCAGGACCCTGGCCCCCACCGCTGGATGTCACGGGGTACATAATGCTGTGTTACTCAAGCGACACTCTACTGGCCATCGGGCAACGAAACAGGAAATGTGATGCTCCGCGGGTTGGGCCGCTGTGTGGCCCTTACTCATGTGTTTGCGGTATGTTGGATCTCTCCGCCCCTTCTACATGTGTGAGCAACGATTCTGTTGCTGCTGTAAACAGCTCCCGCCCATCTTTCAGCATATGGAACCTGAATGTCAGGTCGATGGTCAAACATCACCAAGATATCTTCGACCTGATAGGTAAGGAGTCGCCGGATGTCTTCTGCCTGACGGAGACCTGGCTACAGGACACCGACACGGCCGTTATTAACTTGGCCTTCCCGCCCGAGTACTTGGAGGGGGAATAGCGCTTGCGGTTAAGTCCTGCTACCGTGCGTCTGGCAAGGGCAAAAAATCACTGGCTGTGAAAGCGCGCTGTTTAAGATTGCTATTACGCCCAACTTTGCTTTCTCTGGCCTTTTGATTTATCGCCCCCCTGGTAGTGACGTGGCTTTCAGGGAGGCCCCCCCAGATGCTATCAGCACGTTGGCAGCAGGTTGCTCTAATTTTTCCATTCTTGGCGACTTAAACCTCCACTATGACAATATGTCTATTCCTGCGGTACACAGCTCTGTTGCTGATCTTGAGGCTCTTCAGCTTGTTCAGTTGGTGTTGCAGCCCACCCATGTAGGCGGTCACACCATAGACCCTTTCTTCACCAATCTAGCAGAAGCCAGTATTTCCATTCCATCTCCGCTGGCCTGGCTGACCACTATCTGGTGTGTATCCAGTGTCCTCTGTGTGAGCCGCAACACAAACCCACGGTGCGCTCTATTCCTAGACGGCGTTGGAATAAATTGAAACTTGATGATTTTTTCCATCTTTTGTCTACTGACCCGCTAGGTTCAGTTGAGACCGTGGATGTGGGCTACGATCGCTTTTGTGAGTGGGTCTCTAGGGCCCTTGACTCCCTCATTCCGATAGTCTCGTGTAAATGTGGGTCAAGGGACCCGAGTCCTTGGTACGATGACTCGCTGCGGGTGCTTAAAAGCACCTGTAGGCGTGCTGAGCGGGAATGGCGCAAAACTTATAACAGCGATAAAAAAGTTTTGTATTTGGCCACTGTAAAACTTTACCATCGAGCAGTTTGCAGAACCCGCGCGGCTTATTACACCTTGCAATTTCGTACCAGCACTAACCCCTCCAAAACTATCTTTAAGGCCCTGAAAGATCTTATTGCCAAAAAGGTGGTTGCGACTCATCAGGGTTCCATCTCACACTGTGAAACCTTGGCGGCTTTCTTTTTGGAAAAGGTTCACGCCATCTATAGAGCCTTTCCTTCGGTTGTACCCTCTGTCGGTAGACCTCTTAAGCCCCTAACTCTGGATGTTTTACATTCTTTCCCGAGTTTAAGCCCGGAAAGCTTCAGTAAACTGGCCCAGCAGGTTAAGTCAGGGTCCCCGGCTGATCCTATACGGCCAGCTCTGTTTAGAGACCTAACATCTCACGGTCTCTCGCCGGTTTGCTCTTTGATCAACACCTCATTAGCATCCGGCGTGGTTCCAGTGAAGTGGAAACAGGCAGTGGTTACGCCCATTCTTAAGAAACCTACTTTGGACGTCGGTAAGCCCGAGAACTACCGCCCAATTTCACTTCTCCCGTGGCCTGCCAAAGTTGCGGAGGCGCATGTCAACTCTGTCCTCTCGGACCATCTTCTTCAGGCCAACATCTTAGACAGCACGCAGAATGGATTCCGGCCAGGGCATAGCACGGAGACAGCTCTACTGTATATGGTGGAGCATTTGCGCTCCGTGCTTGATGCGGGTCAAACGGCGGCGCTGGTGCTATTAGATCTGAGCGCCGATCCCACCCTATCCTTCTGCTTCGTCTGGAGGAAGCTGGTGTTACTGGCCTTGCTCTCCAGTGGTTCCGTTCTTTTCTTGCCAACCGTTCCTTTTGCTTGGCCGTCCTGCCTTATCAGTCCAAACTCCATCCACTGGATCTGGGGGTCCCCCAGGGCTCCTCGCTGAGTCCCACTTTATTCAATCTTTACGTGAGACCGCTGGCTGAGGTTGTCAGGCATTGGGGTATGACCATGGTGTCATATGCCGATGACACCCAGTTAGTGGTTACGATCAGCGGGGATGCGGATGTGGATGCCCCTAGATTCCAGAATGGACTTCGGGCGGTCGCCAGCTGGATGACTTCCAACTGTCTCCAGCTGAACGCAAGCAAGATGGAGATTATGATCTTTGGCAAGCAAACAGAACTCTGGGGAGACAGGTGGTGGCCGTCGGATTTGGGTCCTACGCCAACCCCGGTCGCTGAGTTAAAAAACCTTGGGGTTTGGCTCGATCCAACTCTCACCTTTGTTTGTCATACTAAGCGCACGGCGGCCTGCTGCTTTGGCATTTTACGTGGACTACGGCCTGTACTAAAAAATTTTGATGCCACCACCAGGCAACTTGTGATTCAGGCAACTGTGATTTCTCGGCTTGACTACGCCAGCTCCCTTTTAGTGGGATTAAATCAGTCGGATATCACCCGCCTGCAGCGTGTACAGAACGCTGCGGCGAGAGCTGTTGTAGGCCTACCCAGATTCTGCTCCACTTCTAACATCTTGCGCACGCTGCATTGGTTACCGATTGCGCAAAGGATTCAGTTCAAGGTTCTTTGTGTAGCTTACAAGATTCTCAAGGGATCCCCTGCTTTGATCCTTGTCAACCTTCTGTCCCGCTATGTTCCGGTCCGTGCTTTAAGATCTTCGGACCTAGAACTTGCGGTTGTCCCCCGTTTCAAGCGTTGCAGGGCTGGCGGCCGCTCTTTTCAAGTTCGCGCCGCAGTGTTGTGGAATTCCCTCCCCCTTGTGATTCGTGCCCTTGGGGATTTCCTCTCTTTTAGTCGAGCTGTAAAAACTTTCTTGTTTCCTTAAATTCTCTTTTCTGCTTTGCTATGTCCAGTTATGTTGTGTTGCTACCTTGTCGGGCGCCAGGACGCTCCTTCGCTGGAGCATCTGTGCGCGTAATAAATGAGTCTAACATAACATAACATAACATAACATAACATAACAAGTAATCATCGAAGTCTGAGGTAGAGTATTATTGACTCAACCAGGTCCATCCAAAAGCAGATTTATGATGCTCTTGCCATAGCCCTGTTTTGATTTGTTCTGCATTCCGTCGATCAATTGTGTGTCTTTTGCTTTCTCGTCCTAAGTGTGCCAGGTATGCTCTGACGTAAGTCCTGGGCTCACTGTGGCACTGGAATCAAGCCATCCTGGCTGAAGAGGGGCGAAACCCCAAAACTGGTCCTAGGATGCTTGTTTCCGGTCCAGAGAGGACCTGGCTTGGCAGTTCAGGCTGGACTGTTCCCATGAGGCACAGGGTCAAGACTGATTTGCCTATGGCCAGCTCTAAACTGGAGTGCCATGGTGAGCAAAAGAATGATGGATCTAACACAGATCTATTCACTGGGGGTGAATGTTTTGATTTGTTCTGCATTCCGTCTATCAATTGTGTGTCTTTCGCTTTCTCATCCTAAGTATGCCAGGTATGCCCAGACTTGGGTCCTGGCCTCACTGTGCCACTGGAATCAAGCCATCCTGGCTGAAGAGGGGTAAACCCCGAAACTAGTCCTAGGATGCTTGTTTCCAGTCCAGGGAGGACCTGGCTTGACAGTTCGGGCTGGACTGTTCCCATGAGGCACCGAGTCAAGACTGATTTGCATATGGCCAGCTCTAAACTGGGGTGGCATGGTGAGCAAAAGAATTATGGATTTAACCCAGATCTCTTGACTGGGGGTGAATGTTTTGATTTGTTCTGCATTCAGTACATCAATTGTGTGTCTTTTGCTTTATATCCCTGGGAGCAGTCCTTTTGTTGGGGGGGGGGGGGGGGGGGGGGTGTCTTGACAGCTGCTACATGGGGTGAACTTGATATAATCCACACTTCTATGTTTCGCACATTTAAAAACCTTTTTATGGTGGAATCTAGGTCCCTCCCTAGAAAGGCTAAAGTGGCTCCATGCTACACCAAAACATGTAGGGCTGCCCGCAAAACACTTTCAGATGCCATTAGGAGTGGCAGAAGGGATTCAGTTAAAGAAGCATGGGCCACTTATAAAGCCTCGCTAAGCAGGGCTAAATGCGAGTATGGGGTAGAGAAATGGGAAGTCCTGCTGAATGCAGTGAAATTGAAATATCATCGGCTGTTCTGGCATACTGTAGCCCACAGGACTCCAGACTTACCTGCTCCTCTGAACTCTAACATCTCAGCAGCAGCTGGGGCTGTATGATGGGGGGACGTCATCGAAAGGGCAAGGACACGTTCTGGTAGCACTGACGCCCCCCCTGCTATGATAGTGGAGTTCCACAACGTGGAGAACAAGTCTGAACCAATTGTATGCAAATTTCCCCAATTGCTGTAAGGGAGGTTACTAAATACTAAAGCCATAGTCTCACTTCAGGAAAAGTGCTAGGGTTAGACAAGTTGCCTGGTTACCTATTCAAGGCAGACTGGCAATTTAGGGCCCATACTTTGCCAAGTATTTTAATTGTATTCTGGAAGTCTCCCCCCCCCCACTAACCTGGGCAGGGGACGAGATTGTACCAATTTACAAGAAAGGCTCTCAGTCTCTGCCATCTAATTATCGGCCAATCAGCCTTGTTGAAAATAATCAAATGCTTTTCTATTGTATTCTGTTGGACAGGCTGTGTGAGTGGATTGAGGGATTAGACCTCATAAGCCCCCTACAAGCAGGGTGTAGACCAGGGACCTGTACCATCGACCAAGTATTTTGACTACAGCTTATATACTGGAAGTGTGTCATTTTGGGAGGTGGTTGGCCCTATGTAGTCTTTATTGACCGCTATACTGCCTTTGACCTTGTCCCAAAGGAGGCTCTGTGGAAGATCTTAATCAAACAGGGCACCCCAAGTTATCTAGTGGATGTCATCAGGAGAATACACTAAAAGAATTGTGCGCAGGTGAGATACAGTAAACATGCGGAGTTGACAACATCAATACCAGTCACGAGTGGGGTAAGACAGGGCTGTGTCCTTGCCCCAACCCTGTTCCTATTATATATTAACGATTTGGTAGCCCAGTTAGTGAGATTTGGTAGCCCAGTTAGAGAAATTACATCATGACACCCGAGCCTGGCAGATTTGAAGATCTCAGTCCTCCTGTTTGCAGACGACACAATACTAGTATCGAAATCCCCTATTGGTATTCAAAATCTTTTGGAACAGTTTTGTGTCTTCTGCAAGCAGAGAGAGCTTGAAATCAACCTACAAAAAAACAAGTACACGTTCTTTCACTCCAGCCATACGACCCTCCCAAATCCGTCTTTGCACGGTACTCTCACTGAGAGTGTCCACAGCTTTGAGTATTTGGGTTTCACTCTGATGGAAAATTGTGGCTGATCTGCCCAAATCCACAAGAGCTAATTGAAGCTCAAATATTTTGCTGGGGGCATTTTGAGAGGTCTTAAGGGCTCCAGTTTTCGACCTGTATCCCCTGCCATCCAAATTCTTAACTTGCAAGCATTGGGTGGGTCTCTGTATGGGGGAAAACTGTGAGGACATGAGAAGATCACTGTACTAGAGGTGGACGAGAACCAATGTATACGATCCTTGACGAACCTCCCTACCGTACCCCACTCCTGCCATTACGGCTGGATCTAGGCCAAACATCCCTCACCCATAAAGCAGCCCTTAGACCTTTGTTGTACTGGAGATGGCTATGAGCCTCACTGGACCTGGTTATATATCAGGCAGGATTGGAGGAGCTTCTTCAGCAGCCTGTGGTCTAACCGGGAGGTATATATGTATATATGTATGTCAAAGGCTGCACTCAAGGAGATGTACTAGAGGGATAAAGCTGGAGATTTGAGTAGGATTAGGAGTTTGGACACTTTGACACTGCTTTCTTGGAATTCAAAGATAACTTCCATATGGAAGACTACATGGACTCCATTGAACCCCCATTGTCAAAAACCCTTACATCAAATTTTGCTTCAGGACTTTACCACTGCACACTTTCACTGCTAACTGGATGCTTCATGGCAGCAAACTAATGACCTGTTAGATTTGTCTCCGGCAAAAAAATGATTTAATCATATATTATTTTTCTACCAGCGTAACTCAAACAACAGAAATAAGTGGATGCTCCCACTCAGTCAGAGTAGAGGATTAGGCTAGTCTCCAGAATTTTTAAATCCACCATAACACACTTGATTGTGTTTGCTCTGAGCCACTATTTAATGGGAGTATGGAGAAATAGCGTTGGGCTCTGAGAACTGAACTCCATAGTCTATTGTTGTTGGTAACGTGTTCCATATAATGTTTTAGCTCTACCCTCTAATTTATTAATCTTCCCTAATGAGGTGTTACTAGAACACAGAACTACAAGCCAATGGCTCCACCCACACTGTCAAATTCCGTGACTAGTAGTGTTTTTTTGATCACGTTGTTATATAAGAATTGTTTATTAATGATTTTTATTATGGGTTTAAGTATTTTTTTCGATTATCTTGTTTTAAAGTTCTTATGTGAAGTGTATCTATGTGTACTTTTATGGCAGCATTTGCCGAATAAAGAATATGCTGATGATGATTAGACTGATTAAACACTATTTTTTGATAATGCATGGTCATCATTTGCAAATACAGGCTTAATTACTGCTCCCATCCATGAAGATAACATTTTTCCAGCTGTTGTACACCATTCATAACATGGTGTAAACATTATAGCCCACCACCCAATGTTTGATTTTATTACGACTGCTGGTAAGTTAGCCGGCTCTACTGCTCTTGTTAAATTTTATAAACTAATTGTTTTACTAGCTTTTACTAGCTCAAAGGTAAAGAGATCAATCATCTGGGTGTAAAATTGATATGCTAGGAAAGAGGTTGAGTATGCCCTTAGAGGTCTCTTAAACATGTTGTCCACGACTCAATGGATCCTACAGGTTAGAGTCTGCTGTCTATTCAAACTACAAAGGGCCAACTTCTAGAACCCTCTAGCTTCATAAGATTCAATGGCTGTGGACATTTGGCTCCAACATTTACTGAAATGTTCTTCCTTTTTAGATTTTAAGCTATTTCTACACTTGCTCCATGCCAATTATAATTTACCCTTGTCTCTAGATAAGTTAATTTTCTTAAATGCAGGTACATTTTCCTTAGATTATTCTTGTAGAGTGCTATTGTGCCCTGAAAATAATGGGTCATAATTGTAAGTCCCTGTTTCAGCAAACAATTTATTATAGCACCTCAGTTATACATCACCAACATAATCTTTCTAGGGAGTCCCTCCAACTAACAGTATATATAAATTTCAGTCACACACGATGTAATGAGGTTCCATATCACCTGGACAACGTTCCATGGATAAAAGGAAGGAAAATACTAAGGGGTTACAAAAATAAAGAACAGTCCACAACTCATTCCCCTCCCAGTGATAATGAGGAAAACCAATAAGAGAAAGGAAAAAGAGATGAGAACATTGCCCATAAAAGGGGAAAATAGATAAATAACCAATATAGAACACACAAAAATCAACAATATATAAAGCACCTCCAAATAGTTCAAATAGCACCCACATGTGAACTCAGATTACCATAAGGTTTTTCCACCAGGTAGCTTTCTTCCTCAACTGAGAACTCACATGAGCAAGTTCAGAATAGGGCTTGGTACCCAAGCGGATACAACAATACCCACCCCAGCACACAGTGTACTTTGGGCACCCATTCCCACACTTCACACATCCAGACAAACTTCATGTATTGCCTGTGTCCACTACATCCCTTTTCACTTCTACACTGGAGAACTGTACATTTAATGAGATCTGTCCTTCTTTTCCCATGTAGGCTTCTTGCACCAGACCAAATCATGAACTCTCCATGTTTTACACAGAGTAGATTTCTTCCTGCTGTAACAGTACTTATATTTCTGGTTATACATAGCAGATCTGTACCTCCCTGTCCTCTTGTTGCCTAGGCTACTCTCATGCAGGAGGGAGTCAGGAACAGGCTACTCTGCCATTTACACATTTAAACAGTGATTTCATGGTCACCCTATTAAAAGTAGTGCAAAGGGCCAAACAAATTTAACAAAGAATTCTTTTGTGGGGGGACTTTCAGATCAATCCCTTGCCTTCACAAACCAATCCATTCATTCAGCAAGACAACTGGCTTGGGTTGCATACAGGGTTCTCTTGTAGGCAGTGACCACATTCTTCAAGAAGCCCCCAAGAAGGCACAAATTGGAAAGAATAATCTGTAATCAGATAGTTGGACACCCTTTTGCAAGCAAATTCATCCTTCAAAAATTCCAGAGTCACTTTTGCTTGAGGTATTCTCTATTTGTCGATGTGAAATGATGGTGGGGTGCGTGTGTCAAGAGTAGAGATGAGAGTTTGTGTAGATTAAAAATAGCTGTCAGAATCCCACACAATAATTTTATTGTGTGGGATTCCGTCTGAATTCTCACACATGGAAACACACATTTCTAGGCATTTTCTTGGCCTAGAGGGGTCCCTCACAGATCCCTATTTTGCACCTGTAGGGGCAGCGTACCTCTACTCTGAACCCTTCTATTACTTTTTTGATACATTTTCACCTATATTGACCATTCTCTGAGTTATAAAATGTCAGTTGCAACTTTCTACTCAGATTGCGGCCACCAAGTCACTGCATTGCTGTTGGTGTGTGGATTTGAGAAGTACTTCTATGGATTCACACCTCTAGATATATAAATTTGTTTTTCCTTTAATATCTGAAAAATTACTGAACAGATTTACACCAAACCACATAAAGCACTTGTTAGACATGGCACCATTGGCGTGGGTCTCCCTTCCATTTTTGGCGTTTGTCTCCTCTGTGTTTGCTGGTGTTAGATGCTCTGGGCGCTGTGCCACTGCCATTCAGTGCCACAGTGCGAATGCTCCTTATTGTAAATTGACTGTATGAATTGGTATTCCCATAATTGGCTCATTTGGTTTGCCTGTTAGTTTCTAGTATAGTGCACCGTGTGTGCCCAGGGCTGGTAGACCGAATACGGATGGTGGGCCTACAGCGCTGATTGCGCCACCCACAGAAGCAGCTTGTAAAGTGTATCCCAGACCTGCCATTGCAGAGTCTGTGTGCAGTCCAGAACTGCTGTGCTGACCGTGAAGTAAACCCTCTTCCCAGTCCCTAAACCTTCCCTTGGCATCATGTAAGTCACCTATGAAAGAATGCATTGTATGTGAAAGGTAGGACATGCCTTGGTCTGTGTAGCATGTCCTGATGGTGAATTACACTCCATTTTGTTTTTCACTACTGCAAGGCTATCTGTTCCCTTAGGCCAGGGTGGGCAGTTTGATTATTACATTCTATAATCCTAATTGACCCAGGGAACATGATAGGAACGTCGAACCTAGTATGCCTGAGCTCAGAATATTAAAGTGCATCTTTTAGTGAAGATTATTTTTATATTCTGTGTTTGAAAATACCACTTTTAGAAAGTAGATATTTTCTTGACTAAGCATTCCAGTGTGCTCTGTTGTTATGTGTATTGGCTGTCAGGTTTTGGAGGGACAGGGCAGGCTGAGCCCGACCTGGATGGAATAGAGAGATCTGCAGTTGGAGTATGGGGAGGGGTGACCCTTTGATCTGAGCAGGGCTGTGCCTGGCAAGGTGAATGATGACTCCACCTCCCACTGTACGTCTGATGGCAGACCCCCTCTTCCTGAAAGTCAGGATGCAGCCTTTGAAACAAAGTGCTCCAAGACGACACCAAACTGGTTCTGGCTGGGTTCAAGGGTTTTGTGACTTTTGAGAAGAAAGACTTTTTGAGGTAAAAGTATCTGTGCAAAAATCCCTACAGAGTGTGTTACTTCTGGATGTCAAGACGAACCTCCGTCCGTGTAACTAGAGGGAAAGGACTTTGAAACTTTCATGCATCTTGCAGAAGCAACTACCCAAGGGCCTGATTTGAGCTTGCCTCCTGCTGAAGTCTCAGGGACATTAGACTTCACCCATCAGCCGTCTGGATTCCTATTTGAGGGGAATTCTACTCACAGGTGAGGCCTCTGTTGAGAATTCCAGAGCCTCTGGTTCTACTGCAGAGAACGCAGGCTGAAAGTCATCGTATCGCTAGCGTGGGCTGTCGCAGCTGAGGAGCTGTTACCGCTGAATGCCCGAATTTGCCTGTGTTACAAAAATCATCGCTATCGCTATTATGGGCCACCGCAGCTCAGGAGCTGTGCAGCTGAGTGCCCGCATTTTCCGTACTATGAAAATCATCGCTATCGCGATTGTGGGCACAACGGCCGAGGAGCTGTGCCACTCAGTGCCCGCACTAGTCACCACTTCAAGGATCTTGTTATCACGTGTGTGTGCCCCTGGGTGCCCGCCTTTAAACCCCGTCCCAGGATTATCGTAAGTGCACGCCGCGGACCGCTACAGCCGTCATCATCGCGGCTTCCTTGTGAGGTTGCTTGCCGTGCCCCTTTAAATCTCAGGTACATTGTGCATCACCGGGTCGCGTGGACCCCGGCCTCAAACTAAGCCCGTTCCACACCCTTTTCGAGTGCCTTTATTGCTTTTGAAGTGAATCTGTAATTATGTGCATTATTGCTCCTTGAGTGCTTTTAGCCTCGTGTTCAGTCTATATAAAGATAACTATTTTTCTATAACTACTTGTGGTGACCTTTTGTAGTGTTTCTCCTGCGTTATTGTGTATGGTCATAAATGCTTTACACACTGTCTCTAAGATAGGCCTGTCTGCTCGTGCTACGTTACCACAGGGTTCAGCAGGGGTTATCAAAGGGTGTAGCCCCCTTACTCTGACATAGGAAGAAGGATCCCTATTTGGACCTCTGCGCCAGCCGCTGCCAACTAGAGATCCCCATTTCTAACAGCACTCTTTCTGGACCTAGTTCTAGCTTTATGCCAACTTTGGTCTAATTCTGTGGAGCGGATCCGGCTGTAGCCATGTTTAAAATCCCTATGGGAAATTATATTGGAAAACGCATTTTGGAACCCACTCCTTTTTCTCGGCACCTCCTTGATGAATCACCCAGAAACATTCCAGACAGCAGCAGAAATCCAATGCATACTAGTTTTGAATAGTTCCTCAAGATTTGTCAAGCAGCGCCAAATTTAATGGCAAATCAAAAAACGTTTTTCCTATGGAAACTAGATCCTAACTATAAATACCTACACACACACACATACACACATTTTGTAATTTAAATTTTGGCTATTTTCCAAAAGCTCCGTGTGCTCATTCTTGCTTTGGCCTGTATATCTTATAAACTGTTGGCATCTCATTTGAAATTATCCTGAATTTGATGACAGTTTTATTATCCGCCACTTCCACATGCATTAAAAATGAGAACAAAATTACAAATGTTCAGCTTTGTGGATCTGTCTTTTTGTGGGTGTTTATGCGCCAGTGTTATATGTTTTATACTGCAAAAAGACAGACCCCAAGTTGTCGTGCCTGGTAACCACACCCCTGCGGAGGTCATGCTCACCTGGCAAACCAGAATTTCTCTGGCATATTTTATGAGCTTTCTTTTAAAGAGGCCTGTAAGAATTGGATTAATAGTCCATTCACAAAGAAATTGTGTTGGAAGATGCACTATTTTACACCAATTTAAAAAATATTATTGGGGGTGTCCCCCAGAAGACCATTATGAAATAACGAGCTCACTCGCTACACTAGCTTGCTAGCAGTCAAAAGTTAAGTGACTACTCTTACACTCACCACTTTCAAATCCCACCAGCCACCACTATGACATACTGTTAGTCTGAACAGACAAACTTCAAAAGGAAGCTGATTTTAATTTTTCTCTAGCCCAGTGGACAATAATCTTCAAAGCCAGATGTCCTTGTTTGGAGAGGTGGGGGATTCATCACTTTCCAGCTGCAATTTCGGGGCATGAAAGTCTGCATTAGATAATAATAGATTCTGCTTGTCATCTGGACAGAGAAGCCATAAAGAAGGCAACAGAAAGCTTACTGGCTTTCTCCTTTGGCAACAAATCCTTACACTGCATCTGATCTAAGGGCCTGGTTTAGCGTTTGCCAGGCTGACAGATTTCCATCTGAGCATATTTAGGACTTGGCCTGACAGATCCCCATCTGTCATGACAGAGAATGGTTCGCAGGCTGAACCTCAGTCTTCTGACATCAGTTTCCTCATCCACAGTCGACAGCTGAAACTCCATGAGCATTGATATGGCGGACATCTGTCTGCTCCATAGAGAGGTATCTGCTGTCAGAAAGGGGCAGAGGGACCCTCATAACGTAAGATATCAGAGGTGAAAGGGGTTTACGATGGCAGATGCATCCATCAACATTGACACATAAGTCCTTCAAACAACATCTGCTCAAAATCAACCCCTGCCACTCCACCGACAAAATGCACTGCTCAAACGACACCAACCATTTACCACTCACAATACACAGCACCAGCAGCAGCCCTACATCATTTTTTTCACAATATCTGGAAGAAGATTTCCTGAAAATGAGTTAACTGTTATGGTGGATGGGATAATAAGGGCTTAGCCACAGTTGTTTGGAACCCTGGTTCAGACAACAGCCATTAGCCAGAGAAGGGAAATGTGGGCTTGAATAGTGGATGGAGCCAGTGAAAGCTGTCTCCAACACCAGACGCTCACAGGAGGACTTCTGCGAGCGGTGGAATGACCAACGGGGGAAATTCAGTTTCCTCGTTTCTAGGGCCCACCAAGATGCCCTAGTAACTGGCGATGGATCTCCCAGACCTCTCAACTCATGCACGGGGAGGAGAACGCATTGTCCACTCTCCACACTGAAGACATTGTGGAAATTCCAGTGGAGACTGGTAAAGTACAAGCACAGGCTATTTATCACTAAGCAAATTCACCCTCTCAGCAATCTGCCCCCTATTCACTAACCCAAGTCTCTCCACTATTGGCACAAGCATGCTAAATTATGTTTGTCATAGCTCACTACAACCCCTACCCAATCACAATCTTCCATTTCTTCAATCTAATAAACTATTTTTCCTAACACAACTTATATTAGAAACCCATTCAGCAGGTGCAACACCACATTTCGATCACACTCTCCCTTATAAACACCTACATCTAACAATTTACTAGTAGCAATGTAAGCTCTACCCACTATGATCTCAATCGCACACCATACACTGTCTTGTTTTATATCCTACTATATAAAACAAGTGATTTGTGGTAGAAGAAATTAGAAAAGAGGAATCACAGTGTTCCAGTTCTGGTTTTGGTAATTGCATGTCACTGCACTGTAGAAAATCATTTTCATTCATTTTCAGCATATGGTTCAAATACAAGTATTTTTAATTAAAACAAAAAGTTGCTGAATGGCAAAGTGGAGTCATAGCAAAGTTTTCTCATTTTGTATGATAAGTAACACTCTACTTTTAAACACATCACATATATAACATTAGAACATTGGAATGTTGGGAGCTCCATTGAAAACAATTGAGTGCTCCGAGCTTATAAGGGCTGGTATAAGCCTGGAGCTCCAACATTCCAATGTTTCTTTACTAACAGCTATGACTGTGAACAAAGGCTTCAGGGAGCCTGAGGGGATTCCCATAAGGCTTTGTTTTTTTTTTTAGACGATTGTGCCCTCTAGTGGCAGAATGTTCTAATAGCCTTAAAGCCCTTCGTCGCTGGGCTATACCGGCTATTAAAGTCCCTCTCCCTTGTTAAAGACCCGAGCCGAACACTGGAGAGGGCCTTTAATAGCCGGTATAGCCCTCTACTGCGGGCTATAAGGCTATAATGATTCACTCGTTCTTATACATTTCTGGGGCAGCTCATTTGGATTAAAACATACACGCACACATGGCTTCCTCTACATAGAAGTTGAACTTGAGTGCTGTATTTATTAGTCTCTCAAAAGAACTGCAAAGTGTTGCCCGCTGACCAGAGACTTTTAGCAGTTTTACTCATCTCTCACTTTCTTTTAGAAAATACATTTACAGGTTATATGTAATAAAACAGTGCATTAAAAATGGCTTTCAAAAGTTTAACTTACTTTCTGTTTTGTTGTTGATTGCACTGTTCTTCATCCAGCACTGCCAGGTAGAGGCCCGAGTGTTGGAGTGGAAAAGGCGTGTTGCTTGAGAAGGTTTTGGGGTTGCTGAGGGCAAGGTTGGATTATATTTGGTCTTTGTCTTCCAGCGTAGATTTGGAGGATGAACCACCATGCTTCCGTCAAAGGAAATTATACTTCAAATATGGCAGAGAGAGAAGTGTCTTTCGGGTACAAGTTTCACATGCAGTCGGGCACCTGGAGCAAAGGTACCTTCCGTTAATTATGCAGGGTGCAATTCCAGCAATATAACCGAATACAACCCTAAATAAGGAGGGGCTTGACAACTGTAACCTAGCCACTGGCTCAAGGACTTCAGACACAAGTGCCAACTGAGGCTCTGATTTAGAAAACATGGTGGCTCCCCACTGTAAATGAGGTGAATGAGGGATTGAAACACTGGCGTAACGAAAATTGAGGGGGCATCCCTGCACTGTATGAAGAGGGACCCCCTCCAGGCTCAATCAGGAGCTCTCTGGCCAGAGTGCAGTGCTGAGGGGGCCCGAGGGAGCTTGGGCCCCACCCCCACACTGCGGGGGCTGCGGGGGCCTGTGTTACCCCCTGGATTGAAATCAGACTCTTTGAGGCCTATTGTTCACAGCAACTGCTGTGAACAAACATTGGAAGGTCAGAGCTCTGGGCTTCTACCAGCCATTATAGGCCCGGAGCACTCCATTGTTTTCAATGGAGCTCCATCTTAAATGAGGCTATTGTCTTAAAGATGCAAAAGCTGACTAAAATGAAATGGTTCCATCAACAAGAGAGTAAGGGTTATAAGAAAAACACTCTCATGCCCCTATGAATCCATAACTCAAACAACAGGAGAGTGTTAGTATCCACAACAGACAAACTCTACTAGCCAAAATTAATTCTGAATACCACTAAGTTAATAGACAAGGCTGTTATTGTCAGTTGGAGAAGATAGAGTGCACGTGTTCAAAGAACTAGCTAAAAGGACCCTCAGGCCCCAGTGGAACACTGGTAGCCAGTTGTCTTCATTGGGTCCCTTTTGTCGCTAGGGAAGTGAAAGTGAATCTAAAAAGAGTGTGCACTACTCCTCAAAATTATTTAATAAGAGGGTAGCTCTAACTCTATTAAAAACAGTGATCGAAAAACATAGTTGTTTTTTCTGGACTACTCAGGGTTGTGCAAGTTTGAACCAGATAGTCCCATTAGTGAAGTGAAAAGGAAATATTTAAAACGCGGTCAACATGTTTCTGCCATTTGAGCTGAATTTGCTCGGCATTCGTCAGGACCAGGAAGAAGAATAAACTCACTGTTCTGGGCACACTAAAGTGCACAGATACAGGGAGTAATGACATTTAATGATACGACCTGCAATTTGTCGAAGCACTTAGTTGAAAAATCTTCCCCAAGTTGCTAAAGGCTCCTTCTTATAGGAGACACCATTGGATCTGTGAGGGTAGATAGAAAAAGTGAAAGGAATCAGAATATGAAATATTAAACTTTGGCGCCATAAAATATATGCTTCTACCCTGTTATGGCTCCAATCATGTGCACCTAGTTATTCCTACCAAATGTGTCTTTATTTCGAAGGAAGAAGGATTGTACCTTCAAAACACCAAAGTGGACCCATTGTTATCGGTATGTCCACCATTCAATCAACATTGAAGACAAAGGCATTACTTTATCTTGACAGGCATTGTATACCGAGAATAAAGAGGGAATGTGATTACATTAAAAACAGTGCTTAGATGTACCAAATGAGTTTGAAAACTGAGTGAGTTTGAAAACTCGGCAAAATTACGTCTGAAAAAACACACACACACTTCTGCAAGTAGCATATAGAGCACAAGATACTTCAAAGGAGGTAAGCCTAGTTGTGCACTTACTTATCATTTAATGAAGATAAGCCCCATGGGCAATGCGGCAGGAGGAATCTTCACGTTTGGGTGCTGGAAGAAATTATTTACAAACACGCGTTTTAGCGTATTTCCAAAACCTGTGGCAGTTTAGTAACAAATCTAATATCCCGTACGGGCTGGCAAGGGACTTACTTTCTGCCAAACGGCTCCCTGCTGGATCACCTGAAAGCGGCCACATCCGCCGCCCGTATCATCCAGCGCGGTAATGGCGCCGTGTTCGAGATATACGCTTAGAACGCGCAACGCGTCCAGGGCGGTGACGCCAGTCACGTGACCTTTTGGGATCGCGTAATTTTTAAAGGGGCCACTTTGTTTATCAACATGAATGTAGAGCGATCATTGCACAAAAGAGAAGAACAGGCAATCAGGTACACTGGGGCCCTACAGAAACCGTAGGGGACAACACACGGAGCAAGGCGCAGGAACAGAGAGCGGGACCGAGCAACCAACAAGTCTGATAACAAACCTATCGAAAGTCAACCTATCTGCGGAGGAAATCGCAGTGTTAGAAAAGGGCCTTGGGTTTATACCCAGCCCCAGGTTGGATCGCGTATATCTCGAACACGGCGCCATTACCGCGCTGGATGATACGGGCGGCGGATGTGGCCGCTTTCAGGTGATCCAGCAGGGAGCCGTTTGGCAGAAAGTAAGTCCCTTGCCAGCCCGTACGGGATATTAGATTTGTTACTAAACTGCCACAGGTTTTGGAAATACGCTAAAACGCGTGTTTGTAAATAATTTCTTCCAGCACCCAAACGTGAAGATTCCTCCTGCCGCATTGCCCATGGGGCTTATCTTCATTAAATGATAAGTAAGTGCACAACTAGGCTTACCTCCTTTGAAGTATCTTGTGCTCTATATGCTACTTGCAGAAGTGTGTGTGTGTTTTTTCAGACGTAATTTTGCCGAGTTTTCAAACTCACTCAGTTTTCAAACTCATTTGGTACATCTAAGCACTGTTTTTAATGTAATCACATTCCCTCTTTATTCTCGGTATACAATGCCTGTCAAGATAAAGTAATGCCTTTGTCTTCAATGTTGATTGAATGGTGGACATACCGATAACAATGGGTCCACTTTGGTGTTTTGAAGGTACAATCCTTCTTCCTTCGAAATAAAGACACATTTGGTAGGAATAACTAGGTGCACATGATTGGAGCCATAACAGGGTAGAAGCATATATTTTATGGCGCCAAAGTTTAATATTTCATATTCTGATTCCTTTCACTTTTTCTATCTACCCTCACAGATCCAATGGTGTCTCCTATAAGAAGGAGCCTTTAGCAACTTGGGGAAGATTTTTCAACTAAGTGCTTCGACAAATTGCAGGTCGTATCATTAAATGTCATTACTCCCTGTATCTGTGCACTTTAGTGTGCCCAGAACAGTGAGTTTATTCTTCTTCCTGGTCCTGACGAATGCCGAGCAAATTCAGCTCAAATGGCAGAAACATGTTGACCGCGTTTTAAATATTTCCTTTTCACTTCACTAATGGGACTATCTGGTTCAAACTTGCACAACCCTGAGTAGTCCAGAAAAAACAACTATGTTTTTCGATCACTGTTTTTAATAGAGTTAGAGCTACCCTCTTATTAAATAATTTTGAGGAGTAGTGCACACTCTTTTTAGATTCACTTTCACTTCCCTAGCGACAAAAGGGACCCAATGAAGACAACTGGCTACCAGTGTTCCACTGGGGCCTGAGGGTCCTTTTAGCTAGTTCTTTGAACACGTGCACTCTATCTTCTCCAACTGACAATAACAGCCTTGTCTATTAACTTAGTGGTATTCAGAATTAATTTTGGCTAGTAGAGTTTGTCTGTTGTGGATACTAACACTCTCCTGTTGTTTGAGTTTTAAAATGAAATGGTAACACCTGCAAACCAGTCATCTCTTAGCAAATATAAGGACAGCTATTGCAACAACAGAAAAGATGTCCAAGTCAAGCTTATAATTTCTTATGAAGGTATTGTGGGAAGCCCAGGTGGTTACTCGACCGATGTAATTTATGGACTCTGCTATACATTCAGCTAAAAAAGAGACAACAGCTCCTCTAGTCAATCGCCCTTGGACCAAAGCAGCAAGAGCTCTTCCAGTCCACTCATAATCCACCAAAGAAGCCAATTCAGGCATCTGCCCAGGGTGGCAGAAGATGGTTTGCTTCCCCTTTGAAATTTTATTTTTTAGAAATTGAATTATTGGATTGTCTTGTACCACTTGAATAGCTTGTAAAACTCCACAAGAACAAAGCCCAGAAGTGCTTCTGGGTGGCTGAGTTAGAGGTCACTCTGTTGTGCATTGTAGCCCGTGTGGGCTTATACAGTCGACTATGCGGGAAGTATGTTGATGCAATGCTTGAGGTTCGGTGGGTGCTGCAATGGTATTGGGACTAACTTGTGGTTCTGCTTAAATCTGGAGTGGAATAGATTGGGCAGGTTAGAGATCTCCTGGTTAGGCAGGCCCTGGTTATTGTATGTTCTTTAAACTCTACCCCTTGCTATTCCCAAACCGATGCAGGTACAGATAAGAGACACAATATTAGGCTTCGTCTGGGAGGCAAATCACTGAGGGTGGCATGGGCGTCACTTTCAGGTCCAACAGCCGAAGGAGGCCTATGTTTCCTAGATATCTCCACATATATTCTAGCAGCACAGATATGACCCTCATTAGACTAGAAATACGACCTTGATCACAAACCCTGGGTCCAAGTCGAACAGGCTTCCCCACAGCACCTCTACATGGCTTCTTGTGGCTGCCCAAATCAGCCTGGGCGCACGCTCCTCCACTGCTACCATTGACATCTACGCTTTTAGCTTACTGAGGGGAAGTGTGCAGTTGGTGCAAGTTCCCCATCTAACCATTCCCTCTAACGCCGCTTGCAAACACCCTGATTTCCTTCAGGGCACGGATCCCCCTAGTTCTTTCGGGGGGACCATGGTCAAGTCCCCATAGAGAATTCTATGCTGATGGGGACTTGAGGTCAAATGGAGACATCGCAGAGAAATATGCATTACCACGGCAACAAGCATACAGGAAAGGCCAGGCACTACATCGGACTGGATGACCCCTTGCACGCAAGGCCATGCAAAGGAAGGAAACACCCATTGAAACTCTATATCTTAACATCTTGGCTGCTTGAAATATTTATCTGCTGTGCTGGATCATAATAGAAATGGGTGTGTTCATGACGAGCTCAGCTCGTCATGAGCACAGAAGGGGTTAATAACACGCCGCCGGGGCATATCATGGCTTCACAAGATGTTTGGGGGATCGGAGCCGTAACGGAAGAACTGCGGAGGTAGGGGTACACTTTTACACACTTGGTGGGCTTGTCGGGCAATACTGTTATTCTGGGAAGCAGTTTTAACCATGATACACTCCATCACCAACCTCACATTGCCACAAGCGCCCCTTCTAGTTCTTCTGGGCGACTTCAGACTTTTTCCAACTACAACTCCACAAGGAAAACTTCTCTCATTTCCTCCTAGCAGCAAGATTGAGTATTGTAACAATAAACATTGGTCCAGCACTCTAAAAATATAATTGAAAATAATATAACAAAAAGTCTTTTTAAATATTGACACAACTTGTTCCATACAGATGATGAGTATTCACTGGAGTTGTTTGTAGTATATTCTTTATTTATTCCACGAATGTTTTCTTTCTATTAAAAAACAGACCGTAGCCGTAACTCACCTGAATACTCATCATCTGTATGGAACAAGTTGTGTCAATATATGAAAAGACTTTTGTTATATGAGTTTCAGTTATATTTTTAGAGTGCTGGACCAATGTTTATTGTTCTAAAATAAGACACGGTTGTCTTAGGAGATATAGGGGTTTTGAATCTCTGGTCCTCTGCACCACATTTTGAGATATAGGAATCACTAAGGATAGGTGCGATTGTGCTTGGCCCCAAACCCCATGGTTTTGTGTGTAGCAAGATTGAGTATTGCCCAGATGTGGACGTAATCACAGGCACCCTCTATGAGCATGTGGTGGGGGAAGGTATGGACTATCTACATCATGGAACAACTCACCACCACACTACGAGACAGAGTTGCTAAATTTGCCAGGACACAACATGGTGTCCATTCATCACTTACATAAAGCAACAGCACAGAACAGGGGCCTTCACCTTACAATCTCAAAGACATTAAAAGCATCAGAAATATGGGCAATGTCTTCTCCCGAATCTATGAATGACTCCCCCCTCCCCCACCCCACCCGACGTAGAGCTGTTAGACTAGTCATAAAAAGCACCTGCTTCGTGTTTCTTGCCTTCGGCCATTTCCAGACAACAATAAAAATGTCAAGAAAACTCCAGTGATAAATGTCCTTCATGGACAGAGAGCGGAATGTTGTCTAGTTGAGGCTTTGACTGATCTTAAAACAGCACAGAGGTTTAATATGCCTGCCTGCAATGAACGTGTACCCTGCAGATCACAAAGTGCATATAATGTAAATAGGTCAGTGGGTTACTGCCTTTCTGAGAGACAGCTTTTTATTACTTGCAGTTTATAGATGTCAAGATGGCCACAGAGTAGGAGCTCTAGACCAGAGCTCCCGGGCTGGGGAGTACCAAATCGGTAGCTATCCCCGTTTATCCGGCCTTCCACCCTCCACCCGGATTGTAACCACCTTACCTACATGTTCAACTGGATCTCCCACTTATCTGCGGGGATGATCTTCAGGGACTCCAGGAACTCGTCACCTGCTTCTCCACTCATCACCAGGACTGAGCCCGCCTAAGGGGATGAGCGGCGACTTCTCCACCTCCAAACAGACCGACGACCCTGTGTCACTACTACATCAGTGGCTCACCAACGAACTCGCTGCTCCACTTCCAGACTGTACTTGTTTCTGGGGTAAGCGTGTTGTCTTTTGCACGTCTGCTGCTCCGCTCCCTGCCAGGTTTGCATCAGCTGAAATGAGCGAGCTGCTTCCACCACTGCCAGACCGACTTGGACTATGTCATTGACAGCTCTTCCTTGGGGTGAGCGTGCTCTTTGTATTGTTCTCTGGCCGATGCCGATATGTTGAAGCCGGCTGCGACACTGCGGTGGCCTGGGCGGTGGTGCCCTGGTCTGCCATCTTCTGCAGATTGCTCCGCTATCGGGATCACACACGCCGAGATGAGCGAGCTGCTTCCCCCCACCACCAGATGGATGGGAGCTGTATCAGGGGCGGCTCGGTTGAGCGGACTTTTTGCCCTGTTCGCACTTCTCGTCCTGCCGCCGCAACAGCGATGCTACTGTGACCTAGAGCGAGGATGCCCTGGTCCGCCACATTATTTTAGTTACTGCTCTTTCATTTCATTCTTCAGCTGGAGTGCACCTACCTGCACTCCCCAAGGCCAGTGAGGCATAGTCAAGGAGGTAGCATCAGGCATGGCGCGCCTGATCCTAAAAAGGCAGCCACAGCACCAAAGCGGGCAAACCTCATTAGCAGCGTCCTAGGATTGCCCCAGATAACACAAAGTCACAAGCTGGAGGCCTCTGGCACCGCACAGGAACAGTGTGAAGATCAGACGCGAGGAGTGTACTGAGCTGTACCCAATGTCTGACTCTAACATGGCCGCTACTGGGGACATCTGACACACCAATTTTCTAATACTGTCCATCATTAGTGGGCCCCTTTCGAAAGTACTCCTTCTCCCCTTGTTGGGGAGGGATCCAGCTTTTATACCCTGGAGTCTCAGAGACCCCTCTGAGAGAGTCCACTGAGACAAGGGAGACTTACACAGCAGAGTCCTGGGTTTTTATCCCATTACCGCCGAGAGCACAGCACTGTACACTGTGACTGGCGCGCTCGATGGAACTTTTGGACTATGCCCCCCTAGGCGGAAACTATAACCTTTCTGTATGTACTGCGTTGCCCCAGCAACCTTTGGCCGATAACCGGTTGAGCTGTCCCACGCAGCTATAGAGGAGTTTGGCTCTGGTTCACCTCTCGCCCGTCACCTACCCAGCCGGACGTCGAACACTAATTTTCCTCGCCTCCCCATTCTGCCTCCGACACCCTCCCCCTCCTCTTTCCTCCATTATTCTCCGTCTACCTCCCCTATTCCTTCCCTCTCTCCCCTAATCTTCTTTCCCCTTGCCTATTTTTTACCTCATGTTGATGCTATGCTTTTGTACTCATGTAATTCCTGTAACTACGCTCCAGTAACTGATGTAACTTTGTAACCATGTTCTGAAACAATGTTTCTTCCTCATGTAAAGCGCTCTGATACCTCCAGGTCTAGCCAGCACTATATAAAACTCAATAAATAAATAAATAAATAAATAAATACATAGCCTAGGGTTTAGCACTGCGAAGGATGAGCCTCCCCCCTAAATTAAACCACACTATTTCATATTAGAAGATTAACTGTTTACCAATGCTAACATAGAGTGACTCAGATATTTATTTTGCCCCGCCACATTACCTTGCTGTCATAGAATTTCAGAAGTGTGTCATGTTCTTCATTTGTAAAATGTTAAATAAACGTGTTTAAAAATCTGGAATGGAGGGAGCAGATGGACGTGAGAGAGGTAGAGTCATATTTACATAGGCTTACAATTACAATAGGTATAAAGCACAAGCAATTCTGATAAAAAAAAATCTGACCACCATACTCATGCCTAGGGACCACACTCATCCTATCCCCAAGGAAGATCAAACCTGTGGACAGAGATTTCATCATAAAAATCAGAATCTTTATAAATAATAGACAGAAAAGATGAAGAAGTCAAGAGTATTTGCTAATCAGGAGGAAATCTAAAGGAGGGTGCATCTCAAAGCATGCCATGTTTCTCCCACAACCACCTAATAAATGTGAGTGCCATAAGTAACAGCACTTTAGCGGATCAGAAATTTAAAGCTACTTTCAACAGGGAGTCAAAACCTCGAGGCCCATGGGAAATCCCCAAGTGGGAACTGGTGATTGGAACCAGAGTCAAGGCAGACAATCAAAGGATATAAAGAATGAGCATTGACAGATCCCATGCTTTCATAGGGCTCCTTAGACAACCTATACACCACCATATGGACAAAGAGGGTGGATACCACAAGCCTTAGAAGACACCCTTCCCTGAAAAAGAACCCAGGACTCTCATGAGATCACACGGAAAGAAGCAACGATTTCCTCTGTTTGCCAGTAACAGAAGGAAGGTCAGTGACGGGGACATATTTTTTAAATTCTGGGATGCCTTGACTACTGAACAGTCTGGATTCATCGTGCCGATAATCCCAGCCACCGGAGACCCAGTGCTTAATTTGAGCCGGTGGTTTCTGGTGCTCAGCACCAGCACTTAATTATCATCACCACACTTATGACACACTGCTACATGGTGGCACTGCTCATCTAATTTGGAGATGAGCAGAACAACGGTTGTTTATAAATAAAATATCCATTAAAAATTACTAATACCTGCCTCCCCAGCCATTACTTTAGCTTTGGGGACCTGGAATAACCTGAACTGTTGCACTTGCAGGCGAGTGAGAGATGGTTAGTAGTTGTTTTGGGAGCAATGACAGGGGCGATGGGTAGAGCAGGCAGCAATGGCCCTGGCACTTATTATTTTACAAACTAAGCACTGCAGAGACCTTTAAATGTTTGACAGAGGAGACCTGGGCCAAGGAAAGTCTAGAAAAGACGAGGGAGGGAATCAAAAGCAGAGCCCTTTCATGCACTACAGAACTGTTGGATTGAGAACTAGAGCTTAATTGAACAGACAGTATTACAAAATAAAATCACTGTCCTGTCCTTCTGAATGAGTTTCTGGACAGGGAAAGATCAAGAGAAGCGATATACACCCTGCACAGGATGTTTGTCCTAGTGTTCTCCCCTTGGGATGCCAATAGCTTCGAATACCTTCCGCCCCCTTGGTGGTTTTGGCACGGTTCACACAAACTTGGAGAGTGTGACTGGCTGAGAAATATAAGAAGTTGATAATAAATTTACCCAATTTGATATTTTGTTTCCTTCATTGATAATCAAAGCTCCTGAGCTCTTTTTAAGCCATGTGTCACCATCATCACTTGTTTAATCTCGTGCTATTACAAAAGTGGCTCCAGTTCACACCTTGAGGAGATTCAGAGGGGGTTGTTGTTGGAACTACAATCACTACTAGCCAGGCAATTGGGCGAAGGGCTTCATTGGACCTGGCTCACCAGAGGTCAACGAGTTTAGGTGATAATGGCCAGAGGACTCAGAGTTAGAGCCTGGCCTTTGATCCTAAGCGATGTCAGGTAGCCATCTCTATTGGCACATTAGTCACTGTCTCGTAGGAACAGAGATTGTTAAAAACAGGGTGCAGAGAAGGGTCTTGGGTGTCCAGGTCTGAAAAAAAGGGAGGAAACCCTTATCAGCGCTGAATATTGTGCTGATGAAAATTAGAATTTGAGTGGGAACAAAGCTGTATTTCTGGGAATTCCAGTGACAACAATAACAATGAATGGCGTGGCATGCAGTAGCCAGCCATCCAGGTAAGTATGCAGACAGATGGCTTCTCTGTGTAAGAGCCCCACAAATGAAGACTGCAACTTGGTGAATACTCTTGGTTCTGAGGTAGCCCAAGAAGAGTACTCCAAACTGGAACTTCCTATTGGGAACTACATATATTAGGAATTACTAGTGGGATGGGAAGATGAAAGGAAGCATTTTGAAGATCTAAAGAAGCAAAAAATCCTCATATATCATAACACACGGATAGTGCACTGAATACGGTAGAATCTGAATGGCAAAGTCTTAACATATTTGTTGGTTTGCTTGAGGTCTTTGATGGGCTTGTATCCTCCTTGAGGATGAAGTGTATTATTGAATATACTCTTGTCCGGCCCTCCTGATGAGGAAGACTATAATGGCTCATATAAGAAATTGGGTAAGTGGTTGAGAGGGGTGAAACTCTTCTCAAGCAGCAACCACAATTCTTGTCAGGGTGAAGTCACAAGCAAACCCTATATTAACGTGTGTTCAACCCCTGAGTAGCTTGGAAGAGAGCAGTCAGGCTTACCTCAGAGGCAATCTGTAAAGTGTTTGTGCAACATTTTAAACAGACTGAATGAGAACACTACACAAACGGATCCCACACCAATTTACAAAAACAATTTTAATGTAATTTTAATAAATGAAACAAGGCCAAAAAACAAAAAATCCAGCCAGTAGACCGGAGTAATGCCATTTTAAAGATTTCAGTGAAAATAGTTCCAAAAAGCCAAAAGTGCGACTCGCGGCTATTTGGGCATGCGAGACAGGGAGAAAATCCCAAGTTCAGGCGTACAGCGAAGAAGCATAGCTCAGATACAGGGCCCAGGTTAGTCCTGCTGAAAAGTTACCGTCTCAATCCAGCGGAAAGAGTCCCATTTGCAGTTGAAAGAACCACGAGGAGAAGGGAAGCATTGGGCAGAGTAGTTGATATAGAGCAAAGAGAAGTCCTTGCATTGCGGAGGGCATCAATGTAGAGCAAAGAACCTGTTTTCATCGCGAACTGTTGGGCTGGAGCTTCGCAATGGTGTTCCCCACGAGCTGTTACTGCTGTAACGTAAAGGGTCAGGCTGACCAAACTTTGCTTTGGGGGGCTGTGCAAGTGAGCTCACTGAGGCCTCTGTTTGATTTGTTAGAACATTCTGACCTCTAGTGGTGAATGTTTTCATAGTCTTATAGCCCGCCATAGCTGGCTATAATGGCCCGCTACCTTGTTAAAGGTCACGCCTATGGATTGGGCTTTTAATGGCCAGTATAACCAGCTACGGCGGGCTTTAAGACTATATTAGAAGCCAGGAGCACTCCATTTTCTTCAATTAAGCTCCCAACATTTCAATGCTCTACTAAGAGAGGTGAATATTAAGAAGGATGTAATGAAAAACAGCTAGAAGATGGGTAGAGAGAGAAAGCTGTATTTATTGTAAGTGCAGCTGTACAGAGACATACATGGAGTGGAGAATAAGATTAATTAATGTATTTATTTATAACGTTTTATACAGCGCGAACATGCCCCTTGCAGATATCAGAGCGCTTTACTGTGTTCAAGGTGACATATATGGTATGCCTAGTGGTTAATGACTGGAGAATCTAACTTCTACATTTGATATACTAGCAATTTCACTATCGTAACCGTTTGCCTATATGATAGGAGGGTCCAGTTCGATACAATTTTTTGTTCTCGAATTGTAAGTCCACGTCCATCAACCATCCGTCCCTCTCAATTTTGGTGTTTCTGTAACAAGAAGGTCCTGTAACGCTTGTGATGTTTTCCTATATTGATAATCATTATTCACAGTGATGCTGCTTCTGTTTTTTGGATGCTGCATGTACCGAAAGGTTTAAATAAAGTTATTAAACAGACAATTTGTAGAACCAATATGTAGAAAGGAGCACTTTTAAGTGACCTCCACAACCTGCAACCATAATTCGACTAAAATGTTTAATAGTGCATCATTTTGGAACTCAACAAATATGAACACATTACTCAGTAGGCAATTTGAGAAGTAGCAGGCTTACATAGTGTCGAGAAATGATATCTTAGTAATAGGGCTACTTTGTGTAAAGATGTGTTTGCTGAGGTGGCTATTTAAATACTACCAAAAGTGGAGGAAACTATGTACTGACAGTAGGATGTGTTATATTGTACTGATAAGATGTTGCAGTTATCTGCGAACATCAGGTATCATAAGGTCAAAAGATGTTGAAGCATTGTCTTCAGTGATGGAGCACTCTGTGGCAATACAGTTTTCTGGCACTGGTTTGAGGGAGGGGCACCTGAGGATTGACATGGATTAGCCAGAGTGAAGTTGGGCCAAATGTCATGTCATGCCTATGTTATGTTATTGGATTTGTAAAACGAACAAATAATGCAAATGTCGTCCTGGTTCGGAGTGGGGCGGGGAACAAAAACACCAGGTTTATGGGCTAAAGTGCTTAAGGAGTCAAAAGAACAGCCAAGTTTTCATTTGTTTCAGAATAGGGTGGAGTCTGCTATCAGAAAGCATTAGTCTGTTCCAAAATCTAGAGCAAGATAGGATAAAACACGGCCACCAGTCTGTGTCTTTTTAATGGTAAAAACCGCTTCAGCTTGGAAGAGACAGACGGCAGTGTTCAGGTTGGATAATGCAATCTGATTTTTTTCCTACGGTAGATAGGCCCTTTGTTATAGATGGCATGGTGAGTAAAGGATAACATTTTTAATCTGCAGCACTTTTTGATAAGAAGTCAATCAAGGTTGATAATGTCTGCTGTGTGAGAAGTAGGCCTGGCATATGCGGTCCACTATTCTAGTGGGCACCTTGTACCGGTCCAAACGACCCTTATTGATGGTAGGTTTAAAGACAACCTATATAGAAAGCTATCCTAGTAGTAGCTGTGGAGAACATCCTTCAGGCTAAGTCTTGAAGGAATGTAAAGCAGCTTGTTTTACCAGTCTATAAGCTCATGCATGACCAAATGAAAGGAGAACCACACCAGGTATATATATAAAATATATGTATTTATTCAAAACACATCCGTCTAGTCTCTTTATGAGGCTAGAGGCAAAAGTACATTCAGTAAACTTATTTAACACACAGTAAATTAGCACATTATACCTTTAGCCCCAGGGGCGTACCAAACCATATACTAAGAAAGTGGTATAAGAACCATGACTGAAATAGATACAAGGCCTAGAGCCTGTAGAACTGCTGGGGCAACCAAGAAATACCCAAGGTAGTGACACAGGGGACCCACGGGGGATGCGTGCAGTGTCTACACACAGCCGCAAATCTCCATTAACATCTATGGGGAAAGTCGCGGTTGGAAAATTACAGGTTAAGGACACTTAGAAGAGGACTTGGAGCAAACCCAAACCCCTTTAGAACTAGGCAGTTCTAGAGTCAATACCGACGGGAGCACAGGAGTCCTCGAGTTACCTCACCCAGGGAGGCCGAGTGCATAGGTGTCGCTTGGTGTCGGGTTTCGTCGTCGATTTTAATGACGAGCTGCTGAAAAGGGCTGCAGGCGACCAAGTGGAAAGTGTCCGGGTGGATCCAAGGGTGGATCGGAGATCTGAAGAGCCTGAAAGCAGAGGGAACGGAGTCTGGGTCACTAGCCAGTGACCAGGAAGGCAATGAGAAGATGCCAACCAATGTCGGGTAATTTCAGGTGAAGAAGGTGAAGCTTGACTCTTCAGCCATGAGGACCAGGAGGCGTCGAGGATGATCAGGAGCTGGATTCGAGCTGTCCCACGGAGGATGTCGAGTGCTGCTCTGTCGGTTTCCGGATTGGACCCAACAAGCCTTGGCAACAGCAACCCACGCAGAAAGCAAAGATTGGCTTTGGTGTAGACCAGGAAGGTCTGAGGGACTCGCCCTTTGGAGGGGAGTCAAGGCACGTCTTGAGCAACCAGGAAAGCCTAAGAAATAGAAGAGTTACCTTTGTGGGGACCCACCACTCGACGGACCAGGGATCGCGAAGCAGCCTCGACCGGAAATGCTAGAAGCGGGCCCACGGAACACTGGTGGAGTGTAGGCCCATAATCTTCAGTGCAAATGGTGCTCGGGGCTTGGACTACACGTAGCCCAATGCACAACTTCGGGAAAGCTCGGGAAGTCGATGCACTTGCAATTGTGCACGGTGTCCAGGAGTTTTGGTCCCATGTCACTCGCCAGAGATCTTAGCAGGAAGAAGGCATAAGGAAATTGTAGACTAGCTATTCAATGTAGTGGCATCAGCGTTGGGCTTTTTAAAAAAGATAATGTGGGCAGGTTTCCAGAGATCCGGGGCTGACATTATACAAATAGATTAGTTGCACAGGTCAGTTAGTGCTGGACCTAGGATTTCAGGGGGGAGTGCAATGATACAAGAAGGGCATGGATCCGATAGGGAGCCGGACTTGATGGACTGAAGAGCATGCAAGACCTCTTTGGGAGAAAGGCACTAGAGGGAGGCGTGATGATTGTTTCCCAGAAGTTCAAGGTGTCCGTAGAACGGGAGTGCTGAATTAAAAGCTGTTTGTGGTTTAAAACATGCTTGGACAGCTTTGATTTTACTACAGAAGGAGAGCTATGAGGAGAGTTCCTGTGACGGCCAAATGAGAGTATTGCATGTGAGAGGGTGTAAAAGATCTTCGACAATAATGAATATCTTGTGAGTGGTGTCCCCTAATGTTTCTATTTTCCGGATGTAAAAGATGGCACGCGATAGGTAGATCAGGCATTGTTAGTTCTTTACGGGAGCCCTATAGGAAGCTTTGGCATCAGAAGCATAAGACGCCAAAAGCGTTCAGGCTTTTTACATTGTTCTTTAGCCAATCTGAGGTAATTGTTATATCATGGAGTAGAGAGGGGAGTGGGGTGACACTTACAAGACTTGCGCCCGGCCACAAGGTTTAGTGCATTAAACAGCCAATTGTTAAAGGAGTTCACAAAGTGGTCATGTGGGCGAGGCCCAATGAGGGTGAGACTGACGTGCGGCAGCTAAATTAAGAGCGTTAACTTTGGACTATGCTCTAATTTGAAAAATTGAATAGTTGAATGCATGAAACATAGAAGGGGAGGAAACTGAGATGTGAAAAGAAACTGCATTGTGATCTGTCAATGTTAGTAGCAAGGTGGTGAAATACAAATGGAGGAGTGATCAGAGAAAATGGGGTCTAGGAGGAAGTCTTCTTTTTCTTTGGGGGCTTTAGAGATGAACTAATTATGGGAGCAACTGTGGATAGCTGCTTTATATGCCCCTATAACAAACATTATTTAATTAGCTCATTCTAGCTTTGCTTAGAGTTGTCTTTGACCAACCCCATCCTAATGTGAGTGATGCTTTTGACATTACTCCAATAAAAACTGATGAAGCTGCATCTTCTGTACAGATATATTTACAGTAGTGCCACCGCTCTCTCCCCAAAATATAACCGCAACAAACTCACACATTCACTCCCACTCCTGTCTAAAGCTGCCTTTTAAGACTCTTCTAATATTGAAAAATGTCTCTGCCGAGTGAACTCAAAAACATAATATTCATTATAAATGTTCTCACTAAATGCACAGGGATAACACTCACCCCAAAATCATGAACCATAAGCAGGTCTTTTCCAGACTGTCTCTGCGGAGAAAACACCCAAACCGCCCTAAAACATTTAAACACCCTGTCTTCTAAGGACCAATGTTTTTATCCTAATGCACTTTCTAATGGAAAACCACCTTCACAACGCAGTCATTACTCTGTGATACCTTTACAACGTGGTCATTACAACGAACGCGTAGTTACAAGGCAGTACCATTACAATGCAAGTCGTTACAACTACTTACTCTAGATGGCTCTCTAAACTAAGGAATAGTATAATTTACTATTCCAACACCTTCCCTACTGTTGCTCACACTGGAGTTGGAATAGTAAATTATACTATTCCTAAGTCCAGCACACCATCTAGAGCGAGTCGTTAAAACGACTTGCATTTGTAATGGTACTGTGTTGTCACAACCGCGTTGTAAAAGCATGCAATATAATGACTCATGTTGTAAAAAGACATATTACTTTATAATGTGCCATTTGCCAGTACCTGGCTCAGACAGTCCTGAGTAGTGACCCTTAAAAACCGCTATAAAGAAATTAAAAAAAAAAAAAAAAAACTACAGAATGCTGTGCGTGAGAAAGTGACTTAAAGTTGGACTTGAATGCTGGTTCCTATCAGTCCTAAAGGTATAATGATTTATAGGCCCCTACAAACGAAAAATGTGCAAAAACCCAATTCTTTCATCACACAGTAAATTGTAAAAAACAGAGATAGTCTGGTCGCTCTGTGTGAATTTTCCACTGCGTTTTGGTTAAACACAACATGCTCACTACATGCAAGTATTCACAGTCAACATTTAATGTGTCCAAACGTTCTTACCCTTCGCTTATCTAAGATAGCTCCATATTATGTGGCAAAAGACACACAAATGATGGATGAAATGCAGAACAAATCAAACATTCCACTCCAGTCAAGAGATCTGGCTTTAAATCATTGTTCTTTTGTTCACCATGACACCCCAGTTTAGACCCAGCCATATGCAAATCAGTCTTGACCCTGCTCCTCATGTGAATAATCCAGCCCGAAATGTCAAGCCAGGTCCTCCCTGGACCAGAAACAAGCATCCTGGGACCGGTTTCAGGGTATCACACCTCATCAGCCAGGCTAATTTGAATCCAGTGGCATAGTGAGCCGAGTACCCACGTCTGGGCATAGCTGGGGCATTTAGGGCGAGAAAGCAAAAGACACACAAATGATGGACGGAATCCAAACTAGGGTGGCGTGGTGAGCAAAAGAACGATGGATTAAAACCAGTTCCTTGTGACTGGGGATGAATATTTTCATTGTTCAGCATCCCATCCATCATGTGTTCCTTTTGCTTTTGTCGCCCTAAGTGCACCAGGTATGTCTGAGTACCTTGCTCACTGTGCCACTGGTTTCATGCTAGCCTGGCTGGTGAGGAGCGATACCCCTAAACTGGCCCCAGGATGCTTGTTTCTGGTTAAGGGAGGAACTAGCTTGACAGTTCCGGCTGGACTGTTCCCATTAGGAGCAGGGTCAAGACTGATTTGCATATGGCTGGGTTCAAATTGGAATGGCATAGTGCGCAAAAGAACAATGGATTTAACCCAGATATCTTGACTGTGTGTGAATGTTTGATTTGTTCAGCAGTCTGTCCATCATTTGTTTGCACAGCAGTTGACATATTATACATAGTTTGGAGTGGGAACCATGGGGTTCTAATAGGAAGGCTATTTCCCTTGCCTAGGGTTGATCAGGTGTCCCAAATTTGCCTGGACCATCCCAGTTTTTCACCAACTGTCCCAGCAGATTGAATATTTTTTAAGTTCATGTCCAGAGAGTCTATTCAAAACAGAGGGAGGGCAATTTAGTTGTGTTCCAAGGCAAATCAAGTTAGCAGCTCTGATCAAAGACCAATTTAATCAACACAAATATTTAATCAACACAAATGAGGCAGGGTTTTAAATTTGCATGTCATTTTGTCCCTTGGTGCTTTGTCTGTGTTTCTCTGTTGATGTGCATTGTCATTCCCTACCCCTCAGCTGATGTAAAACTGCAGTCCTTCTTCTATGTTTGCTAAATGCCTAGGTTTTTGGTTTTCAATAACTGGTCACCTTACCTTTACCCTACAATAAAGAGCAAACCTATTAGGTAAAATCCTGCTTCGGTTGTCGTCCCTAGGGAAATCTCAAGCTCCTTATATGATGCACGCCGCAGTCGCTAGTATCTTGGGCTGTCTTGCCCGCTCTTACCCTAACCATGTGATTCAAGAGAGAGTGCGTAGCGTCATGTAAAGCTGCATTCCAACAACACATAGGGCCTGATTACAGATTTAGGTGTTATTTAGCGCACATGATGAATAAAGAGACCATGGGGTACGTTATTTATTGTGTGCAATAAATAACCCCTAGGTAAATAACGCATCAAAATCTGCATAGTACGGTAAATACCATACAATTTCCACTGCTACAATTTTGGCAGGTTTGACCTGCCGAAACTTAACGAAAGTTGAGTTATTTAGCACATCTGATAAGTATCGGTTGTGTTAAATAAAAAAGAAACGTAATTCCAACTCTTGGGTAAACAGGAGGTGGAATAAACCGACCCACTCATAATCAGGACCCTCAATCTGCGGGCATTGGGCAATCCCCCGGTGCGCCGCAAGGGTGGGGGCCGGTTTTGGGCCCCTGGGGGCCTGTTTTGTTACAGGGCTGTTTATGCAACATAGCTGTAAAATCGGCCCTGCAACAAAATCGGCAGAAAACCGGCCCCGGCAAAGAGCTCAGACCTCCCCACCCAGGGGCCGGCCGAGCACTTTGCCGGGCCGGTTTTGGTTCCCAGTCCGGCCCTGACCACTGCCACAGTGAAGTACTTTCCCCAGTGGCAGAGAAGCTACTAGTTCAATCATCACAATTAGCCACAGCCTCTCGTACAATCTGCCTTTCAGCGGTGAAAGACTGAGGTCGACAGCACCACTGATTGAAACCAGCAACGCGATAGATCCTGTGCTCTGTAACCAGTTCTGATATTCAAAAAGCCGCACAAATTTGCACTACTCCGCCCAGAGCACATGCCTTGAAACCATGTCTGGTTCAAATGATACATTTCAGAGCTCGGCTGTGAGGATTAAGAACAGAATCTGTGAGGAATGTTGAGCTCCATGATCTGAGGAAACCGCGGGAACCATGATGAATTGCTCTGCGCACTTGCCTGGAGTGGTAGGAACCTGCCAGGATTTACGCAACCTTCCTGCAAGAGTCCCTTAGGAGCTGTGGACCAGAGCAAACCATATTAGAGGAAATACTTTTGGCCCCATAACATAATCAGTCACCAGCCACGCAACTCTTCATAACGTATTCTGACACTGTGTTCAGTATATGAAACAGGGACTATGGAAAAGGGCGGGAGAAAAGTAGCAATTTCTTTTTGAAAAGGTGCAGTCCCACATGCTCAGTTCAGAATCAAAGGATCTCAGTTTGGGCCAACAGAGTACAAGGTCGGAATGGCCATGATCAGGGCGTCACACAGGCCCCTGAACCCCCATGCGGCGCACTCCGCCCAACGGCCAAGTCATTGCAGCATGTGTTCTTTCCCACATTGACTACTCTGACATACATGCAGGCAGCGTCGGATTGGTAACGCGGACATTCGGGCAATGCCCGAGGGGCCGGTGTCTGAGTTCTGCTCTGGGCTGCTTTTTTGAGCAGTCTGGGGGGCCATTTGGGCGCTGTCTCTATTGTTCGAATACAGCCAGCGGCCCGTAGGTGTCTGAGTGGCCTTTCTAGAGGCCACAGGCAGAGGTGTCACTCCCTTTGTATCGCTGGCCGGCCCATTATTGTGTGCACATACTGAGTGGGGGGCGGGGGCCTGAGTCAAAGTGACCTAACTTGTCTCTACCCCGCCCCCTCCCGCTCCCTCCCCTAAATTTTTTTTTATAAGATTACGCCAAGCAGTTATTTGAGGAGCGATTATGCAAATGTGGGCCTATTTTATCTTTTGCGTGCCCGGGCCGATTTTCAATCCCAATCCAACCCTGGAAGCAAGGGTGCAGCTTCAAGGGGGTGTTCGGGGAGTTACAGCCCCCTAATAAATGTATTCTGTAGTAGATAGTTGGGTGCAGGTGCTTTCAGTCGGGTATGGTGGGGTGTCTGTCTGATTTTATCCTGGATATTTACATGCCTACGTCGACAAAAACACATTCACACACTCTCTCTTTCTCGCCTCTGCCTTAAAACTTAGTTAATTTGAAAACTATTGTATTTTAAGTACCGCATTTCTCTCTCTTTCCACTGCCTCTTTAGCCCCTCCCCTCGTGACCTGCTGCATATAATGTATTATAGCAAGATATTCCAGCGTGATTGTTGGGAGACCTCAAGTTCATCCCATTCCCTTCCAATCTTACTGACCAAGCTGCGCCACTGTATACATACCAATGTTTTCCAATATCAAAGCGGGAGATAGTGGGAACAAACAGGGGGAATTAATTTGCCCTATTGACTAATATTGAAACAGAAGCAATTTTAGGCGGGAGACAGCTAAAATAAAGCAATTTTTGCTTTAAAGATGAGGAGTATCCCACCTGAATCGGATCTGAAGGCATGTATGCTCAAATGCTATGTATATATGGGCCTGCCCAATAGTGCCCTAGGGTACCTGCAGTGATTACAGAACACAGCAGTCAGAAATGTAACAAGACATAACAAGCAATTGTCAAAGCCAATAGGTCTCGCATATGCAAGAGCTATTGGCTTTGCCAATATGTATTAGCCATGTTGTACACCAGGGTGGCTGCTGCTCCGCAAAGCTAAAAGCTAGAGGGGTAAAGGAGAGTAGCAGGGAATGGAGTGTTGTAAAGTGGAGTAGGGTGGAGTGTTATGAAATGGCGTACAGTGGTGTACAGTAGAGCTGAGTAAGTGAAGTGGAGAGAGGTGGATTGTCATGGGGCGGTGAGGAGTGTTGTGGAGGGAGTAGAGTGCCATAGAATGGAAGGGCATAGAGTATTGTACAGTTGAGTGGCACAGAGTGGAGCGCCATAGAGTAGTGTGGAGTGGTGTAGAGGGTGTTGTTTAGAGTGTTCTGGAGTAGAGTGAAATAGAGCAGAGTAGATTGTCATAGAGTGGAGTGGCATGAAGTGAAGTAATGTAAAAGGGTGGAATGGCATCGAGTGCTGTAGAGTCAAGTGCCACAGTTTGGAGTAGCAGAGTGGGTTGGAGTGGAGTAGTGTGTCGTAGAATAGAGTGGCATAGAGGAAGTTGCATAGAGGGTTGTAGAGTGGAGTATTGTTGAAGAGTAGAGTGGAGTGGCATAGAGTGGAGTAGAGTGACAGAGTTGAGAATAGTTTAATGGAGTAGATCATCACAGAGTGGAGTATCATAGAGTGGAGTGTCGTAGAGTGGTCTCGAGTAACGTGGGGTAAAGAACAGTGGAGCAGAGTAGACTGGAGTTGGGTGCAGCGGCGTAGATTTCATTGTTTTTGGGTAAAGTGGTGTAAAGTGCATTGGCAAAGAGTGTAGTGACAGGGCAGAGTGGCGTAGCTTGCAGTGGCGTAGAGTGGTGCAAAGTAGAATGCAGTGACAGAGTAGATTGTTTCAGAGAATAATTAAGTGGAGTAGAGTGCAGAGGTGTAGAGTGGTGCAGAATGTAGTGGGGTGGAGTGATGGAGAGTGTAATGGTGTAGAGTGCAGTATCGTGGCATAGAGGTGAGTGATCACAGTAGAGGGCAGAGGTGTAGAGTGCACTGGCATAGAGTGGTGCAGATTAGAGTGGTGCAGAGCAGAACAGAGTGGTGTGCAGTGATGTAGAGCACAATGGAGTGGAGTAGTGTGCAGTGCAGCTGGTGCAGTCTTGCAGTATAGAGTGGCACAGAGTAGAGTGTTGCAGAGTGCAGTGGCATATAGTACAGTGGTGCAGAGTAGAATAGAGTGGCGAAGAGTAAACTCACGTAGAGTGCAATGGTGTAAATTGGCTTAGTGTGCAGTGGCATAGAGTGTTTTAGAGTACAGTGGCATAGAGTGTAATGATGAGGAGTTGTTGGCGTAGAGTACATTGGAGTAGAGTGCAGTGGTTTAGAGTAGATTGGCATAGGGCGCAGTGGTGTAGAGTAGAGTGGTGCAGAGTAGAGTAGAACAGTGTAGAGTGGTGCAGCATAGAGTGCAATGGTGCAGAGTGGAGCAGTGTGGTGAAGACTGTACCAGCATAAAGTGGCAGAGAGTAGATTGTTTCAGGGTACAGTGAAGTGGCATAGAGGGGAGGGGTGCAGAGTAGAGTGGAGGGGTGCAGGGTAGAGTGAAGTGGCATAGAGTAGTGGAATAGTGTTCACTGGCATAGAATGCAGTAGCATAGAGTGCACTGTTGCAGAGTAGAGTGGCATAGAGTGGAGTGGCCTAGACTGGAGTGGGTTAGAGTGCAGTCGTGAACAGTGCAGTGTTTCATAGTTAAGTGGGGTAGAGTGTACTGATGCACTGGCGTGGAGTCAAGTGGGGTCGAATGATGTGCCGTATAGTGCAGTGTTGCACAGTAGATTCGAGTGGCGTAGATTTTAGTGGTGTAGACAGCAGTAGAATGGTGTAGAGTAGAGTGGTGCAGAGTCGAGTGCAGTGACATTGAGTGCAGTGGCACATAGTGGCATAGAGTTCAGTAGAGGAGAGGGCAGTTTTGCAGAGTAGAGTGTTGTAGAGTGCAGTGGTGTACAGTAGAAGTGGCATACAGTGCATTTGTGTAGCAAGCAGTGGCATAGAGGTGCAGAGAAAAGTTATGTAGAGAGTAATGGTGCAGAGTAGAATGGTGTAGAGTAAACTGGCATACAGTGCAGTGGCATAAAGTAGAGTGTTGCAGAGATGAGTATAGTCACGTACAGTGCACTGGTGAAGACTAGATTAGCGTAGAGTGCAGTGGTGTAGAGTGTATTGGTTTTGAGTAAAGTGATGTAGAGTGCTTTGAGTGCAGTGGCGTAGAGTGCAGCATGGTCAAATAGAGTGGCATGGAGTGGAGTGGTGCAGGATAGATTGCAGTCACGTAGAGTGGAATGGCACAGAGTAGAATAGAGTGGCGTAGAGTAGATGTTTCAGAGTGCAGTGCAGTGGTGTAAAGTGCAGTGTAATTGAGTGCAGTGGTACAGAGTACATTAATGTGGCTTAGAGTGGTTTGGCGTGGAGTGAAGGGGCGTAGAGTGGAGCGATGCAGAGTAGAGTGGCGCAGAGAGTAGTGGAGTACACTGCATTGGCAAAGAGCGGCATATAGTGGTGTAGAGTAGAGTGCAGTGACGTAGAATGCAGTGGCGCTGAGTTCAGTAGCATAGAGTGCAGTGTTGCACAGTTGAGTGGCGTATTGTGAAGTGGTGTGGAGTGGTGTACAGTAGAGAGAAATGGTGCAGAGTAGAGTCTAGTGGCATAGAGTGCATTGGCATAGATTAGAGTGTAGTGGAATAATGTAGACCCTATGAGTGCAGTGGTATATAGTAGAGTGGATTACTGTGGACTGCAGTGGTGTAGAGTGGCAAAGAGTACAGTGGTGCAGAGTAGAATAGAGTGGCGTAGAGTGCAGTGACATAGAGTACAATCGCGTAGAGTGTAGTGATATATAGTGCTGTGGCACAAAGTATTGTAGAGTATTGTGGAGTACAGTGCGGTGGTGCATAGAAGATTGGCATAGAGTGCATTGGTTTAGAGAAAGTGAAGTGGTGTGGAGTGCACTGGTGTAGAGTACAATAATGCAGAGTAGAGTGCAGTGATGCAGAGTATAGCTCAGTGATGCAGAGTAGAGTGGAGTAGCACTTAGTGGAGTGCCGTAGAGTAGACTGTTTCAGAGTAGAGTAGAGAGGTGCACATTAGAGTACAGTGGCAAAGCGTGTGGAGTTGATTAGAGTGGCATAGAGTGGATTGACAGAGTTCACTGTTGTAGAGAGGAGTGGTAAAGAGTAGAGTGCACTGGAGTAGACTGTCCTAGCATAGAGTGCATTGTTGCAGAGTTGAATGGCATAGAGTGGAGTGGAGCAGAGTGGAATAGCGTAGAGTGCAGTAGCAAACAGTGTAATGGTAGATAGTAGTGTGAGTTATAGTGCATTGGCGTAGAGGAGAGTGGTGCAGAGTAGAGAGGTGTAGGGTGGAGTGGTGCAGAGTAGAGTACAGAGATGCAGTGTGAAGTGGCATGGAGTGACATAGCATGGAGCAGAGTGGTCTGCGTGGTCTGGAGTGGCGCAAAAAGTGTGGAGTGGGGTAAAGTATGCATGGTATGGAAGTGTACTGCCATTACAGACAACACATCTTCAATTGAAATGACAATCACACTTGCACAGACGTACAGCTCAACTGATAAACGTATACAGTGCACAAACGATTATGTGTGGAAATGTCCCTAACTAGTGTATTAACTTGTGTTGATATTAAAATATTTGTTTTCACAACACTTCAGAATAATCCCCAGTCACCAGCATGATTGTCACATAAATCCTTTGTCTCACTTTGAAGTCAGAGAAAGAAAAGTAAACACCAATCTAACTCGGAGACTAGAACATTGATTTGTTTTGATAGTATTGAAATATCTTTTTCACCACACTTCAGAATTACCAAAAAATTAGCTTCGTTTGTGCTTTTCAATTTCTGATGTCTGAAATATCTGCACAGTGCAGTTATAGACGTTTAAGTTTTGTGTGTTAGAAAAAAGAGTTTGGGCAACAGAAGGGATGAACTCAAGCTGGACAGCCTAAGATATTTAGAGACAGTAATTAGAAAGCAAGAAAATGTGAGTTACAAGTCAACAAAGCCAATGGTAAGTAATGGGCAGAATCAGCAGCAATAAATAGATTAGGGTGGCTGGCAGAGAACAAAACACTCACTCTCAAAAATGCCAGTCTGTTACCTGTTTCACAGGGCATACTACAAGACAAGACCTGTCTTCCTCACAAATCTGATATCCCCTTACTCTCAGAGGAATAAGCTTTTCTCTAGTAACTCCCTTATGCTGACAATTCCCTACACAGGAGGCAGCGAGAGGGAGGATGGTCTTTATGGCAATAAGGCGTAAAGGTTGAATGAACTACCTCTTAATATGTTGTTCATTTGAAGCTTTACAGCCTTTCAGAGGACAATGTGGGCCATTGCTTCAGGACTAAACTTTGCCTTCCTTTGCTCGACAGGTTATTTTATGTAGTTCTTCTTATTAGGATGGCTTAATTTTTCACGTTCTTCTTCTTACTTCTGTCTTCTATTAATTTCTTATATCCCTGTGCCAAGATGCTGCTATGAATGTGTTTTTAGTAAGTATATTAATATCTATGATGGTTGTACATTGGAACAAAGAGTTCTTTAAAGACTACCGTAACAACAAGGTCGCTACCACGACCTCGTCTAAACCACGATTTACCACGCAATCCTTTACCACAGTTTTTCGTGGTAACGGCATGCATGGTTAGAAAGAATACATACTAACTACTACCCCGATCCTCCCAAAAAACTAACCCCAACCCCCCACCCTCTCAAAACAAACACAATCCCCCACACCCCCTAAAAACAAACACAACCCCCTGTAAACTAAACTAAACCCCTCCCATCCCTGAAATCTAACCCCAAACCCTCACCCCCAAAAACTAACCCCAAGCCCCTCACCCCCTAAAAACTAATCCCAACCCCTCCACCCCCTGGAAACTTACCCCAACCCCCATCCTCTGAAAACTAACCCCACACCCCCTAAAAACTAACCGCAAACCCCTCTTACCTGGTCCTGTGCGAAGCTCCTCCAAACTCTGCCCTGCCCGAACACTAGACCGAATCAGTTGTTGTTTGGTCAAGTCGTTGTTCAGCTTACGTGACTCTGGAAATCATTGTTCTGGAGTCGTGGCAAAGGTTGTTTCCCATCTATGTTATATGGTAGTCTCAGAGGCCCCTTCTGCAGTGGAGCGCCATCATTTTGCATTACACCACTGACTACGACATGCACCAGGTATCTGACAAATAGAACCTGAATTGTTACCACCCCAGACTTTGGGTATGATAAGTCAGCCAACTTAGGTAAGCTAAGTCCGAGATCACTGGGGAGCATTGGCCTATTTTTGTAGTATGGAATGGCTTGTCATTGAATAGTATGGTATGGCCTGTCATTATATTGAACATGCTATGGTGTACGTTATGGGTATCCATGCATGCAGCCCAATGAAGATGCTAGCTAAATACAGAAATCAATGGAGAAATATACACTGCCAAAGTCCATCATAAGAGGAACTGCACTGTATGAGCTGCCTGCATAAGGTGGCGTCACAGCATTATGCGGTGTGCTGAGCCATGCCACCACCTGCAGCGGCCTGCCAGCAGGAAGCACACAACCGAGGCCGGATGTGATGTGTGGTCTACCGGTTTCAGGCCTTCCCATGGCTGATTTATCTAGGTTGGTGTGATACTTAGTCTGCCACGACAAGCCAAGCTGGCAGGAGACGCAGCAGGGCTCAGCAGTGCTTGATGGTCCGGAGCTCATGAAGGCTTACGTGGCTTCTGCTTTACTCCCAAGGAGGCCCAGCTACCAAGGTCTGCCTGGGGGTGCCTCGCGGGTGGCGCCTGTAGCCATTCAGAGGTTAAGCCAGAGACTTGGCCTGATGAGAGAGAACGTGGCAGTGAAGAAGCCGTGCGACTGGGAGCTTGGAGCCTGTTGCTCTCTGTCCAGTTCTTCCTGTACTGCCCGAGCTCTGCTCCTCGGAGGCCCAACAATCCAAGGACTTGCTGACTGCAGTTTCAGCCTGAGAGTTGTGGCCTTCGGAATTACCACAGTAGGAACATGAGCAAGAGCAAGTGGTGAGTGCTAGGACCTCTTCCATGCTGCTTAAAAGAAGAATACCCAGGTCAGAGTAGAAGAAGAATAAAATTAGGGTCAACATTTAGAAGAACACGGAGTAGGGCTAGGGAAGCTTCATGAAGATTGTACATATTTTGTTAATAAAGATGAGTACAGACAAAGACTGTTTGCTCAGGTGAAAACCAACAGAGAAGATTCCGTTGCTGCTATTTCTCTAGGCGCCTGGTCTAAGTCTGAACAGTATGAAAACGAAAAATACTCATCGTAGACGTAGGGACCTAATTGGTACAATATTAATATTTGTAATGTTAGGCTTGATAGCGTTAATTGTAGGATTAAATTTGTGTTCTATGAATGTCAAAGAAGAGAAACTAACACATAAATATTGACGTTTATATTCAGTAGAAGGGCAGAATTTGCATGCAGATTTATTTAGAGGAGATTATACATTAAATTCTTATATTAACTTGCTTTACGAGTATGTTAATACAGTGGAAGCAAGGGACCGTAATGTTTGCATGCAGTTACCTGCTTCAGTAGCTAAAAGTAGCACATATCATTATATACCATTGACATATGGCATCATTTGTAGCTTATTGTTGAGTATTTTCTATAGAAAGGGCAATTTTCAGTATTATTGTTCTAATAATTTTTCAGAAGCTCCACTGTTCAAACATTTAAATCACTAGTCATATGCTCAGATTGTTGTTTTTAGATACGTTACCCCGATTAAAACGTTAGATACTGCTGGTGCACATATGTATAATTTGACCTGTGTTCTTATTGACACTGAAAATAAATTCTTAGATTAAGTACAACATAGATAAAGAGCAGTAAACACTAATGCAGCTAAAGGAATTCATGTTACGAGTTAGTCACGTTGTTGGAATAAAAAACGTATTAGCGGAGTTATCCATGCATTGTATGTCTTAAGTTAGCATTCGGGACAACATTTTATTTTCAGCCGCCATTTTGAGTCATGATCGAAATGAACTTCTCCCTCTCTCATGCTCTGCCCCAGCTGAAAGCAGCTGCAATCCTCTTCATTTCCCCATGGTTGAGCTTCGCTGTACTAATGAATACACTGTCTTTGTCTGCACATACCTTTCCCACTAGATAGGCCTGATCCCACCCTTCGAGCGGTGGGTGCAGGCAGAGTGACCTTGGCGTTGAAATGGCATGTGCCCGGTCTAAACCCATTCTTTTGAATCTCCTTTGTTCACCAGCTACCAACTGGAAATTTCCAGTCAGGGAGGGTCTTTATTGGTTTTGAACTATACATATTGTGTCACCATGCTTGCTGAAGTCAGTCTCTGCTCTGCAGCAATCCAAGGAGGCTGGTCAGACCAGACTCCACTTGAGTGTATCCTGAATAAAGTTTACTTGGTTTGTATTCTCTACAGCCTGACCAACTCTTCATTTGTATGGAAGGCTGAGAGGTGGTCGCGACGGGTCACTTACTTCAACCTGAAGAGGTAGCTCATCAAGCAGCAGGAAATACTGGAGCATTGACATTAGATTGGCAACACCAAGGAAAATTGTGCATACACAATGATAAGAATCAATACAATACTATTCATAGAGAGGAAAATTAGTGTGATCAAACCTTTGAGGTTCAAGGATCTTGGAAATTGTTCTTGGATTAAACTGATCCTGTGATTCCTGGGGTTTCTTTATTTGTGGCAAGAATGCCTATTTACGTTGCCGAACAAATGGTATGGGACATGTTACGTAGGAGTAGTGTTTCCAAAAATTTATCATGTGGAGAATTTTGATCATCTGTTCGGGAGGAGAAATCTAGGTCCAATTGAGGTGGAAGTGCTGGAGAGATTGAAGGAGATTTTTGTGGTGCAATAATTCCAAATGTAGGGGTGACATTGAATTACATTAAGATCAGAAAACAACCCACTGTAGTTGATCATTTGCCTACTAGTACGGCTGGAGCTTTATTGCTTGTAAATACTTAGATAGTCACTATTAGGGCTATGGTTTTGCATAACCGTCTTGCGTTAGACATTCTGCTTGCAAAGGAGGGTGGAGTCTGCCAGATGTTGAAGGTTCAACAGTGCTGTACTTACTCCCAAAGAAAACTAAGGATTTACAGAAGTACAGCAAAAATATTACTGACATACATAATGAATGGAGTAGATTGGTAACAAAAGGCGTTTGGGATTCAGTTGAATATGCATTTAGTGCGATAGATAGGTGGTTTGCTGATCTGGGAAGTGGTATAGTTGGTTCCATCTTGAGACCACTGTTGATTATTGTCCTTTGTGCAGTAGTGTTGATTGTGGCTGTGAAGGTGTACAGGAAGACATAAAGTTAGAAAGGAAGCAAATAAATATTTCAATTAAATGAAGGTTTGGCGGAGTTCAAGCAAACAGCAATTGCCACAGCAAGGGTGAATTTGGCTAATCTGATAAGATCAAGAGATAAGATTAAGAGATTTTGTGATGGCTTGATGCGCCATCAGCGGGGGATTGGAGCAGTGTAATTTGATCCCAGTCTGCGATACTGTAGGAGTGCATCATAATCATGCGCAGCGGGCACTCAAATATATTCGGTGTGATTTATGTTACTAAGGACAATGTAGTATTGCATATCTAAAGTACTCCACATGAAGATTAGTGAGACTTATAATTGTGTGCATAGAACATTACTAATAAAGGTCTATGTAATATTCACTTATTCATGTGACATGAGAAGTTAACATTTAAGATGTGTCTCATTTTGAAGTTAATAAAATAGGTGTATGTGTAGACTAATCTTTAAACATGTATATGTGTAACAAGAATTATTTCCATGCAGGTACATTTGGAATGACATCTTTGTAATTTTTTTACAATTTATTCATGTTTTAAGAAGCTGCATTTATTGTTTGTGTAGAAATGCGCACATATTTGTAACTCTGTGTTCTGCTAAATTGACATGAGTAGGCCTCGAGAAATTGTTCCGCTCAAGCTCAATTTTAAAGACTAAAATGTTATTCTTATTTAACTTTCAACATAGAACGTATTTGCTTGTATTTTGTTCCCACTGCAGGTGTGATTGGTTTCTTCCCCTTACCTCTAAAGCTGCTACAAAGACCATCGGACTGAAGATAAATGTTTAAGTGGCCCCAAGCTCTCTTACTATGTAACACACAATCCGGCTAGAGATGGCCTGCAGGGAGGGACAGCGGGGGCTCAGTAGGTGGGGTGCGGGAGAAGGTATTCTTAAAGTTAGACACTGCTACCAGGCCTGCTAAATATATTGCCTTTCCTTGAACAGTGTTTACCCTGAACAAGACAGCAGCACAACAGCACAGCTGCACAAGCAGCTGAGGCCCATGGCAGCAGCTTAAAGAGAAAAATCTGTGCAGCTCTCCGCAGGTGCAGAAATACTTATCAGACAGGAAATCAGATCATGGTCAAAAAGAGCTATGAATCACAGGGCAAAGCAGCATATGGTCAGCGGAGAGGTAGTAATCAAAAAAGTCTGTACTTAGTCCATAAGCCATGGGATGAAAAGGAAGTGGCATATGCCAGGCACTGCCCAATGAGAATCCAGCAACAAAGAGAAACCATGATGACCACTAATTGTAAGAAATGGGCGGGTTCAAAGCCCATTATTGAACACAAGAGTCACACAAATAAGAGCACATGCTCTGGCAGGCTCAACCTAAAAGTGGCAGGCAAACGTAGTACAACGGGTCTTTTCGTCTTGGACTGAGAAAATATTACATACAATGTGCAGTGTGAAAAGTATCCTCTAGAGACATCTCTGCAGGAATAACAGATTGAAGTGTTTAGAAGCATGTGAAACGGAAAGAGCTCAGATTGGATCTAATAATCCAGACAGGTTTATCCGCTGATCATCTTAGATCAGGAAGGCAGTCCTGACAAGTACCATGCATTAGGGGTTAGGCTAACACATTTTAGTGTGGGATTCTGCATCACCAGACTAGAATGCATTAGTCACGCATTTATAGTGCCTCCTGACACCTCTGGCACTGCAAGGTACAAGCCGGTACCAACATGGGAGCTGCATTAGCACCACGGGATGCACGCTGCTGGCAGAGTGCACTCTGTGCTGTCTGACCACCGGCATAATGGTGCGTCAGTCTCACAGTTTACCATACTGCACAACCGAACTCACAATAGATGATTTACATTGTTGCAATGTGCCATTGCTGCCGCGCCTGCCTCAGGCTGGCTGCTGCATTCTCAACCACAACACTTAGCCGAGATTCACTCAGCCCAGCCACGGTAGCCTCAGTTACCACATGACGTGTCTGACTGTTAAGTGATTGACCAATGACCCTTACCATGTGGCAAGCAAAACTTTTGTTTTTGTTCATTGCGGCTCCACAGGAGAGTGGATGGGGCTGGCACCTCTGGTCCAGGCGAATGACCCCAGCCTCATTAGCAGAGCCCTACTTGGTCTGCTACTAGACAGGGTGTCGGCATGTGTGCCACCAGGATGTTTTTTAATTTCAAAATTCTGTCGGCCCCCAGAGTGAGACAGTTCTAAGCGGGGAGACATGAGCTACCTGTGACTCTCTGCTTTCTCAGACACAGCCTTGAACTGCTGACTGCCATCAGCCTGAAGACTCCTCGCAGCTCAATACAAAGGAAATCGGCTAAAGCCTACAAGGCACTCTCGGTGAATTAAGGTAAAAATCTTCGCTTCTTCTTGCCTGCAGAGTGTATGGGCCACGGCCAATCCCCCTACCCAGGATGTGGCCTAAAGCCAGAGCTGCTGACTTTGGAACTGGGAACCAGGTTCTAGTCTTAGTGTCAACTTAACATCCTGTGATTTTGGTCAAACAACTTAATCTTCCTGTGCTTTTAAAAACAGAAGGTGTTCTTTTGTAATGTAACCTGGTGCTCACTGAAGCGCTTAAATACTTTCAGGTCGAATTTTCGCTATATAAACTGTAAAAAATGCACCAAGTAGTAAATATAAAGCGGTAATATAAAAAAAAGTAAAGACAAATGGATACCTATTTAGTGAATAATTTGTACAAAGTGAAAGCAGAAAACGTGGCGAAATTGTGGCTTCCCCAATTAAATTGTGTGATCTTAGGCACCTATTTTATTTTACCAAAACTCTTTTTAATTCATTATCATGTATGCGAGTCAGAATACTAAATATACAAAAACCTATTGTGTTTGATTTAACGGACTATCACATTGCTCAATAGTAAAATGTGCTACATATAGGGTAATGTACTGAGTAGGTTATGCAGTTCCTACACTGACAATTAACAGGGTGGGGTGACCAGATAAGTCAAGCCTCAACAAGTCACTGGGTAGGTGGCTCTTTAGGAGCAAGAGGCCTCACACAACCAGAAAGGTGTCCTGCTTCATCAATGGGCGAGCCCCATGTCGGAGCGGCGCTGCAATGCCAGATGGGCATCCACAAGGGGACTCTTTACTCCAGAGATTTTTGGTATGCCGTTATGAAATGTATGAAGCCTGAGTGTGGGGCTGTGAAGGGTGGATTATTGGGAAGTAATTTAGTCAGTTGTGGTTATTAGAGAAGTGCAGGTAGAAATAGGTTGGAAGGTCCTCTAAAAAGGTTTTAAACAGTGAGACCCCTAGCCTATATTCAAACAAGGTGTTTGCTATCACCAGAAATTATGATCTATGATAGCTGGTGGTGGTCAACTTACTTCTTGCCCTGGTCAGTCCCCAAGGGATCTAGTGGCAATTCTTCAGGCAAACACAAGGAGATGATGGACGGAGAGCTGAAACTTTTCAGACCCTCACCCCCAATCACAGATCTGTGTTCAATCACAGATCTGTGTTCAATCCATCATCATTCTTTTGCTCACTTCGCCACCCCAATTCGGACCCAGCTATTTGCAAATCAGTCTTGACCCTGTCCCTAATGGGAACAGTACTGCCCGAACTGCAAAGCCAGGTCCTCTCTGGACCAGAAACAAATATCCTGGAAACAGTATTGGGTTAACACTCCCCATCAGCCAGGATAGCTTGAATCCACTCGCACAGTGAGCAAAGGACCCACATCTGGGCATACCCTGCCAACTCAGGGAAAACAAAGAAGACACTAGGAGAAGATGGACGGAGCGCTGAAACTTTTCAGACACTCATCCTCAGTCACCATAGATTTCGGTTGAATCCATCAGTGTTCTTTAACTCAATTCACCATCCCAGTTCAGATCCAGCTTATGCAAATCAGTCTTGACCCTTTCTGCCATGCCAGGTCTTCCCCGGACCAGAAACAGGCTTCCTGGGGCCGGTTTCGGGGTAACACTCTCATCAGCCAGGCTAACTTGAATCCAGTGGCAAAGTGAGCAAGGGACCCACGTCTGGGTATACCCTGCCAACTTAGGAAGAACAAAACAAACACAAGGAGATGATGGACGAAGTGCTGAAACTTTTCAGACACTCACCCCCAGTCACAATAGATCTGGGTTGAATTCATCATTGTTCTTTTGCTCACTTCACCACCCCAGCTCAGAACGACCCATATGCAAATCAGTCTTGACCCTCATGGGAACAGTCCAGCCTGAATCTTCTGGACCAACAATCCCTAATCAACATCGGTGGTTGGAATCAGTAATTATGAAATGACCCAAATTCCTATCACAGGGCAATTGCCTATATCCATATTAATACCTTAAAATGTATGTAACAACCCTATTATGGTGCAGTAGGGCTTCCTCAAGTACGGGCTAAGCTACACACTGATTACGCATGAGGGTGAGTGGGGCGACCTACCCAGGCTCAGCTCCCTCAAATGCACTTACGAGGGAGCTGAGCTCCGGCAGGTCAGCCTACTCACCTTCTGCCCACACTGCCCATGTCTATTGCAGGCCCTGTGTGTAATACAATTTTAAGATTTAAATCTCTTTCTTACTTTTCAGTAAGACAGAAGAATATCTTTTTTATCAGGGCATGACTGAATCGAGTGAGTGAACTTTGAAGCTAGAAGACGTATACTATTAAAAATAAACAGCTACCCAACAACTCCCCCCCATCCAGCCCTTCCCCCGGCATACTGAGTTCAATGTATTCCTTCTGGCCTACTCCTCTCTAGAAATGTCACTTCACCCGCTGGCACTGGCTTGTAGAGGTGTGTCTTTATCTGTGAGGCGCAGTAAGCGTAAGTAGTTCGGGCATGTCAACTTCCGGAATTCAGTGGACAACAGAGAAATAAAGGGAACCCAAAGCTCCCTGTAGGAGTCATCACTAGCCGTTATTGTGAGTGAATGTTTCTCCATACCTAAGATATACCATAAATGGTGTAGCCAGCCCACCTGTGTGGGTAGCTTATCGGTGCTCCAGTGCGACAAACTTTTCGCATGGGGGGCTCCCAGAGCAAGACCTATCTGATTTCCTCTATGGGACTTCAAATGAAATGTGAGGGCATTGGGAAGACCCAAGAGAACATATATTATGTTGTGTTATTTATATTTGTAAGGAGCACAGCTACCCCGAGGCGTTTCCAAGCGCCGACAGGTAGGGAGAAGAGAATAAGTAAGGAGTTACTGATTGAACAACCACATCTTCACTTGTCTACGGAAAATACTAAGGACAGTTTCCTCTCGTATAAAGATAGGGAGGGGGTTCCAGAGGGAGGGTCCCAAAAAAAAAAAAAAAAAAAAAAGGACCTACCGCCCATCCTGGTAAGTTTAATTTTGGGGATAACAAATTTAGACTGTCCAGCAAACGCAAAAGGCGAGGAAGTGTGTACAGCTGGATTGAAGATTGCAATTATTGTGGGGCTGTTCCAGATTTAATTTTAAACATAAAGCTCAAGGCTTTAATTTTGATACGGTTCTCCACTTTAAGCCAGTGTAGTTTGCGAAGAGAGTCGGTAGCAGGTAAATGTGAGAGCTGGGTATGAGGGTGTTCTATGTCCGAGAGTATTCTTGTCCAATGTGTAATATGTTTCGGACACTCCCAAAGGAGATGAAGGAGCGTTCTAGAGGATCTACACCCCCTCCAGCAGTCAGCACTTCTAGCGGGGTTGCCTTTATGAAGGCGGACAGAAGTGAGGTACCAGTAAGTCACTATTTTAGTGGTGGTCTCAATGCTTGCCATGTTCCAGGTGTCCCTTCATTGCTAGGTCCGGATGAGATCCCACATTGTTAAGTGGGTCGAAACGTTGTCGACTAAGTGAAGCGAACCATTTGTCAGCCACTATTACAGTATTAGTAGGCTGCGAGCACATATTATGTATTTATTTAATGGTCAGTTTTGTACATTTTTTATGAAACTTGTTTTTATGACAAAAAGAGTCACAACCTTGAAATATAGGTTTCAGAAGCACTTGGGACACCATGCACTGGATTTAAAATAATGTGATTACATTATATAAAACAACGTATTTTCATACAAAATTCGTGTTATATGCCTTTTCTTTTTCAGATATCTCTTTTCCTCTGATTATTGTGATTGAGCTATTATATATTAAAGTATAATTTGTTGATTTTCCACAGGAACCATTGTTGTGTATTAAACAGTAAAGAACCCTGGTTCGGTTTGAGTAGAGTGTCCCTCGTTTTCTCATACACATATCTAGAGATAATGCATTCGCTCAGACTATGGAAGGGCATAATCCGTCTGCAATTGATCAAAGGGTAAAATGCTCTCTTCATCAAACTAGTGCCCCACTGAGCAGCACCCAGCTTTTTGTCATAACTGAAACTCCCTTAGGTCAAACACTGGCCCAAAATCAGGGAGGGAAATGTCCTGAGCATCTATGCTCTGCTACTCTGTCCCACACCTTAAGTGTAGCTTTGGTAATCACGGAGGAGTACAAGCCCGGTGGCTGATGCACCTTACGGAGAAACAGAACTTTCCATTGATACACCCCAGTGACCACCCTATCCATAAACAACCAATGCTTTTCAGAGTCTTCCCTGGTTCATTCGACTATGTAGCAGAGCTGGGCTGCCTGGAAATAATGGAGAAGATTTGGGACCCCCAGACCTTCTTCCTTGTGATGTCTTTAGCTCTGTTCACGTCGCATTCTAGGCCGACCAGCCACCCGCACAAAGCTGTTAAAACCTCACCTGCAGAGTTGAGACTATCCCCGCTGGAGGATCTATCGGAGGGCTTGAAAGAAACCAGAATCCTTGGAAGAGCAGACATCTTTAGAGCTGCTACCTGCTACCATTAGAGTTTGTAGTGTTTCCACAGAGCTAGGTCTCGTCACACCTGTCTAAACAAGTGGCAACAGATTATAATCGCAGGTTACACTATGGTATTGGCCAGTTGGACTCCTAAGTAGGGAACTAATTTAGTCGCCCAGCGAATGGGGCAGCGTCGGGAAAGCCGTCCCTCCATCTCAGGCGAAAGAGATAAGTTAAGAGCTTGGGCATTTTGGATGTTAATAGAGAACCTCGCTGTCGCTCCAAAGATTTCCAGTCTGTGATAAAGGTAGGCAAAGAGGAAGTCGGATTATCCAGAGCAACCATTACATCATCCATCTAGAGGCTAACATAATGGCTAAGACTGCCGAAGATAACACTAGTGATGTCTGGATTGTCTCCAATTCGTTGGGTCAGTGGCTACATGTACAATGAAAAAAGTAAGGGTGAGAGTGGGCACCCCAGTCGCGTGCCATGCTCAATAGGGAAGGGAGTCAAGGTGATCTCATTCACCCTAACCACCACTCTCGGTCTGCCGTAATTACTACGTACCCAAGAGCAGAATCGCAGACCTATACCAAAGTGAGTTAGCGTTGCCTCTAAGTAGGGACAATGCATGAGATCGAACGCCTTCTCAGCATCAATGGCAAAAAGCATGATCTCCCGCTCTAAGCGCATGGCTTTGTCCACCAAATTTACGATATGTTTGGTATTATCAGAACATTGCCTGTGGGGAACAAAGCCTGCCTGGTGTGGGTCTATCAGACCCAGGATGAGGAGTCCCAGAAGGGCAGCTAAAACCCAGGTAAACAACTTAAGGTCTGCGCTGAGAAGAGATATCAGGTGGTATTGGCCACACTTCGTTCTATCCTTCCCCGGTTTAGAGCTGACTTAAATAACCGCATCTAGAAAGGAGTCAAGCAGTGTTGAGGAGCCTGTAATAGAGTTTAAAAGTCTGGTTGGAATTGGAGCAAGAACGGTACAAAATTTCTTATAGAATAAGGCATGGAAGCCATCCGGTCCAGGCGATTTAAGCAGCTTCTGACGCACTATTGCAGAGGCTATCCCTTCTATACGAAATGGACTATCAAGGCTGGCAGCCCTCTCAGGTAACAGTTGCGGTGTATGTGCCCCAGAAAGATAAGGGTCCAGACTTTCTGAACTTAAGTTTTGTTTAATATATAGATCTTTGTAAAAGTCCCGAAATCAACCACCACTGTGCCATCTCCTGTCACTAATGAGTCCACTACCTGTGCCTGCCTTTGAGCCCAAAGCCTGCTGGCAAGAAGCCTTCCACACCTGCCCCCTACCGCATAAAAAGAGTGTTGGAGTTTCAGTAGCACGTATTCAGCTCTGTGGTTATCTATTCCTGCTAACTGGGCATGTACTGCTTCTAGTGGTCTCCAAACTTGGGGAGCTCCAGTGCGTTTGTGAATATTTTTAACTTCCTGCACTTACTTGCTGAGGTGATCATTCACGTCTCGCCTAGCTTTGTTCTCTGCTGGTGATATGGTGATCAGTTCCTCCCTCAGGACTGTTTTTAAAGCCTCCAAGAGCATGGTCACTGAGATGTCTGGTGTGACATTAATCGCCAAGTAATCTCCCTCACCCTCCAAGTCCGAGCAGGGTGTCTAGTAGGGGGGAGAGCAAGAACCAGTGACACTGCAGCATGATCTAAAAGGGATTGTGGTTCTTTCTCTATGTGTGAGACCATAGGTTGGAGCTCTCTCATTCCCTTAAAATGGTCAAGACGAGCATACGTTTTGTGAGCATATTGTATAGTCGCGAGTCTGGGGGTGTTGTGTGCACCACAGGTCCCTCAGACGCACCTCGTGGAGCCACCCCACTCCCTCACCGGAGATTACCCCTGTTGAGTCAAAGCGGGAGGTGGAACGGTCCATTTTATTGTAAAAAAACAGGTTGAGATCTCCCCCCACCAACGGCAGTCTATCCCGGGAGGACATCACCTTCGCAATGGCCCGCTTCTGAAATTGCTCCTGTACCTCATTAGATGCGTAGATAGAGATCACTGTGAAGATGTGCATCCCCACTCTCATCAAGTATGCTAAGAGTCATATCTTTATCTCCACTTGCTTAGAACCCATCTTGCTCCAAAAGGAGTGAGAAACCGGAATAGCCACCCCGGCCGACTTGGAGGGTACTAAGGGAAAGAACTGCTGAGGGAAAGCCCGGGACCGGTTTGGACGTCAGTCAGCTTATAACAGACGAGTCTCTTGCAAAAGACCTATCTGCGCCAGTTCCATCCAACTATGAGAGAACCACTCAGAGCTTTACTGCGTTGTTAAGCCCCTTAACACTGAATGTGATTAACTTCAGGAAGTCGTAGGAGTATGATTTAAGGGAGTATGTGCATGTTCCTCTTGAGGTGAAGTGTGTTGAATGTGCAGTTGAAGTGTGTAACCCACCCCCCAACAAACCAAGAATAGAAAATAACACAGTCTTACGGACTGTAAATATAAAGGCCTGGCATAGCCATCAGAAGATCGGGTGGAAGACTCTACGTGGTGACACAAGCATGTCTTCAGGGCACCCCGTCATCCCCAGTCCCCTCCCCTCCCCCCCGCCCATCAGGCTCATGTTGGCACCCTCATGTTAAATCGAGGCATTCAGTGTCTGCATACAGCGAGTCCAGCACCACCCTTCGCAATAGTCTCTGGGTTTAGTCAAAGATTCTTTGAAGGCGCCTGAAATCTCTGCTGGCGGTCCTGCCCCCAGCTGGCCTGTTCTGGGGGGGATCTGAGGTTGCAAGTTCCAGTGGGATCCCATGTTTAGCACATGGCAGGCTTCTGTCAGGGAGTGAATCTGGTGCAGTATATCCTCCCATTTAAAGATGAATCGAAATGGATGCCCCCAAGATCAAGAAACACCCTGTTCTCGAAAGAAGTACAGTGGCTGGGATAAAAGTCGCTCTACTTCTGTAGCGTAATTGCAGATAGGTCTTGACATTTTAGCAATGTGTGGCCTCGAAACTGTAGACAGTGTCGTGATCTATGCCCTGTGGGCAATGCTTTCTTTGAGCTAAAAGTCATGAACACAAGCTAAATTGTCGGCTAGGCAATCATTCCCCGTATGTGGAGGGCCTACTCTGTGTAACCTATCTAGTTGTGTCCCTCCTTCCAGCAGGGTCTCAGTGAAGAGATCTTTGATGTAGGGCGCGATATCCATGCCCTCTGCATTAGTGGGGGCCTCTCTGATCCGTAGGTTGTTTCGCATCGACTTGTTCTCCAGGTCCTCTGCGTGAGTCTGCAGGTCCACATGCTATCCCTGAAGATGCAGAACCTCCTGCTGTAAATGCTTGATTTCTTCATCACAGTTGGATATGGCGCCCTCCAACATCAAAACCCTGTCTCTGACCTCTAAGTTCAGAGTGAACCTCTCCCAAGTCCTGTGAAAGCTCCTTTTTAAGGGTTTGGAGGTCATCTCTAAGGGAGATGAACACAGTCTACAGGAAAGTAGGTGTTACCGGGGGCCTCCACTTCCTCAGCATCCAATGATAGCTCCTGCGAAGGGAAAGGAGCCTGATTGCCCCGTCCAGCTCCCGCCGGAGTAATGAAGGTGTCCTTAGGGTGCGCTCCATTTTGGTGCGTGCCGTTGCCATCTCTATCACCGCAAAGCCATAGAAATCTTCCAGTGATGGAGGGGCACTCCTAGACAGGCCTAAAGTCCCCTCAGGCAACGCCATCCAGCCCAGCCGGTCCCAGACAGCAAGGTCTCCCCCTGGAGATGTGACAGAGAAGAGATGGTGCGTTTGTCAACAAGTGGTTTCTCTCCAGGCGTAGGATCTCTCCAACACCCGATTGGCTATGGAGATCAGCGTGTAGGCACCAACATCAAGGGCAGCATCTATCCTCTCTGTTTAGCTCTGGGGCCCTCCGCTGCTTCCCCCCACCGCTCCAGACAGGGGCAGCCAGGTGCCCTGTAGGCTCACCCAAGGGTGACCGCTCCCATTACTGAGACCTGCAGTTTGGCCCAGGCCTCAGGCTGTAGCAGTCTAGGTCACTACTCCGTTGCGGGTTGGGCCCCAGAAAGCGGCAGAAATGGGGGGCTGAAGCGGGAGCAAGACCATTTCACCAACGCCAGCCCCCAGTCCAAAGCCCTCTCCTCAATAGGCCCCACGGCTCCTCTGACATCTCTCAGCAACAGAATACCTTCAGACCACTCGGCTGGAGGGTGCAAGGTCTCCTCAGGCACAGAGCGGGGCTCTCAGCAGGCCGGGATGCAGATTCAGAGGAATGCACAACAGGACAACTTCTGCTCGGGTCCTCCACAGACGCTGAGCAGGCGTATTCCCTTCACGGCCGCACCGCTGCTGTAAGGTCGCTGTCACACTGATATTGAAACTGCAGCACCAGGGAGGGCATTGCAAAGTACGCATGATGGTTTGGCCGGACGGCCGTCTGGGGCAGACCAAACCATCATGATCACTTAGTCTTTCTCCAATCCGAGCTGAGTTGAACAGTGGTGTAGAAAACCAATACAGGTTCCAGTCCCTGTCTCAGCGCAGACCCATGACTTATTTCCAGCATGAGAGAAGCGCTGGGATTGGCATCTGAAAGCCAGCGCAGTGTGCAGCAATTCCTGGATGTTTTTAGTGGTTGTATTCCCCTCCCCGCCCCACCACTTTGCAATGCAAGCAGCTGCTACGGTTAAGAGGCAAGACAGTTGTTTTGTGTACCCTGTATGTAGCCCAGATTATCACTGAGCAACGTTATAGTCTGTTAAATTAAACACAATAGGTTTGTGTACAACTGGTATTCTGAATTCACATGCGTAATAATTAAGTAAAAGGAGTTTTGGTGAAATAAAATATGTGCCTAAGATCACAAAATGTATTCCGAGAAGCCACACTTTATCCACATTTTCTCCTTTCTGTTTGTTAAAATCAGCTACTAAATAGAGATCTATTTGTCTTAACTTTTTTTTACATTAACGCTTTGTCTTTACCACTTGGTGCATTTCTTTTTTTTTACAGTTTATATAGCGCAAACTGTAAAGATTTTAAATAATCGGTCAATAAAAAATGACTTACTTACTATAACGCAAACTCGATTTGAAAGTATTGAAGCGCTTTAGTGAGCACCAGGTTACAATACACAAGAACACATTAATTTTTTAAAAGCACAGGAAGATTAAGTGGTTAGTCCACAATCACTGTATGTTTTAGCTGAGAACTAGAGGGATTGGCCGTGACTCGTACACTCTGCAGGCAGAAAGAAGCCAAGAACTTTAACTCACCAAGAAGTGCTTCGTAGGTTGCAGCCAGTTTCCTTTGCCTTGAGCTGCGAAGGGGACTGTTGTTGACCTGGCAGGGCAAGAGGGCTGCAGTGGCAGGCAGCAGTTCAAGGCTGCGTCCTAGAAAACAGCCGCAAGTAGCTTTCGTCTCCTCGACCAGAACTGTCGGACTCTCGTAGCCGACAGAATTTTGAAATTAAAGCATCCTGGTACAAGGCGTGCCAACACCTTGTCTATTTAGTAACAAAGTAGGGCACTGGGGTCGTAAGGCGTGGACCAGAGGAGCCCATTCTCTGCAAAGAAGAGTCTCACGTTTGAAAGTTGAATGTCACTCAAAAACGCACTGAAACAACAGGAATGGCACACATAAAACAATCTGGAGACTTGGCAGCAATGGGGAAGTGACTCGAAGACAGAGCAATTTTTAAAGAAAAAAATAGCGGCAATGCATCGCCCGAAAACGCGCATATCTAATACGATTAAGCATTTAGTTGAAAACATAAACGCAGATTGAAACCCCGACGTCCTGCAATTCACTTCAGAATGATGAAAACAGCGTGAGCGATTGTTTTTAACACTGACATTATCATTTTATGTGTTTTAAGTATGCCAATTTATTTTAAAAGTATGCATTGTCCTGGAATTGAGGGAAAGCAGCACCACGCTAAGATGGCTACCGCGCTCACAGGAAGTAAAACTTGGACTTTGCCTTCAGACTTTTTTTTCTCTTTTTCCATGCCGCTCGTGACCTGTAACAGCAAAACATAGAAGAGGCGATTTTCCTTTATGCATGATGTCGCAGGGTCCCGTACTTATTATATTGCATCTGGCTGCCTTCGCCTGGAACGTCTTCGGTATATTGAAGAACTTGGAGCTCACTGGCCTGGCCCCTAGACATGGAGCCCACTCGTATGGTGGTCGCTGGAAGTATTTGACCTTCATTAACCAGGTGAGCGACAGCTCGTGCTCAGGATGCTAGCATTGTAGACATAAAGAACAGACAACAAACGAAAAGCAAGACTACGTGTATATGTTCGTAAATGGAAACCATGCAGCAAAATGATGATGAGTATAGTTACAAAGTTAAACAAGCATTTACAATGCAACGGTCTCACCTTTGAAAAAGTTAGAGCTATTGGCATTGTAAATGACAACATTTTTATTTATGTGTTGGTTTTGAAAACAGATAAATAAATGTCATTGTCATTTACAATGCCAATAGCTTAATCTCTCACAAATGCGAGACCTATTGCATTTGCAATGCAATAGGTCGCGTATTTACGCGAGTTTGAGCTATTGACATTGCAAATAACAATGCATTTTATTTATGTTCCAAAAACCAAAACATAAATAAAAGGTCTCTCACACTGCTGTCTCTCACACACACCATGCTCTCCCTAGAACACTCACACTGCTGTCTCTCTCACACTGCTCTCTCCCACACACACATACAGAGAGCCACACACAAACATACAGAGCCACACACACATAGACACAGCCACACAGAGCCACACACACACACACAGCCACACACACACACAGCCACAAACAGCCGCAGCCACAGTTTTCAGTAAGCTTTGATACTTTTGAGTTAGAAACTATTTATCTACAGATTATGCGCCAGAGGAGGGATGATTATGCAAAATAAAGCAGAAGCAGCAAACACAGGATCACATAATTCCAGTGGCCCTCCCCATGATCTACTATTATGTTTAAACTCTAACTTTTTGATGGTCAAACTGGTCCCTCTCCATACCTGTCGACTGGGTGCAAAGTGATGAATCTATTGTGACACCCCAGCCTTCAGCACCTTTGTCAGAGTAACAGGCCCCTCCCCCCACCCTAATCAGGTCTCCACAGACCCAGGGGAGACACAAGAGGCAAAGCCACTGCCCACCGTGACTGGAAGGTGCAGCGGCTCACTTCTCCTCCCCGGGCCCCTTGACAAGTGACATTTATTTATTTAAGGCATTTTTATATAGCGCGAACTTCTGTACCCGAAGGTGTAAGAGCGCTTTATAAAAGGACCAGTTACATTAAATAACATTCAAGGCTGTAGTGGAACAAGGGTGGCTCCTTAGAGTCGCACTCTGGTTTGGACAATGTGCCGGCACCAACATCTCCACTTTTCTCAGGTCTGTAATCGTGGCACCTGCACTTTACTTTTAAAATGTTATAAGTAAAGCGCGGGTGCTGCGATTATACTAAAATTAAAGCAATAGATGTTTTTTCTATTTCTTTTATTTTGGTATAATTACGGCACCCACGCTCTACTTATAACATTTTAAAAGTAATTTGCCCAGAATCACAGGATGTGGAGTCAACCTTGAGGCTCGAACCTTGGTGTCCAGCACCAAAGTCGTCAGTTTTAGCCGTCAGACCTCATCCTCTCCCAAGCTTTCTTCTTTTTCACTCCTGACATCTTCTGCGCTCTATGCGAGTTTTTGCAAAAGTAAATATGGAAAAAGGGACACAAATCCTGTCATGCTGGTGCAAAGTTGCTATTGTCGGACGTTTTTATTAAAGCTTGCCAAGTTACACCCGATTTGGAGCACTGGTCTGCTCCCTTATTGGCCTATGCAAATGTTTCCTCGAGTGGCCCCGCCCATTGCTTGCCGTGGGTGACGGGGTAGCGAGAGACCTCCTTGAATAAGAGGTACATTTTCCAGGGGTGTGGTTGATCAGTGCTGAGTGCCACACACAAGCAGAGGTGACCCCGTGGCCAGGCCGCATCGCCTCTTGTTCGGACAGCAGGCGGCCCCAGAGCCACCCAGGCAACTTTATGAAATAGAGATCTATACTTACAGGGCAAATAGCCCTCAACGGTATGGTGGTCAGTCAAATAAAAATGTACCCCAACCGGAAAAAACAATACTGTATGAATGCTTGTCCGAGTCAATAAATTAGGCTCCTTTTCCTTTGGGCTACAATCTACAAGAACACATTTCGACCAACCAGTTACTCATGGGCATAATGTCTCCCTACGTTCCAAAGACCGGAACACAGTATTTCTAATACAGGTTCCAAACAAAACAAAAAAAAACATTTCACAACTGAAATATTTCTTCAATGCTTGCATCAGACTTGCTCAAACGCAACGTGGGCTCTTACAAAATAAATTACTATGGTGTTTGGTTGTTCAAGGTTTCTATCGAGGTCTTTTCTGTCATCGCACCTACAGTTAAACCACACCCGCCTCTGAGGCACGTTCATTGCCCACTAGGCCACTCTCAAACGACCCTCTCGTGCACACCACCACCCCCCTTCTGCCGGAATTACAGATACATCTTCAACACATCTCATCTGCCCACACAGGATTGACTCTCTCAGCCAACACCACAACCGCAAAACTCCTCCAACTCATCGTGGATTTGCCTTCCCTTATAGCCGGTTGACCTGACCCTTGTGAACATTGACTCCGGTATGGCTCAATCAGATCGCGGACCTGGGTCACTCTCCCTTGCGCCGCAGGGGGGCGGGTCCCATTTCCTGCCTCGGACTTCTCGTTTCAATACGCCCTGCTCTTACCCTCCTAGAGACCCGCTACTGTAGCCCCCCCGTACATCTTCAGTCTTTGACACAAGCGCAAAATCAGGATCCTGCAGTACGATCAACGCAGTACGCTGAACTTCAGAACGCAGAGGAACTTCCGTAGCGCGGCATGGGGGCCTTCATCGTGTATATGGCATTGTAGTAACCAGCCAATGTGGGTTAGATGGGGGTGGGTATGTCTACAGACATCTTGGAATACACATAGTCAACTTGCGTCCAAAACTGAGGGGCAGATTTACAAGCCCCTTGCGCCTCTTTTACGCCACCGTTGTGTCACTTTTGTGACGCAGCAGTGGCGCAAAGCCAGCACCATGGTGCGGGGGTACACTGCGCCACATGTAGGCGTTCTGGCGCAGGAACGCCTACTAAAAGTGGCTGAGTGAAATCTACAAGATTTCACTCAGCCACGTTTAAGGCCATGCTGCATCAAAACCCTGCGCCTGCTTGAAGCAGGCGTAAGGATTGACACAGCATTTTAAGGATAGGGCACCCCCGAACCTTGCTGGAGCTGTGTCGCACTTGCGACGCAACTCCAGCAATGCGTCACCTTTACGGCAGCAGATGCATCATGCATCTGTCCATTTTTGCCCCATGGTGCGCTGCATTGTAAATGCTGCGCATCCATGGTGGCGGAGCCGTGAGGCACAATAAATGGCGCATCCCTGCTGATATGCAGGGATGCGCCAGTTATTGTAAATCTGCCCCTGAATGTGTCCTTGTGTAATGTAACTCCTGCTTTTGTTAAGTGCTGTCGTACCTTCGGATAGACTTTGAGCTATATAAAAACAAACTGAAACAAAAACTGGCATATCCATTAGGTCTTGCCTTTTGGACCTTATAAGTGTTTAGCCATGCAGCACATTATGCTGGGTGCTGTGCCAACATGGACTGAAGAGTTATACTATTTCTACACACTGGATCATGCGTTCTGAATCAGGAATTCATGCTTGCCTCGAGAAATATTTATTGACACATTCCAAGGCTTTTTAACACAACACCGTACTCACCACCAATGCACTGCACTTTGAGATCTCACATGCAGGTCGGGGGTGGTGGTGGGAAGGGAGTAATAAAAAAAAATTTAATAAAACGTTCCTCCTGTCTGAGTCGCCACGTCCTGCTCGCCGCGTCTCTCCACTCTTTTCTCCGGCCGGAACAGGAAGGACCCAGGAAGCACCCAGGCTCCCCTAAGCCAATCACAGCGCTGCAATGCAGCGTTGTGATTGGTATGAGTGCCATGGTTTGGTGCTCAGACAGGGGCTCGGGGCCTGGGAATGTCGTCCACCCAGGCTGTAATGCAGCCTGGGTGGAGAACATGCTATTTGTGCATGCATGTTTGGCTGGCCCCAGATGACCGACCAAACATTCATGCGCATGTAGCAAGTGAAAACCAATCCACCCCTGCTCTCTCAGCTGAGCAGCCTTGCCCCGCCTCCCAAAGCTGCTGCGCCTGCAACAAGAAATTAAATAATAACATTGAGTTAGCATTTTATTTCTTACACTGCTAAAAATAATTGTGGCGACGCTCCTCCGCCTTAGCGGAGGAGATGCCACTGCTTACGTGTACCACCATTGCACTGCAGTCAGAGTTGTCACAGGTGCCACCGCGCACTGCACTCTGAGATCTCACATGTACAACCAGTGCCTGCAGTCAAACATGTCTCAGGCATCGTGCACGGTACTTAAAGATGTCCTGCTTTCAGAAATGTCACAAGGATGACAACCTGCCATAATGTGAAAAATCACGAATCTTAAAAAAATGTCCTGCCATCGGACATACCATAAGGGGACTTGACAAGATGGCGGACTGATTAAACGCTCTCTACTGGCATCTGCTTTACATGTTTGGGACGCCCTGGAAAGTATGTAGGCCCCTTTTGTTACATGCCATTCACAGAAGTCCCAGACAGTTGCTTGGAAGCCGTGGGTAATGAGGTTATATATTTTCTGGCAATTACGTTCACCTCCCTCCCCAAGCAAAGTAATAGCCCTGAGATATGTAAAGATACACAATGTAACAGGCTAATGAAGTTATAATTCACGGGGTTTGAAAAGCGTGAGTACCTTACAAGCACACATTGTCCGAATTGTTAAAAAAACAGTGGCAGGTTAGCATGATGAAATGGTGTGTATGCAGTTTGTGTGGTAATAGTGAGGGTAAGGCCACACTGATTATACGCACCTTAAGTCTGTGCTAATTCCTATAGATAAGATGGTCCAAAGAATACGTATAATTATTTATGCATTTGCATGGTGCAGAGTTCGCATGTAGTTATGTTATTAAATACCTGCCTCGCTTTAGGAACCCCCCCTCCACCTTTAAACAGAAAAGTAGTCCTTAAAATAAGCACCTGCTAAGTAGTATATCCCGGATGCAGCACTCGTGTGAAGTGCTGTTAACAAGACACTATCTGCATCTTTTTATTGTAACTTTGAGTTTGGTATATTGTTGTGTGCGATTGAAACAATGTGCATTTTTTAGGTCGAGCAGACGTACTCTCAATGCGTGAGCATTGAGAGTGTCTGCTACAGACCAATGTGGCCCGTATTCAGGAGAGTGGACACGACTCAGACGCGCGCTTTTGCAGTCTCAGTTTTGACCGCGGGAGCGCGCGTCTGAGCCGCGCTTGCGCAGAGTAACTCACAGCCCCTGCTCACACACAGCCAGCCCCCACCCCTCTGCATGCACGCATACACACACAGGCGCGCTCGCACACACACATACACACACACGCTGCCGCCCCCCACCCACCCCCCTGCCTACACACAGACACGCAAGCACGGAGCCCCACTCACCGGGACACATCCAGCCCCCACCCCTCTGCATGCACGCACGCACACACAGGCGCGCGCGCCCGCACACACACACATACACACGTTGCAGCCCCACTCACCGGGACTTCTACTCCGCAGGACTCTTCCGACGTCAACGGGCACAGGGACACCGGCACTCCGCTCCTTGGCTTCCCGGGCGGACGCCGGCTGCACGCAGGGCTCTCCTCTCTCTGCACCGGAGCCATGCGCCAGCCACTGCAGCCTGCCTCCTGGGAAGCTCCGGTCGCGTGTCCGGCCCCGCCCCAACAAAGGTTGCCTGGCTTCCTGTTGAAGCCGGGCTGCGGCGGTGAGTTTGCTTTTTAACCCTTTCCTGTCTGTAGACACGTCACCCTGGGCACCGCGTCAGCACATAGGACTTCGATATGTGTAAAAGTTGTGTTTTATTTTATTCGCCCGCTTTTCTGTGCTGACACTTCCTTGTTTCCCTGCGCTGCAGAGACCGGGGGGAGCCCCTCGTCCGGGTGACTTGCATTTTGACATTGCTAATTCAGTCTGTGTGGTGGGCTGTTTCCTGTCACTACTGGCATTTCCATCTGGCCCGAGTGACAGCCCTCCGCTTTCTGACCAGGGTCAGGGTGGGACACAAATTAGACTCGGACATCCAAATAAAAATGCCCCTCATTAGCGAAGAAAATAGCTACAAAATCAGGTCAGCTGGGAACTCGTGAAGACATGAAACCCCCCATGGCTTGCCTTCTAATATTAATGTAATTATTGTGGGAGGGGCTCCGTCTCTCTCGTTGCTGGCACCCTGCAGCAGCACAGAAACGGAGCCCCCTTCTGTACCTTGCTTTCTAATGTTCATTTCACTGGCATGTGATGTGTGTAGTTCTTCTCGGTAATGGCACCTTCTCTTGGATTCTACCGGGACCACGAGTGCCCCTCTCTAGCATGCATGGCCTTGTGTCATTCATGTCGTTTGGGAATTGTTGTAAACATTTTAGTGCTGTCATTTGATCCAAAAAAGTTGGAGGGCTTTGCTTGACTCGGTGCTGCCTCTTTTAGGACCTGCACGATCCCAGCGCGCCCTTCAACGCCACTACTTGTCTCGTGATATTAATTCCTCGTCTCGGTTGTTTAGTTTCCTCCTCCACTTTCACCCGGATGTGCAGTCTGGCAGGCGGCTCCTCTTCAGGAATGGTAACATTTTTCTAATGAAAGCATGACCGGGAGAGGACACTTCTCGAGGTTGAAATGTACCTCCGAGTCTGATGGGTGGAGAAGCTGGGAGTGGTGCCCTTGGGCAGAAGAGGCCCCCACAGCGGACTCCCACTCTGCCACGATGACTGCCAACCCCGCAGGCCACGGCTGCCGCAGACATGGCTCCCCTCCCCCTTTAATTAACCGTGCACCTTAGTGACTTACTAACCGTGACTTACCAAATGTGTAACCTGTAACTATGGTCTGATACTCATGTAAAGCGCTCTGATACCTCCGGGTCTAGGCAACGCTATATAAAACATTTCAAATAAAATAAAAATCATGCACCTTAGTGACTTACTCACCTATTCCTAAAAGTGCCTGAATGCAAGGCTTTATAATGGGGAATGTCATGGCGCTTCGCATGTCATTCATTATCTCTGTCCCCGCCTCAGACCAGTTTCTGGTGGCGTTGATATTCATGCAGTCTCACAGCTGGGGATTCTCACGTTTCAAGTCATGGAGAATTTGCGTAATTTATTGGCTGAAACATTCTTGTTTGTTTTGTGGCTTCATGTGTCTGGAATTCCTGCGTTGGTGTGGGACACTAGCGTCCCTCTGAGTCTTGTTAACTCTTCCGGTTTGCAGTTCATGACATTTGACCCCAGGCCGCTCTTACATGCTTCCTTTCCACTCCAGGTGCAAGAGGCATCCTTTTACCCTGCTGCTGCCAGAAACAAGGTGGGCGCACATAGATCCATCCCTGGTTCTTCAGATTCCCTGCTGTCTGGTTCTATTCAAGGGAGTGTATTTGAACTCAGTGACTGAGCACAGCTATGTACAAGCAGACTTGCACAACCAGTCAGCACCTTCTGTGTGTGGGTGTGGTTGGAAGCTCTTTTGCTATCTTTTCTTCACCAGTAGAGATGTGGCTGTTGAGCCGGAGGATGATGTAACACTTACACAATGAAAAGAGTCTAGCTAAACCTCTATTCCGGCGCTTAATTTGTAAAATAATATATGCATAAAAGTGCAGGAGCTCAGTTTTCTCGGGAGTTAACCACAGATTCTACTGAATGCTGGGATTGTTGAATACTGAGGCTGCCTTGTTTTGATTCCACCTCATCAACCTTTCTTACACCACTTTACTCTTCCTGTCTTATACCTCACTTTCCAGGTTCTTTTTCTTACCCCTGCTGTTTTAGTACCAGTTTTCTTATCCTTTCTTCCTAGTTAGCCTTTCTCTGTTGTGCTCTACACCAAAGTCAGGTGACGAAAAATAATTCTTGGACCTCAAAAATAAGTACTGGTGCCCACTACCTGCACTACATGCCCATCCCTGTCTGTTTTTAAATCTGAAACACTCAGCTGTGTTGTGTTGGAGGCAGTAGGCTTTTGCAGTAACATCAAGATCTCTGTTGTGACACTAGGTGTGGAACCGGAGAACTACACTGCCAGCTTCTCCTAGTCACCCTCACTCACCCTCACACCCCCCTCACCCTCACAACCCTCACACACCCTCACATCACCCCACCCTCTCACATCCTCGCACCCTCACCCTCACACCATCAAACCCTCACTCACCCTCACACCATCACACACTCACCCTCACACAATCAAAGCCTCACTCATCCTCACACACCCTCACACCTCCTCGGCCACACACCCTCCCTCACCCCCTTCACCCTCCCTCACTCACCCTCACACACCCCCTCACCCTCACACCCCCCCTCACCCTCACACCCCCCCTCACCCTCACACCCCCCTCACCCTCACACCCCCCCTCACCCTCACACACCCCTTCACCCCCACACACACACCCTTCACCCTCACACTCACCCTCACACACACACACACCCTCACCCCCTCTCACCCTCACCCACCCTCACCCACCCTCACCCACCCTCACTCACCCTCACTCACCCTCACTCACCCTCACTCTCACCCTCACACCCCCTCTCACCCTCAAACACCCTCTCACATCCTCACCCCGCATCACTCATTCACCACCACAACATCAATCTGTGCAACCATTCAACAACTACTTCAAATATGTTCTCTCAATGTTTCAAGCTGTATTACAAATGTAACAAAAACATGTTAATATTTCACTTCTGTTCAGGAGTTTTGTAACAATAAAAGACACAGAACATAATCTTCACAAGTTATTTACAAAAGTTTAAGCTATTGCCATTATAAATTATAATACCTTTTATTTAAGTATTAATTATGTAAAAAAAAAATGAAAAGCCATTGTTATTTGTAATATCAATACATGTAAGTCACGTAAATACAACACATATTGCATTACAAGTGCAATATGTGTCACATTTGCAAAAATTATAACTATTGGCATTGTAAATGACAAAGCTATTAATTTCGCTATTTTCAAAAACAAAACCTAACTAAAAAATGTGTCATTTACAATTCCAATAGCTCAAACTTTCCTAATGCGAGACCTATTGCATTGCAAATGCTTGTTGTATTAAGTGTGCAGCATCTTAACCCTGTTGACCGGGGCTGGAATTCCGCTGCGGTGCGGGTGATTTATGACTGGGCGTGGTCAGGACACTCCCACCGTGTGCACAGAAAGGGTTTGGAGAGCCTGCTTGTGAATTTGTTGCTATGTATTTATATTGTAATTGTCGGATTCGGCGAAAAGATACAGGCTGCCAGCATGCAAGCTGTTTAGTAAGTGCTGACACCCTGTAGTATTGGCAGTGAAAAGTGTGTGACGGGAGGAGGGCTGAACAGTCTCTGGTTAGAACTGAAAGCAGACGCAGAGCTATAAAGATTGCGACCACTCTTCCACACAACATATGGGTCTCGTTTGGGAATGTTAATCTTTACTGAAGCGGCCATAAATACATGATAGGAAGATTACCACCATGATATAAATCTAGATTAACAGAAGCAAATAAGTTTGGGGAAGCTGTTAAACCACATTAGGTGTGTTGTTTTACATATATGTAAAGTAAATAGTTGCGCGTTTTTGGCGGGGAAATCACCTTTTAGGGTATGTCTATAACTGCTTGTGTTTGTGCTATTATTTTTTAAGTATTTTGTTTGCAAATTAGAAGGAAAAGGCCTGTTACGTTTTAGATGCCTTTAAAGCATATTACTATTTTAAAGCATTTCGAAAAGAGACACACAAGACTTATAAAAGGCATCAATGCACCCACAAATATGTCAAAATTATAAAATATGGACATACTTTGTAATAAACTGTGGATGTGGAATGTAACTACTGTAGACGTTGAGTAAACAAGAGAAAGAAAAGCTGCCTTTCCATTGGCACACGTTATATAGAAATTAAAAGGCAGCATGTCTCTCGTATGTGCTAAAAGGCACCAGTATTTTAATGCAACGTTGTTTTTTAACTTACAAAAACTTTTTTTTTCTTATTTCTTTCAATTTAGAGTGTCTTTGTGCCAATTAAATGGAGAAAGTAGGCAAATGCAGTGCATGGAAGTTTAAACGAGCATTTGCAATGCAATAGGTCTATCATTAACAAGAGTTTAAGCTACTGGCAATGCAATAGTTTAAACTCTCGCAAATGCGAGACCTATTGAATTGCAAATATTTGTTTTTTTTACTAGCGCCCACGCTACACTTTCAGATTCAGGGAGGCAAAGCCCCTTTCTTTAGACAAGCTACGTCTAAAGAAAGGGGAGTGTCCAACCTTAAAGTGAAACCGTGGAATGGGGGCTTTGACAAAAAAAGCATCTGTTTGTCAAGTTGACTAACAGACAGTTTTTTTTTTGGTAAAGTGTGCATGCCACGCTTCCACTTTAATGTTGGCTGCGTACCTTTCTTTAGACGCGTTTTGTGTAAAGAAAGGGGCTTGGCCTCTATGAATGTGAAAGCGCCACTTGGGCGCTGTAAATAAAATAAATACGCGCAGCCGCTAAATGCGGATCGTTGTGCTAAAATAAATAAATAAAAAACCCGCCCGCTATAGTTAAAGGCGACCACCATTACTAAAAATTAAAATAGAAACGGGTGGCATGCTGCGAGGCTGTGGGTGGAATAGGGGAAGAGCATTAAATAAAATAGTGCTCACCGACTTATAAAGCAGATGATGTAACAACACCAGTTAAAGGTCCAGTCGTTATGGGAGGTAACAAGTGAAGACAAGGCGGTACCAAGGAGGGACTAATGCACCTTATAACTTGGAAGCCAGCGTTTACGAAGGACAATGACACAAGCCAATTAAAAATATGGGAGGCGAGTGGGCGGGGCTTCAAAGCCATACTCCACTACTGCATGCCTCGCAGCAGCGCAAGCTCTACCCAGGCTCGACCTCAAAACAAGCGAATGTTGGACCCAGAACCCTTTTCACAATATTGCACCAATGAGAAAAGAAAACGAGCGACACGCAGATAGTTACGTTGATTTGGGGGCATCATGTGAAAGGTTGCGTGTTTTTTCCTTCTCATCTGCATTTGTAATTTGCAGCATTCTGTTAAGATAACGGGGCTCAAATCTGAAAAAAGCATTAAAGTATGAATTTTAAATAATAGCGATTGACAAAAGAGACAAACAGCTTTGTATAGGTGCCTTTATGCAATTTGAATGGGGGTGGCAGGTTTGGAAACGAAGAGTAAAGTAAACAACCAAGTGGTATTATGGATCACACTTCGCAAAACAAGCAGAAAAGTAATCAAACGCTAAATGTGTTACGACTAGGGAAAGAAAACAGCAGATACTCTGGAAGTGGATTGTGAAAACGAAAATTGGAGTAAAAGCCGCACACGTCCATTTACAAAATACCATAAAGCTATTTAGTGGTGCCTCTGTGAGATTGGAAAGGAGATGGCAGCTAGATGGAGTGCAGGGTTGTCTCAAAATCCTATCTAAATGTTGGAGTGAGAATGCTTTTGATGGTAAAAGTAAAGCAACACGGTGATAGTCACAATAACAGATCCCAACTCAAGACAAAAGCTTATTTGCGATTATATTGGCGACAGTAAGCTAATGCAATTCAAAGCGGTTTCGCAGTGCGGTCCAAACATTGGTGCAAAATGCTGTGAAGGAATAAACAAAAGCGGCACGCTGATCAAGTCCAAATTACAGAGACCTCTCTAAAAAAAAAAGCACACATTCAATTAACAAAAAAGACACACAGCTATAGTTCAGTTCAAGTTCAAAAGACCTTTATTCGAATTTCTTAAAATTCATAAAAGTACCACAATAAAAACATACATTTACACAGCAAAAACAGGTATAAAAATTCATAAATTGTTAAAAACTGATGCATTTCTCATAAGACAGTCTTCAGGGGTTTTCCATTGTTTTACGTACACAAGTTATAGTTCTCAAAAAAGTGCTAGTGCGAAAGATTAATTCATCTGTATCCAGGGACAATAACATTGAATAAGATTCCCCTAACGAAAGGGGTCTGTGTTTCCTAAAATACGGGTTTGAAAACCAATTAATATATTTTTAAGTAAAATTTGCAGAAGAATAGAAAGTGTAAATCATTCTGTTTGCTAATACCATCACATGGGCAAGGGTTATAATCTTTTGTATGCTGATAGCCCAGGGGAAATCCCAGCAAAAATTTTATTGAGCCTGCCCTTAGCCGGAACAGCAGTGATCTCTCCCAGTTCGCCATAGGTAAGGTGAGGTATTGTGCAAGATTACGTCTACTTAGATCATTTTCTGATAAATCACAACCGTTGATTTGAGTGTTTCTTTTTCCATTCGATCTGAACTATAAAGTGCATACAGTGCTTGTTTGACCTCGTTTTTATCTTTAGGTTCAATCTCACTGGGATCGGAGAATAGGTCTTCCCTGTTCACATCGCTCAGTGTTTTAAATACATCCGCGAGCCAGGGGATTGACATGCCATGATCACAATTAAGACAGTCTTTTATAATATTTTGAGTTAAAGTTGCTGAATCATTTCTCCAGATCCTCAGCCAAAAGAGAGCTGGTCTAGATCTAATATAATCACATACATAGGGGAGGTTAAGTTCCTCGTGACAAATCAGTTCTGAGGAGGAGATTGGGGCACCCAGGATTTTCCTACAAAATGGACTTTCTTCACGCTGGATTCCTGGGCTTTTTCCCCGATCCCCAGACCTCAGGCCCGTATGTGGCTACTGGTAGGCACTGTAGCTTAAAATTTTTTAAGATTGCCCTAGTAGCACCTATTTTCTTTGGTCGGGACAAACTCAAAATAGAGTTGTTGGCCTTCGAGAACTTGCTCATGGTGTGGGCCTTATGCCCACTCCATGAGCCGTTCGCAGCGAAGGCCAAGCCAAGATAGGGGAATGAGGTTACAGATTCTAATTTATCTGTCCCTATATGTATGGTATTGAGTTTGCGTTTCCCGGGGCCACATGGCATAATAAAAGATTTTTTTAAATTGACGCGCAGGTCTAGGCCCTCCATGTACTGGACAAAACCTTTAACGAGTAGACGGAGGCCATTGGGTGTACGTCACATCAAGACCGCGTCGTCAGCGTATAATAAGACAGGCAATGGGAGCACCTGGATAATTGGTACATCACTAGTCACTTGTTTTAGGGCTTTGGCCAGGCCGTTAATATAAATGATAAACAACAGGGGTCTTACCCCTCTGCCTATTTTGATGGGTCTCGATACTTCTCCGCCCGTCCCAATCCTGACTTGTGCTTTGAGGTCAGTATGGAGGTAGGCCAGGAAATTAGCAAGCGCCTCATCCAGTCCATAATTCAAAAGAATTTCCCATAATTTGGATCTGTTCACAAGATCAAAAGCAGATGAAAGATTCATAAATGCAAGATAGATAGGGGACGATCGAGCAATGCTATACTTGTCGATGATCAATTTCAGATTTAAGCATTGCTCGACAGTCCCCACCCTGCTTCTGAATCTCATCTGGCACAGGTCTAATAGACCCGTATCTTCGGTCCACTCTACCACCCTATTATAAATTATTCGTCCTAGAATTTTTAAGGTGTTGTCTAGAAGAGAGATCGGGTGATAATTTGCTGGTTCCGATCTCTCCCCCTTCTTAAAAATTGGGACTATGATGCTAGTGGCCCAGGTATCGGGCATAGGGACTGTGGGGAGGCTGTTTAAAACATTAAGGAGGATTGGTGCCCATAGGTCCGGACTATACTTAATTACGTCTATGGGTAGGCCATCAGGGCCTGGCGCCTTGTTTCCAAGGCTCTCTTTGATGGCTGTCACCACCTCATAGAGATCTATTTTTAGGCCGTGAAGCTGGCCGCGAGGAGAGCCCGGTATATCTTCAGATGGGGCAGCATATATTTTAGAGAAATGGGCCTCCCAAGAGTTGCCAGTTATATTGCAACTAATTGGGGTTAGTTGTTTGACCATTTCTCGCGTTTTTTTGACAGCTGACCAAAAAAGTCAGCTGTTTTTCAGATTAGCGCTCCGAACCAGCGACTCCCACTGTTCTGTTAATAAAGCGGCCTTCCTTTCGGCTATCTTTAATTTGTAAGTTTTCCTGGCTGCCTGGACCTCTACTAGACACCTTGGTTTGGTGGTTAATGCCCTGCCCAGTACCCTATTTGCTAGTGAACAGGCAGAATCAAACTACCTAGGTTCTTTCCGCTCTTTTGGTAGTGGGACTGACAAAGAGGTTTTTATTGCTGAGCACAGTTTCTCGAAATCCTCACTTATCCTGTGGCAGTTCCCATCCATGTTTAGGCAAGAAGTAATTAAATTGGGGTATACCCTAATTACACTTTGTAGTACAGCCCCACTGTCGACTCCTCTCCATTTGAGGCGCAGACCATTGCCTGTAGGTGTAATGTCTCTTGCCCCATTTATTTTTTCATAAACCTTGTTACAACCTAGCTGTAACTTGACATTGAGGGGATTATGGTCACCAAACAGGGTTTCAATCACTGTAGATTTTATCACACAGTCTAATAATTGGGAGGACATGAAAATGAAATCAATTGTGGAAGAACAGTCCCGCCCTCTGAACGTGGGGGCATGGAATTCGCTAGAAGTATGGCATATATCCATGACATTAGTTAGGGTGTGCTCAGTTAGTATATCAGCTAGTTCAATACCCCTGCGTTCGGCCGGGTCTGAGTGATTTCTTCCCTCAATGCTGCAGTTACTAACAATTTTAGCATTAAAATCCCCCCCAATGAGGATCCCTGTTTCCTCCCCAGTTGCGAAACCTATTTCAAGGTTCCGTAAAGTCTTAGAGAGTGCTTCAAAGTTTTTGTTGGGAACAAAAGAAAAATCATTATTATAAAAGTTAATTAAATAAATCCGGGTCTTTCACTTGAACTCTAAAATTTGAATATTTGGGTGTTCTCTTGAAATATCTGTGACACACAGCTATATGTAGGTGCCTTCGTGCAATTTAAAAGTGGCCGTCAGCCTTGGTACACGATCCAAATATCCGAGCAACATGCTCAGGCTGAATAAACAAAAGCGGAACGCTGATAAACTCCAAATTATAGAGAGATTTCTAAATTGTAAAAAAGAAAATAAAACATTCCATTAACAAAAGACTCATAGCTATATGTCACACGAGCACTGCAGAGGACGTGGGGGAGTACTGTTGGACAGATTAGATTCCTGGGCAGAACAGAAGTCCATATTATCTGGTGTCAAGTATATATTTCGGCACCAGGTGGGCACAGTGAAACAAGTTCTGAATCTGTATTTTCTGTTCACCAAGTATACTGCTGCAAAGAAGTCCCCTATTTTTTGGGGGGTAATAATTGACCTCAGCTGTGCTTTTGACAATGTCAACCGTTCTAAGCTGTGGTCCATCATTCTAGATTTGGATATAGATGTATCATTGGTCAGCTTGTTAAGCCAACTGCGTAGAGGTGTAACAGCAAAGGTGTGATGCAGCACAAATGGGGAATGTACCTACTCCTTCAACATAAACAGAGACCTAAACCAAGGGTGTACTTTAGAATTAATTTGTTCACATTGTACATCAATGGTTTGGAGGATTTGTTTATGCAGCAGGTTCAAGAGATACCCCAAGTAGATAAACAACCGATCACAGTACTGCTACAGGCAGACAATGCAGTCCTGCCGGCCAGAACAGCAAAACCGGTTATAAAAGCTATTTGACTCCTTAAACATGTTTATGCTCCAGCTGCGACTGTCAATAAATCCCACTAAATATTCACTGTGAGTTGCATTCAGAAAATATCCAAAACATGTGGTCACCAGATTTCCTGCTTACAGTTGGGATCTTTATCAACGTTTACCTCGCTGGGGATTCTGGTACTTTCATCGTTTCTTTTGGGGAACCTGCGTAAGGTCAATAACCAACAGTTCCTCAGGGCTTTACAGGCAGCAGACAGGTTTGACACTAGGTTGGGAGAGAAACCGAAAACAAAGGGATTGATGGAATGGCTGATTTAATCTCAGGACTTGGCAATCGCTCAGGGCTTCAACTCATTTCATTGTTTTTTGCTTACCCTGCCACATCAATGTGGACCAAGACATATGCAATTCAGTTTTGACCCTGTTTCAGTGGGAACAGTCCAGCCCGCACTAACAGGCCAGGTCATCCCTGAAATGGAATAAAAGCAACTCAGGACCAGGTAAGGCTATATTAGGGTTCATCAGCCAGGTCTAGTTAGGTTCCAGTGGCACCATGACCACAGGGCCCACATCCACACAAACCCATCACACTTAGGGCATCAAAAGCAAAATTATGGATAGAGTGCTTGATTTATTGTCAGTCACTGACAATCACTCGGGCCGCATCTCAATCCATCTAAACCAATCCATGAAATGATGACAATCTATTGGTCCAAGTGCATCTCCAGGAAACTCCCCGGTAGAAACGGGAGTCCAGAAAGACCTGCTGAAGGCAAAGCTGGGAATCCTATCATGGGTAACGCCGGCCAACAGCAAAGTTGGGCGGACCACTTTGAAGAACTGTTGAACGAGCAAATGCTGCAGTCTCCACCAGACATACAGCCAGCTGACAAGGACTTGCCAATCGACTGCAGCAGACCAACCAAGGAAGAAATACAGCAAGCCATCAAACATCTGAGAAATGAGAAGGCAGCAGGACCTCACAACATTCCTGCAGAGTCACTGAAGGCAGACATTGAAACATCAGTAGACATGATCTATTCTGTTTTGAAGGAGCTGGGAAGATTAACAGGTACCATCAGTGTGGAAGGAGGGATAACTCATCAAGATCCCCAAGAAAGGTGACCTGAGTAACTACGCAAACTACAGAGGGACTCCTCTATCAACCCCAGGCAAAGTGTTCAATAGAGCCATTCTCAATGAAGGAACAAGTCACCGTTCAGATACAAGACCAGCAAGCTGACTTCTGCAAAGCTCGATCATGCACAGACCAGATTTCAAAACTGCTCATTATAATTGAGTAGTTGATGGAATGGAACTCTCCGCTCTATGTCAACTTCATAGACTATGAGAAGGCATTAACAGCGTGGACAGAGAGACCGTTTGGAAACTCCTTTGCCACTACAGTGTGCTAGATAAACTCGAACGAATCATGAGGAACTCTTACAAGGGAATGACCTGCAAGATAGTCCATGAAGGACAACTCATAGAAGCCTTCCAAGTGAGGACTATAGTCTGCCAGGGTTCTTGGCTCTCTCCTTTTTTTCCTGCTGGCCAAAGACTAGATCATGAAATCATCCACACCAAGGAGAAGAGATGTGAACCAGTGGACACCTTGGATGCAGCTTGACAACATGGACTTTACAAATGACCTGGCCCTACTCTCCCATACCCATCTCCAGAGGGAGATGGGTATGGGAAGGCAAGAATTAGCAAAGCAAGGGCATCCTTCAATCAGCTAAAGAAGATCTGGAGCTCCAAGGACCTTATGCTGCAAACCAAGCTCAGGCTTTTTAACACCAATGTAAGATGGGTCCATCTGTACGGAACAGAAACTTGGACAATAACAGTGACCACCACCAACAAAGTCCAGACCTTCATCAAATCCTGTCTGAGGAAAATCTTACAAATCCGCTGGGCAAACACCATCAATAACAACAACCTATGGCAGCAGATTTTCAAACTCTCTACTCATGAAGAAATCCTATAAAGACGCTGCAGCTGGATAGATCACTCCTTCCACAAACCCACATCAAACACCACCAAGCAAGCCCTGAACTGGAACTCTCAAGGGAAAAGGAAAAGAGGAAGGCCAGGAAACACCTGGTGCAGAGGCCTCGAGGCTTACTCCCAGGAGATGGGTTACAACTGGAGTCAGATTGAAAGAAAAGAACAGGACAGAGATGGCTGGAGAGTCGAAATTTGCCTAGTGTAGTAACGGTAAGTTTCAATTCTATTAAGGACACGGAGGCGAGGATTATGCTTTTCTCTCTTCGCTGTTTATTCACATAACACCACATAGCAGCCAGAAAAGCATCAAAACTTGAAAAAATTTTGTATTCCAAACACAGGAATATCAGAAAACATCATAATAACATTTTTTAATAACTACAAGTCCCATGAGATCAACATTAGGCAGTCCTTTCTTAGTGTCCATAAATCCCAATATAAGGCGTCCATCCTGTGAACTCCTTCTCTTTCTTCGTCGCAAGTCAGGCCAAAGTCTCAAGCATCTCGTTTCGCACCATCATTCCCTGGCGGAAAAAAGAACAACGTGAGCTAAGCCATACCCGCTGGGTTCGAAGGCAAGATAACAAGACAACGTCACAAGTGCATGACATGCAATCCAGAACAACAATCCACATTGAAATTCGGAAAGAGATTACTTACACCAGTACGGGCGGGATCTCCGTAGGAGGTATGGGTGGGATAATCCTCGCCTCCGTGTCCTTAATAGAATTGAAACTTACCGTTACTACGCTAGGCAAATTTCGATTCTATGTCAGGACCGGAGGCTTCGGATTATGCTTGTTCAAAGCTTGTCCACCACCAAACTAGCAATATCCACCACTGGCTTAAAATAGAACCTTTTGAAGGTGGAATCCGAAGACCAGTCCGCAGCGCGCATGAGGTCTTCTAAACGTGCCCCAAGGGCAAACGCTTTCGAGCCCATGGCCCCTCTTGCGGAGTGAGCTCCGAACTGCTTTGTATCAATACCAGCTTCCTGCATTACCCAACGCACCCACCGGGCTATAGTGGGGGAAGAGACAGTCTTGTGAGGTTTGCGCAGCGCAATGAGTAATTGCCGCTCGCCCGGAGGGCGAAGTTCCGTTGTGACCTCCTCATAGGTTTTCAAACACTGTACCACACACAACTTAGGGACATCTGTAAATGCCGGATAAGAAATAGACCTTGTAGCCGATTTCGTACGGCGGCCCACGATAAAGGTCACCCCATCCGGGGAAAACGCTCTCGACGTGACATCTAGGGCACGCACGTCAGACACTCTGCGACATGACACTAAACAGAGGAGCATCGCCAGTTTAGCTGATAGTTCCTTTAAGGAGAGATACTTGTTAGGCTGCCATGAAAGAAAAAGGTTCAACACCACGTTAACATCCCACAGGACGGAATATCGTGGCTCCGGCGGTAAAGCCAGACGCACTCCTCTGAGGAGCCGACACACAAGGGAATGTTCCCCGACCGCCACTCCATCCAACTGCACATGAGCTGCTGATATGGCAGAACGTATCGTGTTAATAGTCCGGTATGCTAAGCCGGCAGTAGAAAGTTCCGCCAGAAAATTCAGGATGGGAACGAGGCCTGCGACCATGGGATCCAAACCCCGTCGAAGACACCAACGAACCCACCTGGCCCAGGCCGATCTATACCTCTTGGCAGTGCTGCCTGCCCAGACCTTGGACAAAAAGTGCTGAGCTGAGTTCGAAAGGCCAGGGAGCGACCAGCGTCGCCTGAAAGCCTCCATGCCATGAGGCGGAGAGAACCCTGGAGGAGATGGTGAGGGACCCCATCTGGATTGAGGAGGAGACGAGGAAGCTGGGGGAGTAGGATTGGAGAATCCCAGGAAAGTTCCAGAAGAACTAGAAACCACACTTACGACCTCCACACGGGCGTCACCATCACCACGTCCGCCATTTGGCGGCGAATCTGGGCCGCGGCCCGCACTATCATGGAGAAAGGCGGGCAGGCATACGGTCGTTCCTGGCTCCAGTCCTGGAGGAACGCATCCGTCGCCTCCGCCAAGGGATCCGGTCTCCGGCTGAAGAACCTCGGCAGCTGGAAGTCCAGACGGGACGCAAACAGGTCTATGGAAAAAGGACCCCTGCATGCCGCCAGCCAGTGGAACACTTGAACATCCAGCTTCCACAGGCTGGAGTCTCGAAGATATCTCGAGTGCCAATCCGCCACTTGATTGGCCCGTCCCGGCAGGTATTCTGCCGTTACCGAGACCTGATGGCCGAGACAATAATCCCAAAAGTCTTTCGCCAGATCCGCTAGTGCTCGCGATCGCGGACCCCCTAAATGGTTCACATATCGAACCGCCGAAACGTTGTCCATCCGCAGAAGGACACATGACTTCACCGAGTCCCTCGTCCAGCAACGGACGGCGAACGAACCTGCTAGAAGTTCCAAGCAGTTGATGTGAAGTCGATGTTCGTCGGACGACCAAGCGCCGCCTGTGGAGAAATCCCCGCAGCGGGCGCCCCAGCCGGACCTGCTGGCGTCGGACTCGATCACCAAGTCCGGAACGGACCCGAAAATCGCCCGGCCGTTCCACGCCTCCATGTGGGCGAGCCACCAGGACATTTCCTCCTTGACCTCTACCGACAGGGGAATCAAGCGGTCGTAAGAGAGCCCCCTGCGCAAATGATGCGCTTTCAGTCGCTGAAGGGCCCAATAGTGAAGAGGGCCCGGAAATATTGCCTGAATTGACGACGAGAGAAGGCCCACTACCCTGGCAACCTGCCGGAGGGAGGTGTGCGACTTGGAAATAGTTTGCCGTAGCACATGTTTGATTTTGGCCATCTTCCTGGACGGCAGACTGAGCGTTGAGTTTACCGAATCCACCACGAAGCCCAGGAACACCATTTGCTGGGCGGGCGTGAAAACCGACTTCTCCCTGTTGACGATAAACCCCAGACCTTGCAACAGGGAGATCGTCTGGGACAGATGAGCGGCCAACTTGCTCGGGTCCTGGCCCAGCAGCAAAATGTCATCGAGATAGACGATTAGCCGAATCCCCTGACTCCGCAGGGTTTCTATGGCCAGGTGCAGAATTTTTGTAAAGCACCAAGGGGCAGAGGAAAGACCGAACGGAAGGGCCTTGAACTCGAAAACCATGCCTTTCCAGCAAAACTGGAGGAAACGGCGATGCGGGGGGTAAATGGGAACCACCAAATACGCATCTTTGAGGTCCAGACGGACCATCCAATCGTTCGGGAGCAAAACGTCTCTCAACAGATGGATGCCCTCCATCTTGAAGTGGTTGTACACTACCCAGCCATTGAACTCCCTGAGGTTGATGACTGGTCGTCTGCCCCCGTCTACCTTTTCCACAAGAAAAATATTGCTCAGGAAACCCCCGGGGTGACGCGTTGCTCGACAAATAGCCCCTTTGCGCAGTAGCGCCGAGACTTCTTCGTCGATCAACAGCACGTCGGGCTGAGAAAAAGTTATGGGCCGAGAGGGCTGTAACTGGCGCGGCTGGTCGTAAAACTCTATGCGGAACCCCCGCACGGTCTGAAGGACCCAGGCGTCCGTCGTAATAGCCTCCCATGCCTGGGGGAAACATGCCAACCTCCCCCCAATAACGACTTGATCCGCAGGGATTACACTCACCGTGTGAATTGTTGCAGCCGGAGTCGTTCCGGAAGTTTCCGCGCCCTCGGAAACGCTGACCTCTGGTTGGGTAAAAGTTGTTGTAGTTCGCAGAGGAGTTGTAGCCTCCTCTGCCGGAGCCATGCCCTTTACCGGGCTGTTGTTGACCACCACGGCCGGTCGTGAGGCCCCTACCACGACCAGCCCCTCGGGAAAAACGCTGGTGGAAGACCCGCTTGATGGTTGACTGGGCCTTGTCCAGGGAAGTGAAAGTGGAAACAAACTTTCCCAGCTCCTTTATGAACGGCTCCCCAAAGAGACCTCCTTGAGCAACAGCGCCAGCTTCCGATGAAGCTAAATCACCCAACTTGGGGTCCAGTTTAATCAGCAGCGACCGACGCCGTTCGGTCGAAAGGGCACAGTTAGCGTTCCCCAGGAATATCACGGCCCGCTGGGCCCAGTTGGACAACACCTCCGGGCATATGGCGCTTCCCGACACCTTGGCTTCCTCGGCCATATCCAGGATCTTGGTGAGGGGGCCAATGGTGTCCAATAGCTTGTCTTGACAGGAGCGCCAAGAACGGTCGATCCCCTTACGGGGGTCCTTTACAAACTTCGCCATGAAGGTGGCCATCTTTCCATCTAGTTCCGGCGTCATAGCCACCTTCCTATCCAAAGTCGGGCGGGGGCATTCGCCCCTCAAACAACTGCGTGCCTCCTTCTCCAAGGGCTTGCGGAGGCGGCCCGCCACAAACTGCGCCACCTTGTCCCCAGGCGCCCAAGCAGCCGACCGTGGGTGCATGATTTCATCCGGGTCGAGCATGCCCGAAGTGTCCTTGGGCAACTCCGTCGAGTTAGATGTCGGTCGCCACGACCGTACGGAGTCTTCGTCGTCGTCTTCGTCAGTATCCGCGGGGGAAACACCCCCCGGGGAGGCCGGGACAGCATCCGCCGGCGTCGAAGGAGTCTGAGGCGGGGGCGCCTCGGAGGCAGACCCGGACGCCTTAGCCAGGAAAGCGTCTCGTAGGCGCTCGAAAGCGTCCTTGTCCACGCCTTGCGCACCACTGGGACCCGCGTCCCCACGTGGCTTCTTGGTCGCCGGTGGCCGGCTAGGATCGTTGGCGGGCATCCCCGCGAGGCCCGGCGCCAACTTGGCACACTCTTCCACGATGCCGGCCGATAGCCTGTCTTCCATAGGCCCTACGATTTCCTGCACGCAACGGTAAATCGACTGATCCACAGCCGCATAGAATTCGTCGTCTTGGAGGTATTGGTGTGACTCCTCCTCCTCGACGTAGTACCCCTCAGCCATGGCGTCCACAACGCAGTTAAAGAAGAAACAGGAATCTGAGGGTTCAGGTGGCGTAGACAAACTGCCACGTGTGGGCCAACCGGAGGTTAGCAAGGTTTTAGGCCGGTGGAACCAGGCAGTCACGAAGGCAGCACCAGCCTTCACAGCGCGCCGACCCTCTCTCCAGAGACCGGGTCGCACCGCCTCCCAGCGCGCTTGAGCGGGTAACACCCTAGCGGAAGCTGATGCAGGAAAAGGTGCTGAAAATCGCCCGCAGGCGTCAACGTGGTCACAACCACCCGTACAGACCCCAACGGGGCGTTCGAGCACAGGACAGTACAACCCAAGAGGGCGTCAGGGTTAGGCGGCAGCAGGGCTCCGGCGACGTCGGCGCCCCAGCGCGGCTCCAATCAGCGAGACGGAAGCCGCGCGTGGGCAGGCGAGACGCTACGGCACCCTCTAGCGGCGAAATCAACACCGCGGAACACACGGGGACATCGCGTAAGGGGCGAAGGCGTCCCCGCGATGGAAGGGGCTCTGGAAGGGAAAAAACCCCACAGACCCCCCAAAGCAATAGCAAAAATCTATGCAAATAGAATGACAAATAAGCAAGAAAACACAAGACCTCAGCAGACATAAAATTGTGAAAGAGAGGGAGAATAGTACTTAACTGGCTGCAAAGCAGCGAAGAAAGAGGAGGAGTTCACAGGATGGACGCCTTATATTGGGATTTATGGACACTAAGAAAGGACTGCCTAATGTTGATCTCATGGGACTTGTAGTTATTAAAAAATGTTATTATGATGTTTTCTGATATTCCTGTGTTTGGAATACAAACATTTTTCACGTTTTGATGCTTTTCTGGCTGCTATGTGGTGTTATGTGAATAAACAGCGAAGAGAGAAAAGCATAATCCGAAGCCTCCGGTCCTGACATAGAATCCTGGTTGATGGCCCATACCCCAAGAATGGTAATATGCTTCAGTAAATAAGTAAGCATATCCGTGTCGACATTCGGGGCCGGCTGTGGGTATACTCAGGCTGCAGATTAATCCAGCAGTCTGAAATCTATTTTCTACGAAGACTCCTGGCTGTACAGCAGAACTGCTCGACATATGTGTGCCATGACTAGCTAGGGGCAACATTCGATATTTGATAAAGATTGAACCTTTACTTCTATGGGAAGGTATGTGGATGAAACCTGAGCCTGTGTTAAGGAGAGCAATACTGTTTGTCCTTGGAAAACATTTGTGATCTTCCTTGGCTAAAGTACCTTAAAAATACATTTCATGAATTGGGGGTCCAAACATTTTTCGATAACCCAGAATCCATAAATTATTCTTCTAAACATACTCTCAAACAACTCTATTTGCAAAATGTTGAGTATTTCAGAACTGATTACTGTAAGCCATCAGCGAACTTACATGCCATTCTCTCCCTCCCGTCTGTGATTAAACCTTATCTTTTGTATATCCTCCCACCCACATGAGGTTTTACTTCACTTGCTTCAATTTCAATTTGTTATAGTTTTCTCTTAGTGGGCATTTGCTGATACTCCATACCCTAAATCTGAGATAGTGTTGTCCAGCCTTGTATTTTTTTGCAGATTTTCCCCATCCCAGGCATCTCTGCAGCTATTGTAAATAGTTCAATTAACATTACGAAATGTTGCATATCTTACAGAACTAAATGAAATTATTATTGTATTGATTTGTTTTATCATTATAGACTGTCAATTTGTTATGTCACATTTTTATATCATACTAGCAGCCCGTCCCGACTTTGTCCGGGTATGAATTGCTGCCGGCCAGTAGTATATTGTTTTATAGGATTTCGTTTTGATAGCATTTCTTATCTGTGACAGGCCTGTGAAACGCTCCGATTCACAGTGCACTGCTGATGCACTTAAGAGTGCGCGGTCAGTAGTGTGTGAACTCGAGTTTCCCTACTTTATTTTTCCTTGCAATATTATATAGCGCAAACTTGACAACATGGCATGAGCACAATTTACATTACAGAAGAACACATTCATTTGTGGTAGGCACGGGGAGACAAAGCGATTTGCCTGGAATCACAGGATGTTGAGCTGATGCCGAGATTCGAACGAAGCTCCCCAGCTCTAAAGTTCGCAATTCTAGAACTTCTTGCGGGAGGTGTGTCTAAAAGTGTATGTCGGTGCTGGCCATCAATGAGAGAGACCTGTGCATTTTTCAAATGGGTGGTGTTGGAGATGTGGGCCGCCATGCCACCAATGTACTTACCGAGGGAGGGATAGTCCCTTTCTTGCTATTTCTGTGGAGGCGGGCCTTGTGTCCGGATGTGCGTGGCGCGAGGCCTGTGCGCAACAGAAGTGGAAAATCTCCAGTGTGTGCTTCAGGCGTAACCGGAAGTTAAGGCGAGATTAGATTTCCTGCACAATGTCTCCTGTTTGCGCTCCTTCTGGCCCTTGGGAATAGCGCCATGTCTGACCTCCATACAGTAAAGCAGGGGCACGTCACTGGGAGCGCGGGGCAAGCACACCTGGAGTTGGAATGTACAGAACCTGGGAAGAAAAAGAAATGAAATATTGGGCACAGCGCTCGCTTTCTTTTTTTGTAATCCCGCGCCCTGCACACGCCCACGCCCCCAGCACACGCCCACAGCACACGGTATGAGACCTGGCATGAAGGGCGGAACGTACCACACGCCCCCAGCGTTTGTCACGCCCCCAGCACAACGCAGACATGCCCACAAGGGACTACTTTGCTGGCACGGTTCTTTTACCTTTTAAATGTATATGGTGGGCCTCTGCATAGCCTATGTCCTTCTGCTGCAACTGCCCTTTCCAACACTGTATTGGGTGGTGTGATTGGTGCTGTGGTTCCTGAGATTACCAGCCTCAAAGGTTTTGGCTCTCTCTTTATTATATTAGTATAGATTATAGTCATTTTTATGATTGTTTTTTATCTGTTGTGTATGAATCTTTTATGGCTAATTTTAGCTAAAGAATTTTTTTTTATGAGAAGTGCCCAGATGGTATATGCATGGTTAGCTCCACAAAGTGCATGTAAAAATGACCCTCTGATCTGCGTAGTACTTCTCAAAAATTGTGGCTGAGTCTCGTCTGCAATATTATCCCTTTTGTTGAGGTGTAATTCTGCTGGTGCATTCTCCCCTATAGGAGAGTCCTTCAGTCCTTCAACAGAGGACTTCTCATCTCCATAAATTAGAGCATTTTCCTGTATTGCGCAAACAAAATCAACCTTCTAATCTTTGGTCATTGGCGTTTCCCCATTTTAATCTCTGTTCAACCTTCTGTAATTGTACTATTGAAATTTACAATCACAGTAAAAAACAAAATTAGGCTGACCTCCATCTTCATCTGTTCAAGACCCTTAACCTGTGTTACAATTGACAAATCTTTATACAAAATGTAGTGCCAATTATTCTACCCCTACTGCTCCCAATACAGACCTTTTCAAGTAAAAGAAGCAGTTTTCTCGGATACCATCTACCATTAAAAAAATATTCCCCTCTGCCCTTACCTTGATTCAATGAGACAGTAATAAACCATTGATTATTAGGATACAGGCACCCTAGTATGCTATAGAAGCAGTCCTAATTAATTCTTATTCATAGGTAAAGTACATTCTGCAACCTTTTTTTCACGTAAACTCTCAACACCTGAAAATAAATATAGTGATCTGGAAAAACTACCTTCAACAATAAAGGAAGTGTTGGTAGAATAGAGGCATCATGTTTTCGGATCTCAATGGTCAGAGATTTCAGAGACAGTGGCACAGTGGGTTTGAATCAGAATTTCAGGGCCATTTACAAATCCACACATCAACCCACTACAAACAAAGATACGGCTCTTGGGCTCTGCTGTACTGGCTTGACTGATTGCCCTTCTCTCTTAATCCCATAAGCAAAAGTGCAGAAGGTTTGCGACCTGGGAGTGCTGTTTGACACCACTCAACCTGCATCCATTACATAAATGCAACTACCAACAGTGTGATCCATCAGCTTTAGCAACTCTCGAGTCCATGCCCCACCTGTAGCTCTTGAATACGATCGCATTGTTCTTTGCATTCTTGTCTCCGCTCATATACTGCAACACACTATTTGCATTGTTGTCTAAAAAGGACATTTCAAAGAATTCTATCCCATGCTTCCAGGGTCATTTTGGATCAATACAATTAAACTATATTTCATTGCACTAAAAATTTGACTTTCATTCCTGATTAAATAAACACTTACAAAACATAGATGTCTTGACTTCAAAGTCCTCACCACGGCCTTCATAGAAAGTGGATAAAGTTCCTCATCTATGCCACCTCTAACCTTGAGCTGCTCCTGGTGACCATGTGCTGAAACCTATCTCCGATCCAACGTGTCAATGATGCCACAAAGAACATCTTCTGCACCATAAAAACATTCAAGTGCATATATATATAGAATAAAGCCAGCAAAAGCTGCTAGCTATCCTCAATCTTGTGATCTTTTAATTCGATAATACTCCAACATCCTACACTTCCCTGCCTCTTTGCATGCAAATCACAACTAATCCTAGATGACACCTCAACATGATGGCTAAAGCCAACACACTGTACCCTTCCTGCTTCCACATCCTACGCATGCTGTAAAAGATCTCCAAATAATTGCTTCAGAACATCAAGCTTGCGCAATTGCGGAAGCAGCTTACGGCCATTGTGCCTCCCAAGTCGGTTGTTCTCCGGACTATCGTTCCAGCAACCTCACTTCCTTGATACCCCCGGAATTGCCCGCCTCCACCCAGGAAGTTTTTTCACGAAATAAGGAAACGATTGTGTTCTTGCCATTTTGTCCAACAGACGTGCATCTGCCACTAAGGCAGAAATTAAATTCAGGCATGTGATTACAACAGTCTTACCTCTTCTCAAAATAAGTGGGCTCCTCCCCTACTTCTCCTTCAGAGTGCTTCAGTTCAGCGCGGGGACACGCATTCTGCGTAACCAGGCGCTCTAGAAATGCCCCTTCATATTCATATTCAACAGTCCTGATGATGATGATCCCATTATACGCTGTAAGGGAATGAAACGCCGTCGACCACTTGTATAGTTTCACACAGTCAACCAATGTGTCCTACCATAGTGTTAACTATCGGGGATAGCTTCTTTATGTATTATCATTGACCTAAGCTCCCGCCCACTTGTTGCCTAAAAAACGTTGTTTGCTCGAAACTATTTTTCCTTTTGTGTGATTTTCTTGTGAATCGGATGTAGGATTGTGTCCCACTGTATTGTTTGTTCGCTTTTTTATTATTTGTTGTTTACCTAACTGAATAAATTTGTGTCCTGCTGGACACCAATGAATATAGGACTCATTGAAGGCTATATTTTATCTATATGTAACTACAGTTCTTTTTAAGGACCATTGTTGTTATTCAAACTGCTACCCAAGGTCCTTAACTACCTGCTGGGTCCCCTTGTACCTCCTTAAACTTGGATCAGAACACCAGATGGACCATCATGCAAGCACTCATTACCAGCAGGCTGGACTACGGCAACACTCTCTATGCTGGAGAAGTGTGGCTCACTGGTTAGAGGAGGCAGACCTGGAAGCAGAGGTCAGCCCGGGACCAGGGTTCAATTCCCGGCTCGGCGGGGTCTTGAGTCCTAAAATGTCCATGGACTCGACAATTCTCGCTCCGGTGCATACTCGATTCACGAGTTCACACTCTGCGACTCTGGGCAATAGCTTGCTTAATTTCCACAATGGCCCCTCGCGGCAGGATGCCTGGCTTTCACCTTGCGGGGGTTATCTCACAGGGGAATACCAGGACGGGTTCCCTAAGCAAGCGCTTAGAAACCGCTCGGTGATTTGCGCTATATAAATTCCTGTACATTGGAATCTCCAAACAACTTCTACACAGACTCCAGTCCATCTAGAACACTGCAGCAAGACTTTCACTCGACCTCCCACACCGCACCCACATCACACAGCACCTCTGGAAGCTTCACTGGCTCCCCATTCACAAGGGCAGCCCATTCAAACTTCTCACACACACAAACAAAACTCTTAACCACACAGGACCAGAATACCTTACAGCCGCATACACTTTCACCATCCCACCAGACACCTATGATGTCCTCACTCTCACTCGCACACACTCCCCTCATCAGCAAAAGCAGAACTGGAGGACGCTCGTGCTCCTACATTACACCCACGACATGGAATGACCTCCCTCAATACATCAGAGCCTCCTCCTTACTTCTTGAGTTCCGCAAGATGCTGAAGACCTAGCTCTTCATATAAGCACCTTGTGGACTACACACCTACACATATGCCCATGCGCCTTGATATCCTCTCGGGTGAATATTGCGCTATACAAATCAACATAACAGAACACAAATTCTTCTTTCACTACTCGCAACACAGATGCCTGCCCTATAAGCCCATCACTGGCTACCTGTAACCAGATGGCCAATGTTAAAAGCTCTCTGCAGAGCCATTCAAGGTATAGGACCATTTTATCTACAGCGGATATTTAGACAGTATCCAGAAAACAAGACATTACACTCCAGATCAGCACTAAGGGTTGTCATCCCACCTTACAAATAATCTATGGGGGGGTCTGTCTCCTCAATCCAAGAGGCAAACCTCTTAAGTCTCTTAATCAGGAAGATTTCAAACTCAGAAAGGAGGATAAAACGTGTCAGTTTTCGGAAATAAGTACCAGTTTATTGATGCCAACACATGCTTGAAACAACAATCTACTGCCAGCCTACTCACATATTTCTAGCATTCAGATAACTCTCTGTCCACATGCCTACAACTTGAGGAAACAGACAGGCACTTATCTGGGCCACACGCATCAGGCTGAGATGCCAAACCACAGGGGCACTCATAGCCATCTGTCATAGCATCGTAATGAACTTCCCCATATAGGAGCCACAAAACAACAGAGCAATAGTGAACCTAATAAATATGTTTTAAACTCTATGGGCCATATGTATCAAAGTTCCGTTTTGCGAATTCTAAATAGCGATTTTTAAGGAATCTCTATTAAGAAATCGCAAAACGGGATGTATGTAAAAAATCGCACTTTCTTTGCGATTTCTTAATCTTCTTTATTTGCGAATTCGCAAATAAAGAATATTTTCCCATCCATTCCTATGGGCCAGGAGGACCATAGGAATGATTGTGAAATGCATTTCATTTTGCGATTCGCAATTAGCTAATCGCAAAATGAGATTGATTTCAAGGGTGCAGGGGTGTCTCAAGGACAACCTGCTGCACCCTTGACATCAGCATGTGTGTGCATATGGCACACATACATGCCCTATGGGCATGTATGTGCGTCACATGCCACATTAAAAAATGCCAATTAGTGCATTTTTAAAAGAAATCACAATTTACCACCAACTGAAAGTTAGTGGTAAATTGCGATTTCTTAAGCTAAATTCGCTATAGTAAAATGCTTCATACATAGCATTTAAGGAATCGCAAAATTGCGATTCCTTAAATTCTATAGCAAAATAAGGAATTGCAAATGTTTGCGATTCCTTATGATGCGATTTTTACATACATATCAAAAAATGCTAAACAGCCTTTGCGAATCAAAAAAGGCTTGATACATATGGCCCTTTGTCCCATCATGTGTCAACTTAACTAAAATAGCAAAACTAAGTGAATGGGTACTCCTAGTGGCTGATATCTGCCGCCATTGGCTGGTGGAGGACTTTAACACAATCCATCCCTGAAGATCTTGATCCATATTGAATATTTCCTATGCCCTCTACTGATCATATTTAGTATGATGGTAACCTAACGTTCCGAACCCTCTCACCTCAAGTAGACCTCTTTCCGTTGCAGCCAGTCTAGTATGAGGCTGACCGAAAGTAGGCAAATAACAGTGATGTGGAGAGCTGATTAGACACTCCAGCACTCACAAATGCAACCAAAGCATATATCTCCCATACCCTTTATCTGTCACGTTACTACGCACTGCATTCCAAGATAAAATAAGAACACCTCTCTGGTCACTCACACACCACACAAAAACTCTTCCCACATTGTCTCACAGCTAAGATAAAACTCTTTAAGCCATACATTCCTGTACAAATAGTTTCCTACCAGTCCAGGAAGGTGCTTCGGTGCCCTATGTAAGGGTATCAAGAGAGCTATAAATGCTATCAATCTTTTAGTTTAATACTTGCTGTTCTCTGATTTCCTATCTATACCACTTGAAATTGTGACCTAGCAGTATTGCTGCCCCATGAAGAAGAAGCAAGCCGCTTCGAAACGCATCGGGGATTTTGAGAATTAAGCGGAATGTAAAGCTTCCTAATAAAGAAGTTTGTTAACTTACTTACCTTTGGAGTGGCGTCCTTAAGATCGAGGAACCTTGGAGAATATATATATATATATATATATACCCTGGTCCGGTATGATTTGCTGCTGGCCAGTAGTATATTGTTTTGTAGGATTTCGTTTTGATAGCATTTCTTATCTGTGACAGGCCTATGAAACGCTCCGATTCACAGTGCACTGCTGATGCACTTAAGAGTGCGCGGTCAGTAGTGTGTGAACTCGAGTTTCCCTACTTTATTTTTCCTTGCAATATTATATAGCGCGAACTCGACAACATGGCATGAACACAATTTACATTACAGAAGAACACATTCATTTGTGGTAGGCACGGGCAGACAAAGCGATTTGCCTGGAATCACAGGATGTTGAGCTGATGCCGAGATTCGAACGTAGCTCCCCAGCTCTAAAGATCGCAATTCTAGAACTTGTGGCGGGAGGTGTGTCTAAACGTGTATGTCGGTGCTCGCCATCAATGAGAGAGACCTGTGCATTTTTCAAATCGGTGGTGAAAAAATATGAGTATGTTGCTGGAGATGTGGGCCGCTGTGCCACCAAGGTACTTACCGGGGGAGGGTAAACACCCATTATTCCGCAACTTTCTTTCCGCATGCCATAACTCTGCATACGTTCATTACGAAAGTACCATGACTCCGCAATGCCATTATAACGCATGGCATTACATTTTATATGCTTTTACAACGCATACATTTACAAGGAAATTCGTTGTAAATGCATGAATGGTAAAAGCATGTTTTTTATGTTTGGATAAGGTAAGTATGGGTATAGGGGTATATGTTTTGGGGTACTGAGGTATGTTTTGGGGTGTTTGGGTATTTCAAGGGTTCAGATATAGTTTTGGGTTATGGGGTACAGGGATAGTTTTAGGGTTTAGGGATAGGTATGGGTTTTGGGGTATAGGGGTCTTTTTAGGGATATGGGGTAGGTTTGGGGTACAGGGGTATTTTAAGGGTTCAGGGCTAGGTTTGGGTTTTGGGATACAGGGGTATTTTAGGGTTCAGGGGTAGGTTTGGGTTTTGGGGTACAGGTGTATTTTAAGGGTTCAGGGCTAGGTTTGGGTTTTGGGGTACAGGGGTATTTTAGGGTTCAGGGGTAGGTTTGGGTTTTGGGGTACAGGGGTATTTATAGGGTTCAGGGCTAGGTTTGGGTTTTGGGGTATAGGGGTAGTTTTAGGGTTTAGGGATAGGTATGGGTTTTGGGGTACAGGGGTATTTTTAGGGTTCAGGGCTAGGTTTGGGTTTTGGGGTACAGGGGTATTTTAGGGTTCAGGGGTAGGTTTGGGTTTTGGGGTACAGGGGTATTTATAGGGTTCAGGGCTAGGTTTGGGTTTTGGGGTATAGGGGTAGTTTTAGGGTTTAGGGATAGGTATGGGTTTTGGGTTACAGGGGTATTTTTAGGGTTCAGGGCTAGGTTTGGGTTTTGGGGTACAGGGGTATTTTTAGGGTTCAGGGCTAGGTTTTTGGTTTTGAGGTACATGGGTATTTTAGGGTTCAGGGGTAGGTTTGGGTTTTGGGGTACAGGGGTATTTTAGGGTTCAGGGGTAGGTTTGGGTTTTGGGGTACAGGGGTATATTTAGGGTTTAGGGATAGGTTTGGGTTTTGGGGTACAGGGTATATTTATAGGGTTAAGATGGGTTAGTGTTTAAGGGTGTTGGGGTATTTTTAAGGAGTAAGGGTGGGTTATGATTATGGGGTGCAGGGGTATTTAAACGGTGCAGGTTGGACACCCGGAGCTGGAATGTACAGAACCTGGGAAGAAAAAACTATGAAATATTGAGCACAACGGTCGCTTTTTTCCGTAATCCCGCGCCCCGCCCACGCCCCCAGCACTCAATATGAAACATGGCATGAAGGGCGGAACGTACCACACGCCCCCAGCGTTTGTCACGCCCCCAGCACACGCCCACAGCACAACGCAGACACGCCCACAAGCGACTACTTTGCTGGCACGGTTCTTTTACCTTTTAAATGTATATGGTGGGTATCTGCATAGCCTATGTCCTTCTGCTGCAACTGCCTTTTCCAACGCTGTATTGGGTGTTGTGATTGGTGCTGGATTTACACACAGGATTTAGGAGGAGCCCAGCCCCGCCGAGACTCATCTGTGGGTTTTAAATGTGTCAGCAGCATAAAATTAAAACACTACAAAAGGAACACATTTCCCGCTGGGACTCCAACTCCCAGAAGTACTTGCGCAGGGTCATAGTGAACAGCCCATCCAAGGGTGCGCAATCACACGTACTTAAGAGGCGGGGACCGGACTGTGTTTTATCCTTGTCACCAGCAGCTTCTGAGGAAGAAATTAATTTTCGAAACGCGTCAGGCAGCAGTGATTTAGGCTGTGAAAGAGATCGGCTGGACGTTTTCCTCCGTACCTGAAATAAAGGAGTTTGAAGCTTGGAGCTTCCTTTCCTCCCAGCAGGCACCAATCAGGAAATGGTAAGTAGATATCTTGTGCTTTATTCCTTCTTTGCAGAATATATATATATATATATATATATATATATATATATATATATATATATATATATATCCTGCCAAATTCTTCTCAAAAGTAAAGAACAGAGCCACACCAGATCACTGGGAATGTAGCATCTTTATTTGGATTCAACAGAGGTGAGCAGCATGACTCGTTTTAGCGTTAAATGGTTTCTTCAGATGCTTTCTTATTTCTAATGCTCAATGTCCACTGAATTATATAGAGCGCCTCACTTATGATTGGTGGAGGCACTCTGTCCAGCCAGGAAAGGAGGTTTTATCAAACTCGTTGCTCCAAGTTCAAGCTGCAGACACACACTAGTAAGTACAGACCCAAGTGGGCGGAGTCTGCAGCTTCACTCAATCCACCTGGAGCCATGATGAAAAAAAGATGCATATTGCCTATCCATATATATATTTGTTTTTTAATACCCCCTAAAAGCCAAACATTACCCTTACTACCCCAATACCCATGCCCCCTAAACCCTAACATTATCCATACCCACCCTGAACCCTAAAAGTTCCCGTGCCACCCTAAAACCCATACCGACCCTGAACCCTAAAATTACCATTGGCACCCCAAACCCACCCTAAACCCTATACTTACCATATATTTGCATGTAAAACACATATGCCTTTACCATTCATGCCTTTACAAGGAAATTCGCTGTAAAGGCATGTGTGGTAAAGGCATATGCGTTGTAATGCCATGCGTTGTAATTTCCTTAATTACTTTTGTTTGTCCCAATGCCGATGGCATATCTTCGTGCCTCACCCGAGAGACATAAGATCCCTTCCGGAAACAGCCCAAGACCTTCTTGTTTTTGGCCCAGCACCGTCCTCGCTGGGAACCTAAAGCGGGATTACATGCCATTCCTGCTGCAGTCAAACTTGTATATGAGATGTGTATATATAACCCATGACTTTATAAAATCTGAGCAGTGCCTTGGCAAACCTTCAGGTATAGTGAAAGCATGACTAGATCTGCAGACTTTAAATGTCTTCTATTTGAAAATGCTGATGCATAGTTTTATTTGGCACAACTCAAATTGACTGTTATGCAGAGTTACCTTCTAATACCTTATGGAAAGCCCCATCTACTCATTACTCTGTAATATCAGTAGATATAATGTTAGAATACGTAGCATATTGAAGCTGTTGGGGGATCTAACAGTGTTTTTTAATGGCCTTTGGATCACTGCCACATATTTAATTACCCGAGGGAAACATCTGGATTAACTGTGTTTACATATGCTAGCATTATTGAGGATAACGTTCCAAAAAGGACATGTCAGCAATTTTTTTTCCTCCAGGTTACAAGCAGCTAACAGAAGGACTACACCTGTGCTGACATTCCTCGTGGTGGCGTGCAAGCAGACCCAAAAGCAATAAAAGTTTGTTAAAGAAAAAAATAGTAATCGGCATGAAAAAAACTGAAGGCCTTCGGGCTAAATTGCCTTTGCAATTATGTTATCCACCTTCATGTCTCGTTATTGGTGTCTGGCATGATACCTGTCTCTCTTCCATTCTTAGGTAGTAAAACTTTGCAAAGCCACCGGTCCTCCAGCCCATGCAGGGAGAAAACAGATATTTCCTTTCCTTACTAGGGCATCAGTCTCTCTGCAGGGAAATGCACGTAAAGATGATTATTGTCTGTGGAAGTAGTTCGGGAACATTGTAGGAGAACACACCACTTTAGTTCTTTACAAAGTTTGTGTCTTCACCATGCTGCACAGCTTCCCCGTTAAAAAAAGTTTTTACAGCACACGTTTCTAGGAAATATTTTTTTCTTTTGCATAAAAGCTCCCTTGCTAAAAGTAGATTTTGCAGACTTTTTTTTTATCTCAACACAGATTGTATTTTAACTCCAATTCCATCTTCTCTTTCTCCCCATAAACCTGATACTATTACTTAGTTATCACAGAGTATTTTAACTTCTTTTTGTGGGTGGAAGTAAATCAAACCAGTCCTTTAAACTTGTGTGTTTTACTCCAGTCTTCTTTGTAAGTAGCTCAAACTGAGATGTCATTGAAGCATCCTTCGGCTTCTACGTTGAAGTGCACTCTTCCACGATCTCACCAGGCCATAGCCCTGATTGGACAAACAGGCAGAAATATCTATCCGGCTTTAAGCAAGACTACTGCCTAGCTGAAGGTAATGCCCTTTACAAAAGGGACCCCTAGCGGCAGACACTTCTGTCAGCAGAACCGTTTCCGGGTCACCAGCATTGGGCTAGTGGGGTTTTATTCCCTATGGGCCATTCATTCCCCATACAAAAACGACCCAAACCCCCTCCCACTCTCGTCCAAAATTCTGGATCAGTGCTGTGGCTCCACAGGTAAGAGCAGTGTATATAGCACAAAAAAGAGACCAGAATTGATTGGGTTGAATCTGGACATGTCTGTAGGTGGGTCTCTTGGAAGTCTGTCCGAGCTGGGAGGTTCATTGATCCCTTGCAGAGACGAGCACAGAGGCCTTCCCTTTCAATGGGGGGCCCCACACAGCCCCCTGTGCCACCAAAGAGGTATATCTAACGGTAAAGATACCACTGTTGAAGAAAACCCCATCTCTCATTTAGGTCTGAATACTGTTGATTGCAGAAATGAGTAGTCTGTGAGTCACAGGGCTTCCTTTCTAGACTGACAAATCGAGACCATCCCCCCTAAGGACAGGAATATGCAAATGTGTACACTGCTGCAGATGGTTTCTAGTATCAATCACATGACAAAACCCAAACTTGAGAATTGCAAGCAGGTGTGCAGCTGAGCTTCTGAGAGAGTGGGTGATGGCCTTCATTTAACAACAATGTAAACAATTTCATCTGAGCGAGCTGCTTTGGCAACATTTATGTCTCCAGGGCCAAGACACGTCGTGCCTCGAAGACGAGCACACCCGGTGAGCAGAATTAGGACGAGCAGAAAAATACATGGCGTTTCTGTAAATATGGACGGGTTTCCTGGAGCCACCACATGAGGTGAGCAGGCTCTAAGTGTTGTTAGACATGGGCACATCAAGATGGCCAGACTGTACGCGACTCTAAAGGCGGATAAGTTGAAACCTACAACACTACCTACATCTTCATGGGAAGAGTATCTGCCAGAGCCAATGGTGAAGGGGGACTGGACTAGGGCATGTGTACAGGTCCAAGAGGTTCCAAAATATGAGTTTCTCAACGCTCTCATTTCTGTGTGCTGGATCGTACCTATTAAACATCTTCAAGTTTAACCCCTTCGATGCTGATGACGAGCTCAGCTCGTCATCAGCCACGGGGGCGTGTGCGGATGACGAGCTGAGCTCATCATCTAACGCGGCTTTTGCAAAAAAGCCGCGTAGCGCAAAAATAACCGCAGCAGCGATGCGGTTAAGTGGAATATATCAGAAAAGGTCTGACAAGGGTCAATGTGGCATGGAGGGAGCAGACGTCTTGCACAAGTTATGGAGTTCCCCAAACCTGGAGCAGTAATGCAGGCTATGGTGCGTCTGAGAGAGGTTTCAGGGGTCAAGGTGGAGGTCTCCATGAAGCACTGCCTTCTTGGCGTTGTCCCTTGCCCAAAGAACAGAAAGGTGTGGTATGGATTTGCACTTCTGGGGTTGGCACTGGTGAAAAAATGCGTGGCGAGTCAGATGGATGAAGCAGGTCGGGCCGACCCTCCAGGTCTGGATTAGAGACCTGGGCGCTAGCTGAGGTGAGACCAGGTGGAGATTAGGACAGATGATTTGTTCAAGGAAGATTGGTTGGGCCGCGATGCTACAGGAGGTGGTGGCAACCAAGACAGAGGCGGCTCCCTGAGTACCCCACAGCACACAGTCCACATGTCCATGCACTTGTAGATCAGTTTAGATGATGCATGAAATGGAAGGACACTTATCCAGTGTAGGAGAAGCAGCAAGCTTGATATCAGAGTGACAAGGGAGAGACTCCATGTGACTATTCCTGGGGGGTTCCTCCTTCCTTGGAAGTGCAGGATTTGGGGTGGGGGGAAAGAGTGTGAAAAATGTGATTACAGATAAGACTCTAACCATTGCTTGATGTGAACAGAGCCATAGTGCCTGGATGGCACACTGTATAATGGAATTGTCGTGCTGCACTAAAGAAGATAGTTCTGATCAACTGGCCTCTATTGTTGGCCGTTCTCACAGGTGTATTCTTTTCAGAAATCATGGAAATAAAAAATAAAGATGAAAAAATATACATTATTTTTAGTTTCACACCACCCAGCATATGAGGGCTGCTATTCTCCAATGCGGATGTCATTTGTTTTTCTGTAATAAGGAAGGGTCTATTTGTGCAATTTCTTCACCCAACTGGCCTGAACGTTGCACATTTACAACTGTTCTCTAGACTCCTGTGCAGTACAGTTAGTGTATAATATACATACGCTTTTAAAGTGTTTGAACTGGGTGTGTTTGTATTTAACATCTTTTGCTGCCTCTTTTATGTACAGTCCCATCCTCTTCAGTGGGGGTCTGATGCCCTCATCTCGCTGGGCATGTCTTTATTGTGACCTGCACCTCTCCAGCCTTGTATAGATCTGTTATTTATCTGCTCCTTTCATGAATTTCTTCATAGTTTATGTTTTGCAGATTCCACAAGCGGAAACGTCATCTTTGCTTTCATAATTATCACCAATAATATGTAATTAAAATACCCTGCACTTTTCTCGCATGAGGACAGATTTCCCTTTGTAAAACTGTTCCCACCCTAAGTTTGGTGTCCTTAACTGATCAATGGTTTGAAACCGCATTTGAGGTCTCAGAAATAGGAAGGGCTTTTATTTCCCCCCTATTTGCTGTTGGGAATGAGAAGCCAAAGTTACTTTGAGCAAAAAATGTTTTTCTAACTTGTGATTCTGATAGAGACTTTTAACTGCAGATTCCCCACATTTTGAATACTTCCCTGATTTCAGACGGGATCCGGAAACCTTTGAGCAGATCTATGCACTGGTAGGTGGCGCCACACTTAGGCAGTTCTACTCCAGAAATGATGTGCAAAGCCAATACAGGTGCCACTCCTACTCGTTTGAGGTCAGTTCCTTTGTTTCCACGCCGCCAGACTTGAACCAGACCTACCTCTGGTCTCTGCAAGACCAATTTAATTAAAAAAAATCTCTCAGAAAGGAGAGTCCAGGACATTCAGGTCTTCATGCCGATCATTCCGCCACTGTCCTCGATTTTAATGACGTCAAGTACTGCAGTGGGATCTGAAGTCTCTGTCGACCTCATATCAAGATCTCTCTTGCCTGGTCCAAATCTCAGAGGAGCATGCATAAGACCTGCAGTGGTGGTTGCTCAACCACGATTGGGTCAGTGACAGACCCCTCTCCAGAACCCACCCAGGGCTGACAGGGATGAACAATGTATTGCTTCCTGGATGGGGCGGCCGGCCTCCTGGGAGAGGTGGAGATCCGAGGCCTCTTGTCTCCGGCGAAAGCCTGGCTACACATCAACCTTATAGAAGTGAGAGCCATCTGCTTATTGTTGAAAGCCTTCTTGTGCTCCATCAAGGGAGGACTAGGGCTGGTCCTCACAGACAACACCATCTCCGTGCGGTATTGCAACAAAAAGAGTAAGGTGGTGCCATTGACCATGTGTCAGGAGGCCCTGCAACTCTTGCAATGTCTGGAGCATCATGGAATCTTCCTGGTGGTGGACCACTTGGTGGGATCTTGGAATGCCAGGGCAGAGGGAACCGTGGCTCAATCTCTTTGCCACCACCGAGCATGCGCAATGTCAGCCGTTCTGCATGTTCGTCAGGGGCTTAATCTGAAACGGTATAGGTGGATTGCCGGCAGGTCATGGACCCGTTTCAATCCACCTATACCGTTTCAGATTAATCTCCTGATGAAGGGCAGTGCCCAAAATGCACTGGGCATATTTATGTTACAGATACATGAATCCGATCAGAATCATTTAAAATGGATATTATCAAAAGAATAAAGAATGCAAGTTATGAAAAGCAAACAAAATAATAACTTAAAAGAAATATTTGTAAAGAACTTTATATCTTTGGAATAACTTTATTTTAAGTGGTCCCAGAGTGCGATTTGTGGACACCTCCCATATCCTGGGGACGCACATCATTGCCTAAATTTATTCCACCCGTCCATTCCGGATCGGAGGGGTGTCAGTGCAGAGCCACCTTGCGCCACCTATCGGCACACAAAGCTACTTTTCAAAAGTTTCTGGACCCATTCTGACCTATTCAAAAGGTGAGGAAGCTGTGATTAGATAGTCTCTACCAGAAAGCATTACCAAAGGTAAGTAACTTGTTTGACATAGCTTTTTGCAGCAGCAAAGCCTATGATTTTGTGAATTATGAACTTTGGTAGAGCAAAAAGCATTTGTACAGTTGTCAGGCTTCTAGTTTTTCATAACTGAATGGAGTGGATGCATGTCTGTGTTGTCGACGGGTGTAATTCACCTTCTAATATAGTCACTGTAGCATTTTCAGTGGAATGAATATTACCCCAACCCAGATCTCGCAGTAAAGTCTGTTGTCACGTGATCCCAGAGCTTCATTTTATAGTGCACTTCTTGAGTGGTCCTCGGGCTACTGTCACAGACTAGCTTCCCTCTAAAATAGCTCCCGATGTGCACCTGGTGTTTTCTGTTTGCTTCCTCGTAAGTAGTTACAACTTTTTATTTGCTCCTTGACAACTGCACCATACTACTTATGAAAATGTGTCTGTCAAGGCAGACAGTGGGGTCAGTAAACAAGGCCATCTATCAGCTGCCTACCAGTCCCTACACTGATTAGCAGAAATTGGTGCTGGGCCTTATTGAACTTGCCCCAAGCAAGCTTTGGTTTGAAGTTACATATCTAGCTTTCCCCCTGTAACCTTCGCACATAGGAGAAGGCCTTGTATCCAGTACCTAGATGTAATCTTAGTCTTGTTGTGGATTCTCCTTTTGCTGTTTGCAAACCCCTAGCACCCTACTATCTAGAATTTGCTTCCAGTAGGCATCAGGAATTTTCCCTCAGGAACAGCCAGCTGGAAAAGCTGGGGACTTGTGTGATTAGTAATGTAGATTCGGTACAAAGGTGAAAGCGGTCTTGGGTTGCTTGTGTTCCATTTCATAGAGGACCTGGATTGGCAGTTTGGGCTGGACTGTTCCCATAGGAACAGAGTCAAGACTGATTTGCATATAGTTGGGTCCAATCTGATGTGCCATAGTGTGTAAAAAACGATGGACTGGGATTTGTCCTGAGTAATTACCAGTGGCTAAGATTAATTCATGCATTCCATCCATCATTTTTTGTGTACTTTAGTATATTGTCACCCCAAGTGGGACAGGTGTTCCTAAGCATAGGTGTTCACTGTGTCTGTTGAACCAAGCTATACTTGGCTAATGTGCCCATAACAAGGGCTAGACCTGCCCTCGGTTGCTGTGTTCTGGTTCAGGGAGGACCTGGCTTGGCAATTCAGGCTAGACTATTCTCTTAGGTGCAGAGTCAAGACTGATTTGCATATAGCAGAATTGTAGGAAGGTGCCTCTTTAAACAAGGTTCGCCCCCACCTTTTCCCTGGAACATGATGTGATTTCTACTGAAAGTTTACTGGGCCCCTGCTAACCAGATTTCCAATCCCAGAGCTCTTTTCAAATCCTGTACCACAATTGGCACAACTTCAGCAATCCCTGTAAGTTCCTAGTAAATGGTACACCTGATACCTAAGGCATTTGGACTGAAGAGGGTCCACTAGGGCTGAAGCGCGAATTGTGCCATTCTGTGAACCTCTCACCAAGACCATAGAACCTGCCATTGCAGGTTGCGTGTCTTGGTGCAGAGAACAGTGAAGAGTCAACATGGCACACAACCCTGTGTGACATGCCTACAGACACTGAACGACAAATAGGTAAGTCACCCCTACTGCAGGCCTTACAGCTAAGGCAGGGTGCACTATATCACATGTATGGTCCTATCTGCCTGAGCAGATATGACCCTACAATATTTAAGTCCATTCTTGGATATTTTAAGTGCACAGGGAAGCCATAGAGAGTACATGGGCTGGACATAAGTTTGTACTCAAAAAGTATACACCCATTTTGTTTTTGTATTTGTATTCCTTCTTTAGATAGATTTTGGAACTACTTTGATTAATTCTGCAATTCATTTGTAAGAGGCCATTATTTGGGCTCTCATAATTTGTTTTGAACTATAATAATTTTTCATTCGAAAAGGTTTATTGGGTTGCATATTTTTCCTAAAGAACTTTCTGTACTACAGACTTGACGTTGCTGCACTATATTAATGGTGCATTTTATCATTTGCGTGAGGGCATGGCTTCAAGCAAATAATGGAAACACTTTACCTCTCCGCCTGTGCCTTATTATGGATACCGGCACAGAGGCAAAAAGTCTTCAAAAGGTGCACTGACAGTGCGTCACAAAGAGATAATGCACCGTCTGTGCCCTACCTGACGGTTGCCACGCTAGAGAGGGGAAAGGGACACCTGAGATGTCCTCCTGCAGATGGATGCAGTCGCTCAATGCACCTGCCTGCTGAGAGTTCTCTGTCCGCCCTTCGAAGTGCAGGCAAGTGCATGCACTTCAGCTTCAATCAGCTGGTTCATCTTTCACTAATGCACTGCCCACAGGGCAGATGTGGGTTCGCAGCTGCCCTGGGGGCTGTGATTGACCCTATTTGGGCACAAACCGGCGCAGTGCACCTTTATTTGTATTGCCCTGGTCCCCACAGAAGCACTCCACTTGCCCAAGGCTCCCTGGGGAAAACATTGAATCCGACAAGGCACTCACTGCGGGTTGTAAAATGTCATATATGAGCAGCTCTTTCTTTTTCGAATATATCTGGCCTGTTCTTCCTATGTAGATGGGGTTTCTTGCTCTGCACTCATTTTGGCGAGCTCCTGCTACTTAGGGGCATTCTTGCCCACTTTCTTACAATGCCCATCTGCAACCTTGTGTGCCATTTTTGATCAGATTTCTCATCACCCATGTTAGCCTCTGCCTGCACCAAAAAAATTGTAACTATTTGTTGCAATTGAGTAGAAACTAGATCCAAAGATCAAGCAATTAACAAAGAAGAATGTGCAATAAACATCATGGTGTCCAGAGCCATGTCCCAATCTTGGATCATAGCAACTAGAACACTTTTCCTCCTTGCATTAGCCAGCAAGACAAATGGAGTTCAGGTCAGCATGAATTTGTCCTACCGGAGGGCCAAGTGATAAAATCGACCCAACATCGTTCACCTGTTGGTCCCTGCTGGTTATACTCGACATATCTTGCACATTTACATTAGCCCTTGGTCAAGCTGAAGTCTCGCTTCCCCATACAGCACTACGGGGTGATGGTGTTCGATTTAATACATCGCGTAGAGGTCCTGTAGGCACCAGATGAAGCGGGTCAGTAAGAAAGTCACTCATCTTCAGATAACATCAACAGTTCAAACTCCTGTATCAATGTAATCTGGCCAAGAGCCATAATTACCCTCATGTTTGATCCACAGTCCCACCTAGAAGTGAATGAGGGAATGCTAGAGGTTTCTGCCTAAAAGGTGGTTATACCGGGCCCAGAAGCTGGAACCTTCCTTACTGTTTGCGTGGTAGCTGCGGATCTCCTGCCCTCCAGAGGAATATGTAGGACTTGTTAAGGAGTAGGAATATTCATCAACCACCTTACATTTGGCGGGGAGGTGTAGCGTTTATTTATTTAATTCCTTGCCTCTGAGTCTTTTCCTTGACTATGTTAAAGCTCCTCCTCTGATTTGAACAAATTATATGTATATGTGTTCTGTGAGCAGTAAAATGTAGCACCCCCTATAAGTGGTAAGCAAAAACACACATATATGAGTGATTTCCAGTGTCGCACACCCTTTTCCTTTTTTTAAATGTGTTTATTAATTTTCCAAGTATCTAGCATATCCACAGATTGTACACAACAATACTCCACAGTGATGGAGGGGAGCCAGGTACAGTATCGTAGCTCAATAAACATGATACATCAAATGACACATCAAAACGCAATCTAATCTTGTGTGTCTGTCTGTCTGTCCTACTCTATTCCAGCTGCAATCCTCCCCCTATAGCCTCTGGATCACCCTTGGTGTCCCATTCAAGAATCGGTGTGACCCTGTCCCCGTACTTCCCAAAGGTCCATGTCCTGTCCAGCCTCATCTCCTTAAAGTGTGCCAAATGTCAGTTAACAATTCAATGATTGAATTCCTGAAGATTCATTATCAATCTGAATCCTCCTCCTTTCTTTTGTACCAAAAAGATGCTGCTGCATACACTTCTGGTATGAGTATCTGACAAGCATATTGCTTCTTTGCTAAAAAAAATCAGAATTTCCACATCAATACTCTGTTCTGGACAGTTACTGCCCTCTTGTTAGGGGTACCATAAAATTCTAGCCTGAAGCCTAGTACTGTTTTCTGTACTCATGCGTCTCGTATCAAAACGTGTCAGTTTTTGAAGGAATAAAATTACTCTGCCCTCAAAATTACTTGAGCTAAAGGTATAAATTGTACCTGTAAATCTAACTACTGCTCCACCAGCTTGAGTTCCTGTGTGGGTATCCATCTCTGTTTCGGTTTGAGAAAAAGCTTCCTCCTGTAGATCTGACCATAAACCACATTGATGATACTGATACTCTTTCTGGGGACCTTGAAATGAGGAACGGCCTACCGTCCATACCTGATAATGCCTGACTGCCTAGAAAGACCAAGCTGAAAGACTTTTTTCAATGAGAGATGAGCTTCATATAATTCTGTAACTGTCTTAACAAATTTACCAAGATCCCTGACAAAAGGGTTTCCAAAGAGCAGGCCCTCAGCAACCAGACCACTTTCCAGTTAGTGAGCTCAGTGAGTTTTACATTTATTCACATCGGTTTTAAACACCTACGTACAGTCAAGGTGGCACAGTTGGTGTTGCCTTACTAGCATATGCTGTGCTGGGCCCCCACAGCTAGCGTGTCTAGATCTGTTGGTGAATATGATGAGTTTTTAGGTTGATCAGCTAGTTCAAAGATTTTGGTCAGGTGGTCCTGAAAGGTCCATGAGTTTGTTTTGGCATGCTTTCCATGATATGTTCATACCTTTTTTGGGAACTTTTGAGAATTTCATCATGAAAGTAGCCATTTTAGGATCCACCTGTAGGGTGTCCGAGACCTTACCCGGCATGGCTGGGCTAGGACATTCTGCCCTAGAGCGGGTGCACACCTCCTTCTCAAATCCTTTACACAGCCATGTTTGTACCCACTCTGCTACCTCCATCATCTGGATCCAGTCTGACGAGCTTGGACGAATGGTCTCAGCCTTGTCAAACATGAGAACAGATGCATGGCTCCTAGATGGTATCCCCATTGCTTGCGCTCTGCGTTTGCATTTGAATTCCCCTTTGCAGAAAAAAAGGAGTGTTGCAAGGAGTCAGAGTGGGACGAATCCATATCAGTGTCTGGGCTATTATCTGGAGCCTTGGCCATTGGAGGTTCTTTTGTGGTTCTCAAAGCACTGTGTCCATAGTCCACTTAGTATCTTGATAGTTTCTCCATCACATTAGTATGAGTCCATTTAGTAACCAATGCTGAGGTGCCAGCCACCTCCCCTTCATTTCTAACCTTCGTAGCTACGTTAGCTTGAAGGTTCTTTTAGGGTTACCAGAACACTGTATTCATGGTCTACTAAGCAATGTCTTGATAGTTTCTCTGTCACATCAGTGTGAGCCCATTTAGACACAATTGCTGAGGTGACAACCACCCCCTCCCCCCTCATTAGCAACCTTCGAAGCGCCATTAGCTTACCCAGTTCTAAAGGTTGAGATTGAGCCATGTTGAGACAAGAAAGTTTGCAAAACCCCAAAGGACAATTTGGCAGCAGCCCCTGTGAAGGCTTGATAGAGGTATCGAGCTTGGAGAAAGCAGCCTTCTGCTCAAAAGAATATCCCTACTAGCATTATTTCAACTCTTGATATGGACACAAGGGCTTCGGAGGAGCATTCGTTGCCAAACTACACTGATAAATCTGTCAATGGGACCACCAAAACAATTGTAAGAGCCTCAGCTCTAATAGGCTTGTGTTGTTTTGTGAAACCTCTGTAGCTACATATCCACTGATGCAGCAGAGAACAATAGACCTAGAAATAGAACTGCACTCGTCTGATGCATCTGAGCGAGTGTAGTCCAGTTTACGGCTTCTGTTCCACAAATAAGATACCCGTGGTGTTCCGATACCAAACAAATGAAACATTTTCTACTTCAACATGAAGGAAAGTTTCAATTCTATTAAGGACGCGGAGGCGAGGATTCTGCATTACTTTCTTTACTCTTTATTCACAGCAAGTTCAAAGGCAAAAGTAAAAACACTGTAACAATATTACGACACCCATGAACCACAGGGAATAACCATGGCCACCAATAGACCAATCCAGTAACAGTCAGACAGAGAGTCTATGAATACAGGTCATTCCATAGTCCTCCTTCTTTTGTCACTGCTCTACGTCAGTTAAGTCGTCTTATATAATACAGATCATGCTGTAGTCCTTCCTCTTCTTCACCAAAGGAAGTAAAGCGCGCTGGACCTCATTCCATCTTTGAATCTGAACCTAAGAGGATATGTGAAAACGTTAATACTTCCCACGTAAGTATATCATCCACCAAGTGTTGTAAAACAGGTCACAACACAATAAACCATTATGAGGAGAATAACGATAATAAGCACAACATTAGCCTGTTATTTTGATGAGTTTGACTACCGTTGACAAATAACTTTTTACACAACGTGTCCATTTGGCAACACAGTACATAACAGTATATTGAAATTGAGTAAGTCCCAAAATACTTTCCTGTTAGACACAGAATCCAGTTCACTAATTTCCAGCACTGGTGTAGAGTTAGCCTCATTTTTCCCCAAGGGCTGGTAGCATCGAGAGATATGCCAGGAATGGTAATCCTCGCCTCTGTGTCCTTAATAGAATTGAAATTTTTCTTCATGTTAACTAGGACATTTTTCAATCTATGTCAGAACTGGAGGCGAGGATTATGCATGAATAACCCATTTACCACGGCGATTATTTCGCTGCAGTGCGGGCGTTCCATGGAGTGGGCGGGGCTGTTCGCAGCACCAGCGAGGTAGTGCTCGTGATGGCCGACGGGAGCACGGAAGGGGTTAAAGCTTACTTATCACCAGTGCGGCTGCGTCATAGATTGGTTTAAAATAGAACTTTTGAAAGTGGAGTCCGAAGACCAATCTGCTGCATTCATGATCCCTTCGAGTCTGCCCCCTACCTGGATAGCCTTGAAGGCCATAGCTCCCCCTGATAGAATGAGCTCCAAAATCAGTGATATCAATGCCAGCCTCTGCCATGACCCATCTCACCCATCTAGCAATGGTCGTAGAGGACACAGCCATGTAAGGATTTTTGATGGCAATCGAGAGTTGCCGTTCTCCTATGGGGAGAACCTCCTTTGTCATATCCTCATATATGCCTTAAGGCACCTGACCACACACAGTTTCGGGTTATCTGGAAAGGCTGGATAAGTTACAGACCTGATACTTATCTTCGTTATCCTAGGAGATTTGGAGGTGATCCCCGCGGGGTAAACATTCTAGCTGACAGGTCTAGAGCCCACCCATCCAAAGTTCTATTACTAGAAATGAGACATAGCCAGGCAGACTACCCCTCTTATGCACTAGAGCACCACAAATTAGCACCCAGGCATATCCTTTCCTATCTATATGGGGGGCATGGCCGGAAACGTCTTCTACCGGCAACCGAAATTACCCTTCTTGCCTGGAGGGTATCCACGAAACGCATGGGGTGGGACAGGAAGCCAACGAAACAAACACCAATTTGGCACTGCACGTGGCTGACGGAGCTCCACAAATTAACGGGTTACAGTAGGTGGGACGACATAGGGATCTCCACGTTGGGAGATGTCATTGCCAAAGGGCAACTGAAAACATTTACGGCTCTGACCACGGAATTCGTCCTACACCCCACACAGAGGTACAAATGTACTAGATTAAAACATGCATGGGGAGCCCAGAATATTGACACCGTAGACCTGGCAGAATTTGCCCCACTTGTAGGTAGGCTCCTACAGGAGCACATCCAGCAGAAGGCGGTATCTCTAACCTATAAGACCCTCACGAACAACATGTTGGGGGACCTGCCCAAGCTTCGACAACAATGGGAGGCGGACGTGGGAGGCATGGAGGACATTGACTGGGAACTGGTCTTAACACATCCCAGGGAGGTGGCAGTTAAATCTCGACTCCGCCTTATCCAATTTAACGTATTACATAGAACCTACTTTGATAGAGTGAGGCTTCAGAGGATGGGAAAGACAGATGATGCCAAATGCCTGCGATGCCAGGACCCCAGGGGGGATTTCTTCCATGTCCTGTGGTCGTGCCCTAAAGTACAGGGGTACTGGTCGGATGTTTTCACGGAACTGTCAGCAGTACTAAAGAGTCAATTACAGGTCGACCCCAAGCTGGCTCTATTGGGCATGACAATCGATGTGAACCTTCCACGCCCTCTGCTGACCTTCCTGGTACTGGCCTTAGTAGTGGCTAAGAGGGACATTGCGAAATATTGGGGGGCACCGGAGATACCACGTCTGGAAGAATGGAGGGGAGGCCTAGATATGTATATGGCGGCTGAGAGAGTTACATACAAGGCAAGGGGGTGTCCTAGGAAGTTCCGAAAAGTGTGGGGGAAATGGCGAAGCTATCACGGACTGGATACCAGACCATAATGGTTCATTACGAGAGGTGTATATTGGAGGACAAAGAGACTTTATGATAATTGAAATGCTGATGGTACTATGGAGAACCCACCTTGTGATCACCTTTGTATGTGAACTGTATGCCTCACTATGGGTAATGAATGGGGGGGGGGGGGCGGCGGGAGCAGGGGGGAAATGCATAATGCACTTTATTGTAGAGGTGACTGCAATGTTCAGTTTGGAGAAAAATGCCAATAAAAACGGTTTTTAAAAAAAAGAGACATAGCAGCATTTCCAGCTTCGCTGATATTGTCTTCCTAAAAAGGTACTGATTGTTCTGCCACGATATTAGTAAATGCAGGACCTGATTGACGTCCCACAGGCCCGTGTATCGGGGCTCCTGGAGGACAAGACATCCTGATACCCTTGAGGAATTTACTTGGCCCACTGAGATAACTGACCTGAAGGAGTTGATGGTGTAGTATCACAAATCCTCTTGGGAGAATTCTGCCAGGAAGTTTATGACATTGGTAACGCTGGTGCCCACGGGATCCAGGTGGTTCTCTACACACCAATGCACCCATCTTCTCCAAGCCGATTTGTACCTCTTGGTAGTTCCAGGGGCTCATGCCTGTTGGGGGAGGAATTCAGCTCATTGCAAAAGCCTGACGTTCTACCAGCGTCGCCAGAAATCTGCCATGTCATGAGATGAAGATGGCCCTGGAGGAGCAGAGGATGAAGATGGCCGTTGGGATCTGTCAAGATCCCGCCAAACGATGGTAGACGTACCGGCGCTGCTAATGCAAGCTCCAGGAGAGAAGGGAACCATGCTTGTGAGCGCCAGATTGTAGTGATCAACACCAGAGAGGCTTGCTGACGCCTGACCTGAGCCACCACCCACTGGATAAATAGAAAGGGATCGAAGGCATAGGCTTAAGTTGTCGACCAATCTTGCAGGAAGGCGTCCACCGCCTCCGCCCCCAGATCCGGGCTCCAGCTGACATAGCCTGAAAGTTGGGTGTTCTATCTGGAGGCAAAGAGGTCCAGCTGGGGTTGGCATGGACCCCAGAGCAACATGAGAGCCTGAAATTCTCCTGGACAGAGTCTTCAGTCGCTGGCGTCCCTTAGATACCTGGCGTTCACATGTGCCACTGAATTCAGTGCTCCTGGAAGGTATTCCCCCATCACCGAAATCTCCCATTGGAGGGCGTAATGCTAAAAGTAATTGGCTAGGTCCGCCAGAACATGTGAACGGGTACCACCTAGCCGATTGATATATTGAGCTGCCGTCTTGTTGTCCGTCATCAAGAGTACGCAGCACAATATCTTGTCCCTCGTGAGGGATTGAATAGCAAACGAGCCCGCCAGTAGCTCAAGACAACTGATGTGACGGGTCAGTTCCTCCTCAGTCCAGCTGCCTCCCATGGAGATGGAGCCACACCTTGCTCCCCAACCCAGACAGGTGGCGTCCGATTATAACACCAGGTCTGGACGGGAGCCGAATATTGCCCACACATTCCAAGCCTCCATGTGGTCTATCCACCACTGCATCTCCATCCTGGACTCCGACGTCAGGGTCACCAGATCCAAATAAGTAAGGCACCTCCGAGGATGAGCTGCCTTTAGCCTCTGGAGGGCTCTATAGTGTAGTGGTCCCGGGAAGATGGCCTGTATTGAGGATGATCATACGCAAACCACCCTGGCCAGTTGTTGCAGGGAAATTCTGTCCCTTCTGAGAACCTTCTTCCGTTCCTTCTTGATCTTGGTTGTTTTCTGGTCTGCCAAGCTCAGAGTCGCCACCCTGGAGTCTAAGCGGAACCCCAGAAAGGTCATGATCTGTTGAGGCGCCAGATCCAACTTCTTTTGGTTTATGACAAACCCAAGGTTTTGAGGAGAGATATGGTGATGTTCAGTTTGGCCACTAAGAGGTCTTGTGAGTAGTCCATCAGCAGGATGTAGTCCAGGTACATGATTAACCTAATGCCCAGAGTCCGGAGGTATTCCACTACTGGTTTGAGGAGTTTCGTGAAGCATCAAGGTGCCGAAGATAGGCAGAACGCGAGAGTCTGGAACTCGAAGATCTGCTCTCACCATTCAAATTGTAGGTACCTGCAATGTGGCAGGAAGATGGGGAACGTCAGGTAGGTGTCCTTGAGATCTAGACGCGCTAACCAGTCATCCTGGAGAAGCAGATCCCTGAGGAGCTAAATACCCTCCATCTTGAAATGGTGGAAACCAGCCACTCGTTGAACGACCCGAGGTTGATCACCGGGCATAATCACCCGTCCCTCTTCTCGGCTTGAAACAGATTGCTGAGGAAACCTCTGTGTTGAAGGTCTTAGAAGCATATCACGTTATTTGTCAGAAGGTCCTGCACCTCTTGGTCTATCAGTAACCTCTCTTGGGTGGAAAAGGACAGAGGACGGAGTCTCACAGCCTCTGCCGGGGTTCTGTAGAGTTCTATGTGGTACACTTGGATGATCTCCAGTACTCCCTGGTCTGCCGATATCTCTGCCCATTTGTGTGCGAATAGGAGTAACCTCCTCCCCCTCCCCAGCCCAAACTGAGAGGTGATGACAGGATAGATCTTACTGTTGTATCCATTGTTGTTGTTGGCTCCTCCATGGAGGCAGTCAAGGCGGGGCTGCCCGTATATGGTGGTTGTTGGACAGGCATGATTTAATAGGAATCATGGGAAATGTAGTTTTTGCTTTAATATGTTTTGATTGTTTGTTGTAAAAGTTCAGTAAAAGAAAGAGAGACCTAATCTGAGCCTCCAGGCCTTACTTAGAATTATTAATTCACAGTCTGTTGAAGCCTGTTGACTATTTCATTTCATGCAGTCTCGCAGATTACTGTATGAAGCAAAGGTACAGGTGTTGTTACCTCCTCTGGCAAACCCTGGGGGTAGAACCGAACTGTGACAATCTTTGTTAGGCCCTCAAGATATAGATTGTATATTGTTTTGCCAATTGTAATTGTCTTTGTATTACATGACTGTATATGTAATGGCTGCCTTATGGGAAAGCTTATGCTTAGTATAGTAGGCTTGATTTGGTTTTTGTGACAAGCGTAGAACAAGCATTAGCAAAGCCAATAGATCTTGCCTATGCACGAGCTATTCGCTGTGCCAATATGTTTCAACCATGTTGTACACCAGCGTAGCTGTTTTCGAGCATGGCTAAAAGCTAGTGGGGTAAAGGAGAGTGCCGGAAAGTGAAGTATTGTGGAGTGGTGAAGAGTTGAGTGGAATGTCATGGAGTAGAAGGGCATAGAGTAGCGGGACAGAGTGTGGTAGAATGTTGTAGAGTGGAATGGCATAGAGTATCGTGGAGTGGTGTAGAGCAGAGTGGAGGGGTGTAGAAGGTGTGTAGAGTACAGTGTTGTAAAGCAGAGTGGATTAGATTGTCGTAGAGTAGAGTGGCATAGAGTGGAGTGGTGTGGAATGGCGTAGAGTGTTGTTAAGTCGAGTGGCGTAAAGTGAAGTGGCATAGAGTGTCACAGAATGGAGAAGAGTGGAGTAGTGTGTTGTAGAATTGAGTGGAATAAAGTGCCATGCAGTGGCATAGAGGGACTTCGTAGAGAGTTGTAGAGTGGAGTAGAGTTTTGTAGCATGGAGTGAGCTGCATGTTTGTGGCTCCATCTGTCCAAAAGCAATGTTGGCTAACGCAGGAGGCAGGGAGCCGGCAGGGACTGCGGGGGCCTAGCGGCCCCCCCGGTAGTGCCCAGGGGCTTGGGGTCCCCAGGACAATATTGGCCTGTTAGGGGGCCACAATGGCCCCCTTCCCAATTAAAGAAAGAAGGTGAAGGCCTGGTCCCAGGGGAGGGGGGCTGCCCCCCTCTCTTTAAAAAAAAAATATATATTTATGAAGACCTGGCCCGAGGCATAGGGTCCCTGAGACGAAATCGGCCTCAGGAGGTGGGCCCCCATCCCTTTATTCCAGCAATACAAAAAATGGGCCAAGCCCTGACTGATGGGGCCCCCATGGCCCAAAATGCCCTCCTTCCTAAAAAAATAAATAGGGAAAAAAGCTGTCAAATCACTGATGCTCCGTCCCCTTTCTCCAAAACTCTGCAAACATACCTTCTGGGGTGCTGCTGAATGGGGAATGAAGTCCCTTGGCTGCTGAAGGTCCACAGGGGCCAACAAGATCCCCTGTTACATCCAGTAAGCCCAACACAGTGGGATTACTGAGAGGTGGTCAGAGGCTACTACCCTTTCTGCACCCCTTTGCAAACGCACAACTTTGTGCACTGCTGGTGGGGGGATGACACCCCCTTGTCTCCTGAGAGCATCAGTACTAAAGTGGACTTCTTTCCCAAAGCAGCAGTGCGCCTTGAGGCACATTTGCAAAGTGGTGGAGAAAGGGGGTGTGGCCTCTGACCACATCTCAGCAATCCAGCTGTGTGGGACTTTCTAGAGGTACAATAAGGGCTAGTTGGTCCCCAAGTACCCTCAATAACCAAGGGGACGTAATCCTCATATAGTAGTACATTAGGAGGTGCTTTTACAGAGTGTTGGAGAAAGGTGGCGTGGTCTGCTATCAGATTTTAGCAATCCTGCTGTATGGTACTTACTGGAGGTAATAGGAGGTGTAGTTGGCCCACAAGGACATCCTTGGGGGCCAACTACCCCTCCTGTTACCTCCGGTAAGTCCCGCAGAGCAACATTGCTGAGAAGTTGTCAGTGGCAACGCCCCCTTTCCCCACCACTCTGCAAACATGCCTCCCTGTGCACTACTAGTTTGGGGATAAAGTCCCCTTGCCCCAGAGGACCATGTAGGCCTAGAAGCCCTCCTGGCACCTCCTGTAAGTCCTACACCGTTGTATCCCTGAGAGGTGGTCAGAGTCCCAACCCCCTTTCTCCATCACTCTGCAAATGTGACTGCTAGTTGAAAAACATTAGAAATTCACTGAAGAAACCAAAGGTTACAAGCACGTTATAGATAGCAAATAGAATTAAAAAACCTTAGGACAGCAATAGACGGTGTGAAATCCTCCCTGGGTCAAAAAATGGAATTGCTGGACAATAAGTTGGATGCGGTCACCATCGAGGTCAATCTCATTCGAGCTGACCTCACTAAGGCGAGCCAGAAAGTTAAGTCATTGGATATCAAGACCACCAGCCTAACGAACGACGTTGCACTCCAGCAGGCGGTTCGAGACCTTAAGGCCGCCGGCGCCCTGACTAACCGGAAGCTCGATGAGTATGAAGGTAGGGCCCAACGCAACAATGTCCGTATTACTGGAGTTCCCGAGAAGGCCGAAGGCCCGGCCCCTGACCTATTCGTTGAGGATATCATCCTTAATCATCTAAAGCCCAAGGGGCAGGGCAACTTCTTCACGATCGAGCGAGCTCATAGAGTGCCTGGGGGGAGACCCAAGCCGGTGGCCCCCCTGCCCAATGAATGCTAGGGTGTTAAACTTTAGGGACAGAGTCTCTATCCGGCAGGCTTCCTGATCGGGAGGTCCCCTTCGTTATGAAAACGCCACGCTCTCTTTTTTCCCGGATTTTACCCAGACTTTCCAGAAGCAGCGCCAAAGTTTCCTCGGAGTAAAGAAGAAGCTCAGAGATGCAGGACTGAAATACGCAATGATGTTTCCGGACCGGTTGCGGGTGGAGGCTGAAGGGAAGGTTTGGTTCTTCAGGTCCCGGAGGTGGCTTCGGACTGGTTGAAGAGCTGCCCTCTGAGCGGACTGGAGAGGCAGGACCGTGATGGAGGAGACGAATCGCAGGAAAAGGAATGATAATGGCCGCAGGCTACCTGAGACTTTCTGATAGTGTCTGGTAGGGGGCCCAGCCCACATGTGTTGTTTGTACTTTGGCCCTGGGAATATCATTGGGCATTGACTCAGAGCGGGGTGGTTACTCAAGGGGGTGGGGGGTTGACGGAGTCCTGACCCCTTCCTTTTTCTACTTTTAGTTAGTCAGTAGTTTAGTTTATGGGGCGACAGGCACACTGCCATTTGGGGTTGGGCGCAAGCCATGAGCAGGGGTGCAGGGTGGGGGGATGGGGTTTGGCAGCCTTTTTGAGCTCTATGTCCAAGGAGCTGTTTGTGTTCTGTATGGTTTTGTTAGCATCAGGTGACAACAATGTCAATAGACTATTTCCATAAATATGCAATGTCGAACGATAGACAAGGATCTGGGATAAGTGTGCTTATCTGGAATGTGAATGGCAAGATAAAGAGAGGGATGGTCAGCCAATTTATTCGAAGACACTCACCGGATATTGCGATACTACAAGAGACACATTTAGTAGAGAACCTTTGTATGGCGTTGCATAAAGGAGGCTATGAATTGGTGGCTCATGCAGGGTTCACTTCTGGGTCAAGGGGGGTCGGCATCTTGGTTAAAAATTCCTTTCCCACGACTATACAGGCTACATGGGTTGACAAGCGCGGCAGGTACATTGGAGTTTCCGGACAGTGGGAGGGGAGGACGGTCACTTTTGTTTCTGTTTATGTTCCGCCAGGACTGCAGTACTGTAGTGAGGTGTATACCTCCGCGGGGAGATATACCGAGGCTGAAAATAGTGCAATGATTAGAGACATCAAATTACCCGAGCTATCGGAAGAAAGTCAGAAATATCTGGACTCGCCGCTAACTGACGACGAAGTGGCACAGGCCATAAGGGGAGTACAGTCAGGGAAAGCCGCGGGTCCAAACGGTATTCCCATTGAACTGTATAAGTTAAGCGCCAACCGTCTTGCTCCGTTCCTCCGCTCTATGTACGAGGAGAGCAGGGAGAGGGGACAGCTGCCGTACGATCAACGAGTGGCCAATATTGTAGTCACCCATAAGGCGGGCAAACCCAGCACTATTTGTTCATCCTATAGGTCCATCTCTCTGCTGAACGCCGAGCCAAAGGTCTTGGCGAAACTATTGGCGACAAGGCTGGTCAAGGTTTTCACCTCTCTGATACATGCGGATCTATCCGGTTTTATGCCACGACGGGATACAGCCCTCAATTTGTGCCGGCTGCATGGGGTGCTGGGCAGGTCCCCCCCGATTCAGGAACCGACGGTATTGGTGTCTTTGGATGCCACTATGGCCTTTGATAGGATTGAATGGCATTATTTATTTGCGGTATTGGGGAAGATGGGCTTTGGACCCGAGTTTATAGACTGGATACATCTCTTATACGGGCCCCTCTGGCCAGAGTTGTTGTGAATAATCGAAAATCCTCTGACTTTCCCCTTGGCAGAGGTACGAGACGGGGTTGTCCCCTGTCCCCACTCCTTTTCGCTTTGGCCCTGGAGCCGCTCACGGCTTGGGTTAGGTGGGACCGGTCAATTTGTGGCCTGCGCTGGACGTTGGACTGGGAGGACAAGATTTCACTATATGCTGATGATATCTTGCTTTATCTTACTAATCCGAGGGGATCTCTGATGTGTATCCTGGATGTGCTTGCGATTTTTAGGAGATACTCTGGCTTTGCAGTTAATTGGTCAAAGTCGGTTCTTTTTATACTCGGGGGAGACCCGCCGGTAAATCCCCATAATTGCCCGGTTCGGCTTGAACCGGTGGGGTTTAAATACCTCGGTGTCTATATTACGCTAGACCCGATATTGGGATTTGCTAATAATCTGAGGCCCCCACTGACTCGGTTCAGGGGAGACGTGGCGCGCTGGAAGGCGCTGCCACTCTCCCTTTTGGGTAGAGCAGTGCTTTTTAAAATGTTGGCCCTTCCCCGGGTTTTGTACGCACTTCAAAATGCAATGGACCCGGTTGCAGCCTCTTACTTTAAAGATGTAGAGTCCCTGCAGAGGCAGCTTCTGTGGGACGGCAAGCCCCATATTGCGTTCATTAAACTCACTCTTCCGTGGTACGACGGGGGGATAGAACTACCTGACCTACGGACTATTGGGTCTCGCAGTTGGCAGCGGTAAATCACGCTGTCTACGGTCCCCCCGGAGACCCGGGGTATGCTATGGACCGCTGGCAGGTGCCAAAGGGCGACTTTACGAGAGCACTCTGCCAGGCCTGACCGCTTCCCCCTAGCGGGACCCACAGCACTCGCATTTGGCATGCGGTCAACAACTATCTGAAATGGGAGGGGAGGCTGACACTCGCCACCCTGTTGCGGAGCTCGGAGAAACTGGGCAGTCTATGGAAGTCTAAAAGGTTTGATAAATGGGACCTCATTGGGATCACACAGATTAAAGATGTTTGTTGGGGGGCCCAGTCCATACATTTCAATCTCTTCAGGACCAATTTCACCTACATGACCGGGAACATTACTGCTTCCTTCAGACTAAGCATGCTCTACTTATACACATTTACCAAAGATACACTGCTCCCCAACGCCTCCCCCCTTGAAGACCGGGTATTGGACGGTCACCTCCCTGAGAGGACCATCTCTCTAATATATAGAAAGCTCATAAACAACATGGAGGACCCGTTGGCACCTATAAAAACACGCTGAGATGAGGATGGGCTGGAATTTGATGACCAGGATTGGCAGGAGGCGGTTTCCTCTTAACGGGTGGTGGAGAGGAAACCGGTGCAGACATATTGGGAGAAGATCCACAATAAGATAAGGGAGGTCCTGGGGGTTGAGATCAGGCCAGAGGCCCGCAGGTGTATCCTGAATGTTTGGGAGCCCACAGATCTGAATACGTATAGAAAACAGTGGGTGACGCTGGCATGCATGGTAGCGAAGCATAATATTGCACAGTTGTGGGGAGCAAGTCAAGTGCCCCGGGTGGAGAAGTGGGTGGAGGATTTGGATTGGTGCAAGTTTAGAGAGCGCTCAGTATATGCGGCTAGAGGGTGTCCTGCAAAGTGGGGGAAAGTTTGGGAGAATTGGAATCACCACCGTGGAGATATCTGTGTACCTACGATACGCCAAGATGATGTAGAGGTGCACGAGTCCCCGTGATCCACTATCAATATTCTGTATCGTATTTTCTTGATATATGGAAAGTAATGATGTAATCGGCAAAAGTTTAAACTGTCACCTGATGCTCATTTATTGTTGATGTCTCAATAAAAAGATTTATAAACCTTTTTAAAAAACCTTAGGAATTCACAAAAAAACAGAAATTCAGTCGTTATAGTTACCTGAGTTAACTATAACGTGCGTCCCTGCAATTCTCTGCTTATGACCTCACATATTGCATCACTCATGACATGGTCAGTAATATAATTGATGACATCTCAAATGACATCACTGATATATGTGTTACTTTATTAACATACAACAATTGCAAAGTGAGAAGTGGATTATGAATGATCTTGGAATGGTATTCCCTACAGATACGTATTTCTGATCTGATCTTTACATTCTGGGTGATCGCGGGTAAAGTCTTTTGTGTGACCAACAGATTGTGAGTCGGTATTCATATCCACAAGAAACAGGATCATCAGAATAAAAAAATATTCTCATCAGAAGGTCTTCACAGAAAAGGTCCTACATCTGGTAAAGTAACCCAAATGCTATTTAATATGCTCCATGTGAGACCCATAAGCAGCATTTAACAGGCTGCCCCAGGATGTAATAAATCAGACTATTCTGCTCTGCTTCTGCAAATATTCAAAGGCCTGGTTGTTCTCCTCTCCCTTTTAATGTGGGCAGTCTATTTGCCCACTATTAGTGTTTCTGGGTTTGGTTTCTTAACTATGCTAGCGTCAAGACGCTTACGGGCATTCGTGTGCTTTAGAAGTTTGTAAATCAAATAATTTAGAGAGGTAATACTGGTATGACATATAAGAAGACTTTTTTCATTTACTGTGTTGATAGCCTCTTGCATGAGTGGGCTACAACCCAGTGAGCGCCTTGTTATTGTCAGTAAACCAAATACTCATTATTACGCTTGATGTGTGACCCATAAGCATCATTAGAAGGGTTCATAATGGCATGGCATGTGAGGCTATATTGTACATATCATGGGCTGACAGGATCATTTACCAAGTGGGCTATGGCCCAGTGATCACATAGATGTTTCCCAACATGTACCTTTCACCAGCATCTGCACTTCTGGGGAAAAATCATCTTCTCGCTTAGGAATAAACACTTCCTATGCTTATATCAAAGTCAAACCATACTCGTGGCAAGAAGTAGTTCTATCCAATTGAGTATGCCGACTTAAGAATTGGAGTCCAGTTCTCTCCTGTCTCTTTGCAAAAAAAATAACACACCATGTTAAACATGCACACACCTTTAACCTTTTAATCATACTGTGCCAAGGCAACATCTAGCAAGCAATTTGTGGGCATTAGCCTAGATGTATACCCAGGTATTCTATACTTTTCAACCCCATAGGGAGTTTTGTTTCTGAATCAACAATGTATCAAGTTTCCAAACGCGGTAGTGGCTCCTGGAGGGAGTGCTGCGGGGTGGGGGAGGAGCAGGGTGGGGGGTAGTAAACTACGGCATATGACCGAACAGAGGTAAGTTAAAAAATAAATAAATAAAATTAATTTTGTTGCGCGCGCTGCATCGCATTTGGCAATGCAGCTCACACAAAGAAATTGTTACAGAAGAAGAGGGAAGGTGCACCTGATGTGAAGTAAATCAATCCAACCAGATCTATTCCAAAATTGCTTCTTTATTGGATTTCAGTCTTAAAACTGGCAAACCGCCAACGCGTTTCGTCCCCCTAGGGGACTTCGTCAGGGCGCCAGAAAATCCAACAGAGTGGTTACATTTGATGCAGTTGTAAAGAAGGAGGTATATATAAAAAACCTCTGAAAGGCAAAATAGGCCTTGAATGGATAAATTGAGATTATAGCAGTAGCAGTATCAGAATCCTATAAATATCCAAAGTCAGAAAAACGAATGAATGAGAGCTAGTGGTATCTTGTATTTGAAGGAGCATCCAGATTAGGAGTTCCAAGTGTACCATCTAAAACGGGTCATGGTCCTCCGTAACGGCATGATAACCTGCAAGGGCCCAACGAAATTGATTTTATTTATTTATTTGTTTACTTACCTTTGTTCGGCTGAATGCCGTACTTTACTACCCCCACCCTGCTCTTCCCCCGCCCCGCTGACCCGCAGCACTCCCTCCAGGAGCCACTACTGTCCAAACGTCTTTAATGGAGTTCCCTATCTTGACACAGTTTGTATTGCGTGATTCTATCTGTCCTAAAGAACTGTAAGAGGTCTTTGTTCCCTAGTGGTGTTTGTGGAAATGCCTTGCTACTGGGAAGTGCTTGTCATTGTGCATGTGAAGTATCTCTTATGGGGAATTGTTACATATGTGACAGATTTGTAGGAATGATGAATCTTTCAAAAAGGGAAAAATATCGTCCTCCCAATGCATATATTAGCACCCCCACCCGCACGACCCTGACTGTCTGGGACAGAATTACAAGCAGGGAGGGTTGGACTTCATTCCCTTCCTCTCACATACCTATCTATTTTAATCTGGCTTTTCCTCCGGCACTACATGGGGGGTCCTTTGATTGTTTGAGGGAAGGGGGATGCCTTAAATTATCTGATATGTTTCATAATGGCGAGGTCCTGACGTTTGATAGGTGTAAAAAGGAATTCGTAATCCCCCAGAGTGAACACTACCACTATATCCAGCTTAATCACTGGGTCACAACACCTCACATTCGAGAGGCGGCTCTTGGGGATCTTACGGACATGGGAAAGTTGGTGATTTATAGGGCAGGCTCCATGAAAGGCACGATTTCTGCTCTCTATGGCTTGCTGCAGCACACACTGCATTCTCGAGGTATATGTCTTTTTGGGAGCGAGTTTTAGATAGGGATATATCCGAGATGTAATGGGCACACATCTGGAGGGACATTGCAAAACATAACAAGTCCATGGCTCTTCGAGAGGCTCACTACAAAACACTACACAATTGGTACCTATACCCCACAAAGCTCCGACGAATCTTCCCTGGCACTTCGGATCTCTACTGGCTGGGGTGTGGGCTTCAGGGGGACTTCAGGCATATATGGTGGGACTGCCCAAAGATCCGGCCATTCTGGGACGAGATCCTATCTCATATCAAGGACATGCTGGGTTATACTCTCTCGACCTCCATAGACTTTGCTCTCCTTGGAGTTAGAGATCCAACTTTGGACCACTAAACCAAAGCCGACAAGGCGTTTATGTGGACGTGTCTGGGGGCGGCCAAGCTTACCATAGCGGCTGCATGGAAGAAGATGGAAACTCCGACGACATCACTGTGGCATGCCCGACTGTGGAGAATACTTTCCATGGAACGTCTTGCAGACATATATTTCGGGACAATTTCAAGGACTTCGAGCTCAGTTGGGGTCCACTGGTTGCCTTCTTGTCTCAGGGTCGGCCTTCTGCTGTTTGCCCTCCGACTGTGCGGGCCATGCACCTTTTCCAAATATAGGTTTTCCCTTGGTCACTTTGAACTAATGCAACCCCTAGGGTATGCTTTGAGAAGGCCTTGAGCTTCCCACTAGTCACTATGCCAGGATAAAACTGCCTCATGATTTATTTACCTTTTCTTTCTTAATACAGTCTACTCACCACCGGGGGGGGGGTTGTTTTGGGGAGGTGGGGGTTGGGTGTTTAGAGGTCCATTTTTGGGTTGCCGAACCTCTCTGAGTTTTGTTTTCTTTAAATTAGCATAACTCATTTCAAGAGTGGGGGGTGGTAGGATCTGGGGTCTTGTGAAGCTGAACCCACCATAGCGGACTGTTTTGCAATCCCGGAGACTGCGCGTCCTCAGGTAGCTGTGAGGTCAACCACCTTTTTGTTATGCTCTGTTTGCTGCTCAATAAAAAGATTTTTGACAAAAAGGGAAAAATATTATGGTGGAGAGGTTCAGAGAGAAATAATTTCCACATTAGGTGGTTGAGAAAGCAGTACAGAAAGTAAATGTCAAAACCAGTGATGAATCACTCTGTGGGAAAGAGACCCAGCCACACAAGTGGATGTTATGGTTTGTATACTGTTTAACAGAAGTGTTGGAATGCTTTGTGAATCCTCTTAGATTCCGGAAAATTTGTTTGCAGAAATGTGAGGAAAGTGTGTGATTTGCAGCCAAGGTTTGAGGTTTGCAAGGCATTTTGGGTAAAAACAAAATCACAGTGGGATCTACATGATTTACACCCCACTGGACTTCCCTGGCTGTCTAGTTTTCCGTAATGTCTCGGATGGATAGATTTCCCTGGGTTGCGGTTGAGCCTTACACAAATATGGCAGCTGTCCACCTCGTCAAGGAAGGTTGTTTTTCATGCCAAAAATGTTATGTCTCAACGTTAGGTTTTGGGGCCTTCCTGTCATACGCTGTAGGTGCAGCCACAAAACAAGGGTAGCTTTTTTATTAGTAGAAGAATGGGAACGCTTGGTGGTTTGAATTTTGTGGATCCCTGCAGATTCTGGAACTTTCTCTCTCAGAAATGTGAGGAAAATGTCTAAAGTTAGCCACCTTGCCCAATCCAAAGAAGTGACGTAGCTAAAAGTTGTCTATTGGGAGACTTTCTTATCCAATCGCTATCTTTTCCTTTTCTAAGAGTTGCTGGTGAAGCTTCATGAAACTGCACCATATACTACTTTATTCCCTATAGCTCCTGGGTATTTTCTTCTAATTTCTGGGAAGAATGGTGGAATGATGCACATGAATGGGAGAGGTGTGGCGCAGCGGGCAGAGGTGTGGCACAGCTGGGAGAGGTGTGGCGGAGTGGCCAGAACGACTGACTCTGGTGCGCGAAGCTCACTGTTCAAGCCCCAGCCACAGCTCAGCTCAGCACTATGGGACTCTACACAATAGCTGACTTAATCTCCTCAACAGCCCCCAGCGCCTTGAAACCTTTATGGGAGTGATATGTTTGCGCTTTACAAATAGAAATTATTTTATTATTAATATGGTCAATTGGAGTATTTTCTATTATGAATATGGTCAATTGGAGTATTTTCTATCAGTTTGCGAAATTCACACCATTTGCTTTTATTTATCAAAACGCAATTACACATAATTATGCAAAATACAAATCTGTCATTGCACGCTATATTTTAGCCCAAAATGCGTCCTTGTTTAAATATTTGATGCAAGCAAGGGTATATTTTCTGTTAACAGTAGTGCAAAAAAGCAAAAGAACTGGAAAGAACAGCCGTTTACGTTCTATTGTTCCCATTCGTTCACGTAAAATTTTGATTGTGAATGGCACTTTTGCAGTAAACGTTTACCATGCATGTTGCGGAACTACACTAAGAGGCGTAATATCATTTTGGGAATTTTGCGTAGAAAGAATAATGGGGGATTCCTAAAATTACACATGTATAATTTTGCTCACGTCTAGTATTATCGTGCTCTGTCTCTCTTTCCACTCACAGCTTGCAGGATATAAACTCACATGTTGTGCTCCAGTTTTGGGATGATACAGGCCTAAAGCCAAGGGCTAAATTAGATTTATCTTTCATCTCAGACCAGGGAATACAAAAACAGGCTGTTTCCTGATATCCTCTTGAGGTGGCTTGGAACTCGGTTCACACAATTACGTGATCGTCGAGAAGACAACACTCAAATAAAATATTTACTGCATTTGGAGACCAGTACTGTGTTCATGTCCAGTTCATTTATTTCAGTTAGAACGCAACAATTCCCAAGCACGTTGCTATTACCAAGGACTTCCCATCTCAACTTGTACATATAAAAAAACATAGTTAAGAATTTGAAATATATTTAATTTCAAATAAAAGCAAATCTTTGCAGGAAGTAAAAAAAAAAATGGAAGTTTTTTACAACCTAAGTTAAACATATTAGACTGCAAACTAATTACCAAAGGGAAAGCCACATTAATTTGATGTTTGAGTTGATGCTTTTCCTTGTTTAAAATATGGTTCTTGCACATTTTGGAAAAGAGTTTCTTGTTTATTATTTTTCAAAATGCTCAAATAAAAAAAATCGGCGAACTGGACTGTTTCTCCCCTTCCTAGAGGGTATGCAACCCCAAAAAATATATCAGTGAATGTCGAATTCCACTTGCGATAAAGTAGCTGAGTGGTTTGGACCAGTAGTGGTTGGTGTAAGGGAAATGTGGTGAGCTAGCGGGGGCGGTTGGGTGGCAGCCCATGGGTGAGAGGAGGGGGGGATGGGGTGGAGCGCAGGGTTGCAGAAACTATTTTAAAAGAATGAACAGGTTGAAGCTTCCACCTTGCCCAGCGGCCAATCCCAAGCCTGCTCTCACCATGAGAGCAGTGTCTCAATTGGGCGTAGCGTGCTTGTTTTGCACTCTACCGGGAGCTGGGAGCCTGTGCCTGCTGATCTCTCCACCCAGGAACACAGCTGGGTTGGAGAGTGCTAGTGTGCATGGCGGTTTGGCCGTCCTAAAACCGCTGTCCAAACCGTTATGCGCACTGATAGCAGGGCCCACCACTCCTCCTCCTCCACCTACTGCAGTGCTGTGGCCCCGCCCCCAAGACTCAGCCACAGGACGAAAAATAAAATGATCTGCATTCAGATCATTTTATTTTTCGTTTGCCTCTGCAGGCGGTTGGGCGTCGCTCCTTCGCCGTAGTGGAGGTGCCGCCACTGAATTTGTACCCTTGTCACCTAGTGTGGAATCGAGCACTGTGCACTTATATGAAATATACTTTGGACATGAGGGGTGACTATACTCCATTCATCTTTCTTTGGTAGGTTCTTGTCTGTTATTGCCTGTTGACTGACACCAGAAAAATATGGTGCTAATTAAATAAGAGGAGGTATATTTTTTAATGAGGGTACTTTTCTTCGTTTATGATGTTGGGCAGACAAAAACCTTCAGTTTATGCAGACTTTTGGTGATTAACTTCTCATAATGGATTTTGATAGGTTCCACGCCTCAGCACTGTAAACCCTCTCCTAACATCCATAGCCGATTGTGCATCATGGGGCACACATGGACCTCCCATGATCTATTTTAGAAATTGGTGTTGTGAACAACAGTAGTAGCATAAACCTTACTATCCTGACAGCAAAGAAGCCGCACTTCCTGTGATTACATCACAGCACCGACCACCACCGATACTAGTAATCTCGTGTGTATGTTTTCTTGTTGACTCCTTCCTCCTCCATCAAAAACCAAGAACAGTCACAAATTCACGTAACTGCTGAGGGATAATGAATCAGACTCCACTTAGAACAACTCCCTAACCTTCGTAAGCTGAGTCAAACTCTGGTAAGCACTCCCTTTTAAAGCTCAATCAGACTCCAGTTTCACTTAGCACACCTAGCTGAGCTGAATTAGACTCCAGTTAGCACAACTTCATAGACTGAATCAGACTCCAGGTAGCACACCTTCATAGACTGAAGCAGACTCAAGTTAGCACACCTTCCCAGACTGAATCAGACTCCAGGTAGCACACCTTTGTAAGCTCAATCGGACTCCAATTGGCACACCTTCATAGCGGGAATCAGAGTCAAGTTAGCACACCTTCATAGACTGAATCAGACTCCAGTTAGCACACCTTCATAGACTGAATCAGACTCAAGTTAGCACACCTTCATAGACTGAATCAGACTCCAGTTAGCACACCTTCATAGACTGAAGCAGACTCAAGTTAGCACACCTTCATAGACTGAAGCAGACTCAAGTTAGCACACCTTCATAGAGGGAATCAGACTCAAGTTAGCACACCTTCATAGACTGAATCAGACTCCAGTTAGCACACCTTCATAGACTGAATCAGACTCAAGTTAGCACACCTTCATAGACTGAAGAAGACTCAAGTTAGCACACCTTCATAGGCTGAATCAGACTCCAGTTAGCACACCTTCATAGACTGAATCAGACTCAAGTTAGCACACCTTCATAGACTGAAGCAGACTCAAGTTAGCACACCTTCATAGACTGAAGCAGACTCAAGTTAGCACACCTTCATAGACTGAAGCAGACTCAAGTTAGCACACCTTCATAGACTGAAGCAGACTCAAGTTAGCACACCTTCATAGACTGAAGCAGACTCAAGTTAGCACACCTTCATAGAGGGAATCAGACTCAAGTTAGCACACCTTCGTAGACTGAATCAGACTCAAGTTAGCACACCTTCATAGACTGAATCAGACTCAAGTTAGCACACCTTCATAGACTGAATCAGACTCAAGTTAGCACACCTTCATAGGCTGAATCATGCTCCAGTTAGCACATCTTTGTAAAGCTAACTCAGACTCCAGTTAGCACGCCTTCATATACTGAATCAGACTCCAGTTAGCACACCTTCACAGACTGAAGCAGACTCAAGTTAGCACACCTTCACAGACTGAATCAGACTCAAGTTAGCACACCTTCATAGAGGGAATCAGACTCCAGTTAGCACACCTTCATAGAGGGAATCAGACTCAAGTTAGCACACCTTCGTAGACTGAATCAGACTCAAGTTAGCACACCTTCATAGACTGAATCAGACTCAAGTTAGCACACCTTCATAGACTGAATCAGACTCAAGTTAGCACACCTTCATAGGCTGAATCATGCTCCAGTTAGCACATCTTTGTAAAGCTAACTCAGACTCCAGTTAGCACGCCTTCATATACTGAATCAGACTCAAGTTAGCACACCTTCACAGACTGAAGCAGACTCAAGTTAGCACACCTTCACAGACTGAATCAGACTCAAGTTAGCACACCTTCATAGAGGGAATCAGACTCCAGTTAGCACACCTTCATAGAGGGAATCAGACTCCAGTTAGCACACCTTCATAGAGGGAATCCGATTCAAGTTAGCACACCTTCATAGACTGAATCAGACACAAGTTAGCACACCTTCATAGACTGAATCAGACTCAGGTTAGCACACCTTCATAGACTGAATCAGACTTCTTTTAGCACTTTTTAGTACACCTTTAATTGTGAGCGAAATCAGACGCCAATTAGACCACCTCAAAGGACAGGATCAGACTCCGGATACCACACCTTCATCCACTGAATCAGACGCCCGTTGGGAAACCTTCCAAATGCGAATCCGACCCGGTTAGCACACTTTCATCGACTGAATCAGACTCCCATCAGACTCCTGTTAGCACACCTCCATAAACGGACTCAGACTCCGCTCTACGATGGAACCAGCAGATCCATCTGGGAATTCACCCCGACTCCCAAATACTCTGCGCCGCCATAATTGCCTCCTACACAAAAGCCAGCACCCTAACATTCAATGACATAACATAATCAACAACATGTGTTCTTCATGTTGGATTCCTGCAACATCTGTAGGTGAATTTTATCATGTTGTTTAATTTGTAGGACATGAAATAAATAAAATAAGTAATGGGTTGCCCTGAACCTCTTTTTTAATTTGTTATTGAAACTGTGTGCCCTGTCCATTTATTTTTGAATGATTAAGAGTGACACTTCCACACAGGTTCTGCAAACCATCTATTTTGGGCTCTGTCTCTTCGCCGACGTGGTTCTGCTGCTTCACCCGGACCGGAAGAGGGGCTTCGGCCGTCACCTGATGTTGCTCCGGGACTGCATGTTCTCCGTCCTCGCCTTCCCTGTTGGCACAGTAAGTAAACCTTACCAGCGATGACCTTTGAACCTTAACAGCGATGACCCTTAACTGTTTAGATCCAATGTCGGGTGTTGTGCTGCTCACATCCATCAGGGACTTTGAACCGATCATATGACTTTAAAAAAAAATAACTCTAATGCCAACATCGTCTAAGTGCATCTATGTCGAAAATAGAGAAGAGATTCTAACACTAAATCTAAAACAAACCGATTATATTGGTTTATTCCGTATACAACATGGAGATGGCGATCCATTATTTTGCATTAAATATGTGGCACAAGTAGTTAAACTTAGTCAGCTAGAAGGCAGACCGGAGCGTAGCTTGGTCAGTAAGATTGGGGGGGAGGGGCCGGGGCTTCAGATTTTCCGCCAATTAGGCATGCACATAATGTTTAAATACACTTCAAGACACGTAGGGTGCATGAGAGAGGCCTAAGGGGCAGTGGAAAGGAAGAGGAATGCGGATAGGTAGGAGTACTAATAAAGAAAACACAATACCTTGTAAAATAACCAATACTTTTGAGGACTTTTTTTGAGGACTTTCAAAACAGACTGAAAGCACCTGTTCCCAACTATTTAACAAAAAATACATTGGGGGTGGGGCTGTAACACTCCAGACACCCCCTCCCATGAAGCTCTGCCCCTGTAAGCATATTTAAAACTATTGAAGGTTACATTTAAAGTACCCAGCTAGTTCAGTTGCGCATTCAGATGGTGTTTGTAGGTTTAAGACCGGGAACCCCTTAAACTTTGGGGGTGGTGAGCAAATTTGGATGTGAAACGAAATACTGAGAAAAATCCAAACCACAACTGAACCTCCTGCTGTAAATGTGTTGTTAAAATGATTGAGACTTAAATTAATATATCGCCCTGCTATATTATTCAACATATATTGAAGTAGATAGATAGATTTTTCAAAAACAATGCAAAAGGTAAAAGTTTAAGGCACATACATCCAGCAACAAACAGGGACAACTTTTTGTATTCTTTGCCTGCCGGAGAATTTTGGCAAAATTTAGTACCTAATCTAAAGCACATTGGATGAGCAAATTGTTAAAAATTGGAAAGCTTTAAAGACAACTTTTTAAAGGGTATGCGAGGTCGCTGCCAAGAACGTCTTGCGAAATGTAGCCACGAACGTGACTTTTTAAATGCCATTTTGTCTGTAACCGTTATAAAAATCTTGCTGGGATTTAAATACGGTTATAATGATCAGTCTAAAAATGTTTGACAGTTTAGTGGCAAATGGTACATCCTCGGAATCTTTTGCCAAAACTTTGTGAAATGTAAGCAAAGTCCTGGGACACGATCCTAGATCAGGCATTTCATTTGCAGGTTCTGCTCATCTAAATGATACACAATACGTTACATTTCACGTGTTACAACTGTATTTCAGATATGTAAATTTTTAGACACAGGAGCCCACAGTCACACAATTTCTAGTGCAGTGCTGAAGCTAGGAATAGAATCCAGGTCCAAAGGTTCCAAGGTGAGCAGTCATGAGATTCAAGGTGCTACCGAGGCGGAGAGGGGCACTATACACCAATGTTGCCGCGACTCCCAAAGTCCGTATACTCTTCTTTGCAAGCTTCCCAAATGCTCCCTGTATGCACACTAGCCAAATTCCCTAGTTTTCTAAATAGCTCTTAACAAACTTACATAATGCCCCTTTTATTAGCACATGGAATAGGTTTCCATATTTTCCTGCTAACAGACTGTGCAGTTATCTTTAATACCCATCTAACACTTTGCAATTTTTTAAGATTCTATGGGGAGCATACTTTGCCACCTTCCTTATTGGCTACAGTATACACTTTTGCAAATTCCATAATGCCTACTTAGAAATGCTTCAGTTACCATAATGAGTCTGCTGATACTGTGTTCTGTATTCTACATTTTCTAATAGTCCAGTTAGCAGAGGGCATGATGCTTTGTTGGCTGTGGCTACCACAGCCTCTGCCCACTAGATGCACTAATGGAACTCACCCTAGGTGTTAAATCTTTGGATGATAATAACAAGTCAAGTCAAGGCAAGGATTTGTATAGCGCACTACTCACCCAGAGGGTCTCAAGGCGCTTGAGAGGGGGGTCGTTACTTATCGAATAGCCAAGTTTTGAGTTGTTTTCTGAAGGAGAGGGGGTTCTGTGTAAGGCGGAGGTGGGTGGGGAGGGAGTTCCAGGTTTTGGCCGCTAAGTAGGAGAATGATCTTCCTCCCATGGTGGTTCTTCGGATGCGTGGAATCGCGGCGAGGGCTTGATTGGATGATCGTAATTGGCGGGTGGGGGTGTAGAAGGTCAGGCGCGTGTTGAGGTATTTGGGTCCCAGGTCGTAAAGGGCTTTGTGTGCGTGGGTGAGGAGGCGGAACGTTATTCTCTTGTTGACGGGGAGCCAGTGAAGGTCTCTCAGGTGACCGGATATGTGATTGTGGCGGGGTATGTCTAGGATGAGTCGGGCGGATGCGTTCTGAATGCGTTGGAGTTTATTCTGTAATTTGGCTGTGGTTCCGGCGTAGAGGGTGTTTCCGTAGTCCAGTCGGCTTGTGACGAGTGCTTGGGTGACCGACTTTCTTGTTTCGGTGGGGATCCAGAGGAAGATCTTTCTGAGCATACGTAGGATGTTAAAGCATGATGATGAGACGGTGTTGACTTGTCTGGTCATCGAGAGGGAGGAGTCTAGAATGAATCCCAGGTTGCGGGCATGGTCCGTTGGTTTGGGTGCGCTGCCCAGGGCCGGTGGCCACCATGAGTCGTCCCATGCGGAGGGGGATGATCCTAGGATGAGGACTTCCGTCTTGTCAGAATTCAGTTTTAAGCGGCTGTTCTTCATCCACTCGGCTACGTCTTTCATCCCTTCGTGTAGGTTAGTTTTGGCGGTGTTTGGGTCTTTGGTGAGGGAGAGGATCAGCTGTGTGTCGTTGGCGTAGGAGATGATGTTGAGGTTGTGCTGGCGTGCGATGGAAGCGAGGGGGCTCATGTAGATGTTGAAAAGGGTGGGGCTGAGTGAAGATCCTTGAGGTACCCCGCAGATGACTTTGGTGGCCTCTGACCTGAAAGGGAGGAGGCGGACTCTCTGAGTTCTTCTGGCGAGGAACGAGATGATCCAGTCCAGTGCTTTTCCTTGTATCCCGACGTTTCTGAGGCGTTGTACAAAGGTTCTATGACAGACCGTGTCAAACGCTGCGGAGAGGTCCAGGAGGATGAGGGCAGCTGTTTCTCCGTTGTCGAGTAGTGTTCGGATGTCGTCTGTGGCTGCGATGAGGGCGGTCTCGTGCTGTGTTTGGCTCGGAATCTGAACTGTGAGGGGTCGAGGGAGTCGTTGGACTCGAGGAAGGCGGCAAGCTGACTGTTGACGCCTTCTCTATGACTTTGGCAGGGAAAGGGAGGAGCGAGATGGGGCGGTAGTTCTTAAGTTCAGTGGGGTCTGCTCTGGGTTTCTTCAGTAGGGCACAGAGTTCGGCATGTTTCCAGCTTTCCGGGAAGGTAGCGGTGTTGAGGGAGCAGTTGATGATATCCCGGAGATGAGGTGCGATGATGGAGTTGGCCTTGTTGAAGATGTGGTGGGGGCATGGGTCGGTAGGTGATCCGGAGTGAATGGAGTTCATAAAGTGGATTGTGTCTTCGGTGCTGATTGGGTCCCAGGCGCCGAGGGTGGTGGTGGGGGGCTTCAGTTCGGTGATGGTAAGGGCGGTGGACTGGTCGCCGAAGCTGTTGTGTATGTCAGCGATGTTGCTGTGGAAGAATGAGGCTAGTGAGTTGCAGAGGTCTTGAGAGGGAGTGATGTCATTGGAGCCGGCGCTGGAATTGGTCAGTTCTTTGACGATGCTAAAGAGTTCCTTGCTGTTGTGGGCGTTGTTTTCGAGTCGCTCCTTGAATGCTGATTTCTTGGTGGATCGGATCAGCTGGTGGTGTTTGCGGGTGGCGTCCTTGAGGGCGGTCATGTTGTCTGTGGTTGGGTTTTTTCGCCAGGTTTTCTCAAGGGTGCGGCAGTTCTTTTTGGAGTTCTTGAGGTCGTCATTGAACCAGGAGGCTTTTTTGCTTCCTGGTTTGTTGTGATGGTTTTTCAAGGGTGCTAATTCGTCGGCGCAGTGGGTGATCCATTGTGCGAGATTGATGGCTGCTTGGTTTGGGTCCGATGGTTTGGCGGGATGGTTATTGTTTAGCGATGTGGTGAGCTGGTCGGTGGAAATTTTGTTCCAGTTTCTGCGGAGGACTTGTTGTGGGTGGTGGTGGGTCGTGGTCTTTCTGAAGTTGAAGTGGACGCAGCTGTGGTCCGTCCAGTGGAGTCCTGTGGCGTGAGAGAAGGAGATGTGCTTGCTGGAGGAGAAGATTGGGTCGAGCGTGTGTCCGGCGTGGTGGGTGGGGGTGTTTACCAGTTGTTTAAGTCCAAGATTGGCGAGGTTGTCCAGCAGGGTGGTGGTGTTGCTGTCGTTGTTCTTTTCCAGGTGGAAAGTGAGGTCCCCTAGGAGAATGTAGTCCTCGGAGGGGAGGGCGTGTGGGCTGATAAAGTCAGCAACAGGAAACAGGAACTATAATTAATACATCCTGAAGGCCGCATAGCTTATAACCAGTCTGTATCAATGGTACCCTCTTGGCTCAAAGACATATAAACAGAAACCTGAAAAGGAGTTGTCATTTTAAAGTCTCCCACCTCCTGGAGCTTGTTGACTCCTTTCAGAGACTTCAGCAGGAACCTTTAAGATCAGTTTTAGAGCTCAGTTCCCCACTCCAGAGGGTGCGAGTAGCAGGATATGATGGGGGAATAACCTAGAACTGGTAAAGATAAAACTCTGAGGGTATCTGTTGATCCTGGTGGTAGGAGGTGTTACAATCATAGGATATTTGACTGGGTTGGAAGCCAGTGGTGATGAATGACCTTGTTCAGTGCAGTAAGGATCAGTGGATCTTGCTTATGGCTCTGTCAGGCTCACACAGGGTAGACACCACAGGAAGACACCCTTCTCCAGGTGTGTAGCTAACAGTGATGCAGCTGGTGCAGTGGCACCGGGGCACCGAGGAGTGAGGGGTGTCTTTATGCCCTACACCAGCTGCAGCTTTTTTTTAAAGTTGGCATGTACTTTTATGTGCAAGTGTCTAATGGTGGCCTGGCTCTGTTCACTTTTGGGAAGGGGAGTCATTGAAAGAAAAGCAGCAAAGATATGCACCCGACAGACAGCGGAGTGGCGCGCGGAGGTAAAGAGGCTCTGTTCCAGATTCACTAACACTTTGCATCAGGCTTGCAATACTCTTGTAATGCAAACACTGCACTAAGGGGGTCATTACGATGACGGCGAGACCGCCACCGACAGGCTGTCGGTGGCGGTCTCACCGCCATCAGAAGGCCATTTCCTGCTCGCCACATTACGATGGCTGGCAGTTCTGAGGCGGTCGGAAATTCCAACCGCCACTCATCCGATGGGCTCCTTGAGCCCGCCGGTGCGTCAGAGGGCCTCCCAATCCTTGCATTGGTGGCAGTGCCTACCAGCCGCCACCATAAGGATTAGGATGTCCCTCCCCACCAGCATTTCCACAGCGGTTCACCCGCCATGAAAAGGCTGGCGGAATGGATTTGGGGGGCCTGTAGCGGGCCCCCCTCCCCCCTGGCACATTTCTTTGTGTGTTGGGGGCTCCTATGCTGCTCCCCTACATATCCCTGAACCAAGTGACTGGCACTGCATGGTGCCTGTCACGTAGTACTGGGATATGTAAAACATCCCTGTTTTACATTGCTGCTGGTCTTGCAGCCAGCAGCAGCCCCCGCAATGTAAAAGGTGGCCTATGCGACCACCACCGTGGTCTTCAACTTCAAAGAGGCCACTACATTTAGAAAAGATTGGACATGGTTATAGGATGGATGAAAACTGTGACGGTCTTACAGAGAGCATAGAACACACCAATCAGGCCTTCTGCCAGTTTAGGCAAGAGAGATCATGTGACGGAAGCCAAGAAAGTCCTTCAGCGGCTCTCAGTCAAAGATCACCTCCGGTATAAGGGCCAGAAGTTAAAAATTACTGGAAGCTATAATACTGTTTCAGACGTACAAAGATACTGATTGCAAAAAGTCGTCATAATTTACTTCCCAATTTTATTTTTTCCAGAATCAAATTTGCTAACCTACCTATATGCTAATATTTCTGTTAGCGGAATACCAAATTTATGTGGATCACAGATTGATCTGCCTAATCAATATTCATTAGGCAGAGCGCAAATTTCCACTCCCTCCAATTGGCTATCTTCACAGAGATCATTTGCCTCCAAGGGCCTGCTGGCCACCGACCCGTGAAAGTATTGCAAAAAAACTTGTGGGGGTATTTTTAAGCAGCCTGGGTTCTTAATTAAAATGGGATTGCTTAAAAAAAGTTTTTTAGAGTTTGAAAAAACTTCCATGAAACAGGCGGGGGTCCTGTGGACCACTGTGCACTTTCTTCGAAGTAGTCATTATGATTCTTGAAGGGGAAGTGTTTGAAGGGGGACTCCTTCCTCTTTGTAAATTAGTTACTACCCTATCTTGGGAGTCAATACCTGGTCAATGGTTTGCTACTGGAATTTGGTTTGAAACGTGTTGGTGCATATAGTATAAATGCACACTTTGTAAGGAACACCCAAAGCATGCCCCTTCTAAATTGGTAGTCGGTACTCATTTCTTAACCCACTTTAGTGGTTGGTAAAACTTTATTGACTTGTAAGATGTGTTGAGGACGTTAATAAAACGTTTGACTAATTGCAAACCCTCTGATTTAGAGAATCTGAGAGTTTGGGAACGGAGAGTTTGTGACGATAAAAAGCTTTCTGCATCTGTCCTATTATTAGGTTTTCAAATAACAAGTGCACTCACAATATGTTGCTGCAATATCTGGCTAAAGGAGTGTCCCATTACCATCAATCTGCAGGAATTTTACAAAGCTAAATTTAAAATGTTGTTTGTATTCCAAAAGTTAAGTTAAAATTCAATTGAGGAAGAGCTTTTTCTGTGCAGAACAAGTTTCTGGAATTCCCTCCCACAACATTCATGGAATTCGCCAATTGTTTTTGTTTTTAGAAAGGGATTACAGAGGTTCATCTACTAACTAACATGTCAAGACCAGCGCCAGAAGAAAACCTCTGAGGAGTGAGCGCAGAACATAAATTATGAATAAATCAATGTAGCTTTGAGAATCATTAGCACAGAGAGGCTGTATAACAGTAGTTTGTGGGCGCTGGCAGCCTTCAGACAAGCCTAGAATGCACAATTGGATTTGTGCCTGGTAAGCTCACATTTCTCACAGGGCAAAAAAAAATCAGTGTGGTGAAAAAAATGGTGTTCTTTTAATGGAAGTACTCACACTCTTAAATGAGAAGAATGTTGATTTTAATTAGGAAAACTGGCTGTTCGTGTGGGGTTTTGGCTAGATGGGGCGCGAAGGCCTGAAAGCAGGTAAATCCGTTTGGGAGTCCGATATCAACATTTTGTCAGTTTATAATTAAATAGGTTGGACAAGGAAGCAAAGTTGGGTTCCTGTAATATTTGAAACTGATTAAGCATGAACCCATGTGTAGTGGCAGCAAGGGGGAGGGGAGAAAGAGGGGGTCTGAGAGAAGGAGAGTTTAAGAGAGGAGGAATAAAGGCAACGAACTAAGTGTTTATCATATCCCAGGTGACCGCGCAATCAAAGTGCACACCTGTGATCCAACAAACGATGCCTGTTTTATCATGCCTAAAGGCTGGTGTTTGAAGGGAGAATGTATTTCGATGCGTAGGTGTATCCCATCCAATTTGGTCTTAATATTAAATCTCCATTCTTCAGCAATGTCTGTGGCATCAATGGACAGGGGCTATTTGGTCTTAATTCAGACCATGGTATATATGTAAATGTAAATGTGTAGGCATTTATATAGCGCACTGCTACCCGTAGGCGTCCTGGCGCTTCGACCGCTGCGAAACCCTTCCTGGCTTCCCTGAGAGATGGTCCCTTAATGGGTATCTCCAGGGTGAGACCAGGCATCCCCGGCGGTCTGGGGGGCCGTTAGTGAAGATGAGGCAAGCTAATGCCCAGAGTTGCCGAGTGTGATCGCTGATCAGAGTGGGCACCGAGGCGAGTGGATTATCGAGTCCGCTGACCCTGGTCCAGAAACCTGCCGCGCCGGGAATCGAACCCTGGTCCCGGGCCGTCCTCTGCTCTCGGGTCTGCCGCCTCTAACCAGTGAGCCACACTACTTCAGGGCAGTGAAGTGCTTGAGTTGAAGCTTAAACGACTTTTTATGCTAGGGGGCTTGAGAGGACTGAACAGTGAAGGCCCCTGATTGAGGAGCAGGGCCACTGGGCTAGATGAGTAGAGGGACATGGACAAAAGGAAGAGAGCAAAGACAGGTAAGGAGACAAACTAGGGGTCCATCATCAGGGGTGCAACTATCGGGGCCGGACTGGCCATACCGGGCATTTCCTCAGGAGGCTGGAAGGGTGGGGCGAGTTTTGCAGCTATGGGAGCCAGTTTTGCAGCAGTGCTGCAATATCGGCCCCCGGAAACAAAAGCAGCAATCAAGCATTTCTAGCTCCCAGGACCAAGCAGTAGTTCGCCAGGGGCTGGTCTGAGAAAATTGCAATGGCCACTATGGGTTCCCTGTCCGGCTCTGGCAGCTATCAATATTACAGCAGGTGAAGTAGGACTGGATGGTTCTCTTTGGTAAAAGGGACCACTACCCAACTTATTGCTATCCTTTAAAACCGTTCAAGCAGCAAGGGGTCCTCTGTGCCTGCTTGCAAGAGACCTCTAGGCACTCTTGCTGTTCTGTTGATTATACAGCTCACAGTTTGGCATCCCTGTGAGTGCCTGTTTATGCAGTATTAAGGCCCTGAAAGGGACAAAAGACCACCAGCTTTGCATCTGCTTTTCCAAACGGGGAACATTTTTAAAAGCAGCCCGTAGCCATAAAAGGGACACGTGCTGCTTAGTAAAACAATATATTTCCCATTTGGCAAGACATTGAGGGGAGCAGGCAGTGGTCCTTTGCACCACGACTTTCCACTCTCAAGGCTGCCCGACGGTGGGTGATTTGACTAAAGGAGATACGGGGACATCTTCGCCTTTAAAAATCAAATACACCCCCTTTGAGGGTGCGTATTTGATCAAAACATTGACAGAGTGCAGCGCGACGCCTGTTTAATGCCACCTCAATTGCGATTCGTAATGGGTCTCGAACCCCCTTTTACGAGTCAGAAAGACATTTCTGGCACGTAAAGGCGTTTCGTACGTGACAAAATATCCCTTTGCGATCTCAGAGTTTTATATTTCTGGAGTTAGCTGGCTTTGAGATAGCCAAGGATCTTAGCAGAGAGGTCAGTAACGTTAGGTCACGTTGAGAAATGTTACGTTACGTTGAGTACATCACCCTAAGCCTAAGGTTACGTCACAACACCGCGCGCGAGGCGATGTGGAGAAGGCGGCTGATCTTCAAATACTTTTATCCCCGTGCTTTGGCAGTTGTTTTATGTAAAAAAAAAAAGACGGACTTTGTTTACTGACACGCTGAGTAAACTCCAGGCTTGGACAAGGTCTGCCTTGACTTTTTAGTGCCAGGCATCTTTTTTTATTGACCTGAATATTTTGAAAGTATAATTGTTGAGAATAAAAGAATTACCGGTTTAGTTCATAGCATTATCTTGTCAACCTTCTTTCTGCTTTTATCTGCAGATGGCTGTTATGTAGTGAGTGGGTTTTACTAGGAAACATTTGGCTGGCTGCAGAAGACAGCCAGTGCCGTAAAAATGGTATGTGCTAAGGGCAAAATAAGTGGAAAGTTTTTTTTCCCAGCAAAGTAAAATTGGAACTGCCAGCATATGATTTAAAAAAGAATTATTTCTGGAAAAAAGCATCTGTACTATGAAATCCAAACAAACATATATTCCTGGGCCAAAGAAATCTCGCAGCTGCGAAGAGGAAGTATGTAGAGTTGGCAGAATCAAGCCAGGCTTGATGTTGGTGGTTTGATATTTCTTTAACATGTATTTATTTCTCACTTGAGTTTGTAGTTTCATTATTCTGGAGCCTCTACGCGTATGACCGGGAGCTTGTCTACCCCAAGGTCCTGGATACAATAATTCCTCAGTGGCTGAATCATTCCATGGTAAGTGTGGTGTGGTGGAACCCACCTTGGCTTTTGTGGTGTTTCGCGTTTGGTGCACTTCCTGTGATTTACTTCCTCCTTCAGCTTGTGTCTTTTTGATCTCTGGCGGCTTTATGTTTCAACCTGTGATGCAGTAATCCCTATGTTAGCCAAGCGACGGTTGTGGCTCAAAGCGTTAGAGCACCATGTTGATCCGTAGCGCCTTAGCGTTGTAGTTGTTCATCCACCGCAGGAAGGGACTTCACTTGTTGAGATGCCAAGTCCATGTGCTCTGCCTAACTTTATACTTTTAAGATTCTGAGAGCACTGCGCAGTGCGATGCGGCTTCTTTCAACACAATTCCCACCTTCAGGATTGCATCTCCATTCCTTACAGTCCCACTGACCAGGCAGATTTGGCAGCCTTGAGCCTCGATTACTGGTTGAGAGCTGCAAAGCAGAGGCCACTGTAGGAGTAACCTGGCCCATGTGCTCATTTCTAATATTGGGAGAGTGTGATGCAATTGCGCTCGCTATCGATAAATATGGAGAGGGGGATTGCAAATCTGTGACCTTCGAATTAGGAATGCACCCCATTTTCCAGCTTGCTCCCAGAACAGAAACTAAGATATATGAGAACTCTACAGGGTCCGCATTCTTCATTCAGCTGTCGCCCCATATTACACCTGAGGACATTTTCACCCTACAAAAAGCCCTTTCCTCAGTCTACCTCTCTCATTCATAATGCCTGCTCAGTGGCCTCTCCTCTGTAGTATTTACCATCCCTCCCTCAAGTATGTGATAGTCTTTCCTGGACAAATGCATGCCTGAGAGGAATAGACTCAAACATACCGTAGATACTAATTGCCACACTAGACCTAAATGACACCCCACAGACCACGAGATCTCAACTGTCGTGGCATTCCCCCGCCTGAAATGACAAACAATACCCTACCTCAGCACCTATTTGCGGTCCAGCAGAATGAAGGATCTCCTTTCCGATTGGGACATTCACTCCCTCCTCCTCTCAAATAATTAGGCTTCACTGTTTTCAGTTTATGTTTTTGGCAAATTATGCTGGGTATTTTTCAGTGTTTTCAATACCTTTAAAAAACGGTGGTTAAACATTTTCGCACCATTAAATAAAACGGGAACCATGTTTTTCCAGTGTTTATGGAATAGTGCATGTGTACAGACAGTGTGCATACAAGGTTTATGAGGTCCAAATAACTTTTTACAAATCAAACTTATTGCAGTACATCATACAATACTTCGTTAGTGAGTCTTTTGTCATATGAGCTTGCTCTTTCCTTCCCATGTAAATGTTTATCTGTGAAAAGGCCCTCTCAACATTGGCACTTGAGACGGGCAACGTTAAAACAGCCAGTACACAATTTGCTAATTCTGGCCACTGACATAGCTTTCCATGCCAATAATGGTGCACCTGAAGATTGCGATTCTCTGGTAAAGGTTCTGCAACATATGCTTTCAACTGGGTATATATGCCCTCAGTTCTTGAAGCGTTAAAAAATGAAGCAGTACTTTTAAAAGTCCTGCGAAATTTCCCCTTTACGGAAGGGATCTAGAACTTGTGCAGAGTACCTCAGTGAGGCTTCACTGACTTCAAATGTAATGGTTGGTGAAGGGACGTTTCTATGCATCCTTGCAAGCCATTTCTCATTTACAGTAAAATAAAATTTCCTGAATCGCTTCTCAACATTTCTTTGCGTACCAAGTGGCAAGCATTCTAACATGTAACATTTTGCAGTACTGAAGTGACTAAAAGTGTTGCACAGTCTACGTATAATGAGATGCTTCACATCTACACCAATTACGCTGAACACTTGGTAGGCAAGGTTGTTTTCAAACTCTAGTTTTTTATTATGTCCACTACAGCAGTCACGTTTTCCTGTAAAAATCTAAGAATGCAGTAGGAATTACTTTTTTTTCACATCACTATCAATATGCAACCAAAGAACCTCACATTTCTTGCCTTTGGCATCATCACTAAGCAAAAATTCAGTAAACGGTCGCCACATGGATAATATAGCATTCAGGGCTTCTGGCACTGAAAACCACCGGCTAATTGACATAGTTGGGATGATTTTCTTTGATGCCACACAGAGCACAAAATGAGAAATATTTGCATTTTAGTTCCCACACATAATGAAACAGTGCACCAGAAAGAACTGCAAAGTCAATAGTATTGTTCATTACCTCTGAGGATTATAAAGATGCTTTCAGCATACCATCTAAATAGTTGCAAGGTTCTCTTACAGAGAAGCAATTCAGCTCAGGTATCGATTTTGACAGGTCATCACACAACCTTTTCATATACGTAGCTGGATTACTGCAAATACAAACAATATCACTCCAATCTTTGAACTTGGTAAGATGTTTTTGTGGCAGCATTCCAAGTGACACTGCATTCCATATTTTCCAAACATCTGGTGTAATGTTTTCGTCACCATCCCAGATGCTTGGTGACCGCACTCTTTTCAACTATATCTGTAACTACACTTTGCATTAAATGTTTAAAGCCTTGGGTGTTTGGCAATTCACCTACTATCAATACTGCCTCGCTAGAAAAGGGGGCCGATGTATCAAAGGGTTTCAACCATTGAATGTGGGTAAATGTGATGGTACATACTGGGAAAGATTCTTATGAAATCAGCCATTTTACCTAACAGTGAAATAATCAAATGTAGCCAAAATATCAATTATAGTTTTGATATTTCCTGATTCTCTACATTTTATAAAATAATTAAATAATAACTAAAACATGCTTCTAAACCGTGCATCTTTAGATCAAATACCACAAAACTGAAAAAAAGCCAAAGGAAGAAGAAACAATATTTTAGTGACATCTCCAAACAACAAAACTCAAGCAGAATAATGTTAGCACAGTCTTTCTTACTGCTACCTTGTTTAACAGTTACATTGCATTGTACCCTTAAGGAAGAAATAAAAATGACTTTCACTCACCTTTTCCTTTATTTGCATGGCATTTAGTTTGTGGTTGTGAAGGTGTTTTTTTAGTGTTTATATGTTAACACTGGTTAGGGATATTTTTCCTTTCGGTGGAGTTTTATCAGTTATTATAGATTTAAACATAAAACAGCCATTACAGAATAATGGGGTAACACAATAATCATCACCAGACGTGGGTGCAATGCAGGAATGAAAACATTGGTCCGTGACTGCTTAAAGGAGAATTGAATTACAATCTATCTAGTGTGTGTTGCTATCACAGTCAACACTAGTAATTAATACCATGTAGAAAGACAACTACGTTCCAAAGTAGCAAGATAAGCAGTTTTTAGACCATACAGTAAATGTAAAACAAGGAATAGCGCCAAAAGTAATTCAATTATGGTATATTTATTTCATATACTTGAAATAAATCATAATTTATGCATTTGAAGAAATACAAGGTGGCATGAAGGGGAAATGAGGGAAGAGTATGCTTGTGAGGGATAGGGATAGGTAGAAGTCACTGGTTAAAAATTACACACTATTTCAATAATTACAAAAAAAACTCGACGGAAAGACCAGTATAGAGAAACCTGTCCTTGCGAAAATACTTCTATCATATTATACAGTTTTTAATGCATCAATGCAACTTCAGAAGATGGGGGAGAAATGCAGTACAGGGCTCGTGTGGGTGGAGAGCGTCATCGTTTTGACTCACCTGGTGCATAGAGGGTGACTTAAACCTTTGCTGCGAGTCTTCTTCAGGACAAAATGGGGCACCCTAATCCTGGTCCCACGCGCGGCATCACAGGTATGTCAAGGAAGAACGATGAATCCAAACCAGATCGGTAATATCCCCTGGTTAAAGGTGAATTCCACTTAAGCGGACCAGTCTTATGAAGTCCTGAACGGTAATATAGACCGTAATACTGAGCATCCATAGTTATGCAGTATCCAAATAAATTGGGAGAATATCTTAACTGAAGAAAAAGGGGCGTTGTGCGCCTCGGAATGATCGTCCTGCCGAATTCAACTCGCCTTGCGATGATCGTCCTGCCGAGTTCAACTTTGCAGGACGATCATCGCGAGGTGCGCGACGCCCGTTTTTTTCAATTAAGATATTCTCCCGATTTATTCGGATACTGCATAACCATGGATGCTCAGTATTACAGTCTATATTACCATTGAGGACTTCATAAGACTGGTCCGCTTAAGTGGAATTCACCTTTAACCGACGGACATAGAGGACATCATCATCACACACGAGCTAGACATACTAATCCTGACTGAAACATGGCTATATGAGGCCTTCTCACCTACCCATGACCTTCTAGTGCCACCTAATAACTACATATTAGATTAGATAGACAAAGCAGACATGGCGAAGGTATTGCCTACATACAGAAAATATTGCAGTGAATCAGTCAAATAAAATGGACCTACCCTCATGCGAATACCTATATATTTGCCATTTGGAGCAACAACAGTCCATTGTGCAAACTGCACACAATCTATCACCCACCTGGTGACAGCATCACATTTATGGAACAAATGATGATAACCATCTCAAATAACGAAGGGCAACACAGCACCCTCATCTTCTTCGGAGATTTCAACCTCCACTGGAATGATCCTAATGACCAACCAGTCATCAGCTTGAGAACCTTCCTAACTGACCTCAACCTGACTCTATTCTGTGACAGTCCTTCCCATAACTTGGGTGCGACCCTGGACGTTATCATTGCCAAGAGTAACACTATCCAACTGGAATCTATCATCCCTTGTGACTGGAAAGATCATCACCACATCACCTCCCTCATTCAATGAACCAGGGAAGACAAGAAAGGGTCAACCGAAGAACCCCAAACAATGGAAAAGGAACACACAGAGTATTAACTGGAGCAATCTAACATCCCTCAGCAAAAACATCCTGACACCTCTCTAGGATATGGCAGATGTCTATGACCTCACAAGCTATTTCAACAACTGCATGTTGATTATTTTAGATTCAATAGCACCTCTGAAGCTAAAAATAATGTCTGCCAAAGATTCCAAACCTTGGTTTTGGCAGCCTTAATATAGAAAGATATAAGCTTGCACTACCAGAACGAGCATGGAGATATTCACCATTCCTCGAAAACCTCAAAATCCTGAGATCACAGAGTAGCTCGTACCACAAATGAATTAGAAGCTTAAAAGCAAACTTCTTTAGAAGCTAATCAAACAAAGCTAGAAAGCGTCCAAAAACAGTTTGAACTGGTCAAACTACAATCCAATGAGCAACCCAACACTTCCCCTACAAGTTCTGAAACACAGCAAAATTGTGAGGATTTTACCACCATCTTTATGGAAAAGACAAGAATGATTGAAAATCACCTCATTGTAGCAATGCAACACTCCTAATTGCTGAGACTTCAGGTATCCCAGCACACGCCCTTAAAACATTGCTATGTGGAGCATGTTCAAAACATTTGATGAAAGCTCCATCCTCAAAACCCTCTCAACACTAAAACCCTCAAACCAATTTAGTGACCTTCTACCAACAACCATCTTTAGTGAGATCAAAATGTCCTTACTCCCTCTTGGGACTAAAATTGTCAATGCTTCATTACTTCAAGGATCGAGCCCTGACTGTCTTAAATCTGGGCAGGTTACCCCCATTAAAAAAGGGAAAACAAAGAAAATGGCTGATCACTCAGACCTAAACAGCTTCCACCCAATCGCTACTATTTCGAAACTAGCAAAACTCCTTTAGAAATATGTACTTGTTCAACTGTGTGACCACTTTTAGCCAATTCAGTCTCTTAGATCATTTCCAATCCGGTTTCCGCCATGGCCACAGCACTAAATAGGGGCTCACACACATAGTTGATGATTCACTAAAAATGTGGGATCAGAATGAATCCGCCTTCTTATCCTCCCTGACCACTCGTCAGCATTTGATACTGTCATGATAGCCTCCTTGACCTGCTTAACATCCACTATCAAACTTACTCAGATGACACCCAACGGCGCACTTAGAAATCTCTTCCTGTGAAGAGCCAAGGGATGACGGGTACCAAAGCAGTACCTCACTAACTTTCTAGGTGTATCTGCCAGTTGATGGCAATTCAGGTATGTTTGGCAAATATAAGATGAGAGCCCTCTCCACCCCCAGGCAGCAGCCACTGGGATCCTGTCCCAGAAATGACTTCGCTGGAGAGATGTATTTATTTATTGAATTTATAGAGCACTTGGCTGCCCAAGGGCTTCCCAGTGCTAAAAGAATTCTGACAGTGACGCGCTGAGCCAACGCCTAATTATTGTGGGAAATTGCAGGATATTAGATTTTTTCTGAAAGCTAATTCATTTGGGGCAGCTCGAATGTCCAGTGGGAGAGCATTCCACAGCCTAGGTATCAGTTGAGCAAAAGATCTGCCTCCCCATCTGGCTCTTTTAACTCTGGTAGTTTTAAGGAGCTATTGGTGGGCGGATCTGAGATGCCTGGAAGGGATGTACCTGGATATCCGGTTCCTCAGTTTTTCGTGCCCAGAGTTGTTATTAGCTTTCGAAGCTAAGCAAATAGTTTTAAACTTTACTCTAGCCTCAATAGGTAGCCAGTGGAGCTGTTTAAGTGCTTCCCTAACAGAGATGCGGTTGGAGATCTTTAACAAAAGTCTAGCAGGCACATTCTGTACCACTTGCAACCTCCTAGTGAGATTTTGCCTTCTTCCTTAGATGCAAGCACTTTATACCATCCTCCTTCGCCTCAAACCTCAACCTGCCTTGATAAGATAAGAGGGTATACTGCATGACATGGGAATGCTCTGCTAAGCTGCCATCTGCCACCTGCCAAATTGTCACCCTGCGTGTGATGCCAGCAGCGACTCCGGAAAGTGATGCTTAGCTTCTGAGGGGCCTTCACCGTACACTACTGGAGAAGGAATGCTCCTTCACACTGCTGAACTAATTCTGTGCCTAGTAACTACTAATTATATGTTTCACGAAAATCAGAAAGCATTGTGTTTTAAAAAAACATCTGGATTACCTCTATATGGGCGTCTGCTGAAGACTCTGAACTGAGAATGCCCATGCCCTCATCTGTAACTTAATCACCAGTGCCCACCATAGCCACCTGACTGCCCATCACTCTTCTTGCACTCTGCTACCTTTGACATATTGTTCATGACACACTCTTTCCAACTATAGGCACTCTCCTGACCTTCCTACAGCCTCTCCAAATGATCACACTGTGAGGTATGTAGCGTGTGTTCTGCTAATCGGCATGCTGCAAGGATCTGTCCTCCGCTTCCTCTTCGCCTTACTCAAAATCATGTCTTTTTCAGACATCATGTCTTCCTTGGCTTTCCCCTTGTATCTCCTTGCCAACAGCACCCAAATCTTATTCTGTAACCTTTACCTTACAGTCTTGTACCATACGTGTATGTTTAAATCGCTTCCTGCTAATGTATACTGGTTGAAAGTATGTGTCTCCTAAATTATTAAATCATGTCTCAACCCCAATTGACTCCATTCTCTAACATGCTTTTGCATACTCATACGCGCTCTCCTTCAGCCAATCTCCACTTGTGATGTTTCCTGTCTGCTCAACATCCAACAAAATCTTCTCCAGGTTGTGTAATTTCTTATTCATGCCCTTTGTTTATGCATTTGGTAAGTAAAATCACATTGAGCGGTGGCCTCTGTATTTCTTTTACAGACTATTATAGCTGGCTAGACATAGAAAATATAATTGAATTCCAGAATTGTTACCAGAAGATTCCCTTTAGAGAAATGTTACTGGAAAAGGACTCTCCCTTAACCTGGAATCTCATAACGGAGAATACAGTTCCATTAAATGACACTCAAGAACTTTGGTCTTGCTTCTAGTACACACTTCAATCATGAAACAGAAAAGATCTTTCTGATAGAGACTTGTAGTGCAGATTCCAAACCTTTTGAATGTTCTCCAGGCTTTAGACTGGATCTGGAAACTCTTCAAAAGTACATCTGCATGCCAGCAGGTGGCGCTGACACAATTCTAGAAATAATGTGCGGATCCTATATAGGTGTCACTCAGGCGCACTTACATCAGTTCCTTTCTTTCCGTGCCACCAGATGTTGATCCAGAGTTCACTCTTGCGCCTCTGAGACACCTGACATTTTACAAAAATGTCTTCAGTGTGAAAGAGATGTGACCCCTTAAAACAAGAGGCTTTGAGGCCTGAAGGGGCTCTTGTAAAAAAATGTCTGTGACACATCGCATTCGGTCTGCCTGTGGTGTCTGGAGTCGAATCATGACTGCAAAGCATACAGTGACTGAGCGTCAATGAACCTGACGGCAATCCAGGAACGCAGGGCAAAACTTTACTTCGCCAAGCATGAGAAGAATCCTTACTGATAACGATCTAAGTTCCAGCCCAAGGTTCGGTCCCTTCCTCACTGCAGGAGTCGCAAAAGCTGCTACCAAGGCCTGTCCTCATTGTGATCCAAATCATCCAGTAGTAACAAAAAGAAGCACAAGAAATCAAAGCGGGACTGTGCCCATCTCGCCGTTTGAATTTGCCTGAGTTGGTGTGCCGGAATGACTATCTATCTTGCTCCCAGAGTCGCCCGACTTCAGAGTTGATTGCGCAATTGGTTTGGGCACAACCAGAGTTTCCGGGGCCATCCGCCACTCCACAACAGATGGAAGAGTTAAATGCAGCCGTGTTCCAACTCTTTGGATCCCTGCTAACTCCCTTTGGTGAGCCTTGGGGAACAAAGGAGTAGAGAGGGCGTCCATGTGGCAGAGTTGCCTTCATGCCAGTTAGACCCTCTGAGCACATCACAACACTTCCAGCTCTGGTCGCAGACCCTGCCTCTGGTGCCTTGATATGTGGCGGCCCCTGGGACTTCGACAATAATATCAAATTTATTGACGCCGGATAAGGAGTCACCCAAAGTACTGTTGGACTCAGAGTCTGCGCTGGTCCGGCCTCGACTGAAGCTGTGCGCTCCATCCACTTAATCTGCCACCTCCACAAGGGAGACCGCACACTACGGACTCACTTTTCAGCATGACTCGGACAAGGATTATGACACGGGCTGAGATTGGTCAGCACCTGTCTCATAGACATCAATTGATATGATGACTTGCAAGAGGCTAGTGCTCTCAATACTTCCCCTGAAATTAGCGTTTTCTCACCGCCCAGACCAGCCACAGTGATTTCTGCTACCTATGACATAATGCATATGACGGCCAAATTCCTTGAGCTCCAGCTCCCCACCTTGGTGATCAAGCCCAACATGTTGAGAGAAGTTCTCCAGACAGGGCAGACCTCTTCAGAGTCCGTTTTACAATTTAATGAGGCGCTAAAAGATACCGATAGGGAGTGTATACGTGTGGAAACATTTGGGAAGCTATTTTTTTCTTCCACCAGTCTGGCTCTCCGATCAGTAAATGGCAGTTGATTTCTGGGATGCTATTCCCACACCGTTTGGGACATGATAGCTCAAATCTCCCTGGTGTCCCTGAAGGTCTCCGACCTGCCCTTCCGCAGGCTATCCAGGATGGTTGTGTTGCTGCCAAGTTCATATTTGTTGTGACTTGGACATCAGCAAGTCCACTGGGTTCGCCAGTGGCACCAGTTTTACTATTCACTGCCATGTGTGCTGCGATCAATCTGGTTCTCCGTTGATGTCCAGCCCTATCTTATGGGCATGCCTTTCGACGGCACTCCTTTGTGTGGCGCACAAGTTTGATTATGCTTTAGAATTAATTAAGAAGAGCAGGGCTACTGCATGCTCTCTCAACTTATCTACCCAGCTTCATCAATCGCACCAATGTTACTGCTACCTCTGCAGCTTTGGTACAGCTACACAACTTTGGAGGTCAGGGGTGCCAGACTTTGATGACTGGAGGTTGAAAGCGTGCTCGCCATAGGCATTCGTCAACCACCTCTGGACTAAGGAAAATCTCCTGTCTCATTTGGGGTTCACTATCCGTGTGCTTCTCAGGAACTCGGATCCTCAGGAACATTACCTCCCAGAAGCCACAGAGTCTCTGAGTGACTAGACTGCAGTAAGGGATTTAGAAAGAGTACTGTAGGGAAAGAGTCCTGTAAGGAAAGAAACAACACAAAACTAGACAATCTATGATTTAATCTATTCACACACTTTTGTGCAGAGCTTGATTATACCCAGGAGTTTTTCAACAGGATTCGGGTAATTGTTAAAAGCAATTCAACTTATTGCAACACACCACTTCTGTTACAAAAAAATAAAACTCAGAGATAGTCTATGAGCCACCACCAAAAGTAAGAGGATTCTTTTGCAGGATTAACAATTTGCAGCATACTGAGTTATACTTGACTCGAGAAAACTTCCCACATCGACTCCTTTGTTCATGTAAACAATCCCCTTTTTTTGGGCCAAGTTGATCACTCTCAGAGTGATTTCACCAATTGTCTTTATTTTTTATAACAAATGTCCATGCATTTGGCCCACAATCTTATTAGGCACAATACAACTAGTAGTCTTTTGAAATTAACCTCCAGTCTTTATGCGGCACTCAAGCGTCCAAATATCATCAAATGTAACCCAACAAACAAGCACCTTCAACCCATGAGTTGGGAGCATCACCGGACTCCTGTCCCATTAAGCGGGGGAGATCAGGAAGATCGCTGCTCCTTCTCGCCGCCTTTTCATGAAGGCTTACCGTAAACCAGCAGGCTCTCAACTCTGCGTCAATAACAGGCACAGAAGAGCAAAGTAGTCTTCTTTATATAGGAAGCATAATCCAAGATGGATGCTGAGTCCTTGTTCTTGGAAGATGTTCTGGAATGGTGGCCATCTTGAAACAATATGTTTTTGAGGATGACCAACGGGCAGCCATCTCAATCTAGTCTTGCTCCAAAGTTATCTGCTGTGCAGGGTACTTCTGTCCATGCTTGTGTGCAGCAGAAACCGAATTTGAGCCGTCATCAGAAGTTTAGCAATACCACAACCTCGGACCTCTCTGCTGATGCCTCTTGCCACATGGTTGATGCTATCTGCCCCAGAGGGGCCATGAACAGGAGACCATGGAGCTTGTTCTTCAAGGGTAGCACAGGTATGAGCAGTCAGATGGGCTTGGAACACAGCAGAGTAGGAGTGTGCCAAAGTCACCTGACTCCTCCTAGACACTTCCAGTTTTGTTCCTTTCCCCTGGGAAGGAGAGCGCAGAACATTCAGGCTCTGATCCTGAACTTTCAGCTTCTGTCCTGGATTTCAGTGGTGTTGACTCTGAGGCTGCTGGGATTGATGGCCTCCTGCATCCTGCTAGTCAAACATGCCAGGTGGAAAATGTGGGCTGTGTAGACTCAGTAGTCCCAACATCAAGTGGGCCTCTCTGACCACATCCAGATCTTGGAGGAGACTGCAAAATACCTGCATTGGTGGTTACTGGACCATGATTGGTTCAGCGGCAGATCTCTCTCCCTACCTCAACCAGAGTGGACAGTGGTGACTGATGTGTCATTTCTGGGTTGCGGTGGCTACCAGGGAGAGGTGTAGCTCAGAGGCCTCAGGCCGAATCCCAGGTCCATATTAACATTCTGGAGCTAAGGACCATACTCTTGACCTTGAAATCTTTCCTTCCATCCATCAAAGGGGAGTCTGGTACAGGTGCACATGGACAACACCACTGCCATGTGGTACTCCAACAAACAGGGTGGGGTCAAGGACCCTGTGTGAGGAGGCCTTGCGCCTGTAGAAGAGGCTGGACCACCACAGAATGTTCCTGGTGGTGAACCACCTGGCAGAATTGTTGAATGCTAGGGCCAATGAGCTCAGCCATTGGCTCTTAGCAGATCTTGAGTGGCAGTTACATCCGATGTGTTGCAAGGTCTCTTCCGCAAATGAGGAGAACTGTGGCTCAATCTGTTCCCCAACGCTGAGATTGTGCAGTGTTAGCACTTCTGTGCGTTGAAGTGTCCAAGGCATCTCTCTCACTGAGACACATTTCACCTTAACTGGAACAAAGGACTCCTGTACTCCTTTACCGCTGTTATCACTCCTGCCCTGTGTCTTCTCAAGAAGATCAATACCAACAGGGCCCAAGTCATCCTAGAGGCCCCGAATTGGGCATGAAGAGTATGGTATCCAGAACTCCTCTGCCTGAGCATCTGTCCTCTGATCAGGCTGCCCCTCCAAAGATGAGGAGAGACTCCATTGCTTGGACCTCCAGAGAGAACTGCGCTTTTACATAGATCGTATCAAAGAACACTGGGTGGTGGATCAGCTCTTTGTAGGGTTCTCTGGATTGAAGAAAGATGAGGCTGTGCAGATTGCTATCTTCATTAAGATCTGATGCACAATAGCTAAAAAGCATCCTCCATAAGAACTGTGTGTTCATTCTACCAGGGCCAAAGTTGCTACCTCTGCTGTAGCACATGATGTCCTTCTCCTAGACAATTGTCAAGCGGCTGTGTTGGCGTCTCTCTATACGATCCCGATGCACTATTGTCTGGACAGTCATGTTCACCGATAGGGCCATTTTGCCCGTCGGTCCTGCAAGACTTCATGGTTTGAGTACAGTCACTGCCCCGCCTTCAAGTAGGGACTGCTTTGGTATCTATTCAAAAGGTGAGGCATCTGTTGGCTAGAGGTCTCTGTCAAAAATCTAGGTTACTTACCTTTGGTAACACTTCTTCTGGGAGAGACTCTATCTAGCCGCAGATTCCTCTCTGACCCTTCCATCCTCCCCATTCTGTAGTTGATCCCTAACCAATAATAAGATTCCAAGTCTAGGAATCTGTACACTGGTCACTTAAATTTGCTTTGTGTCTCTGCGTCTGGGGCGGGGACACTCTCAAAAGCAACTGATTTCAGTACACAGGAGTGACATCTATGTAGGTTCTGCACATCATTTCCAGAGAGAAACGCGGTCGGTGCAGAGCTGGATGCTGCCGCCTGCTGGAGAGCAGATGTACTGCTGAAGTGTTTCCGAATCCAGTCTAAGGCCTAGTGAATATTCAAAAGGTGGGAAATCTGCAGCTAGAAAGAGTCTCTACCAGACAGAGCATTACTGAAGTTAAGTAACTTGTTCTCCATGAAGGAAATTTCATAACACCGAATAGGGTTGCAAGGAGAAGCAAACCATTTCTAATTCTCCTGAAGAAGGGCCTTTAGTGAAAATATGCCACTACGTGCCCAGCAACTCGTTTTACAGAAGTTTTTACCAAATTATGTTAATGGCTTACATTTTAACTGAAAGCATAAAAGGTTGCTCTCACACAGACATTTTCTTTTTTCTTCCACAATTCTAATTACATTAAATGACATCTCCACATTTTAAAATGTTAAAAAAAGGAAAAGGAAATCCCCTCATGTTAATCCTTATGTCTCACACATGCTTTTCCTGTACATTTGTTTTCAGCATACCACAGTACTTCCTCTGCTCCTCATGGAACTGTTTGTGTGTTCACATGAGTATCCCAGTAAGAAGAAGGGGCTGCTGGCACTTAGCATCTTTTGCTTTGCATACCTGGCCTGGTGAGAATTTATCCTTTCATAAACAACTTTGAAAGTAGTTACGTTTATTTGGCTGAATGCGATGTAATTTCAAATGTGTGGATTTATGCGCATAAGATACCCCAAAAGCAAAAGACCAAAAAGAGTTGCGGTTCTCCTATTACCATGACTACAGAATCTGGATTTCATTAAAGACTCGGAGGCTAACATTATGCATATCACTTTTAATGCAGGCCCAAGCAGCCACATACATCATAAAACAGAGGTTTCACAATAGAATATTAGCAAACAGATAAAAGGCATGAGCACATAGCAATTAGCCTCTTTTAAATGTGGTGAAAGGAAGAAGAAGTCCCATAAACTTTAACCCTTTCCATGCGGCCGCGATTCCCCTGGTGTGCTGTAAACAGCACGAACAGGGGTGGTCCGTGATGAACCCCAGCCGTCATCAGCACACGAGCACCGTAGTGCATGACGGCTGGGGTTCGTCATCAGCATGGAAAGGGTTAAGAAGAGTCGATAATAAATCTCTAAGCCATCATGAAGAGAAGAAAGATGAGCGTTGAATGAACTGATCTGAAGAACAAAACCAAGAAGTTATGAGAGGTTATTTGAAAAAAAGGAGAGAAAAAATATGAATAATCCAAGAAGGATAAAAAAATTGGTGATGAAGCACATGTAAGAGAAAAAATTAAGCATATATGATAAACATACGCAAAACATAAGCACAAAAGAATAGAAATAACAAAATGTATACTGAATGTATAAACACCCACCCAAGGGAAAGGGTGGGAGGGATAATGTTAGCCTCCGAGTCTTTAATGAAATCCAGATTCTCTAGTCATGGTAATAGGAGAATCGCAATTTCATTACAAGACCGGAGGCTACAATTATGCATGTTGGTAGCCTTGTAAGACAACATCAGACATATGAGCGATTGGTTTACAATAGTGTGGAGCAAAAGTTCTATAATTAGACCAATCAGCTGCTTTAAGAATATCATCCAACTTACCTCCGGACCAGAAGGACTTACTGGCCATTGCACCTCTGATAGAATGTGGTTTAAAAACATTCAGATCGATACCTGCTAGGTTAATAACAATCTTAACCCATCTAGCAATAGAGGCAGAGGAAATACCTTTGTGAGGCTTAACGAATGAGATAAGTAACTGATTCACACCAGAGGGTCGAAGAGCATTCATTCTGAAATCGTACTCTTTCATACAGTCCACAACACATAGTTTTTTGTATAGATCAAAACGTGGGTAGAAGATAGAATCAGACATAGTCTTAGTTCTTTTATACACTTCAAATTTGACTCCAAACATGCCATAGGATCTATAAGAGATATCAAGAGCTTTAACATCAGAGACCCTACGGCAAGATATTAAGCAAAGTAATGTAGTGAGTTTAATGGAAAGGTTCTTTCTGTTCAAGAGGGAGTTATCAGGCCAGCTAGAGAAAAGATCAAGAATTAATTTAACATCCCAAAGGGATTGGTATCTTGGTTTAGGAGGTCTCCTTTATCTAATACATTTAAGAACCCTACAAATAATAGGATTTTTACCTACCGTCTTACTGTTGATCAGAGAATGGCCTGCGGAAATAGCTGATCTATAACAATTGATAGATGTTTAACTAAGGCCCCTTTCAAAATGTTCTACGAGAAAGTTAACTATATCAACGGTAGGTGCTTCCACAGAATCCAGGTTCCTTTCCACACACCAACAAAACCAGACTTTCCAAATGTTGTTGTACTGGTAGTTTGTACACAGGGGCCCATGACTCACTGGGGAGAGTTGAAGCTGTCGACGAAAGTCCTGCGAGATCATTGGATCTCCAGACACTCTCCAGGTAAGAAGGTTCAAATTCCCTGTTTGAACGAGAGGGTGAATTTGACCGTCTATGTCTGTAAGGAGGTCCGCAAGGGCAGGAATTAGGAAGGGAAGATCGTAAGTTAGCTCCAGGGTAGTGGGGAACCAGGCTTGGGATGGCCAAAAGGGAGTTTCCAGGAAAATGGAAGAGCGTTGATGTCTCACTTTCTGTAGGACTCTCTAGATCATGGCAAATGGAGGGAAGGCATAAGCGCTCATCCCTTCCCAAGATTGGAGAAATGCGTTTACCGCTAGAAAGTTGTTGCGGGAATCGAATACAGAGGTGTTGAGCTTCCAATCGCTGTGGTCTAGGAGGATCCTAGAGTTCCAATCCGCACAAAGGTTGGATTTCCCCGGAAGATATTCCGCTCTCAGGGAGATCTTGTGTTCCAGGCAGAACAGCCAAAGTTTCTTGGCTAAGTTTGAGAGGTCTTCCGATTTAGTACCTCCCAAGGGGTTTATGTAGGTGACAGCAGACATGTTGTCCATTTTCAGAATAACTGATCTGCCTTGAAGAGAGTGTTTGAAACTCATTAGGGCATAAAGACCTGCGGGTACTTCCATGTAATTTATATGGTGGGAAGATTCTTCCTGAGAACAAACGCCTCCAGTGTTCTGATCTAGGAGACAGGCACCTCAGCCATGAAGGCTCGCATCTGATTCCAATACAAAATCTGGCGCCGAACCAAAGATTGCTCTGCCATTCCAGGTGTCCAAATTATCTAACCACCAGGTCAGTTCCAAAATGGCCTCCTGGTTTAAGTAAACACGATCTCTGTACCAGAGGCCTGATCTCAGAGCTCTTGCTTTTATTCTTTGAAGGGCTCGATAATTTAGGGGCCTTGGAAAGATAGCTTGAATAGAAGAAGAGAGAAGACCCAGGAGCCTGGCTAGTTCTCTTAAGGATAGATTTTGTTGTTTTAGGACGTGTCTTATCTCTTTCCTGATTTTGGAAATCTTCTGGGAGAAGAAGTAGGCAATTGATAGTGTCTACCGTGAAACCCAGGAATTCCATAGTCTTTGAGGGGGATAGTATCGATTTCTCCTTGTTTATGATACATCCCAGGTTCTCTAAAAGGTTTACAACAATCTTCAGGTCTTGAATAATTTGAGAGTGATCTTGAGACAGGATAAGGTTGTCGTCTAGGTATATGATAAGACGAATACCCTTTACTCTTAAAGATGAGGCGAATGCTCTCATAACCTTGGTGGAACACCAAGGGGCTGAGGACAGGCCGAAGGGAAGAGCTTGGAATTGAAAGAGACGGTTCTTCCAAATAAACTGAAAGAAGGGTTGATGTTCCTCGGCCATTGGAATGGTAAAGTAGGCATCCTTTAGATCTAATTTGACCAACGAGTCCCCTTCCAACAACAGGTCTCTCAGAAGATGAATGCCTTCCATCTTGAAGTGTCTGTAAACAAGGTATTTGTTGAGCTCCCTCAGGTTTATGACGGGCCTCCAACCTTTGTCCTTTTTTTCTACAAGGAAGAGTGTGCTTATAAACCTCAGCAAGTCCATAGGGACTTCTATAATTGCGCCTTTCTGAAGCATTGAGGAGATCTCCTCCTCTATTATTTTCTCCTGAGCTAAAGTGAGGGCAATTTCCCTGGGGAGTGAATTTTGAATTGGAGTTCCTGTGAAATCCATAGCAAATCCGACCACGGTATTTAAAACCCAAGGGTCTTGAGTGATGAGTTTCCAGTTCTGAGAAAATAATTTTAGTCTGCCTCCCACCTTTGGTGAAGAAGAAGGGGAAGGATAAAGAATTGTAGTACTCACTTTGATGGTTGGTGTCGCCAGACACTCCTCTCGCTCTGAAGCCCCTTGAGCGGAAGCCCCCTCCTCTTGGTGGGTAGAATTGAGGTTGATTAGGGGGTTGGTATCCTCTTCCACAGTAACCTCTGGATCCCTAATAGGGCCTGCGGTTGAAGCGGCCGGAAGACTGGCCCCTTCTTCCGGCCCTCCCGAAAAGGTTGTTGGAATTGAAGACCCTCTTTATGTTCTGATGGGATTTGTCCAATGCCGTGAAGGTAGGAACGTATTTACCTAGGCTTTTAATTAGGTCTTCATCAAATAGCAAACCCTTAGGGTTGAGAGAGGGTTCCTTGTCAGCTAAGTCACTCAAATTGGGACTAATCTTAGTTAAGACTACTCTTCTCCTCTCGGAATTAAGACCTGCGTTTGCGTTGCCCAGCAAAACTAAGGCCCTTTGACTCCAACCTCGAATCATATCGGTGTTCAATGGGGAGCCATTAAGATAGCTGTCTTCATCAGCATCGATGATCTTAGCTAAAGGTCCTAGAACATCCAGGACCCTTTCTTGGCAGATCTTAAGGGATCTCGCTAAACCCTTTCTGGGATCCCTACCAAGTTTGAAAAGGTATGTTATTAGTTCAGGGTCGAGGTTTGGGGTCTGGCAAACCCTCCCCTCGATTGAGGGTCTAGAGCATTCAGCTCTTAAAAGATTGCGGGTCTCCCTCTCCAGAGGATTTCTTAGCCATTTTGCAATAAATTTTCAAACGTGATCATAGGGGATCCACTCTGAACTCCTGGCATATTTGATATTAAGGGGAGAAAACATCTCCTCTCCCAGGGGGTCAAATATACTGTCTTTGAGGAGGAAGGCAGATTATCCTCAAAGAGTTGGGAATCAAGATCTTTCTCGTTTAGGTCGAGGATATATTCATCCGGGAATTCAGAGGCATCATCGTCATGCTCATCGGCATGAAAGTTGTCATCATGTCCAAATTGGAGGCCATCATCACTTTGAGCACTTGGATAGTTTGTGCCGCGGTGGACGCCCATATACTTTGTGCGCTGAGGACACCTTTCAATGTCGTGCCGCTAAGGGCACCTGAAATGTTCAAGGTGCGGAGACCTCCCATAAATTTCAAGGTGCCAATACCTCCTGTAGTGCTCTTTGTGGTAGGCTCAATATTTTTTAGATTTCTTACCCCTTATTTCGATGAGATTGTTCTCGTCCATCTGGTTATAATCTGTGGTATCATCCTCTTCAGAGGGAAATGATCTCTTGGAGGCCATAACCTGGGATAGTGTTGAGAACATACAGGATCTCATTTATTTGTGAATTAGGTTGTTAATTGCCTCATTACCAATATCAGATACAGGGGTGCTAGCCTCATCTGAGTCTTTGTCAGACATAGTGTAAGGACTATGAAGGATTATATTTTACCCCTTTTTTATTTTTATTTTTATGACCTCCTGTATATATTTTTTTTCTTCAATTTTGTATGATTTGAGGCCAGGGCAATAAAAAACAAGCATTTACAATGCAATGGTCTCGAGATTGTTAAAGTTAGAGCTATTGGCATTGCTCATGACATTATTTTTATGTATGTTTTTGTTTTTGAAACATATAAATAAATGGCATTGTCATTTACAATGCCAATAGCTTAATCGCTCGCAAATGCGAGACCTATTGCATTTGCACCCACACACAGAGCCACCCACACACACAGAGCCACCCACACAGACAGAGCCACACAAACAGACAGAGCCACACACACAGACACACAGACAGAGCCACACAGACAGAGCCACACACACACAGACAGAGCCACACACACACAGACAGAGCCACACACACACAGACAGAGCCACACACACACACAGACAGAGCCACACACACGCACACAGACAGAGACACACACACACAGACAGAGCCACACACACACACAGAGCCACACACACACACAGACAGAGCCACACACACACACACACACACACAATTCTATTCTAATTCTATGTAAGAAAAGTCTACTTTCACACTCTCTTTTTGGACTGATTCAGAACAAGCCCCCTCCCACTCCTTTATGGGAACCCACACCAGAAAAGTGTGTAAGGAAAAATTAATGAGTGATTTGGTGTGTGAAATTGAGTGAAATGGTGGGTGAGGTGGCATCTCGTGAATGAGTGGCTAGGTAAATGAAAAGAGGTGGATCGATGGATCAGTGAGTGAAGGTATCATTGAATGATTGGCGGTGGGTGAGACAGATATGTGAGTGAACAGTGGGTGAGGGAGCGAATAAGTGTTGGGTAAATGGGTTGATTCTGAGCGAGTTGACTTGTGTACCACACATTGCCAACTGAATGGCCACTAGGTGCTTCTGTGAATCGGTGGTTTGTTTTTGATGCTGGTGAAATGTGGTGGATTTAGTATTAGACAATTTATTTTGGTACCTGGAGTTGTGGCCGCACCATGGAGAAAAACGGAGGCATTAATAAACCTCAACATTTATTCCAACAGGTTCAGGTATCCTAAAGCTTAGAATTTACCCAGCCTTAACGTATAGCGCCAAGTAAGCTCGCTACAGCTCTTTTACTTTGTGAATTCCCGCACTTTCAGTCTCCCTTGCTTGTTGACTCTGCACATTCTTGAGTTTTTCACATCTGATATCCTTACTGCCGCACCATCAGAGAGTACAGCACCCTCTAAACCCTGAATTGAACATCCTTCGTCAAAAGTATTTAGGTTCCCTTTCGAGAACGGCACATGCCATTGTAGCCCAGGGATTTTAGAAGGGCTTGTATCTAGCACATACTCGACAGAAGCTCACCTGTAGGAAACCACACAGGCAGCAAAATAATAACATATTTACATACCCAGCAACAGAGCGCGTCTCATCAGATATCACCTGAAGTAATGGCAGAGGGCCAGCTTGAGCCACATAGTCCAGTGCCCGCATATTACCTTACTACATCAAAGCCAGTCTCTAGGACAAAAGTCTTGCCAGGGCACAGCCTGTCTTGCTGTGTGCTCTGTTGTCACCTATAATGAGCACAGAGAAGAGGAGATTCTCTATGACTGCTGGTGTACAGAATGCTAAATGCACCCTAAGGAAGAAACTGCTGTGACAGTGAGTGCTGTAGAGGCCTGAAAAGAGAGCATGCTTGCGGAATAACAGGAAAGAGTACTCCTGCAGTGCAGTTAGAATATTGGGACGTAAAACTGCTTAAGGGACTTGTGGGAACTAGAGAAAGTCTTGCTACTGGAGCCTGAAATGAGAGAGCATTATCAGGAACAGAATGTCGCACAGCCGTGGAGCGAACGAGTCTGGGTGTCAGCAATCCAGAAGCATGGAGTGCATTTTTAAGTACAGACTGTTGCACCAGCTTGACGGAGGGCTGGGTGGTGTTGCTAGCTGGTCTGGAGATATATCTTAGGACTCATGGTGCCAGAAATGCTGCACTTTAGTAATTTTCTGTTGAGACAGTTACACAGCTTTCCAGTCCCCCTCTTCCATCCATTGGTTGTAATCCATGTCAGGTTTTATATTTGGAATTTGGTCCCTGTAGTCCTTTTAATTTATTATAAATTCAGTACTACAGGTAGGAAGACTCACGCATCGAACTGGTTGGTAAACCTGAGAACTTTGTAGCGGTCAAGTATGTCACTCTGTAAGGTATCACTTCACTGCTGGATGTGATGCTGGAACCTCTTGAAGCAACTAGACTGATTAAATGTAATTTAATGCACAAATTACGGTAATATCAAAGATTGCTGGTTATTTCTCTGCTCCAGGTCAATACTTCAATTAACGATTAAGTGTCCGTTCGATGTGCCGCACAAAATACAAGAAAACTGTCACACAGACGGAAATGTTACAAATGAGCAGTCGACTGAGAAACTAGGAGCCCTGTTTCTTCAGCACAGTGCACGCCTTGATGTAATCTAATGTTTACCTGGTCAGGGTTGTTATTCCTGAAACCGGAAGTCCTCGTATGAGATACAAGTGCTTGTAAATCTGCTACGAGGTGGCCCAGCAACTATTGGTGGTCCTCTGGCTGCCTGCTGGCCCCTGCCTCTGCCCCGAGGGCCGCCGCCTCTAAAGCCTCTTCTTGAATTATGGCCTCTACCTCGTAATCTGAGCCCCCCGAGGGCCTCCCACAGGTCATCTCCCGCAGAGGGAGAGCAGTGTCTGTGCCCTGGCCGCAGCCTCTGCTGCTCGCATGCAGCCTTCCCTCCCGACAAACACGCTCACGGAGAAACGAAAGCAAGGAAGCAGGGCGAGGCGGGCACAAGGATGAGTTACTTCTCCGTACGATGATATAGTGCAAAGGTCGCTGCTTTTATTCTTCTTTTCCACAAAATCTCCATTTTCTCAAGCGCATACCTGTCAATTTCAAGAACTACCTCGCCACGTGATGAGGGGTTGGGGCCTTGTGCCAAGAGGTACGTAAAAGGCACTTTTAATCATTCTCTTGCCATGAAGCCCCCAACCCTCTTTAAAAAGAGCCATGTGCTAAGCGGCACTGAAAGTGATCCCTATAGTAAACAAGCACTCACCTCAGGACGACTTCTTCCGGCGGCGGTCCGCATGAAATGGCTGCCGCAAAGCTCAGACATTTTCACGATTCGGGGGCGTGTTTTTAGCAGTTGGGTGACGGATGACGTCACGGCTTATAAACTGCAAAAGACACGCCCCCGAATCGCAAAAAGACGGGGCTTGAACAGAGTGACGCTCCTCTCCTCCAATGGCTGGTATCCGTTTAGGAAGCCAGCCAATGGAGAAGAGGGGCGGGTTCAAGCCCCACTGTAGGCAAAAAACATAAAATCTCGGACTCTGCCCGCTGCTTACGCAGTGCGACGCAGGCCGAGACCTAAAAAGGGAGGGTGGTGAAAAAGCGAGTTGGAGAGGGTCCAAACAGGATATGGAAGACCCCGGGAAAGAGAGCATTCAGTGGAGTGAATATTATGCCAAGAAATGGTTAATTAGGTTTAGGATAATTAGGTTTAGGATTCACTAGCGGTACAAAGCGAGTCTTAGCACGAAGAAAAACAGCTGATCTGCGCATCGAGCAACTCTCTAGGGGCTCGAGCGCGATCAGCTATTGCCAGCGAACGGTAGGGCGTTAGCGGGGAGAAAGAAAGGAGCCTTGGCAACGCAGTGATGCTGCGCGTGCATTGCCAAGGTCCATTCCTCTAACAGTGCTCGATTAGGAAAGTGCCGAGGGGAGAAGAGAAGGATCTTGTCGGAGGAGACCCTGTGTACTGCCTCGTGGTGTAGCGGGGTAGTAAGGGCAGAGTAGGTTGTCCTTAAGCAAATCAATCAGTACGAGTAAAAGAGAAGTGAAGCGTGAGGTGAGTGATGCCCCCTGTGCGATGTAAATCCGAGAGGGGTTTCGAGTCAGAAACAGCGAAACAGAGCGTTCAGAGGGCAGACATAGGCCGGTTGACATGGGTACACAAATCGGCAAGGTCGGGAGTCGGCTTCCATAAATTGGAGGTCGGGAGACCGAGTCAGGGAGTGGAATGAAACATATAATAAGGCACAATAAATACACAGCAAAAAGATCAATATGCAGCAGGGTTATCAATCAATAGGAAATGACAGAATAAGATATAAAAACAATCATTGAGTATAATTAGTAAGATTAATAAAATGAGGAACCTATCTGCTTGGAGCCGCACGTAAATGAGGCTAATTGTTATGTGCTCATGCCTTTTATCTGTTTGCTAATGTTCTATTGTGGAACCTTTGTTTTATGAGGTATGAGGCTGCTTGGGTCTGCATTAAGAGTGATATGCATAATGGTAGCCTCCGGTCTTGTAATGAAATTAAGGTTGACATATGTTTATAGTGACTTCTCCTTAAAAACTGTAAATGTTATAAATTTGCAAGTGAAGGTATTACCCTCACTATTCAATAAACAAATGGAGAGAGTAAAGGGAATTAATCCACGTGAGTGGACGGAAAGTACTCCTGGTCCCCTTGGCTAGGTATCTATATAACAAAAAAGAGGAGTACCACCATGAAAGGCTCAAAGAGCGATTTTGGTGGGATGGTTTTCTAGTGGAAAAAGAAGAAATTCCTTCTTTGGTTTAATAAACCCCTCACTCACCGACCTAGTCAGTGACATGCTTCATCATCGGGGTCCACCTTGACAGCCGAGTGCCATCAAGGTGTGCTGCGACACCTGGAATACAGTGGAGCTGGTATATGAATGATGAGGGCAAGAAAAAAGTAAGTGTGTTAAAAATTGTCCTCGCATGACTTGTAGGAGAAATATTTTATTCTTAAGACTACTGGACAATATTGAAAACGTGTGTGTAGATACAATAATAGGCTAATTATGACCGTGTGTATCTGTAGATAAGTGAAAGGTCTACATGTTTCAAACCGAATTGGAAATTACCGATTTTTCGTCAGGACCACAAAAGAGGAAGTGGGTGGTCAGGGCACACTAACGCCCTGCCATACCTACATTCCTTAGTTGACCTGTTAACAAAATCTGTTACAGGGTGAAAAAGCTGTAACCCGGGTGTGGTTACGCTCAAAGTAAAAAAAGACCTGTAGGGGGGAGAAAGAGAATAAGTCACAAGAAAACTCGTTACGTGCCTGCAACGTAGTGAAGTGACGAAATCTGCTGTCTCTGTGAACACCCCACACAGAATTAATGCGGACTATTTTAGTGCAGTGTGCTGCTCAATTACATAGAAATAACGTATTGGCGCAATACAGCCATTATGGCTACCTGGCACACCTATCAATAGTTGTGTGCTTTGTAAAAAAGATCCGTGATTTTTTCACTCGCATCCGATAATTATAGGTGCGTGGCTAGGCAACAATCATATCCTTACAAGTGAAAGGAGTAACGACGTGCTATTGATTCTTCTTGATCCAACAAAGACAATACAAGACAAACACAACATACAACACACAGTATGCTCGAATGGTGCTTACTCCTAAATCAGGGTCGTTAGGCTGCACGGGATTAGAGGGAAGGGTGGCCACTGTTGGAAAACATATTCTGCAATGAAAGGGAGAAGATGCTTAGTTCCGGGTTGACTTGCAGAGGGTACTGGAAAAATTCAAACGAAGAAACGGAAGGAATCGCGTTTCATCCAGGGAATTCAATTTTCTACTTACAGTTTTCAAGTGGTACGGTCAAGCGGTATACCTCGTTTGCCCCTCCATGCGCCCGTGGTGAGAACGCATAGTGAAGCGGGTTCAGACTGCCGCCATCGGGGTCGAGGTGGGCGTGGTCTCCTGAACGTGATGACGTCAGGCGCTCCCAGAAGGAGCGGTACGGTAGCCTGTGGGGTTCACACAGGGGCGTTGCTATAGTAAAGAAAACGATACCGCGTTAGGAGATACAAAAAAAGGAGCGTTGAAGTTAGAAGGTGCCAGGATTAGCTCTAAAATTACGGCTGATGCTCCAAAAAGTAAAGCGATCGCCTTGGTAATGTATATTCAGAAGAAGCTGCTTAATTTGTAGGATGAAAAGAAAAAAAGAAAAATGACGCTCCCTAGAGTAATAATAAAAAAGGGGTATATAATAATAACCCTTGCTGAACCAATACATAAGTATTAGTTAGGGCTATATGAACTGCACGGGCAGTAGGTATGAGAGCTCAAGGGGAATAGAAACCCTCTTAGTCAATAGGCATAGAGGATTTTTCTTGGGCAGCCTCAATTAAGGCTGTGCTGTATTAGGGCAGTCAGAATAGAAGTGTTTTTGACAGTAATGTGAAGGGGCAAGCTAGGTTTATATTAATGTTAAATGATCAATAAACCGAGAGGGCGGTTTATTTTGTGTTAAATTGGCCAGACAGAAGCGGGAGGGAAAGCAACAAAGTTTCAGAGATGCAAGTTATAGGACATTAGACCATGGGATATTATCATTTAATCCAGTGATATGTGTTGATAGTCTGTAGACCCATCTCTGTTCTTTTTCATACAGACGTTTCTGTAGGTTGGGTCCAGGTGTTATCTGTTCGATGATTGTCCATATCATGTCATTTGGTGTATGATTGTTCTCTAGAAAATGGTCTGTTAACCTGGTCGCACTTTTTCTGCAGCGGATCGTGCTGCGGTGTTCACATATCCATTGCTTCACCTTGCGGGTAGTCATTCCTACGTACTGCTTCCTGCATGTACACTCAATCAAGTAGATCACGTTACTGCTATTGCAGTTTGTATGGGAAATTTGTCTCCATACTTTTCCGGCTTCAAGGTCCAATGTTTTTGTATTTCTCGTCAGATGGCATAAGCTGCAGTTTCCGCAGCGGTAATGTTCAGTGACATCAGGGAGGCCCCAGGTTCTGGTAATAGAAGGATTAACAGGGGCGGTCCTTGTCTTGGGCCTGGTGTTGACCAGAGTGTCCTTTAGACTGTGAGATTTCTTAAATGAGAAGAGTGGTTTTTCCCAATGTAAGTTTCCAGTGTTTATGTTCGCCCAGTGTTTATTTATACTCCTGGTTACTTGATTGGATACTGCATTAAACGTGGTTACGCATGTCAGCGGTATAGAGTTGTCAATAGTTGTTCTCTCATCAAGGAGCGCCTTTCTGGCTTGATTTCTGGCCCTCTTCTGACATTTGTTTACAATTTTATTTGGGTATCCACGCTTTAAGAGTTTTGTCGATAAATCAGTGGCTTGTTCTTTGTATTCAGAGAGCTTACTACAATTTCTACCAATCTTAAGAAATTGTCCACACAGCAGGTTTTCCCTGAGTGGGCGAGGGTGGAAACTCTCAAACCTTAACAAATTGTTTTTTGCGGTGGGTTTATAATGAGTTCTTGTCTCTAGCCGGTTACTCTCCTTGGTGATGACCACATCAAGGAATACAATTCTTTCTTTGTCATAGCAGTTCGTGAATCTAAGGTTTTCATCGCAGGTGTTTATCTAGATGATGAATTGGTCCAATTGTTCAACTGATCCCTGCCAAATTGCTAGGACGTCGTCGATGTAACGTTTCCAGAATGTCAAATTTTCACGAAAGGGATTTGCATCATTCCAGATGAACTTTTGTTCAAAGTCGTACACATACAACCCAGCCACGCTGGGGGCAAAAACGCTGCCCATTGATGTACCCCCCGTTTGTAAATAGAGAGTGCCTTCAAATTCAAAATAGTTACATTTTAGTGCCATCTTGGCACATTCCAGAATGAAAGCTCTGGGTGTGTTGAATGACCAGTCAGTGTTTTTCAGGGTGTTTTCAAGGACTTTGATAGTATCATCTTGAGGCATGCTTGTATAGAGACTTTCAATGTCAAAACTTAGTAGGATAGTGTTTTCATCAACCACCATATTTTGCAATAGGTTCAATAAACTTTTAGTGTCTTGTAAATACGAGGCAGTATTTTGGACAATAGTCTTTAAGAAAAAATCACAAAACCTGGACAAAGGTTCTAGTAAAGAACCAATGCCCGAAACAATTGGGCGTCCTGGGGGTGGTAACCTACCCTTATGCATTTTGGGCAAGATATAGAAATATGGGATTTTCCCTTCTGTGGTACACAAGTAATCCGCTTCTTGTTTAGATATCCTTCCTGAGGCTTCTGTGGTTTCCACTAGTTGTAGGATTTCTGTTTTCAGTTCATTGGTGGGATCTGATTCCAGGACCTGATAATTTCTGGTGTCACTTAGAAGTCGTGTGCATTCTTCACGATATGCAGTTATGTCTATAACCACTAACCCTCCACCTTTATCGGCGGGTTTTATTATGATGGCTTCACAGGCTCGTAGTTCAGATAGTGCTGTGTTCTCAGCTCTACTCATGTTATGAAATTGAGTGGAAACCTTCATTTTTTCAACATCATTGTACACGGCCTGTTCGAAGGCGATCAATTCCACCGGGGTTGTGTGTGGGGGTGGCGTGAAGGTAGATTTGACTCTTAATCCACTTTCATTTACACCTTCGTTTTCTTTTGGGAGGCCTTGCTTTTCAAAAAAGGCCCTAAGTCTTAGCTTTCTGAAAAAACCTGCCAATTCGCAATGTAATTGGAATTTGACCAAACGGGCTGTTGGGACAAAACCCAGTCCCTTATTCAAGATACTCTCCTCTGTGGTTGATAGTGGTCTAGAGGATAGATTTGTTACTAGGGTCTCGCATTGCTGGGCCCTGCCTTGCTCTTTGTCCGATTCCTCACTGGATCGTCCTCCTCTCAGTGTACCTGATTTGGTTGTCTGTTTTTTCCTCTTCCCCGTCAGCCCCTGTGAAAAAAAGGAGGCCGAAATTTGTTTTGTTGAAATGGGGGCGGTTGGAAATGTGGTTGAAATGGAGGTTGCCATTCGTACATTGGATAATGTGATGATTGGTTGTAGGGGCCTTGAAACATTGGCGGATTGAAATTAGGCCAAAAGTTTTGTCCTCTATTGCTTCGTCTGCCCTTCCCTCTAATCCCGTGTAGCCTAATGACCCTGATTTAGGAGTAAGCACCATTCGAGCATACTGTGTGTTGTATGTTGTGTTTGTCTTGTATTGTCTCGGTTGGATCAAGAAGAATCAATAGCACGTCGTTACTCCTTTCACTTGTAAGGATATGATTGTTGCCTAGCCACGCACCTATAATTATCGGATGCGAGTGAAAAAATCACGGATCTTTTTTACAAAGCACACAACTATTGATAGGTGTGCCAGGTAGCCATAATGGCTGTATTGTGCCAATACGTTATTTCCATGTAATTGAGCAGCACACTGCACTAAAATAGTCCGCATTAATTCTGTGTGGGATGTTCACAGAGACAGCAGATTTCGTCACTTCACTACGAAGCAGGCACGTAACGAGTTTTCTTGTGACTTATTCTCTTTCTCCCCCCTACAGGTCTTTTTTTACTTTGAGCGTAACCACACCCGGGTTACAGCTTTTTCACCCTGTAACAGATTTTGTTAACAGGTCAACTAAGGAATTTAGGTATGGCAGGGCGTTAGTGTGCCCTGACCACCCACTTCCTCTTTTGTGGTCCTGACGAAAAAACGGTAATTTCCAAGGACAATTTTTAACACACTTACTTTTTTCTTGCACTCATCATTCATATACCAGCTCCACTGTATTCCAGGTGTCGCAGCACACCTTGATGGCACTCGGCTGTCAAGGTGGACCCCGATGATGAAGCATGTCACCGACTAGGTCGGTGAGTGAGGGGTTTATTAAACCAAAGAAGGACTTTCTTCTTTTTCCACTGAAAACCATCCCACCAAAATCGCTCTTTGAGCCTTTTATGGTGGTACTCCTCTTTTTTGTTATATAGGTATTACCCTCACCTCATGTGCCAACCCAGCCTTAACTCCCACTACTGTTAATACCTAATACATCTTGTGTGACCTGCTTTATGATGTTGTGGTAAGGATTTTGAAATGACTCCTGAGCATAGAAAAATAGCAGCTGTGTGCAGACATTATTGCTGGCATTCTGGCATATAATGGTGGTGGTGAAGGTGTATGTGTGCAGACTCAATGGTCTGTATGTGGTTGTTTGAATGCTAGTTGTATTGATGCATAGTTGTAGCTGTGTTGATACAAGATGGTTGATTATTGATGGTGATGGTTGTTATTACAGGAGTAGGTTTGTGATGTGATGTGTTTATATCCTTCATTTACTTTGTTTGTAAGATTGTTATAGAATGTAATTGTAAGGCTAAGTTCTTGAACTCACGGTGTTTTACATTGGTAATTGGTGGCTGTGTGGGTTTGTGGTGTTAGCTGTTTTGGCATCTGTGTATTGCTATGTTATGGTTGTTGTGAGTCTACTACTGTATGTGTTTGGATGTATATTGTGCCTGCTTGAAGGTCAGCAAAAAACTGGACAATGTATGGAGTAAAATTAAGACAGCAGCTACTCAGTAGACAATTGTGACCTATGATGCACTTCTCAATAGATAGGTACAGACAGCAGCAGTGGGAGGAAACCGAGAAGATTATTCAACATCTCCCTAAAGCATTTATGAACAGGGCAAAATAGATTATACAGGAATGGAAAGTAGTTTCAAATATGTGCTCAAAACTGACAACAGACAAATATACAGAGGCACAAAGCTCAAAAGATACACCTGACACCAAATATCAGGTTTTAGACCTGAAGTACAGGAAATCAACATCACACATTTAAAAGGGGAATGATTATGTGAAAGAGTTGTGGTTGATTTCCTAAAACAAATTAAAAAGGCTAATGACTCTGACTAAGCGATGGGAGCATTACTAAGAAAGAGTCCCTTTAGAAGAGATACAACCACTAATAGAAGTAGCCAGAGTCAAACGCAATTCCATTGCCATTCTTTCCTAGGCTACCAAATTCAGTGAGGTAATAGCCTACTTCTCAGATGAGGCAGACAAGCCAAAATAAGCATACTTTTCACTCCAAAGATAGAGGAAGATTCAGGCCCCAGAGGGAAGGGGCTAAACAAATGACTGGGTCAAGAGTGCCTGCGATCACATGACTCCTGTCTTGGGCAGAATAAGTGTTTTTCTGCAAGACTGGCAGATAATCCCGTCAGACAAGTGGATACTGAACATAATAAAACATGGTTATTGCAGAGAACTGGGAGGAAAACCACTACATCTACCACAAGTCATGTAGAAAATATCAAAAAGATCTTCTCCCACAAAGGACGCAGGAACTGTTGTCAAAAAATAGGACTTATGCAAAAAGGATTGCATCATGGAAATTTACTCCATTTACTGTGTTTTTCCAGTGCACAACTTAACGCTAAGACCCATTTTAGATCTAAGGCTTCTAAACAGATGTTAAAACAGTAAGATTCAAAATAACAACTCTACAGTAAGTAAACCCTGTGTAGGAAGAAGAAGAATACCTAGCAACAATAGATCTCAAAGATGCATATTTCTTCATCCCAATCAACCTAGAACAGCTGAAATGTCTCATGTTTGTGATGGGGATAAACGTTACCAACTCAGTGTTACCCGTTAGAACAAATTTGTTGCAAAGGTGTTCACAAAATGTTTAACAGTTGTCTAAGCACCACATGATTCACGTGTACCCTTACCTCGATGAGTGGCTGATAAGGCAGAAATAATTACATCCTTACACAATAACACAAACAAGTTCACCTAGACATTATACTCATTGGGGTTAACAATCATCATGAAGAGAAATTCTCTCCTATCCTCTCTTGAGAAAGATATTCCTTGGAGCAGAGTAGTTGAAAACAATCAGGAAATGGAATTATTCAAAAAAGAGGTCTGGAATTAGAAGAACATGTTTGCCTCTGACAATGAGGACAGTAATGAAAATACTGGGTATGGACATCCTGCATGCCCTTAATACCACTCATAACAGACTCCATATGATACCTACACAGGAGTGGCTCACAAATCAGTGGTCCAAGTCAGCAATGGATTTGGATGACATAGTGGTTGTAACAAACAAGATGCAAAGGAGCTGTAATGGTGGTCACAAGAGGACATGGCAAAAGGCAGGCACTTTGTAGACTAGGTGCCCTCGTTAACAATCATCACAGATGCATTATATATGGTGTGGTGTGCACACATTGACAAACTCAAGATCAGAGGCCAGTGGACTCAACAATAGTTCTAAACGTTTTTGATTCATAAGTAAAAGTGAAGCCTCTTCAATCAAAACTGGCAACACCACTGCAATGTTAAATAGGAATATGGACAAACAGCAAAAACATAGGCTTAGTGGTGGCATATTTATTTTGGCATTTTTGCAGTATTTAAGAAGTAAGCTGTTGGCTCCATGAAGCTGATAGCCTTTGGAAAGGTTGCTGATGGAATAGGGTGTGACTCTAACTACTTCTATTAGTGGAGAGCAACACATAGACATGGACAAGCTGAGCAGACAGGGGGAAGCATCCCAGGGATTGGTATTAATTCGGGAGGTAGAAGACCTAATCCTCAATGCATGGGGATCACCAGACATAAAGATGGAAAATACCCAGACTTCAATTCCAGGTATCCACGTTCCCAGTCCAAGGGGATGCACAATCGATAAATTAATACTGAAAATGTGCCTACCTTACCACCGCTATCACCCATACCGTGTGTGGTCAACAAATGCAGACAGACACATAAGACACTGATCATTATCGCAAATCACTGTGCCTGCCAAACATTGTTCTTGCATCTACCGAAAATACCAAAAGAAGAGATATTGCACCAGATCACCTCACATTCAAACGAGCCTTCCTGATTGCAGTCACCTCTCTTCCCAGAGTAAGTTTCAAGTACTATATATTCAGGAACCATAAGTTCAGGTACTTAGAAAAAGTTGTATGGCCACTCTAGTATGGTGGCAAACGCTCTAATTTGGAGTTGGAGATTACCAAATGCCCTTTGCATTGTACGCACCATATAGGATATAAGCGTGTCACATCAAAGTTCAAAAGCAATTGGCGCATAAAGAAAAGTCTAGATCCAGGATGTATATTTCTAGGCGAAGTTACTCTTTGTTTTTCATAAAAGGATTTTTTCTTTAATGTTCCATAAATAAATTATCATAGCCAACGCGTTTCGTCTCCCAAGAGACTTCTTCAGGGCTATTAAAAATGACATGCAAATATAGTTTTAAAAAATGAGCCTGAACCCATCAATGACAATGCATAAAATGAAACGAACATTACTACAAACTTTCATTCTTACAAAGACATGTACATGATTACTCCCTCAAAACACAGCCTATAAGCAAATCCATTAAACATCCAAAAATCTAATTATAATACAACCAACAATATTTATCTGCAAACGTATTTGTTTGAGCATGATCACCAAGTTAAACAGTTAGCATGTTTTGTTAAAAAAACAAGAATAGTGATAGAATATATTCAAAAAGAGGCTACATAGAAACATTCTTATGATAATGATAAACCCCGTACCTTCAACGTATGGCATACAATATGTTCTTTAGATGGTCGTACAATTTCAAATCTAATATTCATAACGTTTCTATAAATATCAAAGACTCTGAAGTAGCAGACATATAAAGTGTAAAATAAATTGAAAATTTACTGACCCACAAGTTGAGTGGTAACCCTTTCGCAAAAGGGAATTGGTCCCTTTGGTCCTCTTCCCTTTCGTCAATGTTAAGTGTATTTGGTTGGTGACCGTGATCCACAGGACCACTGTCGATTCTCAAACTTTTAACAAAAAGAAACATTTGTTTTTTAGATGCAGTCCTGTTTCCTCTACGGAAAATGGAGGGACATTTAATAAAAAGATTACTTTATTAAAAAGACATAAAGTTTTCCAAATTGGCTATTTATAGATAGGTCCATTTAGAAAATGATTTACTAGTCACAAATTGCAACCAGTATTTTGCAAGCAGTAAATATTATATCTCACCCATAATAAGAAATAGTCCTCACTTCTGTTTCAAAACTGGTGTCACGATTTCACATACATCCATTCTCTTACTGACCTGCATTCTTCCAGCTACCAAAAAACAAGTTGTAATTGCTCTCTATATACTGGATGTTAAGATGGCTTCAAAGTATTACTTGCAAGACTCCGAAGCAATAGCAAGAGGACTAGGTTAAACTGTTCAGTTATGCTGTTCATTAGTGGTCACAGGCTTACACGCATGCCAAATGCACACTCCACAAGCAAATAAAGTGGCTGCAGTAGCTTATGTAAGCAATGTCACACTATAAGACATTTTCATGACACCCACATGGTTATCGTCACTTCTGCATAGCGCTGGGATGCCCTAGGGTAACTGCGCGCTATATAAAATTTTAAATAATAATAATAATAATAGATACTCATGCAAGGAAATAGGCACAGGTGAGACAAAACATGCTTAAACAATTATTTGCATATCTCCCTCCTCCACTAATATTGGATAGTGCTATAAAATGTATGCACTGCATGTGGATCTACTTGACATTCATACCTCAAAAAGCCATATGTCCCACAGTCCTGCATCTGTAACTCTGCCCTTTGAACTTGATTTGCTCCCCTCCGGTGGTTTCACCTCTCTTGATAGCTACAATATTCACATCCTTCTTTAATTTTTCTTCTTGATTTCAGCCTCACATTCTGTGGCATTTTCTACCCTTTTTGCTATCTAAAGGACCTTCTTTAATGTCCGTGGATGGGGACTGAGGAGGAGTTGTCTTTAATAAAAAGTCAAATGTCCCTCTATGTCCCACTCGAGGACTTCAATTGGGAAATTCACTGATTAGTCAAGACGCGGCCGAGCCCACGTTTTCACAGGTCTCTTTAGGTAAAATACCTTTGGGATCTTTAAAATTTAGGGCATTGTCATTGGACTTGAAGACGATGAAATGTATAGCCATACAGAACCACGTTTTATCCATCCTGTAGACAAATTTCCCAGCTCTTTCCCAATCTTAAGACTAGATGGAAAGGCCTTTATCCAATAACTACATATCTGCTGCCTAGCCAGCAAAATCAGGTTTTCATTTAGTTGGCTGTATAAAATACTGAGTGAATCTACAAAACAAGTCATGGATTTGCTTACCACTGTCTATTTAAGATTTCAGAAATGTTTCACTTACTGAATTCCTATAAGATGTTGACATTTTAGGCATATTGTAGTTATTAAATTTGCTATTATCACAGGAGACCAGCAGAACCTGTGTATAGTAAAGAAATGGTTTTGTCTCAAGGGTGCAGCTTTGACAATATTATACTATTGTTATTTGCCAATAATTTGTTTATCTACAGTGATGGCAAGCATTTACTCCAAACATTAATAGGTGATGCAATGTCCCAATCAATAATATCTCAAGACAGGCTGTACTATTTAGCCACACCATTGGTCTTTCCACTTGGAGAATTTGTAGAGCATTCCAGGAGTCGGCTGCACTCTTTCTACTCTTCATCTTTCTGTGTCACAGTCCATGTGGATAATTAAACATATTTGAATCTTAGTTTGCATCCAGTGTGATGCTTAACATGTATAACCTTTCTCATCAGGCATTACCCCTCCTCACATTGTTTAGAAATGTGGCCCTTTATAAATAAATAAATAAAATAAATAATGGGTTAGCGCAATGCTTCTCATCAGCATTCTGTTGCGTCTGGCCTATGAGAAAACAGTTAAAATTTGGAACAATTCGGGGTGATGTTAGACAAGAGGCTAGCAGCTCTTGGGTTGCTAGCCACTTGTATAACATCACTCCAAAATGTTCCAATTTGTTGCTGTTTTCTTGAGATTATAGGCCTGATTTATAGTTTAGCAGAAGGGTTACTCAGTGTAAGAAATTGGTTACTGTTTGAGGGGGTGAAAACCTACTGAAGCCGCTACCACAATCCTTCTCAGGTCTAAAGTCACAAGCAAACCCCAAGTTAACCTGCCCTCAAGCCGCTGGTAGCTATGTACAGATCAGTCAGGCTTAACTTAGAGGTAATGTTTAAAGTATTTGTGCAACACTTCACAAAAAATGAGTAAAATAGAGTACATTTTAATAAATAAAATATGGCCAGGCAACAAAAATCCAAGCAGTAGAACTGTAGATATGGAATTTTAAAGATTTAGGTGAAAATAGCACCAAATGCCAACTGTGATTATCTGGTCGGTCTGGAAGGGACAGAGCCACAAGTACAGGGACCCAGTGAGGCCGCTGAACACAGTACCTTAATCCGGGTTTTGAAGAGATAGGGAATCCTGCATTTAGGATGGGTTCGCAGCAGGGGCGATGCGAGGTCCGGGCCAGGAGATGCATCACACAGCAATGGTTACAGGGAGCTGCAATGTCTTTGCATGTAGATGCGTTGCCCAGCGGCGATTCCACTGGGCTGCGTTGGGCTAGGCAATATCCTTGCTTCGAGATGTGCCACGCAACAGCTGTTCCGATGGGCTGCGATGGGCAATGCAAAGTCCTTGCATTGGGGAAGTTTGTGCAGCAGAGGCAATGCATTGATTTCAAGGGTGATGTGTCAAGCAGCAAAGGTGATGTGGCGGTTGTGCAGTAAATGCACCACGCCACAGAAGAGATACAGCAGTGCTGCTGAATCTATAGATGGGCGAGCAGAACTCACAGATGGTAGGGTCCAGGTGCTGAGTCAGGGTTGTTGGAAACCTTTTTTGTCCCTGGGGCTTCTAGTCAGGAGGCCAGCCAACTAGCCCTTGGAGTAATTCTGGGGTCCTGGATTTAGAGGTACAGGTCCAGTCCCTCTCACCCAGGTCAGAGCGCAGCAGTCCAGCAGAGTGGCAGTCCTTTCAGTAGCAAAGCAGATTTTCTTCCTTGTAGAGTCCAAAGGTCCAGAAATATACTAAAGAGTCTATGTCTGAGGTCCAATAATAATACCTGGTGCTATTTTTGAAGTGGGAGAAGCTTCTAGAGGTTTTAACTTCCCTGAGATGTCAGGCATCTCCTTCCTCCCTGTCCTGCGTGTCTGGGGTTGCAAAAGACTAGTGATACACCCTTTGTGACCTTTAACTCCGCATGGCCCATCCTGCCAACACCTAGCTTCTCTCTGTCTCACTGTCTGAGAGCAATACACAAAGACCAACTGCAAGCTGTTACACCAAGTCACGTGACCCAGGAACAGGCGCCAAATGTTTAGGGCACGAAAATGCCATCTTTCTAAAAGTGGCATTTTCAGAATTGTGACTAAAAATCGAACTTTATCATTAACGAGGGCTTTGAATTACAATTCTTTAGACACCAAACTCCATCTATCTATCTACCTGCTCCCAATTGGAAGTAACAGCTTATTTAATGTAATAAGGTAACTCCAATGTTACCCTATGGGAGAGGCAGGCCTTGCAGTAGTGAAAAACTAATTTAAGAGTTTTTTACTACCAGGACATGTAAAACTTAAAAGTACATTTCCAACTCTTTAAATACACTGCTTCTTGCTCTATGAGCCGTTTAGGGCCTCCCCTAGGAGTGGCCTAGGTGTATTAAAAAGGCCTGGCAAAAGGTTTATTTTGCCAGGTCAAAATGGCAGTTTAAAACTCTACACATAGGGTGCAATGGCAGGCCTGAGACTTGCTTAAAGGGCTACTTAAATGGGTGGCGCAATGAGTGCTGCAGGCCTACTAGTGGCATTTAATTTCACAGGCCCTGGGTACAAGTAGTACTACTTTACTAGGGACTTAAAAAGTAAATTAAAGGTGCCCATTGGGTGTTACCCAACTCTACCATGTTTAAAGGAGAGAGCACAAGCACTTTAGCACTGGTCAGCAGGGTATTGTGCATACAGACCTGAAAGGCAACAAAAACGGCTTCCGAAAAACAGGAGAATGAAGACAACGTTAGAGCATGGCCCTGCAGAGAGGGTCAAGTCCAACACTTGGTCACAAATGGGATATATAGCCAATCCACCTTATGGAAAAGGCCACAGGTTAAAATGTATTTGCAATTTGGTGTACAGAATATCTGTCACATTTGGGACAGGGTAACCCTTCTGCCAAACCCTAAATCAGAATCTGTGAGAGTATAGTACTCAGTTGCCTTGTGACATGAATACTTATATATTTTATGTGTTTAACCGTGTAACATAAAGAATATTCGCTATTCCAGACCATTACTTCAGATTTATTTTAGTTTAGTTTATAATCTAAGAATCTGCCAAATCCATCAGCTATCTTATTAAAAAGTAAAATGGTCTTTTGAGGATGACAGGTGTAAAGTAAAAGTTTAATGGCCATCAGAGTAAATTTGCTTCCACATCCTAGGCAACTAAATGAGATAATCTTTGTGTCTTTTCAGATCTTCTGGGATAGGTCTCAGTATGGAGGTTGAAATAATCCTGGAAGAGGGGATACACTTGCCTTGTTTTTTGGGGGGTTTAAAATATGTCAGTCAGATGCCTGTACATACAGATATAAGCATATGGAGAGTTAATCATCTGTGTTGCTTTATTTTATCCCTAAAACAAAATGTATTGGTCCAGCCCAAAGAAATGTCCAATTCAGTCAAGTCAAATGCTTTCACAGCGTTTAAAGTATAGATTTCCACAGGGATTAATTTACTTATCAATTCACTCAATCATCCTGTATGCAAGTTCACTTACTTGCCTAGGTGTAATAAATCCTTAGATTTAAACAGGGATGGATTTACTTGAGTTCAATCAATTCACTCAGTCATCCTGTATGCAAGTTCACTTACTTGCCTAGGTGTAATAAATCCTTTTTGATTATTATTCATGGGTGATTTTACCAGCTCCTTAATACTCTTGGCTTAGAATGCCTGAATAACGTGTTAAGTAATTATAAGAGCCTGTTCCTCTCGCATCTGTTTGGATCCTTGTGAAGCTTGAGAATCAGGGTTATGGTGGCTTAGGATCAAGAAACCAGTATTACCCCTCCCGAAGAATGTCATTTTTTGGTGCAATTACATCCATCAGATATTTCAGTAGATCTGAGGGAAGACCATCTGGGCCAGCCATCGTCCAATTTTTCAGTTTCTTGATGACTTCCTTGACCTGAACAATAAAAATAAGATCTTTTATCTGCTGCTTGTTGCTCAAAGTTCAGCTGAGGTGGGTTTAAGCTATCTATTCTGCTGCTCGCATCTGGTACCGCTGACGGTCTTCATATATATATCTTTAAGGTAGTCAAGAAAGATAGCCTTGATTTAGTCGTTATCCTCTGTTTTCGTATTACAAGAAAGGTCAAATTTAGTTCAAATGAAATTCCTGTCAATATCGGCTTTAGTTTTCCATACAAGCTGCTTCATACTGAAAGTGCTGTTATGTACTTATCTCCAATTTCTTGCTTTTGATCTTATCTAATCTTCAGCTTAACTATTGCGCCTGCTGCTCAGAGCCTAACAAACAAGTGATCAATCTTTGCTCTGCAGTTTGGAGTAGGTCTTCCATTCTCATCTTTTTCGCCATTGACTTGTCGACTGCCAATATCAACTACTATGTCAATGATCACTTTTGCAAATATTGTTTATTAAGTTGGTAGCGTATTAGCCCCATTCAAAGCAAATCATTTCCATATCCAAACAAGGAACGAGCAGTGTCCATCCTCCATGGCAGTACAATCTTGAACATTTCATTACAGACCTCAAACCTCCCAGGTTACATTAGTTTACTGTAAAATGATTCTTATGTTGAGTCTTGTTCTTCTTATTAAACTTAACCGCGCAGCAATTAGCGGAGTGGGCGGGGCCGGATCCGCCAACGGATGTGCTCAGCACTACGACGGTAGTGCATGCGATGGCCGTTGATTGACAGAAGCACGCAAGGGGTTAAACATACATCACATGCCAATGACATGTTTACAAACAATTCATAGCACATCAGGATACTTCAGAGACTGCTGAACTAACCATAGCGGACATTGCACCGAAAACCAGAGACCTGGGCTCCTCGATACGACAACCTTCGGAGTGTGTACATATCCTGGAGTGTCGGGCAGAGGACGTAGAGGGCTGCTAAAGAGGCAACAATATACGAGTGGTAGGATTGCCAGAGAGAAAGGAGGGATCGGATGCTGTCGGAATTGTTGAACACTAGATGAGGCAACTGTTGCCCCAGGATACCTTCTCACAGTTCTTTTGCGGAGCAAGCGCACCGTGTCCCTGCAAGCCAAACGTCCCGGTATCTGCTCCCAGACCATTCTTGTTCTGTGTGCTGTATTATAGAGTCAGAGACGCTATGTTGCGTGAAGCCCACAAACCACAGGAGATCAAGGTCGATAATGCCAAGATAATGTTTTTCCTGGATTACACTGTGGAAGTGCAGAGACAGCGCAGCTCCTTCCTCGCAGTGATGCAACATCTACGGGAACTTGATATTCGGTATGGTCTCCTTTTTTGAGCGCATCTGAGAATAGTAGCAGAAGGCTAGACACATTTTTTCAACTCATCTGAGGATACCTGTGATATGTTGGAGGCGGTGGGACATCCTGCAACTGGTTGATCTTCAGACTTTACTACTAATCTCTGCGTCAGGATGCCGAAGCATAGCCACAACAGGAGACGGCCTATGCAATGCAAAATCCAACAAAAAGATATGCCGAATTTAGAGCAAGTTATACAGGAACGACTAAAGGCCTTACAAACTGCTGCAGACATAGGTGAACTTGACCAAAACTCAGTGCCAGATGTAGAGGCAGTCCAATCATTCAGTGATGACGGATCTTCAACCACATGGCCCTCTGGGACGTACTCTTCCATCTTCCGCAGGTCACACCGCAAATGTCCGATTACATCATCTGATGATTGTTAATGCCATCAGCGAACACCTAGCAATTTCCTTATGGTTATGATGCACGATTTGACCTGTTTGCCCCTAATGGTGTGCACTATGCTTAGATTTGCTCTATGGGAGAATTTGGGCATTACTTCTGGGAACTGTCACCTGATCCAGGTTTGGCCATGGCTATTCAGCATCTGTAGATGGATCCCAAATAGTGCCACAGGTTTGTAGCAGACATGGGGTCCTGAGTATCCCTTTGCAATATATAGGGTGTACATCTACTGGCTGCTTATCCCCCCAACCCCTTCAGCTCTACTTCGGATAAGTTCTTGTTGAGTTTATCTCTTCACTTGTTTGGGCAGACACATGTTGTGCCTCTGCTCTAATGGTATTATTATTCGATTGTTATTGGTTTGTATGCATTTAAGTAATTGAAGCAACAAGTACAAAATGAATACGTCAACATCATTAACACTCACAATATATTATTTGAAGGTTTTACATTCAAAAACATGAAAATAATCCATTTTACATTATGGCCACTGCAGTTCAGTGTTTTTTCTTTTTTTTTTTTTTGCCTTTTAGGTCTAGCCTTGTAATAAAAGAAAGGTAATGCGTATATAGTGGGATTTTGAGTCCGCTCTGTTCACTATTGGTATGTTCAAGTACCATTAACATTTTTCTTGTGGCTACCGCAGAATAAAGCATGGGTCAATAGGTCAGCCCTATTCAGCCATAAGCTCTTCTGCACTGTGAGTGACAGCAAACTGGAGCACTTCGGTGCCAGGATTGGTGAGACAATATTTTTTTCTTTCCACACTTTATCCTTTTTTATGTCTCTATTTAGTCAATTTTGTGTGTTTAAATTATGCCCTCAGAGTACAGTCACTGAAAGACATAATACATTTTGTCTGCATTACATTTTCCTGTACTGTGCGTTAAAACTAAAACGAAAGTGTTCTACGCCAGTTTTACCTGCACTTGTATGCAGAAAGCATTTATAATCTTATTTAAAAATTGTATGCAATACACTGTTCGACTCTTTTTATTTTTGTTTTAAAAATGTTTTTGCAAGAATATACCTGCAACATTTAAGTGGTGGCATATTTTCTTTTATATAGCTCATACTTGTAATAAAAAATATTTAAAAATGCTTGCACAAATAGTTTTTAGTCACAAATGTGTCATCCCTCACATTCTTTAGCGCTTGATGTGTTGTATAAACAGACTCTTGCAATACTCAGAGACATCTCACTGCTATTGTTGACAGGTTTATAATCTACATGCCGTTCTTGGTTTGAAGTAATTTGCTTTATGAGCTTTTTTTTTTTTACTTATGTTCCTGTGGTTCCCAGTTGAGGAGAGCTGCTGAATCTCTGTTATACTTAAAAGATAACTCTTTCGCTATACATGGATGACCAGCAGGATGAAAAAAACTGACAGCAAGGGTACCCTGCATCTTGCTACCAACCTAGGACTCAGAAGTACCCTGATGTTTTGTTTTGTTTGAATCTGTTTAATGAAAATGTTGTTCTTTACGTTCCATTGTGCATATAGTTAACTGATGACCAACAGTCTGGCCGCTTATTACATACAGAAAAGTGCGTCAAACAACCAGATTAGCGCAGTAGCCAGCCTGCATGCTCTGTGTAGATTCAACTTGGTAATAAAAGGGCTCTATCAGTCCCACATATCAAGGTATACGCAAAATCTAGGTGCAGCGGTAGCATATATGTCAACCGGAAATAATCTGAAGTACACCACAATGCACCAATGTGACAGTCCCCATAGGGAACCGTTATAAACAGTGTGATATACAGATCAATAGCTTAAAAAACATTCAACAATGACAAACTAAAATTTGAAAACTTTCCAGACCGCGCTGTTGTATAAACCATGTCCACAGAGCGCATCCTCTACCATCCAACAAACGCTGTAGGGGAATATCCAGCATCAAAACACATTGAAACATATAGTTACGTTGTACAGTTAGGGGGTCTGTTTCTGCAGTGGCGTCTGCGCTGACCAAGGGTTTAATGTGTGCAATTAGTCTGTAAATCAGTGAAGATTGTGTCCTAATATGTAGAAATAGGGTATTTGTGCAACCCGAATGTGTCTTCCCTATGTAGAGCGGTATTTTCAGACTGCTCCCAGGTAATCATTGAGTGCTTCCAGGCTGTGAAAGTGGGGGTATGACGGACTTCCATCGTCGGGTAATAAGTTGTTTAGCCACCACAAACCCTAATTCTAGGAATCGGGAAGTTACCTATATTTTTTGCATCTGCGGTACAAAATCAGGAGACATATCTTCCATTTATGTAGCTCTGGATGTTTGGTGCAAGTGGAAATGGTGGAGGTGATATTATGCCAATAAGTATCTAAGTGAGGGCAAGCCCAAAGCATGTGCAGTAGATCAGCGTTTATGCATCTGCAATGCAGACAAGCATTGTCATCGCTACGATAATAACAATTAATATTGGCCGGGGTGAGAAGCTCTGTGTATTATATAAAATTGGATAAGTTTAAATTTGGTATTACGCACACATGTTTGGGACCCTCTAGCAATCAATCAAGGCATTTGTAAAGTGCGCTACTCACCCGTGAGGGTCTCAAACAGCTGGGGGGGGGCTGCTGCCACTGCTCAAACAGCCAGGTCTTGAGTAGCCTCCTTAAGGTAAGTAGGTCTTCGGTCAGCCGTAGGAGGGTTGGGAGGGTGTTCCCGGCCTTGGCGGTGACGTAGGAGAATGATCTGCCGCTGGTGGCCGCTCTCCGGATGTGGGGGAAGGTGGCGAGGGCGAGGTCGGTGGAGCTGAGCTGGCGGTTCGGGGTGTAGAAGGTGAGTCGTTTGTTGAGGTATGCTGGTCCGGTGTTGTGGAGTACTTTGTGTGCGTGGGTGAGGAGCTCGAATGTGATCCTCTTGTTGACGGGAAGCCAGTGCAGGTCTCTCAGGGGGTGTGATGTGGCTGTGGCGAGGATCAGGCGTGCGGAGGCGTTCTGTATGTGTTGCATGCATTTCAGCAGTTTGGCCAGGGCTCCCGCGTAGAGGGTGTTTCAGTAGTCCAGTCTGCTGCTGACGAGGGTCTGGGTGACCATTCTTCTAATGTCGGTGGGGATCTACCTGTAGATCTTTCGGAGCATGCGGAGGGTGTTGGAACAGGAGGATGAGACTGTTTGACTTGCTTGGTCATGGAGAGTGTTGAGTCGAGGATGAATCCCAGGTTGCGTGGGTGTTGGTGCTGCTCCCAGGGCGGTCGGCCACCAGGATTTGTCCCAGGCAGAGGGGGTGGAGCCGAGGATGAGGACCGCTGTCTTGTTCGAGTTCAGCTTCAGGCGGCTGTTCTTCATCCATTCGGCGACGGCTTTCATTCCTTCGTGGAGGTTGGTTTTGGCGGTGAGAGGGTCCTTGGTGAGCGAGAGAATCAGTTGTGTGTTGTCACCATCCACTCTGGCTCCCCATCAGACCCGTGCCCTCACCACATCTTCAACAAAGGCAGGGCCACCATCGCACCCCACCGCTGCAAGGCCATCAACATCTCCTTCGAGACCGCTACCTTCCCGGAGAGCTGGAAGAACGCCAAGATCAACGCCCTGCTCAAGAAACCCAAAGCAAACCCCAAGGACCTCAAGAACTTCTGGCCCATCTCCCTGCTTCCGTTTACGGCGAAGGTCATCGAGAAAACTGTCAACAAACAGCTGACCCACTAGCTTGAGGAGAAAAACATCCTGGACCCGTCCCTGTCCGGGTTCCGCAGCAACTACAGCCCTGAAACTGCCCTCATCGACGCCACCAATGACATCAGGGCCCTGCTGGACAACTTCAAGACCGCGGCCCTCATCCTCCTGGACCTATCAGCCGCTTTCGACAGTCTGCCACCGTACCATACGCACTCTCCTCCCCGACGCAGGAATCCGAGGCAAAGCACCGGACTGGACCACCTCCTTCCTCTCCGGCAGAACGCAGTGCGTCCACCTCCCTTCCGATCTGAAGCCCCCAAGATCATCTGCGGCGTACCCCGAGGATCCTCCCTCAGCCCGACATTGTTCAACATCTACATGGCCCGCTCGCCCACGTCGCCAGATTGCACACCCTCAACATCATCTCTTACGCCGACGACACACAACTGATTCTCTCGCTCACCAAGGACCCTCTCACCGCCAAGACCAACCTCCACGAAGGAATGAAAGCCGTCGCCGAATGGATGAAGAACAGCCGCCTGAAGCTGAACTCGAACAAGACAGAGGTCCTCATTCTCGGCTCCACCCCCTCTGCCTGGGACGACTCCTGGTGGCCGACCGCCCTGGGAACAGCACCAACACCCACGCAACCTGGGATTCATCCTCGACTCAACACTCTCCATGACCAAGCAAGTCAACGCCGTCTCATCCTCCTGTTTCAATACCCTCTGCATGCTCCGAAAGATCTACAGGTGGATCCCCACCGACACTAGAAGAATGGTCACCCAGGCCCTCATCAGCAGCAGACTTGACTACTGAAACACCCTCTACGCGGAAGCCCTGGCCAAACTCCTGAAATGACTGCAACACATACAGAACGCCTCCGTACGCCTGATCCTCGCCACAGCCACATCACACCCCACCTGAGAGACCTGCACTGGCTTCCCGTCAACAAGAGGATCATGTTTGAGCTCCTCACCCACGCACACAAAGTACTCCACAACACCGGACCAGCATACCTCAACAAACGTCTCACCTTCTACACCCCGAACCGCCAGCTCAGCTCCACCGACCTTTCCCTCGCCACCTTCCCCCACATCCGGAGAGCGACCACCGGCAGCAGATCATTCTCCTACGTCACCGCCAAGGATGGGAACACCATCCCAACCCTTCTACGACTGACCGAAGACCTACTTACCTTAAGGAGGCTACTCAAGACCTGGCTGTTCGAGCAGTGGCAGCAGCCCCCCGCCCCCCAGCTGCTTGAGACCCTCATGGGTGAGTAGCACACTTTACAAATGAAATGAAATGAAATGAAATGAAACTGCACTTGTATAGCGCTAACTACCCGGAGGCCTCGTAGCGCTTGTGACTGAAAACTTACTAGCGCGGGCTCAGGGCAGATCAGCAGGATTTAGCATACAAGTGAGTTTTTAGAGCTTTCCTGAAAGAGAGATGATTAGTCGTTCTCCGGAGGGGTAAAGGGAGGGCGTTCCAGAGCCTGGACGCAGTATATGAAAAGGAGCGGCCTCCCCAACGGGATTTCCTAACTCTGAAGGAAGTAGCCAGCTGGAGGGTACAGGAACGGAGGGAGCGGGAGGGGACATAGGGAGTGACCAAGGACTGTAAGATTGCAGGGCCTGTGCGATGAAATGCTTTGTGTAAAATACACATGGCCTTGAATTGTACTCTAGCCTCAATAGGGAGCCAGTGAAGCTCCCTTAGGGCATTTCTTGCTGACTGCCAGCGAGGAAGATTGTAGAGTAAGCGGGCCGCACTGTTTTGGGTGACTTGGAGCTTCTGGGTGACAAAGGAAGGGGCTCCCATATAGAGGGCGTTCCCGTAGTCCAGGCGAGATAGAATAAGGGCCTGGACCAGGATCCTCCTAGCCTGGAATGGAAGCAGGGGGAGCACCTTCCGCAACATCCTCATCAACCCAAAACAGGTAGCCGCGGTCTTTGTGGCTTGGACCGAGAAGTTCAAGGCTGTATCGAACCAAATCCCCAGGCTTTTTATTTGGGACTTGGGAACGGGGGGCAGGCCCAGACATGGTGGCCAGATGGATGCAAAGACAGAGGGAGAAGGATTACCCAATAAGATGACATCTGTCTTCTCCCCGTTGAGTTTTAAACAGGAGGATTGCATCCATCTGGCAACAGCCTCCAGACAGGGGCCTAAGGTGTGGGACGATCCCTCCGCGTGGTCTAGTGAGACCACCAGTTGGGTATCGTCCGCGTAGGTGACCATACGCACACCGAAGGGCTGGACTATCCTGTCTAGGGGTTCCATGTAAGCGTTGAACAGGGTGGGGCTCAGGGAGGAGCCCTGAGGAACCCCACACCTGAGTGGGTGTTTAGGGGACACTGCCTCACCCTCAAAAACCTGGAAGAAACGGTCAGCCAGGAAAGATGTCAGCCATTCCAGGGCCGCGCCCGACACGCCCATGTCCGCTAGTCGTTGTAACAGCGTGACATGGTTAACCGTGTCGAACGCGGCGCTAAGATCTAATAGGATAATGGCGACTTTTCCGCCCTGGTCCAACACTGCTCTTGCTTCTTCCGTTACCGCTAGGAGAGCGGTTTCAGTCCCATGTAAAGGACGGAACCCTGTCTGAGAGGCACGTAATAGACTATTTGACTCCAAATAGTCCATCAAGATGTTATTTACGTGCCTCTCAAGCAGTTTGCTCAGCCAAGGGAGCAAGGAAATAGGACGGTAATTCGCCAAGTTGTTCTGGTCAAGATTGGCTTCTTCAACAGGGCCCTCACCATCGCGCACTTCCATAAAGGGGGTACGGATTTAGAGGAGATGGAAGTGTTGAGAACGTCCAATATGACCGGGCGAATCACGTCCATAGCCCTAATGAGAGTCTGGGGGGGTGCTGGATCGTTAGGAGATCCGGAAGTAATTTTGAAAGTAAGTTTATCTAAGACCAGAGTGTCTAAGAGAGGAATTATGTCAAGCCTACAAGGGACAGAGGCATCAGAGGTTGTGGAGGCGGGGAGTTCCAAATCATTGTTAACATCCTTGAATGAGGAGTATATAGTCTGAATTTTTCGAGAAAAAAAATCAGCCAAATCATTGCAACGATTTTGGGCACCATCAGCAGAAGGGCATTCCACAGGGGGTGAGATGAGGGATTTAACAATTTTAAAAATTTTCCTTGGGGCGTTGGCGGCTGCATTGATTTTGCTACCGTAAAAGGAAGCCTGTGCCGCCTTTATCTCCTGTTTATAAAGCCTAATGGTAGCTCGATATTCATCCTTCCTAAGTTGGGAATAGTCCTGTCTCCAGGCTCTCTCATGTTTCCGACAGACTAATTTTATAGTTTTAAGAGTGGGTGTGAACCAAGGGGCAGCTTTGGGTCTTTTCGTGAGGTTATTAGTTTGTACGGGAAGGACCATGTCAAGTGTAGAAGAGATCCAACCATTGAAGTTGTTGGCTGCTGTGTTGGCATTCAGTGCCTTTCTAGGTGGATCTCTAGCCAAGGCGTCTTCCCATACAGGGAGGGGGAGTGAGGACCATTTCCTACCTCGGTGTTTAGCAAGGCAGTGAGTGGAGGGGGAGGAATTTGTACGCCAAATAAAAGGTATCAAAAAATGGTCAGTCCAAGGTAATGGAATAGAGGGCTCAACCATAAAATCATCAATATTGCTATAGATGTGGTCGAGAAGATGACCTCTATTGTGCGTTACATGAAAGCCCTTTTGATGAAGGTCCAGCGCTTGAAGGTTGGAGCAGAGAATATTGGCAGCAGTATCGTGAGGATCATCTAGATGCAAGTTGCCTTGATTGATTGCTAGAGGGTCCCAAACATGTGCGCGTAATACTAAATTTAAACATATACAATTTTATATAATACACAGAGCTTCTCACCCCTGCCAATATTAATTGTTTTTATCGTAGCGATGACAAGGCTTGTCTGCATTGCAGATGCATAAACGATGATCTACTGCACATGCTTTGGGCTTGCCCTCACTTACATACTTATTGGCACAATATCACCTACACGATTTCCACTTGCACCAAACATCCAGAGCTACAGAAATGGAAGATATATCTCCTGATTTTGTACCGCAGATGCAAAAAACATAGGTAACTTCCCGATTCCTAGAATTAGGGTTTGTGGTGGCTAAACAACTTATTACCCAATGATGGAAGTCCCTCATACCCCCACGTTCACAGCCTGGAAGCACTCAATGATTACCTGGGAGCAGTCTGAAAATACAGCTCTTCATAGGGAAGACACATTCGGGTTGCACAAATACCCTATTTCTACATATTGTGACACAATCTTCACTGATTTACAGACTAATTGCACACATTAAACCCTTGGTCAGCGCAGACGCCACTGCAGAAACAGACCCCTTACCTGTACAATGTATCTATGTGTTTCAATGTGTTTTGATGCTGGATATTCCCCTACAGCGTTTGTTGGATGGTAGAGGATGCACTCTCTGGACATGGTTTATACAACAGCGCGGTCTGGAATGTTTTCAAATTTTAGTTTGTCATTGTTGAATGTTTTTTAAGCTATTGATCTGTATATCAGACTGTTTATAACAGCTCCCTATTGGGACTGTCACATTGGTGCATTGTGGTGTACTTCAGATTATTTCTGGTTGACATATATGCTACCGCTGCACCTAGATTTTGCGTATACCTTGATGAGTTGGACTGATAGAGCCCTTTTATTACCAAGTTGAATCTACACAGAGCATGTAGTCTGGCCACTGCGCTATTCTCGTTGTTTGACTCACTTTTCTGTATTCTGCAGTACAATAAGCGGCCAGGCTGTTGATCCTCAGTACGCAGTATGCACAATGGAACGTAAAGAACAACTTTTTCGATAAACAGATTCTAACAAAACAAAAAATCGGGGTACTTCTGAGTCCTAGGGTAGTAGCAAGATGGAACCCTTGCTGTCAGTTTTATTCATCCTGCTGATCATCCTGCAGCAGCGCTCCTCAACTGGGGACCAAAGGAACAGAAGTTTACAAAAAAGCTCATAAAGCAAATTACTTCGAACCAAGAACAGCATGTAGATTATAAACCTGTCAACAATAGCAGTGAGATGTCCCTGAGTATTGCAAGAGTTTGTTTATACAACACATCAAGTGCTAAAGAATGTGAGGTATGACACACTTGTGACTAAAAACTATTTTTGCAAGCATTTTTACATATTTCTTATTAAAAGCATGATCCAAATACAAAAAAAATATGCCACCACTTAAATGTTGCAGGTATATTCTTGCAAAAACATTTTTAAATTTAAAAAAATTGAGTGGCACAATCTATTGCATACAATTTTTAAATGTGATTATAGATGCTTTCTGCGTACAAGTAAAGTTAAAATTAGTGTAGCACACTTTTTTTTTGTTTAACACACAGCACAGGAAAATATAATACAGAGAAAATGTATTGTCTTTCAGTGACTGTACTCTGAGGGCATAATCTAAACACTCAAAATTGACTAAATATATACATAAAAAAGGATAAGTGTGAAAGAAAAAAATAGTGTCTCACCAACCCTGGCACCAAAGTGCTCCAGTTTGCTTTCACTCACAATTCAAAAGAACTAATGGCTGAATAGTGCTGACCTATTGCCCCATGCTTTAAACTGCGGTAGGTGCAAGAAAGATGTGAATGGTAGTTGAACATACCAATAGTGAACAGGGCTGACTCAAAACCCCACTAGATACAAATTTGTTATGTATAACCTTTTTTTGTATTACAAGGCTAGACCTAAAAGGTAAAAAAAATCATTGAACTGCAGTGGTCATAATGTAAAATGGATAATTTTCATGTTTGTTTAATGTAAAACCTTCAAATAATATATTGTATGTTTTAATGATGTTGATGTATTCATTCTGTGCTTAATGCTTCAATTAATTAAAATGCTGCAATTAGAGTGATGTGTGAGTTGTGCTTGAAAAAGTGCAAATTGCATTATGTGGCACTTGATTGTTATATTAAAGTGCAACTTGAACTAAGACTTTTTTTAAACTACTTTGACATCAGCTTCATTGTGCTATCTATTTTGTATATTCCAAAGGTAGCTTTTACAATATGGAAGAAAAAGATGAGCCGGACAATCTGTTCAAAATAGTATTCAGCATTTGAAAGACAGTCTTTTAGAAATGTAGACTTAAAATAGGCTGTATGCGTTGAAATATATCTGTGTTAACCAGGCACTAAATAATCCTGGCTAAGGAAGAAATGCAAGCCATTTCAGACGGCCTGCCTTCGCTTTTTGCAGCTGTCTTTGTTTTTAACGCCCTGTGTATTTGTGATACAGTCTTCCATTACATCAATTCTCCAGCTGATGTACTATTAGCAGCCTAGGTAATCTTTCTGCGGTGATGCGGTCTCTTCCATTTTGTTGTATAAATACCTATGTTGTGAGAAGTTACTCTTCTGCAGCGTTCAAAGGCTGAGTATGAATTGAAAAATGTTTGCATGCAGTAGCTCATTAAAGTCTGTTTGCCAATGCTTGTTTGCCACTGCTCATAACTTTGGTCAGAACAACAAATCTGCATAAAACTTTCCAAGGAACAATATGCATAAAGGCTGGTCAGATTAGGAATTTATTGGATGTTATCATTTTTTCCAATTAGTAGTAATTACAATTTTGGGTACTTGGAACATAGTGGTGAAGCATAAATTTAGTCACAGCTCAGCAGTCTACAGTTTTCAGCAGCCGCACAGCTACAGTGCATACTCCAACAGCAGGGCAGATTAATCTAGAGCAACTAATGTCAGCGATGACTCCATGGGCAGTTGGGCAACACTTCTAGAGGTTAGGTAGGTAGGTCTAGGTAGTTTCCTACTCTCAAACCAAATGGAAACTACTCCCGTGAAACGCTAAAGTAAATGAACTGTCATCTAAAGAAAATGTTCTCCCCAGTGAGGGAAAACTATTCAGTCATGCAAATGCACATTTCAGAATCCTTAACTCATGCAAAATGTTCACCTGATGGAAATGCCACATGCGTAGATTTTGCTCACTGGAGTACTGCTGAAAATAAATCACTGTGTTTTTTGTAGGTTGTTGTGGATAAATTACGCAGCCGGAATTTGGGTGTACCCCATCTTGGAAAAGCTTGACTCTGTGGGAATGGCAGTTTTTTTTGCAGTTTCCATTGCGGTCATGGCTCCTCTTTACATCCTGGGAGAGCTTCTAACAAAGCGAGTCTGGGGTAAGTAGTGGTCATGCAACTAACACTTTTAAGTATCCGTGTAGAGGTTTTAAGTCATAGTAGTACACATTCAACAGCCCTTATGACTACACCACATCCACTGCAGTAGTGTTACAATTGATTAACCTCTGTTCTAACCCATTGATCCTTATGTGCTTTCAACCATGTTCTCAGACCCTTTAATTTATGCTCATTTATAATGGACTCTACAGTGGGACCCTTGATTTGTCAGTCACTCTTAGTACTTCAGGTGGCCTTGCATCGCTCCCATTTACTCCCATCACTCGGGTCCTTGGAAAGCTCCACTGGCCCCTAAGTGGAAAGCCAACATGATGTCAAGCATTAAGCATGACATAAAGTCACTTGTGAAACAAAACTTTCATATGTCTTTGTAAGGCCACCATAACACAACAAAGGTATCAGACCTTAATTAACCATCACACGGAGGAATATTATTAAAAGGCTTCCCTTTTAGGGTTGGAATTGCACCCGAAATATGTTTTGTGACACCAGATTCACAAAACTTGGGTTATCTAGCATACTAACAATACTGTGGCTGAGGACCTTTTAAGAAAATTAACCTGGGCACTGTCTCTCATTGACTATCATAAGAATCATTAAAAGGTTCCAAAACATCTTTTGCTCGAAGTTTGGGAACACATCACTCCAACAAAAGAACCACAATTTGCAGTCCTTTTCTGACTCTAAAGTGGAAGAGTTTTAATAATATTCCCACTCAAGCTGGTTCAGTAAGGTCAGGTTACATCTGCCCTGTTCTGATCACAGCTTGAAAAGATGTAACCGGCCACATGTCGCTTCGGTGAGGAGTAGCTGAGCTAGTGGCACTGTCTCAATTCCAATTTAGCCATTTGAGCACCTAGTCACCATTCTGGTTTGCTAACGACTTCTTGTGGGCATTTTAAAAACTTTCCTTGTGATTCATTTCGCCCATTGCTTACCATTGGCTTTGTGGGTTGTAACTTACAGTTGCTTGCTTTCTAGTAGCTGGCTTTATTTGTTTTAGGCTGTCCAGCTTGAGTTCGTCCCTCCCATGGAGCATCGCCTGTTTACTGTATCAGTCCGAATACTGGCTTTCTGTAAACATATCTTTAAATCTTTTTATTATCTTGTCACATTTGATGTGCATTCAAAGAAAGAGATCAAATGTCGGACTCTGTCTTTCGAGGTAGCTTGGTATTTACTTTTTTTCTCTGCTTTCAGAATGAGATACCTATTTGTGCCTGCTCTTTTATTGTGTATAAACCGAAATAAAAAAAGATATGATAATGATGATGATGATGATCAGAATGAGATCAATCATTTATGTTGCAATCCTGCTGGCTACTCGTGAGAGGAGAGGCTGTTGGGTGCAATTTTTTCTAGCAGACAACAAAAATGAACTGTGCCTATATTTCAGAATACATCAGAATAAGGATAGTACAAATGAAACATTTTTTGTGTAATTCTAAAGTGTGGTGGAAACAAATATTTGCATACAATCAAAACATATCAGTACACTAGGTGATGACATTTGCACACATTATCGTTTGTGTGCAGTAAAACTATATTGGTGCGATTGTAATGCTCATTTCAATAAAGAATGTGTTGTCTGTAATAGCAGTGCACTACTACACCATGCATACTCCACACTACAACAGTCCACTTTACAACAGTCCACATTACAACACACAACTCCGCTCTGTGCCCCTTCACTCTACGCCACACCACTCCATTGTACTCCACTCCACTGTAGGACATGCCACTCCATTCTACAACACTGCACATCACTGCTCAACACACCCATTCCACTCTACGTCCCTCTCCACTCTACCCTAATCTACCCTACTCCGCTGTATTCTACCCCACGCCATTCCACTTGAATCTACTGAACTACACGACACAGCCCTCTAATTTTCGGCACTCCACTTTATGCCCTTCCACTACACACCACTTACTCAACTCCAATCTACCCTCTCCACTTCAATCTACCACACTCAACCCCTCTCCACTTCGCTAAAATCTACCCCAGTCCACTCCACTCCAATCTACCCCATGCCGCTCAACTCTAATCTACTCCACCCTACTCAACTTTATCCCACTACACTCAATCTACTCCCCTCTACCCCAATCTACCCCACTCCAGTCCAATTTACGGAACTCCACCACACTCCAATCGATCCCAATCTACCTCACTCCGCTCCACTCTACCCATCCACTCCAATCTACCCATTCCACCCCACTCCACTCCAATCTACCCCACTGCACTCCAATCTAACCCACTCCTCCCCAATGTACTCCACCCCACCCCAATCTACCCCACTCCATCCCACTCTACTCCACTCTACTCCGCTCTACCTCAATCTACCTTACTCCACCCCATTCTAACCCACTCCACCCCACTTCACCTCAGTCTACCCCAATCTTCACCAATCCACCCACTCTAGCCTACTCCACCCCACTTTAGTCTACCTAAGTCGATCCCACCACTCCGATCCAATCTACCCTACCTAGTCCACTCCAATCTACCCCGCTCCACTCAAATATACCCAACCCACTCCACTCCAACCTAGTCCACCCACTCCACTCTACCCCAATCTTCCCCACTCCACTCTACCCCTATCTTTCCTACTAAATCTACCCCACTCCATGGCACTAACCTTTGGCCATGATGAACAGCAGCCACACTGGTGTACAACTAGCCAAAACCCATTGCCAAAACCAATAGCTCTCCCATAGGCAAGACGTATTGGCTTTACCAATGCTTGTTATTAGCGGGTTACCAGAAGCCTGGATCTCCTGGACAGCTTGCCTATGAAATAATATATTTTTTTATCTATGTTTCATTTAGGATTATTGACAATTTTTGCGAAACAGGAAAACCCTGTTGCTGCAGTCATGAGCCACTTAATCCCTTCGATGCTGATGACGAGCTCAGCTCGTCATCACCCACGGGTGGCGTGTGCTGATGACGAGCTGAGCTCGTCATGTATCGTGGTAATTTAAAAAATGCCGCACAGCGCAAAAATCGCCGCAGCAGCGATGCGGTTAAGGGGCTAGCGTAGCTTCACACCAAGAAAAGAATTGTCATTAACGTAGCAATTTACTAGAAATCCAGCATGTTACAATACTTTGGGCCTGATTTAGAGTGTGTTTACTCCATCAAGGCAATAGTGTATCTTAATGTGTTGCCCTGAAGGATTAACCACACTCCCAATTTGAAAATGTCTGCTGCCACTGGGGACATCCGTTAAATTGGCAGGAAACGAGGTCACCTCGGTTCCTGACCCACTTAACAATGACGTTTTTTTCCCATGCAGTGGGGGTAATTGAAATGTTTTAATTTAACTTACGACTATGTTTTGGATGGCTGTAATTTAAAGTCAAAACTTGTCATTTGTTCGACCACTAAATAGGGTGGGTGGACAAATGGGACAACCTCCGGCAGCGCTTACTCCGCCGTCTGACTTGTATGTCAGTGGCAGAGAAGGGATAGTCTCTGCCACTGACATACTGAAGGTTCGCTGATTCTAAATGAGGCAGACAGACCTTCGGTACGGCGGAAGGGGTACTTCCTCACAGTTGAGGTGGAGTACCCTTTCCTCATTCCTCTAAATAAGTCCCTTTATTCTTAGATCTGTTTGTGATATCTTGCTTAGGATTCTAGCGATCTGGGACGTCCAATGCCTTACTTGATCTATCTAGGCTAGAATATTACTTTTAGGGCAGAACTCTATGCCTATAGCACTGCAAGATGGAAGAAAAACTGGTTACTTAAGCAGGTTCGGATGAAAACAGACCTTGTAATGATATAGCCCAGTTACAAATTGGCATATTGCTACTCCGAGCCGGCTCTTATCCAATTTAGTGAGGAAGCATGGACATGGTAAGACAATGTGTGCTTGAAATGGTTCTAAAATGGCATATTGTATTTTGGAGTCAATCAGATGGGGGCAATGCCTGGTATTAAGGGAGATGTCCAAAGAGAGAGAATTCAATTTATCCATAAGATTACAGCTCTAGTATGGATTTGGAAAATTTTGGTACCTGTGTTGCCAGAGTGATGGATTTAACCTCAAATTCAGTATTTGGTGAAGCTGCCTAATGGATGAAGTTGCATACAGCCATAAAGTGGCTTTCATGCAGTGGTGGGGAGGGTTCTCATTGTGCTATCATTTTAGTCCCAGCTATTAGTCTGAGGGCAGCGTTAGAGATTTCTTCCAGTACAGCAAGTATTGATTTTGGTATGTCATAGTTTGTTAGGTTTTATTTGGTGCATTGGTGTTGGATTTAATACAGAGGTTTACCCAGTGTATGTTCTTTTTGGAGTATTATATAGTGCAAACTTGACTCGAAGTTTTCAGAGCGCTTTACATGAGCACCAGTTGTGTTACAGACCAACACATTTTTTTTGTTAGGCACAGGAAAATTAAGTGATTTGCCCAGAATCACAAGATGGTGAGTGCCCCTGACTAGACTCGGACCCAGTTCCCCAGCTTCGACATTTACCGCCCTAGCCGTTAGGCCACATCCAAATAGAGGTTTGTTAAAGGATTACTTCATCAGTGGTTCACGTGTATGTTTGACATTACCACGCATGCCTTTAACACGTGGTATTTTACAATGCATGTAATACGACGTCTTGACCCTCACAATGCATTTTATTACATCGTTGTAATTTACCATGCAAAATTGCTGATAATTGGTGTCTCTCTCTGTCCCTCTCTCTCACCCTCTCCCTCCTTTATAGGGACCCCCAGAAATAAATATATACAGTAGTTATAGTTGAGGTTTCCAGAAATAGGAATTCCTTTGATTTTTTTCACCAATAATAACTTTGCTCCCATTTTACGAATCTCCATGAAACCTTGCAGACCCATTCTTCCTTCTACATTGGCGTAGGATGCGGTTTCCCAGTGATTGATCAAGGGTTGCAAAGATAAAAGGGGGGTCCCAAAACATGTTTTCCCACCAATATATTTTACTTAAACTTTTGTAATGCACATAGCACGAGAACAGTTGAACGGATTTACATGAAATTTGGCAGGATAAGACATTATGTTGTACTAATGATCCTTTTGAGTTCTACAGGTAAGTTTTTTTATAAGTTCTAAGGTTTTTTAACTTCATGATATCTGCTGTCGGTGTATTTTCATGACATTTTGCAGTATTATTAGCAGTATTTGTGAACTAGTGGTTTAGCGACTCCAAGACATTAGGGGTCGATTTCGATCCTGGAAACAAAACGTCCGTACGATTCATATCCGGAGCCCTCTCCGTACGAATCGTAAACATGCCGTACGACCCGACGAGTACGATCCGGACCGGGGTATGAGGACGCGATTCGTACGGTTCACGTCAGGTAGGGGCAATTCGTATGGAAAAGCACACAATCACATACACATCGTACGGCCCCTACAACCCATGATCGCACCGTACACCCAGCGAACATGGGGTACAGTGCGTACACCCCATGATCGCGGGGTACGGTGCGTACACCCCATGATCGCAGGGGTACGCACCATACCCCTGCGATCATGGGGTGTAAGCACCGTACCGGGGAAGGGGGGGGCGTTCCGTACCTGTTTCGAGGCGAACTCTGCATCTCCGGATGTTTTCGCCACCCGTGTAATAAGCGTTGTACGGTGCGTACCCGACACGAATCGTACTTGCTGGGTTGGAAAAACCAGCCGCAAACCGTACGGATGTCGCATACAGCGGGTTCCGAGGGAGATTCGTACGGGGATTAGATTTGTACGGTCTCTGTATGATTCGTACGGAGTCCAGCTCCTGATACAAATCGTACTTCGTCGTATGTACGGTGGACGTTGCAGGTACGATTCATACTGGTAAAAAAATGCTCCGACGGCTATTCAGAGCAGTTTTTCCCGAATCGGAATCGACCCCTAGGTGATTGGCTAATGACCGCCTTTACAAAAGTTAAAGGTAGCCTTGTTTTTAAGTACAGTTTGCTATTTTTCCCCTACCTATTACCGCGTCAGATATGTGGTAATATGTAGGGAAAATATTTATAAGTTTCTATTTATGTAAAAAAAAAAGGTGCGGAGTACAGCAGTACCAAAAATGTTTTTTTAAAGTTACAAATATAGGGCCACGTGTATCAAAATTGGTAATTGCGGTTTCCTGAGAATCGCGATTAGGTAATCGCTATTTCCAATATATGAAACTTCATGAGTTTCATATACTGATTTCTTATGGGTCGCAAATCGACCTACCTCATTAATATTGATGAGGTAGATCGCAATTTCCAACCTCTTAGGAATCGCTAAACTCATGGGGATGGTGGCCTGGTGTGGTTAACAGACCACCATGTCTGTAATTGCTTTTAAATAAAGCAATCTTTTTTTTTTAAATGCAGCTTGTTTTCCTTAAAGTAAAACGTGTTGCATTTAAAAAAAACAAATGAAAAGTTTTCTTTTCTTTTTTTAAGAGCAGGCAGTGGTCCATGGGACCACTGCCTGCCCTTAAGAAGCATTTACAATGCAACAGTCTCGCCTTTGCAAAAGTTAGAGCTATTGGCATTGTAATGGACAACATTTTTATTTATGTGTTGGTTTTGAAAATAGATAAATAAATGGCATTGTTATTTACAATGCCAATAGCTTAATCTCTCGCAAATGCGAGACCTATTGCATTTGCACCCACACAGAGCAACATACAGAGCCACATGCACCTACACACAGAGAGAACCACACACACACACACACAGACAGAACCACACACACACACAGACAGAACCCCACACACACAGACAGAACCCCACACACACAGACAGAACCCCACACACATTCAACGCAGGTTTCAAGTTGTCACTTTACTACGTCTCTAACCACGACGACATGACCTCACTTTCTCGAGACAAAAAGGATTTGGGGAACAACTAAATGGGAGGCCGATGGACAAATATAAGCGGTAGAACTGCATTCTTCAAAAAAATGAAAATTGGACTATAAAAAAATGGTACTATATCTCATAAAAAGTGAGTTTAAAACACAGACAGTGTCGCCCTCACCTGCAAGTGTGACTTGATTTACCCCTTGCCTTTAGCTAACGCGCTACGTTTCCAGGCGGCCATTTCCCCCACATATGCACAACCACTCACTCACCTCCCAGCAGCCCCTTCCTGTTGGCCACTTTATCAGCCAACGCCAGTTCTCTGGTGCTAGTGAGCGCGGGTTTTCCGTGGCGTCCACTCAGGAGATAAGCTACTCTAGCTTGTAATGTACTACCTGAAGCCATTTTCAGCACGGCGGACAAGAGGTGATATAGGCTGAGAAAACGAAAAAGAAAAACGAAATACTTCCGCTCCAATATAAGAGAGCACTGGAAATTACACATGCAAGGCAGAATCGAGGGCTTTACTCTCAGACTCGAGCTAGCTCCGTATTGGGTAACAGACAGCGGTTTCCGATTGGTTGTATATGAAAAGAAAAAAAAGGAGGCACCTCATACAAAACAAGCATTTGCTATGCCAATTTTTTTTATACGAAGTGGCAAAGAAAGTAAACAGATGGTGTACAACAGAAGCAACAACAAAGACAAGGAAGCCACAGCTCCTGCCGTGCGCCTCCCACCTCCGTACTCCGGCCCCTCCTCCCTCCCATTGACGGCAAAAACAGAAGTGAGAAAAAGGCAAGCATTGGCCATGTAAATTTTCGTATAAAAAGTGAAAAAGAAAGTAAACACATGGCGCACAACAACAGAAGCGAAACCAGTCACCATGACTCACTCAGTGGTGGGGTGAGGCCGACCCGTGTGAGTATAGTGGGGCGTGGCAATGCGCAATCTGGAATCTGCGCAATTGCCTGCTCTCGCACAGCCCAAATCCAGCAGCGTAGAAGCATAATCCAGCCCAAATCGTGTTCCGACCCGGCCACCGGGGGCCATCACTGAACTGAGGGGCCGTGCAGAAAATATCATCAGAGATCATTGATGCAGTACTGGACGAGCTCAGCAGACAGCAATTATTTGCAGACGAGTCTATAACACAACAGTGACACTGCTAAATCCAGCGCTTCACAATAGAAACAAAAATGATACATGAGAAGATTACGAGTGAACAAATTACAAAAGCAGACGTTAAGTTACATGAGGCAAAAGTGACAACTGTGAGCAAAAAAAATACACAAGGTAGCAAAAGGTACATTACAGGAGAAATTGACTGGGACCTCGGCGAGAGGGAGGGTGTAACGCCCACCACTAGAAAAGGGGCGGGGCTTAAAAAGAGAGAAAAACGCCCCCAAATCTGCTCAAGCCGGGGCTAGAACCGAGTGACGCCCCTCTCCTCCAATGGCTGGCCAGCATTTACGAGGCCAGCCAATGGAGAAGAGGGGCGGGTTCAAGCCCCCATACTAGACATCATTAAATCTTCGGCTCCGCCCACCACTGCTTACAGCAGTGCGGACGAGGCCTCGACCTAAAAAGCGGTTTTACAACCATTCCTAAAGGGGAAGGGGTCCCTTGGGGGACCCCATCCTTTTTGTGACTGGGTTACCACCTACTTGAAGTAGGTGGTAAAATGTGAATCTTTGTGACTGTATTTACAATCACAAAACATTCATACATACTCTTAGGATTTGCTATTTGGAAGGGACGCCCTAAACACGCCTCTTCCAAATACCAAATCGCAAACCCATTTTGCGATTTGGTCACAGGTTACTGAAACACAAAATGGGGTTTGATACAATTAAAAATCCTTTTGAAAACTCAAAATTGGTTGATACTTATGACCCATAGTGAACTTAAGTGTATTTCTATTTTTAACATTTAAATATGCACAGAAGGTGGCAAGGCAAGATGGCGGCGAGGTAAGACGTGTCTCGCCACCTCTCCTCCGACCAGCGATCTTCAGCAGTGGCTCCCTGGCCCTGTACAGCATGGAAGGCGACATGAAACTAACATCACCAGCCCGGCTCCCTTTGCACCACCCTGGGAGCAGCTCCGGAGCTCTGTGACAGTGCCCCGTGAATTTCTTCACCCGCCGGGCCTGGGCAGCAAAGCAGTGGTGGGAGGAGGCAAGCAGCGCTTCCGTGGCGGAGGCAGCTGAAACCCTGCATCTTTGACCATCGAGCGGTGCCGGCTCACCGTGAACTCCGGCTGAAGCCAGTGACTCTCCCCGCAGCACCGAACCCGCCAACGGAGCACCGAGGGTAGCAATCGCCGGCGCCGAAGTTAGAGGCGCCATCTTGCATTGGGCGGCGGACCCTCGGCTCGGAAGCCGGGCTGACGTAGAGCGCCCACATATGCTGGGACTAGCGGAGAGTGGAGTCGACCTGCGGGAGCCGGCCTCACCCGTGGACCACCGGAGCAGCACCAGAGTGGTGACGCAGTGAGTCCGATCCACCTCTGACTTTGCATTGTTAATACTGCGACTTACACGAGGCCTCTGCGACGCCGCACGGGCCTCGCCTGCACCCTCAGTCCTCTGGGCCTATCGTTGGACTCCTGCTGACCGCTCTGCCCTGCAACTCGCAGGCGAGGTATCCTGCTTTGATTTGCCTTACTGGGAGCCCTTGGACCGGACTCCCTCCACAGTGGTGTGGACGAGGGGCCGGTCCTGGCGATACTGCTCCACTATCTCACTGTGTAGCGCTGGCAGTGACCTCCACTGCGCCGTCAAAGGCGCCCTGAGGCCGTCTGCTGCAGTGTGGATCCCTACTGCGCACCCTTCTACGCAGTGGGGGAAATTCAATCATCTCCCCCGCCCTGATACACCCTCGCACTCCCAGGAGGTACAGACTTAGCTTGGAAACAAGCTGCTGGCTTTATTACGATGGCCCGCCTGGCCTGCATAGAGATGAGACCTGGTCACGCCTGTGGCACAGTTGGCGTGAGCACCCCAAGCGATCTGTCAGAGGCTCTTCTGATTGAGGACAGACGCTGCAAATTACCACACACAGGAGGGGGCCCATGGCGACTGGAGTGCTCTTCTGCATGGCAGGATCCCAGTGGAGGGGCCTGGGACTCTTGCGCCAAGTGAAGCTGCATCATCGCGCACCATTGAGGGCCTGACTCCTGGTGACTGGCATCGGCGGAGTAGACTGAGCATAACCTCTATCCGGGGCAAAAAGAAAAATTAGCCACCCGAGAGAAATCGCTCTAGGATCTCTTTGCCCGGGCGCAGGGCGGGGAGGTGACGAACCCCGTGCGGTCGAACAATGCGGCACAGATGGTCGATCCCACAGGAGGAGCCGGTGACGCAGGCATTCTTGGCCACATGACAACCCAGTGGACCTTATTTCTGCTCACCTCTGGGTGACGGACTGATGGCCGAAGGGCAGACTTTCTTCGGCGCCCGTTTGTTCCTTTTTTTCCTTTTTATTCTCTGCCGGCCTTTTATTCCCCCTCTCTGTTTGCTTAATCTTTCAGTTACTTCCTTTCTTCGGGTGGGGCACTCGGTCCATGGGGTTTAGCTCCTACCAGGTTTTCGCGCTAGTACTGTAGGTCCTCCCCCCGCAGGTTTTGCCTGGGCTCATGCCCATCAAGCTCTCCAGATCCGCAACACTCTCACCCCAGGGACCTAGATGCCACCGCCCTCAATCAGAATCCTCACACTTAATGTGAGAGGGCTTAATAACCCAGTCAAACGTAGATTAATCCTTTCCTACCTAGAGAGCACTGGGGCTCCCCAAAGACTGTCATCGGCTCCGGTCCCGCGCCTTTCCGACACAATTCGTCTCCTCCAGATCCTCAAAGACCGCAGGGGTGGCACTTTTGGTTTCAAGAACTTTCCTGGGGGAAAGTGCTACAGAAGGAGGTTGAGATAAAAGGTAGACTGCTCACTTACCAATTTAGTTTGGGGGATTACACGCTGATTATAGGATCTATCTATGCACCTAATGAGGGCTAAGAACGGTTTCTACACGAGGCGACAGCAACTCAGGAGTGCTACATACTGATTGGGGAGGACCTTAACTTAGTATTCGACAAGGATCTTGACAGATCTGCACAGCGCACAGGCCATGTTGGTGCTCTCACGCTCAGGGTTCTCTAGGCTACACGACCTCAGACTAACAGACCTGTGGAGACAGCAACACCCTCAGACACGAGAGTTCTCTTTCTACTCTAATGCTCACAAAGCATATGCCAGGCTGTATTACCTCTTAAGCTCGAAGGTCGTCTGTGACATCACAATCTCTACTGTTATCCTCACGGCAGCGCTATCAGATCACCCCCCAGTAATGGTCACGCTGGCCGTCCCACACGTTCAACGGCTGATCAGACATTGGAGCTTCTGCGACACTCTCTTTCACACAAGTCTTTATTCGGTACATTAACCATAAAAGACATCACAAAATAAAAAACAAACATTTTAAAACGTACAATACATTATTAAAACCAACATAATACATACTTGCAGGATACATACTAATTTTCTCTAGTTGTTCAAAATAAAAAAGAAAGAGCGATATTTCTTCAGATGCACTTTAAGGAAAAAGACAGCAAAAAAGAAAGACCGACCATGCTATGAATTTTTGCGTTTCAGCTAGACATATAATGAACTGGGATAGAAGTCACATATGTTCCATATAGATATAGGACCATCACCTATTTGAGGCTGCCAGGATTGGAGGAAAGGAACCACATAGTTAGACCTAAATTTAACAAGAACCAGAACGCCCACCAAGTCCTTGCGTAGAGGTCCTAGCCAGCCCACCCTTCTGACACTAAGTATGGTCCCATCAATATTTGGCGGTAGAGGTCTGTTTTTGGTTAGCCAAAATGAGACCTTGTTTCTAAGGTCCGTATGGCTTTCATGTTTCCCCCTTGTAAGTTCAGGTACTCCCGAAAGCACACACACAATAGGGGCGGCCTCTGGAGGCAAATGTAGATGCTTAGAAGTGGGCGACATTGTGTTACGAATGACCATGGTTTCCTTATTTAAAGGCAATTGTTTATTTAGCCCTACTGTAGGGCGGGAGCTATGTACAATTTTGACAAGGGGATCCAAGCTATTCACATTCCGAGTTGCTGACTGATAATGGGTGGTCTTGCTTTGTACGGGGTTTTCCGGCATTTGTGTGGCTACTAAAGGCTGTAATTGAGTGGGTGTAGATATAGTTTTTACAGGTAATGAATTGGCCTTAATTGCTTCCTCGACGGCCATAAGCCTATCCCCTAAACTGACCATTTTGTCCATCAGGGGGGATAATATAGTCTTTATTATGTTCTCGATTGAAGCCAGAAAAGAAGCGTGGATAGGTGGATTCAATGTGTCAGTGATAGAAGTATTAGTAGATACAGGATGAAGATTTGGTTTCTGTAGCTTGGCCCGTCTCCCAAGGTGTTTGACCCCTTCTCGCTTCCTTTTGGCGATGATAGGCTGGGTAGGATTGGCGATCAATGCCAAAGGCGAATTTACTTTTAATCGTGTTAAAGGGGGCTCATCCTGTGTACTAAGGGTTAGTTGGGATTGATTGCAAGGCCGAGGGCTAATATTTGATATGGCGCAGATGGGTGGATTAGTTTCCACATTGACAGGTTTCACATGTTCATACTTAGTTTTACACAGGTTGTTTAGTTCCTCCAGTAATGATATCTCGGGAGCAGGATCAACAAACTGTAAAGGAGAGTACATATTGAGCGAACTATCCAGGGCGGGAGATCGCTCTAATCGCTCTAGGTCCCTAACAATGGGGAGCATTAACCTCTTTAGATAGTGGTCCAATGTTCCTCTGATCATGCCACTATGCGCGGCATCGTTCCTGTAACCCCCATGCAGGTGAAGACATCAGCCATCTTTCCAACATAAACAGTTCAGAGATGCCACTTTGTAGACAAAATAGGAGGGACCTATTTGTTAATGGGGACATGTAAAGGGAAACAGTACCTTTAGTGCATATTCCGCATCTCCTCGAGATGAGCCAAGGGGAATGGCCCCGCCCCGACCTCCTCTGGCCTCTGATGGCCTTAGATGGCCCCGCCCTTGTCCCGGGCTTCTCCCGGCCCGCTCCCGCGACGCGGGGGGAAGAGCTGATCTTTATGCGCCTCCTGGCGCGGTTTCACCCAGCGCGGCTTCCGGCCGCTGGGGCTGCTGGGAAATGAAGTCCCCCGGCGCTGCCTTCCTCTGTGCAGCGCTCGCCCGTCAGGGAAAGTGTCCAGCTACGGCGGAGCTCACCGGCAACTACAAAGTGAGGCGCCGCAAACACCCCAAGCAGGATTCTTACTCCCCCGCTCAGCCGGGGGAAGCGCTGATCTTTATGCGCCTCCTGGCGCGGTTTCACCCAGCGCGGCTTCTGGCCACTGGGGCTGCTGGGAAATGAAGTCCCCTGGCGCTGCCTTCCTCTGTGCAGCGCTCGTCCGTCAGGGAAAGTGTCCAGCTACGGCGGCGCTCACCGGCAACAACAAGGTGAGGCGCCGCAAACACCCCAAGCAGGATTCTTACTCCCCGTCCTGACACCGTGGTTCAGATACAACGCACCCTGGATGATTATCTGTTACACAATGATAATTCTGACACAAATCTATCCACCAGATGGGAAGCTCTGAAAGCAATTGTTAGAGGTGAAGTCATTGCTATCTCCTTCGCAGACAATGCAGATTGTAAAAGGAAGAGAGAGGATCAGTCACATAAAATACGAGAGTTGGAGCAGATGCACTGTTGTACTGTAGCCCTGCGCATCTGGCGACAGCTGACTGCAGCTCGGTCGCAACTGGCTGCCATTGACCATGACAAAGCGGAATACACCGCATTACGTGTGCGGCATTTCTTCTATGTCGGGGGCGACAAGTGTGGGCGACTGTTAGCGCAGAAGCATTGGGAGGTCCAACAGCTTAAGGTTTAAGGATGAGCCCTTCCCCGCCAGAGTTAATGAAATCTTTTCCATACCCAGGCCATGCCATAGTCGGTGGAGCCTCCCTGTGTTTGTTGGAATGCGGGGGGACCTCCAATGTACCAATATGTTTAGGATGGCTGTATCTAGTGCTATTGTAATCTGCTTTCCTCTGCTAGATTTCAGAAAAACCTTTAAAAACAGAGATAACAATGCATTTCTGAGTACCTTACTCACAGTATTTTTTTATTTAACAAACAAGTAGCAGCATTCACTTTTTGTAAAGTAAATCAGCACATCTCTCTTTTAGTGTAGCAAACTTGTCAATAAATTTTTAGTTAAAGTCCGGTATTTTTTGGACTAGCTTGCTCTCTACAGAGAGCATCGCCAAAGCATTGAGTCTTTCCTCCAGCATGGCGTTCCTGAGGAATGTCTTAATGCGCTTTAAGGCTGAAAAACATCGTTCAGCTTTGGCTGTTGTCATTGGAGTGGTAATGACAATTTTTAGTAAACTCACTGTCTCTGTAAGTGACTTTTCCATATGCAGTTTATGTATTAAAGTCAGCAAAGTCAAGGCACTTGTGGCCTTCGGGTACACAGGCATTCCGTACAGTAAAGCCAACTCAGTTCTCAGCTGCTCTTTTTTAAGCATAGGATATGCTTCCACAGCCTGATTCAGAGCACGCTCCGGGAAGGATTCATCATATTGTGCAAACTCTTTACTTTGCAGTAATGTGGCACTCACCAAATGTTTAGTGAATGAAAAACGTTCTTATGCCTGCACAATTACAATGTCACATATCTCCTTTGCAATTCTAACCAGAGAGGTGATGTTTTGCCTGCGGTTTGCAAAAGTAGAATGCTACGGCAGTTTGCTCTCTAAATTGTCAACCCCATCTCTCACTGTACTTATGCTTTGTCCAAATGTAGTGGTAGCGTCTTTCACAAAGACAGTATCTATGTCTTTTCGCTGTAACCGATCGTATAACACATCGACATCACTCATTATTTCATGAAATAAAAACAGTAAGAACTGAAACTCTTTGTCTTGTAGTGTTCTAATAAAGCCATGGGCTTCATTCTGACTTGTGTGATCAAACTCTTCATTGGCTCCTATGGCAACAAAACATTTCTCAAGGCCCTCCCTATTTTCAAAGATTAGGTTGACTGTACGAATGTTAAAGTTCCAACGAGTTGTGGATATCCTTGGAACGCATTTGTCCACAATCTCATGAAGGGCTTCTGTTCTTTTGGGGGAACGTGAGAAGAATGCTGTCATGCCTCCTATATCCTGAAAGAAAACTGGTGTCCCTCTGATCTTTGATACTGCCTGTTGCATAATAAGATTGAGTTGGTGGGCATAACAGTGCACAAAATGAGCATTAGGGTACACATCTCGAATTCGTTTCTGTACTCCACTAAGGCTTCCACTCATTACGGACAGACCATCATAGCTTTGTGCGATAAGTTTTTGAGGCAGGTCCAGAAAAATTAAGTTCAGTTGACACAGTATAGCTTCAGTAATGGTTGCTGCACTAGAGTCTCTTAAATGTATGAAACCATAGAACCTCTCCACAACATTTCTGTCACTGTCAAGGTACCGAAACACTAAGACGGACTGTGTTTTAGTGGCCACATCAGGGGTATCATCAGCCTGAATAGCCACAAAGTCTGTGTTTCGCAACTCTTGCACAATATGGCTTCTTATAATTTCAAGCATACACTCAAGGAGTTCATTTTGTATTGTTTTAGAGGTGCCCTTAAAGACTGTAGCACTTGCTAAATGTGTTTTCAAATCCTTGTCTATGCTTGCTATTAAATCCACTAGGCCTCGGAAGATCCCAGGTTTTGAGGAACTTTCTGATTAGTCATGGCCTCGCAATGCCAGTTCGAAAGCACCACAGAAACGAACGCAATCAATGATCTTGGATAGAATTTGTCTGTTCTTATCAACGGCTTCATTGTGTTTTTGTATGGTTTTGCGATGTGCATCATTTATCTGCTGCTCAACTGGTGTGTCTTCCCCCAATATTCCAAGTCTCGTCAGGTTTTCCATATGATTTCTTGTGAACGCATGCTTCTTTATTTTTTCTGATAAATGCTTCAAGTCTGTGATTCCTTGACGTGTCCAAGAAAAGTCACCACCAAACAGCAAGCAGGGGAAGCAGAACAGAGAATTTCTTATAGGGCACCCTGTAAGCCAATCAGCTTTTGTGTACCAGGCATTTGAGAAAGTACGGTTTGACATTTTTCCTCTGTCCTGGGAAGTTTTCTGGAAGTTTATTTCAGGCTGATGAGGTCCTAATTGCTTTATATGTAGTTTTTGTTCAAGTGGCCATGCCTGGAATGACCTTGCAATCAGCACATGTACTGTATTCATGATGGTGTTGCTGGCCTTACCAATATATATATTAAAGAAACCTGTCAATAATCAAAGTACAACGTATACGGTGCAGTGCAATAATTTCAAATTTCAGTATAAATACATATATCTTGTGCAGTATAGTAATACATCTCCAACGGCTCCCCTTTCCACAAAATGACTGCTAAAAATACAGCCTTACTGCCTCCTGCCTCTCTGTGCCATAGTAGTTGCTGGAGGCACTGAAACAGACACTGCTTGAGGGCCTTGAGAGTGACCACATACATAGCCCTAACTCCCATGTAAAAAAATATAGCATAATTTTCCTTACCTTTAACACTGGTGTTTGCTGGGTCGTAGCCAGGGTGAAAGAGCAGCAAAGGAGGTTGGGGTCCTCTTGTTGTTTGCTGAAAAATTGCCCCAAAATGCGGTAATGTTTCAGGTTGCCAGGTTGTCAAGTGCTGAAAATGAAAAGATAACAATTTATTTTTGAAACACTAGGGTAATCTACCAAAGACTGTGGGGAAAAAAACATAACGCTCCAATTTTTTCCTTGCAGTTTGCATGCAGCTCATAGATGACAGTTAATAGCTCACTGTTGTATGTTAGGATTTTAACTTACAAACTGCAAGTAACAAAAAGATCTCTCTGACAAAAGCAGTGACTCACTGACCTATTTACATCATATGCATTTTGTCATCTGCATCAGGTACATGTTCTTTGCAGCAGGCACATTAACCTTCTGCGCTGCCGCCTGCTGCTATTTCACTACTGGGACCACAAACATAGGCTAGCTCTGCCAGACTTCCAACGCACCTCCATATATAGGCCAACAACTGATTTTTCTATTTTTTGTATTATATAGCGCGAACTAGACCCGAGACTTCGGGTATCAGAGCGCTTTACATGAGCACCAGTTTCGTTACATTACCATTCCTCTTAAAGTACGATTGCAAACTTACCAATAGATCTGATGCAGAGTGCGCACAGCCACTGGTTCTGGCACATAAAACCTGTGCAATAAAAAAAAGCGGGGGAGCATCAGGGACTGTTGTGAAGGCACTCGTATTTCAAACTAACATTTTAAACAAAAAACAGCCATCTAGTTATCCATGTTAGTCATTCTGTTTCGTTGCTGCTAACATCTCCATAGATGAAAGAGAACAGAGAGTGCTGCCCTGCCCTACACAGAACAACTAGAAACAAAACCAACAAATAAAAAGAAACGTGGAGTTTCACTTCCAGACAGTTTTATGCATGCCAGCAGCACATTTGTCACTTTCCCTACTGTTTTCAGACTTGCCTCGTTCTGCTTTCTGTTTAGAAAATCGAATAAACATTGAAGGATTGGGAGATAGCAATGGCATCATAGAAATATAATAAACTAATTGACTCTTTCATTCACATATAATATTTCCAATTTCAAAAGGCATATGTCATCAGAAATGAGCATTTAGACCTGCTGATGCATTTCAGTGGGTTGAAGTGCTTGAAACAACCTTGTTCAGGACATAAACACTTTTTTCTTTTTTTCTCAATCATCCACTACGAACTGCACAAGGAATTCCAATAACATACTTCAAAAGGCCAATACATTTGTATCTTCAGCCTCACTCACAATGAGAGATATGACGAAGCCATGCTTTCTGCCTTGTGGATTACCCAATGTCAGGAGCTGGGCGCCGTGGCATTGGCCTTGCTGGTGTAAGACTGGGGGACGTTCACATCATTGGCGTATCGGGCACTAAGAAGTTTATTGTGAAGGCTAATAGAGACACAGTGGCAGGCAGTACAACTGCATTCGTAAGCTCTCATTATAAATGTGGCTGAAGATACATTTATTCTCCTTGATACGAATAAACATTAACATATTGGAACATTAATCATGTGTGAATAATATTTGGAAACAACCTATTTTGGTGGATAGTTACTATGAAATATTGTTTACAATTATTTCTAAAACTCGCATGAAAAATGAAATGCCTAAAAAGTTTCTTTATGGTTGTGGAAACTGGGAAATCTTGATGGTATGTTTTTCATGTTTATTGAATGCGAGTATATCTTGACCACCCTATTGATATTCACAATGGCAATTTGTAAATTTGAGATAAGCTGTGTTATCAGCTGAAACGCTTCCTTTGTACAAATTGCCAGATATATGGAAATGGATGTTGCTGTGTTTCTTGACGTACAGACTTGGATTTCCTTGCCGTCTGGTGCCATTAGATGAGTGGATTATCCCCCGACTAGACTGCAGGTTCTCCCTAAAATTGGAGAGGGATGTGTGTGTGATGTGTGCGTGGGTGCGTGCGCGCGCGTCGCCTACTCAAAACAAGCATTGGAAATGCAATAGGTCTCGCATTAGGAAAGTTTGAGCTATTGGTCTTATAAATGACATTTTTTTTGGTCGAGCAGACGTACTCTCAATGCGTGAGCATTGAGAGTGTCTGCTACAGACCTAATGTGGCCCGTATTTAGGAGAGTGGACACGACTCAGACGCGCGCTTTTGCAGTCTCAGTTTTGACCGCGGGAGCGCGCGTCTGAGCCGCGCTTGCGCAGAGTAACTCACAGCCCCTGCTCACACACAGATACAGCCAGCCCCCACCCCTCTGCATGCACGCACACACACACAGGCGCACGCACACACACACAGGCGCGCGCGCGCACACACACACACATACACACGCTGCCGCCCCCCACCCCCCTGCATACACACAGACACGCAAGCACGGAGCCCCACTCACCGGGACACAGCCAGCCCCCACCCCTCTGCATGCACGCACACACAGGCGCGCACACACACACACATACACACGCTGCAGCCCCACTCACCGGGACTTCTACTCCGGAGGACTCTTCCGACGTCAACGGGCACAGGGACACCGGCACTCCGCTCCTTGGCTTCCCGGGCGGACGCCGGCTGCACGCAGGGCTCTCCTCTCTCTGCACCGGAGCCATGCGCCAGCCACTGCAGCCTGCCTCCTGGGAAGCTCCGGTCGCGTGTCCGGCCCCGCCCCCGTCCCAACAAAGGTTGCCTGACTTCCTGTTGAAGCCGGGCTGTGGCGTGAGTTTGCTTGTTTCCTTTTGCTTTAGAACTCCATCAGAAAGCATCTGCTTTCCACTATCTCCCTCATGTTTCTTTCCCCAACCAAGCACTCCTTGTTGCTCTGTCTTTACCATGCGCTTCTCCCTCCTCGCATTGCTCTTTCGTCTATATGCTTTTCTGCTCTTGCCCACTGTGTTGCTGTCTCCTGCATACTTCTACCCCTGCTCGAGTTGCTCTCTCCATGGTGTCCTTGCCAACTCCTCTGATGCTCATCTCCAACCCACTCCCTTACTATCCCATACCTTCACCATTCTTTTATAAATACTTTTATTTTCTTTTGCAGCCAGGCAGCAAATGGTTGCCGACCCTCCACAAAATCACTTTCGCATACATACGTCTTTTTTTGTAATTGACCTAAGGAGTACCCGCCATCTTTGATTGATAAAAAAAGAAATCTAAGTAAATAGTGCCCATGCCATTTTATAGGCGCATGTTTCATCACACATACCCTTGTCTAAAGAATGATGCCTCCATCAACATTGGCTGCACTAATATGCCTTTTTTGGGGGAGGGGGGAGGGTGATACGAAGCTGCGGCGCAGTGGCTAGAGTGGCTGACTCCAGGTTGTGGGGCTCGCGGTTCGATCCCCGGGGACTGTGGCAGGTCAACATCATGTGGCCATGGACAACAGCTCACTTAATATCCCCAACGGCCTTGAGACCCTTAGGGTGATTAGTTCAAGCTTTACAAATCTTGAAATTTATTAATTTATACAATACAGCACCAGCAAAATACATTCGCAAAGGCAAGACCTGCATGCTTTGCCAGCGCTTATTTCATTCCTATTTTTTCTGGTGCAGATCCAACCTGGAGGGCATAGATTCACTTTACAGGGAGCAACGAACCGACCCAACCCTTTCAGATTGCAGACAGAGTTACAACAATATTTTTTTGAGTTACAGCCTTACGTGAAATGAGGAAATACATACACTGTCATATCCATTATATGCATTTGTGCATGTCTTTAAACATATGTTTTCACGTTGTTTTAAATAGATAGGTGCTGTCAGGTAGGGAGTATTGGTACTTCAATTTTTTTTAAAGGCGGAGGGTATGGGTGTCTGTACGCCTCAGCAGGATGCTTCCAATGGGAGCGGACCTTTTCCCGAGCAAACAGCCCGGTACTCGGATATTATGAGTGCCAGAACTTCAATATTTCTATTTCAAACACGGGTTTTGAAAGGCAGCAATCTTAGCATGGCCTTCACTCTCTAGAGCAATTTGATGATGCTAGGGTCTCCACGGGCCACTCTGCAGATGCCCAGGGTACACAGAGTCAGCTGCGTTTTAGAGCCAACTTGCTTAAAATTAAAAAGGTCAAACTTGAAGCCTTTTTATGCAAAGTGAATTAGTAATATATATATTACGTCTGGATCAAAAAAATGAAAGCACATGGCATCAGCTGCTAAGTGACATGCAGATTTCCCCTCTTCGAAATCGCCTATGGGGAGGCAACTCCCGTTCTACCCTCTCTGTAACTCACCCCCAAACCCCGTACCTCACACAATTACAGGTCTTCCCGGGGTGGTGGTTGATACCCTCTAGCGCCCTTTTATGAAAATCACACAACAATGCTACCCTCGACGCCTTACCACCCCATCCCAATGTCCAGAAGCCGCAGATCCCTCTGTCTTATGTGCAGAGACACCACCAAATCAAAGCAACTAGACAGTATCAGCAAATCGGTCTGCGACTCATCCGAGATATATTTTGCAGCCCCCTAATGAGAGCACCATAATGTGATTCTAGTCTTTATTGCCCTTTGCCCATACAAGTTCCCAGTTGCTCACATTCTGAGGCAGACTCCTTCTGTGCGCGGCCATCCTTCGCCAAAGGTAACTTCAGCCTCTCCCTGGGGGTGATCTGCTCTCTCAAAATATAATTAAAGTTCATTGAACTTGACCAGGTAGACGCTTTCGCACCCACCACTGTCAACAAAATGCGTCTGTCTTCTATTTCTGCAAATCGCAATGCCGAGAGCATTTCCCAGCCGGCCGACTTACTGCTTCCTTCCTTTCCATTTCTTTTCACGGTTTCTTTCATTCGCCCATCTCTCACTTTTTAATTAGTGCTCTGTTTTCTTCATTATTTTTCTTTATTTTAATATTTCCCTTTAAATTACCTTTCTTCTCTCCGATCCTCATTGTAACCTCTATTCGCTCTGTGTGTCGTCCCTTTCGCAGGCATCCCACCCCCTCCCTCTCCAGCGCCTGCCTTCTCTCTGCCCACGCATCACTCTCTCACGTTCCATTATTCTCCAGCTGCCTTAGTCTGCCTCGTCTTCCTCATCCTCCCTATGACAGTCCTTCTCTCACTTCAGGGCTTACTTCTTCTTTCCCTGTACTCCACAGTTTCCTTCTCTCAATGCGTAATTCTTTTTCTTCCTTCTTTTTTTCCCTTTAAATTACCTTTCTTCGGGGCGCTAGAGGGCGCCGGACAAGATGGCCGCACTTGTGTGAGGCTCCGTCACGACCATTGCAAATCCGCTAATTTATCCTGCTTTCCCCGGCGCTCTTGCCCTACACCCCGGCTGAGCTTGCTCCGCTATCATCGGTGACCCCCCTGGGGCGCTCTGTGTGTAGATTGTGGCCGTGCTACGGGCGCCTGGAACTGTACGATCCCAGGCTGGGACGTGGAGGACGGCGGCTCCGGCGGATGCGGAGCGGAGGTCTCGCTGAGATCTGGGCGCTTGACACCGTTGCTGACTGTGAGAGCGGAGCCTGGGAGACGGCGATTTGGGACTGCTGCGGCGGCGAGGCAGAGCTGACAGTGGGATCCTCCGGAGCGGCTTCGTTGTGTTGGACGGCCTGGCCTTGGCCCTACTGGTCCCGGTGAGTGGGGCGGGGTGCTACGCAAGCTCGGTGCTGCGGAGCCGCGATAGCCCGCGCCGCGCGAGCTCGGGCCGGGGGGGCTGGGGGAAGGATCGGCTGAGGTGCGGAGTGGCCGCGACGGTCAGGAGCATAGGCGGGAACACGCTCTGGGCTACCTGGAAGGGCGCTCGTCGACACACACGTTCCCTGGAGGGCCTGCGGCGTTGGAGGTCGCGGACCTGCGGAGCGCCCGCCATCTTGGGGTCTCCTTTCACATGGCTGCTGAACACTAAGCACTGGCGGTTGGCGCACTTCCAGCGCTAACTATCTTAACATCGGCGCTGTCGGGGGGGGGGGGGCCGGACCCGGAGGCCCTCCGGCGCTGTCATTCCATCACTTTGGGCTCTGCGCACTACTGAATATTCTTGAACTGTGTTGCTGCACGGACATTGTTTTGGCGCGCTTTACCCGCTGGGGTGGAGGAACTATTTGGCCTAGACTGGAGATACCTGTAAGCCTCGGCCTGGGAGTACTCCAGGGTGTGCAACGACTGGTGAAGGCTCTGACATTATTTTGAAAGGCTTCACTGGACTCACTGCCCTGCGTGGCTGAGCATTGGACCGCGCTGACCTCGATTGCAGCCATGGGCAGGCCCGAAAGAAACCAGCCTAAACTTAACTTTGAAGCGAAAAAGACTGCGCATACATCCTCCCAGGCGCCCGTAGACTCTGACCAGGGTGGGGCTGTTGGGGGTACACCTAATTTGGAATCCACACTAGTGGCAATGCAGAAGACTCTACAGTCCATTGAGGGCACCATGGAGTCAGTCAATCATCGTCTTGATCAAATGGCGACGCAATTTGACCGTCAGAACGAGCGGATGGGGGAGGTGGAACAGCGGGTTTCAGCCACGGAGGATGGCCTGGCCACGGTCTCGTCCAAAGTGTTCAGTATGGAAAGAGTTCTGGCGGTCATACAAGCGAAGAATGAGGAGTTAGAAGGGAGGTCCAGGAGGAACAACGTTCGTGTTACAGGATTGCCGGAATCCACAAACGTGGGGCGCATGGAGGACTACATGGAACGAATGATCGTCGATATCTTTGGCGCTGACCAACTTTCTTGTGTCTTCATTGTGGAGCGTGCACATCGATCTCTGGCCAAGAAGCCTCCGCCGGGAGCGCCGCCGCGGCCTATTGTGGCTAGGATCCTGAATTACAGGGACCAGGACACTATCCTGCGGCTCGCCAGGGAGAAGGGCTCCATTGAATATCAGGGTAACAAACTGGAGTTTTATCCCGACTTCACCATGGCAGTACAGACTGCACAAAAGGAATTTGCTGCGGTGAAACAGTTGCTGAGGGCTGAGACCATAGCTTATGCCATGTTGTACCCTGCGCGCCTTCGGATTGGGCCCCCTTCGGATAACAAGATCTTCTCCTCACCCAAGGCAGCCATGGACTATGCCAAAAGACTGAAAAAACGTGCTAAGGAACCGCCGGGGCGTCATGAGGGAGATGATGAGAGACTGGAAGAGGAGGACTGAATTGCGTTGCACTGCTAGCTCTGGTGATGGGGGAACTGCGGGGTATTGCACGGGGCTGCCTCTACTACAGCGCGTTCTTTACTAAATGAGAGCCGCACGGGCGTTTCAGCACATGGTCCACTTTGTACTGTTGCTTTGCAAGTTGCGGGAGGGGAATGCTCAAGCTAACGCTGTCCCTGTTGATGCCACCTTGTCGCCTCAATGGGGGCTCTCTACTAGTTAAACTTGGCTGAATGAGATCCCGTTATGCACTATGGGTTTCTACGCTGGATAGGGTGGCTCTTCTGGGCTCTTGATGCTGCTCTTCAGGTGTGGACGCTTCAGTGGCGCCCAGTGCAATGTACTGTTACATGAACACTAACATGTTTGATGCTCTGACCGTGGGTGCGGGTAGAGGGGTTGGGGTTGTTGTTAACGGCAATGGTCTGCGCTCTCGTCAGTTCTGACGAGAGTGGTGCGCCACTACGCCCCCAGATAAGGGAGATCCCCAAAATGTGGCTGTTTGCATTGTTGGGGGTTGCAAAGGGGTGGGACATGGGGAGCCTTTGGCAAATTGGGGGTGCTGAAGTGGATGGTGGGTTGGGGGAAGGGATGTTGGGATCTGTTGGGGTGTTGTTGTTTTTCCTGATCAAGGGGACTGAGTCTGAGAAATTCATGGGAGGTGAGTGGGGCCACAGTAGGGAATACGGGAACCTTACCAGCATTACTGGAGTTGTCTCCGGGTTGGCGCGGGATGAGGGATGGTCTGACAAGTGGGGGCTGCTGAGGACGAAATCACTGCTGAGATGCTTACACCTTTGGCGATATGGATAGGGGGGGCACCCTAACGTGTGTTACATGGAATGTGCGAGGACTAAATAAGCCGCAAAAAACACGACAAATGCTTGCCTTTCTCAACAGACATGGAGCACAAGTGGTGTTTCTGCAGGAGACGCATCTCAAGGGCACGGCGGCCGAAATGGTGGGCAGACAGACAGTGGGCGGGGGCGAGGTGGGCCACGTCTTATTCTTCCTATGCCCGTGGGGTGATGATTCTGATAAAAAAGAATGTTCCGTTTGAGGTGCTGCATGAGGAGGTGGACCAGGATGGTAGATTTATTGTTGTGCAGGGTAAATTGTGTGGCACGTTGGTCACTCTTCTTAATGTCTATGGCCCTAATATAGATGATCCTGATTTTTTCATTGCCCTCTGGAACAAGCTGTATAACCTGCCGCCTTCGGCAATCCTCTGTGGGGGGGACTGGAATGTTACGCTAGATTCTGAGTTGGACAGGAGGCATGACCGGCCCTGTGAACGTAAGAGAGCGATGGATGCAGTGTGTGAGGGTATGAATGGACTGCAACTGTTAGATGTTTGGCGTTTGCGGAATCCTGGCAGGCGGGAGGGAACTTGCTACACGTCAGCGCATGATACGTGGTCGAGATTGGATTATTGGCTATTGACCCGAGATGTGAGCGGATGGGTGCTGAATGCGGAACATCTACCCCGCACGCTTTCTGACCATGCCCCTGTTGCGTTGAAGCTGCGGATACCTACACATGCTCCTGCTCCATTTACTTGGCGACTCTCACCTGGAGTTTTAACGGATCAAGTGTTGTGTGAACGCCTGCGGCAGATAGTTGAGGAGTTTTTTTTAGATCAATGTGGGCTCTGTTGATAGTATGATCACGGTGTGGGAGGCCTTTAAGGTCTCAGTGCGGGGTGCATGTATTGGGTTGCGGTCCGGGGTCCTCACGTCCATCAGAGACTCTATGTCCAGACTAGAAAGGGAGTTGTTGGCTCTAGAGCGCCGACTGGAGGAGGGGGCGGAAATCACATTGTTAGCGGATATTAGGGCGAAGGTCACAGAATATAATGAATTGGCAGACCAGGAGGTGAAATTTCTGTCTAAACGCGCTACAGCCAGGTACTATGGAGAAGGAGGTAGGCCAGGTAAGGGGCTTGCTGATAGAATCCGAGATCCTTGGGCGAGGCACTGTACGGTATTGGAAATTGAGGACCAAGGAGACGTGGTGACTACGTCGGATGGTATACTTGCCTGCTTCTCGAGACATTATGCACAACTCTATGAACATAGGGAAACGGCGGAAGAGGCAGACATAACGCAGTACTTGGAGGATGTGGCACTGGTGTGGCTCTCCAGGGGTCAACAGGAATTCCTCATGCATCATGTTACTGAGGCAGAGTTCAGAGATGCAATCGCAGCCCTCCCGAATGGAAAGGCGGCTGGCACAGATGGCTTACCCGCCGAATTCTAAAAGACATATGCAGATTTGCTTATTCCGCGATTGGCAATGGTTCTGGAGGAGGCCTTTGAATGCGGACGGCTTCCAGGAACTATGAGAGAAGCGCTCTTGGTGGCGCTCCCCAAGCCCGGTAAACCTCTGGATAAGTGCGAGTCATACCGCCCACTTTCACTCATGAACACTGACGTTAAAATAATTGCTAAAGTATTAGCCATGAGACTGCGTCTACTCCTGCCGGTCATGGTGCTACCTGATCAGTCGGGGTTTATCCCTCTCCGATCCACCACTCACAACTTGAGGACCCTATTCGCCGTCCTGCATCTCCTTAAGCCAGAACTGGCCGCGGTGGCGGTCATGCTTGATGCCGCCAAGGCCTTTGATTCAGTAGCATGGAAGTATATGCTGGCCGTACTACATCGGATGGGGGTACCTTTCTTTTTCACGTCACTGATCGCCCTGTTATATAATGCACCCACGGCACGAGTCAGGGTTAATGGGCATGTCTCTTCCTCCTTTCCGATACAGAGGGGGACAAGGCAGGGTTGCCCTCTCTCGCCCCTGCTTTTTGCCATCATGATGGAGCCGCTGGCCTGTGTCTTGCGGCAAAGGTATGCGGAAGCAGCATTGAAGTTTCCTCTCAGATCGTTGGCTGTGTCAATGTACGCTGACGACATGGTTCTATATGTCAGGGACCCTGCACTCCACCTGGAAAACATACTTCGAGAGTTCATTAAATTCGGCCGACACTCAGGACTGACCATAAACTGGGACAAGTCGGTGGTGCTGCCTCTCACGGATGTTACCCACCGGGTCCCCTTGGAATTCCCGCTGGAATGGGCGACGGAGTCGGTTAGATACCTGGGCGTTTGGGTGCATAGGGATTGTCAGGAAGTCATACGGGCCAACTACGGCGTTGCCATTTCCAATCTGGAAGACCAGGTGGCGAGATGGACTCGTTTGCCACTGACCCTGGCGGATCGAGTGTCGCTGATTAAAATGGTGGTGCTCCCGAAATTTCTTTATCTCTTCACAAACATCCCAGTCACGCTGAGGTCCCACTTCTTTGCGAGGCTCAGGTCCCTATTGATATCTCTCACCTGGGCTGGCAAGAGACCGCAAGTGACTTGGGAGGTGCTGATCAAGCCATACGATCTGGGTGGGTTCGCCCTGCCGGATATGAGGCTTTATTATCTTTGTGCGCAGGCACACTTCGCAAGTTACTGGATAGCCGCTCCGCCATACACTCCGCACGTAGCGCTGGAAGCAAGCGCAGTTCTGCCATATCCATTAAGGGCTATGATCGCAAATAAGCACTTGGTGTTTGAGAAGGGGGAGATTGATACCGTGCGACTCACGGCGACTGCATGGCACAGCTTGGGCAAACGGGCTGGCAGACTACCGCTATACGCCCCGGCTATGTCGCTACTTTATCACTCGGATATCTCTGTATCAGGCGAACCGGGAGGGCTGCAGATCCTGCGAGAGGCTGGACTACAGACTATGGGAGACCTGTTTCCGGATGCTTTGTTTCTCTCCTCTCAGGAGATGACGGCCCACTCGACGAATGCCACTATGTCCACCTTTGTGTATGTCAGGTTACGGGCCGCAGTGCGTGACTTATACCCTACTTATCCGGAGGAACCCCTGGCCCTGGGTGCCCTGCAGTTGCTATATACGGTCAAGGACAGGACTAAATTACTATCTAAACTATATAAGGCCGCACAGGAAGATGAAGGCGGGGGGGGCGGCGCTGGCTAGAGCAAGGTGGGACAGGAGTCTCCCGGAACCGCTGAGTGATGACGAGTGGAATGAATGCTGTGCTATGACCGGGGGGTATGTGATCAATGGCAACTTCCGCCTTCTACATTATAAATTTCTGCAACAGTGTTACTATGCGCCTACCCAACTAGTAAGATACGGCCTTAGGTCCACTGCTCAATGTGTCCGATGCGGGGCCGAGGAAGCCGACTTTGTACACCTGGCCTGGGGATGCCCCCGTGTCTACGATTTCTGGAAGGAGGTGACTGAAAGGCTGACTGTCATAACTTCAACTGAGGTGAAGCTGGATGTACGCTTGTGTATTTTGGGCATTGCTTCTGGTGTGGCTGCTCCGTCGCGCCGCCTGGTGGTGCTGGCGCTTCAGTTGGCCAAGAGGAGGGTTGCTATGGTTTGGGGAGGGAGGAGAGCGCCTGAGGTACAACTGTGGCTGACGGATATGGCCTATTGCAGGGACCAACTGAACTGTTACTATGAAGAATTACCTGCGGCGGCTCGCCCGAGGGATGTATGGACTCCGTTTACACTTTACATGTTGTCCTTAACGGAAACCGACAGCGACGAGAGTGTGACTGCTGCTTTATCTGACGGAGGGGATGGAGCTGCATGAGATGTCCTTGTGAGATAGCGTTAAGATTGCCCTGTGTATTGTGCGGAGTGACTGGACGGTGGTCATGTACGTGGGAGTGTCGTGGTCTGCTGAGGCTGGCATGGCATGTATGCCTTACTGTTCCTCGCTACGGCTTCTAGGGAGTTCTGAGAAGGTGGTGAAGGTTCCCTACCTCGGGGGTGCCCTGTTAGACATCTGATATATTGACTACCCTATCACACTATACCTGCTGGACTCAGAATACTCACTGTAATCAGGATAAGTTGGGGAGGGGGGGTTGGGTTCTGTTGACATTACCTTTCTTTATAAAAACTGAAAATTAGACCAAGATCACATGGGGGCGAAGCGACCGCACTCAATGGGTATGCTGAACTTATTGCATCAGGATCTACTGTAGTGCCTACATGAGCTAAGACTTCTGGACTTCTGCACACGTGACCCTGGCGTATGGTCTAAAGCTTGTATGATATATGTGGTACTCGGATGGCGGCCGGCCCCAGCAGTGGGTTGTAGGCACACCGCTGTGTATATGAACAATGTGCAATAAAGGTCTTCCAAAAAAAAAAAAAAAAAAAAAAAAAATTACCTTTCTTCTCTCCGATCCTCATTGTAACCTCTATTCGCTGTCGTCCCTTTCTCCTATCTTTTTCTCTCACTTTTTCTCATCTACCCACAGTTTTCTTTCTTTCCATCTTATGTCCTTCCCTCCCTTGTCACACACCCCGTCCTTCCTCAGCATCTTTCTTTCACTATTTAATTCATTCACTTTTTCCTCTCTTTTTAAAGTCATCAGACCCATCTTCCTATTCGATGTTCCTTTCTTTGCAATTTCATTCTATCGCTGTAAATCACAGAACTCACTACCCAGGGGGAGCACCGACTCTGAAACAACGCACAAGGAACAGTCGCACGGGCAATTGTTTAACTCACAATCACCACAAGAAGCCTTCCATCCGTTTCTAAAAAACACAAAAGACCCAAAACTGTAGCAAATGCAGACATACCGAATTTGTGTACTAAACTCACCAACAAACATTGACATGCGTATAAAACAATACAAGACAACACTGAAGGATTAAAGAAGAAAGTTAATCCACCCGAAAACTAACTGACAATCAGAAACATTATAACTAAACGTGCGACACTGGTTATAGCAGTGTATATTGAACTAAATGCAGAAAAACAGCCTACACTTTAAGTGTAATAATACTAAGAAAATAGAGACTAATTTATTTTATATGTGCACATAAACCCAGCTGCTCATTTTATCGACCGCAGAAACATGAGAGACTGCGTCGGCCCTAAGGGTCTCCAGCGTGTTAACTGCATATCACAGGTAGATCGGTCGTCAGCGCTTTAAACCTCTGAGCTAGCTTTATTAATCCAGCTATCAGCAAACAACAAATTGCACATTCATGAACTGTACATATATTGTGGGAGTAACCCAACATCATTTCTTGGCCTTTCATCATGTATAATTTACGTGTAATCTGGGGTCATTTGAGCACGAACACTAGTACAGATGAGAGGAAATAAATAACAAAAGCCCTCTGCTTGCATGCTACTTTCGCTGCTCCATTTGCCACCAGCCACTTAGCCACTTAGCCAATTTGTGTGCAGGCGCCGCCTCTGCTGGCGCGCGCCGCCTCTGCTGCCAGGCTTCAGCACACCAGGCTGCACACCCCTCACCCCCCAGTCACTTCATCCGCGCCCACTTCACACGCGCTCTGCAGGTCATAAACAGGACCATCTGCTCCACTCCCAGCACTGCATGACCATCTTCAAAGCAAGCTTGTAACACGAGCTGCCCTCAGACGTTCCAAGACACACACTTTTAATGCTTCTGAGGTCGATAACATGAGCCTCGTTGCATTGACACACGCTGCCCTCACACACACAAGTTACTGTCACACACACAATGCTCTCAGACACACAGGCACACACAGGCACTGTTCACACACAATGCTCTCAGACACACAGGCGGCTCACACACACAGGCACTGTTCACACACAAGCACGGTTCACACACAAGCACGGTTCACACACAAGCACTGTTCACACACAGGCACTGTTCACACACAGGCACTGTTCACACACACACAGACACAGACACTGCTCACACACACAGATGCAGCTCACACACACAGGCACTTCACACACACACCAGCACTTCACACACACACCGGCACTTCACACACACACCGGCACTGTGCACACAACAAACCGGCACTGCGCACACACACCGGCACTGCGCGCACACACACAGCCAAGGGTGCCAGGTAAAATGTATAAATAGGGATGGTTTTAAAAGAAATTTGCACTTGTTGTGCCTTTCTGCCCTCTACATCACTACATCATCACTCAGCGCTACCCCAGCATCACTCAGCACCACCACATTATCACTCAGCACCACCACATTATCACTCAGCACCACCACATTATCACTCAGCACCACCACATTATCACTCAGCGCCACCACATTATCACTCAGCACCACCACATTATCATTCAGCACCACCACATTATCACTCAGCACCACCACATTATCACTCAGCACCACCTCAGCACCATCACATTATCACTCAGCACCACCACATTATCATTCAGCACCACCACAGCATCATTCAGCACCACCACAGCATCATTCAGCACCACCACAGCATCATTCAGCACCACCACAGCATCACTCAGCACCACCACAGCATCATTCAGCACCACCACAGCACCACTCAGCACCACCTCAGCATCACTCAGCGCCACCTCAGCATCACTCAGCGCCACCTCAGCATCACTCAGCGCCACCTCAGCATCACTCAGCGCCACCTCAGCATCACTCAGCGCCACCTCAGCATCACTCAGCACCACCACAGCACCACTCAGCACCACCACGCGCCACCCCAGCATCACTCAGCATCACCACAGCACCACCACATCATCACCACATCATCACTCAGCGCTACCTCAGCATCACTCAGCACCACCACATTATCACTCAGCACCACCACAGCACCACTCAGCACCACCACAGCACCACTCAGCACCACCACATTATCACTCAGCACCACCACATTATCACTCAGCACCACCACAGCACCACTCAGCACCACCACAGCACCACTCAGCACCACCACAGCACCACCCAGCACCACCACATTATCACTTAGCACCACCACATTATCACTCAGCACCACCACAGCACCACTCAGCACCACCACAACACCACTCAGCACCACCACAGCACCACTCAACACCACCACTCAGCACCACCACTCAGCACCACCACTCAGCACCACCACAGCACCACTGCAGCATCACTCAGCGCCACCACAGCATCACTCAGCGCCACCTCAGCATCACTCAGCGCCACCTCAGCATCACTCAGCGCCACCTCAGCATCACTCAGCGCCACCACAGCACCACTCAGCACTACCACAGCACCACTCAGCACCACCCCAGCATCACTCAGCACCACCACAGCACCACCACATCATCACCACATCATCACTCAGCGCTACCCCAACATCACTCAGCACCACCACATTATCACTCAGCACCACCACAGCACCACGCAGCACCACCACAGCACCACTCAGCACCACCACAGCACCACTCAGCACCACCACAGCACCACTCAGCACCACCACAGCACCACTCAGCACCACCACATTATCACTCAGCACCACCACATTATCACTCAGCACCACCACATTATCACTCAGCACCACCACAGCACCACTCAGCACCACTCAGCACCACTCAGCACCACCTCAGCACCACCACAGCACCACCACAGCACCACTCAGCACCACCACAGCACCAACCAGCACCACCACATTATCACTTAGCACCACCACATTATCACTTAGCACCACCACATTATCACTCAGCACCACCACAGCACCACTCAGCACCACCACAACACCACTCAGCACCACCACAGCACCACTCAGCACCACCACAGCACCACTCAGCACCACCACTCAGCACCACCACTCAGCACCACCACTCAGCACCACCACTCAGCGCCACCACAGCACCACTCAGCACCACCACAGCATCACTCAGCACCACCACAGCATCACTCAGCACCACCACAGCATCACTCAGCACCACCACAGCATCACTCAGCATCACTCAGCACCACCACAGCACCACTCAGCACCACCACAGCATCACTCAGCACCACCACAGCATCACTCAGCGCAACCCCAGGTTGTAGGTGTGCCATTTGCGAAAGTTATAACTATTGGCATTGTAAAGGACAAAGCTATTAATTTACCTATTTTCAAAACCAACACATAAATAAAAAAATTGTCATTTACAAGACCAATAGCTCAAACTTTCCTAATGCGAGACCTATTGCATTGCAAATGCTTGTTTATTTTTTTGTTGTTTTTTAAAACAGCTAAATTACTAGCTTTGTCATGTACAATGCCAATAGTTATAACTTTCGCAAATGTGACACCTATAGCATTTGTAATGCAACATGTTTTGTATTTACGTGACTTAGATGTATTGATATTACAAATAACAATGGCTTTTAACTTTTTTAAATAATTAATACTTAAATAAAAGTGATTGTAATTTATAATGACAATAGCTTAAACTTTTGTAAATAACTTTAGTGAAGATTATGTTCAGTGTATTTTATTGTGACGAAAATCCAAGAACAGAAGTGAAATATTAACATCTTTTTGTAATAAAGCTTGAAACATTGAGAGAACATATTTGAACCAGTGATGCTGTGGTGATGCTGAGTGATGCTGTGGTTGAGCTGAGTGATGCTGTGGTTGCGCTGAGTGATGCTGTGGTTGCATTGAGTGATGCTGTGGTTACGCTGAGTGATGCTGTGGTTACGCTGAGTGATGCTGTGGTTGCGCTGAGTGATGCTGTGGTTGCGCTGAGTGGTGCTGTGGTGGTGCTGAGTGGTGCTGTGGTGGTGCTGACTGATAATGTGGTGGTGCTGAGTGATAATGTGGTGGTGCTCTTGTGGTGCTGGGTGGTGCTGTGGTGGTGCTAAGTGGTGCTGTGGTGGTGCTGAATGATGCTGTGGTGGTGCATAGTGGCACGTGGAATCTGGGAGTACAACGGACCTTCTAAAGGGACGTTTTAGTTGATTCAAGTGCTCCTCGATGCTTGTTAATTATGACTCGCGGAATCTGTTGATTACAATAGGTAATTAACAGCAAAGTTTCAGACCTTTTTATTTTAACTATGAGGAACGTACATAAGCCAGCATCCAAAGCCTGTATGCCACAACTGGATGTCAGAGACCCTTTGTAACTGGCGAACTGGGCATGTACTTACTTGGGTTAGCGTCATAAGCCTGGTGTGTTTTGAAGCTAACAGCCCAGTGCCTCGAACTCCCCCTAAGTGGTGTTAATTAACTCCCACCACGAAATGTGTGAGGTGCTGCTCGATTTTTTTCTTTTAAAAAGACTCGACTGGAAACTAATTCTGAAGTGTTGGGGACGGCTGTCGACTTTGAAACAGATGAACAAGCCTGGAGTTTAGGCACCAGCTCAACATTCGGCGATTCTGGGGAAACCACTTAATCTCCCGTGCCTAAATATGAATGTGACTTGTGTAATGTAACTGATGCTCATGTAAAGGCTCCAATACCTCCGGGTCGAGTTCGCGCTATATAAAACTGGGAAAGAAAGTTATTTTGTAATTTTGGTCTAAATGTGCACACAGTTGCAGTAACTCTCATTATGTCAACCCAACATCCTACATTTACTATTCGCGACATTTAAGAATAAAAATATATTAACACTTTGGTTCTTTATCATTCAAAGGACCATCTGTACTCGTTATGCAGTTTTCAAAATCTTTGATAATGAAACGTATTTACCCAACACCGAGCCAACCTATACTTTATCAACACGTTTGCAGTATTGTATATTAAGAAAAAACTAAGAAACAAATGCGAAATACACGATGATATTATTACCTAAAACACAGAAATAAAATATAAACGCATTTCATAAACACCGAGCTGTTCATTCCGAGTCTACTCAAACCCATTACACCGTTTATAGGTTGTATTACATGTATAAACAAAGTGAACTTTCCGAGGTTACTCTAAACAATGTCATTAAACTGTACCGGAAGCCATCATTCTTGGCAGGCCACAGTGCACAGAGCATTAATCCACAGTGGCTAGAAGTTACTGCTGCAGCTTAAAGGAGGTCTCTGTGATATAAAGGGCTGTTTTACATCAAAGTTCTCTGAAATGCATTAGGTCAACCCGGACAGCTAGTGGCTCTAATATCTAATGTGGACCCCGTACTATCGAAATGAATACCACATGCTGTGTGCGTGCTTACATAAAATACATTATACCGCCCACATATATCGTCATTATTTCCAGAGCGATGACAAACTGGTGTAAACTACAAGGCACGCGAAATGCGGCTGGGACTGGATGCTGTACAGAAACAGGCTATCGTGGTTCAAGCTCTAGGTGTGTTTTTCACACCCGTTGATAGTAACAAGGCTGTCGAGGGTGTGTTTAGATTGCCCAAACTCCGCCGGGCAGAGTGCCTAAGTGCATTTTTTAGGTTACAAAATATGATTACATGTTGCATCTGTCAGCTGTATAAGTTATGTGCACTTGTGCGGTACACGTTTTTTAAACCAAAGGGCGCATTTAAAGTGTGCTGTTTTACAATGCCTCCCAGGCCTTTCCTACCGAGCTTGTACTAACTAGAAGCGTCACATGGCACATGAAAAGCGCCACACAGTACATGAAAGGAGAGCGAGCTGTGATCCGTGTGTTTCTTGGAAGAACTGAGTCTCAGTAAATTGAAGGGAAATAAACATGGAAATATAGGATAGAAAACATACATGTAGTCTTATTAGTAGCGGCTTCGAGAGACGATGGGGCCTCGTTTACTGTCTTCCTGGCTCGATGCTGTTTGGGAGGTGGGAGGGAGGAGTGACAGGGATGTAAGCGCTAGGGGCACGTGGGAGGAGAAGTAGGAGAGTGGTACAGACGGGGGGCGGGGAGTGGAGCCTTTGAAGAGACAAATGGTGGTTTGTGACGTAGGAGGCAAAGCTGGGGAACAGATGGCTGGCGATTTGATGCTGTGCACGCGCATTTTAGCTCAATGCGCTTGCGCATTGACCTAAAAGCGCACGGGCACAGCATCAAATCGCCAGTTTGGTTCAACTCTGGATAAGCCCCTATATCTCTCGCCAGCTCGAATGAGCAAGCGCATCGGCAGGCGAGACCTAAAAATGTGGGAAACGCTTGTCTAGACTCTATCTTAATCTACAGTCTTACTACTAAACTGTATGCACACTGTTACGCGCCTGGTACTAACTGTGACTAGCAGTGTGTAGTGTACACGAACACAAGATCGTTGTCCAGTATCAATTTACATTTAACAGCAACTGTCTCAAGCCCATGCTCAGCCACTCCTGTGCTGACCACGTTCAAATTGCACTCCGAATAATGCAGTCATCAAATACGCAATCTGGTCTGGCATAGGAAACACAAACACATTATTTTCAGCGGCTTATGCTGCCCTTGGTAGAGATTGCACATGGTCATTAAATTCCTAGAGGCCCTGGGGTGATATGGGTTGAATCGCAGCGCAGGCCTCTGTATGTGTAGGTGGAAGGCCCGAGGAGGGGGGGGATAATTCGTGCTGGCACTGGCAGTGGACTGGAGAGGCAGTAGGCCTACTCAAAAAAATGTGGCTAACCATATCTTTTTTCGATGGATAATCGTATCTTTTTTGATGACTTTTCATACTTTTTTCAACCTCTTCTTTTTCAATGGCTAAACATATTTTTTTCGATGGCTAACCATACTTATTAATCATATCATTTTTCGATGGCTAACTGCCTGAGATACTGGCATGTGTTTTTGGGGTCTGCCTGTTGTGGCGGCCCTCGCGCCCTATCCAACCTCTTGTGACCAATAAACCGAGTATGGCGTACACAATGGTTATACAGCAAACCCATTCGTCACCCTCCCTCGCGGAATAGTCACAGACTGCTCTTGTTTATCTCTGCGAATAGACTATTGAAATAACGGGAGCAGTCAGAGAAGGGAAACTTTATGGCGGGCTTCTGCCTGGGCAATTAAATGTGCTCATTATTGTGCTCACAACGGTCTAGGCAATTCCTGTGGAAAACAGCTTCAATAATGTGGTCACAGCTTCCGGGAAGAGCGTGGCACTGTGAAATCTGACGGCGGATTAAGGAGAGGATTTTGCAAGCCTATATTTCAGATGAAAAGTTGTGAACATTGTAATTTAAAATTGACACCAATTAGATAAGCAGGGTTAGGTTCGGACCGGACGTCACATTTAAATTTGTTTGTTTTCACTAATGTGCCATCAAATTGGAGTGCTTTATTTAATCAAATCAGAAACCTAATGAAATTTTACAAGATCACAGAAGCCTCCAGTGTTGACAAATGAGGGCTGCACAGCTGGATACGGTTATGACTGTTTACAGGAGCAAGTGACGCGCGGTCTTTGCCTTGCTTGGATGCGCGTGCTGCTTAGGGGCTTTACTTTGCACAACATTTCTCTGGCCTCTACATCGAGACTCAGACCCCCCAAAAGTCTCAATCCTATGTGTCCTATTCCCACCCCTTTGGGAAATGCTCGACATTATGACAAAGTCTTGTTTAAAGAGGCCGCGCCTTCTGGTTGTGGGTTATGTAAAGCTTGCACTGCATTCTCTGCAAAGACAGAAGGCGAAGCTAAGGAAGCGTGCCCTTCACAGAGGCCGCGGTTACAGTCTTACTCTAGTACTAAACTGTATGCACTCTCAGCACTGTGGCCTTACCTGGTAGTGGTGGTACTAACTGTAACTAGCTAGCAGTGTAGTAAGTGTAGACGACAGCAAGTGGCAACACACTCACAGCAGCACCAGCACAGTCGTGACGGTGAGGCGCCTCAGGCGGGAGTCAGTCACAGTCTGCTGCTAACGCACAACACGAGGCGAGCCCCAGGCTAGTACAGAGGTAGAGAAGATTCCACCGACGTCACGGCGCGCGTCCCGAAATGGCCAATCACTGCATGGCTTCACATGAAGTCACACAGTGATTGGCCATTATGCAGTGCTGCTGAGGCAGTGCCCACCGCCCACGCGCGGCATCCAATAATGGATTGCCTGCCCTGCTGCGCGGTTGACCAGCCAATCCTGGTGCAGCATGCAGCGCCCGGATTGGCTAGGGGGGCATACAGACTACTCGCCCAGTCGCCCTTTGTAACCCCAGGGTGCGGCCCAGATAAACCAGTACCCCCTGGTCCCTCTCTCTCTCTAAGGGGAACTTAGTTCACAGGTATTTTATGTGCATGCTTGGGCAGTTTCGGCCCCAAAATTGACTTGCGCACTACGGCACTGCTGCAGCTGAGTGTGTGGACAGGCTGCCTGTCACTCAAGCTGTAGCAGGCCAACCCCCCTGCGCACTCGGGTGTGTCCCGGATTCCCAGCGGCGGTGGGGGCAGGGCCGCTTATAATTCATCATCAGCACAATATTTTAGTGTTGACGCGACGGTGGGTCCATGTGGGTAGTGGAGCTACGCCCCTATGCCCCAATGGACATACCCCGGCTGATGACATCTCAAATGACATGATTCGTGACAGCACAGTGCATGGTAGAGTGGCGAGTTATAGTTAGTGTAATGAGTGAGGCTAAAAAGACTGTGTATGGAGGTGCATAACTTCTAGTAATTTGAAGGTGGTGCGTGGATACTAAATGTAAGGTATAACTATAAGTTTACATATATTCCTCTTTAAATGCGGGAAACCCCAGTATGCCTCCAAAAGCCCATGCGCCGCGACTGGTTGGCCAGCGTTGGGTTCAGGCCCTATGTGTGTGGGTGCCTGCAGGTGGATTTGGGTGCAGCGCCTGGTCAGAGGTTAGGCCCTGTGACCATTCAACTGTTTCACACTGTCAAAATCTGTGATCAGCCGGGTAGTTGGATGAATATGATCAAAAAGAAATGCATAGAAAAAACTAAAGTTTAATGATATCATAGTTATGTATGTTAATAAGACCTTACTTCATGTTAAAAAATACCTCAGAAATTAACTGAAAAAAACAAAGGTTACAGTGACTTGTAGTTACATAAGGTAATAAGATGTTAGCTTTAAAAAAAAAAACTAGAAGTTCACTGGAAAAAAGTAACACAACATTATAGCTAGGTGTTAAAGTAATTCAAAAACGCTTGTTTTATAAGCCATACAAACACTGAAATGTACCAGCTGTAGTTTACTGAGCTAACTAAGCTATAAATCGCAGCCTATCATGCACTACTTATGACCTCACATATTACACCACTCATGAAATGTTAAAATATATAATTGATGACATCACTGATGTCATCTCAAATGACGTCATTGATGACATCATCCAGTGGATGACAGTTTGCTATAAGCTTTTTCATACTGGAATGTATTCAGTAAAGTACTTGTAGACTCAGTTTTCCTTAAGTTCTGCAGTACTAATGGGTGAGAACAAGAATATGAAGCATATCTGAGAAATCACCCATGTTATGTAGTAGTTAGCATAAGAAACGTAATGGCACTGTAGACCTTAATGAGATCAGGAACTTATTAAGACTTGAATACCTTTCAAAAACAGTTTTCTGTCATTATTTACCTTAATGAGATGTGCCTGTTCAATAACTAATCTGACAAAAGTTTAAGCTAATAGCTTCACATCTATACATTAGCCAATGATAAGGCATGCACAACCAGGTCCTGTGAATAACCCTCCATAATATGTAAAAGTACCCAGAATGCTTGCTTGCAGCAAGGAGGCTTAGGTTAGTGCTGTGTGCCATCTTCAGGAACAGCTCCCTAGTTAAAATTCAAAGGAAGCAGTATAAGCTAGTCCTTCGCAAGCACAAGGAGGGCTTGAAGGAGGAAACGTGGGGTAAATGTCCTTGATGCACACATCACAGAGAACGATTGAGTTAACCCTTTTGAGGGCATGTTTAAGGGAGCATTTGGCCCTGTCACCACCACCTGAGAATGGTGGTGAAACCACAATACCTGTTACGGAGGAATAGGTGAGGCGATGTACCACTGGTATGACACACAATAAGCCATTGGTACCTGACAGAATCCCCACGATCTTTGTTGGATGTAGAGTTCTGGGCACCATTGCTTACCTCTGTAATTAACGCATATGTGAGGTCTGGCACTCCTGCCTCCAGGGCCACCTCCAAAATTGTGCCGGTCTTCAAAAAGGAGAACAGGGACAGTACCCTTTGTTATAGACCTATATCCCTCTTAGACTCCGTGGTCAAAGTGGTCAGGTGGATATTGTGGGAAGGTTATCGTCTTGGGCTCTTGACAATAACATCTTGTCGGAGGCCGAATGTGGCTTCCGTTCTAGCTGCTCTACAATCGATCAATGTTTAAACCTTTTCATGATAATGAATAAGTACACGGTAGCCTGCCCTGGTACCATTGTTTGGCCTTTATGGACCTGTCTTCTGCTTTTGACTGCGTGAACAGAGGTAAACCGTGGCAGATCCTTTCTACCTTAGGGGTGGGCAGGGACATAGTCTCCTTCCTATACGACCTTCATCGAGACACCCAGACGGTTGTGCGTTATTCGGACGGCTTGAATGTATCATGCTCGTTCCCTGTCAGGGGTGGAGTCCGTCAGGGTTGTATCTTGGTACCGTTTTTATTTAACATTTATATCAGCAACTTAGAGAAAACCCTCTTGGAGACCAAGGTGGACTTCCCCCAGGTAGGACGGCGGGGCCTCCCGGTCCTGTTATATGCGTATGACGCCGTCCTGATGGCAAGGACTGAGCGGGGTCTGCAACCCCTTTTAGACACTTTTGCACAGTTTATGGGAGGCCTGGATCTGACGATTATTAACTCCAAATCATACACTATGCAAGTGGGGGCTCAGCCAAGCAGACCATACACCTTCAAGGTAGAGCTCAACCCAATGCCTAAGTCGAGTGTGTTCACCTTCCTGGGGGTACTCCAGGAAGAAAAAATGAAATGGGGGCCTCAACTCACACATAACAGAAATTACCTCAACAGGGAGACTGCAGCAATTTTTTATTTCACTACTAGACTGGGGAAAAGACCAGTGGGGGCCCTTCTTGACCTCTACAGGGCTAATTGTATTTCAAAGGCCCACTATGGGAGTGAAATCTGGCGATATATCCAGACAAACGATATTCAAATCACGGAAAATAAATTCCTGAGACGTCTGTTATCAGTTCCCCAGGGTATCCCCTCTTTCATTGCCCATGAGGAGCTAGGTATGCCCCACATCACTGTTCTGATAGCCTTTCAAACAGTGTCTCTCTAGCTAAAAATCTGGGTCTGGGAGGAGACCTCGCTAAATAAAGCAATCCTTAAAGATTGTCTGGCACTTGAATATGCATCCAGGGTACCATGACTCAAATGTATAGAAAGGAGCCTCATGAGTCTGGGAAGAGGATATCTTTTGTCAAACCCCGATGAAACACCCAAGGAAAATTTAGCCCTCATTATGACGGCGTTTATCAGACACCAGACCAAGGTTAGGGAAGAGAGGGAGCTTGTGAAGCCCAGCGTCCGTCACTTCATCATGTTAAAGACAACTGTGACGGCAGAGCCGTACCTGCTGGGGTTCAAAAAGTCATATCATCACTTCCTCCTGACCAGGCTCCGGTTTTATTGTTTTTATCTACTCCTCACCCATCCCAGGGGTCTGAATAATGGGCAATCTCTCCCGTCCTGCAGCCGCAATGGTATATTTCCGCAGGACATGGTTCATTTTGTGATGTTTTGCCCATTTTATGAGACACCCAGGAAATCCTTATTATTCCCCATTTTGAAACAGGCCAATTTTAGACAAGTATGGCCCGCTTTTATATTTCTTTAGATGAAGATGGGCAATACTTTTTTATTATGTGTTAATTATTTTTTTTTTTTATCTGCCATCAGGCTTAGGCCCAGTTGTGACCAACACGTTTGACTCTAGTCACTATCTCCGGTTTCATGCATCTTACTTTGCTCTAATAGCCAGTTCAATTAATAACCTGATGAAGTGTAATGGTTTTATTGTACTATTTTTAGTGGGTTTTTTTAGTAGGTGTTAGTTTGTCTTAAGTGACCGGGTAACCAGACACATTAAGTGCCTATAAAATTAATTGTCTAAGAGATGTTGATACCGGGTATATTCCTGATGGGATTGTATGTATTGTATCATATTTTATTTAGTATTTTACATTGTGCTTTTATGGTTTTATCATATGAAACCAAATAAAGATGTTTGACTTATAAAAGTACCCAACACCATTTTCTGAAATTAGCAAAATGCTGTATAACGCTTATAATCCTACTGTGACTTGAACCGTCTGTAAGTGAGTCACCCATAGATTATACATTCACAATGTCTCAGAAGTTTCACAGAACTAATGGAAATACATTTTTGCTCCTTATAAATCTCCAATTTACATAGAAATTGTTGATAGTACTACATGAAAACTCTTTAACTTTGTTATGTGTACTAAAATCTATAAGTGAATAATTTATTGTTTGGAGAACCTTTCGTTTTCACATATGTTTTGCCAACAGGCCTTTTAATTAATCTATTTGAAACATACGTCTACAACTCATACTAGTTGCTTTCAGTCTCTGCCTGGTTTAAATGAAGTACTGCTTGCACTTAAAACTTCACTGGTAGCTAACGTGTGCCCCGTTTAACTTTTACCATACAGAATCAGAATTGTTTCCAGTACTACACTTTTCTGTTTCATTCATAAACACATGTACACAAAATGAATCTGTGCTGTATGTGTTTATATGCTTTTTACTACCTCCTTGATTTGCTTAGCAGTAGCCTAGAAGGTGTTTGTGATAACATCAGTGATGTAACTGGAGATGTCATCAGTGATGTCACCAGTGATATCATTTCACATGTCTAGTGTGTGAAGTCTTACGCAGTGCATGGCAGTGGTGCAGTTATAGTTGGCGCAGTAAATTATAACTGGTGAATTTATATACACACATATATAAATCCTTTCACATTAAAAAGTGTATGCCATCTGTAAAATAAAAATGAAAACTCCATGGTATAGTCCAATGTTGTAAAGTACCTAAAAATGGTGTGTGTTGTACTTACCTGCGTGGTATAGTCTGCATGGGAAAGGTACCATGTGGTAAAGGCTATGTGGTAAATGTGACTTACCGGTTGTGTAGGTTAATGTCGAAAGAAGTTTGATCTAGAGTAAAGATCTATGTAGTATTTTATGTCGATTAAGTGGTGTGCCACCAGATTTTTCATTGTTTTCTTTTGAGATGGGATGTACATTGCTCTTTCAATGCAGAGTGACTTCAAGCATCAAAATCCAGTTATAAAGATGCTATGTAGTGAACTTGATTGATGCTATATTTAATTTGGATTCAGCTGAATGTTTCCAAGTTATATATTTGTGGAAATGTGACTCCCTGCTGTTGATTAGGAAGCACTTTTCACCTACTGGATATGGCTTTGGTGAGTTGCTATGCACAGAAAGATGTGAGGGTTCCATGTAGCGTGTACTGTTTGAGAAAAAACGAATTATAGATGTTACCAGAATGATAGTATATAGTAATAATGTTGGGTGAAAAGTGGCTTTGGATATCCGGCGAATGCCATGCACGGGATAGCTGATGTCTATGTGGTGTTTCTGTAAATGAGCTCCTTCACTTTACTGATTGGGTGTGTTTGCTGGTGTGTCTTTGGCCTGGGTGATGATGTGTGTATGCAATTAATAGCTAAGTAGTCTCCAACCCAGAGCTGTCTCATGGGCAAATGCGATACAATGTCATCTAGGACGTCTTGATAATCCTATAGAAAAAAAGCAAGGCAGGCCTCTATATCTAAGACATGGCATTGCTTTAAATGCTCATTGAAAGCACAGCTGGCTCCACCAGGAGCCAGGGAGCGCTCCCACGCTCCCTGGCTCCTGGTGGTATCGTTAATATTCCATTGACCTCCGACCATCTGTGTGCCTGTAATTCAATTGTGCATTTGCATTAGCGCTTCTGGTTGTGCATTTGTTTTAGCGCTTGTGGTGTATTTTTCAATCTGCTCAGTTTGTGGCACTTTATAACGCTACAGCGTTTCAGGTATTCTGCAGCGCAGCATAGTTTATGCAATTTAATCAGCGCGACGGAAACGGAGCTGCGCTCTATCCGTTAACATTAATCTGCCTGTTTAAAAGCGCTTGTGAACTTTTATCTGTGCCCCAGCCTCACTCGACTTTTCACTACCTCCATTTTGTTTGTTGTTGTCTCCCTGAGCCCTTCCTCCTCGCACCGCTCCCGCCTCCCTGCTGCCCCTCCCACGCCCCTCCCCCCCCTGAAAGTGCTTTAATGACAGATGCGCCCACGCGCTACGGCCGCGCCGAAGGTTCGCCAAAGGTAAGCCAGTCTACGCCCGTCCGCGCCTGGACCGCGCCCAGCGCCAGACCCCCTGGCCCTCGCAATGCCCATCCCCCCGCATTACTTACGACGCCTCCACCCTCCTAGCCCTTAACCCCGGCCGCTCCCCCAACTGCGTACAAGCCGCTCCTGGACTCACCCATGGACCCTTCTCTTGCAACTCCTGCAAGTTCGACGGCACCAAAACCAGCTCCTCATCCACCAACACCAAACAGAGATCCGACACCAACCACCTTAAATGCATCCTGCTCAACACCCGCTCGGTCCACAGACACGCCATCGACCTCTGGAATCTACTTGACACCATCTCACCGGACGTCGCCTTCCTAACAGAAACATGGATGAATGCCTCTTCAGCCCCAGACATCACCATTGCCATCCCGGAAGGATACAAGATCATCCGTAAGGACCGCATCGAGCAAACAGGAGGAGGCATCGCCATCGTCCATAAGAACTCCATCCGCATCTCAACCAGCTCAGACGTCAACCTTGCAAGCGCCGAACACCTCCACTTCCAGATCCACACCGACCCCAAGACCACACTCAGAGGTACCCTCCTCTACCGGCCTCCAGGACCCCGCACACAATTCAATGACGACATCACTGACTTTATCACTCCACACGCCCTCCCCTCCGAGGACTACATTCTATTGGGAGACCTCAACTTTCACCTGGAAAAGAACAATGACAACAGCACCACCACCCTTCTGGACAATCTTGCCAACCTCGTACTCAAACAACTGGTCACTACCCCCACCCACATTGCTGGTCACACACTCGACCCTATCTTCACTTCCAGCAAACATGTCTCCTTCAGTCACACCACAGCTCTTCACTGGACGGACCACAGCTGCGTTCACTTCACATACAATAAGACCACAATCCACAACCATCCTCAACCCACCATGCGAAGAAACTGGAACAAAATCACCATCGACCAGATCTCCTCATCGCTTCTTCAAAACCCTCCTATCCACTCCTCAAACCCCGACCAAGCAGCCATTAACCTCACCCAATGGATATCCAACAGCGCCGACATCCTAGCACCGCTGAAAAAACGTCAAAGCAAACCAGGCAACAAAAACGCCTCCTGGTTCAACGATGATCTCAAGAAATCGAAGAAACACTGTCGCTCCCTCGAGAAGGCCTGGAAAAAAGACCCAAACACCAGCACCAGGGACGCCTTCAAAAACGCCACCCGCATACACCACCAACTAATCCGGTCTGCCAAGAAAGCCGCATTCAAAGACCGTCTAGATAACAACGCCCACAACAGCAAGGAATTATTCAACATCGTCAAAGAATTTACCAACCCTTCAGCCAACTCCAACGACATCACTCCCTCTCAAGCCCTCTGCGACTCCCTAGCTTCCTTCTTCCACAACAAAATTGCAGACATCCACAACAGCTTCGACTATCAACCCGGAGACCAACCCACCCACTTCTGCCGCACCCTCACCCCCCTTGAACATCCTCAATGACTGGAACCCCATCTCCACTGAGGACACCATCCGCCTGATGAACTCCATCCACTCAGGATCCCCAACTGACCCATGCCCTCACCACATCTTCAACAAAGCAGACTCCATCATAGCTCCACACCTCCGAGACGTCATCAACTGCTCCCTCTACTCCGCCACCTTCCCGGAAAGCTGGAAACACGCAGAACTCAGCGCCCTTCTGAAAAAACCCACAGCTGACCCCACCGAACTCAAAAACTACCGCCCCATCTCGCTTCTTCCATTCCCGGCCAAAGTCATCGAGAAAGCTGTCAACAACCAACTCGCCTCCTTCCTCGAAACCAACAAATCCCTCGACCCCTCACAGTCCGGCTTCAGAGCCAAACACAGCACTGAGACCGCACTTATCGCAGCAACAGACGACATTCGAACTCTACTGGACAATGGAGACACAGTCGCCCTCATCCTCCTCAACCTCTCCGCTGCCTTCGACACAGTCTGCCATAGCACCCTTCTACAGCGCCTCAGAAACGTAGGAATCCAAGGAAAAGCACTGGAATGGATCACCTCGTTCCTCACCGGAAGAACCCAGAGAGTCCGCCTCCCACCATTCAAGTCAGAGGCCTCTGAAGTCATCTGCGGCGTGCCACAAGGATCGTCACTCAGCCCCACCCTCTTCAACGTATACATGAGCCCCCTCGCGGCCATCGCTCGCCAACACAATCTCAACATCATCTCCTACGCGGATGACACTCAACTGATCCTATCACTCACCAAAGACCCTAACGCCGCCAAAACCAACTTACACGAAGGAATGAAAGAAGTAGCCGAGTGGATGAAGCACAGCCGTCTGAAACTGAACTCAGACAAAACAGAAGTCCTCATCCTAGGCACCTCCCCCTCCGCCTGGGATGACTCTTGGTGGCCAGAAGCCCTTGGAAAAGCACCCATCCCGACGGACCACGCACGGAACCTGGGCTTCATCTTGGACTCCTCACTCTCGATGACCAGACAAGTCAACGCCGTTTCATCATCTTGCTTCAACATTCTTCGCATGCTCAAAAAAACATTTCGCTGGATCCCCACCGAAACTAGAAAAACGGTCACCCACGCACTGGTTACGAGCCGACTGGACTACGGAAACACACTATACGCCGGTACCACCGCAAAACTCCAGAAAAAACTCTAACGCATCCAGAACGCTTCAGCCAGGCTCATACTAGACATCCCGCGTAAAGAACACATCCCTGGTCACCTGAAAAACCTCCACTGGCTCCCCGTAAATAAGAGGATTACCTTTCGCCTCCTAACCCACGCACACAAAGCACTTTACGAACTTGGACCCGAATGCCTCAACACACGACTGTCCTTCTACACCCCCTCCCGTCAGCTACGATCCTCCAACCAAGCCCTTGCCACTGTACCTCGCATCAACAAAACCACCATGGGAGGTAGATCCTTCTCCTACCTGGCAGCTAAAACCTGGAACTCACTTCCCACTCACCTTCGCCTTACTCAGAACCACCTAGCATTCAGAAAACAACTTAAAACTTGGATATTCGACAAGTAATTCCCCACCCTTCCTCTAGCGCCTTGAGACCCTATGGGTATGTAGCGCGCTATATAAATCTCTTGACTTGACTTGACTTATGCCACATCTCTGGGTACTCTAGTACTAACCCAGGCTTACCCTTCTGGAAGCAGCTTTTCCTGGTGCCAGGCTCAGTTGAGTTATGTTCCAATGAACAGAGGAAACTATTTACGAAAACAATTTTCATGAGCTCTTGGAGTTCGGGACAACAGCTTCATAACTGATGTGCGTTACATGGAAGATGATAAATCAAGCTAGCACATCTGCATATGGAATGCTTTGAAAACCATTTAAAAGATGAAAAGAAGCTGGTAGACATACTGGAAGCTTCTTTATTTTATGTCCTAGTGACAAGGGGCAAGCGTGTCACCATAGGCAATGAATGCATTAAAGGTTCAAGGAGTTCATTTCCTTTGTTACCATGGTAGCTGGCTGTGGATGTGAGCTAGAGATCTCACCTCCTTACAGCATGCACATGTAGAATGTGCTATTGTATCCCTCACCTGTCCCACAGATGCAACTTAGGGGCACATGCATCAGTGTGGGCAATTGCGATTCCATAATTGTGATTATTAAGGAATAGCAAATATGGAATCTCAATAGCCTATGCATGTAGGTTTCACGAAGATATTCGCGATTCCTACATATTCCTTAATTGCGAATTGCAAATTGTGATTCGCAATTAAGGGATAGCTTCCCATTCATTCCTGCGGGCCTGGAGGCCCATAGGAAGGAATGGGAATTGCATGCGCAATTTGCGAGTACCAAATAGGTACTTGCAAATTGCTCATGCATTTCAAGGGTGCAAGGGTGCCAAAAGGCCACCCTGATGCACCCTTGAAATTGGCATGTGATCACATGTTGAGCACACACATGCCCCAAGGGCATGTGCGTGTGCAACATGGCACTTTGAAAAATGCACTTTTGTGCATTTTTCAAAGCTTTCGCAAATTACTATCAACTTTAAATTGATGGTAATTTGCGATCCAAATTGCAAAATCATAATTTTGAAGTGCATCATGCATTGCATTTAGGGAATCACCATTTGAGATTCCCTCAATGCATTAGCAATGTAGGTAATCACAAAATTTGCAATGACTTACATTTTGAAATTGCATTTAGGTTTATGCATCCCAAATGCACAAATACCGGTGGCAAAGAGAATCTGCTCTTTTGCCACCGGTATTTACAATGATGCATGTCCCCCCAATTATGTCTGGAAAACAGGCATTTGTCAACAACATTTAAAACTTTCAATATTATTGCTCTGCACTTTTGAAGTCAGTTGCACATTTATATAGATTGGAATACTTATTAAACCTCAACACCAGGACTGTCCAAAGTGGGCCCAGAAAGACGTAATCCATGCCAGATTTCCAAGATAACCACTGGCTGTAAAAAGCACTATTCACTTTCACTGTAATATATCTTAAGCACCAAGCCTGATAATCTGGCATGGATTCAGGCCACAAGAACATCCCTGCTCTACAATCTGTTTAGGTACTTTTTGGACAAATGATGACTCTCCATCCACGGAGAATATACTATACGTATGTGTCGGTATTTGTAGAGCGTGAAATAAGGTACAAAGCAGAGTACAGAGCAAGGGAACACTGAATAAGGGTGAGAGACCTTGGAATTGTTTACCACGAATCAGGGTGTTCATGGGTTGTGAATCAGGTAGCATGGAAATGTGGTCTTCTGAAGATGTTTGTTTTCTGCTAATTTCTGAACTGCAGAAGAGTTGAGGCAGTTCTAATGTTGGAAGGTATGGGGTTCTAGATCGTGGGCGTATAAACATAGAAAGCTTGCCTTCTGGTTTTCACTTTACACATTTTTTCCTATCTGGCAGTGACCTGGCTTCTGGTGTGGTTCTGTCCAACTCAGGTAGATAATTTCCATGATACACTTGGGAAGGTGCTGGTTCCGTTGGCTGTGTATGTGATGCAGCTTATTTTCAAGATGATACGAGTGTGGAGATAAAGGCATTTTTGTTCCATCAAGGTTGGAGTGACATTTCAGCTTCCTTAGGCTTTTGTTGCCAGTGTGATGTCAAGGAGACTGCAGAGCAAAGCATCGCCTCCATGTCAGTGCAAGAGGACTAAGGCTTGGACTGTTGCATCCAAAGAGGTAGGGTTTCTCATTCGATAAGAGGGAAGGTCTGCACCATGTGGCCTTTGTTCTCTTGATTTATTCTTTGAAGGAGTGGTCATTGTCAAGGATGAAATAAAGTGATTTTGAATTCTGTCAACTGGAGGATGGCAAACCCATCAATGTTCATTTTGAAGAGCCAGACTTGAATGCATGATTGTTACTATTGCTATAAAGGACACATTCTATCTGAGACAGATTGCGCATTAGGTAGCTGTTGGTTATCAATTATGAGTAATGTTGAGGCAGTTTTTCAGCCTATGGATAGGTAGGGCTCTGTGTTGGTATATTGATGCATCTTTATGCTGCTGTTCGTGCGCAGAGCTCCAGGGCATTAATCTGAGGTTCAAGATGATGGAGGGCAAGACTGAAGCCTAGGCCCTCGCATATTCCATGCAGCTGGAGAAGGGTAGGTGCAAAGGGAGGTTGCCATTTGCTCAAATTATTGGTATTTGGTGAGGTAAGAAATGAGCATTGTAGGACTGTGTGAGAGAAGCCCATGTGGATTAGAGCTTGGTGGTGAACGGTGTCAATGGCTGCAGAAGTCAAGTAGGACCAAGAGGCAGGGGCCAATGTTTTTGATAATCAAGAGGATGCGTTGACTACCTGAAGAGTGGAAGTATCTATGCCGCTGCGAAGTCTGAAGCCAAATTGGTGGTCTTTTTGCTGCTCTAATATTATCATTTAATAGAGACTGCTTTGCAGAAGTTGTTGCTTAATATGATTCAGGATGAAAGTTTTGCAGATGGAAGTTGGTGTATTGGTTAACCATATTGTGTGCTTTCAAATCTACCCTACTAGGTTGTGACACACTCTCAGAGTTAAAAGGCTTACCGATGCTTTGCTATACAATTTTACTCCCTTAACATTTTTATGAGGTTTTTAATTTTTTTGACACGAAGATATATAATAATGTCATAGTCTAGTTTGAGTCCAAACAAATCTTTCTGATATAAAGGAGCAGTGTTTCTTAACGGTTTGATTTCTGTGGACCCCCACTTAATCATTACTGGAACCCAAGGACCCCCTCTGAATCATTATTGGAATCCGGGGGCCTCCACTGGGTCATTACTGGTAGACTGGGGCCCTGGCCTAGCGATTTTCAAAGACTTGAACATTAAAAAAATACACACAAAATCCAGACACAAGCGTTTTAAAAAAATCACAATTTTAATTTCAGTTGAAAAGTTGGAGCATTTTTAAATTCAATTGGGGCCACTCATAGACCATTCTATATTCTCTTTGATGCTACTCCCAATCGTCAAACGGAGGATACAAACTTAATTTTTAGCCTTCAATTTCAAATTTCTTCAGAGAACATTTTCAAACTTTTAATTTTGCATTTCGCTTCTTTATATACACTATATTATTCTGTCAAAATGATTTAATATTCTAAACAGTTGTGGACCCCAAGAGGTTCCAAGACCATGGGTTCAGAATCGCTGCCATTGAGTCTGGCAGTATATCATTGCTCAACGCGCAAGTGAGAGATCTAATAGCAGCAGTAGTGCAAATACAACATTGCCATCAGCTCGGGATGGAAGCCTACAAGGGCAAAAGTCTATCAGGAAGCCAAACTGACTTCTTGATGATCATTGCTTCGAATGGGAGATTTCTGGGACATTGGGTTAAAATGAGGCAGCCAAGATGATCCCAAACTGCAGAACTGGTGTCCTAATATGATGCAGAGAGAGCAGTGTAACAAGCCATGCACTGCCAAACAAAGTTGCTCCCCACTCAAGCCTCACACAGGATGAAATGATGTGGAATGTTATAGTTTTAAGAAAGCTAAATGGCAGGAGACAGTATACCACTTAATATTCATACTTGTTGGTTTGAGTGAGACTAAAAGAACAAAATCACTAAAACTTGTTTTAAAGAGTGGTCAAGGATGGTACCTACTATTTGTTTTGTGGACGTCATGCATAAATAGATTATAGGGAACGTGTCTTTGATGCTTCATTATTTCCTCCTCTCTTATTCCTCTTAACATCCCTTTCAATTATGGCTGTTTTAATTCAAGGTCCCATCTTGCATTATCTTATAATTGCAATAATGTAGCGTGTTTAGGGTTATATTGTGTATGATCATGATTAGTACTTCATATTGCAAGATTTTATTTTACATCTTATTTTTTATTCATTGAATAAAGAAATCAGTATATTACCTACTGGCGGTCGCCAGTAGGTAGGTGTAGTTAAAACCTAGTTTCCATAGGACATCCACAACATTCTATTTGGAATAACTTTGGCGCCGGTGGACGAATCTTCGCGAATTTCACCCAAGAAATAGGGCCTGCTCCGCTCCACTCCTTCCCTGAAAGTTTGGGGGTGATTCTTCAAGTGGGGTCCGAGAAAAAAGGGGGTCCCAAAACGTGTTTTCCCCATGCAATTTTCCATAGGGACCTTTAGCCAGGTCTACAGCCCGAACGGCTGAACGGAATTAAACCAAATTTGGCAGAGAGGTAGAGTTCGGTACGCAGATCGTGCTTTTTGTTAAATGGTGTAAATTCGTTCAGTAGTTCCTGAGAAAATCAAGAGTAAAATCATAGCGATATCTAGAGACAGAGTTCAGTACTCTGTAATGTACTCTGTACCTTCCCGAGCATGAGCTACATGCTGATTGGCTGTCAACTGTCTGTCAACACTCCAAACCAGGAAGTGTTGGCAGACATCTTGTGCCTCGGTAGAACCGAAATTATTTACAACAAGGGGTGGTGAGGGACAGAGTCTGCTTAATTCAGACACTCTGTTCATCACCACCCCCTTTTCTAAATCGTTTTTGGCCACTATAGGTGTGGCAGGGTATACTCAGACATGAGTCCCTTTCTCACTGCTCCATCAGGATTCAAGCAAGCCGGGCCGAAGACGGCTGTAATGCCAGAAACCGGTCCCCGGTAGCTTGTCTCCTTTCTGGTGAAGAATTGGCTTGGTAGTTTAGTCTGCCCTGTTCCCATGATGCACTGGGCCAGGGACAGACTGATTTGCATATAGCCAGGTTCTGAGCTGGGATGGGGCAGTGAGATAAATAACGGTGATGAATCAAGCCCTGATCTTTGGACTGGGTAAGAGTAAAAGTCTGCTTAATTCAGACACTCTGTTCATCACCACCCCCCTTTTCTAAATCGGTAGAACCGAGGCACAAGAAAGCAGTGAAACAAACGTGCAAAACACGCAAAGGGGGCAGGGTAGAAACACTGACCCCCCTAGGCCTGCTCAGGGGGTCCCACAAGGACCCCAAAGGCCCAAAAAATTATTATTATTTTTTTAAATCGCAGGGTACGAAGTACAGTACTCTGTACTGTACTCTGTACTTTCCCGAGCATGAGCTGCATGGTCATTGGCTGTCAACTGTCTGTCAACACTCCAAACCAGGAAGTGTTGGCATCCATCTTGTGCCTCAGTAGCAGTGAAACAAACGTGCAAAACACGCAAAGGGGGCAGGGTAGGAACACCTTGATCCACAAGGTCTGCTCAGGGGGTCCCAAAAGGACCCCCAAGGCCCAAAAAATATATATATATAATTTTTTTTAATCGAGGGGTACAAAGTACCGTACTCTGTACCTTCCCGAGCGCATACTGGAGATTCCTGGTGGGCTAGTTGGCCCCCAGGGACCTCCAGTATGCAAGGGGAATTAGTTCCCCCTCTGCATACGCGCCAGGGGGCTGCGTTGCAGAGAGGTGTAAAAAGGGGCGTGGCCTCATTACACTTCTCTGCAATGCAGCCCCATGGCACATACTGGAGGTTCCTGGTGGGCTAATTGGCCCCCAGGGACCGACAGTATGCAAGGGGAATTAGTTCCCCCTCTGCAAACGCGCCAGGGGGCTGCGTTGCAGAGAGGTGTAAAAAGGGGCATGGCCTCATTACACCTCTCTGCAATCCAGCCCCCTGGCGCATACTGGAGGTTCCTGGTGGGCTAGTTGACCCCCAAGGACCCCCAGTATTCAAAGGGAATTAGTTCCCCCCTCTGCAAACGCCCCAGGGGTCTGCGTTGCAGAGAGGTGTAAAAAGGGGCGTGGCCTTATTACACCTCTCTGCAAAGCAGCCCCTGACGCATACTGGAAGTTCCTGGTGGGCTAGTTGGCCCCCAGGGAACTCCAGAATGCAAGGGTAATCAGTTCCCCCTCTGCAAAGGCGCCAGGGGGCTGCGTTGCAGAGAGGTGTAATGAGGCCATGCCCCTTTTTACACCTCTCTGCAACGCAGCCCCCTGGCGCATACTGGAGGTTCCTGGTGGGCTAGTTGGCCCCCAGGGACCCCCAGTATGAAAGGGACTTAATCCCCCAACTTAGAACACGCTACAGGGCGCGTTTGCACAGTGGTGAAGGTAGGGGGCGGGGCTTGAGGTGATGTGAGTGCAAATATGCCTTGTGGTGCGTTTTAAGTTGGGGAATTAATTTCTCTTCAATCCAGAGGTCCCCTAGGGGGTAACTAGTCCAACAGGTATCTCCAGTAAGCGCCAAGGAGCTGTGTTGCAGAGTGTTGTAAAAAAGGGGTGTCCCCTCTGTACACCTCTCTGCAACACAGCTGCCTGGCGCATACTGGAGGTCCCTGGTGGGCTAGTTGGCTCACAAGGGACTTCAGGATTGAAGAGAAATTAATTCCCCAATCTAAAACGCACACATGTTACCTCAGGCCCCGTCCCCTTCCTTTACTATTGAGCAAAATATTCCTGTAAAATCAGCCGAACTACGAATTCCGATTTACTCACCTGTTATCACAAAAAACGTCAGTGCTGCATCTTTGAGCGCACTACTGATCCTGAAAAGTAATTCTAACCATACTTACAGTAACTTGAATTTCCTTCCATAGGCTAACATTGACTGGTTTCACTTGGAAATTTTTCTAAGTGTGGCGTTTTGGAACTTAAAATAATTCCTCTAAAATCAGCCGAACTAGGAATTCCGATTTACTCACCTGTTATCAGTAGATACCTCAGTCCTGCATTTTTCAGCTCACTACTATTCCTGAAAAGTAAATTTAACTGTACTTACCAGTAACTTGAATTTCCTTCCATAGGATATCATTGCCTGCTATATAAAATATATATAAATTTAAAAAAAATATTAAATTAAAAAAATAAATATTACAATTTCAATATTTTTTTTTAACTTTTTTTCAATTTATATTAAAAATATGTAATGTAATTTAAAAAATAAAATATCTAAAAATAAATACTTTAAAACAATGTAGTAAATTAGTATAAAAATATAACAATTAATACATTTAAAAATTATCATTTACAAAACCTTTGAAATTCACTGAAAAAACCATTGGTTTCACACATGTTATTGTTAGCTGGACATTTCACTCATACAAAACCATTGAAATTCCCCCATTATAAATAGTTCAGCTAACTATAACTTGCGCGCCCGCAATGCACTGCTGATGACGTCACATATTACATCACTCATGACATGGTCAGTGACATCACTCATGACATCACTGATGACATCTCAAATGACATCACCGATGACATCATCCATGTGAAAGAGTTGCAGACCTCCTCACCCTAATATAACCTTTGATACACACATTCAAAAATAGAACCTAAAATTTTCAAAAAAATGGAGATACCAATACCAGTTAGAATAACCTAATTAGTAATTCCAAAATCTAAATACACATCCACTCATTCACCAACAGTTCTATATAGTCACTCATACATGTACTCACTCATCATATGTACTCATACACCTATACATCCTGTTACACACCTACACTTATACATAGTTATTCACACATATTCTCACACATGCAAATAAACATCCATTTACTTGCATATACAGCTCTACACACACCACTACACTTATTTCTACAGAAACGTACATGTACTTACTCTCTTAAACAATCAGTTATACATACAAACAGTGAGTCAGTCATTCATGCATCTGTGCGTCAATCGAACTTGACAAAAATAATCAGCAGTTTTTTCAAATCCCAAGTGAGTAGAAACAATGTCACATCTCAGCACTCTGCCCTGCTTTATGGTCGAGTCCCGAAATGCTGCCTCCATAGCGCGCCGTCTGGCTCAAATGATGTGATCGTGGGCAAATAATTTGATTAATTGAGCCTCCATTTTCTTCATTATCACATATGAGAGCACCTTCAAATGTGTGAGTTCATCATATCTGCTGAACAAAAAACTCTTTTGTTTGATTTAATAGACTAAGCTTTCCATATATAATATAATACAGATAGGATACACATGACCCCTGACTTGCCTCTTAGTTCATTAACAGCATTTTCAACTGGGCGGCGGCAGGAATGTTTCTCCAATCATGTTTATAAAATATCACTTTTAATAAATACATAACTAAAGAATGTAGTGCTAGCACACTGTTATTTGTAATCGGCAGATTTTACATTGAAATGGCCACTGACTTTCCCACTGACATGCAGCTTTACTGATAACCCAATGTAATGTACAAACAATAATGTTTGAAATAGAGTTTCTGCAAATATGTGTCATTTGCACATCACCAAGTAAAGTGTTGTGGTTTGTTTTGCTCCTATTTAACTCTTTGTTTGCAACACACTTCTTAATAACAAAAAATTTACTTTTGTAATTCCTGATATATTTTAAAATATTTGTAATATTAATTTACAGGCTATTTATTTAAATGTTATGTATTAGAGAAATATGACTGACATGTTCAGACAGTTCACTTGACAAAAGCCTCCAACTCGAGTAAGCCAGAGAAGAATAAACCTAATTTTCCAAGCAGCAATTAGTTAAAAGATAAACTGGCATTTGACCTCTTTCCTACAACAGACAGCAAATGTGTCAAGATAAAAACAAGATTTAATGACGTTGTTATTGCTCATTTACTCTCTGAACGAACAGAACACCTGTTCCTATCCATCCTAAGTTTACTCGCCAGATGGAACTAGTAGGTGCTACAAATTGCTCGACCTGATAACATTTTACTCGCAATTGCGAGTGATCGAGTAAATTTTTCGCGACCTGAGATGGTCTTAGAGCTTCTGAGTATTTTTTGAATAGGAGACCAGTACGATTTGTGAATCACAACAGAATGATTTTGGAATTAATGGAATGGTGCCTAACAAAGAATATTTTCCTCTTTGGTGATGACTTCTACGTACAGGAACAGGGGACTGCGATGGGCACCTGTTTCGCCCCCAGTTATGCGAATTTACATCTTGGCTGGTGGGAGGAACAGGTGCTCGGGGGCAGTCCCTTGGAGCAGTGGGCTGAACATGTGTTGTTATGGGTTTGATTTATTGATGACGTCTTCGTGCTGTGACAGGGCTCGGAGACGGACATCGAGCTATTTGTTAAAGACCTCAACCAGAATTCCCTAAATCTAGAATTTGTGGGGCATTACAGTAGGACCACGATATATTTTTTGGATATTTGGGTTAGACCTATTGAGGAAAAACTAGAAACAACTATACTCCACAAAGCTACTGCAGGGAATTCAGTTCTCCATGCGGAGAGTGCTCATCCTGCCCCATTAATCAGGAGTATCCCCTTTGGGGAATACTATAGAGCAAGGAGAGCATGCAGCCACCAGGAGGAATATGATAGAGTAGAACAGGAAATGAAACAAAGGTTCACCCAAAGAGGATAGTCAATGGATATTTTGAGAGGTGCATCAGGCAAGGCGAGAAATCTAGAGAGACAAAAAGTACTGTTTGAGCCATCTAGAACAAAACAAAGGCAACGACAGAGAGAGGAATTGAGGGATCAAGATAACTCTAGATTCATAACAACATTCCATGTGAAACACAAAGAAATTAGATCTATCTTAAACCGGCACTGGCACTTGATAAGAAATGATCCTGTGTTGGGATCCAAAGTTAAAAGGAATCCTGAGATCACGTACAAAAGATCAAAGTGTCTGAAGGATTTAATTGTCAAAAGTGAATTCCATGAAAGGAAGGGAGGTGCCCCCACATGTTTACATCAGAAACCAGGTTTTAAAAAGTGTTCAAAATGCAAAGCGTGCCAACATGGCATGAATCAAACTGATTATAGAATTTTAACAAATTCGTAACCATTAGAAGTTTTCTAACTTGTAGATCCAGTTTTGTTGTTTATTTGTTACATTGCTCCTGCCCTAAAGTACATATAGGAAGTACAACCGTACCTGTATATAAACGAGTCCTTCAGCATAGGCGAGCAATTGTGAATCAAGACAGGACATATCCAATCGCTAGACATTTTGAGACCCACCACAAGAGTAACCCCTTGAGCCTGCAGTATACATGTATAGCAGAGGTCCCGAGAAAAAGGAGAGGGGGGACAGAGAAAAAGAACTCCGGAAACTAGAAACATATTTTATTTTGGAGTTTAACTGAAGGAACCATATGGGCTTAATGTGGATGAGGACTTATATACTTGTCTGTCTTGAGTAATAGGAGGAAGAGCTGTAATATGAAAATCTGCACTTAGATAAGACTATTAGTTTAATGTTTTTAATTTTTGTTTTTTTAACAGTAGTGAATATCAAATGAGGCACTCACAACATCATGATTTGCTCTACTTGTTTGTGTTATTTGGCTAATATGCATTTGCACTTTTGAAAAATCATTGTACTGTATTGAAGGATGTATATAACGAGGAGAGAGACAGGCTTATATGGAGGCTTACATAAGCACTAACACATTAAAAAAAAAAATGTATAGTAGGTTGATAACACCGTTAATGGAGATGGTTATCAAAGAATTTTTGTTTTATGAAAAATGTTCTCTCCTCGCCCTTGAGTAACTGTCTTTTAATGAATATAAGAAATGGTCTGTTATGAATTGTTTTTTGGACTTTTGTTATAGAGGCCATGATATATTATATTTATTATGCACATGCACTTTAAAGTGAAGTAACTGAAAGTTCGGATAGTAATGATTGAGAAAGGTGGCAAAGAAATTGCGTATTTTGCACAGATGCACATGCACTTGCACTTTAATTTGCCAAAAAATGTTCTATAATACAAACAGGCACTTGCCGCAATGATGTGTTCAATTAAAATTTACAATATCTCTATGCACTTGAAGTTTGTAAAATGCACCGATTAAAATGTAAATGTGTTTTATTTCACTGATGTTCTGCAACAGAAAAGCCGAGGTATTAATATGCCCGCAAAATATACGTTAGCTACATCGGTGAATTATCGTAAATTAAAAAAATATTTGCAGTGCTCTATGAATTAAACCCCCAAAGTTTTGGTTTTAAAAACAATTAAATTGGAGTATTGGAAGTGAACAGAGGAAACCAATATGCTCTCTGGTGAAGAAATATACGATAAAATATGGCCTTTTGAAATCGTGAACAAGGCAGCATGAGACTGCTGAAACGCGTTGATGTTTGAAACTTTGTCAATAATAAATTAAGACCGAGTGTCATAAAGAACTGGAGAATTTTATATACAATATATATAAATATATATATATATTTCATGCTAATTTTTTGCCATTTTATTGTGACAGCCTAACTGGATACAATGCAATTGCCCATCTGGGGGCTTCATTTAGTTAAATCCTACTGTTGTGTTATATTCACTTACACTACAAGATGGCCGCCTTGTTTCATGTTAGGCTCTAGTCCCCTTGTTTGTGTCCACACCTGACCAGTAGTGGGAGTGATTATGTATAATAAAAACAATGTCGGATACAAACACAGTGCATCACACACTGACGAAGGCAGACCGCCGAAACGCGTCTGTGTGCACCCCTCCGCTGAATAAAATCTAGCGCGTTTGTATTACTCAACCTCGAGTGCTGTCATTCTTTCCAGGAGGATTGGGAAGGATTTTGGAGCGTTAATATATATATATATATATATATATATATATATATATATATATATATATATATATATATATATATATATATAGCAGTAACCTAGCATTTTTGTGGGTGCATACATATGATGCATTACTCTCTTGTTTTTTAGCATGCTCCTACCTAGAAAAAGGGCATTGGCCTATTCTGCATGTTCTTGTTTACACACAGAAAACTAGCCTATCATTCATTACATATGCTGACATATATGTATAATATGATTCTGTTTATGCATTGTTCATTAACCTTTGTGAGTGCTCCCATATGTGTTATATGCTAAGCTAGCATAAATGCATACAGTTTGTCTGTTACCCTATGTATATTGTATTAAACTATTGTGTATGTTTTTGAGTTATCCTAATGGATTAATCTATAACCCATCATGTTTATTCAGATTTATGCTTCGAGTAATATGCCATGCATGCTTCTGCATATAAAGAGTGCATTACCCTACCGTGCAACATATGTTTCTTCGCTACACGTGCATATTTTAGTAGCGCCTCGTATGTGTTCCTTTCTGCCCTTTATGTGCATATTCCACTAGCCTTTCATGCAGAGTGTATTTCTGGCTCATCTGTTTAGTCCATGTGTGAACCACTCAATATGTATCTCCCGACTTGCTTTCTACGAAATGATTGGAACAAAGCGTTTTCCGTTTGTTTTTTCCAGCTAAACCACAAGAATACAAGAAAAGAAAATGAAAATCTGCAAATACAAGAATACAACCCTCCTTCAACTAGCACTGCCAATAGGACCAATTTTTGTATGGTGGAAAAAATTGTTTTAATTTATGATTGATAAATTATGTATACAGTGAAATAGCTGCCCTTTTATTTGGTAAATCTAATATTATTTCCCCTGTGTACCATGATTATCCTTTTCATGTATAATCCTGGCATCCCCTCTTGACATACTTATATGAACCTGGACATATTTCTACCTCTCTGTGCCTCAGTTACTGTATCTCCCCAAACCAGGAGCTCCCAGAAATAAGCTAGATCCAAGGAGCAAGCACCATCTAAAAACTGCAAGGAGACATCCTCAGTTGGGCGATAACATAAATGCATATACATTCACCATGACTAGAAACAGCTCCTCGCAACCCTGAAAGCCTAAACCTAGACCTAGGCCACAGGCTATGTTAGCATGAAGTAGGTAACTAGGATGGCGAAAATGTCTGGGTGGTGGTGAATGTGATATTAGGAAACAATGTAGATATTGTACATTTTGGTGGTAGCTTACAGAATGATTGTAAGGATTGAAAGTTTATGTTTGGGATTTGTTTTCCAGTGAAAAACTTTTTTGTGTGATGAGAAGTAGCCCTAAACTACTGCGTAGAAGCGCTGTGCCCTACTTTGCATCAAGGGGGCAACAGTGGGTGGTATGCGGGCATTCCCATACAACGGCAAAGATTGATGACACCAATCCCTATGTGCGGTACAGCAGACATACAAACTTGGAAAATAATTAAACTATGTCTAAGTGTAGTATTTTGTACTGAAAGGGGTACCTTACAAGTACAACACCTATGCTAGATATCATTCTCACATGCTTGCACTATGGTGTAAGGGAGTGTGTATGGTTTAAGGTAGCCAAAGGTGAACGAGCGCAGGGAGAGAGAGAAACTGTGCCATATCTTTGTAGATACAGTGCTCTCCTGGTCTCTTCCTTTGACACAATACATCTTCACAACTTTGGCTGTTGTGCTGTGCTGGGGTGTGTCAAATCATAGTAAATATGCCCCACTGTACATAAATAACATCTTACAGAAACTAACATAGGACAGACAAAACATGTTTTAAATTCTGGTCTCCCTCTTACGCACTGAGTCTGAATACAATTTTTTATACCATTTACTGTAGATGAACTTAAGTGGGAGTCCATAGGTTTTAAGATTTATTATGAAGCTTTGTTGAGGGCAGAAAACTAAATATGGTTCAATGTTCTTGCAATCTTCATGTAAGGCGAAAATGACTTGCAAAATGACCTTCTGACAGTAGTATCGGTCATCATTAAAGCTTGCAGCTAATATAGCCTTTTTAAATGGTCAAGAAATAGATTGAAACATTGGAAGAGCTAGGCTCGAGTGTTTAGTTCAACTGTTTAAAAGCTAAGGTTCCTTAAGACAGTCGTCAGCTTGACATGCTCCCATATACATTGAGAATGTGATCTTGCTTGACCATTTGTGTAGTCATGACTAGTCAGGAACCGGTCTAAACTCATTTAGAGTTACAGGAGACCTGGAACAAGGGCACTCATTTTTGGGGGTGTAGTAAGCAGACTCTCAGATGTCCCTTCCCTTTACTGTCGGACCCCCTCTTAACAAAATTCTCATCAGAGTTCAGGTATATTATCACCGGATATGGCATGGCACCACCAACCCCAACTTTTCTGAATTGCAGTCCCGGTCACCCATCTACCTGTCGGACAACTCAGACTGGAATTTAGTCTGGTGACAGGGAGACAAGAAACAAGGATGATTCTCCAATTGAAATCAAGTTGTACCTTTAATGTAGAATGTTAGACTCAAAGTGCTGCTCCTACAATGGCCCTTCTGAAAAATCTGTACCTGACAAATTGCCTTGCACCATTGTATAGCTTAGCAGAAATATAGGGTAAAACACTGCATGTTCATGGTGCTACACAGCAATAATGATTCTACTCTCTCGATTGTCCATCACCTACTCACACTAACTTACTCACAAGCTAATACGTATACTACAAACCTTCTTAAGAAATGTTTACAAAATTCAATATTATGATTGATATTTCTAACTGCAGATTTGTCACCTTAGGTCGCGCCAAGCAGCTTCACGTTGACTCCATACTGCCCTGACATTGACGGAGCGAAGTCGCATGTAATCAATACATCTGCATGCTGACATCCGTTCCTTTCTTTCTGTACCTTGTGATGCGCATCTGGTCCTCCACTCCTGATTTCACTGGGCTTTGGACAACTTCTAAAAGTGAAAAAACAGTGGGTTGGGATATGATGTCCCCTTCTAAGACTACAGGTTTCAAACAATGATGCAGCTGTAGGAAACTAATGCAGGTCATGGTTGTGCAACAGGTATGCCCTCATGCACCGGCTCGCAATCCAGCTACATGTAGTGAAGTTGAACTTTGCCGACCACAAGGAGTTTCAAGCCTCATGGAAGTCCTGCTTCTTATCCAAGTTGAGGACACAGACTTGCTTCTGCCTCTGAGGTCGCTGAGCTGAGAGATCAAATTTTCTGTTGAAGTGTTACAATAAGTCAAAATCCAAATGTATACACAAGAAAGCGATGCGGGACGCATCCCCATCTCTCCACTCTAAAGAGAAGGCATTGGTCCCAGTGTGCTCCGAAGTTCCTGGGCTCTCGGCAACGCTCCAGCAGATCAAAGCCTTTAAGGAGGCAATGTTGCAGATATTTTACACTGCTCCGGCTCCCTCTGGCATGCTTTGGGGCCCCAAAGATTGTTGGGGGCAATCATTCAGGCTACCAGTGGATCCATCCTCGGCGCACTGATCCCCTTGGACTCATCTTGGGATGTAAACTGTCTCCAGTACAGACTTCCACTCTGGCTCTACGACCTGCATTGGTCCCTGCCTCATTGACATCAGCGACGAGACCGCCACCACGGCGAGGGATCTGGTGCTGGTTATGTTCCCTGAGACCAAACCGACTTCAGCACAAATCTGATTGCTGTTGTGCTACAAAATTATTAAAGTGTAACTAGTCACCATAGAATTTGATTCCAATCCTATGCCCTCATTAGTGTGGACGCACTATCAAAGGCTACATTATCTTTGTGGCTCTGATTCTGGCAAATGCTGCTGCCGTCCAGAAAGACTGATGATAGGGATGTTAATGGTTTGCCCCTCATTATGATTATGACAATGTTTCCCTGGCCTTAGAAGGGACCAGTGGCCTTGATGCTTCCACTGATATTGGTTTGCAGTTTCTATTTTGACCACCAACAGAAGAGGGTGTATCATGTGCAGTGGTCATTCAATGAGCACCTGAGGTCTTGGACCTCCATTGCCCTCTATTGAAGGTAAGGCAGATGTCCTTATAATAATCTTACAGCCTGGGCCAGCCACATCTGAGCCCTTGCTCTCATTCACTGTAGCCCTCACTGGCACCGTGATAGATACCTGATGTATCATTTAATTTTGAAATTGTTCATTATTCATAGGTCAAAGATTTAAACTGGGCTGGGGGCCCACATCCTTCTTTGGCACAAGGAAATAGAGAGGGTAACATACCCCTCCAATTCTCGAGTCTGTAACTCTCTCAAAAGCTCCTCAGGAATGTAAAATTTGCACCTCTTGCAACAGAATTAACAGGTATTCCTCCTATATTTGCTCTGATAGGGATCCCGCAAGGCTTTTGGTCGGTTAAAGCACTGGGTGCACTGCCTATATAGACGCACAAGAGTAACAGAACACAAGAATTATAAGGTGCAAACCGGCGAGTGGAGGGGCCTTAGAACCACTCAGATTGAGTAGATGAACTACCAATTTACTGACTAACTTAGTTGCCGATGCACTCAAATTAACAGTATACAGATTGTTATGTAACAATACAGCATTCGGTACAGAAATAAAAGTGACAAAAGTTATTCTCAGAAACTCCAGTGGAAGGGTGATTCGTGGAGTCCTTTAATGAATCATACAGCCAGCCGACACGTGTTTCATCGCACTCGCGATTCCTCAGGGCTAGATGGCTGTGTCAAGATCAGAAGGTCCCTCAGCTGGTGATAATTCCGACCCAGCCGGGCCTGTGACCGTTGTTGTATAAGCGATTGAGATAACGGGGTAATGTTCTTTTCGCAATCTTATGATTATCGGGTGCTGTGGTGCCCGGAGATCACAGCGTTGATGATTTGAAATTATCGGAGACGTTGAACATGGTTCTGTCCTTTATAGGTATTCTAATGTCAGTTCTTGTCGGGTGCGACTCGAATGGGACCGCGGGATACCCCAGTCCTGCAACAGAGTGGGAGCAGCGTGTCTCGCGTCCTTTCTCGGGCTGTGTTCCTGTTTGGACCAATATTTGTATTTATTCAGCACAAATCACCCCCGAGAGGGTCTCTCAGCGTTGGTGCCCAGCCCAGTTTCGACCTTTGACCTATGAATAATGAAATTAAATGTTCACACTAACCCAGATCCCATCCGCTCTGGTGAGTGCCTGTTCTTAATATCGGCCAGGCTGTGAGATGGGTTTTGATGCACCCGTACACCATTGTCAAGGTACTGCCTTGACAAACAGGTCTGACAGGAAGAGCATTCAGACCGGAAGGACTTTTTGGTCTGATTCCACCCCACAGATCTTAAACCTGGGAAGGTACTGATTTGGTACTCATTCTTAGGTGAGGAATCTGCGGTTAGACATTCATCAGAAGAACGAGTTACTTAAATTCGGTAATGCTCTGTCTGGTGGATACTTTATCTCAGCAGTTCTTAACCTGTGGTCTGGGAATCACTGAGGGTCCATGACGCCTGCTCAAGGGGTGTAAATGACTGCTTGGAAAATAAAATAATATTAACAAAGTGTATATAAGTAAAGAAGCAAAATTGAAAAATGAAAATTTGAAAATGTTATGTAAATGTGAATTCATGTTTGGGGCTAAAAGTTAAGTTGGTACCCTCAAATTAATTTGTGTGAGCAGTGGAAATGCATCAAACAGAATATAGTATGGTTGACGGGTGGCCTCAATCAAATTTAGGAAATCTCCAACCTTCCCATTCAAATTTAGTTTTTTTCACACAAAAAAACAAAAAACATGTTCCTAAACTTGCGCTTAGGCAACATACCCATAGCACGTTACCTGGAACCTTGGAAAAGGCCTGATCCGTCAAACGCATGTCGCCTTTGTCAATCTGCGAAGGAGGATCTTATACATATTATTTGTATCTGTAAAGCTCTTGTGGAAGTAAGGCGGACCATGCTCCGGCCCCTATGGAACCAGAAGGGTGTAAGATCATGCAGGCAAGCAGTGATGCTTTGCTTTAACCCCAATGAGACTCAGTTGAACTGTAGAACAGTTAAATATTTTGAAATAGTGGCCAAAAAATTAAATGAAATAACACAAGGACGCGAAAAACCAACCCCACCAGGAGAATACTAGCCTTCCTAAACGGCCCTTACAAAAACCTTTAAGACTGCTGAGCGAAAACTAAACACATCAGGGGAATTGAGATCCCTGCAACAGCCTTATAACTACAAGAACTACAAATAATAATAGCCGTGACCAATAGGAAGTCCAACTAATTGATTATAGACTCCCTGAGATTTTACTAATGTGCAATATCCTTTTGTCTGGAAAAGTTTTATACAGTCAAAAGACTTTTTATCTTTGTGTAATATTGTGAGTTTTTATTAACTGTGCAATAAACAAATTCAAATTCCAACCTTCCCATTCAAATTTAGATTTTTTTATATTTGAGTATGAATTAAATAAACTTTGAAAATGTTTGTATTAGTTTGATGGCTGCTTGAGTATGAAATTTAATTTTGTGTATTGTTTTACTGTTCAAATCAAAAATTGATTAGGCCAGGGGTCCCTGGTTTCCAGTAATGACTAGGTGGGGGTTTCCCAGATTCCAGTAATTATTCAGTGGGGGTCTTCTGGTTCCAGTAACGACTAAATAGAAGTCAAAATATTTCCCGTGCCTCCGAACACGTTATGTCGCATACTTCCAAACACAAAGATATCATCTTGGAAAAGACTCTGCCTGCGACATTTCCAAGCACATTCATCAATATTTTTGTAAAAACCCTGCTTTACTGCAGTATTGGAACTTAAATAGATTCCCATGCTTGTATCATGCTCCGTCGTCAGAATGGGAGTCCCCAGTATACATAAAATATCAATAGAAACCATTACTAAAACAGAACCTGGTCCTAGGCCCATTCCTGTTTTGCAACCTGTCCACCTTTTTTGGTAAAAGAGACCAAAAAAATGAACAGCCAATCAGAAAAGCCTCACCCCCTAGAACCCTCCTGAGAGAAGCTCAGAACCTCAGATTTTCGTAGCCGTTGTGTAACCAAACCACTGAAGATGGAAGAGGCTGAGCTTTCCCAGGGGAGGCGAGTGGGTCGCATGGAGAACCAAAGTTACAGGTAAGTAACTTGTTTTCTTACTCCAGTATTGGAACTTTCATAGATTCCCATGCTTGTATCAGAGTAGCTAGCAGTTATCCGCACATTTTTTAGAAACCGTGACCAATATCAAACTAGGAACAAAGCCATAGTAAATACATTATAAAGTCATTTTCACCCCGGGTGAAAGGTATGCTCAGACGTGAGTTCCGTGCTCTCCACACCACTGGAGTCAAGCTATCCTGGCTGATGACGGCTGATAGCCAGAAACCGGTCCTAGGATGCTTGATTCCGGTCCAGGGAAGACATGGCTTGGCAGTTCGGGCTGGACTGTTCCCATGAGGCACAGGCTCAAGGCTGATTTGCATATGGCCATGTCTGAACTGGGGTGGTGTGGAGTGCAAAAAGATGGATTTTGGCCCAGATCTCTGTACTGGGGTGAATGTATGACATTGTTCTGCATTCTGTCCATCAACTGTTGTTTTTGCATTTGTCACCCCGAGTGGGACGGGTATGCTCAGACGTGAGTCCCGTGCTCTCCATGCCACTGGAATCAAGCTGTCCTGGCTGAAGAGGGGTGAAACCCCGAAACCGGTCCTAGGAAACTTGTTTCCAGTCCAGGGAGGACCTGGCAGTGCGGGCTGGATTGTTCCAATTGGGCGCAGGGTCAAGACTGATTTGCATATTGCGGGTCCAAACTGGAATGGCATGGTGAGCAAAAAAGTTATGGATTTAGCCCCAGATCTCTGTACTGGGGTGAATGTATGACAATCCTTTTGGATGGTTTCTCTACAGAATGCAGAACAATGTCATACATTCACCCCAGTACAGATATCTGGGCCTAAATCCATAATTTTTTTGCTCACCATGCCATTCCAGTTTGGACCCAGCCATATGCTGAAAGCCCGAAACCGCCCCTAGGATGTTTGTTTACAGTCCAGGGGGAACCTGGCCTGGCAGTTCGGGCTGAACTGTTCCCATTGGGCGCAGGGTCAAGACTGGAATGGCAAGGTGAGCAAAAAAACAATGGATTTAGGTCCTGATCTCTGTACTGGGGTGAATGTATGACATTGTTCTGCAATCTATCCATCAATTCTTCTTTTTGCATCAGGTCTAGGATAGGGCGCCACTTTTCTAACGTCTTCCGGATCAGGAAGAACCGGGAGTAAAACTCCTTTCCCGTTTGAGAGATAGGGACCGGTTCTATAGCTCCTTTGAGGAGCATTTGATGGACCTCTAACTGTATCGAAACATCTCCGTTTTCTACGGTGGCGCGAGGGGGCTTGGATGGTTGGACAAACTCCAGGGTATGGCCATAATGAATGATGTTCAATACCCAACGGTCTGATGTTATTTGCTGCCAGTTGTGTAGGAAATATGAAATTCTACCTCCCATTGATGACACAGGAGGAGAGGGGGCAATAGTCCGAGCCAGCAAGCCGCTGTTGGCGCTTAGAGTTGTCTCAGCCCTGGCGACCTTGTCTTCCTCTGTTGGTCAAGCGAGGGAAAGAAGAAGATTGATTCTGCCGCCGATTATAGCTCGGCTTTTAGGATTGTGACTGGGAACCATACGAGGAGTAACGCTGCTGTTGATAACCTCCCCTGTATGTAGAGTTACCTATTCCCGTCGTTCCTCGGAATGGCAACTTGCGGTACTGCAGAGTCCCTAAGGATTTTGCTGTTTCTGTATCCTTCCTAATATCTTGGAGCGCATCATCTATATGTTTTCCAAAAAGCGCTTCCCCATCAAAAGGCAGATCCAAGATTTTATTTTGGACTTTTGGGGGAACCAAGTAGCCCGCAACTAGCCCTGTCGACGAAGGACAGCCGCTCCAGCCAAGGAGCAAAAAGCAGTTGTTGCAATATCCTATGCACAATCAATGATTTCCGTCAATGTTCTTTCGCCCTTATGGAGAATCCTTTTAGCTTCTTTCTTTCCTGCTTCTGGCAACTGATCGAGATAGGGGGATAGGTCGCACCACATTTGGCAATTGTATTGTCCAAGTATAACCAAAGAATTTGCCGCATTGCCGCTCTGACCAGCAGGCTGGGCATAGAGGAAAACCTTTTGCCTACATTATCCAAACGCCTGCCCTCTTTATCTGGAGGAGTGGTAAGGGGAGCTGACGGATTTCTAGATTTCCTCTCAGCGGTCTGCAAGATGACTGAGTCCGGTTTAGGCTGGCTGGTCAAACAGGCTGGGCTACCCTCCGGAGCCTTATATTTTTTCTCCAGGTGAGGTAGAACTGGAATGACCGTGGCTGGATTTTGCATCACCTTTAAGCCTTCATCCCAGACATGGCCCACAATTGGGATTGAAAGGAGCGATCTCTTATAAGGTTCCTTAAAGTCATAAAGCAAGCACTCAGATTCCATCTTGGTCATGGGCAGGTCGAACCATTTGGCAGCTCTCTCCATTAAGTTAAGGAAACCCCCTATATCTCCAGGAGGGGAATCAACAGGTCCCATAGCAGGAGAAGCTGGATCTGGAATAACATAGCCATTCCACTCAGAATCTGGATCCGGAATTGTGACGATGCCTTGGTCGTCGTCAGAGGTATCATCCTGGACGGTAGGCCCAACAGGTGGAACATCCTGCGCTTCCAACATTGTCTGAGGCTGTGGTATTTGTGGGGCCATGGGACGAGCTGGAGGAACAGTAGTAACCGGCACTCCTACTGGGACAGGAGGCTGTGTTGCAAACCTTTCCCTGTAATCCAAGAGCATAGCTTGTAGGTCTGTCAGTAAGGAGAAGGGCATTTGGACCATCTCCTGATGGTAGTCTTGTTGATATTGAGAGGGAGGACCATACTGCTCAAAATTCTTCTACTCCCTTCAGAATCTGTGTCCTGGCATTTAATGTGTAGCTGAGCAGGGCTATCCGCATAAGCAAAAGGTCCTTCCTCCTCATCCGATTCCTCTGCTTCGAGGAGAAGTGGAGGAGGTAAAGGAGTCGCCCTCCTTGGCGAAGTCATTTCCGGTGTGATTTGATGTTTCTTGAGCAAAATCGAAATTTTTTCCACTGTCGACGAAGAAGAAAGAATCATCGACGAGGAAATCACCGTCATCGACGCAGCTGTCGTCGACGCATTCGGCGTCGAACTCGTCGTCGTTGTTGGCGTCGTCACACTCGTTGTCGACATCCTCGACGACGACGTCATTGTCGACGATACAAATACCACCGGCGTCGAACTCGTCAACACAGAGCCCTGTGCCAGTACTGGTGATGAGGAAACCACCGTCGACGACCCCGTCGGCGGGGTGAAAGTTGAAGAAGACTGTACCTTTTGGTTTTTTTCATCGACGGAATCGATGATGGCATCCTAAACGAGTGATTTTTTTTTTTAATGATTTTACCTCAGAAGTCAACGATGATGGCTTTCTGAAGGTCTTTGAAGCCGCAGGAGGAGGCGCTGGAGGAACAGAACTGGATTTCCTCTCCAGACTTACTCCTTTTCATAGTCCTTCCCTCTCCTTTGCACCTTGGTGAGGAGATTCGACAGGACTAAGCCCTTTAGACCAATCAGAGATCTTTTTCAAGGCCATACCAGGGCATTTCTCGAAGGTGAAGGAGAAGCTCTACTCCTTTTTACAGATCTTCTGGAAGAATTCACAGAAGATGCTTTGTCGTTGTCACTGGACACTGGCTCCTTTCTTGATTTTAGCTTCTGGAGCCAAGTCAAAAGACGCCCTTCATGATCACGCAGAGTCTTGGTAGAGAAGGTGCAGCATATCTTACAGTCTGCTGCCATATGGCCTGGGTACAGACAGTAAATACAATCTTTGTGCTTGTCTTCAATATATAACCTCTTCTTAGCACAAGTAGAACATGCTTTAAGAGGGCCTTCTTCTCCTTATCCGACATCCTGAAGAAGTTGTTGAAGAAAAACTGTTGAAAAGGTTGTAGATTCAAAGTTCTAGGAAAAAACTGAGCAGAGCTCAGTGGAGACTCCCTTGCACAATATGCGGTAGAAAATCTGAGGTTCTGACCTTCTCGCTGGAGTTTTCTTGTGGGTGAGGCCATTCTTATTGGTTGTTTCTTTTTTTTTGGTCTCTTTTACAAAAAGAGGTGGATAGGTTGCAAAATAGGAATGGGACTAGGCCTAGGTTCTGTTTTAGTAATGGTTTCTATTGCTATTTTATGTATATCGGGGACTCACATTCCGACGACAGGGAATGATACAAGCATGGGAATCTATGGAAGTTCCAATACTGGAGAATCAAAGTTACAAGTAAGTAACTTGTTTTCATCCACACAAGGGGCCGGATAATGATGAATTTTCCAAGGTTTTTCCAAGTTAGAACTTTATTTTCAGATAGTGCTACTAAGAAACAACAAAGAAGGTTTTCTGTTTCTGAGCGGGGCTGTCTAGAATAATGCAATAGTTTGAAGCAATTGTGCATTAAATGAATTGACTTTACACATAAAATCAGGTGCTCTACTCTGCTGTGAGCTAGTACAGCCCATCTTGAAACGTCCCCGGGCCACAAAACATTCCAGGAACCCGGATGCTCTTTTTGATGTTATTAAAAACGGTCAGACTGCAAGTACCAGCATACAATTGAACCTGATAATAGTCTACGTTCAAATCTAGTGTTCTAAAAACTGCAGTTATTTCATTGAAGCTCGAAGGGGGAAACTTTTCATCCCAAGATATTTATTTAGGCTCATAAGGTGTGTACATAGTCTTATTCTGTCATTTGGTTTCTTTGCTTCCACCACAAGGGCTATCCGCTCTCTAGCCTCATTGCTAAACTACATCTCCTCATAGAGCATGTTGACTACTCCTGAGCTCTAAGAGACCACGGTGGTGATATTTCATGCTCTAAAAGCCACCCTATTAACACTATATAACAGAGAAACAGGAACATTGCTGCCTTTTGCTTTCGTCTTCACTTGTATTCTCAACATTCAACTCGTGGTTACAAGCCCTTCCATTAACACCATGAAAACGTGCCTCTCTCTTTCTTTTAACATGGTGTCACCCTACGACACTTGTTCACTGGTAACCGGGCCAAGCTCAATAGGGTGGGACCAGCTCAGTATATTATCATATTCATTGAAACATACATTTTTCGTGCTCTATGTTGTCCGATAATTTAATGATTAATTAAAAAAAATCTGAGGTACATAAGTTTCACTACGTAACCACATCCACACTGTTTATGAAATTTTGATTTTGATTATTTTGAAAATCTTCAAAATCTGTCATATTATTTATGTCATTAATTATCATTAAAAAACAACACACAGCATTATAAAACAACAAAGGGTGAAAGGTCGACATCACACAAAACCCTCAGGCAGGACTGGATCCAAAAGCATCCCTGCAAATCTTTGTATACCAGGCCCTAGTCTGTGAAGCAAGTAAGCACATCACACTGGCTCTTCCACTGCAAGAGTGATCTGGGGATAGGGGGGTGGTTCTCCACAAGAAAAAAATTTTTAAATGGGGGAAAATATTGCATTTTACAATATATTTTTCATCATTTCCCTTCGTTGTTATTCCGCCATTTTTCTTTACCCTAGTTTTCTTTCCCCCATTGCATTTCCTTTTTTTTGAGTTGGACTTTATTTTCCATTGTACCCTCTAGGTTTGGCATGACTGCTGCTTGTGTCCACAGTATGTACACAGCATGACCTGCAGCCTTCCCCCCATGCCTTCTCCATACTCAGGGCAGAGCATGACATTTTTCCTTCTAAATAGAAAAAGGCCATTATCTGTCAAAAGTGTGTCCTGACCCCAGTGACACCCCGTTACTGTACGGTGTTTATGCTGGCCACATGCACCCAGCACACTCCTCAGGACACAACCACTCCAGTAATGGCAGTCTCCGCAAAAATGTTAATCATTGCTATGAAGTGAGTAAGGTTACAGGTTCAAAATCTGAACCACCAATTGATCTTGTTTTTCTTCTCAAATTCCCCTGATTGTATCTCTGTCCAACCAAATAAATTGAGTGAAGCGCTTGGCCGCTATGTTCATGCTTCGTCCAATCATGCACTTATGCAACTCTTCAACCACTGAGATCTATGCAAAAATTTCTACGGAGAGAGAGATGCAAGTTTATGATGGAACAGTTACACTGTTATTAGATTCCACCTTCCATGTAAAACACATGTTCCTACCCTTCCAATCCGGTTGGTGATCTCGCGACAGAACCCCTGAGCGTTCGTGTAGACGCAGAGCGCATGATGAGCCCGGGGAGATGCCGCACCAAAGGCATTCAGGTCCCGGAGAACGGGCCTTACACCAGAGCCGCTCTGGATAGTAATAGAGCCAATAAAGCTATTTAAACTGGACCAGGCGAAAACGCATAGAAATAGCAAGCAATATGGGCGCCATTTTCACCTCCACCCACTCGTCATCGTTAAGGGGCCCCACATCGTCCTCTCATCGTATGTCCAGCAAGGGGACACGAAGGGCCATAAAGAGCTGCTAGACACCCCCTTTTTAAAGTCCTCCATCACCAACTTGAATTCAATCAATACATTTATAGAGCGCACTACTCACCCGCGAGGGTCTCAAGGCGCTGAAGGGAGAGGGGGGTGTGGGGCCGCTACTGCTCAAATAGTCTTGAGGTGTTTCCTGAAGGTGAGATGGTCCTGGGTCAGTCGTAGGTGTGCGGGGAGGGAGTTCCATGTCTTGGTGGCCAGGTAGGAGAACGACCTTCCTCCGGTAGTGTCTCTGCGGATCCGTGGGATGGTTGCGAGGGCGAGGCCGGCGGAGCCGAGCTGGCGGGTAGGAAAGTAGAACGAGAGGCGGTTGTTGAGGTATTCGGGGCCCATGTCGTGGAGTGCTTTGTGTGCGTGGGTGAGGAGCCTGAACGTGATCCTGTTGCTGACGGGGAGCCAGTGTAGGTTTTTCAGGTGGGCCGATATGTGGCTGTGGCGAGGGATGTTGAGGATGAGTCGTGCGGAGGCGTTCTGTATGCGTTGAAGTAGTTTCTGAAGTTTGGCTGTGGTTCCTGCATAGAGGGCGTTCCCATAGTCCAGTCGGCTGGTGACGAGGGCCTGCGTGACCGTCTTCCTGGTTTCTGTGGGGACCGACCGGAAGATCTTTCGGAGCATGCGCAGGTTGTTAAAGCAGGAGGATGAGATGGCGTTGACTTGTCTGGTCATTGTGAGCGAGGAGTCCAGGATGGTTCCCAGATTGGGTGCGTGGTCCGTGGGTGTCGGTGCGGTGCCCAGCGTTGTGGACCACTAGGAGTCGTCCCAGGCGGATGGGGATTGTCCAAGGAAGAGGACCTCCGTTTTGTCTGAGTTCAGTTTCAGCCGACTGAGCTTCATCCATTCCGCAACGTCCTTCATTCCTTCCTGGAGGTTGGTTGGTTTTGGCGGTGGTTGGGTCTTTGGTGAGGGAGAGTATCAGCTGGGTGTCGTCGGCGTAGGAGATGATGTTGAGGTTGTGTTTGCTTGCGATGGTGGCAAGGGGGCTCATGTAGATATTGAAGAGGGTTGAGCTGAGCGAGGAGCCTTGGGGTACGCCGCAGATGATCTTGTTGGCCGTGGAGTGGAACGGCGGGAGGCGGACTCTCTGGGTTCTGTTGGAGAGGAACGAGGTGATCCAGTTCAGCACTTTTCCTTGGATCCCAGTGTTGTAGAGGTGGGTTATTAGGGTGCGGTGGCAGACGGTATCACAGGCGGCAGAGAGGTTGGCCACAGTACGGAGACAGCACTGCTATCTATGGTCGAGCACCTGCGGGTAGTTCTGGATGCAGGTCAAACGGCGGCGCTTGTTTTGTTAGACCTAAGCGCCGCCTTTGACACGGTCTCCCATGATATTCTCCTGCAACGTCTTGAGGAGATAGGGGTGATCGGCACTGCACACCAGTGGTTTCGTTCGTTTCTCAGGGATCGTTCCTTCTGTGTGGCGTCCCCGCCCTACCAGTCCAAATGTCATCCTCTGTCTCTTGGGGTCCCACAGGGTTCCTCACTGAGCCCCACGTTGTTTAACATCTACGTGAGGCCGCTGGCTGAGGTTGTGAAGCTCTGTGGTATGACCATGATGTCGTACGCAGATGACACCCAGCTAGCGTTCACGATCAGCGGGGACTCTGGGGTGGATGCCCCAAGATTCAGAGAAGGACTCAGGGCGGTGGCTGGTTGGATGACGTCCAACTGTCTCCAACTAAACGCCAAAAAAACGGAGGTGATGATCTTTGGGAAGCGGACGGACCTATGGGGAGATACTTGGTGGCCCTCTGAGCTGGGGCCGACCCCCACTCCGGTTGCGGAGATCAAAAATCTTGGTGTTTGGCTGGACCCTTCCCTCAACTTCGTTGGCCACACCAAAAGGACGGCGGCGTGCTGCTTCGGCATCTTGCGCAATCTGCGCCCTGCCCTTAAATACTTTGATGCCGCAACTCGTCAATTGGTGGTGCAAGCAACGGTTTTGGCTCGGTTGGACTATGCCAGCTCCCTTTTTATGGGATTAAACCAGGCCGAGTTAACCCGACTTCAAAGAGTGCAGAACGCTGCGGCCAGAGCAATCTTAGGTCTTCCTAGGTTTTGCTCGGCCGGTCCATCTTTGCGAGCCTTGTATTGGTTACCCGTTAGGCAGCGGATCCACTTTAAAGTTTTGTGCCTTTCCTTCAAGATTCTGAAGGGCCTATCGCCTCCCTTACTGCGCCAACTTTTGCACCCTTATATCCCGGGCCGTACTTTGCGCTCGCTGGACCAAGAATTAGCGGTAGCCCCTCGGTTCAAACTCAGTCGGGTGGGGGGTCGCTCTTTTAAGGTGCGGGCAGCCGCACTCTGGAACGCTCTCCCTTTGAAACTCCGGACCGCAAGGCAGCTAAAACCCATTTATTTTCTGAGCTTTGTTAAATCCTTCACTCCCCCATTTTTCAATAATATTTCTGTTCCCCTGTTGTGTTGTGTTCGCCACCTTGTCGGTGCGCCGGGACGCTCCTTCGCTGGAGCAGCCGTGCGCAATACAAATAACACTAACATAACATAACAGGTCTAGAAGGATGAGGGCGGTTATTTCCCCGTTGTCCATCAGGGTCCTGATGTCGTCGGTGGCTGCGATGAGGGCTGTCTCAGTACTGCGGTTGGCTCGAAATTCGGATTGGGATGGGTCGAGCGAGTTGTTTGTCTCGAGGAATGCAGTCAGCTGTTTATTGACGATCTTCTCGATGACTTTAGCCGGGATGGGAAGAAGAGAGATGGGGCGGAAGTTCTTGAGGTCTTTAGGGTCAGCTGTGGGTTTTTTCAGAAGGGCATTGATTTCTGCGTGTTTCCAGCTCTCTGGGAAGGTGGCTGATGTGAAGTTGTTTATGACGTTCCTGAGGTGGGGTGCGATGATGGCGTCTGCTTTGTTGTAGATGTGGTGGGGGCATGGGTCAGAGGGAGATCCGGAGTGGATGGTGTTCATGACGTGGGGGGTGTCTTCTGTGCTGATGGGGGTCCAGTTGTTTAGGGTGGTGGTGGGGGTCGTTGGTTTGGAGACTGGAGGCGGAGTCTGGGCGTCGAAGCTGTTGTGTATATCTGCGATCTTGCGGTAGAAGAACGTGGTGAGGGAGTTGCAGAGGTCTTGTGATGGTGTGATGTCGTTGTTGCTGGCGTTGGGGTTGGAGAGCTGTTTTACGATGCTGAAGAGTTCCTTGCTGTTGTGGGTGTTGTTGTCCAGCCGCTCTTTGAACGATGTCTTTTTGGGTGTGCGGATCAGCTGGTGGTGTTTGCGAGTGGCGTTCTTGAGGGCTGTCATGTTTTCTGTCGTCCATTCTTGGCGCCAGGTTTTTTCGAGCGTGCGGCATGATTTCTTAGAGTCTTTGAGGGCGTCTGTGAACTATGTAGTTTCCTATTGCTGGTCTTGCCTGGGGGGTTCTTCAGCGGAGCGAGGTTGTCGGCGCAGTTGGTGATCCACTGTGTGAGATTGTGAGCTGCGTCGTTGGTGTCGGAGGTGTCGGCTGGTGGGTTCTGGCTCAGTGAAGTGGTAACCTGGTCTGTGGTGACTTTGCTCCAGCGTCTGCGGGGATCTGTAGCATGTGGTGGATTAAACACCGGGAGGGTTCCCCAGCTGGTCCCTGTAGCCCTTCAACGTGTGGTGCAGCTGAAGGTACTTGAAGAACAGCAAGGAGTGTAGCTGGAACTCCGTAGCCAGCTCCTGGAATGATAGCATGTCCCCCGCCATCCGGCCATCCTCGAGTTTGGTATTCCAATAAGGTCCCAAGCCTGGAAACCCACTAGGCTGGCCATGTACGACAGCCACTTCCCTCACCACACAAGAGGGGTTTCCCCTGTAAGCCAGCCATGCTATTTTTTGTGTCTTAGGGCAGTTTGCCAGCACTAAATGGGGACCTGGGTAACGGGTGGCAGTGCTCGAGGGGGAGATCTACCATACAGTAGCAAAAGCATGCCATGAGGGTGTATCAGCTCCCGTCTGTGTGCCGGTTTATCCCTGTTCACATGTAGCCAATCATTAATGTTCACTAGCTGCAATGCCCAATAGTATAATAATATTTTTTTTTGCTTTATTTATACTCCCTGTATTTGGGCCTACCGGAGTACTTACTTGGCCATTTACAGGTGATGCAAAATGTGGCAGCCAGGGCCATCTTTTGGACAGGTCCTAGGACTCACACGTCTCATCTTCTATTTTCCCTACATTGGCTTCCAGTGCGAAAAAGAATCCATATTAAAGCTTTTGTCCTGGTCTTCAAAGCTTTTCATAAGATTGGAGCCCCTACCTAAGGGAAAGATTTCATCCTTATGTACCGCAGTGCACCTTGAGGTCCTCTGCTCAGCTTTTGATCTCGACTCCGAAGGTCCTGCTCTCCCGGGTAGGGGCAAGAGCCTTTCAAGCAGTTGCATCTGGAATGGCCTACCTCTCTCTCTTAGACAGATACCGGTCCTCCTTACTTTTAGGAGGAACTTGAAAACATGGCTTTTCCAGCATTAGGACCTGCCAGATTCTGCTGTGGGGGGATGTTCTGTTTGCTTGTATGTGGTCTTTTTTCTTAGCGCCGGGACACTCTTGGTAGTAGCCGCGCGCTTTATAAATAACAGAAAACATAACATAAGATTTAAAGGTGTTGATGTCGTACATACATACATACATAGCTCACCATATTACATTTGGTATAAGGAAAAGCAAAGAAGAAAAAGCAGTCATCTTATGAGAAATATCAAAGTCTGCATGCGTGTCCTATAAAAATGACCCATTTGAGTCAGAGAGGGCTTGGTGCTTAAGTCCAATTTTATAGCACAGCGCAGGTGTTAGCTCAAAGGGCTCTGTGTAACTGCTAATGTATGTTCGGAATTTCTATTACACTACGGTCTATTTCATTGGAACTCTAGCAGTGTGCCCAATCCCTGGCTGATACTCTGCATGTGACGTTCTCTGAGGTAATCTCTGAGGGCTTGCCCTATATCCATAGGTCTGGATGTGGGAGGCTGCAACTCTGCAAAAAGTTCACTAGTGGTTTCGCAATATATCATACTCTTGATCCATTTCACCACTGTGGGCCCTCTCGTACTTTCACAGAGCAAGGCAACCTTCCTCTTTGCAAGAAGCAGTGCCATCGCTACGAATCGACGCACAGCTGTAGGAACACTAGTGACATGGAATAGTGATATCGGTGGGAAAGGCGCTAGTTGCAAGCTAGTCATTTGCGCCATTGAATACAGTTTTCCCTATTAATCTTGTCCATGCCCAGCAGGTGGTGGATAATGTTTAAACATCATGGGGGTCTTGTGGCAGTCCAGCCAGAAGCAGGGCTTCCATTGGAGTAGGGCCAGAAAGCTCCCTCTCCAGCTTGGCATAAGGGACACGGGCAACTGGGTGATACCAGTGCCATGAGTAGCTACACTGTGCCACCAGATAATAAAGATGTATATCCGGGACTCCGAATCCCCCATGTTCGTAAGGGAGAACAAGGGTATTCCAGCAGATTTGAGGCTGTCGTCCCCCCCCTATGAGCTGTGTCAAAATCGTTCGGATTTAGGCAAAGAAAGCATTTGTCAAGGGGATGGGGATGTTGTTGAATAGGTAGTATATTGTTAAATAGGTAGAGAAGCTGGGGCAGGACCACCATTTTGATAATGGCTTTGCATCCTGCTATAGATAATCGAAGTCTGATCCATATTTCTACCCTGGCACCAAGTTTGTCCACCACCGGGCCATAGTTTAACCGCAGTATCTGTTCTCTGTCCCTGGGGGGATATATTCCCATGTATTTCGCCTCCACCAGGTCACATGTAACCCTCCGCAATGCCAGTCCCGCACCTCTGTCAATGGAAAAATCTCTGACTTTTTCCAGTTTATGTGTAGTCCCAAAAGAGATGTAAATCAGTCCACCTCAGTCAGTAGTGCTGGGAGATTATCGGCTAGGTGCCTCACGTAATATGTTGGTACTATGTCGTCTGTATAAAGGGTCACCAACAAAGGCACAGTCCTACACTGCAACCCCAATGCTAGTGGCTCCTCTGGAGATGTCGCAGCAGGAGTCCATCGCTATAATAAACAGCAGTGGCAAAAATGGGCATTCTGCTTAGCACCACAAGAGATGGGGATTGGCCTGGTCACTCTGCTGTTGAATCAAATGTGTCTCTGCATATACCTCTAGTAAGTGTGGAGCAAGTAGGTGTTTATATGCCTTATAAAAGGGACCGGAGAGGCCGTCCAAGCCGGGCGCTTTGGGTTCGTCCATAGCATCAATAGCTTGTATGATTTCTCTGGTGTTAAATGGCTCGCTCAGAAACTGTTGTTGTGCATTCGTGAGCCAGATCATTGCCACTTTCAATAAATAAGCAGAGATGGCGTCTAGGTCATTTGTCGATCTGGAGGCGTACAAGTCAGTATAGTATGTCAGCAGTTCTCATTGAATGCTCAGTGCGTCCACTTTGTATGTGCCATCCAGGCTCTGTAGCCCTGTTATATAAGATAGACCATACGGTGGCCGCAGTTGCTGAGCCAGTGTACGCCCGGCCTCTCCTACTCCCCATATCTGCGAGCCTTGGCGTTCTTCCACAGAAAATGGGCCCTTCTCTCTGCGGCATTCTGATATTTGGCCAATAAGGCCATTCGTTTGTTCAGGTAGTCCGGGTGTTGCCCCTGAGCTGTATGCGGTCCAAAGCCAACAGGTCGTCGTCCAGCCGGGATAAAATGCACAGCCAATCCCTCAATATCCCCGTTTGTTTAGAGATGCAGACCCCTCTGGTGTACGCTTTGAAGGCTTCCCAGATAGTGCCTTGTGACGACACTGACCCCTTGTTAAAAATCAAAGTACTCGATGAGTGACGTGCCCAGTTCTGTCCGAATCGTAGTGTTCTGTAGTGCCATGTTGTTTCTCACTTTGTACCACTCTCAGTGGCCTCAGCTCTCTGACTCATCTCAAGCCTCTTTCTGCTACTCTTTTTAGTGCACTACCCTATTTTTCACCATATACATCTATTAATATAGCCTCCATCTCCACTCTCATTCATGCCAAACTCCATACTGCTGCTGTGATCCTAAGGTGCCCTTTTCTGGACTCTTCCCTACTCTACCCCTCCTTGCATCATCTCATACATCTTTTGCTGTTCTGATCCCCCAAAACAGGCCTTTCTGGACCCTTCCCTCTGGCTTTTCTCCTTCCACATCCCTTTTGTTCATCCCAGGCCTCCTCCTACTGTTATGAGCTCCAAACAAAACAAAACAAAAAATAAAATAAATGTCTAAATCCTTCCCCTATCTATCCCTCCACTATCCTTTTCAATCCAAATAACAGACTAACATGTCCACCACTAAAATGTATTTCATACTTCACTATACTAATTCATCACTAATACTTTACGGATTGCGGAGTAGTGTGCTACTTGCAAAAAAAACGCTTCAACACCTCATTAGGGGTAGGAAGCACTACATAAATACAAACCTTTTTCCCTTTTCGATCCTTCTCAATCCAAAATAACTGGCTGACATATCCACCACTCAAATTACTTTCATATTTCACTATACTAATTCACTACTTATCCTTTATGGGTTCCGCAGTAGTGTGATACTCGCCGGAAAAACGCTTCAACTCCCCATCAGGGGTTGGAAGCACTATATAGATTTATTTTATTTAGTGTGTTTTGTATAGCGCACAGCTACCCCAACGGGGTGTCCCGGGGTGCAAATCTTTTTCCGTCTTCTATCCCGCCACTGCCCTTCTCAATCTAAATAACTGTCTAATATATCCACTACTCAAATGACTTTCATATTTCACTATAATACAAGTCAAGTCAAGTCATAGCATTTATATAGCGCACTACGTACCCAGAGGGTTTCAAGGCGCTTAGGAGGGGAGGAGGATTATTTGTCAAATATCCACGTTTTAAGCTGCTTTCTGAACGCTAGGTGATTCTGGGTGAGGCGAAGGTAAGCGGGGAGTGAGTTCCATGTTTTGGCAGCCAGGTATGAGAAGGATCTGCCTCCCATGGTGGTCTTGTTGATGCGAGGTACAGTGGCGAAGGCTTGGCTGGAAGAGCGAAGTTGTCGGGAGGGGGTGTAAAAGGACAGTCGAGAGTTGAGGCAATCTGGTCCGATGTCGTAGAGTGATTTGTGTGCGTGGGTAAGCAGTCGGAAAGTAATCCTCTTATTGACGGGTAGCCAGTGGAGGTCTTTAAGGTGACCAGAGATGTGTTTGTTCCAATCCTTTATTGGGTTCCTGAGTAGTGATAAATCGTCAGGGGTAGTAAGCGCTATATAAATGCAATTACAATACAATGTTGGGAAAGTGCCATTGTCGCTCAAATCTCCCCCTCCCCTGGAGCCCCCACAGTCATAAGAACTGGCGAGTGTTCCGACGGCATGAGGGGTAGATGCATCATGACCAGGACCCATGGGATAAGAGAGCTGGACAGAAGCCTGTAGTCTAACCATGTCCAAGTATCATGTGTTGAGTGGTGTGTGTATGCAGCTTCTTGGGGGTGCTTTTGTCGCCAGGCTTACAGCAGCGCATATGTTGCGCAAAGAGCCCGTAATATCTTATGTGAGCAGGGTATGTTGGACAAGGGTCGCAGCAGTACTATCCGCTCCATCAAAATTTTAAGGTTTCCGGACAGAAAGATATGGTCTGTGTCATTAGATCTATCTGTGATTGCAGGCGCTGGTAAAAGGTGGGGTTGTCTACATTCAGGAGTATTCATTGACAAGGAGGACACTGTGTCCCGCTCGGTGCCCTGTAACCAGCAAAAACGTCACTCAATGTCAGTGGGTGTGGACATAGGTTTGAAGGGCAGGGTTTTGCAAATCAATATGGAAACCCCTCGTGAGTACGAACTATAATTGGAAAAAAAACAATGTGAACCTCAAGTGGAGGCAAACTAAAAAGGGCTGTTGGCACTAGGCCATAAGTGAGTTTCCTGTAAAAATACATCAGCCCGGTGTCGCCGGATGCATTGCAGCACTTGCGTGTGTTGTTTAGCCCCCTCAGATTCCAGGTCATGAGCCTGACATCCACATATGATCGAACGTCAACTTGGTGTGCCATTGAGTGTAGTGTGCAGCCAAAGAAACAATAACAGGTGATACCAAGATGAGAAACAGAAACAGTAACCCCCTAAAACAGCAGTTCCTACAGTTCCCATCCCCCTACCCCCTCCTATATGTGGCAGCTTTCTGCAAGGTATGACCCCCATAGAAAAGTTTTCCCAACTTCATAACTTTCATAAGCCCAGAAGGGCTGCAACAAGGTACATTCATGAACATCACGGGGGTGGCAAAGCCACGTCGAGTCCCCGCATCATGTAAATATTACATCAAAACAAGTGTCATATAGCTGCATCCCATAGTTGTCTCCAAACATCTAAGAGAGAGCAAAGAAAGGAGAGTGGCTGTGTTATTAAGGATCACCAGGAAAATAGAATATGGTGTGAGTGTTAGTCTCAAATTCAACCTGCGGGAAAAGGTTACACACTTGCACTGGAGTGGATGTCCGGTGGCGACCTTCCAGGGGACACCCTTGCCCCCCTTCATCCAGAGGCCTGACGTTTCTCGGAGTACCGCCTGCAGAAGTTCTCAACATCCATAAGGTTGTCTAAGATGCATGATTTGGCATTGACATGGACCTTGAGGCATGTCAGATATAACATTCCATATAAAATGCCCAGATTTCAGAGCGTAGCCTTTACTCCCGTGTATTTATACCGACCTCCTGAACAAGCATTGTGAAGTCGGGGAAGATGAATAACGAGAACCCCTGCCAGGATAATTGATTAGTTTCCAGTGCCAGTCTCAAGACAGGGTCCTGGTCTCTGAAGTTCAAGAGCCTAGTGAGAATAGGGCTGGGAGGGCAGCCAGGGTTGGGGAGCGGTCAGAGCGACCGAAGCGCACGCTCAACAACAAACGTGGATGTGAAGTGTCCCCCCCCCCCCCCTCCAAACAGGACAGTCAGCAGTCGCTTGACGAACTGGTCCAACCTACCAGTATTTGTGGACTCTGGTGCCCCCATTATGCTCACGTTGTTCCGTCTGCACCTCACCTCCAAGTCCTCGTTCTTCTTTGCCATTGTTTTCAAGACTTTCTCCATTCTTTCGAATTTCCTAGCTGTTTGGGCCGCACCATCTTTAAGGTCTGATATTCTACTTTCCGCCATATCTAGACGGGTGTTGTGCCATTCTATTCGTTCCCTCAGTATGTCCAGCCTTGGTCCAGGGTAACAAGCCACCGTCAAAAGCATTAAAGCCGGAGCGCAGTTTTGTCATCAACGCCTCCGTGTCTTAGGGGGGACCCACTCTCACAGCCCCCAACGCTGCTTGTTCAGCCATGTTTTAGTCTTGCGCCAGTCCCTGGTTCTTGACCGTGTCAAATGGTAGTCAATGTTGTTTAGGGTCCTTGCTGACCATTCCAGCCGAATGTGTGGAAGGTTCCACTCCTCTAGTGACCAGGTCCTGAAATAGGAGGGGTCCAGCTTTCCACTGTGGGTCCCGCTTTCCACTGTGTGTCAAGCAGCCCTTGAGATCAGCAGCGAACTCCCAACCACAGCGAAGGTCGCTTAGCGGTTGATCAGTCTCTCTGGAGGGGTGTGGGGGACGTCGCAGGCAGGCTGGTCGGGGTAGCAGCCAGGCCGGCGGCTGGGGAGGGCAAGGCGTGCAAGAAAGGGAGAAGGTAGAGGGATGTCTCGGTGACCGAGTCCCCTGTCCCGCCCGTGGCCCGTCACCACAGAGCCTCCAAGGAGCACCCCAGGCTGTCCTTACCTCTCAGAGTGATGCAGCTCCAGCCGTCCTCTCCCCAAATGATTCTGCCCGAGCTTTAGCCTTGTGGTCGGCACGTCACTGGTAGGCTGCAGTGGTTGGCTCTTCGCAAATCTCCTCAATTCCGCTTCCTCGTGGTCCACACCTCAATGGCCAGGGTGCAACAGGATCGAGAATGGAAAGTCGTCCAGGCCAGTGTCTCCTGCCCCCAGTCATCACTCCATGTCCATGAACTGCAAGAGCAGGGAGGACGCCTTCTCCCCTGTGTTCTTATGTTGAGGCCCCACGACAGCCCTGTGGCTCACCTGGGGCCCAGCCTAGCCGGCAGCTCCAATTGCCAGTGAGCCTCCAACTGCGCCCACTCGGCACCAGCACAGTCACAAAGCTCAGGGTCTCTGTTGGGATTTTTGGCAAACTATTGTTTGTGTGGGGATGCAGCAATTTAGCCCAGTTGGGCTCGAGTGTGCGGGGATGTTGACGGAGCTTCAGCTCTGCCGGTCCATTGTGTTCGGCGGTGACGCGACACCCAATAGTATAATTTAACGTCTGCCCATCCCAGTCCCCCATCCAATGTAGAAAATTGGCACTTAATAAAGGGCACCCTGGGAGTCTTGCCTGCCCAAGGAAACTAGTAATGTGGGCTCGCAATTCGAGAAGAAAGTGCGTGGCCAAAGGTAGGGGTAGTGTTGCAATATGCATAGGAAACGGGGAAGGGACACCATTTGTAAGAGTGCTTCCCACCATTGACAATGGCACTCTAGACCAGACTTCTTCAATCTGTGGGGTGCGCCCCCCTGGGGTGGCGCGCCATGATCTCAGGGGGGCGTGTACTCCACCGGAAAATTTCACCTGTTTCTAAACGTCGAAAGTATGTTTACTTCCTGCCTTTCCCCTTTTGGATTGGCAAACTCCTTCACAGCAGCCAATCAGCACTCAGTAACGTCACCACTGACGTTACACCAATGAAGGGGACAGCTAAATCGATGGCAGGAAGTGCATCGAAATCAGGAGCATAAAGCTCCTGAATTCGTCTACTTTTTGGGTAGTGTGGCCTTTCTTCACTCTTGCCGTTTGCTGCCTTTCACTGTCTTCATTGGTTCCTGTCTTGTCGAGGTTATTATTATTATTATTATTATTATTATGGAATTTGATAGAGCGCACGGCTACCCCCCCACCGGGGGTGTCCCGGCGCTAAGGTTATCCTGGTGTATGATCTGCAGTTGACTTCATCGACGTGAAGAATTCTTGTGCTGATGCCCTGGAGTTCTCCTGCTGCTGTCGGAAGATTGAAACCACCAACAATTTAACTTTATAACACTTTTATTTTCTCCCTATTATTTGAATCCTTATGTGCAAACATTCTCCTTTCAATGCTGCCTAGTTTTCTTAATTGGACCGAGGTGGGCAGGGGAGGAGGCTGGGGGGAGAGCGGGAAAATCGAAGAGACATTACATGCTCATACTAATTTTAAGTATCTTGCAACGGGGCACGACGTGCTCATGATTTTGTAATTTAAAGACACCTAAAGGTCAGAAGGACTGTCAGTAACAGAGGAGTGTTTATCTTCTGGGAGACTTGCAAATGTGTTCTCTGTACCCCAGTTGTGCAAGGTATTGTAATCAGAAACAGCTGTTGAACCGAAGGGCTGTTAATGTACAAATGGTATTTTTTTCTTGTTGGAATAGGGTGCATCAAGTAAAGTTGATGTGGGAGAGGGAAGGGAAGCTTGGAACGAACGTCCGCTCACCCAAAAATACGGAAATATGATGCCTCCATTTTGGACTTTGGGTTCACCTGCATTGTAGTTAGTGGAGAAAGTAGACCACAGTGTGGTGTGATCTTAGCTAATGACAGCTTGAAGCCAACCAAACTGAGGCGTCACTTTGAAACGAAACATGGGTCTCTGGCAGGAAAAAGCAGAGATTTTTTTGCCAGGAAATTGAAAGACATAACTCAGCAGAAAGAAGCGGTGAAACACGTGGCAAATACTCCAGCAAATGCATTAAAAGCTTCACACCAAGTAGCATACCACAGTGCTAAAAACAAAAGGCCCTTTGTAGAAGGAGAAAAAGTGATTCTCCCAGCATTGTTTTGACGTGGCTAGGACAATGCTTGGTGAAAAAGCAGCAGAGAAGTCCATCTCAGACACAACAGTTTGCAGCCGCATATGTGACATGTCAGAAGATATCCAGGGACCGCTCATAGCCGGTGTAATGGCTGGATTTTCTGAGTAGGTGGGATCAGCCCCCAGGGGCCCCTCCAACCCAGCCAGAACGTACTCACCTTCCCTCCTCAGGACTCCTCTATCCAGGCACCTGGTACCTACCTGAGGATGGGGAACTCGCAATATACAAGCTCATATTATTAAAAACACCACTAAATCTATAGGGATACTAAGAATACTCACTGATTACTAGGGATATCCATACCCTACACCACACTTATTTACATTAGTTGGTCTCGCGGCCACTCAGACCCAGACCGGTCTACCCTAGGGCAGATATTGCGCACAATCCGGTGCGACTACACATGGGCCTGCAGAACCCAATGCTCCCTTTTCCAAACGATCAACAATCCTGTCGATCTCCACGCTAGTTCAACCTCCTGGCGCTCTCACTTATTCAAGCCACAATCCAGTGGGTATACACACTGGTTCGACCCCCCAGTGCTCTCACTAACGCCGCATATCAACGACGACCACATTCCTATGAACACCTATACATATATATATATATATTAGGAAGTCTCTTCACTAAGGGTCTGCTACTACAATATTAGGAGTTAGCCAATTAATATCGTGTGCTCCCTATTCTTGGCATCAAAAGTCCACTCACTCCCTATTTATGTGATCACCACTTACCTGATTGGGATTACTCATCCATTCACGTGCCTAGCAAACACCTAGGAGCTACATTTACCTTCAGTGAACAAGAATACAAGGGGACACGTGCCAGTTTTCTACAAACTGGGGGTTGTTTTATTATAACAATATACACATTTACATAAATCTGACAAAGACTATAGGTAGAACACACCGCTTGAAAGAGAAGGATTAAACATAACAGGAACACTCCGCTGAAAGGGAAAAGATTAGACATAAAGTGTAAGTGTAGCTAATGTGATGAAAACAATATCACCTGATTAGTGTGAAGTCTTGTTCTAGCTGTCATCTGGGTTCCTCTCTCGTCTGTGCCTTGGCTCATCTCAGACTCTCTCTCTCTCCTGCACTCTTGGGTACACCTCTGCGCTGATCACTCTGTCTCTGGACGCCTCTCCCCCACACGAACTATCTCCACCTTCCGTCTTCAATCTTAATGGTTCCTGCCGCTCTGATCACCGTTCATTCCACTAGCTTATTCACTCTGTCTCTGCGCCAATGTCCAATTAACTCCATCTGCTCCCATAGGTTAGTCCACGATCTCTCCTCTATCTCTTCTAAAAGGCATTACTTCAGACTCCAGCTATTCACACCTCCTCCTGATAAGCAACTGCTTCTGACTGCTTCCTTCAGTTCCAGCTCACTATTCAACTCAGCTCTTCTCCAGCTTGAACCCTCTCTCTCTCTCTGCCAACTCCACTCCACTGCTCGACTCTCTGCTGGACTGACCCTCTGCTTGACTCTCTCCTCGACTGACTGACTCCGCCTCTGCACTTCACAAATATAGAATGCTGTTTCCTCATGGAAAGTTCCAGCCATCAGCCCGCCTCTCACCAGGCCTCTGCATCACCTCGCATCAAGGACACACACCCAGCCGGCCGGCCTTTTGTTGTGTCTTCTACACAGAGAATAATACAGCCTACCGATAAGGGCTGGCCCAGACCGGTTCTCTCCAAGTGAAAAACAGCCTTAACTATAAACATTGCCTTTGCCCTGAAAAGTCTCCCAGCTTCATCAAAATGGAGTCCCTCTAGCTCTAGGCCTGTAGGCCTGAAAGGGGTGAAATGCTCCTTAGCTCTGTCAGAATACCTACATAAACCATACCAATGTGTCTAATATGTCAAAGCCAATAGGCAATAGACAGGTTAAAGTCAAGAATAAAGGCATATTAAGCAGCTATCCTCTTCTAGATCTGGAAAAAAGGGCTTAAAAGGGCCAACACAGGCTAAGAATACCTATACTAGATGCGAGCAAGACTAATGATCTATATCACTGCTAAATAAAGCCAAAAACTCTGCCATTACATTGCACCCTAGATCCTTATCTTGCGAGCATCTTATAAACAACAACAACCATCAAAACAAACATCAACATAATCTATCCAACATAGGCTAAGAATACCTATACTAGATGTGAGCAAGATTAAGATCTATATCACTGCTAAATATCTCTGCCATCCACCCTTAGATCCTTATCTTGCGAACATCTTATAAACAATAACATCTAGATAAACAAACATCAACACAATCTATCAACAAATCAAAACCTAAAAAACTCCCTAAAAACAATGACAACCCAAGGAAATTCCACCTGAAACTCAATTGTAGGGAATACAAACCTAAAAACAAATCAAAGCACCCTTGACTTGAATGCTGAAACATATCTGATAACAACAGAAACTAACCAAAGCATCCTCAAACTAAATGTGCCTCAACTTCTAATGATAACTGGTGAAATCTAGTGATGTAGGGACTTATGTGTTGAATGAAAACAGCAAGGGGCCTAAATGGGCCTACTTCGGACAACTTAAGACTAAATGAGGCCTACCTACTATTGTCAACTTAAGAACTAAATGTGTTTCAACTCCTAATGAGAGAACAAGAAAGGGCCTAAATGAGCCCTACGTACTATAGGCAACTTAAGCTAATGATGACTCATGAAACTATTGGTGTAGGGGCTAATATGTGAGATGAAAATAACAATAGGCCTAAATGAGGCCTACCTGCTGACATTTGTCAATTTAAAGTGAAATCTGAGAAATAAACATGACAAACTGTGTCAAGGTTCGGGCAAACATTAATACATAATCATACTAAAAGACACACCACCCAGAACAATCCAAATTTTAAGGTAACCACCCTTTGATCAATCAAGGTGAAAATGTAAGAACAGTAAAAACTATAACCCCATTTCTACAAGATAGCTGGTGTAACATTAAGAACACATGTGGGCACCGCCATTCAAAAAAGTCCTTCATTGGCAAAAACTGTTTTGAAGAAAACAGAAAAACTATAATAGGTGACATGTTTTTTTGCTTTAAAAGTGGGGCCTGCTTGTCCAAGGGATTATTCAATGTCCAAATTCTTCAGTGTAGGCCACCACCCTGCATCCTCGGTATCCGGACATTTCCTCCAATGCGGCCATCCATCACCAATCCGGTCTGGTCTGGTCTGGTTCCATCTTCCAAAAATAATAAACTAAAATAAAAACATGAAAGTAAAAAGCTAAAACAAAAAAAGGGAGTGGGAGGGGGGTGGGCCGACGCACGCACCAACACCACAACCCAGCAACCTAGGAACAAGAGAACAAGTATCATTATTCTTGCAAAATAAAATTTTCCATTTAAAAAGCACCCCGGGTGCCTTTCATTATTGAAAAGAAAATATCCTAATTAATTAAAAACATTCAAAATTTAACTTTCAATAACATTGTGTGGGGCCTAACATACCCTAATCCTCATGAAGCCAGCCCCTCCCTTCAGAGCAGGAGCCATGCCACAGTGGGAAGCTACTTTGAAACACTGCCAAGTGATGAGCCTCTCTAAACCAGCCCCTCCCTTACATAAACAAGCCATCCGCGGAAGAAAATTGGATTGTAGCCAATCATAACGAACTGGGACGTGATCGAAACTTGCAGAATGAAGGAAAAAACTCGTCTGCACAGACCAGCTGGTCTGCCAAGGTCGAAAAACAAATCTCTCATGCCTTATTTTCTAACTAACGGAAGCTAGAATTTAACAAAAAACAATTCTGTTACAGTGTACTGCCAATTAAAAAAGCTCCAGTTTTGAAAAAAAAAAGACTTTTGTCCAACTAATTCAGCTAAAGGCAAGACATTTAAAATATGGGCACTTATTTAGAAAGGGGCAACTATCTTTTGCACACAAGATTATACATTCTGCATTTTGGAAAAAACGAATTAACATGGTCCATTGGCAGCTGCTGAAAAGAAAACATAAAATGCAGATACATTTCAACATTGTATTTAATTTAATATTTTGCTGACACATTTATAAAAGCATACAGTTTAATTTACATTTGGGAAAATAATAATGTTACATTTCAACATTTTTCTTTCAAAGGCACATGGTTGCCTTTCACTAATTAAAAGCACATGTCACCATGCACAGTCGGGCAAGATTTATTATTCTGAAACCAGCACATTCCTGTCTAGATGGAAACCCCTCACAGAAATAATTAATGAAAACAGCTCGTAGCGTGCACTCTAACGGGCCATTTTTTTTTTAACATTTCACTCATTTAAAAAAAAAAAAAAAAAACACAGCTTTCCCCGTAATCAGACTGGTTGATTTATAACCACATCAGTTCCAAGGCAAACCCACACAAAAATTCGTAGACGCATTCCAAAAGGAATGTGAAATGAACAGAACCCTTCTCAAAACACAAGATGTTACCTTTCCGTCAAGAAACTGACAAAACACATAGGCAGACCAAAGAACCAAAAAAAGTCAAAATCAAACCATCAAATAATCATTAAAATAATCCACTGACTTTTATAGTCAGGTCAGATAACCATGCATGTTGACAGCATGTAAAAAAAATAAAGACTGCCATCTCAACTCAAGATATTAACCCTTTGGCAGCTCAAGCAGAATCATTTCCCAACGTCCATTTATACATGGGAAAATCATTAGCACATTTCTTCACGTTTACAGATGACACGTACACATATTTTCAAAAACGTTATCCCCAAGCACCCGAGAGAGATCCAGCTCTCTCCTGCCAAACGTAATGATAACATGCCCTGTCCAAGCCATGACCACATGGCGCTATTCACAAGCCATATTTACAAGACAAGCCTTTCACAAACAATGTATCCAAGGCGCAATGCACAAGGAACACAGCAGATCAACATGAGAACATGCACCTCACAAGCCACATTAATATGGCGCTATTCACAAGTCATATTTACAAGGAGCTATATTCAAAGAACTCCACAGATCATATTACAATGAACACATTTCACATTGCACAGCATAAGCAGATGCAGCAAGCAATTTAATGGGCAATTTAAAAGCATTTTTTACACACATTTATACAATTGGACCATCACATAGATGTAACTGGCTTCCTCATGTAATGCCATCCTTCAACTCTGACAGTTTAAACACCAAGATGAAAACCATTCCTTCCACCCTGAATAAGCCAAATGCCATGATGTAATGCACTCTCCTCACGCTGCAACTGTTCAAGCCCATAGGTCTAACAGGCTACATAAACTGCAACATTACGCCAGATGGAACCAGCGTTCAGGGCACTCCCACACAACACATGGGAAACAATCTAAGCACATGGCCAGGCACACAGGCTTCGTAAGATGACGACTACGCCAGATGTAATGTCTGGCGCTCAGGGCACTCCCACACAACACATGGGAAACAATCTAAGCACATGGCCAGGCACACAGGCTTCGTAAACTGTTCGACTACGCCAGATGTAATGGCTGGATTTTCTGAGTAGGTGGGATCAGCCCCCAGGGGCCCCTCCAACCCAGCCAGAACGTACTCACCTTCCCTCCTCAGGACTCCTCTATCCAGGCACCTGGTACCTACCTGAGGATGGGGAACTCGCAATATACAAGCTCATATTATTAAAAACACCACTAAATCTATAGGGATACTAAGAATACTCACTGATTACTAGGGATATCCATACCCTACACCACACTTATTTACATTAGTTGGTCTCGCGGCCACTCAGACCCAGACCGGTCTACCCTAGGGCAGATATTGCGCACAATCCGGTGCGACTACACATGGGCCTGCAGAACCCAATGCTCCCTTTTCCAAACGATCAACAATCCTGTCGATCTCCACGCTAGTTCAACCTCCTGGCGCTCTCACTTATTCAAGCCACAATCCAGTGGGTATACACACTGGTTCGACCCCCCAGTGCTCTCACTAACGCCGCATATCAACGACGACCACATTCCTATGAACACCTATACATATATATATATATATTAGGAAGTCTCTTCACTAAGGGTCTGCTACTACAATATTAGGAGTTAGCCAATTAATATCGTGTGCTCCCTATTCTTGGCATCAAAAGTCCACTCACTCCCTATTTATGTGATCACCACTTACCTGATTGGGATTACTCATCCATTCACGTGCCTAGCAAACACCTAGGAGCTACATTTACCTTCAGTGAACAAGAATACAAGGGGACACGTGCCAGTTTTCTACAAACTGGGGGTTGTTTTATTATAACAATATAAACATTTACATAAATCTGACAAAGACTATAGGTAGAACACACCGCTTGAAAGAGAAGGATTAAACATAACAGGAACACTCCGCTGAAAGGGAAAAGATTAGACATAAAGTGTAAGTGTAGCTAATGTGATGAAAACAATATCACCTGATTAGTGTGAAGTCTTGTTCTAGCTGTCATCTGGGTTCCTCTCTCGTCTGTGCCTTGGCTCATCTCAGACTCTCTCTCTCTCCTGCACTCTTGGGTACACCTCTGCGCTGATCACTCTGTCTCTGGACGCCTCTCCCCCACACGAACTATCTCCACCTTCCGTCTTCAATCTTAATGGTTCCTGCCGCTCTGATCACCGTTCATTCCACTAGCTTATTCACTCTGTCTCTGCGCCAATGTCCAATTAACTCCATCTGCTCCCATAGGTTAGTCCACGATCTCTCCTCTATCTCTTCTAAAAGGCATTACTTCAGACTCCAGCTATTCACACCTCCTCCTGATAAGCAACTGCTTCTGACTGCTTCCTTCAGTTCCAGCTCACTATTCAACTCAGCTCTTCTCCAGCTTGAACCCTCTCTCTCTCTCTGCCAACTCCACTCCACTGCTCGACTCTCTGCTGGACTGACCCTCTGCTTGACTCTCTCCTCGACTCTCTCCTCGACTGACTGACTCCGCCTCTGCACTTCACAAATATAGAATGCTGTTTCCTCATGGAAAGTTCCAGCCATCAGCCCGCCTCTCACCAGGCCTCTGCATCACCTCGCATCAAGGACACACACCCAGCCGGCCGGCCTTTTGTTGTGTCTTCTACACAGAGAATAATACAGCCTACCGATAAGGGCTGGCCCAGACCGGTTCTCTCCAAGTGAAAAACAGCCTTAACTATAAACATTGCCTTTGCCCTGAAAAGTCTCCCAGCTTCATCAAAATGGAGTCCCTCTAGCTCTAGGCCTGCAGGCCTGAAAGGGGTGAAATGCTCCTTAGCTCTGTCAGAATACCAACATAAACCATACCAATGTGTCTAATATGTCAAAGCCAATAGGCAATAGACAGGTTAAAGTCAAGAATAAAGGCATATTAAGCAGCTATCCTCTTCTAGATCTGGAAAAAAGGGCTTAAAAGGGCCAACACAGGCTAAGAATACCTATACTAGATGCGAGCAAGACTAATGATCTATATCACTGCTAAATAAAGCCAAAAACTCTGCCATTACAGCCGGTTAAAATCAAATTTGTTTGCTGTGTAATTAGATGAAGCAACTAATGTTTCAAAGGATGACCATTTAATTGCTTATGTTCAATATTGTTATGAAACACTATTATTGGAAGATTTTTTATATTGCGATCCAATAAAAGGGCGAGCAACAGGTTTTGATTTGTTGTTTGACATTATCAATGACTTCTTGAATATCCATGGCTTAAAATGAGAAAACTGTGTTGGAATCTGCACAGATGGTGCTCCTTCAATGTGTGGCCTGAAAGTTAACGTGTTGAAAGTGGCTCCACATATTCTGTGGACCCACTGTATGATACACCGGGAAGCCCTTGATGTTCGAAACATAGACCGTGAACTTGAGGATGTGCTTAAATCTGCTATAAAAATAGTAAATTTTATAAAGAACCATCCCACAAGAGCTCGTCTTTATGCAATTTTATGTGCAGAAATGGGAGCTGAGCATGATGGCTTGCTGTTTCATACAGAAGTGCGGTGGTTATCCCGGGGAAAAGTGCTGACTCGCATCTTTGAATTAAGGAATGAAGTACGTCCGTTTCTTCTGTGTTTGGACCCTGGCAAAGCAGAACAGCTATGCAATCCCCGCTGGGTTGTGCTTTTAGCATACCTTGCTGACATTTTTGAGAAATTAAGGGGCATATTATCAAGGGATTTATCTCCGCTTTTTTGGCTTTAAAAGCCAAGAAAGCGGAGATAAAATTATCTCCCTATCAGCAACAGGGTGCTAACACGCAAATTTGCATGTTATCACCCTTTTTCTCTACGCTTACCCTTGCATCTCTAATGAGATGCAAAGGGGGCGTTCCAGAGAAAAATAATAGGAGAAATTTTGTTAAGCGACATTTCTCCTATTATCAAGGATTTCGCTTTCCCTGTTAGTGATAAAAAAAGCAGCGCTAACCGCGGTTAGCACTGCTTTTTTTACACCTGGTATTTTCCTGACTTAGCCATGATATCCTATGGAAGGTGGATATCATGGCTAAGTTTGTGAGCCCCTATCATCAAGCTAACACCAAACTTCGAGAGATTATCGTTGGTTTTCCAGCGATAATCTCTCAATTGGCAATTAGCGTGAGGATTTTTATCACTACTGAGATAAACCTTGCTAATAGCAAATTATCTCTGCGATAATTTCCGGCGATGCTTAGCGTTAAAAAATTCGTTGCTAAGCATCGTTAGCGGTAAATATCGCTAAACGTTGGTAATATGCCCCTAGATTCCCTGAATCTGTCTCTGCAAGGAGCTGAAATCACTTCTTTTACCATGAACAAAAGAATAACTGCATTCAAGAAGAAGCTGGAATTATGGAGAAGACTAATGGAAGAGGGCCTGTTTGAGTTGTTTCAATGTTTAGTAGATGCTCTTGAGGGGTCTCAATAAGAACTTCCAAGTGTTGGTGAGATAGTACAAAATCACCTGACATCTCTCAGGAACAGTTTACAAAAGTATTTTCCCGAGGACAGCGATCACTTCAATGACTGGGTCTTTCAACCATTTCTGGCAAAGGTGGGGAGCCATCTCCCGATTCGCATGCAGGAAGAACTGATTGATCTCCAAAGTGACCACACTCTGCAGATGCAATTCAGCAAAGTCTCATTGGGAGAGTTTTGGCTGAAACTGTATGCAGAACATTCAGCTTTGAGAGAAACTGCTATCAAAACTCTTGCCTTGCAGCTTTTCCTATTTATTTGAGGTTGGGTTCTCATCACTTGCGGTGTTAAAGACTAAGGGGCAGATTTATGAGGCCGTTGCGCCTCTTTGCGCCGCAATTGCGTCACTTTATTTGACGCAACTGCGGCGCAAACAATGCGCCCTATTTACAACGTGACGCATCTCCTGTAAAGCACTGCGCCATAAGGAGGCGTTCCTGCGCAGGGGGGGGCGTTCCTGCGCAGGAACGCCTCCTGAAAGTGGCTGAGTGAAATCTATGAGATTTCACTCAGTCACTTTCAGGGCAATGCTGCGTCAAAACCCTGCGCCTGCTTGAAGCAGGCGTAGGTCTTGACGCAGCATTGTGCAGATGGTGTACCCCCGAGCCTTGCTGGAGCTGCGTCGCGCTTGCGACGCAACTCCAGCAATGCGCCACATTTCCGGCACAGATGCGTCACGCATCTGTGCCGTTTTTGTAACATGGTGCGCCGCATTATAAATGCGGCGCACCATGGGTGGCGGAGCTGTGGCGCACGTTAACTGGCGCATCCCTGGGGATACGCCAGTTAACATAAATCTGCCCCCATGTACCGGTCAAGACTAGATGTGGAGCACAACCTCAGGGTGGCAGTAGCAAAAATCCATCCACAGGTTGACCATCTCTGTGGCAAAAAACAGGCACACCCATCACATTAATGTTAGTGGTGTTATTATCAATCTATGTCGAATCATGTGTTATATGTGTTATATGTGTAAAACGAAGCTTCATAGTAAAAACAATGTGAGCACATTTCATCTTGGAAAATTTTGATTTAAACTGTGTAATAAGCCTCTGTCATTTAACCACACCCACTCAAAAACCTGCAGTTTACTAAACACTCTTATTGTGTTTAAAATTATTTGCCAGATATGGCCCGTAATATGCGGGTGGCAGTCGATTATACAGTGTACCAGATTCCGGAAACTTCTGTCGGGTGGTGGGGGGGGGGGGCCGACATCTAAAAAATTTAGCTGGGGGGGCTCAGCCTACAAAAGTTTGAAGACCTCTGCTCGAGACCATAGAGCTGTGTCTCGACATATTCTAGCCAATAGTGGAAATATATTCAGTTCCCAACACCGCCATGCCTAGGTATCTAACACTGTACCCTGCTACTTGCAGTCTGGAGTCCACCTTGCTCCAGTCCAGCTTATCAGGCACTAGCGTTGACTTCCTCCAATTTACTGAGAGTCCTGAGGGATCTCCGTAATACGTAAAGATTTAAATAAGCCACAGTGGAGTCTCCCTTGGCCACCGGGAGGAAAAAAAAAACATGTCATCGACGTATAGTGAAACACGGTTAGTCAACACCACACATTTTCTTTTTTTTTGGAGAACGCCGATCGCATCATTTATTAAAGAAATCAACTGGAAAATATAAATTGCACCACACATGGGAGATTGAGAAAACGTGGGGGTCCTGCACCCCAAAATGCCAGCTAGTGAGGGAGCTTGTGGGGGACCAGCTTGTAAGGGGCACCAGAGGACGGGCAGCATTGGGGTTTTCCTTCATGAAGCCAAAACCAGATGACACTAGTGTTGTCCCCCTCACAAAAGCAGCCCATAATCCTTTTCTTGTTGATGGAAGGGACAATGCGAGGGTCCTCCTTGGTCCTGGCACAGGGAGGTGGCTACAGAATACTGTATGGATAGTTTCCCATCTCCAAAACCTTTGTGATCTTCCTCTCTAGTCCTGTGGCTTGCTCCTCATCTGTGGGAATACCTCCTGCAGACATTGACCTGACCACCAAGGGCACACGAGCTGTCCCAGTCCCATGGCTGCGAGCCAGCAGCATGCTCCTCACAAGTAACCCTGAAGCCATGTTTTAGAGCATTGTCCACCGTCCAACCGATGGAGCTGCAGAAGGTAAACGATATAGCTTCAGAGGCGGGCGCTCCATTCAAACCCACTCAATCTACTGTCCGTGTTAACGAGCTCAGCCAAGGCCTTCATCTCTAGGGCAAACAGCAGGGGGAAAGTGGGCACCCCGGCTAAGTTCCCCTCTCTATAGGAAACATTTGAGACAGAGTGCCATTTACCTGGACCCAAGATCTATGTAGAGAATGGACACCCACCTACGGAGCATAGGAACAAAATACATCTTGTCCTGGACTGCAAAAATAAAGGGCCAGTGGACTGTGTTGAAGACCTTCTCAATATTTACTGAGAGGAGGGCCACCCTGCACGGCAGCTCTCCAGAGTGTGTGAGCATTGTGTGGAGGCGACGGAGGCTGTGTCTGGTGCTCCTACCGAGCATAAAGCCATCTGGTCGGCGTGGACCAATGAGCTTATCACTATGGCTAACAGTGAAACCAACATGTTGGCCAGAATTTCAATCTCAAGATTGATATTCAAAATGGAGCAATACAACCCGCATTCCGTTGGGGTTTGCTAGCGTCAGTATCACAGTGAGCATAGCGCGCCTAAGACCCAGGGGGAGCTGTCCCTGGGTGAGCACGTCATCATACAGCCCCATCAAATGAAGGCTCAACAACAAGAAGTATTGCTTGTACAGCCAGAGGCCTTACCGGTGAGGATTGCTGAGATAGCCTGCTGCACCTCCTCTGCTGTGAGGGGGAAATCCAGCTCACTTTTGTCCGAGGTCGAAAGTGTTCGCACTGACAGCTTACAAATAATAGGGAGGGCCCTCTCTGGGGTGGGGTGGCTCCCAGCAATCATACAGGGCCTGAAATTGTGAAGCAAATTCCCCCACCATGTTATTTGCGCCCCATAACATCACAACCTCAGAACTGATTAGTTAAGACATCAGACTGCACGTGCATAGGCCGTCACCAACCAGTAGATTAACTTGCCGGTTTTATCCCCCATTTCATACACTTGCCCCTGAGAGTGGAGCCAGCCGAGTCCAGCAGCTTCTGTCGAAGCAGCAGATGCGCCTGGTCAAGATTGCAGTGCACCAGCTGTGTGGGAAATCTTAGACCTGCTGTTCGAGGTTAGAAATCTCGTCCTTCAGCTGTAACAGCTCCCCTTCCCTATGTTTATTACATCACCTATGGATAAAACAACCCGGCCCTGAGGACCATTGTGTCTTGAATGCCTCCCAGAGGTCCACTAGGGAGAAGGCTGTACCCTTGTTAAGTTTGAAGTATTCAGTAATGGCACCCCTGACCTCCTCTGCAAAGTCGCACTCCTGGAACTACTAGGCATTCAATCTCCCCAGATCACGCTCACCCTCTAGTCTACTCCCGCCCGCCAACCATACCGAGGAATGGTTCAAAAGCCTCCTCAGAAAAATTCAGGACCATGTTGTGCAACCAACATCCGAAGCTGGCAACAAAAAGTAATCTAGGTGGGAGGAAGTACCATGAAGGGGGGAGAATACTATCTGTACTGCTGATTCATGCAGTGATGCAAATGCCAGACATCTACCAAACCCAGCGCCTCAGTCCAGGAGCAAAGGCGTGAAGTACGCCCAACCCCCGGGCAAATATAGTATCCGCTGCCGGATCTGTGACTGCATTGAAGTCTCCCTAAATTAATGTGAACCCAGGCGTGGCCTCTGCCAAGTGTTGGGACACTGCCTTAAACTTCCTCTCTGGAAGTTGCAGCGGAGCATAGACACACCGGTGTCAATTCCTGACCGTCGCTTGAACTCGCAGGATTACAACTCACTGTAATCATGTGCACCTCCTGCACCACCAGCGGGAAGGTCTTTCAGCACAATGTGGCCACCCCTGTAGTTACCCTTGTATAGCCAGAGTGGTATAGTCTGAATTATCCATGACCTCCTAAAAATGAGCAATTGGTACCCAGGCGGTACGTTTCTTAAAGTAAAAGAACCACTAGGTGGTGCAACAGGGGTTAGACAGGACTGCCCTACGTTTTATCTTACAGTTTAGGCCATTCACGTTCCAGGATCTAAGTCTCCGTCTGTACCTATTACAACCTGAAAAACCAGTAGTAATAAATGGAGGACAAGGAGGAGGCCCTGCACTTCGAACACATGAAAGCACATAACTCAGACACAAACTCACACAAGAACCGTAATCGGGTTCTGCAACTAGCAGGAGCCCTGCACCTCCCTATCCCCATACCCTACACTTCTCCCCATGAAGCACCTGTCACAAAACTGTTAAAAGACATCCACAACCTTCCTCCCACAGAAAACAAATTAACAAAATACACAGGAAGATGCCCCTGACAGTTGCTATGAGTCAACATGTTGTGTCAACCAATAGAGCCCCTCAAAACACCTACTGTCCCCGTGGGAGGGGGGAGGTTAGCGCTACTCTCCTCCCCCTCTCCCCGTGTCCAGGGGAGCCGTGCATAAACCTTGATCTCATCTGCATCAGCAGAATGGTGTCAACTCCTCTGATCTGTACTGCCGCCTGTTTCAACTGGGGCAGTGAGTCGGCTGCCTCGACGTAGGGGCGGTGGACTCCGTGTTTAGAGTAGCGGGCACACCCGAACTCCCAGGGCGAAGAATCTGGTGCTCCTCCACCCATGCCCAGGCACTCCCAGGAGTATTGAAGAATAAAGTATGGCCATTGTGAATGACCTTCAAGCACAAGGGGAATTGTAGTATGTAATGAATTTGCATGGCCCAAAGTTTCACCTGGACAGCTCGGTATGTGCGATGCTGCTGCAGTACCTTCAAAGTGTAGCCCAGGAAAAGTATTATCCTGGCACCTCCGCACTGTCCACAAAATTGAAAAGTCTAGCTATTAATGACCTCAAAGGGACTCCCAGAGGCAGCCTGGCCACAAGGGACTGATGCGCCCGTTCTACAAATTAGCAAGCAAACAAGGCCCCCCTCATGCACCCAGGAGCGTATCCAGTCAGGAATTAAGGTGGTGGGCCTATGATCCTCAGTACCATCTGAGATTCCCACAATCTGGATATTGTGCAGCCTAGACCTGCCCTCCGCATCCTCCACCCTGGACAGAAGAGGGTCCACTCTACTCTGTAGGGCAGCCAGGGTAGTATGCAAGGTCTTCATTTCATCCACTATCACTGACAGTCTCCCTCTCCGATCCCCTATCTACTGTGTGGTATAAGTCTTGGTGGAGTAGGGACAACTCTATGCTGAATTACCCAATCTTCCCCTATAAACATTACTCTACTAAAGCAGAATACTCAGTCACAAATTGTAGATATTCCAGAAAGATTAGATTGCACTATCTGAGTGTCCTATACTAAAAGTAATTTCCATAAAGGATTTAAAACAGATAAGATTCATCACAAATAGAGCAGGGATGGAAGGCCAATAAATTCTACTGTACTCAGAGATTGTAAAGGAAACCATTTTGATGGCAGAGGATGAGCTACTAATACAAGGCATTAAATGTAGATCTGAGAAACATTATTTCATAAGTAGCTGGGTCTGGTGGCTCAGTGGACTAATGCATCTACTTCAGGGGCCTGTGTTCGACCTCATGGTCCCAGGTTCAAATCCCGGTGGGTCCACTCAACCTTTCATCCATCTGAGGTCGATAAAATGAGTACCATTGAGTTGGGCAACAATAAACATCTGTTATTTAGCACCAAGAGACCCTTCTGGGTGAATGTGCACTTTACAAATAAACATGTTATGTTATGTTTATGTTAATATGGGGTCTGCCTGCATGGGAATCTCTAAGTATCCAAGAGACTTGGCTGTGTGAAGATACTCCTCAGATAGATGGGTGTGTACAAGTAATCTGACATGCCTATACACACAGTTCAGGTCGGCCATCAGGGGCTATGAGAACAATGATTTCCACCAAGGTTGTGGGTAATGCATCCATGATAACTATAAAGAAGCGGGACCCCCCAAGGGGATGGAGGCAGGTAGGCAGGGGAACTAATGAACAACCAGAAGTAGGGAATACCTGTCAAAAGAATTAAAGTGAGGCCCTAGAAGAGGATCCTAAAATACATACATTGACATCGGAGCAACCAAGAGCAAGGTCAGAGGTTCAAATCAAAAAATGCATATAGTAATATATTTTCAAAATCAATTCTTTATTCATATGTAAACAATATAAATATCAGATCATGCCATGGTTCTTATACTTTAAAACAAAGAAATAAATATATCTCATAAACTCAAGTCCCACACACACAATCTACACCCCACAATCAAACCATCACACATTCCACAATTAAACACAAGTCAAACATCAAACGTACAAATAGACTCAATAGTTCGTAGGCGCCACAGGATGATAAGATGACAGGATGGAAATGAATCATCAATGGGGGAAGAGATACAGATGGAACCAATACAACTGCCCCCGCACAGACAACGCCGATACGCGTTTCGGTGTTTAGCCCCAGCCGGGACTACACCTTCATCAGGGCGGAGATGTAGAACGGAGTGTGGGACACATTATCTGCAGACATAAAAAAAATATATATAATAACAATACGTGCTGATATCAATTCAGTATTTTTACTTAAGAAGTTTAACACAATGCTCCTGTGGAAGCTCCTGATCAAAGATAGCAGTCGATACAATTTCAATAAAATATCCATATATGGAATAGAGATCCTGGAATAGACTGCTTTATCAAAGGAAAATATGAAACAAAGTTAATAGAACATTCAGATCATATAAAGACACTCAGACCATAGAAAGAGTGAACATACAATATCCTAGAAAGACCCCTCACCCACAGAAAATGTTTGTCATACATAAGTGTCCAGAAAAGACCAAAGTGATAAGACAACCAACTATAACAGTGGTGAATGAAAGATAGTGTGATACAAAAAGTTGCAAGAAAACATGCAAGACCATAACCCACAGAAATTAAGGACATCAGGGGTCTCTGCGTTATTCCTACCCGGTATCACAATCCAGTAGGGGCATGGGCCAGAAGAATGATGTAGCCTCAACCCCGTTACAGGTGGAGATCGCAGTAGAACCGGTTTTTTATATATATATATATGTCCCAGAGTTATTTTTTTTTTGATTTCAAGAAAATTTTATTGATGAGAATAATGGTAAGAATAATGAATACAAAAGACAATATAAGTGATACAATCGATGCAATAGAGATATGCAAAGGGCTAAAATTGATATTAAAACCAAGAAATCATATATATATAAGGAGCATTAGCCTGTGAGGGATATAGATTTCAGTAAGTAAAAGCCTCTATCAAGGCAATAAAACAGACGTATCACTATCAAAATGTGGAGAAGGGGATAGGGAAGGAAACAGAAAGAAAAAAGAAGAGAGGAGAAAAGATAAAGAGCAAAAAGAGGATGAGTAGGAAAAGAAGACAGGAAGGAGAGAAAGGAAAAAAGAGAAGAGAAGGATTCCCACATGACTAACCCAGCCTAGAGACCAAATAGCAGACAACAATTAGACAGACACATCAGAAGGAAACTGAGGAACCAACCCTTTGGAAGACAATTCCATATAATCATCCAACGCTTTCCAAACCCCACTAGAGATAGATGAAGAGAGGTGAGCTTGATCAACCGAAGTGTGTGCACTGCGTAAAAAGGAGACCCAAGCCCACCACGTATGATAGGAAACCGATGCAAAGGATTTCCACTCCATAAGAATAATTTTCACCGCTACAGTCAGGAGAAGATCCAACAACTGTAGCTCCAATGGATCTAAAGGGAGAGGAGTAGGGGCAGCCAGTGGGCCTAATAAAATTACGGGGAAGGAAAGTTGGAGCTCAATACCAAAGATAAGAGAGAGATGTTTCTGAATGAGGTTCCAAAAAGGTTGAAGCAAGGAACAATGAAAAAACATATGAGGAAAATCGCCTGCCATCAGGCCACAGCTCCAGCATAGGTTGTCCACTTTAAGGTTAAGTGAGTGAAGACGTACAGGCGTCCAATGGAGGAGGTTAATAGAAAAAAACTTAGACTGCATTAAAGAAGGCGCGATTTTATTACGAAGAGAAGATTTACCAATTAATTGCCAAGTTTCAGAGGAAATATGCTCTGTAACGGCAGGATCAAAGTGATGTAACCACTTTTGATGAGCAACCGTCTGGTCGGGGAGTGAAGTAGAGGACAGAAATTTATAAATTTTGGAAGCAACATGACCCGATTTGACCCAAATATGAAAAAGTGAAATGGTAGAAGAAGTAGGATGAAGACGAACTTTGGCAATGGCCACCTTAATTTTAAGAAAAGTATAAAAATCAAGATTCGTTAAGGAATGCTTCTGAGCCAAGGTAGAGAAGGGTAATGGCTCATCAGAAGCGCCATAGAGATGTTTAACAAGAGAGATTCCTTTGCCTGCCCAATAGGAGATTAGGGTGGGAGAAATGAGAAGCTTAAATTTGGAATTCCGCCAAATAGATGTCCACCTGGTTTTATGCAACGGAATTGCCACCTTCTTGTCAATTTTCCTGACCGCCGCAATTGTATCAAGAATGATAGACCGGGAAAATAGGAAATGCAAAGTGGATGTAGTGCAAAAAGAGGCAGTAGTCAAAGGAGATGCTAAATGCTGTTCTATGAGCAGCCAAGAAGGAACATGCAGGGATGGTGGAGAAAACCATAAAGCACCTTGAGACGCTAAAAAAGCAATCTGATATTTCTCCCAATCAGGAAAATTACAACCACCCATATCACAAGGACGACGTAAAAATTTATATGCAAGTCGAGCACGTTTGTCATTCCACAAAAATTTAGAAGTCAGAATATCGATTTCGCGAAAAAAGGAATCTGACAATTTAATCGGCAGCATGGAGGAAACAAAATTAATAATCGGCGTGATCATCATTTTGAGAGTTTGGAGGCGGCCCCACCAAGAAATATGTTTCGGAGACCATGTATCCAAAAGACGACGCACTTTAAGTATAGTCTGAGATTCATTATAGGCAATAGTGGCAGACAGAGTAGAACAAAAATAAATTCCTAAGTATTTCAAGTGTGTAGACTGCCACTTAAAACCCGCTGATCCCATATGCGCGGGGAAACAATAGGCATTCAAAGGGAACATTTCAGTCTTGTCTTTATTTAGGGTATACCCCGAAACCGAAGAGAATAAGGAAATGATGTTAGAAATAGCCGGGATTGCCAGAGCAATGTCGTCTGAAAAAATAAGAACATCATCTGCGTATGCAGCAGTTTTAATACAGTTAGGGCCAAAGGAGAAACCCTTGATATCAGGATGTAGGTCAATCAAACGAAGAAGAGGATCAATGGATAATAAAAATAAGAGCGGGGATAAGGGACAACCCTGTCGAGTGCCCTGACTAAGATTGAAAAAAGAAGACGTAGCACCATTAACTCTAATGTTAGCTTTGGGTTGAGAATATAAGGACATAATCATATTAATGAAAGAGTCGCCAAGATTGTGCGCGCATAAAACAGCACGCAGAAACGGCCAAGAGACCTTGTCGAAAGCCTTTTCCGCATCAAGGGCCAAGGCCGCGGCAGGAAGTGAAGAGCGTTTGGCAGCCCCGAGAACATGACAGAAAGTGCGTATATTGTCACGCGCAAGACGGCCTTTCACAAAACCAGTTTGGGAAGGATGAACAAGAAGAGGGACAAAGGATTCTAGTCTTTTGGCCAGGATTTTAGCAAAAATCTTTGCTTCCATGTTAAGGAGAGAGATAGGTCGGAAATTTTTAGGATCCGAATGATCTTTCCCCTCCTTCGGGATCACTACTATAGTAGCCTCAGCGGCCGTGCCAGATACAGACCCACCTTCAATAAAAGAGTCAAAGACAGATTTTAATTTGGGGACAAGTGTAGGAAGAAAAGTTTTATAAAATAAGATTGGATACCCATCAGGGCCTGGAGCTTTACCAGACCGAGTAGCTTTAATCGCAAACTCAATTTCGTCGGGGGATATAGGTTTATTTAAAAAAGAGCGATCAGCATCAGAAACCGACTGAATCGGAACCGATTTTAAAAAAGCTTGACACTGGTCAAAAGAGGACTGATTAGAAGGAGTATACAGCTTATTATAAAAATCACGAAAAACTTCAAGTATGTCATGTGTTTGGAATTTTTTAGAACCGGTGTGGTCAGTAATAGAAGAGATCTGCGAGGATTTAAAAGAGAAGTCCTGAAATTTTAATGTAGCAGCCAAGATTTTCCCAGCTCGATTTTTTAACAACAACTTCTTCGATTTTTGAGCTTGTACCCCAATATAGGCTCTTTTAGTAACAATGGTATTATATTTGTATTTAAGTAACTTTATTTGCTGTAAACAAGTGGGATCCTTAGAATGCCTGAAGGACGCTTCCAAAGCCTTTATAGCAGATGACAAGTCTGTAAGTTCTTTTTTAATATCCGAATTACGTTTGGACATACATTTAATGACCTGACCACGGAAAGTACATTTAAAGGAGTCCCATAGAACAATTGGGGAAGAGACAGAGCCTTCGTTCTCACGAAAAAAGGTATCTATAGCTTTAGAGAATTCATCAACCTGAGAAGAATCATATAAAACTTCGGTATTCAATCTCCACGAGCGAGCGCGTGATTTAGGGGCTGACGATGAAAAAGTAAAAGTGACCGCAGCATGATCAGAGATTAAAATAGGATGTATACGCGGAGAAGAAGAAGATGAAACAAGAGAAGAATGAACCAAGAGATAGTCAATACGAGAGAAGGAAGAGTGAGGCGAAGAGAAGAAAGAGAAATCACTACCAGTGGGGTTATGAAGACGCCAAATGTCTTGAAGATGAGTAATGGAGCACATGTTAAGCATTTGTTTGTGGGATTTAGGAGGACGAAACTGGAATGCAGAATTCCTATCTAAAAGAGGGTCCATTGGTAAATTAAAATCACCCCCAACAATAAGATTGCCAGAGTGCGGGGTGTCATTTAGTTTTTTGGTAACCGATTTCCAAAATGATGGATCATCAATATTAGGTGCATAAATATTCATCACATACAGCTCATGCTGGCCATCCGACAATTTAGATAACAACCAACGACCGTCAGAGTCATGCTCGGAAGAAAGTAGCGATAAACCAGAATTCTTGGAGATTAATGTAATAACTCCATTTCGTTTACCCAGGGCATCAGAACAACCAACATCCGAAACCCATTCCTTCCTCAAAAACAACGCTTCTTTGTTAGTGACCTTGGTCTCTTGAAAAAGAACCACATCAGACGATAGGGATTTACAATAATCTAAAATTTTTGACCTCTTCACCGGATGATTTAACCCCTTAACATTAAGGGACAATACATTCAAACCCGGCATGGAAAAACATAAAAATCAAAAAACGACAACAAGGGTGACAGAAACATGACCAACGACAGAACTACAAGGAGCCAATCTTCAGGCAAAAGAAACACTGTGGGAGGGTTCATTTGGGGAATCCAAGAAAAAGAGAAAGGGAGAAGAAAAGAAAAGAGGGAGATAAGAAGCAGGAGGGAAGGTCTAAAAGAGACCAACATCATACTAAGGAGAACGTGGAAGAGGGCAGATGAGGGACCCGCACCAGGAGGAAAATTGAGTGATATCAATAGCCCCCAAAAAATATTAAGCTGATAGCAGTAATAGAGGACTTGGGAACAAACAGAAGTAGCAACGCAAAAACGTCAAGATAATACAATTAAGCTTAACATAACAAATGTAATTGAATAATCACAGAACGGCAGCAATTGAAAATAAATAGACTAATCAATAGTATTGAAAACTAGCAGAGAAACTAATGAGAACCAACAAAAGCATAGGGTAACTCATGAACAATAGGTAAATGGGTGACGTTCAAAATGCATATTCGAAAAATAGCAATATAGTGAATAAACCAACTATAACTGTATATAAAACAATATATCCCTGAAGAGGAGATACATAGGTAACAAGGAGGCAAGATAGTGAAATAGAGAGAGAAAAGAAAGAGAGAAAAACTAAACATATGAAAAAAAAACAAAAGAAATATGAAGAAAGAAACGTCATGAAAAAAGAAGAGTGATTCAAAATAACAGTGACCTAAAGGAAACCATAGCAAGCAGAAATAGGAAAATAGTGATGAAGAACTAACACAAGTAGCAATCCAAAACAACTAGAAAAATGTAAATAGGCAATACTGAACTAGGAAAGCTTGCATAAACAGTTAGCAGTCTAATATCAAAAATACATAGGTAAAGGAATGCATACAATCCGAGAAACTGGATTGAAAATAACCAATGCAAGAGGTAACCAGAAATAGTAGAGAAATTAATGAAGGTCAAAATGCATATTCGAGAAATAGAGACATCGTACGTGAACAAACACTACCTGTAGATAAGAACAACAGATATCTGAAGTGAAAGTAGATAGGAAAGAAAGGAAAAAGAGAGCGCAAACAGAACTTGAGATAAACAATGACCGAAGGTAAAGGTCAGAAGAGCGGCAGAAATGGAGAAAACCTAACTAAAAAAAGAGAGAAATAGATAGAAGCAGAGAAAAGGAAAAGAAAGAAGAAGAAGAGAACAAAAACCCTTACGGATATCAGAAGAACAGAAAGAAAAATCAGAAAAAGTCTAGCAACAGCCTTGGAAGGTAAAATCGACAAATAAACTCAACATGAGAGAGAAGAGAACCAGAGCAACAAGAAAATACAGCCAGGAAAAATAAGAAAACACATCAAGTGCCCGAGGCACTAGCAGACTGCGAAGTCGCCTTCTGAATCTCCATCTCTATCTCCAGCTGGTTGTCCAGGAATGTAGATAAGTCAGCCGGTTCATCGAAAATTCTAGAACGACCTTTATAAGTAATGCAGAACTTCGATGGACCAGAAAACGAAAAAGGAATGCCCATTTCAGAGAGACGTTTACGAAGATTAAGGAAACCCTTTCTTCTTATGACAGTATCTCTGGCAAAGTCTTGAGAAATTGAGATACGATGACCATCCCAAAGAACTTGTTTAGCTTTGCGCATATGAGAGAGAATCTGTTCAGTATGCTGATGACGCAAAGGCTTAAAGATGATTGCTCTTGGCTGGGTTGCCGCTTTAGACCGAAACGTTGGAACACGATGTGCTCTTTCTATCTCAAACTCTCTGTGAAATGAGATTTGTAAGGTGTCTGGAATCCAATGAGATAAGAACTCTATCATAGATGAAGATGACTTCTCCGAATCTTCCGGCAGGCCAAAAATGCGTAGGTTAGATCTACGATTACGATCCTCCTGCTCAGTAAGATCTCTGCGCAATGCCGCCATTGAGCGCTCCAAGTGGTTAAGGGATCTGGAATGTTTGTACATACCATCCTCCGCAGAACTAATCCGTGATTCCGCAGTCGAAACACGAAGAGAGAGGGCTTTAAAGTCATTCCTGATAGCAGATACCTCCACTTGCAGTAAGTCTGTGTTAGTTTTTGTGGACTGTGCAATATCATGCACCTCATTAAGGCGTGCCAGTATGGTGTACAGCGTGGAAGTAGAATCTGAATGAGTAGACTCAGGCGTAGGAGACACCGACTTAAGCCTTTTCAGCGACGTGCCAACATCTTTAGAGTCTTTGGTATTCAAGGAACGACCCATATTGGCAGCCATGAAGGAGTAGCCGCTGAGAAACAATAAATAACCACCTGAATGAAAAAAGTGCGCAGACTGAAGTCCAAAAAAGTACAGATATAGCACACTGAGCTCAATAGGCGCAAAGGAGAGAATAGCGGCGGACTTACATGCCAGGTAGATAGGTAGTTACTGAGTTAGATAACTACAAGTAGTGCAGGAGGGTTCAGCAAAGAGTTCTTGCGAAAAATACCACACTAGTATAATAGAACTGCCCTGAGAGAGAACAGCGCGAGGCCAAGTGAATTGCCAGCCAAGTAGCAGGAAAAGAGCATAAAAAAGGAAAAAATGTTACCAAATGTAAGCATCAGAGCAGAAACTGCCAGGACAGACCCCACGAGCTGCAATAATGTATCCACGACAGCATTCCTGAGGAGAACAGCCAAGTGCGTCAGGAGCAGGAAATGGCGGCCATCCGTGAAGAGAATGAGCGTCTCGGACGCCTGAGGCAGAAATCATGCAGCCTGTGACAGAAACAGCAAGAAAACACCGTCATTCCGTCCCCTGCATATTCCGCTGCTGAATACCACCGTTTCCGCTCACAAGGGCAGCTGGGGAGCGGAGAAATAGCCGGCCGGGAGCCTCTTGCCACGGAGCTCAAGCGCGGACCGCCATGCTGGAGCGGCGCGCAAGCCACGCCCCCCGAGTTATTTTAAGAATGAGAAAAATATGAAAACGAAGAAATGAATCCGTCCAGCTAGATCATGAATGTCAAAAGAGTCATACAACGACTCACTCATTAGAGTTTACCCCCACTCTGGCTAGGGATCGCAAAAACACTTACCAGAGACAAGTCTGCTGATTTTCAAAAGAAGCCGGCAGATATTCACTATGGGTGCTCCTCACATGGGTAACAAAGAAATATCCTCGATGGAAAGCGGATGCTCACCCTCTGTATATCAGAATGGGATCCCTGGTTGTTCGAGTGCCACAATCCGTAGATCTAAAAAAACTAATAAGCAATTCTACTTTCAGACAGGGTTGCAGGATTATTTAGCTTAACCATGGGATAAAATTCATAGGTTACTGCCTACTCGCGATAGTATCTACATTTGGGCAAAGTGACATCACCACACCCGGTAGAGGGCAGGGGTGTGGGCAAAAGTATACTATTCCTATAAATAGCAGTGAGAACATACAAGAGCAGCATAGCATAAATTCGTCGTCCCAGACGATAGAATAGTCGAAGTTACTGGGAGCCCTCTGAATGGCCAGGGTGAGGTAATACAGCACACGGGTCGCCATAATAGTTAGTAAAGCAAACAATTAAGGGATAAGAACAGCTCAAGCTTAAAGAGAGACGAGGAGGCGAGGGTGAGGCACAAGTTCAAGATTGAAAGAATAAGACGTTCCGACCTAAAGATTGAGATTTTACTGGCTAATTAAAAAAATAAGGACAAATACGGGCCGGTGTAGTAGATATTATTAAGGTGCAAATACTGGCACTAATAAGTTAGGTCATTCCCGTACTTCAGGATGGGTACATTACCTGTATTGATAGCCGGGGTGATACGTCCGGTTGGTCGGGTTGAAAACGCCAAACCTCGCTGGATATAATCATTAAAGGGGAAACAGCCCACGCCTGGTATTTAAATACGTAGCTTAGGGATTTGGACGAATCAGATGGCAGCTAAAATAACAGAGATAAAAGAGGGACAAACGTATACCTCCTAATAGGTAGATTCCTATGATCGCGGCCATCTTGGAAAGGAATTTAACTCCAAGGGAGCGATCACACGAATAGAGCAACCTATATGACGCCCATAAATCCCATGCTTAAAGAAGGGGAGACAGTATACATAATGCATAATGGACGATATAAACGTTCCATAAAGATAACCAACAGAGGCTATACCCCCCCAAAAAAAGGGGGCAATTTCAAACAGGCATGAAGGTTCATTTAAAAGGTGGACCAATATTTCTCCACAAGGTACAGAGAAAAAAGGAAGGTTTTCTCATAGCGTGATCTCAGGTGAATGAACCCAGGCATGTCAATCAAGAAATGAAAAGGGCGTCCTTCAACATAGGCTTCGCGTATCAAGGCAGGGGGAGCATTTGAGGGGGTCCTAGATATAAGCGTGATTAAAGGAAGCCGGGATAGATGGGGTAAACATCCCAGCCAAAAATCGATCTTATATAATGGCATTCTCCCAGGGGCAGTCTTCATTTAATCCCTTTTTAACTGAGTCTAGGAGTAGATCCAAAAGACTTCTCTATTTTTGCATATGGCAACAGGATCTATTCCGGGGAATACCTGGATCTTTTCAAGCATGGACCATTTAAGGTCCTCCTCAGTATGTTTCGCCTCAAGCCAATGCGTCACTATAGGGGTAGAAGTTTTTTTAGTGCGTATATTAGACTTATGTTCCCCCATCCTGATGCGACATTCTCGTCCAGTTTCGCCTACATAAGGGAGGTTGCATGGAAATATGATGATATATATCACGTTCGGAGTACGGCAATTGGTCATTTTTTTAGCACTCGCCAAAGAAATGGTGCGTTCACTGATTCGGATCGTATCTCAAATTAGAGCATTTGGGCACGGCTGGCAATTGCAGCATCAGTGGTTGCCCTTGATAGGGTCCAGCCCACAGATCGCTTTTTGTTGTACCCCTGGTGGTTCCTGCAACTTACCTCTTACCAGGTGGTTCTTCAAATTTTTATTTCTCCTGAAAGCAAAGATAGGTTTTGGGAGATGTTCTCCTCTGTTGCCCAAGTTTAGGAGATGCCAACATGAGTTTATGGTCTGTCTCAGGTTATTATCTAGATTGGAGTGGCGGCTGATACATACCAATTTATCCTGATGTTCCCTGGACCTGGGTAGGAACATCAATTCACGGTTGAAATACTTGGCTCACTTAAAAGATTCTTTGATCAGTTTGTAGGGGTAGCCACGGTGTGCCAACTTTTCTTTAAGGATGTCAGCTTGGATGAGAAAGTCTTTGATAACCGAACAGTTCCTCCGAATCCGGAGGAACTGACTAAAAGGGATATTGTCCCTTTGGCAGCGGGGGTGAAAGCTGCCATACTGCAATAAGGAATTCCTTGCAGTGGGTTTGGTAAAAAGGGACACAATGATCTCATTGACTTGATGTTCTATTCAGATATCAAGAAACTCAATCCTGAAATTGCTGGCATGCGCAGTAACCTTTAAGTTACTGTCCGCAGCATTGAGCCAAAGAATTAACTCATTTAGAGAATCATGGTCCCCCTTCCATATGAAGAAGATGCTGTCAATAAATCGAGACCACACGCGAACATTCACATGGAAGGGGGCCATCTCATTGTAGATGTTAATCTGTTCAAAGTGCCCCATGTATAGACAAGCTAAACTAGGGGCACAAGCGGCCCCCATGCTGACTCCCTGGATTTGTTTGAAAAAACTGTTGTTAAACTCAAAATAGTTTTCATATAGGACCATTTCAAGGCACTGAACAATGAATGGAGCATTACTAATCTCTGGTTTAGAGGATAGATCTTCCTCAATGACCCTCAAGTCTCCACTCTGCGGGATATTCGTAGGCAACGATTCGAGATCTAAAGTCACTAGGAGTTCCCTGTCTTCCATGTAAGAAGTTCCTTCAATTTTGGCGATAAAATGGCCAGTATCCTTAACAAAGGATTCCAGATTATTGACCAAGGGTTTCAAAAAATGGTCAATATCCTTCGAGAGGGGCTCCAATGCAGAGCCGATGGTAGACACAATGAGCCTCAGCGGAGGGTCAAGGGTGTTCTTGTGAGTCTTGGGGACCCCATAGATGATGGGTATCCAAGTAAAGCTGGGAGTTAAAAATTCAGCTTCTTTAGTACAGATATATCCCATATCTACTGCCTGTTCCCCCATGGTTTACATACGGCGCTTCAGGGCAGTCTCAGGGTTCCTCACAATCCTTCTGTAGTTTTCAGGGGAGGAAAGGAGCAGGTTCATTTTCTCTACATAAGTAGGAGTGTCAAAAATCACGATGCCCCCATCCTCATTACAGGACTTAATCTTTAGCTGTCTGTTTTCCTTCAAACAGTTTAAACAAATATTCTCATCTCTGAGCAAATTCGGGGAGGGTTTAGGTACATATTTAATGATCTTTTCAATTTTAGCAGTAACTGCTTTTTCGAAGATACCTACCTCAGGACCAATGACATCCAGAGAAGGAGTAAAGACAGATGGAGGCTTCAGGCCTGATAGATTCTCCATCTGTTATAGTTGGTTGTCTTATCACTTTGGTCTTTTCTGGACACTTATGTATGACAAACATTTTCCATGGGTGAGGGGGTCTTGCTATGATATTGTATTTTCACTCTTTCTATGGTCTGAGTGTCTTTATATGATCTGAATGTTCTATTCATTTTGTTTCATATTTTCCTTTGACAAAGCAGTCTACTCCAGGTTCTCTATTCCATATATGGATATTTTATTGAAATTGTATTGACTGCTATCTTTGGTCAGGAGCTTCCACAAGAGCATTGTGTTAAACTTCTTAAGTAAAAATACTGAATTGATAACAGCACGTATTGTTATTATATATATGTTTTTTATGTCTGCAGATATTGTGTCCCACACTCCGTTGTACATCTCCACCCTGATGAAGGTGTAGCCCCGGCTCGGGCTATACACCGAAACGCGCATCGGCGCTGTCTGTGTGGGGGCAGCTGTATTGGTTCCATCTATACCTCTTCCCCCATTGATGATTTATTTCCATCCTGTGGCGCCTATGTACTATTGAGTCTATTTGTACGTTTGATGTTTGAGTTGTGTTTAATTGTGGAATGTGTGATGGTCTGATTGTGGGGTATGAATTGTGTGTGTGGGACTTGAGTTTAAGAGATATATTTATGTCTTTGTTTTAAAGTATAAGAACCACGACATGATCTGATATTTATAACGTTTACATATGAATAAAGAATTGACTTTGATAATATATTACTATATGCATTTTTTGATTTGAAACTCTGACCTTGCCCTTGGTTGCTCCGATGTCAATGTATGTATTTTAGGATCCTCTTCTAGGGCCTCACTTTAATTCTTTTGGCAGGTATTCCCTTCTTCTGGTAATGCATCCATGATAAACTGTACCTGTGGATTGTGGTACGTTTGTTAAATTTGTTCAAAAACATCTCTAAAACTGATTTCCTAATTAATATAAATTTTATATATCCAATGCAAGTTAATATAAAGTTAAACCGGGATGTCACAAGAATCTGCTTGGATCATTCATACTATGTTGTGTTACATCTGGAAGATTTCAATCATTGATTAGACCCGCTAAAGACTGACTCCTTTTATAAGGATATATTAATTACATTTAATATAAAAATTAGCAAACTTTATTGATAGCTCAATCTCAACTCAGGAGAATAATTTTCTGAATTTTTTTCATCCTCAAATGGAGTGTTTAGAGCCAATTGGTGAAAAGCCTCAACTTTCCAGCTAAACAAACCTTTATCAATGGAAATCAATGCTGTCCGACAGACTATGTTTTCATGTATGCATTTTTTTAACTGTATGTTAGTGTGTGGACAGGGAAGAAATGTAGAAACATACCATAGAAAGATTTATTCAAAAGGACATTCCAATATAGCAACGGAAAAAACAATTCACTGATGACAATTAGGGAAATAATTATGTCACTAAAAACCTACAAGGGCGGTCGGTCCGGAAAATCTACATACAATCATAATAATCCTTAATATTGACTGGTGGGAAAGGTTTTATTTCTTGGTGTTTCAAAGAATTTTAAATACTTGGAAGTTCCAGAAATTTGACAGGTGGCGATTATAAAGTCTATTTTTAAAAAGAGTAATGCAACTGCCCCACAAAATTATAGATTAAAAATGTGCTTGATGTGGTGATAAAACTATCCTCAAAAATAACCCTGGCCTTACTAAAAAGAAATGGCTGAATCAGAGGGTAATATCCCAGTTTAACAGGGAAGTTTTAAGTGGGATACTGCACCCACGATCATTGTTTTAGCTTATAGTCAATTGCGCAAACATCTATTGTGCTAAGGGGTAATTATAAAGCGGCTTTGTTGACTTCCTTGCAGCATTTGATCTTGTGGATTGTGAATCTTTGTGGAAAATGTTACTAAAATTAAAAATCACAAGAGATTTGCTTTTAATCCTCCAAAAGTACACAGAGGGAACTGGATGTAAATAGTAATTGACAAGGAGGAAACTCTCACAAGTATAATGCCAATCAAAATGTGTTTAAGAGAGGGATGAGAGAGAGGCACCCTACTGGCCCAGTCGATCCCTTAACTCGAGCAATTGTAAACTCCCCACCGTCCCCAGATTCAGGAGGGCCTAACAGGGTCCTTCTCCTACCTGGGTCCCAGCTAGATTATGAGAACTTGTAAATCCTTTTGTGTTTTTCCCAAACTCTTGAAGACCTGGCTTTTTACATTTTCTGTGTTCTGCCTTGAGTTTACTTAGCACTGGGAAAATCCGGTTATGGTAGCTATGCGCTTAACAAAACTTTATTATTTATATATATATATATAGCAAAAGTAAAGAGTTTCAGTCTCAAAACAGCTGGCTGACATACCCTTTGTCTCCTTTATGAAGACAATTTAGTCATCATGGATCTTACTCAATTAGGGCTTCAGAGAAAACTAGTCGAGTTTTGACAGGTACTGTTGCTTGGAAAAACCTGAAATCAATATAGACAAAACTACAATTATGTCTTTTGAGCAAGGAAAGACAAACTTTACACAGCACCTTGGTGACTCAAAAATGGAAACTATTAACAAGTACAAATATGTAGGGATGTTGAAATTACTTTATAGAATCATTGAAAGCAAGAGCACTGTGTGGGCTTAAAACGTTTGATAACGCATTTGGTAGAATAAAGGGTAGTATTAGAATTTAGAACAGGATTGAGTGCATTACACTTGGGTTTTAGATTGAAGAATTCAATTTCCTGTAATAATAAAAATTGTACATGTGGCTTGAGAGTAAGATGCAAAACAATATGGTCCCGATTCGCAAAGGTGAACGGAGACGAAAGTCTAACTTTACAACTTTCGGTATTCACAAAGAGCATTTAAGGGTAGTAAAGTTGGACTTTTGTCTCAATTAAACCTAAGTTTTGGTCTTAAGTTTAACTGAGACCAAAGTGTAACTCTACTACACGCAAATGGCCTTTGCGAATACCGAAAGTCGCAAAGTTAGACTTTCATCTCAGTTCACCTTTGTGAATTTGGCCCTTTGTGCCTTATAAGATTGCATTTCGTAACTGAAGGAGCAAAACATTATTTAAGGCCTATTTAAAAGAAGTTTTGCATATCAGATAAGTCATGCTGTTACATTTTTGTGGATATGAACTATCTTAAAGTAAATTGTGCAATAGAATAGTATTTATTAGAAGTGAATACTTTTTTTTTAAAGAACATAACAAAGGAGACACACTCTGTATACTTTAGTGTGAGAAAGAATATGTGTATCACCATAACAAAATGTAAGAAGAAATCAAAAGAATCAAACAAGAAACTGGTCACTTAAGAGTCCCAATGAATCAGGCAAGTCCAAGTTGTATATAGAAGCCAATCAACTGATTCAGTTCATATCATCAAAAACATATATAATCCAAACACAAATAATTCAATGTGATGATAAAGATACCACAGACAAATGTATGCCTATGCTAAAAGTGACTTATTCTACACCCGTTCTATAGCTAAGACTTTTTTTTTAAGAGTTTACATTTTTATAGGATTTTAACGGCCAATTTATTATGTAGCTTTCATGTTGCATTGTTGAAAAGACTACCACTTAATAAACATATTTTTGACTGGCTGAATGCTTGTTCTCTATCCTCATTTTGTGCAATCTCACTGTAGTGCTCACTATACTTGAATTTCAATGCTTGCTTCGCTAGTGTACAGCTAAACTGCCCCTCCTCATACTCTTTAACCAATCCTTAACTGTATCTTAGGGTTCCTCTTTCCACCATCTTCCTCCTATCCACCCAATACTGGCCACCATGAGCTCTCGATATGCTGGAAGCCTGTTTTGGTAATATTTAATATGTGCGCCTATTTCTTGCCAATAATAAATAAGCAGAAGGGATGGTATAATAGATATTAGTTGATGACTTCTTATGAACAATAGTTCAAATCGTATTACCTCTGCAAATTTCGAGATGACCTGGCCTGACACTGGGGGTCAGGGTCATTACAGCTTTTAAACAAAGTTGCCTTTGAATTTCAAAAATAATCAAGTCACTGTTGGGAGTACATAAACCACAGCAACACCATATTCAGTTACTTGATCACTTATCCAACCTTTGCCTAGGGTTTGATTTCCAGTTTCTTTAAATTTCAAGCTTTACCCATCACCAAAGAAGATGAGAATGAGGAAGACAATCAGGAGGACCAAATCACACAACTGAGCACCAGAGCAGCCCCTATTGTTGTGGAGCCTGCCGCTGTTTGGGGAGTTAATTGGGGCTCTCTGTCCCAGGAAGTTGCGACGACTGGAGGAGGGGCCTACACCCTCGCTCCCCTAAAAGTTCTGTACATCTCCTGCTCCCGTTAGAACTCAGAGGAAGCTGGGCTGGGCCCACTCTCTTGACTCTCTGACTAGGGGTTTGCTCCCAATTGATTCATATCATATCGGGAGCCAGGGCCAAGGAGTAGGAGGAGGAACCCTCCTGGAGTTCCCGGATCCATATAAGGATAATAACTGGAGGACACTGGACTTGGGCGCACCTGTGCAGGTAGGAGAGTTTACATCTACTCTGTTAATGAACGAGCTTTGTTCTGCTGTGTTTATCAAGGGGCTGGGTGCGTGCTTGCTACAGAGAGGCCCACTGTGTACTTGCTTAACAGATGGTGATTATGGTTTAAGTCTTTCTGTTTTCTTTCCGGACCCTTGCTGTTTTAGCAACCTCATTATTTTAAGATACTATCTGTGGATTAGTTGGAGGGACATCAGCCACTTTATTTGGCGTTGTCACTTGTAGTTGTCTGGATTGCTACAATGGGGCGAACGGAGGCTCCCCGCTCAGGAACAAGTGAACACTGTGTCCACCATGGATGCCTTCCTGCAGCGTGCTGTTATGTTATGTTATGTTACTGTCGTTTTGTATAGCGCAAATCACCACTGGTCTCTAAGCGCTTTTTCAAAAAGAAAGGAACACAACACATAGCTGTCGGTAACGTGCCCCTCATCTAGTTGGCAATTTACGTTGAAGATGTAATCTTTTTAAACAGGTACGTTTTTAACTCCTTTCTAAAGGGTAGCAACATTGGCTCCCCTTGCAAAGTTGCCGGAAGCTCGTTCCAGATTTGAGGGAGAAGGACCGACAGAGCTCTCCCTCCCTTAGATTTGAGGTTGAATCTCAAAGGAGCTAGTTTGCAGGCTTCAGAGGAGCGCAAGGTTCTGCCCGGCACATACTTCCTCAGACGATCTTTGATATATTTGGGAGCCTCTCCATAGATAGGTTTATGGGCTATGCAGAGGCACTTGAATTGCACTCGGTGCTCAATGGGCAGCCAGTGCAACCTCTGAAGAAGAAGCGTCGCTCGTGTTCTCCGTGGTAGTGAGAAAATCAGCCTGGCCGCATCATTCTGGACCACCTGCAGTTTCTTAAGGAGCTTTCGAGGGAGACCCAGATAAAGAGCATTTCCATAGTCTAACCTCGAGATGATTGTGGCAGACACAATGGTTTGTAAAGTCGAGGCAAAAAGAATGGGAACATTTCTTCGTAGCTGCCTTAGTAGATCTACACAAGAGCCTACAACCGCGAGGACTTGGGGAGCCATTGACAGATCTGCGTCAATTTTTAAGCCTAAGCTTTTTACTGCTCTTCCTGGGATTGGTACCTCCCCAAGTTCGGGAGGCCAGAAAAGCTCACACCAGGGACTTTCTTGATTTGAAATATTAAGTACCTCAGTTTTGTCCGGGTTAACTTTCAGGAGATTGTTTGCCATCCAATTAACCGTAAACCTAAGAAGGTTTTTCACTGAGTCCTGTGCCTGACTGGTGTTGTCAAGTTGAACCAGCAGTTGTGTGTCATCTGCATAGTTAAAAATTTGACAGTTTCTGTGCATTAACTCCTCCACTAAAGGTTGTAAATAGATGTTGAATAAAAGTGGGGACAGTGCCGATCCCTGAGGAACGCCACAGGTCCCATCACTAGCAGAGGATAGTTGGTCTTCCATTTGCACTCTCTGAGTCCGGCCTGTAAGAAAGGATTTAAGTCATTTAAAAGCTTGCCCTGTTATTCCCAGTTTCGCTACACGGTTCAGCAAGATGGCATGGCTGACCGTGTCGAAAGCCGCCAACAGATCTAAGAGAATCAGGGCACATGACTGTTTGTTGTCGGGCCTGATTTTCAGATCATCCACAACAGCAGCCATCACCAGCTCAGTGCTGTGTTGTGATCTAAAACCTGCCTGCCTGGGGTGGAGAAATGTGTGATCTTCCAAGTAGCTAGCCAGGGTGTTCAGAACTTGCTTTTCCAAGATCTTTGCCAGGAACGGAAGTTGGGAAACAGGCCTATAATTTTTTAAGGCTTTTGTATCCTCCCCTGCTTTCTTCAGGAGGGGGGTAACCCTAGCTTCTTTCAGACTCACTGGCAGATAATCTGAATTTACTGACTCATTTAATAGAGCCACCAGCTGTTTTTCCAGCCCAGGCAAAGCCATCTGCTGTAGGGGTTTTGGCTAAGGAATTTGAGTTGGCTTTACGCCGACTTTCTCAATCCCATGTTAAGGCCCCCTCCGCCTTTGATCTTTGCCAGGAACGGAAGTTGGGAAACAGGCCTATAATTTTTTAAGGCTTTTGTATCCTCCCCTGCTTTCTTCAGGAGGGGGGTAACCCTAGCATCTTTCAGACTCACTGGCAGATAACCTGAATTTACTGACTCATTTAATAGAGCCACCAGCTGTTTTTCCAGCCCCGGCAAAGCCATCTGCTGTAGGGGTTTTGGCTAAGGAATTTGAGTTGGCTTTACGCCGACTTTCTCAATCCCTGTTAACGCCCCCCCTTTGATCTTTGCCAGGAACGGAAGTTGGGAAACAGGCCTATAATTTTTTAAGGCTTTTGTATCCTCCCCTGCTTTCTTCAGGAGGGGGGTAACCCTAGCTTCTTTCAGACTCACTGGCAGATAACCTGAATTTACTCACTCATTTAATAGAGCCACCAGCTGTTTTTCCAGCCCCGGCAAAGCCATCTGCTGTAGGGGTTTTGGCTAAGGAATTTGAGTTGGCTTTACGCCGACTTTCTCAATCCCATGTTAACGCCGACGCCCCCCCACCCCACCCCACAGTGATCCTGCACCTTTATGCCCAGATGCTTTTGAACAAGCCCCCAACTCTGGCCCAGTGCTCTTGGCTCAGAACGATGACGGGAGCAACTGCCTGACTTAATCGATCACCTTACATCAGGATGGCACACGGCTAACTGACCCCCTGACTAAACCAGTGGTCCTCGGAGTGGGTTCTGGAGCCGTGGAAGGAAGCAAAGCAAAGAGGAAGGTCCCCTCGATCAGGAGTCATGCTAAACATCTTAAGCGCATTGGCTGGCATTCCAGCCCCCCCAGATTCCACAGGTGCACTTCGTCTGGATTTGAGCATGCTTGACGCTGTAGAAGCATCCTTGTTATCAGCCCTGGATCTCAAATTAGACCCCATTCATCGCTTGTCAGCCATTGAAAAAGATATTAAAAAGCTGGCTACACTTCCTCATGGCGATTAACTTGTGTTACCTACCCTCCCTTTATGCCCAACAGCCCCGCCTGCCAGTGCGTGTAATAGTGTGGGTCAAAGTATGAAGGAGCTTGGTACAAAGATCCCACTTAGGGCAGCAACGGAGGGTGCATCTCCGTGTACATGTCGACGAGCACCTTCCAAACACTTATCTACATTGGTTAGAACTTTGAACACGTCTTTGCTACCCACATCAATCACTTATGGTGGCCCTCTTCACAGCTTAAGAAGAATCCAAAACCAGGAACTGTCGCAAGCAGGTCCAACATGGCGGCGGGTCAGGAGGTACCCGCCCAGGGGACTCAAGCGACCCTGCCCCAAGCTATTGCACTTTATTCCTGCCACCAGAGTCAACTCCTCTAGTAGTGGTTTTAGCAAATGTTCCCGACTAGCTCCAGGCACTAAGGAAGACTTTGAACAGCTCAAGAATAAAGTTGTGCATTGGCTAAATTCTAACATTGCGACTGGATTAACAGCCTGATTCATGTACGGGCCGTTTTGCGTGTCCCTAATAGCGAATAATAGCGACTCGCTATTGAGAAAACGCAAAACGGCATTCATGTATTTTTCAGGGAAAAAATAGCGACTCGCACGCGGGCGCAAAAGCCGTTAGCGACCTACAAAAAACGCAGAAAAATCGCAATTTCCGCCCACCAGCGATCGGGATTGCGACACGCAATCCCGATCGCACGGGATTGCGACTCGCAATCCCGTGCGATCGGGATTGCGTGTCGCATTATCGCGGGATCCGGAAATACGGGATTACGCATTCCGAGCACCGTGATGACATCACAACCAGGAAGCTGCCAAATCCCACCTGCAAACACCACAGTGACGCAATCATCCGACTCGACACGACGGAAAGCAGCCGCCAAACCGCCGATAGCGACTCCCGACCCGGCAGAAATTGCGCCCGCCATGGCTGAAGAACCACTGCCCGGCCCCAGCAACAGCGCTAGCCGAAAGCGCAAGCTGAAATTCTCCGAGTCGGAGTTGGAGAACCTCATTGAAGGGGTGGTGGCCCACCACGCCCAGCTGTTTGGTGCAAACTCAAGGAGGGTCCCCGAACCAGAGAAGAGGAGGATCTGGGTGGGGATTGCCTCCAGCGTGAACGCAGTTGGCGTTGCGGCAAGGTCGGTGGAAGAGATCAAGAAGCGCTGGTACGACCTCCGAGGGCGTGCCAAGGAGAAGGTGGCGGCGCGTCTCGGAGAGTCATCAGGCACCGGAGGTGGTGGACCGACTGTCCCACCCAACACCCCCCTGGAGGACAGGATTGAGGACACCCTTGAGACGGAGGCGTGTGTTGGTGTGACCACCCTGGACTCCTCCCGCCCAACCCACAACACCCAAGGTAAGTGGCATGCGACTGCGACCCTGTCCCTTATGACCGTCCCTGCCCAAATAGGCTCACTCATTGGCCCTTAATCATGCCTATGTTGTGCATTGTGGGAGACGTAGTATGTCCACAATGTAGTTGTACCACTATGCGGCCTGAAAGGTTCCTAAGCGCACATATCCACAGCCATCCAGGGAATGTCACCCAGCATGCATGTAACATCTGCATGTCTGACAGTCACATGCACCTAATGAGTATCCACTTACCCTCACAGGTGCAGACGATAGCAGTGACAGTGAGAGGCTGGTGATCGTCGAGGAGGCCCAGGAGGAGGTATCCCTACCCGCCACCCTGCCACCATCCCCTGCCGCTGCGGCAACACCAGCAGCCAGGCCCACCACCTTACCTGCAGCAAAATGTGCAGGACCACCGCCAGCCAAGGTCAGGCCCCCCACCAATGTGCCTCCAGTGCCTGCCGCACCTGCGACGCCAGCTGCCACAACACCTGCAGCTCGTCCTCCAAGATCTGGCCCAGCCACATCCGCAGCACAGCGGCAAAAGAGCAGGAGGGGCAAAGGGCATCTCCATGCCTGCATGTCCGTGGAGCGGCGAATGCTCCGTCTCCACCAGAGGCAGTCGCAGCAGCAAGGAGCCATCCAGCTCCAGCTGCAGAAGATCGGCCGCAATGTGGCAGGAGTGGGCCAGCGGGTGGACCGCATGACGGCGGCCATTGAGCGCATGGCGGTGGCTATGGAGGCCAACACTGCTGCGCTGGGGAAGCAGCGCAGTGCTGCACGCAGGCGCCACCACCATCTGGTGAGCCAGATGGCAACCTATAGTCGCTCCAATTATGTGGCAGCCAATGCCACCACCCAGCTCTCCCGACGCTCAATGACCCAGCAGCACCAGCTGGTCCAGTGCTGCGAGGAGATCACCCGAGTGCTGGAGCACCTGACCACCGCCGTGGTGCCACTGCTCCAACCTGTGGTACCGGCTGTCGTTGGGGGAGACGATGGGAGTGAGGCTGCCTCCAGCGTGAGCAGCAACTCTGCCACGCAGGCCCCCCCACCTAGGCGCAGCACCAGGGCTACGCCTGGTCCATCTGCCCAGGATGAGGATGAGGAGCCTCAAAGGCGGCTGGGAAATGTGCGCAGGAAGCAGCATTGACATTGTGTCAGGGACACAGGCACAGGCTGAGGATAAGCCTGCCAAGCAAAATAACATGCAGTATGCTGGAATACTGTACTTTTTTTTGTAAATAGTTCTTTCCATGTCCCTTTTCTGTTGTGAATCAAAGAAATACATTTATTTTGAAGCATACATTTGCCTTGTGTTATCATTATATTTAGCATGCAATTGTGATATGTGGGGTGGGGGAAGGGGGTGGGCTAGAAATAGTTATCTGTGATGTGGTTGCGACGTCTGTGGCCTTCAGCTGGGTTCTCCCCGCGTGCATGGTGCGCATTTGCTGGTGGCCGGTCGTCCCCCTCAGATTCACTGCCTGAGATGTCAACTGGTATCCGCCGCTTGGTAGCAATGTTATGAAGCATTGCACAGACAGCCACAATGCGGCAGCACGCTGCAGGACTGTAATACATGGCCCCACCTGTCTTGTGCAGTATACGGAACCTGCTCTTGAGCAGGCCAAATGTCCTTTCAATACAGTTCCTTGTCCGGATGTGCGCAACATTGTAGCGCCGTTGCTGAGGTGTGGCAGGGTTGAGGTAAGGGGTCAGGAGGTATTCCCGTAGGGCGTAGCCACTGTCACCTGAATGAGAGGAGCAGATGTTGATTGCCTGTGCAGCGCAGTTACTTCATAGCAATGTGACATTGTCGGCAAAGTGTACTTACCAAGTAGGTGTCCTTCCCCAAACTCTCCCCTGATCAGTCGTGTGTGGAGTCCGCTGTGCCTGAAGATGAAGGAGTCATGGGTACTCCCTGGGTACTGGGCCACAATGTCAGTGATGATGCTCTTGGCATTGCAGACCATCTGTATGTTGAGGGAGTGGTAGCACTTTCTGTTGCGGTACATATACTCCGTGCCAGCTGGTGGGCAGATGGCGACGTGGGTACAGTCTATGCAGCCGAGGACATGGGGAAAATGGGCAACATTATAAAATTGTAGTTTAGTGAGGTCCAATTCCTGTTGGCTCGTGGGAAATGTGATGTACCGGTGGAGCTGGCTGAGCATGGCGTCAACAAAAGTGTGGAGGCAGCGTGACATGGTGGGCTGGGATATCCCCCCAGCAGCGGCTACTATGCCCTGGAAACTGCCGGAGGCCAGGAGGTGCAGGCTGCACAATACCTGCACATGTGTGGGCACAGAATTGTTTCGCCTTGTTGGGTGCTGCATGATGGGGTCGAGTTCTTGTATCAGCCAGGTGATCATTTCCCCATTCAGCCTGTATTTAGCATAAATCTGTTCTCTGGTTTGGCCCAGCAAGGTGACCCGCAGCCAGTAAATCCTTGCCTGCCTCATGCGTCTCCTCCGTGCTGCTCGCTGTAGCCTTCGCCGCCTCACCACCATGTACATCCCTGGCATTGTGGAAAGCCTAATGCTGCTGCTGAATGTCCTTATGTGTGATTGGTCAGGCCTGGCCCTGTTGGTGATAGGTCAACGGTTTTTTGAAAAAAAATTTCAATGCCTTTCATGGTTACCACCTGCTTTGAGTTGTCCTTATTTTGCGCCGTGCAAATAGCGATTTTTGGGTTTTTCGCACATTGCGATTGTTCTTGAATGCCGATAGCGATTTTCTATTGCGAATTCGCTATTATTTTCGCAGATTCCGTGGTGTGTCGCAATTTCCGAATCGCTAATGCTCAGCAGCAGGGATTCTGCGATTATATTAGCGACTTCGCAAATATGTGTTAGCGAATTCGCTATTTTGTTGTTGAATGCCGATTACGGAAATTGCGCCCGCATTTGCGTTTTCGCAGCGATTGCGGGCGCAATTTCACTTCATGAATCAGGCTGTAAGGGTAGATAGTCACATCATATTGCTGCGCAGAACATCATGGGTGGGCAGAGTCAAGAAAAGGTGGGATGGGGATTGTGTCACCATTAATTTCAATAGTCCCTTTGTGGCGAATATTATCCTCAGTATGATCTCCCATCCTAAACCTAGGGGTCCTAACTCAGCTATTGTGGCTCTTCCTTTGGGTTACTTTTATTGGCCCCAGATCCATCCACTTGTCCCATACGGTAGGTTTCAAGGAAGGGGGGCATCGGACTTGGGTCAGCACAGTCAGAAAGGGGGAACTTTAGTTATAGCCACATCTAAAAGGTTTGGGCTTCTTAGGTCATTAGAGTGCTGTGATTGACTGAGTTCAGGTCCTCCAGAACTAACTGCACCTCCCTTACAGTGCTCGGGGGGACGTCGAGTTATTCAGAAGTCAAGGGGTGTAATTTTATTTCTTGGAACGTTGCAGGGCTGGCAAGCAAGTTTGACATCCAGACTGGGTACTTTTTTTAAGAAGGTTTGATGTGATCTGCCTAAGTTATTATCTGGAAGGTTACAGCACCTTCTTTGTGCCAGCCACATCCTCTACAGCAGGAAGAGCGAAGGGTGGTTTGGTCAGTTTTGTTTCTTTAGCTATCCAAGTCAGCTCTGTCATGTTGCCTAAGACTCTCCCCCCCCCCCTTACAGGTGCTTTTATCTAGAGAGACAAATAAGTTATTGCTTTAAAAAATGTATAACGCTGTAGTTAGTCCTTCAGAAGTATGCAATATTAAACGGGTGGGTTTTTGTCTTAGAAACATGACCCAGATTAAGCAGTTTTACTCGAATGTTCTCATTGCAGAGACTTTAAAGTCCATATATGTGGGGACCACAGGTCTGGGGGGGGGGGTTGAAGACATGGGGTGTGCACGCCACACCGGTCTGCATATCAAACACACCTATCAGGGCTCTATACTTAACGACATCTTGAACGAGTTTGATTTGTTGTCTGCTATGAATAAGTTGCCCCCGGACAAAAAGGATGTTGTCTCCACTTTCACTGGGAGAGGTTGGTGAGTCTTTTATTGATTTTATTTTTGTTTCTACACCTTTTTTTCTTACATTTTGGATTTAATTATAAAGGCGAGAGTGCACAGTGACCATAACCCGGTGTGTGTCTCAACTGGATGGCCCAGGGTAGAAAAATTTGACAACAATGGAGCAAAAGGGGCACGGACAGCCATGGACTGGGACGAGACTGAAGTGGGTACAGATTATACCAGACCAGTTCTATGAGTCTCTGCTCACCCACTTTTCCAAGGAGTTCGCCACTTGCTCAGACAGGGCGGCAACATCTTCAGACATCCTGGAGGCTTTTGGAAGCATGTCAAGAGCTATAGCCAACCTATTACGGGCCTCAGGCAGGCGCCCCTCTTATACAGGTCTGGGATGGTTTGACTCTTAGTGCTCCTGTACCTCCAGGAGATTGAAGGAAGCTTTGAGCACCACACCAAGAGATTCCCTGGCTGGCAAGAGGTATCGCAGACAATAGAAGGCTGCCTTGGCAAAGCGTAAGTCAGCCCTGAAAGAGGAGGCCTGGTCGGACCTGGTAGAGGCTAGCATTGTGCTCTAAGTTCTGGAGCATCATCAATAGCCCGTTTTAGCAGTAGACAGAGCCAATACACTGGATGCCATTATTTCTGAGGTTGATTGGATAAGTAACTTCGAGGGCATGTTCCAGCCTGAACCCCCATCGAGGGTAATCATGGATATTGGTGAGGGTAAATCTGGGATCATAATTAGGACACAGGAGGTAAGAGCAGGTATAATGGGTTTAACTAAAAATAAGGCCCAGGCCCTGATGGGATTCCCCCAGACCTCTATATTTCTAACCAGGACATTTGGGTACCCGTACTCACTGCAACTATTAATACTGCTGTCATAACTGGCCACCCAGACACTTGGCCATTATCTACCATTGTCACCGTTTTTAAAAAGGGAGATCGGGACAGCACTCACTGTTACAGGCTCACCTCCTTTTGGATTCTGTTGTAACGGTGGTGGGCCGCATGTCCTTGATAGCCGGGTAGATGACAATAATATCCTGACCAAGGTCCAATATGGTTTTTGACCGGGCTATTCAACGGTGGACCAGAGTTTAAATTTTAAAATGCTCTTGAACAAGTATTCAGTCGCCCGTACTGGCACCATCTACTTAGCTTTCATGGTTCTGTCTTCCACATTTGATCGCGTTAACAGATCCAAGCTTCGCAGATAATGCTCTCTATTGGCATCAATAGCGACATTGTTCTGTTTTTAAGGGATCTCCATAGAGACACCAAATCTGTAGTAAACTATTCTAAGGATCTCAAAGTATCTTGTGAGTTTTGTATACAGAGAGGGGTCCATCAAGGGTGTATCCTGGCCCCTTCTCTTTTTAATTTGTATGTCGATAACTTGGAGCAGGCCCTTTTGAAATGAAATGCTGACTCCTCTTAGGTGGGCAATAAAAGTTTGCCTGTCCTTCTGTATGCTGATGATGCTGTCCTCATGGAGAGTACAGCGAGGGGTTTACTAAGCTTATTAAACTACTTTGTGCATTTTATAGAGGGCTTGGACTTGTTGGTCATTAACAGAAAATCATTTATCATGCAGGTGGGCCAGCGTCCAGCTAAGCGCTACACTGTTTTGATGGGAGCTACGCCGGTCCTTCAGACTGTCGTCTTTTCAAACCTAAAGGTGGTGTTTGATATAGCCCTGAATTGGGGCCCCTTGGCAAGTCGAAAGAAAGGGGATTTTGCTAGGGCTATTGCGGCCGTTCTTAACTTTGCCTCCAGACTAGGAAATAGACCGACTGGGGCACGTTTTCAGATTTACAAAGCTAAATGTATATTGAAGGTCACCTATGGGAGTGAGATTTGGGGTTATATCGAGCATGACATATTGCAATCCGTTGACAACACTTTTCTGAGACGGATTTTCTGATTACCCCAGTGTATTTCATTGTTTATAGCCCATGAAGAACTTGTGATGGCTTTCCTTTCAGATGTGCTGGACTATCGTCCTTTGTCATTATGGATGAAAACCTGGATGTAGGAGGGAACCGACCTAAGTAAAGAAATCCTGAGTGATTGTCTTTCCCTTGACTATTCTAACCATATTTGCTGTTTAAAGAATATCAGAGATGCCTTTCCAGCTTGGGAAGGGCAGATCTACTTGAGAATCTCTAGGGAATATATAGAAGGAATAGGTACTGGGTAAAGGAGAACTTCTTCAAGATGCGCTCATGGGCCAGGGAAGAAGAGGAGTTGAGGAAGCCCAGTGTTCGTAGGTTTTCCCTGTTGAAGATGGTGCCATTCACTGAGCCCTATCTATTATGGTTCACAAGTGCCCACAACCGCTTTTTACTGACTCGATTTTGTCTGGACCTCTTTCATTATCTCTTAGCCCATCCCCGTGGTGAATATAGAGGGCAGTGTGGCTGCGACGGAAAGTATCCACAGGATATGATTCACTTTTTAATGTTTTGTAGTTTTTATGAGGTTCCAAAAAAGTCTTTTATTATTCCTATTCTTAAGAAAGTTAGCTTTAGGCAGGTTAGACTGGCTTTTATCTTTTTACAACTGCTTTCAAGCCACTCGATATTACACACTCTTATCTTTTTAAGAGCTGCAATTAGGCTTAGATCCAGCTGTGATTCATTTTTATGGTTAAATTAGCGTCACTGTGGTAATATGAATTTGTTTTTACTATAGATCCATCAAAGTGTTTGCTATTAAACTCTGTATTATGTATTGTTTGAGTTACATTATTTGATGGAGTCTTTTTTAAAGGTGTTTGTTTGACTTTTATGGTTTTCTTGTAAAAACCGAATAAAGTTGACGATGATTACTTCTTATGGTGCTTTGTTGCTCATCTGTGGGAGTAAGAATGGGCTAGAGACAAATGTTTTTGCTACAACATGAGTCACTTTTCGCAGAGGAATTGATTTATTTGTGCTCTTTCTTAACACGCTGCCTGCCACACCAGTCATTTCATGGAACTGAACCACAATGCGAGGAGCTGCTTATCACCACCATAGATATTTGGGAGTCAAGCCTGTCTCCTCATTATAGGGTGCATATGCAAACGCCACGAGTCAGTCATACTGCACATGGCTCATTATTTGCAGTAAGTGGGTTTGAAAGCAAAATGGCCATGAAAAGACAGTGTAGCGGCAGCTCCCTCATTATGATTCATGCTGAATTATTGCTTTGTTACTTTATTTTCAACAGAGAATAGCTCCAACAGACTTTAAAAAAAAATAATTTAAAAAAAGACTTTCGATTTATACTTGTGCCTCAGTGACAGACAATATATACGGATAGGATATTGTAGAGAGCAGTGTAGGAAATATACTGGAGGTTAAAATGCCAAAGAACGTTATATATGTATCTTTGTGAGGGCGTGGCTAGCCGCCTAAGATGGCGGTCGAGTAGTGGTTGAGCTCCGGGCCTGTGTGAGGCTCTACTCATCCTATACCGTCATCCCCGACCGTTCCCCAACTGGGAACATTGATACTGAGACGCCAGGGTCCCTGCCGGGAAGCGCGGGCCCGCGTGCGGCGCGGCTGACTCTGAGTGCTGCCGTAATGAGCCCGACTTGAGTCCGGAGACACCGAGACTCATCAACACCCTACTGTGCCATACACCCGGTGAGGCCCGTGCCGCCGGGGGCGAGTGCGGCGGCCCTGTGTAATACTTGCAGGCGGCAGTGCGTCCTGATGGCGGTGGTGCCCCGGGGGCACATGACGAGGGATCCGGGCTGACGCCTGGGGAACTCATCGAGAAGTGGTGCGGTGAGTGATTGCGCCGCATTGACCCCCTATTGGATAGCGCTCCTTGCTCCCTGTGCCTGACAGTCTGCTGGAGCGCTCAGTGAAGTCTTTCCCTGGGCCTCGTGGCCTGGTGGGCTTGGACATGAACATGCATGCGGAGGGCCCAGGGAATGTAATGACGTCCATTGGCTGATTCCATACTGCGAGTGCTGTGGACCTTTTACCCCCCAGGGTGATCACAAGCCGAAGGTCCACTGGTTGATGGTACTAACCCTTGTGGCACTACGACAGCCTTGTACAGGTCTCCCCGAGGAAAAGCATAACCCGCCGGGGTGGAGGCACCCTGCTGACAGAGGAGGCTGGGGGTGACTCCGCTGTGCTGCGCAGTGTGGTGCATGTACAGGAACAGACTCGAACAACCGGCATAACTCGGCGCCTCCACCCACTGAGACTCAAAGCGCTGCGGGTTGTGGATATCGGGCCTTAGGGCCTACATTGGCCTTCCTGTGGGGGAGTCCTGCTACCAGCCCACCCAGGGGAACGTGAGTGTGAAGGGCTCCATTGCTGCCTCTCCTGTGGAGGGTAAACCCCCCTCCCCGCTACCAGTCCTTCCTCTGGACTACACGGTCCCTATAACCATGTATTTATAAACTTCGACAGAGGAGACAGGACCTACTTGCGCAATTGCCCAGAGGATTGCAGGTATCCCTCCTGGTCACTCACTAGAAGAGGCCTGCCCTGCGCCAAACTGAGAACCCACGACATGGGTAGAGTTCGGGCTAAGACGCTGGATGGCCGACAGGGACCGGACCCCTCCTCCACCATGACAGAACTTGGTAGTCGCCCTTCCTCGCCAGGGGTGGCATCCACGGAACCTATGGAGGGGACACCCGATAAGCATGAACTTATTCTTAAGGAAATCCACAATTCCAGGGTGGCACTTCAACAACAGATTAGTACGCTCACCACCGGCCTTGCTCTACTCACGGCAGACCACGGTAAGCTGGTGGACATGATCAAGGATCACGGACCTGGCGCCAAAGGTGGAGACGAACTTGTCAACTCTGCAACAGTTGCAACAACAGGTGACAGGCCTCCTGGATAGGGTGGAAGATGCAGTGGGCAGGAACAGACGCAACAATATACGCGTCATTGGTCTGCCGGAACGCAGTGAAGGAGGTCAGGCAGCAGACTTTATGGAGGCTTGGTTCAGAGACCATGTAGCACCTGAGGGACTCTCTCCATACTTTTATGTCGAACTGGCCCACAGAATACCAACTGGACCACCTAAGCCTGGTGCACCGCCTCGCCCTCTGATAGTGAAAATCCTCTATTATAGAGACCGCAACATTCTGCTGCGGAAAACAAGAGAAAGAGCGCTTATCCAATTTGAAAACCATCGTATATCGTTGTACCCCGACTATACCATCAGGGTACAGAGGCAGAGATCGTCCTATCAGGCAGTAAAGAAGAAGAATCAGAAAGCACAACTCAAATATGCACTTCTATATCCCGCCCGGCTGAAAGTTATTCACAACAAAAAAAACACTTCTTCGAAAGCCCAGCAGATGCAGAGGAATGGATAGAAGTCATGTGCCGGGGCCCCAGTCAGCGCAGCCACTCTGATTCATCGTCGCAGGGCTCGGTCAGGCTCTCTAAACTGGACTCTCGTAGACCTCAATAGTCAAACCAGAGCAAACGTGGCGCCAGCCTACAGCGAGAACAACAACGACGCGATCAGGAAGGGGCCCTTGCGGTTGCCGGTGCTTTCCGAGAAGACTCAAACACAATCCCTACAGACTCTGAGGACAGTACCCTGAATTCAGACTCGGAACACTGTATTACTCTCTTCCCCATGATTACACCCCGGGCAGCAGACGACATCACTGATAACTAAACTGTAAGCCAGTCTGCAATGACTATGGACATATTATTTTGTGCTCGATCCTCTGAACAGTGCAGTCTCCTAACCCTGGAGCATACCATATCCTTTTCTCGTCATTGTAAATGTGAATATGATCACACTGTCATAGCCTGAGTATTGTCATAGAAATTTCAATTGTTTGATACACTGATACATATTGAGCACCTCTGTCTATATTTGTATGGAGCTCTGCTACTGCTGGAACTCCGGCCATCTCCTCCAAATGCTTGCGTAAGATGGGACCACTGTCTTAAACATATCTAAATATAACCCCCCCATGTACAGGGTTCCATAGAGCTGGCAAGTTGCAGATCTTGCTATGACCAGGACAATGACTAGGGGCGGCAGCCTCCCTCCTAGCGTACGCACCGTTATTTGTTATGCCATTTTTGTACACTATTGTTGGGCCCAGCGTCGTTTGAGCGCTGAGCCAGGTTTTGTTATTGTTTTGGGAAAAGGGAACTCCTGGTCGAGTTTGGTCTACTGGCCCCACGTGTACTGGGGCTACACAATACACATGGGAACATGCCCGGAACAGTTAATACTCTTGGGTCGTACAACCTAATCACATGGAATGTACGTGGGCTGGGGGCGATCCAGAAACTGCACCGTATACATGCATATCTCCTCAGGCACAAAGTACATGTAGTGTTCTTACAAAAGTCCCATTTGACTGAGTCTGAAACACAAAAAATGCGTAAAACATGGAGCGGACAGATTTACTGTACTAATTATTCAGCATTTACAAGGGGAGCGACCATTTGGGTGTGACACGGGGTCCCATTCCTGTAAATGGAACGCCGAGTTGATGACCAAGGGAGATACATACTATTGAGGGGTACACTAGATGGTTCCCTGGTGGTCCTCGGCAGTGTTTTTGCCCCTAACTTTGATCAGGACCGCTTCCTTCATAAATTAGGAGTGGTATTGGTGGACTGGGATGGTATCCCCTGGGGCTGGGAGGAGACTGGAACGCTGTTTTGGACACTACTATGGACAGATCACACCCCCCCCCCCTTCATGGCACTAACGCTAGAAAACTAGCTGATTTGTTCACTACTTGGGCCGACGGATGGGCACTCTCTTATGCAGGGCGCTGCCTGCACCCTACTCACAAAGAATACTAATTTTATTCTCCAGTGCATAGTCTCCATACTAGAATCAATAGATTCCTATGCTCTAGATCTTGTTTCACTCAGATCTGCCAGTCCACATACCTAGCAAAAACATTCTCCGATCACAACCCTCTAGAGCTCACACTTAACTGGGGTAATGTGCCTACCCCAGCGCCCACCTGGAAGTTGCACCCACAATTATTAGAGGATGTCCCATTTCGTACAGCCCTTTCTAACACTATCACTAACTATTTAACCGAGAATTGGAACACAGCCTCCTCTAACTTAATCGAGTGGGACGCCCTGAAAGTGGTGATACGGGGAGGCATCGATAGGACAGTTGGTAGGGGCCCGACAGGAAACACACCAGCGCCTACTGCAAATCGAACAACAAATGGACACACTCAAACAAGTGGCAGTGACAGACCCTGGGCAAAGAGAGGCATTGCAGTCTGCCCGTATAGAGCATGCCGAAACACTAGAGACACTGCGAATAATAGACCATAGAGCATACCTACAACGCAAACATACAGAGGCGGACAAATCCAGTACATTCTGGGCCGCATAGTTAGGGATAGACCGTATCCGCCGATAATAACTAGAATGCGTACACCTGCAGGATATATAGCCACTACCCAACGAGAAATAAACGCAACCTTTTATGATCACCTTAATGCGCTTTATGCACCACCTCCTCCGGTGGCAGGCCCCTCTATAGCGGAGTTTTTACAGGATCATCCCATTCCGGTACTCCCCGAGGATGTATAAAAAGACAAAGATGGACCATAACCCAACAAGAAATCCGAACGGCGATAAAGGGTCTGAACCGTAACAAGGCACTGGGGATGGACGGCCTACCCATTGAATTTTATCATACATACTCAGAGACCTTGAAACCTACACTGGAGTCAGTATACAAAGTCGCCTTTGAGACTGGTCATCTACCACATTCCACCATGCAAGCACTGGTCACATCAATACCCAAACCAGGCCGTGATAGCTTAGAACTATCTAATTATAGACCTCTTTCTCTATTAGTGACTGAATATAAGATCTTATGTGAGACCCTCGCCAATCGGATTCAGCCACATCTCAATACACTCATACACAGGGACCAATGCGGTTTCCTACCGAATCACAGCCCATCCCTTAATACAAGACGGTTACACTACGTCATGAAGGCCACTCCACAGGTTTACCAATCTGCGGGATGCATAGCACTAGACCTTAGACAGGCCTTTGATTCCCTCTCCTGGGATTTTATGTTTGCGGCTCTACAACACTTTGGATTCCCGGACACATATCTCAAATGAGTACGCTTATTGTACACAACCCCAGAGCATGTACGGGCCGTTACATTTCGGACCAATACACAATCTATAGGGGCACAAGACCGGGATGCCCGCTATCCCCCCTACTGTTTGTTCTGGCGCTAGAGCCCCTGGCTATAGCACTTCGAGCATCGGCGGACCGGCTGGGCAACCCTATTGATCGTGCGAACCACCTAATTTCTATTTATGCAGACGACATCTTCTTGTATTTGTGGGACCTGACAGCCGACAATGCCCCTATCCCTGATGTATTTGCCAATTTTGAACGTCTCTCGGGTTTAGCTATAAACCCTGGGAAATCTACAGCCTACTTCTTCCAGGAAACGCCATACCCACATGACCTGCAGTTTGGGGACTTCACCCTACCGGTGAACCCCGTTACCTTCAAATACTTAGGCATTCAGGTCTACAGAACGCAGTCGGCTCAAATTGAAGGTAACATAATAAGGGCTATTACGGCCCTTCGTGCTGGTGTGGTCTTCTGGTCTTCCCTGCCGTTGTCAGTGATGGGGCGGATCGCCATCTCGAAAATGGTGATGCTCCCTCGCCTACTATACTATTTCGTGAATTTGCCCGTTGTTATCCCATAGTCCATTTTCAATACACTAAACACCATATTGGTGACCCTTATCTGGGGCACAGGCCGCAGATGAATGAGTCTGCAGAAGCTTCAACTGGGGACCCGGAGTGGCGGCCAGGGGGGTTCCGGACTTCAGAGCCTATTATTACGCCAGTCAGCTCCAGTGGCCCTCGTACTGGACAGCAGGGAGAAATTTACAGGAAATAGGGTGTACACCTCGAGATATAGACAAGGGCGAGTTGCACTCACTACTATTGCTGAAAGCCAAGATTCCCGTAGATGGCCCCGCTTCTGAAAACGGCACTACAATGCTGGAGAAAGACCGTATCTTATACCTCACCGGCGACCCCTTACGCAAGGAACATATCCCTCTTAGGCATTCCCACAGCACAAAGCAGACTCACGACGGCCAGAATACAGGACTGGGTGGACGCAGGGGTAGAAGATATTGGGGCGTTTTTCTGGGATGGTACCATGCTTGATCATGATTCCTTTCTTCAGGCCACGGGCGCTTCCCCACGCCTTTATTTACTACACGCCGCAGTGTCCCATTACATCAGAAAAGCTTGGGCCCTACAGCGTAATGAACCCCCACAACATTGTCTAGTGCACCTCTTATACTGCATGGGACCTGGGGGACACCTGGTTCGTTGGTTATATACGGGTATCTGGACACATGCAGAAATTCCACTCACGGCTCTTCGAGCGCAATGGTCTGAGGACTCTAATGTTGACATCACTGACAAGGCTTGGAAATGCATGCTAGAACACCCCAAAAAGGTTTCACGTAACACAAAATTAAAGTTCATCCAGACAATGGTCCTTCATAGATCATATCTCACCCCTAAGAGGATTTATCGAATGTTCCCAGACTCCTCGCACTGCTGCCCCTGCTGTAAAGGCGATTAGGTGGACTTCATTCACATGCTATGGTCCTGTCCTTGCCTTCGGGACTACTGGGTGGGAGTCCGTCACTCACTGAGCAAAGTCAAGTAAATTCCCGGTTTCGGATGACGCTCTGAACTGTCTCATGGATCTCCGTAGACGCACTAAGGTACAGAAAGTACAATCGAGGTTTTTAGACCTGGCCCTTATTCTAGCAGTTAGAACCCTCACCATGAGGTGGAAATCCCCCAGATGTGCCAGGGTATCTATTTGGCAAGCCGACATGCTTCAGTGGGGGAGGGCAGAGGGTGCAGCTCTTCGCAAAGAAGAAGAGAGGGTGCTGAGAAAGCAACCCATCTTGATGGACTGGGAGACTATGCTAATCGCACTGGAATCACTTGACCTATTAACCCCACGGGGTACCCCAACCTTCTAACACACAATGTTGCTCTTTGACTTTTTCTCTTTAGGTTCCGAGACCCAGACACATGCAATACACCCAAGGGTGCTAAAGTCCTCCCAGGAGTACATTTTTAACATACTACACTGAGTATTATGGAAGCTACATTCAGACAGACCAGGAGTCGGGCTAGGGTTGGTTAGGGAGGGTGGGGACACGGTTGAACACGTTTTTATTGTTAATTAAAAATGTAATGGCTTCATACTGTCAAGTTTTGAGCTAGGACTATAATGTTAATGGGATTTTTAGAGCGCACTGCTACCCTGAGGTGTCCTGGCGCTATGCACTGCCTACTGAAGAAACTGTGGCAAACCCCGTGGGCGGGAGTCACTCAACTGATAAGCCAGGTTTTTAGTCCTTTCCGAAACGACAACAAATCTGTCGAATTCCTAAAGGAAAAAGGAAGTCCGTTCCAAGCTTTAGCGGCGCAGTGCCGGAAGCTCCTACCGCCCCAATTCTGTTTGTTGAAGCGGGGAAGGGAAACTTGTTTAGCCTGCATAGAGCGCAGGGCTCTTCCCGGGACATACCACTGAATAGATTGCATAAGAAAGTCAGGGCCAAGACCATTAAGAGCCTTAAAGACTAGACACATGGCCTTAAACTGGATCCGGGATTTAACTGGGAGCCAGTGGAGGGCTTTAAGTCCGACCCTAACCGAAGCAAACTTGGGAGTCCCCAATAGCAGTCTGGCTGCCGCCTTCTGCACAATCTGGAGCCTGGCCAACTGTCTCTTCTGGATGTTGATGAAGAGGCCGTTGCAATAGTCCAGACGTGATAGAATGAGCGCCGTGACAGCTATTTTCATGCTTTCAGCCGGAAGAAGAAATTTTATTTTGCGTAGAATACGCAAGATGAGAAAGCAGGAGGAGACAACCTTGCTGACCTGATCACAGTATGCCAGTTTAGAGTCAACAATCACTCCAAGATTTTTCGCATCGTCAACCGGCGTTGGAAGTGCACCCATTGAATCTGGCCACCAGTCAGGGGTCCACAGATGTGCCGTGTTCCCAAAGAAGATAGCCTCTGTTTTCCCAGCATTAAGTTTCAGGCAATTTGACGTCATCCAAGCAGCAATTGCCTGCATGCAGTTGTTGCATTTTAAGCTGGTCTCTGCCTCATCGCCTTTTTTGAATAGATAACACAATTTGTGTATCATCGGCGTTTGAAGTTAGCTGAAAGCCAAAAGACCTAATCAGTAGAGCCAGCGGGACAACGTACACATTAAATAGGGTCAGGCTAAGCGAGGAGCCATGTGGAACACCACAGGGAAGAGAGAAAGGCTTGGAGCTGTCATTACCAAGATCCACTGTTTGTATCATGTTAGCCAAGAAAGATTCCAGATTCCATGCTTTGCCACCTACTCGTACCGCCGATAACCGGTCCACCAAAACCTTATGATGGACCGTATCAAATGCAGCCGAAAGATCCAGCATGATAAGAATGGCCGCCCTACCCTGATCAAGAGCCTCTCTGATTTCATCAGTAGATTTGATCAACGCCGTCTCGGTGCTGTGTTCCGGCCGAAAGCCAAACTGCATGGAGTCTAACAGGGCATGGGACTGGATGAACCGACTGAGTTGACTATTCATGGCCTTCTCAATCATCTTACCCGGAAAGGGAAGACGAGAGATAATTCTAAAGTTACTCGGGTCTGTGGGGTCCAGATTGGATTTTATTAAGTAGGGGCAAAATAGAGGCAGTCTTCCAAAGCCCTGGTAACTGATCATTATTAAATATAGAGGCAAACAAAGGAGTGTGTCAGTAACAACGATGTTATTGGAGAACATTGCACTTCATCTTTTATTTCTATTGAATTAAACAACATGTACGGAATTTGCATGCATCATATATGCGGAATTATCAAAAATATAAAAGACTGCCTCTGTATGATATTCATTGCATTGGACGGAATGTTAAAGTCACCAATAAAGTATGTTAAAAAATATATATATATGTATCTTTGTAATATATTTCAGTTTTCACAACTTGCTACAGAGTACAAGCCAATTACGAGAAGCATAAGATAATATAGTGTTCTTAAGCTGCATCAGAGCACTTTAGCAGGGTGGTGAATAATGGGTTTATATAAGTGTGAAAGGCTAGATGCATCCATGACCATACTCACTATACTAGGATAGTGATAATGCTTTCAAAGTAGAGCATTGGGAACTGTATACTCTGTGACACAAAGTGTGAGGATAGTGGGGCAGTGCCGACATAGATTTGTGTGCAGGAGAAGGGCAGACCCTCCCCAATACCTGTGCTGGGCAGAGGAGGATAATTTTCAGTCCTCTGTGGAAATGTTGTGGGTATCTTATACGTAGTAGCCATTCCATATCTCATACGACTTCCAGACAGAACACGTTGACCCTGATTCTTCAGTTTAAACAAACTCACCAAACACACAGAATCATATGCATATGTGAATTCCATTGACCATTTTGCAGAGGCCATGTCTGTTTGAGGTTGAGGGTGTTCTGTTAGGTTACGTTGATTGCTTGCAAAGTGCTTAGTGCACCTCTAAAGTGCCCACATTTGAGCTTTACATCAGTTTCACTTTAATCTGTTATTGACAGCAAATCACCTTGAAATTCATCTGGTTGCCTCCAACTTCACTAGGAATAACATTGACAAAATACATGTTTAAAATAAAAATGGATCTACCACGTTCTCCACTTTATTTTAGGAAGGTTTGTCTGAAGCCAGTTTGAAGGCTTGGTATGTTTGTGATACGGCTCGATAATAAATATTTGGATCGTACAGCCAAGAAAGTCCAGGAAGCACATCCAATTAACACTATATTGGCTAGATTAAGATTGCTCCCAAAACTACCATCTAGGCAAGAGAGTAGGGCACCTTCCTTCCACAGCTCTCTTCTAGCTGGTACAGATTGGTGGCCTCCCGTGCTGTCTCATGGGTAGTATAATAAAATAATGACCACTACTCTATCCAGATTGGAAGGGCATGGTGAATTCTAGAAGTCTCTTCCGGTTGGTGACTTCCGCTATTCTCCTAGTCTGATGACTAGGGTGACTTCTGCCACGCTCTCCTGTTTGGAATAGTACGGCGACTTCCACCTAGGGTGCCCAACCGTCAGTAAATTTCACAGACTGCCCGTAATTTTGGGCCTCTTGTCTGTTGTCCATCAGGATTTCTTTCATGGACGCCTTTTGTCTGTAATTTTGGGAATGGCAGCAAGCTGTGTTGTTTCCCTGCGACAATCGGAGCCAGCTCGCACTTCACTTTGACCTCTAGAGGCTGCAGCATCCCCTCCCAGACCTCCCCCAGTCTGTGGACTGGCTCATTGTCATTCTGACTGTGGATGAATACCACATAAAAAATGACAATGTGCCAAAGTCGTAGTGAAGCACCCGCTGTACCTGCTTAAGTGGGGGTTTCACAGGAGCAGATAAAAGTGTTTCTTGGCCCTTTGTGACTTTGATCTGTGGCTCTCGGGTCAGCATAAAACAGAATAACGAATAAACACAGCAGAATAATCATGGTGATGCAGCTATGGGGAGGGGGCTAAAGGGTGCCAAAGTAGCCAAAAGCAGCGAGAGAAAGTTAAGTGCACAGTTGTCTCAACTTAATATAAACTGATTTTGATGTCTACTTATGTTGGTTGTTGTTTGCTTACTTATGTACTATTGCACGACTTCCTCTGATATGTCTGTAAAACGTATCTTTTGTCCCAAACGTTTGTCCCCCCAAAAATTTCTGAATATTGACGCTTTGTCCTGAATTTTTACACTCACTGTCCTGAATTTCCACCTATGCCAGTTGGTCACCGTACTTCCACCTCTCTCCCCTGGCTGGTAGGGTATGGTGAATTCCACAACTTTTTCCTGGCTGGAAGAGTATGGTGGCTTCAACCACATTCACCTGGTTGGAAGAGAATGCTAATTTACACCACTCTCTGTTTGTAAGGGGGATGCTAGAAAGAAGCACAGCTCCCGCTTTTGTTACACGGGGCCAATATTGCAACACTGCAGCAAAACCAGCCCCAGTGACAAAACTGGCCCCCAGGGACACAAAACCGGGGACCACCCCTCCGCCCACCGGGAAATGCCTGGTGCCCGCTATGACCAGTCCGGCCCTATCAGTAAAGCTAGGTGGGTCCCAACAGTTTGTCATTCTAAAAATTGGGTTGTGGTTCAAAAAAGTGTGGGAAGCTCTGCTGTAGAGGACCTTTGTATAAAATAGGTTCAGTCCTAACCATACATGTGCAAAGAACTCCTAAGGATATATTGAAGAAACTGGCTTTAGGGCGAAGTTTGTGCCTACAGCGTGCAAGCTGGTGCCTAGAGCTGTATTTTTAATAAACCTCTTACGGCTTGCAGATGCTATTTCTTTCTGTCACCGGCTCCTCAATTAATAGAATTAAAATATTGAATTGTGACTGTAATATGTGCCACGCCACCCTCGTGTGCCACTCGTAGATCAGTATGAATTAAGGAGCTTTTACCTAAAAGACATCCATTTTGGCGCCATCAATGCCAGATTGTTAACTATTCAGCTCGTCGATCCTGTGTGTCAGCTTTAGGAAATAGCTCATTTCTCAGACTGCTTCCCGCACCGTGGCAATGATTTGTTTGAGGCATCATCGGGGTTTACCAACCCCTGGGAAAGAACGAGGGAACGTGCAGCTCTGACCGAGCCTGGCCGCCCAGACGCCTCCATGTTCTGGTCCGAATGGGCCTCTGTGCGCGAGGCCTTGTTGTGCGCGCTTACGTCACCCCCCTGTCGGTGAGCTCACCACTCACGCCGGCCTGTTTTTGTGTTCACCATGGTGGGAAAGAGAGGCCAGACTTAGAGATGTGTGCCCCGAGTTGTGGCGGTCATTCCAAGGGATAATTTCTTTCCCCGGCCGCTAACTGTTATTTAATGACCGTGTAAACTAAGCCTGTTTTATGCCCAGAGAGATTAAGAGAATTCAGTGAATGTGTGGCCTCTCATCTCTTCCCACATTTCATTTTGGTGTGATTAAAAATAGCGCTGATGTAATGCTTACTGCTGCGCGTGGAAGCCGCTTGTTTTGAAGCTTTGCCTCCTGTTGCTTCAGTGGGCACCACCCTGTTCTGGTTTTATAGGAGCAGCAGTAGAGGATATGAGGGCAAATGTGTGACCAGGAAGACTGCACTGCAAGGGAGCAGCCAGAAAAATAAAATATCCCCCACTTTGAAACCCATGGTACTAAAGTGAGTGCACAGTGAGAGATTCCTACCACTTCTAGGCAGGCCTGTGATTATTTTGCCCCTCTCCGCAGACGAAAAATGTTTTTACAGCACGATCTTAAAATAATTTTGTTGTAATCTAATTTATTTTAGTACATTCTCTTAGACAGCTGCTCAGCAAGGATGAATGAGTTGTGTGTGTAGAATGTTAGAATGCCTGATGACAGTGTGATTGGAATGTGTGAGAGTGCTTGCTTGTGGGGGAGAATGACAGTTGGAGAGAGTGGGCTGAGCAGCAGTCATGCAGCTCCTGGTGGGATTCCCTTTACCAACTAAGTTACCTTCTTAAGATCTTCTATGGAACAACTATGGATTACAAATAAACCTCTACATGATAAGACCTCTTGGCTACCCCTTGTCATTTTATCCAGATTAACTTTCAACATTTTGGCGACGCTTGGAAAGGAACCCTGTGTATTTGGAACAGAAGTCTAATGAAGGTGAGAGAACATTTATCATTTAAAGGAACTTATTTACAAGTAACTAAAGAAAGACTGCCAACGTAATTAAATAAGAAGACAAGAAAAGATGCCCTTGAGGATCCCACCAGGGTCCTTTTTCACACGGACAGCCTACTAAGGGCAATTCAACCTTCTTGTTTTTGAGTCGAATTTGAAATACAAAAAAAAAAACATTGCGGTCACATTTTTTAAGTTGCTGTCTATGTTTTTGGTTGTGCTGCAACCAATTAATTTAAAATGCTTTGAAGCTGATGTTTGTTACTATGTCTAGCGGCAGCACGTTAGAAACTGCGCACCTGGCAAATGGAATATAAATGTCGGTCTGATCTTCGTTTTTAAAAGGCCTGCATGTTATTAACTGTGCAATGATAAGTGCGCCATAAATGTCAGCTGTATATTCGAGGAAATCTGACAATTGTGTATTCGAGGAAGTGGTTTACTGGTTTGAAACATCGCTTTTGGGACTGTCTGTATTCAAGCTGTTTAAAAGCTGTTATCAGTTCAAATGAAAAGAAAACTGTGTGCCTTTCACAGCTGTTCGAGACTATCACCACACTTTATGATCAAGCGTTTGGAAAGTGTAATTAACGAGGCACTGTTAATGGTATATATCTAAGTGCTGCACACATTTGTTTTGCAAGGAAACCATTAATTTGAACAGCGCATTCATTTTCTTTCAACCGTCAACTTCTTATTTAAAGCATTGCGTGAGGAGCGCGGAAAGCCTACCTTCGCCTCAACCCCTTGTGACGCAGTCTTTCTCATTATACAGCACTTACGCGTTGAGCTGCGGAAGCGTAACCAGAACCACCCGGCCTTATGTCAAAAGACGTGCCACCATCTTGGAAAGTCACGTCCTCCCTACAATCGGAGAATGAGGAAATGCCTGCTGTTCACGTTTTTTTGTCCATAAAGTTAAATTAAAGAAAAAACATCTCACGGTTGACAATGGAAAAGCATCTCACTTTTGACTAACCGGATGAAAATACATTAAGGAATCTTTTAAAATGTTCATTGTTCTTTGACTGAGATCGTTGACTTCCCATCGTTAAACTTGACATCTCGGGTGAGAGAGTTCGCTCACCGGCGTAACTTTAACTTGTTTTCTTTGCAGGGTTATTTGCCTTTATTGTTTTATTTATGAGTGTTCTTGCTGTAACTTATTTTCATTCTGGGTTGTTGATGTTTTACTTTATAATGTTCACTGCCATTATTTGCCTGTGTATGTGGTAGTCAGGTGATATGTCGTACTTTGTTTTTATTTGGGCACAATTGTTTCTTGGGTAGTAGGGTGTGGGAGCAGGTCTCCTTACCCTGGTACATTCTCAGTGTTGGGTGGTGTGCACACTCTTTCACTGCTTCCTTCCCATAGGTGCCTGATCTTCTTTGTTTATGTATTTCACAGAGTGGGTTGTGTTTTTCTTGACAGCTGTTTTTATGTAGCAGTGGCTTTGTTTATAGTGCACTTTAATTAGTGTAACTTAAAGTGGTATCCAACCCATGTTTAAAAATACAACGCTGTGTCTTTTACTCTTTTGGCTGTACTTGTAATACAGCGGTGTGGGCTTTATTCCTTTTTGCTGTGTTTTGGAATTTGCTCGTTTTTAATGTCATTTAGTTTGGGTACCTTGGGTATGGTATTCAAAGGACAGTATACTCTATTTTTGTGGCGTAGCTTACGCCTGAGCGGTGTAGTTTGGGTACCTTGGGTACGGTATTCAAAGGACAGTGTACTCCATTTTGTGGCGTAGCTTACGCCTGAGCGGTGTTTGACACTCTTTATTTTGGTTGTGAAAGGGTACTTCATGGAGTTTGTGTTTTTTAGGAATGGTTTGCATACATTCTTCAGGTTTACACCCGTGGTGTTGTGGTGTGTGTTGTATTTTAAGCTAGTTGAACAATGACTGTAGTGTGGAGTTTATACTTCATGAATTTCATGTGTATCCTCTACTTTCTTTGTTCTGCACTTTGCTTGAGCACCTGTTTAAGGTGCGTTGTGAGGGGTGTTTACCTTCCAGTTAGCAGTGCACTTTTGTGTACTGCCTCATTGATGTTTGTTTGGTGCCTCAGTTGCATTTTGGATTTAGATATCATCCATGGATATTGGAGGTGTTTGTGACATTGATGGTGCTGTGGGATATTTTAATATCATTTTTTATGCACTTTTGTCTTTGTCCCATTCATGGATTCATATTTATTTTAACAATTTATGTTGTTGGTGGAGGTGTGTGTGATATTGATTATCCACACTATGCCTCCTTTGTGCGATGTGCGGAAACATAGTTGGGCTGGTACTTTTAGTACCTACTTTATTAATCTGTCTCCAACTATGCTTTTAACTCGCATCTTGTTTCTTTTTCTTTTCTTTCTTTTCTTGCTTGTACTGGTTGCTGGAAAGTTTATTTATGCACATGTTCATTTGTTTTTCCCTAAGAGAGGAGAAGTGATGTGCTATCTTGCATGCAGTGCTTTCTCGTGCTGTGCTTTCTGGCATTCTGTACTGGCATTCTGTACTCTAGCTGTGCTAATTCTTTTTTAGCTTTTGCAGCTTCTAAATTCTCATCTATCTTGCCTTCTGTACTTTAGTCTTTGCTAGTTCTCCCTTAGCTTTTGCTGCATTTAAATTTTCATCTATATCTTTAGATGTATAATGCACCATGTATCTTGGTTTTGGTGCCTTATTGCAATCATTATTGTTTGTGGTCTCCAAGGGAAGAGGATGTGTTGTAATCTAATTTATCTTAGTACATTCTCTTAGACAGCTGCTCAGCAAGGATGAATGAGTTGTGTGTGTAGAATGTTAGAATGCCTGATGACAGTGTGATTGGAATGTGTGAGAGTGCTTGCTTGTGGGGGAGAATGACAGTTGGAAAGAGTGAGCTGAGCAGCAGTCATGCAGCTCCTGGTGGGATTCCCTTTACCAACTAAGTTACCTTCTTAAGATCTTCTATGGAACAACTATTGATTACAAATAAACCTCACATGATAAGACCTCTTGGCTACACCTTGTCATTTTATCCAGATTAACTTTCAACAAATTTGTCTAAACATCTGCATGTTTACCAGCTTTTTCATCTTTCTTTATTCTTTCCTCCCTGTCGCCTTTCCTCTATCCTTTCTTCTTTCTATGTTTTTTCATTCTGTATTTCTGTCATTAATTCATACATATCTTCTATCATTTTACATTTGCCTCCTTTATATCATTCTTTCTTTTCTACCTATGGTACTCTTTCTTACCTTCTTTCCACTCTCTAAATTCCTTCTTTCTATCTCGTTTTCCCTTCTGTACATTCTCCTTTCATTTCATCTTTCTTGCTACAGTTCTGCCCTTTATTTCATATTCTTTCCTACTCGCCACCTTTCATTTCTTCACCCCTTTTATGTTAATTTTGTATTCCTTACTAATCTTTCTACCCTTTGTTCTCCCCTTCCTTTTTTCTTTTATAAATTCGTCCTTACTTTTCTTCCTGCCACACTTCTTTCTCTTACTTTCTTTCCCTCCATTTTTTCACCCTTTCTCCCTGTCTTGTTCTCTTTCCGCCTTTCCACATTCCTTTCATTCTTTCCATCCTTTGTTGCCACTTGGTTATTTTTCATTGCAATCATTTCTCTTTCCTTCTTGCATATCATAGGCAAAAACTGTAGTTAATAAATATTATTTTCAGCCACTGGCTTATGACCTGCAAATCGTAAATAAAAGACAATAGAAACGGTAAGAAAGAACACGTTATTCTGACCCTCGGTGGAGCTGGTATAACAGAGGTTCACTACCCTCTTACTGGACTCTTTTATTGATTAAACATCCACATGTGTTATATTGTATTACTTAATTGTGTGTGTGTTCCACCCTTGTGTTGTGTGTGCGTGAGAGTGACCCACCCTTGTGTAATATTGTGTGGCATATGGTGTACATGATCCACCCTTGTGTTATATTGTGCGGCTTAGTGTGCATGTGTGAGTGAGCGAGCGATCCTTCCTTGTGTTATACTGTGTGTCTTATGGTGTGTGTGTGTTTGTGATCCACCCTTGTGTTATTTTGTGTACTGACCCCCGCAGGAGCTGGTATAGCGGGCGGTTCACTACTCCCTTGTTGGACTCTATTATTGATAACACATCCACCCTTGTGTTATATTGTATTACTTATTGTGAGTGTGTCCTTTATGTTATATTGTATGGCTTATGGTGTGTGTTCCACCATTGTGTAATATTGTGTGTGAGATCAATTCTTGTGATATATTGCATGGCTTAGTGTGCGTGTGTGTGAGAGAGAGAGAGATCCACCCTTCTGTTAAAATCTGTGGCTTATGGTGTGTAGGTGATCCGCCCTTATGATATATTGTGTAGCTTCTGGTGGGTGTGTGTGTATGTGAGTGATCCAAAATTGTATTATATTGTGTGGCTTATGGTGTGTGCATGTGAGAGATTCACCTTTGTGTTATAGTGTGAGGCTTATGGTGTGTGTTTGGATCACCCTTCTGTGGCTCGTGAGTGTGTGTGTGAGATCTACCCTTGTGTTATATTGGGCGGCTAAAGGTGTGTGTGTGTGTGTGTGTGTGTGTGTGTAAGTGTGGGTCTGTTGGAGATTCTTTGCGGGCATCTTCCCTTTGCTGCCTCTTTTTGTGGAAGGTTCCTGGCTTCTTACCCCTGGAATTCAGATGTCGGAGAAATTGTATGGAGAAAAATATTAATGTAGGCAGTTGCTCTTTGGTGATAACAGTTATTTTATGTGCCACCTGGAATTTTATCAATGGAAAACCTTGGAGAATAAAAGATCTCAAGAACCAAATTCCACGTACTCTGGGAATCCCAAAAACCAAAATTACCACAACTCTGATCAAAGACGAGTCCATACATAATGGACTTGCTGACCTAAAATGCTAGAATCAACCTCAACCTGCTTTCTTTAAAGAAAGGCCTCAAGACTCTTTTTAGAGTCCACCTTAAAACACAGAAGTGCTCTTAACTTTCTCCTTACTATGCCTCTGTTGTAGTGCTAATTTTCAATCTAGTTATATGTGAAGCGCTCTGTTGCTAAGTTTGCGCATTAGAAATACAGTAACTACTACAGTGGCTCTACTGTTCATGAACATGGAAGGCTCAGAAGCACAGAGGGTAGTGTATGGGGCATGACAATTGATCTTTGATCCTAGTCTTCACCTTGTGAGGTTAGGCTACAAATCCTTTGATTTATGTGTAGCCAGTATAAGTAAAAAAAAAAAAAAACGGGGGACTTTGTCTCAGGATTTAACCCCAGCTGTAAGACAATGCCACTTTACTCATAGCTTTTTATGCCATGGTGTGTTTATAGCTCTTTCTACATCCTTTGCCCAACAGTGGAAGGGATGGTAGAACCTCCCATGTTTTAAACAACCTTGATTTGTGTAGGGTGAATGAAAGGATGGTTTTAAGTCCAATGTAGAGACGGTTCAATGGAGATGGTTTAATGGATCCCAAAAGTTGGCAATGCTACCATTGATTATGGTCATAAGATAGCCGAACATTGAAACGCCGCTCACCACCAGTAAAAGAAGATGGGGAAGAGAATGATTAAGAGAGAGCAATTGTAACACTAATTAAGAATAACTGGGAAACAAAGAGGTGGTCCAGAGGTTCAAGCTCATGAAAAGAGGCCAGTACGCTGGGGAACCTTTGAAGAACTTTACAGCAGTACTAAAACTGCTAGTAGCTTACATGCAATTGTAAGAGTTTTGAAGATTAAATACTGAGAGACCAATTGGTACAAAACAGTTTATAAAAGGAAACTAATGGAGACACTGTTGAATAAGAAGGGTCTTACATTGTAGGTGGCTATAGACATTGTACAAAGAGCGGAAGACACCAGCCAGGGTTTGAAATAAATATCGGAAGCTACTTCTCAGAAAGTGGCAATAGTGAAAGATGAGAAAAACATCAAAAGGGAATATGCTAAAAGAACAAAGTTCAAATAAATGGGAACTATAGGAAAGCAAGAGGGAGAGGGAATGCTTTTACCGACAACGATTATTATGGGGTCACTGAAGAATTTATTTTACAGATTAGTGAGCGGGGAGGTACAAAAAATAGGATAACCCCTATTACACAATGAATATCGGTGGCAGGAATGTAAGACTAATGGTAGATTCCTTGTTGAGGAAAATGACTATGTTGGAAGGATATAAGCTGAATGACATGAAACTTGTGGCTTGTGGGAAGAAGCACCTCAAGGAAAGGGATATTTTGAGGCAAAGTTGGAATATAAAGGGGTTGGTGTTCATTCCAAAGTGTATGCTGCCAAAAATGTATCTTCTTTGTTGCAATGGCCACAGCAGCAGAACAGCTGATGTGACTTGATCCTATTCACCCAGACACATTTCTTGGAGTTGATGACGCCAAGGTAAATTAAATTAAGACCTATGACCAGGCAGATATTTTTTTCTGAAGTGTTTCAAAAAGGATTAACATTACTAATGGGTTTTCTCACATAGGGCCCGATGTAGGTAGCCCATTACCGGTCGGTAAACCCGAAATTCGGTAAATTTCAGGCTTACCGACCGGTACTGAGCCATTTCAGTTGTAGGGGATGATATACCGAATTGGTATTTACAGATTCGGTATTTACCGAATCATTATTTATCGAATCGGTAAATGGCATGTAGGAAGCACTTTTAAGAGCGCGCATGTGCTCTAAGGATTCGTTATTTACCACCAACTATTAGTTGGTGGTAAATACGTAATACCTTTGAAAATGCAAATCTGTGCATTTTCAACAGTGCCATGTGGCAGACATACATGCCCTTAGGACATGTATGTCTGCCACATGTGCACACTAGCACCATTCAGGGGTGCAACAGGGTGTCAATGTGACACCCTGCCACCCTTGAATGTTTCCCTATTTGACCGAATCAGTATTTACCGATTCGGTAATTCACATTAATTCCTATGGGCCTCTAGGCCCATAGGAATGAATAGGAATTACCGAATCGGTAAATACCGATTCGGTAAATACCAAATTGTTCGGATTCGGTAATTTACCGATTCTAAAATACCGAATCAGTAAAATTCGGTATTTTAGAATCTGTAAATCTTCATTACCTACATCTGGCCCATAATTCCTAAGTTTAGTGCAGTGCCCAGAGTGAGCAAAGTAAAGGATATGCTACTAGCGATTAGTGAAACTTTGTGCAAGGAACTCTCGAGGAAGACAATATTGAGGGTATTGAAGTGTGCAAGTAGTTGGCTCTGATAGTGATCGCCAAAAAAGGCCAATGGATAACTCAGATTCTTTGGCTCAGGATGTAACACCTGCTGTCAGACAATTCCACTTCACTCACAGCTTTTTAAACCATGGTGTGCTTATAGCTCAAAGATGCTGCCTCTGCGGCTAGGTATGGTAATCATATAGAATATGCTAAAATAATAGTAGATTTATGAATAAACAAAATCGTAGGAAATGGAGAATGCTCAGTGGTGCTGAAATACCACTTAATGCGGTCATATGAGTGGACACCAAGGGGGCAGCAATTTTCTACAACTCAGATTTGTTGTCAGCCTGTCATTAAATATCTTTTGATCCAAAGTCCAGGCCATTAACTTCTTTACCATTAATATAAATGGGGTGACCCTGAAAAATGTCAAAGGACCTGGGTATCAATTGGTAAGGAAACAATAGATCCTGGACAATATTATTAAATATTAGAATCAATGTTGATAATGTTTCTTATTCATAAATGATTAAATCCTGAAATAGAAAAGAAGAACACAGCCAAAATACATTCCAAATAAAACAGTACCCACTGGTATAGGTCTAAATATGCCGAAAAAACATTTAATTTATTCGTAGGCAATTATCCATAGGTCAATTCAGAGCATTCAATTAACTTAAAGAAAAGGGGGGTTACTACCAGGAAGTGCGAAGAAAAGTGAAGAATTGGTGCTCACGTGTAAGAAAGAGAGTCAGAGATAATTGAAAACACAATATTTTCTACAATGTATAATATCTGCTACGGCCAAAGTCCTTAGGATTAGCAGGCCTGCCCTTACTGTCATTCAAATCCCAGTCATTATTTTTCTTTAGTCTTATCACAGTGATACTTCATCTGTGACTATGGTAGAGTGGGTGGGGTACATAGAGTACAGGCCCAATGGGGGGATTCGTCAACGTTTTGACCCAGACACAAAAAGGTTGGGTGATCTCCTCAGCTACGGGTCTTCCTCAGGATCAAAACGAGTCCTCTTCCATCATAAAAAGGTTGCATGATGGATTTTGACGGAAGAGGACGCGCTTTGATCTAATGAAGGAATAATGTGCACGAATCATGGGACTTCATACCAATTTTCACTTAAGAAAGTCTCTAGCCGCTAAACTACAGCGGGTGTCAAGGGATTCACCCCTTTCCTTGGATGTTTTCATTATGGCCAGTTTTGATATTGACTCTGACATTGTGGGTTGCCGGGTTGCCCACCATATCGTTGGGGGCGCTACATCCTTGAACTTAGGTTCCCTTATCCCTGTCCTGAGGAAGACCCGTAGCTGAGGAGATCACTTACCCTTTTTTCAGAAAGATAAAAGCCCCACTTAGTTCATTTGAGGAAAAAGGCAGATGACCTTCTTATGGATGAGGTGAATGGCTAAAGATGAAGAAAGTTCTGAAAATTATTCAATGAGTAACAGTGAGTCCAAATCTCATTTGCATTTTGAAGTAAGTGAATCACCAACAGACCATGACCAAAGCAAGATAGAAAGACAAAAAGGGAAGAAAGGAGAAAAAGAGATTGGAAAACAATGCCGCAGGCAGAAAAGACGATGAGAAAAGATCCAGCAAGAATAAGGAAGTGTGGAGTAGTGAAAGAAAAAAAAGTTATGGCAACCTTGGCAAGAATTTTGTAAAACGGCCTTCATGGTGTCATCTGGTTCCCCGCTTGACCCACTGCCCCCCAAATTTTGGAAAACTTTTCATGAAGAATTGTTCCCGCCTTTGTTTTCTATCTGTCTGCAATCTTTGAAATCGGCATCTGTCCCAGATTGCTGGAAGCTTGCAGTGGTGTCGCCTCTGCTAAAAAAGCCAACCTTGGATCCAGCCGGCCTCTCTAATTATAGGCCGATCTCCTTACTTCCCTTTCCCATTAAGATCTTAGAGAAGTGGGTAACTCGCTCTCTTTCCGGCTACCTGGAACAAATTGGGTGGTTCGATGAGGACCAGTTTGGCTTCCGACCTGGTCATGGGACGGAGACCGCACTTGTGACCGTGCTGGACAACCTGCGTTCGCGTGTCGACAGTGGTCGGGCAGCCTTTTTGGTGCTGCTCGACATGTCGGCCGCGTTCGACACGGTCTGCCATCGGACCCTGGTTCGGAGGCTGGAAGAGTGCGGGATCTGCGAGGGAGCCAGAGACTGGCTGATTTCATATCTTGAGGGCAGGCAACAGCTGGTGTCACTTCCACCTTTCAGCTCGGAGCCAAGGAAAATTGGACAGGGGGTGCCACAGGGCTCGGCCATCAGCCCGATATTGTTCAATCTGTACCTTCGTCCACTTATCCAGCTAATAAAATCTTTTGGGGTCTCGGCATTTAATTATGCCGATGACACTCAGCTGGTGTTTTCCTTAGAAGGGAACAATGCGATTTCGCTGAGCACCTTCCATCGCTGTATGGCAGCTACGGCGGACTGGCTTCGAGCAAACTCTCTGCAATTTAATAGCGCGAAGACAGAGGTGCTCCACTGTTCCACTGATCGGATCCCGCGGCCTCTACCCACTGATTTCTGGCCCAGCACCTTTTCTGAACCAGTGTTGGCATCGGAGTCAGCTCGTAATTTAGGGGTCATGTTTGGCCCTAACTTACAATTAGACCTACATGTCAATAAAACCACGGGAACATGTATGATGCTGCTCCGTATGCTACGCAGAGTTCTGCCTTTGCTCCCCCCCAGGCCAGGCCGGAAATAGTCCGTGGGACTATTTTAAGCCGACTGGATTACTGTAATGGTCTTCTCCTGGGGGCCCCAAAAAACTTGATAGGGAAGCTGCAGAGGGTGCAGAATATGGCTGCTAAACTGGCCCTCTCACGACCCAGATCCAGCTCTTCTACTCTTGCGCTCCGCGATCTACACTGGCTTCCGGTAGATCTACGGGTCCAATTTAAAGCGGCCTGTTTGGTGTTTAGAGCGGTACACCTCCTAGGCCCTATCCCACTACAAAACATGTTTGCATGGTATTCTGCCCCACGTCTTTTGCGGTCGTCATCGGCTCACCTTTTGGTGGTGCCTAGGTTTCAAAGAGTGAGGATGGGTGGACGCTCATTCAGAGTGGCGGCAGCCAAATTGTGGAATTCTCTCCCACTCACTCTTAGGAGCCACCAGGACTATCTTCCATTCCGGAAGGCTTTAAAGACCTATCTATTTCCCAAGTAAATGGTTGTGCGTCTGCGCTGTTTAGTGTGGGGGTTTTCTGATCAAAGCGCCAGGATGCCCTCTGGGTGACAGGTATGCGCTCTATAAGTATGCTAAATAAATAAATAAATAAATAAATAAATAAATTTCGCAGTAAAACCCTAAGAAAAGGTTTGAGGCTCTGCATGTATGTTTTTACAAATTACACCCCCCCCCCAAATGTCACTTCCACATTTATCTGCAGACATCTCTCATGTTTTTATAGTTGACATAACTATATCTAAACCACTTTTACATTCACCATTGCAACCTGACAGCTCACCCTGAAATCACTACAATCACTCAAAGAATGGACCATACATTTTACATTAAGATGTATCAGCTCCACATTAAAATAAGTGTAAGTCACCCAGTATCCAAAGGTGAGAAGGAATTGGTAACAAAGGTAACTAACAAGAAAAAGGCATATGCAATCCCAGTCCCAACTTGAACTTTCAAGAAAATATTGGCCTTCAGAAGGAACTTTTTCTAGTTTGCATAGAAAAACTACCCAAGTGGGGAGATCTGGGAACAGCAAGAGACATTGCAAACTATGAGCAGTAAGCACACACAATTTATCATGTAATACATAGCATAACCTTAAATTACATCAGTTTGCTAAAATAGCAGCATACCAACAAAGCTACCACCCTGTGTTATAGTGTTATAATTCAGTTCATCGCAAACTTTGCAGCATCGCTGCAATAGGTAGGTGTGAGAAGGGCAAAACAAAAGACCACCCATAGCCTGGAAGGGTAAAAACTTGGCAACATTTAACACAGCCACATCCAGGGCTCTCAAATTTCCAGAGCTACAAAAGAGCAACTTTTTTTCTTTTCAAGGGCAACAGCTCTTCAAGATTTAGCGACTGGAACTGGTAAATAAAGCACATAATTACAAATTTTGGGAAATTATCTTTTGTTGTGGTGTATCGGATTTAGATACTTCTGGAGGAACAAGGCAGTCCTTATTTGAAGTGAAGAATGCAGTTGTGGCATCTGCCTGCCATCCATGCTCCAACCTCATGTGCCAAGAATTAAAGACAAAGCATTACCCTTTGAAGTAAAGCTGTAGAAATAATGAGATGTCCATCTAATGGCTGAAACAAACAATGCAAAAGCATAAAGCCTGTGATTGATCCAGGCTTCCTAGCTTGACCAAATTGTATGATTCTAGGAAAATCTCTCTCAAGTGTTTGATTTATTAGGCTGTAATGTTGGACCATGTATAATAAGAATCTAGGGCACATATAGGATGCACTTGACTTTCATGTGGCTTCTGCCAGCCCGACAAACTCTAACCTCATGGCGCCAGACCTAGGGGGCAACTTGCTCTGACTGACATGCTACGGGCGGAGGATATTTGGCTTTCGATGACTTCTTTCTAAGACCTGAACTCACTAGCGGGGCCTATCGGGAATGTCACGTCAGAGAAATGGGTAATAACCACAAAGAAGTGAGACTCAAGAGCTGAGCCAGGGAAAGCGAAGACTTTGTATATTAAACGGGATTTGTGTAGCACTGGAGATTCCAAATTAGATTTTACATCTGGGTTGTGTCATTAAAATGATACAACCCCTATGCAAAATCAGGGCCTCAACTTACACATTTAAAAAAAAATCTCTTCCACAAAGAAATTGCCAACAAGAAGACGTGTGACAGTAAATATGTTCTACTTAGTTAGCTGCAAAAAGTCTGAATTTTAAAATATCTATGGGGTTGAGACACTTGCTGCAGAGATAGTTGTGTTTCCAGTAAATCTGAAGATATTGTAATAATGGTAAGATAGCTTTGGTGGTTACCAGATTTGATATAAAGATCTGTGTTGTGTCTAGTCCCAGTATTGACTCAAAGTAGCATGCAGGGTTAATGTGTCTCCTGCAAAGCACGTCATGCAACATACAGATAACTGATTTTTATTTTATGTAGTTAGGTAAGTAGGTTACTGCTCAAGCAATCAATCAAAAATGTATTATGTAATTACTTAAAAACAAATAAATAGGACAAATAACGGGGACATTTCTATAAAAACACTGTGTTAAAACAAGACCCATAAAAATAACATTTCCTAGATCAAGAGTTATCTCCAAGACATGTTGAAATGAATGCATGCCTGAATATTGTGCGTGCTAGCTTATTGCTCTGTGGAAAATCAGCTCAGGTCTTGTAGAGGTAAAGACATCTGAGATGTCGCTGGGCCCTGTCTTTTATGTCCCTAGGGCTTGGGGCTAAGTGTGTAATTTATAAAATGTCCAGAGACCTCTTAAGGATTTTGGGGCCCTGGGCCAAACATATTTTGGGTGCCCCTGTTTGGAACAGCTTTGAATTTATGATCCAACTCTCAACCATCTTTGGTCAGGTCACTGACAGTGTACAGACACACTTGTCAAATTCTAAATGTATTTACATCTAATATTTATATTCAGGGATACTGACGTGTGTTTTCAATATTGTAACATAGCAGCTGCACACTAATATTACTGCAAATAATCTCTGTGATACCCTTCCATTTCTCATATGTAAGGATCCTGTTTAGATCTAGAAGAAACTTTTATTACGGATGTTGGATGAAACATAAAACAACATTTCTCTGCAAAAAGTCTGTAATGGACTCTCACATATCACCCATTTTAAAAATAAATGAAAGGAAAACAGTATTTTAAACAACTGTTTAAGAATTTTTAACCCCTTCGCTGCGGCGGCAATTCCGCCGCAGCGCTAGGGGGGAGGGTGGGGGCCGAGCGGCTCTCGTATGCTCATGACGGAGCCGCTCCGTCACGAGCCGCGGTTGAGCTGTGCTCATGACGGAGCGGTTCCGTCATGGCCCCGCCCGCTCAATGGAACGTCCAGCGCAGGCGCGGAATTCGCACCGCGCAGGCGCGCCAAGCGGGCCATAACGGCACCGTTCCGTCATGAGCACAGCTCAACCGAGGCTCATTACGGAGCGGCTCCGTCATGAGCATGGAAGGTGTTAAAGGTCATTAGGGAAGGACTCTGCAGAACAGAGCTGACTCTATCAGAAGCCCCTGACCAGCTGAGGCCCTGGTCTGGAGCCCACTTTGCCCATCCATTAAAACATCTCTGAGAATTTCACTGATGTGTAATATAAATGAAAGCTGAATGCCTATTCAAAAAAGATTAATAATTATTTTAGGCATATTGGCATCTGCCATAGGAGATGTGTAAATTGTTCATACCAGTAGGTTAGTACGGGTATGTGTACCCTATCTTATGTGCCCTATTCCTACATTTGTCAGCGTGTAATACACTTAGGGCTATTTATGGACAGTCCACAAAGCAGGCGAGCAGTGGCAAGTTGTTATTGGTGTTCGCCTGCTGACCCAGGTATGATAGTGCTACTATGTTGTCACCCTTTCTTAACCCTGTTTGGTAGAATAAGATGTTGTTTACCTTGATCCAGTCATTTAGCTCATTTAGAAGGGAACTGGTGTATGCTTTTCCTTTTTTCTCCAACAAGGCTATTGGCCTGAAATTTTTAGGGTCTGTTTTTTCACTTTCCTTATATATTGGTTGCAACATAGAGCCTCTTCAGGGGTCCGGTACATCTGCCTTAGCCCTACATTCTATGTAAAGCATAGATAATGTATTTGACCAGTACGCCAGGTCTTCTTTGAACATTTCACCTGGGAGATCGTTTGGCCCTGGTGCCCTGTCTTTTCTTATCTTTTTGGGGATTTTCTCCAAAATGTGCTGCTCCTGTGCCTTTGTGTCTTTTGGCTTTGGGAGTCCTTTGCTTACAAGAGTGATCTCAGCCTGCGTGGTCTCCCTGGCTCCTTGGAGCAATGCCCTTGGATCGGTTGTGTATATCTTGCTCTTGCCATGCTTCCGCTATTACCGTATCCCGCCGATCTAGCTTTTCATTCTCTAGATTGGCTATATAGTCCCAGATTTGCTTCTGTTTATTATTTTTACACAGTCCGTGAATTTTGATCCATTCGTCTTCGATGTGCCTTTGTTTTAGATTCTAGGTAAGATGCTTGTGGTCTTGGTTGGCTTGCTTATACTCCATCTCAGTAGCTTGTGTTCCTGTTTTTTGGTGTATTCTTTTTGCCCACCTTAGGACACGTATACAATTCCTTATGCGTTTGCTGTCTCTTAACTTTCTCCTGGCTTTCCATTTCCACTTGTGCAATGGAGTCTGGGCCCCTTTTAAAAGGTTACTTCTTTTAACACAGAGATACTTTTGTTACTTGCAGTTGCATTGCAATCCTTCTAATATAGCACAGTGAGCTATGAATGATGAAATGTGACTCCAACACCTTGTAACCCTCATTGTTCTACGTAACATATCCTGTACATTGATTTACAAACGGGTATGATTTATTATCAATATAATGTGTACGTGTATGTAAAGTGCTCTGACACCCTGCATTGGTATGAATACTGCTATTAAAGAAATAAAAAATACTGGTATTTAATTTGATATTTTGTGTAAATACTGGGACAGAGCAACACATCTGACATTCCTACAGTACATGCATCTCTCATATATACAGGGACTGAACAAACTCAAAATCGTGCCTCTCTTAAGTACCTGTAAAGTGCTAACAAGCTGTGGCTTTTGTTTCTCTTCCACTGCATTTACATCTAGGTGTTAAGCTACAGACAGCTCCCAGCCAGGAACTCAAACAAAAGGAGGCCAAATGGCCCTTAAATTAGGCCTTTGTTATATGCCCAGCTGGAGACTCAAATAAGAAAGACCCACGCTGACTGCACGTTGTTTCTCAGATCAAAAGCAGACAATGTGCAGGCACTACCGAATGTGTCCCGGTGTTTGAAAATGACACTAGGACGAATTCAGCATATTTCAGTGAGGGCCACCTTCTTGGCAGAGTAGACAGTGTCCACTCTGTGAAAATAGTGGGTGGACACTATCCACCCGCATGTACCCCTGACTTGTGCCCTGAGTACACCTTGCTGTGAGTGATGGTAAAGAATGGAATTTAAAAGACGGGGGGAAAGCTGCAGGAGTGCTTGGTAGAGAAAAGAGGTGGATGATTCCTCGATGGGGTCTTGGAGAAGAATGAAATTGTTAGCTTTAGGAGTCTGAGTTCAAGCATGTGCAAGAGACATGCATGAATGACATATTACCAAATGGATGGATTATGGGGCAGATTTATGAGGCCCTTGCACCACGTTTACGCCGCTGTTGCGTCACGCAAGGAGGCATAAACGTGGCGCATCCCTGCGAACGATTTACAACGTGACGCATCTAGGCAGATGCGTCACGTTGTAAAGCCTGCGCCGCTTGTGGGCGTTCCGGCGCAGGGTTGGCGTTCCGGGGCAGGTGCGCCTCGCAAAAGTGGCTGAGTGAAATCTATGAGATTTCACTCAGTCACTTTTAAGCCAATGCTGCGTCAAAAGCCTGCGCCTGCTTGAAGCAGGCGTAGGTTTTGACGCAGCATTGTTAAAATGGGGCACCCCCGAACCTTGCTGGAGCTGCGTCGCGCTTGCGACGCAACTCCAACAATGCGCCACATTTCCGGCACAGATGCGTCACGCATCTGTGCCGTTTTTGCACCATGGTGCGCCGCATTATAAATGCGGCGCACCATGGCTGGCAGAGCTGTGGCACACTGTGGCGCATGTTAACTGGCGCATCCCTGGGGATGCGCCAGTTAACATAAATCTGCCCCTATGTCTTTAGTAGGGCCGGACTGACGACCAGGCGTTTTGGAATGCGGTTGAGCTGGGGGCTGATTTTACTGTGGTGGGGCTGATTTCGTTGATGGAGAACAGCATGTGCTTTGAAATAAACAAAGCAAAATGAATTTCGTTCAGCACACGCAGGTCCTCATCAACTAAATCAGCCCTCAGCTCAGCAGCATTCCAAAACGCCCGGTAGCCAGTCGGGCCCTGGTATTTAGGGACTGCATTTCTGAGGTTTCTGAGTCCTTCTTGTTTCTATACTGAGTTCTTTGTCGGCCAGTTCAGGTATGTGCTCTGTGCTCGATAGTGTAGGTTGATCAGTTGTTTATTGCACTATGTTGTAACTTTAAACTATTTACAATGTTTCTGTGATTGATTCCACTTGTCACCATGCTCCTGATGTGTTTATATTGGGACACTGGAATCAGCTGGAACATGGTGCCTGGCCAAGAGCGTGTCACAGGGTTTGTAACAATAAATCTTCAAGATAAGTTTGCAAGCTTTGGTCAATTCTGATTGTAATACACAGTCAATGCGTTCTGTTTTGTATTACGAACAGAGATGTTTAATATCTCGCAAGTGAGAATGGAGATTTTCTTAGCTTCAGTGAAAGAAATTCTTGATTTTATTAAATAAGGAGGCAAGTATGCCATCTTTTCTTGCTTCTATTAAACAGCAACCAAGAAAAACTACAAATCCCAGCATGCATAGAGAAAAAACAGCACGCTGTCATAAAGAATGAAACAACCAATCATCACAAGGAAGACCTAAAATATACCTTTTTCTGGGCCCAAGTCCTCTTTTCTTGCAAAAGCAGTAAAAAGTTGAAACATTGGAACTGTAAAACATATAATAAAAAGAAGCAAAAGCAGAGAAAAAAAGTGTTTTAAATAGTCCAGGACATGCTGAAAATGCGGATATTAAAAATTGAAATCATCTTGAAAATCCATATGTCTTTGCTTGCAGGGCAGATTGGTCATAGACGAAATATGGTGAGATCCAAGAACGTGAAGTTTACATTTTTCTCTCAAGACATCTGGTTAGAAGCTGCAGCTGACTCTATAAAAAAAATCAAAGGGAGTGTTAGAGAGCATATGTGGAGGGATAATACTTGCCTCCCTGTCTTTAATAAAATCAAGACTTTCTTTCACTGAAGCTAACAAAATCTCCATTTTATATTACAAGTTGCAGAGGCTCCTGTTATGCTAGTTCAAAGCAATGTAACAATTGCATTGGCAACATGAGGAACAAGTCTGCAATAATAAATTCTAAAAGTAAAAACATTACTCCAATCCGTAGATTTGAGGATGTAATCCAAGCCCGCTGCAGCCCAAAAGGCTTTAGATGCCATAGCAACTCTGGTAGAATGGGCTCCAAAAACTGAAACATCATCGCCAGCCAAACACATTATCCATTTGACCCAACGAGCTGGAGAGGGAGATAAAATCAGATTATGAGGAGCTCTAAAATAAATAAGAAGCTGAGGAACGGAGGACTTCATCAAATCTTTAGTCTTTGAAATATACTCTCTTAAACAGCCTACTACACATATTTTTGGATGATTCGGAAAATAAGGATAAAATACAGACATTAAATGTGTTTTTGTTCTTCTACCAATCTGGAAGAATACACCAAAAGGGGTATATAGTGCAGAAAAAACATCTAAAGCTATGACATCAGAAATTGGTTTTAAAGAAACAAGACATAAAAGAACAGTCAACTTTGCAGATAAATGTTTGATAAATAAAAATAATTATCAGGTTGATTGAGAAAACACTATAAAATAATATTAACATCCCCCATAGAATTATATTTTGGTAAAGGAGGTTTTGCAAATCTTGCTCCCTTTAACAGACCAAATATCAATGGGTGTTCTCCCACCGGACTTCCATCCACTCTCACGTGTTCAGCCGATATTGCTGATCTATATGTGTTAATCGTTCTATAAGCTTTCCCTTGGGATGCTAAAGATGCTAGTAAATTAATGATCCATGTCACATCCGCTGAAAACGGATCTGCACCCCTATCCATGCACCAGCTATTCCAAACTCTTCATGCTGCTTTGTAAGCTTTGGTTGTCCCAGGGGCCCAAGATTGCTGAATGAGTTGAGCAGCTTCTCCCAAAATACCTGGGGTTCTCCAGGAAGACCCGAAACCAACCATGCAACTACAGTGAGGGATTGATTGAGAACTAGATTGTTCAATGAACACTGAAGATTCTGAAGTAACAATGGAAATAATGGGAGAAGAATGATCTATAGACAATTCCAAACTGATCGGGAACCAAAGTTGGCCCTGCCAGAATGGAGTAACCAGTACCATTTTTGCTTTTTGACGACGAAGCTGAGCTAGGACTCGAGATATCATAATGAAGAGAGGAAAGCATAATTCACCTGCCTGGACCAGTCCTGAAAAAAAGCATCCGTCGCTAGAGCCTGAGGATCTGGTCTCCAACTGTAATAAAAAAGGAAGCTGGGTGTTTAACCGAGAGACAAAAAGGTCTATTGACAAGGGACCAAATTTGGAAAAAAGATTTCTGCATACTGATGGATGAAGACAACAGTCGCATGAATGTCGAAGATGTCTGGAACACCAGTACGCTACAGTATTCAAATTTCTTGGGAGATGCTGTGCTTGGACAGAAATCTTTCTCTAGAGACAAAATTCCCAACAGTTTTTGACTAGTTCTGCCAGAGGTTTTGATCTTGTACCTCCCAGATGATTTATATGCCAGACGGCCAACAGATTGTCCATTCGAAGAAGAACGGAACAACTTATCTTGTTTCTGACAAAGACCTGAATCGCAAAACAACCTGCAAGCATCTCTAAACAATTGTTGTGCAGTGACAACGCCTTTTTTGACCATGCACTGCCTGTCGAGAACTGACCACATCTTGTACCCCAACCAATACGACTTGCATTTTATTCTAATTCTAGATCTGGTGCTGTAGAGGAGATTTCTCTTCCGTTCCATGCTTCTAGATGATCTATCCACCACTGGAGTTCTGAGTGAGACACCTGATCTAACGGAATGATGTCTCCATAACTGAGACACTTTCGAAGATAACAAATCTTGAGTCTCTGCAATGCCCGATAATGTAGGGGGCCCGGAAAATTTGCTTGGATTGAAGACGCCAAAAAACCTACTATGCAAGCTAAAAGCCTGAGAGTCAGGTTGGGCTAACCCAACACCTGGCTTATCTCCTTTTTTATGCATGAAATCTTGTCTGTAGGAGTTAAAAAATGGATCTGTCCGAATCTACTACGAAACCTAAAAATTCCAGTTGACAAGTCGGATGAAATATTGATTTGTCTGTGTTGATGAGAAAACCAGGACTCTGAAGGAGAGAGATAAAGTTTGTAATATGTGATATCAGCACATTTCTGTCTTGGTGTAAAAGAAGGAAATCGTCCAGATAATCTATTAATATGATGCCCTGGGCTTTCATGTGAGTAATGACCGGCTTCAGAATCTTGGTGAAACACCAAGGAGCTGAAGAGAGTCCAAAAGGGAGGCTTGATAAACTATATTTTTCCTTTGAAACTGAAGGAACTTCCTGAATGACTGAAGAATCGGAATTGAGAATGCGCATCCTGAACACCTAGGCAAACCTTCCAATCTTTTTCTAACAAAGAATCTCTGAGATGGAGGATAGTCTCCATCTTGAAATGATGATAAACTACATAATTGTTGAAAGAGCTTAGATTTATTACTGGTCGAAACTTCTTGTTCGTCTTTTGGACCAAGAACATTGTGCTTACAAAACCTGAAGGCTTGTTTGTGAAGGAGGGATTGGATCTCTTGAGCCAGTAAGTCTTCTTGCTCCTTTGAACACTTAGGGGGGAAGGAACCTTCTCCTGAACAGGAGTTGTAAAAGGCTCTATGCAATAACCGTGTACTGTCTGAAGAACCCATGTATCTGAGGTTAACTCTCTCCATGCGTGGAAAAACAAACTTAATCAACCTCCCTTATTCGGCCTCCCACTGAAGGACGGCCAGAAACAAGGTCGCTTACCTGAGTTCTGAAATTCTCTGTTTCAGAAACCATTCTGTCTGAAACCTCTGTTCTCCTGTGCATAAAATTGAGGTTTATAGTCTTGTTGCCATCCGAAGGAGCCTCTGGATTGGTTAAATAAACCCCTTGAGAAGTTGTGGCCGGCAAAGCAACTCCTGCCCGCCAAAAACCTCATGACTAAAAGTTCTTTGTAAAGAAGATTGAGCTTTATCGATGGAATTAAAAGTTGCCACATATCTGCTGAGGTCTTTGATGAAAGAATCACCAAAAAGAAAACCATTAGCCTCCTGACCCGCTTCTTTGGATGCCAATTTACTCTGTGTAGGGTCCCTTTTCAGAAGTAAGCTCTTTCATCTTTCATGGGACATTGCTGAATTAGCGTTACCTAGAAGACATATATCCCTCTGGGCCCAGTTAGTCAGAGTTATCGGATCCACTTTAGTACCCTTGATCCTATGCCAAGTATAGTATTCTGGTTAGAGGACCGTAAGATCCAACAATCTGTCCTGGCAGTAGGTCCAGGCTCTAGCCACTCGATTTTTTGGATCCTTTCCAAATTTAGTGAAATATATAAGTATGTTTAGATCAACGGTGGTGTAACGGCAATGTTATTAGGCAGCGAAGGCCTAGGACATTGCGAGCTCAGATGACTGTAGGAAAGTTTTTCTGAAGGTTGACATAATTTATTAGAAACATAAACAGATACATGTTCATAAGGAGACCACTCTGTGGAATTAGGGTGACGGATAAGCATAGGATCAAACATCAATTGAACTGAAAAATCAAGTAATGAGCTAGATTTACCATCAGACTTAGATGACTCTCCCAGTTCGTTAAGAGAAGTTGTACGCCTCTTCTCTGCAGGCCCAGACCAGATCAATATGTCTGGATCTTCCTTATCCATATCATCATCTGTGTCACCCATGGAATCATCAGTATCTCTTAACTGAACAAATTTAATGGGTAATTTAGTTTTCTTAGAAGTATTACTTTCCTCAGAAAGAAGCTGAATTTCAGGAGAGTCTTTAACCGCAACCTTATGCTCAGAAAAACGTTTCCTTGCTCTGTTGATATTAACAATATCAGTGTCTATGGCCAAAATGTTCTGCATAGAGTCTTCCACATTTTTTGAAATACTAGATATTGGGCTGGAAACAGCTTACTGTACCAAGTCTTTTATAAATAAATTCAAATTATCCTTAACAATCTGGGCCTCATCATCTTAAAAATACATCTCCATGTATAAGGATTACTGTTTAAAAAAATAAGGTAACTGTCTCTGTAAGCCCTTCAGCAAACAAAAATGAACTTCAATGTGGCCGAAATACTGTGGACAAAGGTGTGACTGGAGGTGGGCCCATTGGCGTGTCCCGCTGAAGAAAAGGGCGGGGCGCTGAAGGGAAACGTACAGAAAAGAGAAGAGGAGCGCAAAGCGTGAGGACGAACACTTCAGAACAAGCCCTGCGACCCTTGGCGCAAAAGACAATGCCGGTAAGTCCCGGAGCAATATAACACTAGGGGCCATATGTAGGTGGGCAAATACCGGTCGGTAAAGCCGAAATTCGGTAAATTTAGGCTTTACCGGTATTTAGCCCTGTGTGATATACGTTTTACCGAATGCCATCGGTAATAACGAATAGGTAAATCGTTACCAATTCCTTATTTACCGATCAGTGAACACCAAAAGAAACAATACCAAATCGGTAAATAACGAATCGGTAATAATTCCGAAATGCGATGTAGCAAAATTCAGTAATACTGAATTTGACCAAAATCGGTAATAATGAATCGGTATTTACCACTGATTCTGAACAGGTGGTAATCAGGTGCAGTGCATAAAAACAGCCCCGAAATGCAACAGTGTGAACACAATGGCAGGCCTCTACCTCATAGCAAGGCGGCTACGTTTGAGAGCAGCAGGAGTGAGATTTTGGAGATGGGAAGAGCTGGTGTACAGACTGCGTGTCACATTGTTCCAATTGACTGAACCAGAAATCCATGAGAGGTACAGGCTGCACCCACACACCATCCTTGACCTCATGCGGGACCTGAAACCAAATCTTGAGCATCAGACACCAAGGGTGCACGCAATACCCGCCCATGTACAGGTGCTCTGTTGCCTGCACCTCCTGGCCTTAGGAAGTTACCAGGGTGTGATAGCCGCAGTAGGTGGTGTGTCACAGAGCTGCCTATCCAAATTTTTCAACACCTTCCTGGACGCCATGATGGACCAAATACATCATTACATAACCTTCCCCAGTACACAGGCGGAGCTGCAGAAGACCAAGCTGGATTTCTACCAAATGGCACAGTTCCCACTGCGTTGATGGGACCCATATACCAATCTGCCCACCTGCAGCAACAGAATACATTTACCCCAACCGCAAATCCACTCACTCCATAAATGTGCAGCTGATATGTGATGCAAAGTTCATCATAACTGACATTGTGGCAAAATTCCCAGGGAGTACCCACAACTCGTACATATTCAGGAACAGTGGTATCCACACACGTCTGGCTGCTGGTGAATTCGGAGAAGGATACCTACTAGGTAAATCAATGTGACACACCATGATGTATACCTTGGCTCAACCTATTGGTGACATACATTAATGGCACTTTCTTTTGCATATAGGTGACAGCGCATATGCCCTTCGGTCTTACCTACTCACACCATATCTCAACCCATCCACACCAAGGGAGAGGAGATACAATGTGGAACATAAGAGCACACGCAATGTGGTGGATCACACCTTTGGACTGTTTAAAAGCAGATTCCTTTACCTCCACAAAAGTGGAGGTGCACGTCAGTACAGCCCCATCAAATGTTGCAAAATGATTGCTACATGTGCAATGCTACATAATCTAGCCACAAAAAAGGAACAGCAGTGATACTAACTGACTCTGAGGACGAGGGCGAGGACAATCCCCAGCCAGAGCCCTGCGCACCTGGTATTGCAGTAGAACAGGATGGGAGACAACGTGCAACTATTTCTGAGTGAGTAACGAGACAGAGCCAGTTACTGTATTTGTGTAATGGTGTTAAATCAGTACACCACCAGGATCTAAACCAATGTCCATACAGACGTGGGTTACATCATCCATTAAATGAGTCCCAAATGACAGTAGGATCTATTTTTTGCGCCCACGCGCTGCATGTCCATGTTCACTGGCCACACTGTCTGTGCTGCTGCTATGTTCCTGCGCAGCATTGTGGCGTTCGCTGCGCCTCCTGCCCTCGGTGGGAGAGGGAGTAATGCTACCACGGCTGGTAGCCTCCTCACTAGCCCCCCCCCCGCCTCCATAGTGGCCGCCTTCACGTTCTGCAGCAGTTCCAGTGCAGAGATCATTGACACCATGCCCCTTGCCATGTCCCTGCTACAATGTGGCATCTCCTCTTGCATGGCAATGGACCTTCTACACATTAGGGAGGTAGCAGTGGCCAGCCGGTTCACTGCCTTGGTATAGGCCTGGAGTCTCTGCCTCTCCCTGCGCCTACAAAGATGGTCCTGCTCCAACTGGCTGCAGAGCTTGTCCACAGATGTCGCAATGTCTCTCATGCCCTCAGACATGTTGTCGCCCATTGCACTGATACCCTTCTCAATTCTGTACATGTGTTTATTGATGTGAGCCACCTCTCTATGCAATGATCGCATCTTTCTCCATTGCAGGCACTGGGCCTTTAGCACGTTGCCTTCCAGTCCAGCAAAAACACTTTCACGATGTTCCGAGCCTTGAGGACTGGCTGGCCTTGCCCTGCGGCGTCTTGATGATGTGTGATTCACGGTAAGAGATGGCTACAAGGGATTTTGTTCATAAACTTAGTACCTATGATTTTACACATATCACTCTGGGGTTGTTTAAGCAATTGAACCCAATTGTATCCAAAGGATAACTAAATCATTATTAAGAGTTCCAAAATATTCAATAAAAGTAAACTAAACAATACAAAAAGATAAAGTAAGCACACAACAAACTAATTTCATCTGAAAAATTATTTAGTATTGACTTAATCAAAGAATACAAATCATAGGGATAAAAAGAAACAAATCCAGTAATCACAGTTATGAATGGATGTACATAAAAATCAACAAATCAATTCATAACATATTAACAACGCCAACTTCAGTATATTTTGGGGTATAAATCGCACGGACGTAAGTCTCCTATTCCAGAATCCTTCACTTGTACCCGTTACAGTGAAGGATTCCGGAATAGGAGACTTACGTCCGTGCGATTTATACCACGAAATATTTGTCGATCCAGAAAAAGCTTCTGGCAGAAGTATTTAATCCGGCAGTTACAGCTGACATCATGTGCTACTGCAGATCTTCAAGTTGAAATATACTGAAGTTGGCAACCAGGTTTCAATCATGCCCTGTTTTCCGAAGGGGCTCTTTTTGAAAAATTAGTACTGATGATGGTCTTATAGATGTCAACAAGCAAGACCGAAACATTGACCTAATCACCATCTCCATAGCACAACTGCTTGAAGGACACCTTTGTACATCAGTGAACTTGGTCTTCTTCTCTTATCTATGGAGTTGTTGATATGTTATGAATTGATTTGTTGATTTTTATATACCTCCATTCATAACTGTGATTACTGAATTTGTTTCTTTTTTTCTTCTTTTTTATCCCCATGATTTGTATTCTTTGATTAAGTCAATACTAAATAATTTTTCAGATGAAATTAGTTTGCTGTGTGCTTACTTTGGGGCCGATTATGATCGCGGACGGACTTGCGTCCGTCCGCGATCATTGAGGAGGAGGGGACGTCCGTATGGGCTGCGGAGTCCCCTCCTGTGCGATTAGGATGTGACCGCCACCCTGGCGGTCACATCCTCTATTTTTAACATTGCAGCGGGTGCAGCTTCAAGCTGCACCCGCGGCAATGTTAAAAATGCACGCACTGCATTTGCATGCAGAAAGAGGCAGGCACCGCGCGGTGCCTGCCGCTTTCTGCATGCAAATGCAGGGGGGTACCATAGGTACCCCCCATGTGCACCCCCCACCCCCCCTTCACCTAGGGGGCCCGCAACAGGCCCCCTAGGTGAAGATCCGTATGCTTTTCCACGGCCGAAAACCCGCCAGAGCTTTTCCGCCGCGGTTGTAAGCCGACCGCGGCGGAAAAGCTGCGGACGGAAACCAGGACCCACCAGCCATCCTAATGTGGCGGTGGGTCCTTGGTCAGTCCGCTGCGGTTTTTCCGCATCCTCGGAGCCGGCGGAAGCCATCGCCGGCCCCGAAGATGCGGAAAAACCGCAATCATAATCAGCCCTTTTATCTTTTTGTACTCTATAGTTTACTTTTATTGAATATTTTGGAACAACTTAATAATGATTTAGTTATCCTTTGGATACAATTGGGTTCAATTGCTTAAACAACCCCAGAGTGATATGTGTAAAATCATAGGTACTAAGTTTATGAACAAAATCCCTTGTAGCCATCTCTTACCACGAACTACTCATTGCCCAAGCCTACAAGGGTTTATTGGGTTACCCAAAATGTCTTTACACATTGATGATGTGTGGGCGCGCGCAGATGGAGTCCCAGCCCTCACCATGTTGTCCTCCTCATGGACTGGAGACTGTTGGCCCCCTGTACCCTCCTCCTCCGACTCCTCCATCTGCTGGAGGGTGGCCACGGCATGCTTCCTGCCTGATTGTGGTTGTGGTAGTGGTAGTGTTGGTGATTGTGGCACTAGGGATTGAATTTGAGGAAATGGCGGCGTTCTCTGGTGCCGTGGTGATGTTGGGGAAGGAGAAGTTGGTGATGGTGTTGCGGAGGTTGTGTGCCCTGCAGGCAAACTCTTTTCCTCCTGCCTCCCCTCTGGCCTGGCTGCCTTTGGTCTGCTCCCCTCTGCAGCACTGCGAGATGGCTCGCCTGCAATGACATAATGTACATATTCTCACTTCTCTGGCTGCATTTGCATTGCATTAAACATCATGCCTACAGATCACACTGACTGTCCTCAGCTTGCTAATTTCTTTCACATGCTATTGGGCTTGCTAGGCAGACTGTCCTATACATCTGTTCCATAGGACTAAATTTCCCACAATGCATAGCAGGTAATGAGTAAGACATGTAGTGGAGTGGGAGCCCCTATGCCTCTATGGGGATTGGGGTTGGGGAGGGGATAGCACAGCATGCTGGGCATGCATCTTACGTTGTTTCCTGGCAGCTCTGGCAGAGCTGTCGGCGTCTCCCACGCCACTCACACTCTCCGGCTGGAGGGTGGACTCTACCATCAGTTCCAGTGATGTTGGTGCAGGTGCTGTGATCTTCCCTCCAGCAGTTTTGCCGGCCTGCCTTTGCCTCTTAGCCATCCTTGCCTTCACTGTCTTCCTGAGGTCTTACCACCTTTTTTTGATGTCCTCTATGGTACGCTGGGTGACCCCAATTGCATTAATTTTACTCTGGATCCCAGTCCAGATCTGTCTCTTCTGAGACTCAGGTACATGGAGGGACTGCTTTCCAAAAAGCTTGTTATGGTCCTGGCTCAAATCTTGTATTAGTACCTCCAGCTCCTTCTCGCTGAACTTCAGCTTCCTTTTCCTTTCTGATCCCTCCTTCTCTCTCTCCTGGCTTGCCATTTCCAAGGTTTTTTTCTTGGGATTTGTGGATGTGTGGCTCTGTTGCTCCTGGATCCTCAGCTCACCTGCCTGCCTCACAGTCAGCTCCAGGTTCAGTGCATCTGCCTGGGTGTGGCCACTTCCTGTTTGGGAGGTAATTGGGAGGCACAGGATTGGCTGATTCATCAAAAACCGAATTTTTTAATTACTGAATCGGTATTTACCGATTCGGTAATGCCGAATCGGTACTGGTGTTTCTGTATTTTTTTTTACCAATTGCTTCCGAATCAGTATATTTTTACTGATTCAGTATTTTTTACCGCTTTTTACCGAATAGGTAGATTTTACCGATTGTTTACGTACATCGGATATACCGCTTTCTTAATACCGAATCTGTAAAATTCGGTATTAAGGAATCGGTATTTCACGATTACCTACATATCAGTGGCGGTTTTTGCATGGGGGCGTTTGGGCGCCGCCCCCCCTGCTTTCTCGCCGTGCAAGAAGGCAGAACAATGGTAGTTATCATATTATATAACTACCATTGTTTCTGCCTTTTCCCACGGCGAGAAAGCACAACTTCCTGGTTAGAATTACTCGAGGGCAGGGGGAGTGGCTTGGGGGAGTGGCTTGCCCATTGTTGGTAATACTGACTGTATGGGCCGCCTGAGGCCGCCCAAACAGACTGTATTACCAACAGTGGGAAAGCCACTCCCCCAAGCCACTCCCCCCTGCCCTGGAGTAACTCTCCCTGTTCTCTCTGTATGCTGCAGCAGCAGCATACAGAAAGAAAATGACGTACCTGGGGCAGCCGGCCGCACCAATGAAAAAAGCGGCAGTGGAGAGGGAGGCTGCCTGCTGCGCCGCCTTCCTGATGACGTGCTGGTGCTGCCTGCATGATTCGAAAGCGAGGACGGCGGGAATCGGGACGGATGAAGTCTCTGGAGTCTGTCTGCTGGACTGTAAGTTACGTTTATTTAACTTATTTATATTTGTATTATTAATGTATTTATTTCATTGTGTAATGTGTTAATGACATGCGTTTCCAAACCCCTCCCGCCTCCCCCCTCCCCCCTCATCCCCTCAGGTCGTCCCGACCAAAGCTGGTGCCGCCATTGGTGGGAAATTTGCACCCAGGGCCCCCGCAGGTGTGCGTGATTAATAGATGCTGCCCCTGCCTGCTGTTTTTCTCTGTGGTGTCATAGACCCTCTCTAATAGACAATTTGTCTATTGCCGATTCCTCTCATCAAGTTCAACTTACTTTCCATAAGTATACTAATGATGCATGGGAACAGGTCCGTTTTTCAAGGATCCTAAAGAGGCATATTGTGTTGCCCGCCGGCAGCTAATTGCACACAAAGGCGGCGCGGACCCGGTTAGTAGTTGTTTACTTGCTTTATTTTTATCTTCCCTGCGTGCCCCCCCCCTCCCCCTACCCGCGAGTATTGGGAGCAGGATCCGTGACTGCATTATAATTTATGGTGGTCGACTTCACACATGCAGGCCCAGCGGAGGCGGCAGAAGTGACACTCTTGTAGGTGTTCAGGGAAACACCAGCTTATCTCTCGAACGCCACAGCAGAGGGTGGTCTAGCACGAGTGTGGTTCCCATCACTGTGAATTGTCAAAGTCTTTGAACTATCAGGCCATGGAGTGAACCAGGGGCCACTCGCACCGCACCTCTGAAGGCACCCGCCGGACATCGAGGGTGCTCTCACCCACCTTTTCAAGCCCACATTTGTGACGTCAAGATGCAGCGGAAGCAGGGGCAGACTCTGACAGCGAACCACGCTGGTCGTGCCACCCTGAGGTAGGCTAGCCAGCTTTGAAAAAACAAATGGATAATATTTCTGAAATATTATCACGTTTCTGGCTGGTGACACAAAACGGCGCAACTTGTGTTTTGGATCAAAAAAGTACAACTAAAGCAAAACGTTAATGAGAAAGACAGAGACAAACTAATATTCTTGAAGCAGTTGCAAGGCGGCCCCAGGTCAGAACGTGTCTAAAGACACCATCTCCGCAATTGGTATTGGCTGAGCTGTACTCACACCTGCATGACAGTCACGCTCTCTTCCAAGCATTGACCATTGCTCGTTTGAGCTCTATCCGGAACCCTTGACATTAACAGCGATTAAACAAATGCCACAAAACAGCTACATTTCCCACATACAACAGAAAACTGAAAATACCGTACATAAGCTGACGGCACAAAAGAAACAAATATTCGCATTCTCCAAATGCACTTATCACACAGCCTTCTGTGGCACGTGAGGGGCTTGTTCAACAGTGCTCTATTAAGAGCTGGATTGCCCCAAATTCGGAAGAGAGAGGGCATAAATCGGTGCAAGTAATATGAACGTTTAAATAGAATATGGATACCGTGGCAAGTGAGAGAGTGTCAGACCAAGTCTCTGTTTCCATTGCCGCCACTTTCCATACCTTGTACCACGCGGTGTGTATTTTGTATCTGTGCTTGCGAGCTTGTCAGGCTGCTTTCAGTTTTTTCTTTCGGCTTTGATGCTCATGAATCCGTTTATTTCTGCGGTGCTGGACCCACATTCTGTAAGTGTGCAGAGTAAATCATGAACCTGGCTGTGCAGGCTTTCCAGTGAGTGCTTGAAATCCTGCTGTTTGTTATCTTCACCGGCCTCTGCCTGCATGCTTCCCTGAAATGAAAATGAATCGCAGATGAGGAGGCTGGGCGCGAGCGGCTTGTTGGTAATGCATGCTCGTGGTCGGGATTGTTTTCCTCCATGTTCCATGTGTACGATGTTTGCATTGCTAATTCCGTGCACGCTCCTGCACCTTTCCAGCTTGGCAGACCAAATGAGATGCCATTGTCTATGGCCATGCAGGGCAGTGCGATAGAAAGCCAGTTTTATGCCAGCGCCTAGCACGTAGTTGAATTTCAGCATTTCAGTTGTTTCTCTTGGCTATCGTTTTGGACTGCTGAGTAGTTGAGCCCTGGTAAAGTGCTTGGGTGAGATGTGAGGTGTGGGGTAGCAGAAAGTGGATTCTTTGAAAATGAATGATACCAAATGGCAGTGCTATGTACTAATAACTGACCTCTTTTGGCTCTAGAAATGCTTCATCCACCAAATTCTGCAAGCTTCAACGAAATGCCCCTCCTTCCTTGCTTAGTTTGACAACAGTTTAGAATGGCTACACTGATTGATGCTCGTGAATAATAATGCAGAATATGTTTAATTGCGTAGAAGCGTGGAGAATTCTACCTATTCCAGCGCTATCCACATTGAAATTGAATTAGCAATGTAAATATAGTATCTGAACTGCGCATTGACAAACTGAATAAAGGATTTGAGTACGGCTATTGTTTTACGCCCTACCACTTTCAAATGTCACCAGCCGCCACTGCTACATATGGCCCTAGATGAGGAAAGAAACTGCCCCAAAGAATTCGGCTGTGGTGAAGGCTAACGGTCACTGTGGACCCAAAAGACTTTTGGATGCGGAAAGACGGCCAGAAAGCAGGTACTAAAAACAAACACCACAAACAAAGATACACAGTAAAATCAGGAAGATAACATTATTAATCTCAAAAACAGTATAATATACATAGCCAAAAGGATGAATACGTGAAAATACTTATCTTGACTTCGAGCTGCAAGAAAAGAGGACTTGTTGCTCCCCGTCAAGATATTTATAGATCTACCTTGTGATGATTGTTGTTTCGTTCTTTATGACAAAATATTGTAGTTTTTTTCTCTATGCATTCTGGGACTTGTAGTTTTTCTTGGCTGCTGTTTAATAAAGGCAAGAAATGATAGCATAATAAGAGCCTCCGGGTCTTGTAATAATATCTTCTGTGTAGAACATCCCACCCTCACCTTGGAACATTCCAGAAGAGGCCCCTGTAGTGTTCTCAGAGATCCGGCAGTCTGGCACTCTCCTCCCTGTACAGTTGTACTGATAAATCTTTCTTAATAATATTTGCACATTCCATCTTTCCTAGTTGTTACACATTACCCTCTTAAAAGTCAGTCTTAAACCTCTTTGGACAGTTCACAGATGAGGCAGAAGCCTCCAGATCCGTGAAGAAAGAAGCAGCTTCCAGTGGCGGCTGGTGACATTTGAAAGTAGTGGGGCGTAAAAGTTTGAGGTGAGTGCTCGGTGGCGAGTGAGCCTAGTGAGTGAGTCTGACTGCCATAAGGTGGGTTTGTGGGGTCCTTCTCGCCATTTTTGTAATCAAACTGACTATCCCCAGAGCTAAGCTAACCCAGCCTATCAGTATTCAGATGCTGATTAAGCCGATGTGTAATATCTGAAAAAACTCCAGGTGACAATGGTGAACACTGCACAGAGATGGTGCCCTGACTACCGAAGCGCACACGGTAATGGATAGACACACAATGCATGCACATGTGAGGTATTTGGCCACTGTGGGTAACATCAAAAGGAATGGGGGCGATTGACAGCCTGAAAACAGGCAACATATGCAGGGAACAAGCCCCAAGGCATCCTATGTGACCCAAGAACACCACCCAGCATGGATGCAGCAATAATGTAGTACACATGCAAAATTAGTAGCAGATGAAGAGAGCAGTGCCTGAATAAACAAAAAACAGTAATAAAGACATTCATGAACGAAATTAATGAATTTACCAACCATGAAAGAAACACTAAAATGCTAATTTAAAGGGTACGACTCCAGTCCATAGCATCCGAGCACCTCGCAGAACATGTCACTACCAGTGACATCACACAGCTGGGTCCTTACCAAGGCTGCACACGCACACCCCACCTCTTAAAGTTCAATAATCTGCATAAACTAGAATCATTGAGGGAAAACAAACCATGTGACAACACCATGTTAATTTTTAAATAATTCTCTCTGTGGTATTTTAGAACAAGTCCTTGCGTGCAGGTTTGTGTAACTGTGCAGTTTTGTTTACATTCCACTCGCAAAAGAAACGGAACTAATAAGCTCTCTGATTTGTACATTTAACTTCCACACACCTGTGGCACAGTATGACCCCAACTCCCAGTGCACCAAGCATATCAAGGTGTCCTGCAGCACCTTGATCTCCTGGGCCAGAATGGCGAAGAGCACCTGCAGCACGGGAACCATGTTCAGAGCAAATAAAAGACACGAGCGAGCAATGAGTTTACCGCTGCAGTAGTTCTAATTAACTGCGCTGTAAGACTGTGCGGGTGAGAAAGCAATATTAGAGGGGGCGAGAGAGCAAACAAGGGTTGTATCCTGAACAATGCGAGCCTGTGCAAAAACAGTTTTCTGCAGGTGCATTTATGTGATTTATGCTCTAATCACAAACCCTTTTTTATGATCAGCGCTGGTGTGCAGATTACCTTTTCATCAGTTAGTTAACATTTCAAACGGTTCCTAACTGAGAATATACTTAAAAAATAGAAATACCTGTTTTCTGCCATATTCTCAGTAAGGAAACACTATCATGAAAATTGCACTAACGGACAAATTGCTGGGGCAAAAATCATAGGAACTCCGCTGCAAGTGTGGCACGAGAGGAATTCAAACCTAGTGTTGCCCACGCGCACTCTAGTCTCTTCATGGTCTGGCCTCCCAGAGGTGTTTGGTAGTAAGAAGGGAGTGTGACCGGAGACAGCTGCACAGGTATGGGGAAGGAACATCAGCTGTCATGAACGAAGGAATCGGCACAGACAGTTTGAACGTCAGGCCAGCTCCAAGGGCGGCAGAAGTTTAACCACGTACAGTACACATATTTATATACCCTTATTACAGCAATTTTTATAGTGCAAAGTAAACAGCATTACAGCCCAATCCCACCCAACAGGGATTTGAAACGGTAAACAGTACACTTTTGATGTGGTTTTTTTACCTTCTATTTTTACACACGGGCGGCTGCCTGCTTCAGCGTCTCTGAGGCCATTAGGCCAACACTGACAGTGCTGCCTTGCTGCGGGCTTGCTGTGAGGCCAGGCCCGGGCCTGAGCGTGGCATGTAGTCAGAGAGATGACGAGTGACATGGTGGTGGTCAGATTGGGAATGAGGAATAAATACCACCACTCGTCTCAACTGCACCTGCACCATCCACACTTCGATCTTCGTCGTCCTGGAGGCAAATATACGCAGGAGCTGGAAGTAGATTTAAACTCCAGCGCGGCAACAGGAGTAGGGGTCCATCACTGCAAGGCATCATATTAAAGCCCTGCAGTGATTGGTCACGAACATTGGAGCCTCAAAAGATCTCTCCTATCCTCGCGTTGCCTTCTGTTCACCAGAGATCGGGCAGTCAGCCTCCAACCCACGCACGGCAGCACCATCATCCTCGTTAACTCAGCCAATCCTGGCGCAGCATAACATCGCCACTGCGCCAGGATTGGCTAAAGTGCAGGGCTAAAACTGCCCATAATGAGACCCGGCTCCCCCGGGTCTCTGTCTGTGTGACAGCTAAGGGAGGAGGAGGAGGGAAGGGGCTATTGCCTGTGTGCGCATGCGTGGGCAAGTCATAATAATGACGTGTCCTAAATGCGCACACTGCTGCCTGCCACAGACGCTGATATTCACAGTGAGTCACACGCTGCACTGCCGCAGGCCCGCCCCCCACGATCGCGATGATGTCACGTTGTGACTCCGGCCTCAATTATGACTGCACTGTCGTTTATTCTGTGCGCGCTCATAATTGTACTTTATACTTTTTACTTTTTGCGCAGTGTGCTGTGTGCAGTGTGTCAGACCAGTGACAGCAGTGACGGTCGTCCATGGCTAGTGGGGCTACGCCCCAACGCCCCCAATGGACGAACCGCCACTGGCAGCTTCCTGCTGAACGAAGCATGGCAGCCTTTACCATTGTATATTACAAAATATAAAATATGCAACATCCCTGTGTCAGGGTGTCCAGATTTTAAAAATCAAATACTGGGACAGGCCAAACATAGAAGTAGGACTAAAAGCGTGTATATATATATCTCCTGCACTGTTGCTGCACTGGGAGTGGAAACGCCGTCCACACAAGATGGAAGCACCACTTGGAGCTTAGAGTAACCCTGTACTGTATGGGTCCCTGCGGAGAACCACAAATCCCAGAATGCAGCAGTGGAGCAGATACAGCGCGGAGAGCTTCACACCTGTGAGGCAGGAGCAGGGCATGGCTACAGCAAGGGGAGTGGCCGCAGCTTCAAAAACATCGGAGTAAGAGACTCTGCAAATGGCGCCAACTGAAACGGGCACTGAAGATTCCTGAATGAAAGGATGAAACGCGTCTGCCTAGCGTTTCAGGGACACTTTATTTCTGACAGCGCGTCAACAACAATAAAAGTTACCTGTGTCCCCCTGAGCTGTTTCACACTTTCTTCTTCTTGAGGGTAGGAGAGAGACTGGTTCGAATATACACACATATATATATATATATATATATATATATATATATATATATATATATATATATATTCACCCAAAGATGCCCTGCATCGAAGAACGCACTCCTCCAGCCGGTGAGTTTCAAACTTTTTTGTTGAGAAAACAGGATTCCATCTCCGCTTTTATGTCCATTTACCTAACGCGTTTCAGAGCATTCATGCTCTTTCATCAGAGGCAGGTTGAAAAAAGCACATCTCTTTTAGCACATACCCACAGTTCCCAGCGTGTTCAGTTTCATTTGTTTGGCCTCAAACAAAATGTGAGCCCTGTGCACCCCAATTTTTTCTTTTAAAAAGAAAACAATGTTCCCCTCTCTCTCTCTCTCTCTCTCTCCCTCCCTTCGTTCTGTCTCTAGCTCACTCTTCCTCACCTGCTGAAAACTGTGAGTTCAGGAAACGGCGCTTGCCCTCTTTTTTTATTTAACTTAATTGGTTCCCATGTGAAATAGGTCCCAAAAGACAGAAGAAAACACATTGCTTTAAAATGTTGTATTTTTTGGACAATTTCCCCTATAAAGTGCAGCCTCGGTACAGATCGAAAAAGGAAGCCCTGTAAGCCCCTTCTAACTCTTGCTCCTCTAAAGCTTTATTCGCACCAGTAGTATGCAGTTTCTATCTTTTTTGGGCGGGGCGCGTGGGCTGGTATTGGGGTGGGCCACGCTTCTCTCCATAGCTCAAAGAGGCCGAGCGGCAGGTTCAGCATCGGCAGACACCAGCAAGTTACAGGCTCCAGAGCAGACAACCACCCCGGGTTCCTGGAGCCATGACCTCGATAAGGACGTGAGTATGTGCCCTTTACGTTGTTGTACAACGTTTGTATGCACATATATTGACGGGAACCTTTTGCTGTTTTATCTCAAGTTCGTATTTCTACCCTGAGACTCCGACCATAGCCCAGATTTTGCGGCCACTTTTGTAAAAAGCGCTGCCTTTTTACAAAAGTGCTGATTTCGCGATTTTTTTGCAAATCGCGAAATCCTAGAGGGTCTGATTTATGAGGTTTTTCCATAGGGAAATGCCACGTGCCTTCCTGCTGCTCTTCCCAACAGCAAAAGAAAAGGGCAGGAATGCGCCAACGCAGGCCCCTTTGCACCATGGGGTAAGGGTGCCTGCGTTGCTGGAAAGATTATTTTTGTACAGAAAGAGAAACCTTTCTGCACAAAAATAATCACAAGAGGCTTTTTCCTCTTTCTATGTGTGCTGCATTGCAGCACACGCAGAAAAAGGAAAAACGAGGAGAAATAAAGAGATGTCTCCTCGTTGTGCCTCCCTTACGCCTCCACTGGGGAGACGTAAACTTTTGGCGCTGCTTCAGATGTACGACTTCTTGTCAATCTAGGGCAGTGTCAAAAGTCCATGGATGGTGCTGGGAATGCCCCCAGCAACACCCATTGCACGCCCCTTTAACGCAGAAAATCAATCAATCATAACACTTGTATAGCGTGCTACTCACCCGGAAGGGTCTCAAGGCGCTTGGGGGAAGGGGGCCGCTACTGCTCGAACAGCCAGGTCTTGAGTTGTCTCCTGAAGGCGAGGTGGTCCTGGGTCAGCCGAAGGTGGATGGGGAGGGAGTTCCATGTCTTGGCCGCCAGGTAGGAGAAGGATCTGCCTCCGGCGGTGGCTCTTCGGATGCGTGGTACGGCGGCGAGGGCGAGGCTGGCGGAACGTAGCTGGCGGGTGGGCGTGTGGAAGGTCAGGCGGTCATTGAGGTACTTGGGGCCCAGGTTGTGGAGAGACTTGTGTGCGTGGGTGAGGAGCCTGAACGTGATCCTCTTGTTGACGGGGAGCCAGTGCAGGTTCTTCAGGTGGCCGGAGATGTGGCTGCGTCGAGGGATGTCTAGGATGAGTCGGGCGGAGGCGTTCTGGATGCGTTGTAGTCTTTTCTGCAGCTTGGCTGTGGTTCCGGCATAGAGGATGTTTCCGTAGTCCAGCCGGCTGGTGACGAGGGCCTGGGTGACCGTCTCCCTGGTTTCGATCGGGATCCTTTGGAAGATCTTGCGGAGCATGCGGAGGGTGTGAAAGCATGAAGAGGAGACGGCGTTGATTTGTCTGGTCATCGAGAGGGAGGAGTCCAGGATGAAGCCGAGGTTGCATGCGTGGTCTGTCGCATTGGGGTCGGTGCCCAGGGCTGGGGGCCACCAGGAGTCGTCCGAGGCGGTGGGTGATGGCCCAAGGATGAGGACTTCCGTCTTGTCTGAGTTCAGTTTCAAGCGGCTGTTCTTCATCCACTCGGCGACGTCTTTCATCCCCTCGTGGAGGCTGGTTCTGGCAGTGTCGGGGTCTCTGGTGAGGGAGAGGATCAGCTGGGTGTCGTCGGCGTAGGAGATGATGTTGAGGTTGTATTGGCGTGCGATGGCTGCAAGAGATCTCATGTAGACTTTGAAGAGGGAGGGGCTGAGTGATAATCCTTGCGGGACGCCGCAGATGACTTCGGTGGCCTCGGAAAGAAACGGGGGGAGGCGGACTCTCTGTGTTCTTCCAGCGAGGAACGAGATGATCCACTTCAATGCCTTCTCTTGGATGCCGGTGTTGCTGAGGCATTGGACTAGGGTGCGGTGGCAGACAGTGTCGAACGCGGCGGAGAGGTCCAGGAGGATGAGTGCCGCTGTTTCCCCGATATTTATCAGGCAGTAATAAGACAAAAAAAGTGGCTTAGTGCTGCCTGATAAATATCACGCAGGCTTCTGCGACACGTACCGTCAGAAAAGGTCGTTCCAGAGGCGCAAGGAGTCTCATAAATGAGGCCCAAAGTACATATTTATGAGGCCCAAAGTACATATGCCCAAGATCACACAGAACATGAGGGGAAAAGAAGGATGCCTAGACGTGATGCGAGGCGAAACTGAAGGCATCTCACGCGCTCTATAGAGTCTATAGAGAAGAGTTGGTGCAGATTGGCAGAGATGGTGCAGATTGGCACAATAGACCAATGGTGTTGCCAAGTGAATAGCAGCAGCCAATCACCGAGCTCCACCGTCTTCATTAATGGAGGATTCTGTAAACTGTTTTACAAGTTGCGACGGCTGTTGGAACCTAAACGTCACCCCCTCCAGTTGGTTACAAAACATCTTACATAATAGAACTGCGCATCCACCAAGTATTAGCAAGCGTTAAGCAATTACAGCATGCTCCTGATTGTAAAACGTCTTCGGAAACCACACTTGAATGAATTGAGTATGTCACAATACTAGCGCACCATCTAGTGGTTAGAGGTGAGCATAACGGTTCTCATATCTCTCCTCTGCAGCAACTGATTCCCAGCAAGTTTATCATTTGTCCCGAGTGGTTTTAATGAAGGAGTGTCACCCTCCTCCCTTACAGCAATACGCATGAAAACAATGTTCTGAGTATATCGTTTGTCATTTCCACACTTAATTTGCGGTTAGAAATGGAAAACAAACTTCAGGGTCCAGTTCTGGCTCTAAAAGGCCACTCTGGGATGTGCATCATTCCCTCTTCAGGGTGGGGGAGGGGGCTGCTGAGATCAGCAGACTTATCATCGCTCATCAAGCCGTGTGGGGATTTGGTTTGGTAATATAAGGATGACTAAGGTCCTGACTACAAAATGATATTCCTTGCGCAATCCTTATTCTTGGAGCTCGGAATTGTGAGTCAGGCAGTAAACTGCCCTCCGTACAGTTTCCCCTATTGAATTTAGTAGGGCAAACCTGCCAAAATCCACCGGTTTAAAAACGTGCGGTCTGTTTCCCTAGGCACGTTAGCACTCGAACTGCAAGGCCGGATTCAAAGCAACATCTTGTTATTCGATGCTGCTGTTTGAGCAACATCACATAAGCGACAGCTCGCGGGTTGTGAGAACGATTTGTTATTATGCCATTGCACATAGAAAGACATATGCCTTCCGCATAGTATCTTACACTTAATACTTTAGTTTTAACATGCACCATTGATTTTTATACATCGTCTGTATTTTTACAAACTATGGCGTTGATTTGAAAACATTTATGTGATACCAATGTTTTTATTGTGAAACTGTTTTTTATGCAATTTGTGATGCTTTTAAGTAATCATACAATAAACTTGAAACATTCGGTCTATTCAGTTCCATGTCAAAAGCACTATATTCTGCATGTAATTCCTCATTTTACAGGGGGATTTACCGCACTTGGTAAATTCTGCGTACAGGTTCTCCATACAAAAGTGGTATTCAGTCCGGAGATAAAAGTAATCTTCATGGGATCACTAAGGTTAGATAAAGCAACAAAACTTCATGTGATTGCAAACTATCTATGGGATTTGACAGGCGGGCAACTAGAACCAAATTTCGGGGGGGGGGGGGGTGCTAAAAAATATTTGGGGGGGCCTAATTCTTCCAACTACAGACAGAGTGGCTGTAAGAATGGGTGAACACAACAAAAGCCTCATTTACAATTAATGGTCTTTTAAAGACCTGTTAGGTACTCGGGTGCGGCTGCAATTAGATTGTCGCAAAGCTGACACACACGAGGGGGGGGGGGGCTGAAGCCCCGTGAGCCCAATGGGGTTGAGTCTTCTTTTTTTTAAAATTTTTTTATTTTTGGTGCAAAACAAAGATGGTAGGTACATTGTCATCCATCGCATTTCCATACATAAGTTACTAGGTGAATGAGGTGAGACAGCATTCACAAAGGCAAAACTTATAACATCCACAGTAGTATACAGCATTGCGAGTTTCGTCGACGATGTGATGAATAGGAATATACTTGTGTCGAAAAAATACAGTTTGCAATTTTGTGTTTTGTTGGCTACTATCCGTCTGAGTCTTGCCGTTCGCACCTTGCAATAAACATAAAACAGTAAAAACAGCACACTTTAGTCCGGCACGTACTTGAAGTAGTAGCTTTCGGCACTCGCAGCACAGTCCATCTGTAAAGAGAGCATTGTATTGTTGCCTAGCCCCCTAGTTCCCACTCCCTCCCATGCCACCTCCCACGGCTGCACCCACCCACCTCCGTTGCGCTCGCCCTATTCACCTAGTTACAACCCAATCAACGCTCCTCGTCACTCTCTGACCCTCCGTCATCATCTTCCTCCAATGGTTCGCAGATATCCCCCCTGTATGCGTTCCAGGATTGCCACACCCCGTTCCATTTACGTGGGTTACCCCTCAATTTGTACACCGCCCTTTCAGTCAACATGAGCATGTCCATGTTGCGGAGCCATTGGGGTAGCGTGGGGAGATCAGCCGACCCCCACTTCTGTGCTATGTCCCGTTTCGCTGTTACCATCCCCACTGTGACCCAGGTTCTTGCATGAAAGGTGAGGTCAGTCGGCTCCCAGATGTTTAGCAGACAGAGCCGTGAGTCTAGGGTGAGGGTGGTATGAAGAGCTTGGGCCATCGTGCGTATTACCCGTTGCCAGTAGCCGACTAACAATGGACATTCCCACACCGTGTGTATGAAGGTCCCTTCTGCCCCGCAGCCCCTAAGGCAATATGGATGATCCGCCCTGTGCAGTTTGTGGAGTAATGTACGGGTGTAGTAGATTCTGTGAAGAAATTTTAGCTGCACTAGGCGAAATTTAGATGATATGCCTGCTTCACGGGGGGATGCCATGGCTGCGTTCCAGTCATTGTCGTCTAGGTCACCCACTTCCGCCATCCATTTGTCCTTCAGTTTCCCCAGTGGATCAGGCATATTGTTAATCAGCTTGCGGTATGTCAGCGATGTCGCCCCTTCTTGCATGAAGTCAGTAAGTAGCCGATCCTCCAGAGGGGAGGATTCGGGCAGGGGTGCGTCTGGTGAGATCGCTGCTTGTAGTGCGTGTCGGACCTGGATGTATCTGTAGAGCTCTGTGTTCCCCAACTCATATTGGTCCTGCAAAGTGGCAAATGAGATCACTCCTTCCCTCGTCCACATGTCCCCCACCGTGGATATGCCGATGCTGTCCCATTGTGCGAAGCCCTTGGAGCGCCGCAAATGGCCCAACGCCTTTGTGTCCCACAGGGGTGTAAGTTTCGTTATGACGCCATCCCACTTCAACTTTGCCTGCGCCTTGTACCATATACGGACCGTGTGTTTCGTAGGCCCCGTGAGTTTTGCCGCCACTCCACGGTGATACAGTGGGGCCAATAAGGTGTTGGCACCCAGTTGTGCCCTGTCGGCCTTGTACGCTGGGTCTTCCTGCGGGGCATGTATCCATTGGTTAAGGATTTTGAGTTGGGCCGCCCAGTAGTACAACTGTACATTCGGGAGGGCGATGCCCCCGTCGTACCACCCCCTATTCAGTTTAGTGTGGGAAATGCGGGCTGGCTGGTTGCCCCATAACAGGCCCGAGATTTGCGCCGTTATTTTCTGGAGGTAGCCATCCGGCACCAGATACGGGGCGTTCTCCAGCACATATAGGAAGCGCGGCAGAGCCATCATTTTAAATAGTGCTGCACGGCCAAGGAGTGTTAGGGGGAGATCCTTCCAATGTCGCACGTCTCCTCGGAGACGAGCTAAGGGGGGTAGTAGGTTGAGGCGTGAGAAATCTGCCTCGTTACGGGTGATATGAATCCCCAGGTATTTAAATGACGTGTGGGCCAGTTCCAGTGGGCAGGAATCCGGGAGAGGCGGGAGTGGGCCTCGCAGTTCAAAAATGGTGGACTTAGCCCAGGGGGTTGAGTCTTCTTGAACAATTGTGATGAAAATGAAGACACAAAACCCAATTCACAATACAGACAGTGTAGCCATTTAAGTGCTATGGACGAGATGGTCTCGTCGTCAGCGCAGCCTGCCCCAACGGTGCTGAGAACGACACCACCTCGTCCTTAGCACCCAAGGTTAATCCATTCATATCTCTCAGCAGCAGCACGAGGAGCACTGATATAATATTTTGCATTTTTATAGAACGCGAACGAAGCAGGGCAGCCTTTAACGCCGTATATTACAAACTAAAAAATATATACCATCCAGGTGTGCTTCAAGCACCGTTTACCTTAATTTCTTGCTGCCCAAAATGTGAAGCAAACTGATACATAAAGTACATATGCCCAAGACCACACAGAAGGTGAGCGGAAACGAAGGATGCCTAGACGGGGCGCGAGGCGAAACTGAAGCCGCCTCATGCGCTCCTTCTCTAGTCTAGAGAGGAAGCGGTGCAGATTGGCTGAGATGGTGCAGATTGGCGGAATGAACCGACGGTGCTGCCAGTGAGCATCAAAGCAGCCAGTCACCGAGCTCTGCCGACTTCTTTAATGGGAGATTCTGTGAAACTGTTTTATAAGCTGAAACTGCTGTTGGAACCTTAACGTCACCCCTTCCAGTTGGTTACAAAACATCTTACATAATAGAGCAGCGCGTCCACCAAGCGTTAAAGCAATCATGTGGCTACAGCTTGCACTGGATTATAAAACGTTTTCAGGAACCACGCTTTACCGATACTAGTGCACCATCTAGTGGTGAACGGTGAGTATAACGGCGCTCGCATTCCTTCTCCTTTGTAACTAATACCTAACAAATGTATCATTTGTGCAGTGGTTTTAATAGCGGGGTGTCCTCCTCCCTTACAGCAATCCGTATGAAAACAATGTTATAACTATATAGTTTTTCATTTCCGCACTTCATTTGCGGTTAGAATAAGCCTTAGGGTAAAGTTCTGGCTCTAAAAGGCCACTCTCTGAGATGTGCATAATTCCACCTTCATGGTATGGTGGAGGGGAGGGGGCTGCTGAGATCAGCAGACCCTCGTTCATCAAGCCATTTAGGGAATAGGTTTGGCAATAGGAGAATGACTAAGGTCAAGCTTACAACCATGCGGTATATTCAGTTCCATATCAAAAGCACTAAATTAAGCATGGAATTCCTCATTTTCCAAAAGGATTTACCGCAGCTGGTAAATTCTGCGTACAGGTTCTCCATACAAAAGTAGTATTCCGTCTGGAGGTGGAAGTAATCTTCATGGGTCACTAAGATTAGATCTGTCTGTCCAGAGTTGGAAGTAATCTTCATGGGTCACTAAGATTAGATCTATCTGTCCAGAGTTGGAAGTAATCTTCATGGGTCACTAAGATTAGATCTATCTGTCCAGAGTTGGAAGTAATCTTCATGGGTCACTAAGTTTAGATCTATCCGTCCAGAGTTGGAAGTAATCTTCATGGGTCACTAAGATTAGATCTGTCTGTCCAGAGTTGGAAGTAATCTTCATGTGTCACTAAGTTTAGATCTGTCTGTCCAGAGTTGGAAGTAATCTTCATGGGTCACTAAGATTAGATCTATCTGTCCAGAGGTGGAAGTAATCTTCATGGGTCACTAAGATTAGATCTATCTGTCCAGAGTTGGAAGTAATCTTCATGGGTCACTAAGATTAGATCTATCCGTCCAGAGTTGGAAGTAATCTTCATGGGTCACTAAGATTAGATCTGTCTGTCCAGAGTTGGAAGTAATCTTCATGGGTCACTAAGATTAGATCTGTCTGTCCAGAGTTGGAAGTAATCTTCATGGGGTCACTAAAATTAGATCTATCTGTCCAGAGTTGGAAGTAATCTTCATGGGTCACTAAGATTAGATCTATCTGTCCAGAGTTGGAAGTAATCTTCATGGGTCACTAAGATTAGATATATCCGTCCAGAGTTGGAAGTAATCTTCATGGGTCACTAAGATTAGATATATCCGTCCAGAGTTGGAAGTAAGCATGGGCGGAAAATCCGCTACGCTCGCGGATTTTGCGGATTTTCGGTAAATTCGCAATCCGCGAACGCTCGCGAATTTACCGAAAATCCGCAAATTCGCACGCAGCGTATTTTTTTTTTTCTTGGTGATACAATTTTGCGGCGTGCGGTGTAAGTTCGCAATTGCGAACATGTAGGTGCGGCGGGCAGCAACAATCTTGCACTCGCAAAATTACAAAAATTGCAATTCTGCACAAGAAATCCACTAGCAAGCAGCATAGACCTTCTGAAAATGATGATTTTTATCAGAATAACTCCTCAGGTTGACATTTGCCTGCACTTTTTTGGATTTGAGGCCTTTTGACTTTCTTTGGATCACTTTTGGATTAGAAATCAACTTTCACAAGTAAGCTTGTTTGGGGCATTATAGTTGCTGTAATGCTGTTCTGCAGAAAAACGAGTTTTGCAAAAGTGAAAGCATTCAGCAGGTGCAAAAGTTCAAACTCATCATTAGTAACCATTCCCTGTAGTGCTTCCTGACTGGGGCCCCTCCAGAGTTCAGTTGCTAGTTGCAACAATTGTATGACCCTGCTCTGACCCTCACAGCAGGCTCATAGAATAGCTACAAGTAGGCCACAAAGGTCCTGGAAAGAAAAATTGCACTGCAACAGAAAGCAAATTACAGATAAGCAAGCAGGTGCCAGACTGGAATTTTAAAACAGTGACACATTAATAAATCAACCCCTAATTAATTCATGTCAGTTGAAGCAGGGCAGGTGTGCTTGCTTTTTTCCCCCATAATCTACAGTGATGATGAACCGGAGGGTGGCATTGATGTACCAGAGGGTGGCATGGGTGAAACAGAGGGTGGCAGCGGTGAAACAGAGGGTTCTGGGAACCTGTGATGATGAACCAGACGTAGAAACAACATAATCGCGACCGTTGCGAGCCGACATGTAAGTTCGCAATTGCGAACTGGTACAAAACCCTCGCGAACTGGCAGAAATCCTTGCGAACACAGAAAAAAAACAGAAAATTCCCAGTTCAGTTGCTAGTGGCAACAATTGTATGACCCTGCTCTGACCCTCACAGCAGGTTCATAGAACAGCTACAAGTAGGCCACAAAGGTCCTGGAAAAAAAATTGCACTGCAACAGAAAGCAAATTACAGATAAGGAAGCAGGTGCCAGACTGGAATTTTAAAACAGTGACACATTAATAAATCAACCCCAAATTAATTCATGTCAGTTGAAGCAGGGCAGGTGTGCTTGCTTTTTCCCCCCATAATCTACAGTGATGATGAACCAGAGGGTGGCATTGATGTACCAGAGGGTGGCATGGGTGAAACAGAGGGTGGCAGGGGTGAAACAGATGGTGCTGGGAACCTGTGATGATGAACCAGTCGTAGAAACAACATAATCGCGACCGTTGCGAGCCGACATGTAAGTTCGCAATTGCGAACTGGTACAAAACCCTCGCGAACTGGCAAAAATCCTTGCGAACACAAAAAAAAATCTGCAAATTCGCGGGAATTCGCGGATTTTGCGGATTGCGAGTTCGCAAATTTGCAAAATTCGCGAACGCCAGATTCGCAAAATTCGCCCATGCTTAGTTGGAAGTAATCTTCATGGGTCACTAAGATTAGATCTATCTGTCCAGAGTTGGAAGTAATTTTCATGGGTCACCAAGATTAGATATATCCGTCCAGAGTTGGAAGTAATCTTCATGGGTCACTAAGATTAGATCTATCTCTCCAGAGTTGGAAGTAATCTTCATGGGTCACTAAGATTAGTTCATGGGTCACTAAGATTAGATCTATCTGTCCAGAGTTGGAAGTAATCTTCATGGGTCACTAAGATTAGATCTGTCTGTCCAGAGTTGGAAGTAATCTTCATGGGTCACTAAAATTTGATCTGTCTGTCCAGAGTTGGAAGTAATCTTCATGGGGTCACTAAAATTAGATCTATCTGTCCAGAGTTGGAAGTAATCTTCATGGGTCACTAAGATTAGATCTATCTGTCCAGAGTTGGAAGTAATCTTCATGGGTCACTAAGATTAGATCTATCCATCCAGAGTTGGAAGTAATCTTCATGGGTCACTAAGATTAGATATATCCGTCCAGAGTTGGAAGTAATCTTCATGGGTCACTAAGATTAGATCTGTCTGTCCAGAGTTGGAAGTAATCTTCATGGGTCACAAAGATTAGATCTATATATGGACTAAATACGACTTTTGAACAAATCATGATTTTTTTCTACTAAAACCCTGATTCGCCTTGTAGACATTGTAGCCACGTAAGTACTGAGGACGAGATGGTTTCGTCCTCAGCACAGCCAGCTCAGTGGTGCTGAGAACGAGACCATCTCGTACTTAGCACCCAAAGGTTAATCCATCCAGTAGCAGCATCAGAAGTACTGTTTTTTTTCAGGGCTTGGAACGCTTTTCACACGCACAAGGCTACATTACACAAGGTTGGATTCTTCCTGGCCAGCTCTTATTTTCTTGGCATTGAATGGGCCGGGCCTACTAACAAGAGCAATTTATTCTCTGCAAACAGAGATATTTTGAATTGATTGCTCTCGCGCTCAGGTTGATCATTCTCTCTTATGTCTGACGACAAGGGTTCCATGACAAGTGCAAACAGGAGTTGCGATAAAGGACAGCCCTGTCTTATCCTACATCAATCAATCAATCAATCAATCAATCAATCAATCAGGGTTTTGTAAAGTGTGCTATTCACCCGTTAGGGTCTCAAGGCACTGGGGGGAAGGGGGCTGGGGGGGTTGCAGCTCCATTGGGGTCATTCGAAGAGTCAGGTCTGGTTAAAGTAGACCTGCGGTATCAGCTTCCGCTCATTTGTCCCCTCGCCAATGGTGAATTATACTAACACTCCATCAACTTTGTCCCTTTGCACTTACTGTATCAGATGTTTGCCTTCCACATGTTATCCATTACCTGAATGTATATGGTGAGCACCACCTGGTATCCGTCAACATCTTAGGTAGAATTTTATCTAGCCTCTTGGCCAGGATTTTTTGCATCACCGTTCAGGAGTGACATGGTTCTGTTGGCTCCACAATGGCTACAGTGGTTTCTTTCCTTTGCTTATAACAGTCATCGCGTCATGGAGCTCAGGGGGTGGTGGAGAACATTCATCTTGAGCTTGGTTAAAGAGTTCATGGGCAACAAAGCTCTTCTACATCCTTTGTAAAAATGTAACAAAATATCAGTGACCCCTGACCCCTTTCCCACTGACACTTCTTTAGCACCTCAAGGCTTCTTCCAAGGTAATGAGAGCCTGTAAACTGATTCTACCACCACCCCATCCTTTACAGGGCCTCTTCATGTCATACAAATGGGACTCTGTCCTCTGCTCGCCCTCTACCATGATAGTGTATGTTTCCAATACATGTGTATAGGTTGGCACACTGGGCCTCTGTTCTGTTATCAGTTGTTGCTGCACTCTGTGGTTACTGACTAACTTGTCATCAGCTCTCTCACCTTTATCGTGGTACATTTCCTTCAGGAACCTTAACTTCCTCTCCGCCTCATCGGTGAGTAGATCCTTGAGCCCCTTCAACTGGAGCTCTGAGGAGATCTGGTCCCCCTCATCAGCTGCCTTCCTCAGTACCCTCTCTTGTCACCTTACACTCACCCTCCTGAGTGTTCCTTCCTTCAGTGGCCTCAGCCTTGTCCTTGCAGCCCCCCGTGCCAGCAACACTACCCAGCTGTTGTTTTTCCAAAAGGTAGTTATGGATGGCATGTTGGCACTCTGGTTTAAAGGGGAGTTCTTGTAGGCCCAATCAATCAACCATAGCATCTGTAAAGTGCCCTACTTACCCTTGAGGGTCTCAAGGCCCACCCGTCATTAGTGTGCTATGACAAGGCCTCCATGGCTTGTGCCATCACAGCATGATCTGAGTATTTATGCCTCCATGACACAGAGACGTCTATCCACTGAATAAAATGTAAACTTGGTCTTGGTATATAAATAGTGTTAAACAACCAAGGAAGAAAGGGTCTAAGGGAAAAATGTTTAAAGACCTACCCAGGGTGAAGTCCCCTACTCAATGAATCAAAAACCAAAAACACACTGGGGGTCTATATCAGAGCCTATTGTGCTCCAGAAGTAAACGAACACTCCTACACAAGTCAGTGGGCGTTACTGAGGCTATGTACCATTAGCTTACTCATAAAGTACTAAGATAAACAACCTGTATAATGGGATTCACTGCAATTGTCGAATAGACCCATACAGAGAAAGACTGGATTTCCGTCAACGTCAGATGTAGATCATGTATTCTCATTTGGTCATCCAAATAGGAATGGTATGTCTCATGATCATTGAGACTAGTCCATAACCCATACTCGTCTGGGTCACATCTCCAAATGTCGTGAAGACCATGAGTGCAATGATCGTGATGGAGTCCGGTGCAGTGCAAAAATAATACAGTGTGGTGAAATTAAAACAGGATAGAGGATCAATACAACAAACTTTAATATAACTTGATCTCTCCCTTACTAAAAACAAGAACAGTGCAAAGATGCAGTCTAACCATATAACTGCATGTATCGGGCCAACATGTTTCAGCCAAAAGGGAACTAAATCCCGCGGCTTTCTTCAGGGCCACAGTCCTTAACGTTTGCTACTGCATATCAAAAACGTGAAACATAACTAATCCAGTCAAAGGATACATGAGTGTCGTATATATTTTTCACCATCCTCTGTATCAACCAGTGTCATTTGTATCTGCGTTGTACAGGGAGTATACCTCACCTCTCCTGGAACCTTGCTCAGGATAAAAAGAGGACCGCTCTGTCCGACATTGCCTCGTAGCTTGAAAGTGAGCTCAGAGGGAGGCCAGTGTGTCAGTTTGCCTGGCTGAGATGGAATAGAAAAGATGCAGCGAATTAGAGGGACCATGGAGAGATAGAAGAGGTGGTGTTTAAAGGAGAAGGGCGGGCTGGATGGCTATGAGCTGGCTTGTGAGAAGAGGTTAGGGTTTGTATTGGGAATCGATGTATCATCTGAGATGCAGTAAAGATATGAGAGAATAAATAGAAAAGTAGGAGATACAGGTGAGGGAGAAAGGTAGGTTACAGGGTATATGTGAAAGAGTGTCCGGATGATACCTATGTATGTCTCCACTGATAACTTTCCTTTCTGGAGTGCTAATCAATTATATTGATGAGTCTGACCTGTATGCTATTATAAATATGTGATAAAGAGCTACTTTAAAAAATAGGAAAGAAGAAGCAAAAGTTGTGATCAAGGAGCAGTGAAGCAGAAAAAAATTATGATGGTGAGCCAGAGTGCTTGGAGGAATGAGGTCTGGGTAAAACTAATGGAGTGTGAAAGTGAGCCACATAGGGAAAAGGAGAAGTGGGCATTACAGAGATGGAAAGACTGAAGAATGCTAGGAGGGAATGTCAAAGAGTATCAGAGAGAGGGAGTGGAAGTTCAGGCTAGGTAAGGGTAGGCAAGTCATTCTTTATGCCCTCATAATCCCCATTTTTAAACTGATGCTGGTAGTTATTGACTCTGAATGTGCCCTGTCCTCTATTTACCAGGCCCAGTGTTCTGTCCTCCAAAGATGTATGGTAATTGGTATAATTTTAGTTGGCAAAGACAACCTACTTGTAAGTCCCTACTATATGGTAGGGCATTAGAGACCCCAGTGGACTTAATGCACTTAGGAGTGCACCGCTGTGATGACTGGTGTCATTTTAAAGGCAAACCTGTCTTGCAAGCTGGTTTTAAAATAAAATTATGTCCAAATTAAACTTTGGAATAAAAGATACTTCCAAAGCTCAAAACCACCTTTTTAAAAAATAACTTATAAATCATTCCTAAGGTCTGCCTATGTGCCCCAAGGGTAAGGTGCATTTTCATAAAAAGCAGGAACAATATAAATGATGTTTTATATGCTCTGGTAGACAAAAACATTGAACATTGTTTTTTTCTCTATTGTAGGGCTGCTAGCCCCATAGGCTAACACGGGAAGACTTAATCAAACTAAATAAAGTCCATCTTTGCTTTGGAGCTAGCAATATCATTCAAAGTATCAGAATAATGGTTACAATAAATCCAACAACTTGCTAAGGTCTGATTTATTATAACTATTACAGAAACGTAGTTTTAGAACTTACTATCCTGAAGTTACCTAAAGCAGCTCTGTAGCAGCCTCTTCTGATTGGTGAGCATTTTATAGCCTGAGCCAAAGCAGCTCCCTGAGTATTTGTGAAGAGTCTGGGGGGCTGAAACCATACAGACATTTGGTGGGAGGAGATTTGTTTCCTGGAGAAGCCAGGGAGAGGAGGAGGCTAGGCTGATGAACTGGACTTCAAAAGCAGGAGAAAAGATGTCACAGGACCCAGACCAGCCCCACTTCCTTGATCCCCAGCCAGAAGGGAGCACCCCTAATTAGATTAGGATAGGGGCTAGGAGGGGAGTATAGTGAGTTGTTAGCCACACCTTTGGGTTGAGTTACCCAGATACATGCACTAAGGAGAGATTTTCTCCATTTACCATTTAGATTTTTGTGAAAACAGTGCATTCTGGGTCAAAAATATACCACACTTCACATAAAGTGGTCATAGCAGAGGCAGGTAACGTTACCCTTATTGGGTGGGGTGTACCCTTCTCTTGCCAGCCCAGAATGGAGGATGAATATGAGAGAGCTGCAGGAGCTCCTCATAACACTGCCTGGAACAAAAGAAGAAGAAGGACTGCCCTGTTGGACCCTTGGACAGCACCACAGAAGGCTTGCATTCAAAAGGACTGTTCCTGCTGCACTGTCAAGGCTCCACAAAGAAAGGACTGTGACTAACTCAAAGGAAAAGGAGTGGACTCCCTGATCAGCAACAGGTACAACAGAGCTGGAAGAAGTCACCTGCAAGCCCAAAGAGAGGATAACCCCAGCTGACCTGCCGCAACTGGACTTTTCGTGGACTATGCAGGTGCATTGTGGGAAATTGAGTCCTAGTCCCCAAGAGGCAATCCAGAGTCTCTGAACCCTAGATCTGAGCTAGTGTACAAGAATTTTCCCCAAAGGAATGAAGAAGCAGGCCCCGCCCGGGTGTCGTGATATTGCGCACACACACAACGCCCGAGCACTGTGCTGAGGGGGCCCCCTGGAGCTTGGGGCCCCCCCTGCATCGCGGGGGCTGCGGGGGCCTGTGCTACACCCCCGATGTAAACCCTTTTAGAACTACACCAACAAACCCATTTAGTAATTTTTGGAGAGGGTCATGGTTGGTATCGTTGACTGCAGAAGATCACAGCGGCCTTCATCAACGTGTTAAGAGATACTGTCAACTATTGTGAGAAAAGTTGTTGCAGTACTGTCACTGGGACAAGAAGGCACACTGGAAATGTGCTAATAGGTGTCTTTTTTAATAACGTCATTTTGTTGACTTATTTCAAATTTCTCTAGTACTTTTGTCAAGTATGGGAGGCCAGTAACATAACGGAACCTTTCTGAAATTTTGATATCATCACCTGCCTTTTGACCAATTGTGGGAAACATTCTTTAGGACAATTTGAGGCCAGATCAAGATGCGTTAAAGGAAATCAGTATTACCTTTGTAGAGTTTAATATTTTGCGATTTTCCCTAGCATTTAAGTTTCCAACAAAATAGGTTTTTTTTTCTCAATCTTCTTTTTTTGATCCTATAACTTTTCTTGCTCATTGAAATAGGAGCTAAACAAGTGTGCAGCTTCTTTGATCCATTTCTTTTCTTGTGTGGGAGGAACTACTTTATCAATGATGCCGGATACGTTTTACTATTTTCTAAGGGTAATGAGGACGGCCAACATTATTCTGTTGGGTGTGAGTGAAAGACAATATTAGATTGTGAATTTTTTTGAGTTGATATTTGGGCTCTAGTAGGTCTTCATGAGGTGAAACTACTAGACAAGGAGATCTGAGTTGATCAGGAGAGGAAGATGTAGTTAACCAGAAAATTCAGCTAGTGATTCTGATGTCTGTATACATTACCTCCTCTAATAATGAGATCAAAGATGGATTCTTTTGTGGAATGGTAAGTGCTATGTTCTATAAGATTATTTATTTCAACAAAGACGATACCTGGTGTGAGCTATCATAGGGGTTTTCATAATGGATGTTGAAGTTTCCTAGGAAGATTTTTACATTAGAAAGTGTACTCATTGAGCTCCACAATGAAGGAGTTATTTACTGGTGGATAATAGATTATACTTAGCATATGTGTTTTTGAGTTTAAATGAGGTCTATGATAATAGATTCAACAAAGGAAAAACATTGGCCTTGATGGGTTTCTGGGAGAAATTTTCTTTATAAATAAGCGCAATATCACCACTAGTCTATGTGGTTTGTTTTTATGTAGTATGTTACAACCTTCAGATAGTAACAAGGTAGTTAAGGGTCTAGCTGATTGGTGAACCAAGCTTCAGTTAGGAAAAGTAGGTAAATGTCTTGGTCATGTATCATGGAAGAGCAGCCAGTAAGTCTGAATATTGCAGATGTGCGATTATTTCATATGGGCTTAATGGCAAGAATTGTGGGTATAGCTTCTTGTTGGAGTGTCTATTTGATGACGTAGGGTATTGTACCAAATTACTATATACAAAAATAATAACTGTGGGTCTAGAGAACTCAAAACTCTGTGTTCAAAAGATGTCGTGTCCACTACTTGATACGCTTGGACCTATCACTCTGTGATATGGAGTCCCATCAGTTACACTGTCTGGACCGCCCTGTGTGTCATCATTTGGGCCAGTCTCAGCAAGTGGTATGTCCACAGCGTACAGTCAGTACACTCAGATACAGGTAACTGAAATGCAGTGCACAAAAGATAAGTGAAAGTGAGTGATTAAAAATGGATAGTGGGTGCAAAAATGACTTTAATGAGGAGCAAGCCACTTCCAAGGTTAAAAACGTGGAGTGCAAAATAACAGTAGTTCAAACAAATATCTATTGCCTGTTATATAAAGGTCAACATGTTTCTGCAGTTACAGATACTGTGTGTATCACCTGCTTCTTCAGGACCAAAGGTTAAATTTTGCTACTGCTGCAAATAGTGAGTGTGTGTGTTACATAAATCAAACAAACATACAGGATATCACCTGGTCAGGCCTTCTCAATGCTCCTGTTTAGTAGAAGCTAGAGTATGAGAGACCGGCGCTGCTCCTCGCCTGGCAACAGCTCAGGAAAATAGGGGCACCGCTCTAACCGTCGGTACCCCAGTCAGGCATCTGCACTGCACTGTACGTACAGTGCAGATGCCTGACTGGGGTACCTGTGATATCCTGTATGTTTGTTTGATTTATGTAACACACACACTCACTATTTGCAGCAGTAGCAAAATTTAACCTTTGGTCCTGAAAAAGCAGGTGATACACACAGTTTCTGTAACTGCAGAAACATGTCGACCTTTATATAACAGGCAGTAGATATTTGTTTGAACTACTGTTATTTTGCACTACACATTTTTAACCTTGGAAGTGGCTTGCTCCTCATTAAAGTCATTTTTGCACCCATTATCCATTTTTAATCACTCACTTTCACTTATCTTTTGTGCACTGCTTTTCAGTTACCTGTATCTGAGTGTACTGACTGTACGCTGTGGACATACCACTTGCTGAGACTGGCCCAAATGATGACACACAGGGCGGTCCAGACAGTGTAACTGATGGGACTCCATATCACAGAGTGATAGGTCCAAGCGTATCAAGTAATGGACACGACATCTTTTGAACACAGAGTTTTGAGTTCTCTAGACCCACAGTTATTATTTTTGTATATAGTATCTTGTTTAAGGGGCTATAACTGTAATTGAGTCTCTAAATATTTCCCTTGGACCCTACCCTCCCCGTATGTGTTGTTATTGTACCAAATTGACATATATATAGGCCTGTATCGAATGCACGTGTATGGATAATATGTCCTTGGAGTCATGGTGGGGTGGGGTCTATAACTTCCTAGTATATGGTACAAGGGTTACTCAGGGCCTGTAAGTCTAAGTGTCTCTTGTGAGCTGCAGCACTTATTATGCCTCCCTGAGTATGACAGAGTAAAACCTGTCTCCCAGACTCCCTCAGCCGATTTGTAGAGCAGTTTAACTGCTAACTCTATGTTGTCATTTAAACAGTTGCCCGGGTTTTCCAGTGGCCATTCACAGATGCTGGTCACAAGATAGCCTTCTGCCCACCTGGGGAAAAGTGTGAACGACTCCCAGGAAAGGACACAATAGAGTGCTGTCAATAGACTTGGTGTTACCTTTCCCTGGCAGGAAGCCACACATTGGGCGCCATGTCGCAGGGATTTTGCTCCTACACAGAACTGTGCATAGAGACTTGGAACCTCAGGGAATTAGGGTGTGCCAAAACTCACCTTAGTATCCAAAATCCCCTACCAGACTAGCAACCAGTGTCTCATTGGTTCTTACACACCCCCAATGATTAAAAAACCCAGAACATGAACTTAGAACACCTCAGGTCACGTGGAACACATGAACACTCTTTCGTTATACTATCATAACAGTCCAGAACGAGGAGTAAATGAGGACATGTGCGAGTTTGAAATATTTATTTCTAATGCAGTGTTCTCAAGCGCAGTATCTTGGCTAATACAAGCAAACATATTATAAGCAACAAGGTTATCAGCATAGTTACTAGTCCATAAAATACAAAGGGTGAAAGCATGTTAAAATGCTAAAGGGAAAAGGTCTAAATAGAACCTCAGTCTTACCCTTCCTTGCTAGTATATTATATTATAATATATTATAGAAGGTCTCTTTGGGTTTTAGAAGGGCGGCCCCATACCTCTGGCCTTAGTAGAAAGGGATCACATCATCTTCTACACCAACTCTCTGCATGCGGATATTCATGAAGTGTGTTTGCATGCTCTGCGCAGTGCATTATTAAACGCGCCAAAAGCCAGAGTTGGCCACAGCTGCCTATGTGTTATGTCTAAGACGTGCGCTGATCAGACCGAACAACAACCTCTGTGTTGAAATAACCTTGAAGGCCTCGGCACTCACTGTTCAGACATAGCTTACCAAGCAAAGCTGATACTATAGGAAAACATATTATTCTCGCGTGAAGCAAAATATTCTGCTAGGCTCAAAGCATTAATAACAATATGTGTCGTGTGCAAAAGCAGCAGAGAGGTAAAATGGCGTTTTAACTTCTAATAAGCTCATGCTAACTTAACAAAGTGTAAAGGCAAAGCCTATCTACATGACAGTGTGAGTTTAAAAAGTGACCTCAAAGGGGAAGACGTCTTTGAACGGGAAATGGTGGATACACTTTTGTTCTGGTACACAGGTTGGCATTGGTTGCAGAGAGGGAAAACAGTTGCCAAACTGGTTTTCTTGTGGGCGTTCGGCACTCAGGTAGCCACACCTCTAGGGTGGGTTATTAATCTCCACACACCGAGAGATGGGTTCTGCAATCATGAGTGGTAGAACATTGCACTCTGGGAGAACTAGAGGCCACACATTGCAGGAAATCATTATCAGGTGGTAGTGGACCTGGTAGTCTATTGGCTAGTAGTCACCTCGTTCCCACAGGTCACGTTGTGGGCATAAAAGTGGCACCCCTGGCACCCAGATCACAGATCACATCGGTACTGGACAGAGAACCGAAGAGGGGCTCAGTAGGTTTGAGTATTGCAGGTCAGCAATTATTTTACATATACTTAAAAGTGAGAATTGTGGTCATACCTCCTTGATCCAAGGTCTGTTGGATGACATAGGGTATTGTATCAAACTGACGTCTTTCCAGAGCATCTATATGTCGTTATCAAATGCACATGTACGGATAATGTGTTCTTGGAGTCCTGCTGTTGTGGGGCTATAGGATATGAAGAGGAGCCAGGGGAGTGAGCCAGGTAAATGATTGATGTTGTGTGTAAGTAAATGCCTCTTTTTGCTTGATAACCCCCAAACCTTTTGACTGATGTTGCTGGTTTTTCGACTCTGAGAATACATTGATGCCGGCTAACCTCAGTGCCAGTGCTCTGACCCTCAAAAGTGATTGACTTATACTCAGTTGGTATACATTAACTTACTTATAAGTCCCTAGTGTATGTATGGTCCAAGGGGTACCCAAGGCCTGTAAGTCAAAGTGTCCCTCCTGGGCCCTAGCACTTATAGTGTCACCCTGAGAGTGACAGGGTGAAACCTATCTCCCAGCCTTCCAATGCAGACTGGTAGAGCAATTAAACTGCTAAACTGACTTTGCCATTCAAACCGATGGCAAAGTTCAGACCTCCTATTTTTATTATATATAAGTCACCCCTAAGGTAGACCTATTGAGTCCCAAAGTAGGGTGCAGTATATTAAAATGTAGCACATGTATTTTACCAATTGGCTAGTACATGGTTACACACTGACAACTTAGCTGTGCTAATTGCTGAATGGGACTACTAATGTTGATACTTCTAGGTATTAAAAGAATCATTACCTTAAACCCGACTTGAAGTCCAAGTCCAATTTTGAGTAAAAGACAACTTTAGAAAGTTGCCTCTCTGTTGCCCACGTTATTCAAGTTTTCCAATGGGAATTTGAAGATGCTGGCCACAAGACAGCCTTCTGCACTCGCACGGAGAAGTGTGAATGACTCCCAGGAAGGGACATAATAGAGGCTTGCCGTTGGAAGAGGTGTTACCTCTCCCTGGTAGAAAACCTCAAGGTGTGCTTTGAAGGGGAAGTCGCCTTTGAACCGCAAATGGTGGACACACACAAGAGGGGTTGTTCTCTTGTTCTGGTAGACAGATTGATGTCAGGGACACAGAGAGTAAACAGTTCCTAAACTGTTTTTTCCATGGGCATGTAGCTCACAGGTAGCCACGCCTCTAGGGTGGGCTACTAAGCTCCACACACCAAGGGTAGTGTCCAGCCAACTTGAGAGGGCAGAATAGTGATTTCTGATATAGCTAGATGTAACACATTGCAGGAAATAGTTGTTAGGTGGGAGGGGACCTGGTAGCCCATTGGCTAGTAGTCATCACTCTCCAGATGGCAAGGTGTGGGCATAAAAGTGGCATCCCTGGTACTCAGACCTCAGATCCCATCTGTACTGGAGAGAGGACCAAAAGCGGACAGCTCTGCTGGTCCCTTGCCCTGCAAAGAGAGGCTGCACCAAAGACTGGGCTGCACCAGCTGCTCCTGGGCCAGCAAAGAGATCATTGTGCTTAATACAACTTAACAAAACATTTTCAGACGTTTTCAGAGAAACCACTAATTGAAGTAGTTGTCCTTTCTTATTTCCATTTTTGGTGACAAAGCAGTAATTTACGATTTGCTTAAAAATTCATATCTCCAGAATCCTCTGGTGATTTTGTTTGTTTTAGAGTTTAAAAACTCATATAAATAAGATCTATTTTTATAAATCAATGTTGGATTTCCTTCATGTCACGTTTTGTCTTATTCAATTGCTTTGTTACTTCTAAATGCTTTGCACTAGTTCCCTTGTAAAAGTCTGACTACTCGAAGCCATAGCTACCCAGGGTTGGGTTATGGTTTTGCAAACCAGTCTATCTGGAACCAAGACAGGTTTTGAGTTTATTACACTGTGCGGTCACACAAGCACATTATATAATAAGCCACATTTTCTCACATTGAGTATACTTGACAAGTGACCATTTAAACACTGTTCAATCATGAACTTCAAAGTATTAGCTGCTTCAATGTATATCCTGTAGTGCCCAAGCTAAGAGCAGGTTTAGTCTGGTTCCAACCTGCATGTGTTTCAGCCGATTCAAGTGAGTCCAATGAAGTTTGTCACAATGTGTCTTTATTTTAAGTTGCAGCATTTATCAGCAATTGTGTTTTATAAGTGATTATATAAAAAATGTATAGTTGTCATTGTGAACTTTCCACTAGGAGAGTTAAGAGGGTTAAATGAAAGAGGACTTTATAACAATGGAGGAAATAAAGATATTCCCTAATTTATAAAGGTTATATTCCTTATCTTTTTGATAAGATTTCACAATTTTTTGTCAGTTGATGAGAGGTTCATTTCTTTTTTTTATATACGTATTTGCCTCTCAATAGATAATTTAGCGCACTCCCGGGTTTCTTCAGATCAATAATTATTTTATTTCATATCGTGCAACCAAAATCCACCTGACAAACACGTTTCGGCCTCTGGCCTTTGTCAATGTCAAAGGCCAGGTGGCCGAAACGCGATATCATCGCCAGTTTTGCAGTATTAAGCGCAAGTCCGTTCTCACTAGTTGCCGCACCCGCTGCGTTGTGAAGAGGCAATTCTGGCAGAGAACGTTATGGGAATATACATATATATATATACATATATATATGAACACCAACTCGTAATCCAACCCGCTTTAAAGTGCGGAATCACGGGCGCAGACCAAGATTTTGTGCAGCATTATTTTATTCTCTCTCAAAAATCGTCAGGACGCGTTTCGGCCGTCCAAGCGGCCTTCGTCACCTGACTGTGCATAAGACATTACCCAATTTAAAGTGCCAGTGCATCATGTGTAGAAATAAACACAGAAGAAATACTCATAGCTGTATAAATACTTTTGTTGACATATATATAGAATAATTTGTTGGTTAAGGTTCTATTTCATAACTGCTTAAATGCAAATCAGAATTTTACAAACCTATCAACATTTTGCCAATCATAGCAAGAAATTACTGCATAAATGCTTTACATTTCACTTCTTCTAGCCTTGATGTACTACTTCATCCTTTCAACTATGTGCTCACCGTAAATTTTCAGAGAAAATATACATTTGTATATGTCGGAAAATTAATAACTAAAAAGTGTTTTTTTTTTTAAAACTTCAAGAACTGCATCCAGTCACCTAATTATTTCATATGTAGTAAGCAATGCACCAGTTCAATTATTACATTTTCCCCAAATCAAACTTTAGGCAAATTTTCTTAATGAAATTACAATAACAAAATTTACTTTACTTTATTGTTCTTTATTTCGGCAAAATGTTTCACCATAAAAGACATTATAACATTATAAAAACATTTAAAATATTATGATTAGCAGATACGCCCAGTCCATTACAAAGAAATGTCATCACATTGCAATGTAAATTGTTCGCTAAGCAGCCTTGATACATTTACTCCTAAAAGACCACACGGCACCAAGGTACTTGGCTACTGTAAATACAATGTGGTTGGACAGGTCTGTTTTAAGAACTCTAAAAGCGGCCAAACATTCGGTAAATTTCAGGTTTCTGCATAGAGGAATAATCCATTTCCTACGTATCACATGTTAAACAGGGCAAAAAAAGGTTATATGGAGCTCAGTCTCATCAGCCAATTTGCCAACAGGACATACTCGATTTGCATGTTCACTCCACTTGCTTGTGAATACTCGGAGTGGAAGAGTCCCATGTCTCCATTGTAAATAGAGTTTCCTGAGCAAGGAGGGATAAAGGTTATCTAGTACTGGCTCAAAAGTATAAGTGTCCTTAGTCCATAGAAATGTATCAGTTAGTGTCCCGTTGTTTTGGTGGCGGTACAGTGCCGTTAATTTGCAATCATGGTATGTCTTGGCCAATAGCTTTTTGGGAAACAATGGGCAAGTGGTTATGGGGTCGGACCACAATTTCAGAAGGCCCAGACCCTCCAGCTCAGTTTTTATGATTTTTAATTGCCTCCTTTGAGTGTTCTTTGAAAATGCCTGTTTTTCGTTGGTTAGCTCACTTAGTAGTACCTCCCATGAGAACTGATCTGTTACATGTATTCTTACTCTGCACGTTTTATTACACTTTGTGAAGTACTCTTTTTTTTGCTTGCATTGGCTGGCACTCAGCTGATGGCTGTGTTTCCTTTCATCAGCGTGCTTTACACCCGCTGATTCATTTTCATCTCTACCACTGGGGTGCCCTCCCTCTTCCCACCACCACCTCCTGCCCGTTGCCTACCTCAGCTCTGAGTGGTTGCACCGACAGGGCAGAGAGGAAAGGCAACCCGCCCCTCGTTGGCTGTTTTTTAGTTGAATGTTGTTGTGCTCGCAGCCCGGAGCTTAGCAGAAGTACTTTGTTACTTCAGACTGACAAACAATAGCTTGCAACGGCCCTAGAGAGCACCAGGCTTTGTGTCCATCTGAAAACCTCCTCATTGTATGTGGCTCACGTCAGACTCTGCCCTGGCAGGAAAACAAATCCCCCCCCTCTCTCGAAGTGGGAAGTGTGCACTTCATTACGTAACATAACCTCGGGGGCAGAAGAAAGGTGACTTTTTTGTGAGCATTACAATCCGGCTCGTTGAGGGAGGGTCAGTCCCAAGAAAAAGGGGCAGAACTGGAAGTCCATCCTCTTTTTCTCCTACTCATTTTTAAGTGGGATTTCGCTTGTTTAGAACTTGTGCCCTGGAAATAACATTTAACGTTTGCTTCAAGCCGCCTTGAGAGCTACGTTTCTTGGTGCATATGATATATAGCACCCAAAGGCTTCTGAGCTTTACGCGCAGTCCTCAGTGGACTCTGGCAGAGAGCGCTGCTGCCTGCGCATTGAGCGCATTGCACAAGAGGCGACCTGGAATGTCCGAGTATCCCCGCAGGGGTTTGTACGACTAACCGTGTTTGTGCATGTATTACCTCTTCTGCAGGCCTGGTACTGGGACAACTCCCTCTCCCACTGTGGCTACGTATCTGCAGACAACCAGGGCCCCTTCAAAGCAAGCCTGCTGTCCTATTCAAGAAAGCACTTCATAGTGGGTGCAATTAATAGGGGTCTGGTGGCTTTGGAACCAGGGGGACTGCTTTCAATCCAGCTTCACCCTAACAAAAGTGTGTGTCCGCAGCTAAATCAGTCTATCCACTAGTAACCCAGTCCCTCACAAAGAAGCATTCATGACGGATGTGACCACGAACACGATGTGTTTTCTGAAATAGCGCCAACAAGGGACAAGGGACGCCTCTACGGACAGTGTCTTCTGTGCACCATTTTCAGTTTTTGCCTGGGTTTGTTGGACATCTGCCAACAATGCAGAAGGACTGTGGAAGGACTGGTTACACCTTTTCCTCTCAGGGCAGACCTGCTGCCCCGGCAGCGTCACTGTCAGAATGACAAAAGGGCGTGTCTGAAAAAAAATTCCAAACAGTACCGAATGCATTGCAAATGCTTAATTAACTGTGATTTTGCTCAGAGAATTTCATAGTTTTTTTATGATGGACTTAATAAATAAACCCTGCTGCTCAAGGCCCTCAGCTGTATGCAGTATGATTGAGAACAGGGTATGGCCTGCACCCCATCCACAGAGTGCTGCCATCCTCCACTGTGCACGTTTCGGCCGTGAACAGTGGGGTGTTGATGCTTGGCCTGAGTTCAGGCACTGCAAGCCGCACCTACCTCACCGGTTGTGCCCAACGTCCTCTGTGCACAGTGCACAGTGGGGGTTGGGAACTGGGCCTCGGTTGCAGCAAGTGTCCGGCCATAAAGAAATGCTCAGCAGGGGTTGGGGCTGGACCTGTGTCTGCCCTGTTGCCGATACCCAAGTATTGAGACACATGTGGGACATGGGGACTTAGCCCTGAGTCCTGTAATGCTTGCCGTAAGATAAAGTTTCTCTTGCAGTAGCCAATCAGATCTTTTAGCTCCACTGTCCTAACACAGGTACTGTGGATCCAAAAGAGACGAGAGGAAAAGCTCCCTCGTCCAGACAGATTTTTTTATACTTTGAAATCCCTGACTCCCCAGTTATTCACGAATACCAAACAGCATGGATATACAAAAGTGTTAACCCTTTGATGCCCACTCGTACACTTTTTAAGATATATAACTCTTAAAAATGACTGAAATGATTAACATCAAACCAACAAAGGCATTTAAGTAAAGTTCTACTTTTATGCCAACATTGATGTAAAGTTGTTCAGAAGTTCACGCTGTGGGTATGGTCAAAATTTACTATGGGAGTTTAAATGGGAAAACAACTGTTTTTTTTCAATCCCCTCTCCCTTCACCTTTAATGGTTTATTTTCCTTGGAGGATTCTGGATAAAAGCTGGCATGTCAAAACTTATCTGACTGAATCAGTAGTAGGTGGGAGACTGCTAGGGTGTATAATCAATGCTGATACTTCTGAATATGGGCTTAACACTGCGCTCTTACCTGGAGAAGGGTCATGTTAAAATAAAAAGCGAGCTGCCAGCCAATGGAGCACTGACAGTAGCAAGGAATTCTCTTTGAGTATTCCTGCTCTGCAGGTGGTGGTGTTGTCCTTTTCACCTGGAACTGAAGCAATGCAGTAAAAAGGCCATTGTTACGATACTCAAACCAGGGTTTGGGTACTGGGCGTACAGGCACCCATTATGGAGACAGTTTGCAGAATGGGAGGCCTCAGGGTAGCCATGCGCTACATAAATACAAATTCATTCATTCATTCATAGGGATGGCACATTGCGCAAGGTGGACCTGAGGGAGTGCTGTTCAGACGTAACAAATGAGAATCGGCAAGAATCCAATGTCAAACCGGGATTCAAGAGTAGAGGACCCGGAAATGTTGTAGACGTCATCTCAATGGATTCACAAGTAGGATGCCAGGAGGTTGCCCTAAATAAAAGGAAGTAGAGTAGTAAGTCAGTAGGGTGCGGAGGTGGCCCAAGCACAAGCTGATAATCCAGCAACTTTGTACACAGGGGGATCCATCTGCATTGCGGTCTCTCCCCTTCCCCCCTATCAAAGCCCTGGCTCGAGCCAAACTCACTACAGGAACAGAGACACCAATAAAACTGCAGTGACTAGAGTGCCTGAGGGAATGATAGCATCAACAGGAAACATCCTTTACATCGCGTTGATTACACCGCGATGCAGTTGCAACGCAAGCGTTACATCGACTTGTTCTGGATGGCGCTATAACCTAAGATATAGTAAGATTTACTATTCCAACACCTTCCCTACTGTACGTAGACTGGTGTTGGAATAGTAAATCTTACTATTCCTAAGTCCAGCGCCCTCCAGCGCAAGTCGTTGTAACGACTTGCGCTGTAAAGACAGCAATGTAACATACCGCGATCATTTTGCTCTCGTTGTTACATCACATATTTAGCATCAACCATAGTGCAGTCTGTGACCCTGGAAAAAACCCAGGCTTGGCTTTGGATACTTCAGAATTCATGCAGCATCATAATTCAGAATGTTAGGTGGGGTCAGACAGACCTATCAACAGGAGCAGCACAGGCAGGTAAGAGCTGTGGGGTGATGGTTGGGGGGGATTCGACAGTCAACCACAATGGAAATTTAAATAAATAATTAATTTTCATAGTCGTCGTCTGTCGAAACCCCCCCACCGCACCCGGCCCCACTGCCACACCACTCTTACCTGCACGGGCCACAGCTGCCTATTAGTCCCATGCCAGTAAGCAGCCAGATGTCATTTGGACTTTTCTTTACCTATAAAAATTTCAAGCAGTCCGTGGCTACTTTTTGGGCTCCCACACACAATTCTGTGCCCCAGCTAAGAGTCAGACACCATTTGGATGATTCTTTACTCTAAGTTCAATAAGAAAATATGCAATCACGTTCGGCTCCTTGCTGGGGCATGGAAAATCAATTTGGTGCCTGTGGTGCTTACCTTTGGGTGCCATGGTGCAATAGTCTGCTACGCTGGTTGGAACCTTGGAAGGTCACCTGGGGTGGTGGGAGTTGAGAATCTGAGAAGTGGCAGCTGGGCGATTTGCATCCAGCTGTGGGTTGATGGTGCAGTTACCTGTGATCTTGTGAAGATTAAACTATGAAAAAATCCTTAAAGCTCATTGTCTCCTTTATCGAAGCATCCCAATCGTGCCCAGCAAGGGGTTTTTAATATAAGTCAAAATCTAACCTGTGTGCGCTCCTTGATGGGGAACAGACAAAAAATTATATGCCACTGCAAGGGGGCAGACACTAAACACTTTTGTACCCCTTAAGGAGCCACACACTGTTTGGACTTTTTCTTAGGCTAAAATAAAATCCAAACTGTGGCTCGCTCCTTGCTGGGGTACAGAGACACAACTATGAAAATAATCAGTGTCTGCCCCATGCTAGCGCACAGACACTCCTTCCTCACAGAATGTGGAGTATGAGGAAGGAGCCACACATTTGTGTCCCGCAAAAAGCCGGTTCTGCTTTATACCTACTTGCAATTTGTGGGGGACACAGGTTTGAAGGCCAAGGGAGGTCCCAAAAAGATAAATGTTGCTGAAAAGTAGACTAATTAGAAATACAGCACGAGGTTACTCATTTAGATTGGTCATGAAGTTCCCAGAGAAACTAATCTAGTGATTACAAGTGAAAACAAGCATTTGCAATGCAATAGGTCTCGCATTATTTAAGTTTGAGCTATTGGAATTGCTAAATAATGCAACACCAATAGCTCAAACATTAATAATGTGAGACCTATTGCATTGCAAAGGTTTGTTTCCTTTTTGTCCGAGCTCCAAGGTCAATGGATAGCTAGATACTGAAGATTTGATATTGTATGTAATGTTTAGCTTTTTTTTATTGAATAAAACTAATAATTGCTAAAATAAAAACATAGCTTTACCAAGCTCTATTGTATCAGCCTTTAGTTAAAAAGTATGTCATACTTGTAGCACATCACCCGCAAGGGGTGTCTTATGAGTGAATGAGCCTTTGACGTGATGGGAGGAGAACAGTGGAAGCAATGTGACCCCATCGTCACAGGTTCTAATCCCTGTGGGTTTAATCAGCATTTCATTGTCAAGAGGTCGATAAAATGGGTACCACTGACTTAGTTGACAATATGCATCTGTTTATTCGGCACCCAGGGACCCTCCGTTCCAAGTTTGCTTCGTATGCACTCGTTATGCTGTTATTTAGGGACATCTCTTTACAGTCACTGGGCCTACAACCCATGCTTCATGTTGTAGAACTGACTAACACATTCTGTCACCAACCCGCTGGTTTATTTATTTATTTTATTTATTTAAAAGGTTTTATATAGCGCTGCTGGACCCGAGAGTATCAGAGCGCTTCACATAGTGATAACAAAGGAACATAGTAAGTACAATATGTGGTTGAAAGTGAATAGGAAGATTAAAAGAGATAAATAGATTGCGTGACTTAAGTGATAGGGGTAAGGAGAGAGGAGTAGTAGAGGGACAGGGAGAGTTGACAATAGCGCTAAAGAAGGGGGTGGAAGTGGGAGAGGGGTTGAGTAAGAGAGCGAATCAGAGTAGATGGGAGATGAGCAGGGTCAAGATCAAGAAACTTTAAGAGCCCCAATATTTATTGAGGAGAAGTACTTTGAGTCTTTTTTTGAAGATAGGGTAGGAGGGGTTGCAGCGAAGGTCTTTGGGTAGGGAATTCCAGATCGTCAGGGCATTACCGGAGAATGCCCGCGATTGGGACTTTTTACATTTAAGTTTAGGAGGGATAAGGACAAGGGAGTTTGTACTTCTCAAGGATCTAGTGCTCCCAGCCTTTAGTAGTTTGCTTGAAAGGTAAGAGGGGGTGTTTTGGTGAAGAGCTTTGTGCGTGATGCAAGCAATCTTGTAGGTGGATCGACGTAGTTTGCTTGAAAGGTAAGAGGGGGTGTTTTGGTGAAGAGCTTTGTGCGTGATGCAAGCAATCTTGTAGGTGGATCGACCTTCAATTGGGAGCCAGTTTAGGCTTTTGAGGACAGGAGAGATGTGATCAAATTTTTTACAGACAGAGACAAGTATGGCGGCTAGGTTGAGGACAGATTTGATCGGTGCAAGGTGGGCTTTGGGGGTGCCGGCCAGAGTAGCGTTGCCATAGTCGATCCTGGAAAGGACGAGAGATTGAACAACGATTTTGAAATCATCGGTTGGAATGAAGGGTTTAACTTTTCAGAGGTGGTGCAGGGTGAAAAGAGCACTTATGGCTGTATTCTTAATGTGGGGGATGAGAGAAAGATTCTGATCGATGCTGATACCAAGGGATTTGACAGAATTGGAGGTGGAGAGGGAGCAATTCAGTGCTTTGATGTCGTTAATCCAGATCTGAATGGAGAGGGAATTGTTTTTGGGGGTGAAAAGGATGATTTCATTTTTTTTAGGATTGAGTTTGAGATGATTAAGATGGAAGCAGGCTTGTACTCTCGTCAGAGTGTCATTGAGGTGAAGGATGGCATTGTGGGATTTAAACTTGTAGTATAGTTGTGTGTCGTCAGCATCGAGGTGGTAACTGAGTTTGGCCTGTTTGAGAATGAGTGTGAGGGGTTCCATAAAAAGGTTGAAGAGGGTTGGAGAGAGGATAGATCCTTGGGGGACCCCGAGAGTGACAGGTTGAGGCTTGGATATTCAATGACTGAGCTTAATTTGTTGTGATCTATTCAGGAGGAACGAGGAGAACCATTTGAGTACAGTGCCTTCAAAACCAAAGCGATCTTTAAGGGTGTTAAGCAGGGTGGGATGGTGTACAGTATCAAAGGCAGCCGAGAGATCAAGGAGGATTAGTAGTGAGGATTCGCCTTTGTCAAGAGAGCGATGAATGTCATCAGTTATATTGAGCATTGCTGTTTCCATGCTGCATCCCTTTCTAATACCTAATTGGAAAATGTCAAGTAGGTTGAAGGAGAAAATATGGTTATCTAACTGAGACAGAACACATTTTTAAAGGGCTTTGGAGAGGAAGGGGAGGTTAGAGATAGGACGTAGATTGTTTACATCATTGGGGTCAGCAGTGGGGTTTTTAAGAATGGGGGAGATTTGGCCTAGCTGAAGGGAGAAAGGGACGCAGCCAGAAGAAAGCGAGGAGTTGATGATATTGGTCCAAATTGGGGCAATGATGTGTTTGAGTTCTTGGACTAAATTGGCGGGGAGGGGATCATTGGAGTGTGAGGATGGTTTGAGTTTAGAGATGATATTGATGGTAGTGGTTTCAGAAATTGGGTTAAATTTGCTCCATGAAGCATTATTTTTAGTAAGGGAATTCGTCATGGATGAGTTGGGATGGGTTAGAGTAGGGAGGGGTTGGGTGGGGTGGAGTTGCGGGGAGAGGAGGAAATAAGTGAGTTAGTTGTCTTAGGGAGGGTGAGTTGGGTGGGAGGAGGTTGTAGAGAGAGAGGAGGGGGAGGGGGAAGCAAGTGATTTGGGAATATTAGGGAGGGTGATTTCGGTGGCGGGAGGTTGGAGAGGGAAAGGAGGGGAAGAGAAGGATAGTTCAATGGTGTTGACTTTATTCGAAAAGAAACTGGCAATTTCTTCGCATCTTTCTACAGAGGCTGCTAATTTAGGAGGGCCAGAAGAAATTTGTTTTTTAACAATGTTAAACAGTTCTCTGGGACAGTTTCTGGCCTGGTCAAGTTGTGACCGTAGAAAGGAGGCTTTTTTGTTGAAGATATGCTTTTTGTAGTGGGCTCTGTTGGCTCTCAGTAGAGCCAGGTTATCTGAGGAGGGATGATTCCTCCAGGCACATTCTGATTGTCTGTGGGCCCGTCTTTCATTCTTGAGGTCGGCATTGAACCAGGACTTGGGAAGGATGCTTTTTTGTTTTTTTGAGTTTAATAGGGGCAATTAGGTCTAGGGCGTCAAGAATGGAATTGTTGTAATGATCTGTAAGGTCTTTGGTGCTACGCCTTGCTGAATCTCTCTTAAGTTGCCTCACAAACTCTGCCGTGGGCTGGCGGTGGTCTGCAGCCTGCCAACACAGGTAACATTGATGCCCTACAATACTTATGTTAGAAACCAACTGAAATCATGTTTTTAAGATGCATCAGTAGTGAAGCAGCAGCAGCAACAACAATGAAACAGGATTAGGTCTGAGACTGATCCGAAAATGGGGCACAATTCAGATCAAAGATCTGCCACTTCAGTTCAGCTTTTGCATCTCGGCCTCCAAAGCAGGTGAACTGGAATTTGAAGCATCACTATCTGTAGAGGGGTAGCCTCGTCCCCAATCATGAAAGCTATGGACAATCACCTTCCAAGAGTGGCACCTACCAAGGGTCGCCTTTCAATTAATCAATTGTAGTCTGCTTTGCATACACCTTGTTGTTAAGGCTTTTATTTTGGAACGGGTTGACTATGGAAAAGCCTGGGTCCTCCTTATAAATTGCTTAGTTGTCTGCTGCTAGTCCAGAAAGCCACTTCTCGTCTACTCACAGGCACATCAGGTAGAGAACTTATTTTACCAGTCCTTTGCAGCCTACTCTGGCCGCCAATCAAAAAGAGAGTTTTGCGAAAGTCCCTAATATTGATTAGCAGGATGGTACAAGCAAAATATAAATAAAGGAGTGCAGATACCCTGTAACAGAGTACTTGCTTGTATGTATCTAGAGGTGCCGGTGTTCGCCAATCAAAAATATCATGTGAATCTTGAAAAGGGCAGGTATTCTCCCTCCAAAATAAAATCAGCATTGGAAGCATGGCTCAAAGGGAGTTGTTTGTAGTTTGGCATCTATGGACATGCTAAGTGAGGAGTGCAGTGTGAGGCGACTTAGTCGAAGCACAGTGTGCTGACTGTTGCTTGCAGATTAGCAGGAGGTATTGCGGAGTATGAGGACAGAATTGTGTCTGCACAACTTACTATCTTACATACGTGAGAGAGTGAACATTTGAGGGAACAAAGTTTAAATCCAGAAGAATGCATTTGAGACTTATTATTGAAATTGATGTAATTTTAGTGACTGCTTGTGTGGTAGGACCACTGGTCTATTCAACTAAACTTAAATTCCAATATAAGCAGTGGTACTAAGTCATTTAAACCAAATAACTGCCATTAGTGCTAAATAACAGGACGGGTAAATGTTGTGAATGAGCATGTGGGGCATGAATGTGTAGAAACTGGGGAAGTTGGGGAGCCTACGGATATGTCAGAGAAGTGATCGAGAGCAGTTATTCTTAGCCTGTGTTCCACGGACCTCTGGGGCCCGCGAGTCCTACTCAGGGGTCAACGAGTGCATAGAGAATTAAATATTATTATTAATAAAGTATATATACATATATAAATTAAGCGGAGCGAGAGTGGAGAGGTAGGATAGATGGCCGTTGTGAAGTGGAGGGGGCTTGAGTAGATTAGCTGGGGAGGAGCTCTGCTGTCACTCTGTCTAGGGTGACTTTTCTTTTATCACCTCTACCACTCCTCCACATGCCACAGACAGACCTGTGCGCACCCAGGGCAACAGTAACTACTGGCCGTTTCTGCGTGAGCATTTACATCTAGGAGGAGCAATGCTTGACGGGCGAGTTAATTATGCAAATGACTGCATGTCTGGCAGAGGTCAAAGAATTATTAACGGTATCGGCCAAGGCCTGCCAGCTCGCGCAGAACCACTGGGTCATGCGATAGCAGCTCTCTTCACACAGTCTCGCAAGAGGACTTTCCAGCGTTTTGCGTCATCCCAGGACAGCAGAGGGGAGACAAAAGCTGTTATACTTTTGAAAGGGGAGGCTTCTTAGGTGCAACGAGCCCTATCCAACACACCCTCTGTTGACCTACCGCTTCCATTGCCCATCTAGGGCGCCTCGGGCAGTAACTAGCAAAGCACCCTGCCCCCCTCTTCTAGCCGCTTTTCGCAGAGTGAATACGTTTTCTGAGTTGGCAAGTCTGTTTACTATCAGACCACCGGCTTTCCTGCAATTTCGTAATATACGAAGGCGCAGCTCAGTTTCAGAGAAACACCGCAGCTAAGGACGGAAAAATGTTCTCTTATGTGAAATCTAGACCAGACCGCTTCTAACGCTCAAATTATTGCATACTGAAGTTCGATGCCTGTCATTCCAAAGATCTACGCACACTTTCGAATTTATTGCTAATTCTGCGCTAAGTGGCCAGTTTAATTTATTGATTTCGAATCACAAGGGGTTCACCACATAACATCTTCTAGGCCGGATTGGTTTTAAAATGTTCATTCCCACAGCTGTCGAGATGCAGTGACAGTGCTGTTGTGCAATATAGTTACTTATAAAATACATTCTATTAAAACACCGTTGACAGAAGCCCATTTGTTAAAATTGATCGCTCATTAGATTCGTGTTGGCAACATTTACACTACAAAACAAGCAGGCGGGACGGACCGCAGCAGCTTTAACGAGTGGTGCGCGCGGCGCGCCACAGCGAGCGATCTGGTTTCAATTATCGCGCCCATGTCTGGGCACGATAATTGAAAACAGATGTCGGCGTGCGGGTAACAGACACCAATAGGCCATGGGCGGAGCAACGCGACTGCCTTTGGCCTATTGGTGCACGAGCGTGTGCGATTCCAGGGTCCGTTTTGGAAACCTCCACAAAAGGGCTCTCGCCTGCGCGAATCACTGCTGCGCAGAGCAACGCAGGACGCAAGCCCTAAAAAGGGAACAAGGTTTTCAACCATAACATTTTGCACAGAAGGTCGATACACAAAAACAACATATTACAATCTTTTGTAATTTGCTCAAACGCCCATAGAACCAAGAGCCAACAATCAAGCTGTAGTTTACAATTATGTTTAACTGGGTTCTGACCATGCATCACTTCATAATTGAAACTATAATAAATACAAACTGTGGGGGTGAATAAATATTTTTTTATTATTTGGAGATGTATAAAAAGTATTAATATATATTAGGACATCTTATGAACCACTCTTCTGTATTACCATAATGCTAGTAGATTCTGGGGAAGATATTCGAACAAGTGGTTTTGATGCCTGTACATACAATATTAAGTAACAAATACAGAGCAATTTAATGGTTAACAACAAAGATCATACCACCCTGCAATCTCACATTTCACCATTTTAAATAATAACCCATAGTATTAGATAGGCCTCTTGTCTTGGAAAGAAAAGGCCTATGACTGTTACTGTGAAAGAGCATAAAAAAAACATGGAATTTGCTTGATTTGTCGGATGTAATAAGGTGCGGTATTTGGGCCCAGGATCAGACAGCTCCTAGAGAAACCATCAATCTGAGACAAAACCCAAAACTATGCACCTGGGTAAATCCTGGGTAATGTGATTTGTTTAGAAAAAATCACTTTTTGTTACTCAGAATAACCTGAAAAAGTCTAAATTTCATCACATTTCCGCGACAGACAGTTCTGGAATTCACAGTGGACAGCAACAATCCCTTCCAGCTGGTGTTTTCACAGTACAGCAATTAAAAACAATACGTCATAAGAGTAGGTGAGCCTAGCATCATAGACATAAATAGTTCAAAACTGTAACCCTGAGAAGTCAGTGTACTGTCAAAGGTCCCCCTTAAGTTGTCAACATCTGCGAATTCCTGTCCCATGCAATGGTGGGAGTTTTGCAGTTTACCATACATTCTAGAGTTTCCTGTCAGATATCATTAATAAAATGCATGGTCAGCAAGTCAGGCAGGGGATGTATGGCATTCAGTAATAGAAACTGTAGGATGTGTAGATACTGTAAATGTAAGAAATCTTCATTTTCTGCCTGGTAAGCCCAGATTTCTTGCCTTATGCTGGGCCCTATATTTTTTGCTGGCTTTAGAACTCTGTGCACTGTACCCCTGCTAACCAGCAGTAAAGTGCCTGTCCTTCTCCCTTTAAACATAGTCATATTGGCAGATTCCTATTTGGTAAAGTTAACATACTTATAAGTCCCAAATATATTGTACAAAATCAGAACATCGGAGTTAAATGCCACTAGTAGACTGAAGTAACTATTGAGCCATCCACTACAGTGGCAGTGTGAACGCCATGTTCTAACCTTTTCAGGTCTACAATTGTAGTCAGACTGTAGCAGTGTAAAAACTGCAAATAGACCTGGCAAAACAAAACGTTTTTGTCAGGTTAAAACCTTCCTTTTAAATATTATTAGGTCACCCCTATGTACGCCTCGTAGCCCAGAAGGCATGGCATTTAATATTAGGACACATAGAAATGTAATATTACCATGTCCTTAGAGTGACTACTACCCAAAAGCTGTCTTTACTGTGACAGGTGTGGCTGTCCTATGCAGAAACTAGAGTATAGATTAACAAGCATTTGCAATGCGTTCGTTTCGTTTCATAATCTTTATTCGAATTCCAAGAACTTATAAAAGCACAAAACACCATTTACACAATTATCATAAAATCCATATAAAATTGATTGAATCAAAAAGGCATAATTATACAGATTAAAAAGACTCAGGCATTGTCCATCATTTTCCGGGCTCGAGCAGCGATTCTCAAGAAAGTGCAAGTGCGACAAATTATCTCCTCATTGTCCAAAGAAAGCAGCAATTGATATGTTTCCTCCAGAGTAATTGGTTTATATTTTTTAAAAAGGGGAATTAGAAGCCATTTTACATATTTCAAATAAAACTTGCAAGCGAAGAAAAAGTGTAAATCATTTTGTTTGCTTACCCCGTCACAGGGGCAACTCGTGTTATCTAAGATTGAGTGATGTCCCAGAGGAAAATTTAGCAAGAATCTAACAGTTCCAGCCCTCAGTCGAAACAAAAGACGTCTTTCCCAGCTTGTCATGGGCAAGGTTAAGTATAATAACAGGGGATATCTGTATAGTTCCCTGCCCATGTAAGTAACGACTGTGGTTTTCTTGGATTCATTCCTAATTCTGTCCGTATTATAAAGTTAACTTTGATTGGGTCAGTGAAGATGCTACCCTTTTCAATACTGCACCGACTTTTATAGACCCCCGAGAGCCAGGGGATCTCCATTCCCCTTTCACATTTTAGGCAATCAGTTATAATTTATTGGGTCAGGTTCGCTAATTGATTCCTCCAGACAGAGTGCCAATATAAGACGGGTTGAGCACTAATGAAATCAGATATAAAATGTACATTTAATTCCTTATGCAAAATATATTTGGAAGTGGAAATCGGTACTCCCAGCAGCTTTCTGCAGAACCAATTTTCTTCCTGCTGTATACGCTCATTCTTCGCCGCACTCCAAACTTCAGCCCCTTAGGTAGCTACGGGGATGCATTGTAATTTAAAAATCTTTACAATTGCTTCAAAGGCACCTAATTTCTTAGGTCTGGGAATACTTAAAACTGAGTTGATGGCCTTTGAGAATTTGCTCGTGGACTGGGCAAATGCCCAGTCCACGAGCCATTTTCAGCAAAGACCATCCCCAAATATGGGAAAATTTGAGTGGAAGTAAGTCTGTTGTCCCTTACTAGTATGGAGTTAAGCTGACGTTTCCCTGGACCACATGACATAATAAATGACTTATTAAAATTCACCAGTAAATCCTGTCCATCCATGTATTCTGTGAAGCTTTTTACCAGAGTGCGCAGAGAGTTAGGCGTGCGTCCCATTATGACCGCATCGTCTGCGTAAAGAAGTACGGGTAACGATTTGCCATTTATTATGGGAACGTCTGGGGTGGACTTTTCCAGATGGTTGCTCAGACCAATAATATAAATAATAAAAAGCAGGGGTGCTAAGACGCACCCCTGTCTTACTCCCCTTCCTATCTTAATTGGTCCTGAAAGTTCCCCTCCCATTCCTATCCTCAATGCAATAGGTCTCACATTTACTAGAGTTTCGTAAATGCGACACCTATTGCAATGCAAATGCTTGTTTGTAAAAATGCCCATTCAGCACTTTACTGTCGCCCCCCCCCCTTTCTTTAGATGAGTTGTGTCTAAAGAAAGGGGCGTGGCCACCATTAAAGTGAAAGCACAGTATGAGACATTTTTTATAAAAAATGCATTTATTTGTCAAGTTGACAAACATATGCTTTCTTTTTGTAAACGCACCCCATGCTGAGCTTTCACTTTAATGGCAGCCGCGCCCCTTTCCTTAGACTTGACTCATTTAGGGAAAGGGGTGCAGCCACCATTAAAGTGTAAAACAAGCAAATATATACAATATTGTACTGTCCCCAGAGGGTGAGGATATGGCTCAGTGTCAGAACTGCCAATTCAGGAGCTGGGAAACAGTGTTCAAGCATCGACATCAGCTCAACATAATATCACTTCATCTATTAATGTAAATTGTTTTAAAAACAGCGTGGTCAAGTGGGGGTGGAGGGAAAAGAAATTAAAAGAAAAAATAAATATGCCTCGGAGAGGTGGTTGGGGTGAAGGGGTGGAGCTGTAGCCAAGGAACGAGAGAGCAGCTGTTGTTGCAGGAATACATGTTGAGCCTGTAGTAGGAGAAACTCATTAAAGAAATAGTGCTTACAGACTAAATAAGACATACTGTGTAACAACAGAAGTAAAAACGCCAGTCCTCATGGGTGGTTACAAATGAAGACAAGGTGTCACTAAGGAGGGACTAACAAGCCTATTAACGAATCAGAAGCCAGCGTTTACAAAGGACAATGACACAAGCCAATGAAAAATATGGGCGGAAAGTGGGTGGGCCTTCAAGTCCTTACTTGAATACAGCATGCCTCGCACAGCAGCGCATGCGCTGCCCAGGCTCGACCTAAAAACTATTACTGTATCTTGGGTAAGGGACTTGCTACAAAAATAATGAAACAACTATTTTTACTAGGTATGAAAAATGTCATTCAATTGTGAAATTGGATTTTATTAAATGCTAGGGAAAATTTACTTTTAAAAACATACCCTTTCCCTACCTATGGTTCTGGGGCTAATTTACATCAATTCTCCGGCTCTCCAAATCTGTACTTTGCTTCATTATGGTGTGACTGAGGTGTGAAATTTCTCCCAGACGCTACACAATAGATCACTGCGATGGGCAGGTCGATCTTAATGGGCAGGGATGTCTCCTTTGAGCTCAACACAAGGGTGGATTGTGTACCCATCCTGTTGACACCCCACTGTCGAATCCTGCTTAAAAGGTCTGTTGAGCAACATATAAAACTTGGGCCACACTTGAAAGGGGAGAGATCAAGATGCCAAGGCAATTCTTGCAGATCCACTGTTTGATTGCTGAAGGACACACTTTTGTCCTACTAGACAGGTTTGTTGTTGGTACAATAGCTGCCTTAAAACGATTGACGTTTGCGTTGCAGGAATAGTTCTAGTGCACCCACTGCAGGAACATCCCTAGCACTGGAAGAGTTTGTTGTAAAACATGGATAGCAAATGTCACACGAGTCTCACGTTAATGATCGCGTGCTAATCCTGTGTGCATCCGGCCATCCGAAATCTATTAGCATTCTCTTTGTTTACTGTTTTGCATATTTATTTCAAAAGGCTTAGAAAAGAGAACAGTCCACATGTTCCTGAATGTTGGTCATTTTGCTGCACAGCTTCCCATATGTGGCGCGCTTCCTTCACAGCTGCCATTTTTGTGAAGTAAATGAAGGTGGGCAAAGGGAGCCTGTCAGCCGTCGAGATATGGGAGACGCGTTCATTAAACCATTTGTTAATAATGTATTCCGATTGACTAGCTTTTCCATTGCCCATTATGTGTTCTAGAAAATGAAAGCTGGGAAACGAAAGCTGGGAAACCTTTATCATGAGTGCCCGTGCACAAAGCAAGCAGAAATGAAGGAGGGGGTAAGTGGACGGGTCAAGCTGCGAACTGGGAGAGGATCAGGCGATGGGCAAGCAACACTGGAATCCACAGCAATGTTGTTAGACATGTCTGGCTTTTTGGCGAAGTCCCTCCTAATTATTATTTATTTTGTCCCCTTTTTGCCCCTCAAACCCTTATTAATTTTTGTGTCTACTGACTTTTTGTAGGTGTTGGCCAGGGGGATAGGTGTTCCCTCTCCCCCTCATAGTTTTTTACCTCAGGTCCAGAGGCCTGTTCTGACAGGAAAGTTGGCACCACCTAAAATGGTGGCCACCATCTGCCCCAACTGTCACCAACAGAACTTGGCCATAGCCTAACATAGGGCATTCCAGAACCTTCTGGTCCATTCTGGACCACTGAAGGGCAGCCTATATAAGGCGGAATGCGGGGCAGCCATTTTGTCTACCTGTGGAAGTCAGCTGGAGGACAGGTGGTAGCTGAGGGTGGGAAGAGGTTAGACTTAGGGAAACTGCCTTATTGGTCCAACCCACTACTCCCCTTTTGGTTACTTGTCCTGGCCCCGCTGTGGGAAGTTACTGGAGACCCTGGGCGCCTAGCTGGCCCTTTGTTTAAAATTTACAGGGACAGCTTCAGGAGAAGGAGACTGCAGCGCTGCGGTGTGCAGTTCTCTGCCCAGCATAGGGAGTCCAGAGACTGGTAAATGGTCCTAGACTGACCCCTACTTTGTAAACCCCTGGAGCGTTATCTCTCACCTGCTGTGGTGGAGCGCCACTGAGGAGAGTAGCAGAAGCCAGGAAGAAACGGGCTGTCCTGCCTTTCAACCCCCCAAATCTGGTGCAGGGCAAGTGGCGCCGTTCTGGTGCGGAAATCGTGTGCCCCGAGGTGAGGAGTGGAGCCGGGGAAGTCTTCGGCAGCGTTTACAGTGGACCGGGAGGAGAGAGCAGCATCGGAAACACAGCGCGGTCTCCAGCGGTGAGACGCTGATCCTTCGCGCATGCTCCGTGGCGCCGCCGGGCTCCGTGAGGTGGAGCCGGATCAGTGAAGGCGGGAGCAACTGCTGAGGAGCGAGGAGCGCATTGCGCATGTCCCCGTGATTAGCGCGTCCCCGGCCAGGGAGTGTGAGGCTTCGTTTTCCCCCTTCGCTCAGGCGCCTCAGGAAGGAGCTGGCGCGAGCGAAAAGGGGGCCTTGCGAGTGCGCTTGACCCTTCCTCTGTCCCAGCGTCAAGGAGTCGAGTGCGTTTCACCATTCCCCCGCCCCAGCATTAAACAGGCAGCCGAGCTCACCGGCAGGAGGGAGTGGAGTGAGGCCGGTGGGACCTCGAAGGAGCCTGAAAGTGACAGTAAGGAGGTCATCTGGAGGGGGAAGGTGGCGCTAGAGCCTACAATCAATTGGTGATCCATTAATGGTTGTTACTCCTCTCAGCTACTGTAAGTCATAAAGTGGTGGGGAGCCTGAGGAAACCCTCTTTGACTGTGAGCTAGAAAGAGGAAGTTATTGGTACAGCCTATTAGCCATATCCAGTGACTCTGGAGTCTAGTTAACTGCACTATTAATGTTGATGATTAATTTAATATCTCTGAAAGTGCCTTCAGTGGAGTATAGGAGGAGGGGGCCTGCTGAAGAGGGAAAGGTTACATGTCCTCTTGGTGAGTTAAGGTTCAACTGTGGCAGAGGGGATTATATCTACAAATCTGGAATACTAGAGCCTTATCTAAAGTAAAGTGCTGGTATTATTTCTTTGAAGAGTCATAGGAAGCTATAATACAACAGGTTAAACAAGCACAGTGCTTAATGAAGTATACTGTTAATCCTGCTGAATGTGGATTTGATATAATTGAAAGTGTCATTATTGATTAGCTGGCAAATGTAATGCACCTTAGAAATTCTATTGATAAATTGTTTAGTAGCTTCAAAAGTAATTATTGATTCTAAGGTACAGGTTCTCCAAATGCAAAAGTGTGATAAGAATTCAGAAATACAGTGACTGCTAGTAATTTAAAAAGTGATAATCTGCTAGTAACGTACAAAGTGTAACTGCTGACCCTGAAAGTGATCTAAACTGCTTTGAACTATTTATATGTGAGCTACTGATATCTGACAACAAAGAGCATATTATTTTTATATAAAGCAGTACGTATTTTCATATAATTTTGGCGTAGTGTTTTCTTTTTGAGTGCTATTGCATGAAATTACTTTTGGGTGGTCTGCAACCTTTACACTGTGCCTCTGAATGTTAGTCTTGCCCTAGGCCAGGCTACCTAATTCCAACATATTGGTGCCTAGCGGTGGGATTGCGGACTTGGTTGCAGCTACTTACTAGTAATTTGACGTAATACACCCAACCTACACCAGGAGTTTTCTCCTTGCGGCCCTCCCAATTAGTCTTTTTGTTTTTTCTAAATTTATTCCTGGTGGTGGGTGGAGTTGGTTTTAGGTTACCCTTGCCCCTCTGAAATTTCTGGTGTGTATCCAGGTTTGCCAGACTCACAATGGAGTTTGCGGTGGAAAACCTGGAAGTCTATTCCGTACCCCAATTGAGAATGTTCTGCCAACAAATGGGGGTCTTTTTCAAACATGGTGCCAGGAAGGGGGAGCTCCAGACTAGCCTTAGGGCCTGGGTGGAGGCACACCAAGAGACAAAGGAGGAGGATGAAGAGGTCGACCAGGACACGGTGTGGGAGGTAGAAGAGTTATTCCGCCATGAGGGGGAAAACTTACTCACCGGACCAGTGTCCTATTCCAGAAAGGGCAGTAGCATTTCTGGGAAAAGCCTAACGGAAGCTGAGCTCACCGATAGGAGGGAGAAAAGACAGCTAAAGTGGGAGTTGGCTAAGTTGGAGCAGGAGAAAGAGGAGAGGAGGATGGTCCACGAGTTTAGACTGAAGGAACTGGAGCTCCAAAGTCTGCAACGGGGGTCCTCTCCTGTTAGGAATGGTGGCAGCGAACCAAAGGAGTCAGCCAGGGAGACCAAACCCTATATCCCAAAGGACCTGATAGCGAGCTTCAGTCAGGGGGACGATGTAGCTAAGTGGCTGGCCGCTTATGAGGTTTCTCTGAAGGTTCATGGAGTGCAGGAGAAGCACTGGGGGGGTAGTTTGTACAAGTACATGCCTCCTGCTGGTCGGGACACCTTGCTGGCCCTGGATCCAGAGGAACAGACAAACTACCCCACCATGAAGCTGGCGTTATTGAGGAAGTTCGGGCTCACCCCAGAAAGGTACCGACAGAAGTTCAGGGGGAGCCACAAGATGGGCACTCAGAACTGGGTGGACTTCCTTGATTACGCCAGAAAGGCCTTAGAGGGTTGGGTCAAGGGCAGTGAGGTAAAAGATTATGAGGGGCTGTACGATCTGTTTTTGAGAGAACACCTCCTCGAGAAATGTTTTCCCGAGCTGCGCCAACACCTGGTAGACAGCAAGCTGACCAATCCCCGGAAGCTTGCAGAGGAGGCGGACATCTGGACAAGTACCCGGGTGTCCTCCAAGGGGACTGGAGGGGAATCTCAAAAAGCCGGACAGGGCGCCCCCCAGAAGAAGGAGGGGGGGGAGAAAAAGAAAGAGTTCTCTAAAGGTCCCCAAAATAACTTCCAAGGGAAGGGAGCAGGTTTCACCCCTAGGGCAAACCCGCCCCGGAACCCTCATCCTGGCCAAAGCCAGCAGCCCAGGGTTCTCCACTGTTTTGAATGCGGTGGCGTTGGACATTATAAGGGAGATGTCAGATGCCCAAAGAGACCACCCCCTCCCACCGGAGGAAAGTCACCGGGAGTAGCTAGTGTAGCGCTCGGGGAGGAGTTGCCCTTAGATAAGGGGGGTGAGTGGGCGGGTGTCACCTTAGTGTCCCTGGGAGAGCGGGAGATGGTGCCAAAGATCCAGGTGCCCCCAAATACTACAAAGTATGGGCAATGGGTTACCATCAATGGCCAGAGAGGGGAGGCTCTGAGGGATACAGGAGCCAGCATGACTATGGTGAGAAGTCAGCTGGTGTCCCCAGAGCAGGTTGTTCCTAATGTACTCCACCCCGCCGCGATGGCTGACGGCAGAATGGGCCACTATCCAGTGGCTGAGGTTCCCTTTGAGTGGGAGGGGGTTGCAGGTTCACTTCGAGTTGCCGTAAGCCCTGCCGTGCCAGTCGATTGTCTGTTGGGGAATGACATGGAACACAACACTTGGAGAGAGGTGGAATACCGGACGCATTCTGCGATGCTGGGTACACCTGACTGGGCCTGTGTCAGCACACGGTCTGCGACTGCCCGGCGAGGGAGTTCGCCTGGGTTGGAGCCTGGAACAATGGCCCAACCCGCTGCTAAGAAGGGACAGACCCGGAGACAGAGAAAGCCTGCTCCGGCTTCCACACCCCATGAGACAGATCAGCCACCTGCGGTGGTGGACCAGGAGTCCGTGGAGGGGGAAGTAGACTCTCTGGAGGATTTGCCCATCCCTGCGGAGTGGCATGTGGAGGGAGGTCCTACCAGAGAAGAATTCTGTAAGGGGCAGAGGGAGTGCCCCACCCTTGAGGGACTGAGGCGACAGGCTGAAGCCCAAGCAGCAGGTGATGTTACGGGACATTACCATATTTACTGGGAGGATGGACTCCTCTACAGTGAACCCAAGGTACCCTCGCCTGGTTCATCGAGGGCCTTGGTAGTCCCGCAACAGTACCGAGCCTTTCTTTTGGAATTGGCTCATGCCATACCCCTGGCAGGACACTTAGGCCAGGACAAGACCTTTGCACGGCTTGTTCTCCACTTTTACTGGCCTCAGATGAAAGCGGCGTCCAACACATACTGTAGGACATGTGTAACCTGCCAGGCCAGTGGGAAAACAGGGGTGAAGCTAAAAGCTCCCCTGGAACCACTTCCAGTCGTTAGCACCCCCTTTGAGAGGGTGGGCATCGACATTGTAGGGCCTTTGGATCCACCAACAGCAGCTGGTCACAGGTTTATCCTGGTACTGGTGGATCATGCCACACGGTACCCAGAGGCAATACCTCTGAGGACAGTCACTGCACCTGTAGTGGCAAGAGCCCTAATGGGAATCTTTACCCGAGTGGGATTTCCCAAGGAAGTTGTGTCCGACAGGGGGACCAACTTCCTGTCAGCTTACATGCGGGCCATGTGGAAGGAGTGTGGAGTGACCTACCGGTTCACCACTCCTTATCACCCCCAGTCGAATGGACTGGTTGAGAGGTTCAATAAGACCTTGAAGGGCATGATCAGAAGTCTGCCCGAGAGCCTGCGGAGGAAATGGGATGTCCTCCTACCCTGTTTACTCTTTTCCTACAGGGAAGTGCCCCAGAAGGGAGTGGGCTTCAGCCCCTTTGAGCTTCTGTATGGGCACCCTGTGCGCGGTCCTCTCAGCCTGGTGAAGGATGGTTGGGAGAAATCTCCCAGGAAACCCCCCCAGGATGTGGTGAGCTACATGCTGGCCTTCAGGAGCCAAATGGCGAAGTTGTGGAAGCAAGCTTCTGACAACTTGGAGGCCAGCCAGGCAGTCATGAAGGAGTGGTACGACCACAACGCTCACCAGGTGGAACTGGAGCCTGGACAGAAAGTGTGGGTGATGGAGCCTGGAGAGCTTAGCGCCCTCCAGGATCGCTGGACAGGCCCCTTTGAGGTGTTGGAAAAGAAGGGTAAGGCCACATACCTGGTGGACCTTAAGACCCCTCGACAGCCCCTACGGGTGCTGCATGCCAACCGACTCAAGCCCCACCATGAGAGGCCCGAAGTCATGCTGATGATGGTGACTGACGGGGAAGAGGAAGCGGAAAGCGAACCTCTCCCAGATCTCTTTTCGTCCCAAGAGAAGGATGGGTCAGTGGAGGGAGTGATTCTCTCTCCCACTCTCACTCCTGAGCAACGGGAAGACTGCCGCCAGATACTGGAGCAGTATTCTTCGTTGTTCTCCCTTGTCCCGGGAAGGACCCACCTGTGTACCCATGATGTGGACACAGGAGACAGCCCACCAGTGAAGTCCAAGACCTACCGGCTGTCTGACAAGGTGAAGGCTAGCATACATGGAGAAGTTGCCAAGATGCTAGAGCTGGGAGTAATTGAACCTTCCAACAGCCCTTGGTCCAGTCCGGTGGTGCTAGTGCCAAAAGCCGCACCCCCAGGCACCACACCTGAACTGAGGTTCTGTGTGGATTACCGAGGACTGAATTCAGTGACAAGGACTGATGCTCATCCGATCCCTAGGGCGGATGAATTGATTGACCGGCTAGGAGCTGCCCAATATCTGAGTACCTTTGACCTCACTTCAGGGTACTGGCAGATCTCCTTGACAGATGGAGCAAGGGAAAGGTCAGCCTTCTCCACGCCTGAGGTACACTACCAGTTCTGTGTGATGCCCTTTGGGCTCAAGAACGCCCCTGCCACATTTCAGCGGCTGGTGAACCAGGTCCTCTCTGGAATGGAGAGTTTCTCTGCTGCTTACTTGGATGACATTGCTGTCTTCAGTAGCAGTTGGGAGGACCATCTGCAGCATTTGCAGGCCGTTCTCCAGGCCCTGAGACAAGCTGGATTGACCATCAAAGCCAGCAAATGCCAGATTGGGCAGGGGTCGGTTGTGTACCTTGGACACTTGGTGGGTAGGGGGACTGTGCAGCCCCTGCAGGCGAAGATTGAGGCAATCATGGCCTGGGAACCTCCCAAGACACAGACTGAGGTCCGAGCTTTCCTGGGCCTCACAGGATACTACTGTCGCTTTGTGAAGGGGTATGGCACTATTGTAGCGCCCCTCACAGAGCTCACCTCCAAGAAACAACCTCGACGGGTAGTTTGGACAAAGGCTTGTCAGCAAGCCTTTGAAAAGTTGAAACAGGCAATGTGTGCGGCACCGGTCCTGAGGGCCCCAGACTTCTCCAAGGAGTTCATTGTCCAAACGGATGCATCAGAACATGGCATTGGGGCAGTGTTATCGCAACTCAATGAAGAGGGCCTGGATCAACCTGTAGTCTTCTTATCCAGGAGACTGCTTCCCCGGGAACAGAAGTGGAGTGCCATTGAGAGGGAAGCTTTTGCGGTGGTGTGGGCTCTGAAGAAGCTGCGGCCATACCTCTTTGGCTCGCACTTCCTGGTTCAGACTGACCACCGACCCCTTCGTTGGCTGATGCAGATGAAGGGGGAAAATCCCAAGTTGTTGAGGTGGTCCATCTCCCTACAGGGAATGGACTTCCGGGTGGAACATCGGCCTGGAGTGGACCACGCCAATGCAGACGGTCTCTCCAGGTATTTCCGCCTTAGTGATGAGGACTCCCAAGGGGTTGGGTAGTTCTCCCCACTTTCAGCTGGGGGGGACGCGTGTTAGACCTGTCTGGCTTTTTGGCGAAGTCCCTCCTAATTATTATTTATTTTGTCCCCTTTTTGCCCCTCAAACCCTTATTAATTTTTGTGTCTACTGACTTTTTGTAGGTGTTGGCCAGGGGGATAGGTGTTCCCTCTCCCCCTCATAGTTTTTTACCTCAGGTCCAGAGGCCTGTTCTGACAGGAAAGTTGGCACCACCTAAAATGGTGGCCACCAACTGCCCCAACTGTCACCAACAGAACTTGGCCATAGCCTAACATAGGGCATTCCAGAACCTTCTGGTCCATTCTGGACCACTGAAGGGCAGCCTATATAAGGCGGAATGCGGGGCAGCCATTTTGTCTACCTGTGGAAGTCAGCTGGAGGACAGGTGGTAGCTGAGGGTGGGAAGAGGTTAGACTTAGGGAAACTGCCTTATTGGTCCAACCCACTACTCCCCTTTTGGTTACTTGTCCTGGCCCCGCTGTGGGAAGTTACTGGAGACCCTGGGCGCCTAGCTAGCCCCTTGTCTAAAATTATACAGGGACAGCTTCAGGAGAAGGAGACTGCAGCGCTGCGGTGTGCAGTCCTCTGCCCAGCATAGGGAGTCCAGAGACTGGTAAATGGTCCTAGACTGACCCCTACTTTGTAAACCCCTGGAGCGTTATCTCTCACCTGCTGTGGTGGAGCGCCACTGAGGAGAGTAGCAGAAGCCAGGAAGAAACGGGCTGTCCTGCCTTTCAACTAGGCATGGGCGGAAAATCCGTTCCGCTCGCGGATTTTGCGGATTTTCGGGAAATCCGCAATCCGCGAGATTTGCGAATCTCCCGCAAAATCCGCAAATCCGCGAGCAGCGGATTTTGCTCGCACTGCTCGCACTGTTCGCGTGAGTTCGCGTGAGTTCGCGCCCCGCGAATAAGTGCAAAATTGCAGAAATACGATTTTAGCAAAACTGAAAGTAACTACTTACCAGGTTCAAAAGTTCAGGCTCATCATTAGTAGCCATTTCCTGTAGTGCTTCCTGAGGGGCCCCTCCAGAGTTCAGTTGCCAGTTGAAACTATTATGTGACCCTGCTCTGAACCTCAGAATAGTTACACATATGCCACAAAGGTCCTGAATTACAGCTAAGGGAGACAAGCAGGAGCCAGGCTGGAAGTTAAAATCCATTAATCAGCCCCTAATTCATTATTGTCAGTTGGGGCAGGGCAGGTGTTGTAACTAATTTTGCAACAATGAAAGCACTTAGCAAGTGCAAAAGATCACTAATCAGGGCGCACTAAGGAAGCAGGTGCCAGCTAAAAAAATATTCTGTGACACATTAATCAGCCCCAAATTAATTCAGGTCACTTGAGGCAGGGAAGGTGTGCTTTGCTTTGCCGAAAATAATGTACACTGGACAACCAGAGGGTGTGGTGATGAAACAGAGGGTGGCATGGGTGGGCCAGAGGGTGGCATGAGTAGTCAGAGAGTGGCAGTGGTGACAGAGAGTGGCAGTGATGAAGAAGAGTGTCCCAAACAGGCTGGACACGTAGAAACAACAAGTTCGCGAAACTTGCGACCCGACAGGTAAGTTCGCAATTTGCGAAAGTGTACAAAACCCTCGCGAACTGGCAGAAACACGGGCGAACACAAAAAAAAAAAATCCGCAAATTCGCGGGAATTCGCGGATTTTGCGGATTGCGAATCCGCAAATCCGCAAAATTCGCGAACGCGAGATCCGCAAAATTCGCTCATGCTTACTTTCAACCCCCCAAATCTGGTGCAGGGCAAGTGGCGCCGTTCTGGTGCGGAAATCGTGTGCCCCGAGGTGAGGAGTGGAGCCGGGGAAGTCTTCGGCAGCGTTTACAGTGGACCGGGAGGAGAGAGCAGCATCGGAAACACAGCGCGGTCTCCAGCGGTGAGACGCTGATCCTTCGCGCATGCTCCGTGGCGCCGCCGGGCTCCGTGAGGTGGAGCCAGATCAGTGAAGGCGGGAGCAACTGCTGAGGAGCGAGGAGCGCATTGCGCATGTCCCCGTGATTAGCGCGTCCCCGGCCAGGGAGTGTGAGGCTTTGTTTTCCCCCTTCGCTCAGGCGCCTCAGGAAGGAGCTGGCGCGAGCGAAAAGGGGGCCTTGCGAGTGCGCTTGACCCTTCCTCTGTCCCAGCGTCAAGGAGTCGAGTGCGTTTCACCATTCCCCCGCCCCAGCATTAAACAGGCAGCCGAGCTCACAGGCAGGAGGGAGTGGAGTGAGGCCGGTGGGACCTCGAAGGAGCCTGAAAGTGACAGTAAGGAGGTCATCTGGAGGGGGAAGGTGGCGCTAGAGCCTACAATCAATTGGTGATCCATTAATGGTTGTTACTCCTCTCAGCTACTGTAAGTCATAAAGTGGTGGGGAGCCTGAGGAAACCCTCTTTGACTGTGAGCTAGAAAGAGGAAGTTATTGGTACAGCCTATTAGCCATATCCAGTGACTCTGGAGTCTAGTTAACTGCACTATTAATGTTGATGATTAATTTAATATCTCTGAAAGTGCCTTCAGTGGAGTATAGGAGGAGGGGGCCTGCTGAAGAGGGAAAGGTTACATGTCCTCTTGGTGAGTTAAGGTTCAACTGTGGCAGAGGGGATTATATCTACAAATCTGGAATACTAGAGCCTTATCTAAAGTAAAGTGCTGGTATTATTTCTTTGAAGAGTCATAGGAAGCTATAATACAACAGGTTAAACAAGCACAGTGCTTAATGAGGGATACTGTTAATCCTGCTGAATGTGGATTTGATATAATTGAAAGTGTCATTATTATCTGGCAAATGTAATGCACCTTAGAAATTCTATTGATAAATTGTTTAGTAGCTTCAAAAGTAATTATTGATTCTAAGGTACAGGTTCTCCAAATGCAAAAGTGTGATAAGAATTCAGAAATACAGTGACTGCTAGTAATTTAAAAAGTGATAATCTGCTAGTAACGTACAAAGTGTAACTGCTGACCCTGAAAGTGATCTAAACTGCTTTGAACTATTTATATGTGAGCTACTGATATCTGACAACAAAGAGCATATTATTTTTATATAAAGCAGTACGTATTTTCATATAATTTTGGCGTAGTGTTTTCTTTTTGAGTGCTATTGCGTGAAATTACTTTTGGGTGGTCTGCAACCTTTACACTGTGCCTCTGAATGTTAGTCTTGCCCTAGGCCAGGCTACCTAATTCCAACAAATGTGATGAGATAAGAACAAGAATGACAGCCCTGTTTAAAGAATCGGTTGTGGCAAATGTAAACACGAGTGTTTAGGAAAAGCGCTGTTAACCAAAGAAAAAAGATTTACTGACCTGTTTAGAAAAATTCTCTGAGAAAATGTGCTCGTTAAAAGTGCTGTTAACCAAAGAAAAAAGCAGTCCCGAAGACATTTCCTAAAATGGCCGCTGTGTATGGATGTTAGTAATTGGTCCCTGCTCTCAGGGAGAGCCAAACACAGGAAGAGGCATGACATATGCATGCCATGGACAAATGGGGATAAAGAATAGAAGAGCACTGATGGCGCTAGCAAAAGGGAAGCCTATGGGCATGCTGAAACCCACAAAGTGGATACAACATGTCTCTTTCGAGTCAGCAGCACTATCTAGGGTCGAGACCTAAAAAGACATCCCCTGTAACAACCCTGCTATGCAACTCTGCTTGGACTCCAAAGCCATGCTCTGACAGATGGGATCCGCGGAAAGGCACCACTACAAGCTCCCACAGACTCTTCTCTGGCTACAGGCCCCATGTTGTTATTGCACAGCAAACATACTAAATATGCCGCCTGTCCCAGAACTTGCCAACTAGTCAAAGCTGTGGGGCCCGGGCCTTCCAAGCCTGTCAAAGTATTCAGAAACCGCCTGGAAAAGGTATTGTTTATTCCCTTACTGGTGTGTGGCTTTTACTCGCTTTCCTCCTTGTAGCCCTCTTCCAGCACTTTGACTGTGCAGATGCTTTCTATCTCCCCATATTTTATAAAAAGCATTGTAACCAGTCTTATGGATTCAGAGTGCTATCAGTAACCAGTGTTGCCATTACCACACGTAAATGTTTTTATTTTAATAGAAACAGAACGATGAAAATTCAAGTTGTACCTGCCTGGAGCCCATTCTGTCAATAAGGAACTATCTGGCAGATTCATCAAAGTTTTGTTTTGCGAGTCCTTAATAGCGAATTTTAAGGAATCGCTATTAAAGACTCGCAAAACGGGATGCATGTAGGAATCGCAATGTTATTAGCGATTCCTACAGATTCCTTATTAGCGATTCGGTAATAGCTAATCGCTAATAAGGAATGGCTTTATGAATGGGAAAGCCATTCCTTAATAGCGATTAGCTATTACCGAATCGCTAATGTTCCGCTATTTCAAGGGTGCCAGGGTGTCCAAAGGACACCCTATTGCACCCCTGAAATGGACCTGTGCTCAAATGTTACACACACACATGCCCTAAGGGCATGTGTGTGCGCAACATGTAACTTTGAAAAATGCACAAAAATGCATTTTTCAGTTTTAGCAAATTACCACGAAGCTCAACTTCATGGTAATTTGCTCCCCCTATTAGCGAAATCGCTATTTTTTGGGGTTTCATGCATTGCATTTAAGGAATCTCATTTTGGGATTCCTTAAATGCAATCGCAATTTAAGGAATCGCTATTTAGAGATTCCTTAAATTGCGATTTCTGCATTTGGGATGATGCATCCCAAATGCAAAAATACCGGGAGCAAACTGCCAGATTCTGAGAATCTGCCCGTTTGCTCCCGGTATTTTCTTTGATGCATCTGCCTGTATGCTTTCTACAGTAGATACATAAGCCCACTACGCCATTTTACCAGCTAACACCTGTATCCATGTACACAACATGCCAAACTGCCACCTCTAAACCTTGACAGTCATCTCAGTACCTTGTCTGAAAATAGCCCCTGCCTGACCTCCATATTAACTTACTTTATCCACTGAGGTATGGAAAGGGAGCCTGCGTGTGCTGCATCCGCACTGCAGGTTGTTTGCTGCACAGCCTGCTTTGTCATGCTCTGATATAATTTCCCTTGCCTTTGCAAAACTCACTTTTAAAACTGATCTGATTTATTTAATGGTGATAATAGTCTTGGGCAGACATTTCCGACCAGACAGGAACAAGGACTGAGAGCGGTTACCACCACAAAACCCTACACAATTTGGAAGCAATTGCAGAAAACGTTTCTTATGAGACTAGCAAGGGGTGGATCTGAAGGTGCCTGGTAGATTTGATGGGTATTGTAGGAGGTCTTTTGGAAAGGTTTTTAGGTCGAAGCCTACCACACAGCGCAGCTGTCTAGTTGCAAAGACATTGAGGACATGTCAAAAGCTTACCTAGGGATGCATTCTGTCCATTGCCTAGGCGCTTTGACACTCACATCTGCTTGTTTTCTGTTGTTGGCTTTATTTGTTTAGCGTCTTGTGGAAATTTTCTGATGAGGACCCTTAGCCACAGTGTCACGGCAGCAGTTTATCTTGGTTCTCCACTTATTTGATTAAGTGGGATGAATCATCATAGGGACTTGGCACCTGAGTGTCCCGTTCTCCAGGTCTCTATCATCCTCCACCAGGAGGGAGACTGTCTGGTGTCTGGCAGTCGTGAGAGGGAAGAGTGTTGGAATAATAAAAAATAATTAAAAATATAATCTCTCCTGTGTAGTTTGTTTTTATTTTCACAGTGGAGGGATAAGGTTAAAAAAGTGGGTGTTGCTTAATTGGTCCAGAGCACCAGGTAAGGTGTCACCCAAAAGGGTCGGATGGCTTTCTTCAGGACCAAAGGATCCAGCTGTCTCAAATGTTGAGGGGCTGTGTATGTGCTATGTAAGGTGAGTGGATTCACTCACCCTATTAGGGCAACAGGCTGTATGTAATGCCTGTTATGGACATGTGGTAATAGGCCTTAATTTGGTCTATTGCGGTGCTTACTGGACAAGCGCTTAGAGACCCCTGGGTTATAGAGCGCTATACAAATCGAAATAAATAAATAAATAAATAAATAAAATATCGCTGTGGAGGACAAAGAGAAAATAAGGAAGGAGTTAAAAGCTTCCTTATTATGCATAGGCAAAAATATACATAGACTTACATTCTGCTGAAATGTACACTGCAGAGATCTCGAGTTTCTCAGCCCAAGGTCTGAGTAGCTCATTCAGTCAAGGGTTTTATTTTGCACTTTGTGCTCTGGTTTAGCTCATCATAAAATCAGGACTACAAGTCCCAGAATGCAAGAAAATATACGGACCAGAGGAGCTGAACGTTCATGGACCTAGGAAATTTAAGAGGTCCGGCATTGTCAATTCTCAGAATGTTCAAGAGTATCATGTCATTGTATTGATCTGTCGTGTGATAACCGATGTCGTTGTGACCTGCAGTTTGTGATTATTTGAAACATGCTACTACAAAATTTCTAAACAAAATGAACAAGGGTCTTGCAGGCAAATGCATCATTTTTTAAGGAATCGCAATTAAGAAATTGCAAAAGCCTATGAATGAAGAAATCGCTGAAAATGTTGCGATTTCTAAACATTCCTTAATTGCGACTCGCAAATTGTGAGTCGCAATTAAGGAATGCCTCCCCATTCATTCCTATGGGCTTAGAGGCCCATAGGAATGAATGGGAAGACATTCTCAATTTGCGATTCGCAATTAGCAAATCGCAAATTGAGAATGCGATTTCAAGGGTGCAAGGGTGTCCAAAGGACATCCTGTTGCACCCCTGAAATTAATCTGTGCACATATGTTGTGCACAAACATGCACTAAGGGTATGTGTGTGCACAACATGAAACTTTGAAAAATGCACAAAAGTGCATTTTTTAAAGTTTTGGCAAATTACCATGAGGTTCAACCTCATGGTAATTTGCTCCCCCTAATTGCGAAATCGCTATTTTTAAAACTTTCATGCATTGCATTTAAGGAATCGCAAATTGCGATTCCTTAAATGCAATCGCAATTTGAGAACTCGCAAATATTTGCGAATTCTCAAATTGCGAGGGCCTTCACCCTTGATGCATCCCAAAACCTGATTTTACGATCGCAAACGGCCGATTTTTGCGATTCGCACCGTTTGCGATCGCAAAAAGTTTTGATGAATGTGCCTGTTGGTGTGGCAGAAGTGGAAGTCAGGCTCAAATGACCCCCTGGGTGAAAATGATGGGAGAGCCTGTTTGAGTTCTAGTGCACCCCGTTTACCAGACAGCTGAGCGGGTCCCTGCTGCGGGCATCTCAGTAAACTACTGGTTTGAATCCCGGGATGCACAGTTTAAGTATTAACTTTATGATATATTTTTTTTCCCCGAAGTGGATAAACTGAGCATTGGCAAGTAAATCACAGCAGAAAAAACACAGAAACAAGACTTTGGCGGCAAGACATTTGCTGCAAACTTTAGGTGAATTATTTTATCTTAACTGTTAAAAATGACAATTTGTGTTCTGGAAGTGCTATTTAAATTCCATGATTTATTATCATCCTCTTGCAGCCAGCAGGACGTGATAAATGTGCAGGTGTTCGCCTGCTATGCTTGTCCTGGCCGATATGTTGCATCCAGCCTCCACCAAGCCTTACAAAAGGCGGAAGCACTTTAAAAGGCTAGTATCCAAAACAGTAACAAAAGTAAAATTACTTGTTAGGCGAAGAGGTGGCGTGCATTGCAAAGCCTATAATTATATGTCTTTTTTTTTTGTCCTCATTTGCCTTAGCTCGTGAGTGTGTGGAACCCCAGACACCTTTTCTTGCCAGCATAGGGATACACCCTTGCAGTGGCGGCTGGTGACATTTGAAAGTGGTGAGGCGTAAACGTATTGTGGTACCCGACTGCGGCAAACCAGCGTAGCGAGGATGCCCAAAGAACCTACAGGGAGTTCGAGGGTTTCTCCGCTCGAGAAAATTTTGAAAAAAGAGTGGACAAATGGTGCATTTTCAAGCAAATTTAAGAAAGCAGGAAGGATAATAAAGCAATACAACTGAATTAATCATCATTTGAGAAATTGCCAATTTTTATGAGCTATAGAGGACAATATTTGCGTATGCGGATGTTATCATGTGGCCATATTTACTTGTGAAAACACTGATACACTTGTAACTGTTTTGTGCAATATAAAAAATATTTGCTCATGCAATGCAAGCAAAAACACGCATAGGGAGTACGGAGGATTATGCCCAGAACGGTGAGGCCTAAAATGCAGAATCCTGAATTCACTTTATATTATTTATTTATTTGAATGCTCTTTCTAATAACCTTTAACCTGAGAATAAAACAAGCTCCCATACTCTCTAATTGTCAGCCAGGCACCAAATCCGCACAGTTCACTTATAACAAAGAGATCCGCTTTCATAGCAACCTTGACTTCACCGGAGAATCGCTACAGCAACGTTTTTGTGAGCTCCTAATAAGGTTGTATACAAGCAGTACAACAGTCAGGGTCAATGCTGCGAATCTTGATGTTAGCACAC